>NC_136660.1:16515754-17767837 GCF_903797595.1 Erithacus rubecula | reverse complement strand
TGTGATTCCTGAATTTTTAATATCAGTGGCTACAGAACTGGGGCCCTCTTACACAGAGCTAAAGACAGTGAGACATGGCTAAGAAAGCTCCATTATCTCCAGCCACAGCCCTGCAAAATACTCATAATTAGTTTACAATATGCAAAGGCAGGAGAGATGTTCATCCCCTTCAAGTTGTCAAGCACATTAAAATGTTTCTGCAGTCCAGTAATTCTAATCCCTATTTTTGGAATTGCAAATTATGTTTTTCCAAGTTTGAAATGTGGTTCCAACTATTAACCCAAACTAAATGGCACTTATAGTGAGTACTCCCTAGGGACTTGATCAGTGCATCTGAGAGGTTCACAGCTGCATTTTAAAAAATCTGACTAATAAAGGCTGTGTGAAGAAACTCTTTGGACATTATGCAGTGCATCAAAGAGATCTACCTTGAGAAAAAACACACTGATCTGTTTGTCTGGACTTCATAAATGCCTGAAAGGTCCAGGTTCAAACTGTGTAACAGCTTGGAAAGGGTAATTGTCAGAGACATGCTCAAGCCCAGCAGGCTGACCTGCAGCACTGGTGCTGCCAAGGCTCCAGCATCAGCCTCGTACTCCAGGCTCCCTCTAGTGCTGCCAGGCATGCACACATGAGGGACCCCTGCATGGCAGCCAGGCTCCAGAACCAGGCACAACTGAGTGACTCTCTGCCTAGACGGCATTTTTTAAAATAGGAAAGGAAACTGTTTTGGCTCAATGTTTCCCTCTTGGATTTTAAATGCAAAGTAACAGAAAAAAAATTATACGAACGGAATACAATGTTTTCTGAGACTTAAACATGCTTTTAAAAAGCATTTTAAAAGAAATTATAATTTTGAAATTAGGGGAAAAAAAAATACATGTTTTTCCTTGAGAAGGCATACTTGTTTGAGAAGCTTCACTTATCAAAAAGCACTGAATGTCTTGGTCAACTTGTCCAACACAAAATTCAAACACAGAAAAAATCGGACCCAAAGGTCACCTGGTTCATGTCAATTATAGGAAACAGAAAGTCTCTTTCCATTCCATTTCCAACACATAAGAAAGCTCCCTCATAGATCTTTTTCTGAAGCATGGTAGCTACCCCACCTCTGTGCACCAGAAAGGGACTCAGGGTATCTTGTACCAGCAGTAGGGCCCTGGCATTCCCCACACTGCTCAATTTTATCTTCACAGAATTGCCAACAAGAATATTGCATAAAATCCTTAAAATGAGTGAGCTGTGATTAGAAAACCCTGCTGTTTTGATGTCCAGAACTTTCTACTCACTCCTGGGGAAATTATTTATACTAACATCAACAAAGGTGGAAAGAGTACTTATTTACACTCTAGAGTGCTTTACTTTGTTACCACTCAACATATAGCTAGAATAACATTGACATTGCCCCTTGGAAATATGGTTATGTAAGTACTCATGAGAGACAGAAACATGGGAGTGACACACAGAAACATTTAACTTCAAATGTTTAAATATTTTCATATAAAAGAACACAAAACCTATTTTGGAACGCCCTCAGGACAAGACTGAATTCACTGCACTGCTTCCAGTATTTTCTGAAGCATCTGCCTCATTACAGAGCTCTTGGGAGAGTGGGTGGTAGCTGGGTTAATGTTTTTGCATTATTTTGGGCTATGGCATGTAATTGAAAAGAAGCTGAAATGCCTTAGTTGTAGCTTGAGCTTCCCCTTCATGTACTCACACATGATTAATGAGTAGCCAAAAAGCCTGAAGGGTTTGTAGTGAAGTCTTTCTAATAGGGACATGTATTGTCGACAAATCCCTATTTTGTCCTAAACAATCATTCATCAAAGCTGCAATTTGACTCTTCAAAATTAAATGCCAGAGCACCCAGACCTGAGGTTACTCAGCTGTAACCTGTGCTCCTCTCTAAACTCTCACTGGGAGGGACATTGTCATCAATTTCCAGGGAATCAGCCTATTTCCTTTGCCACTAGCCATAATTAGCAGCTGTATTTGATGACCTTTGATTAGAAAGAGTTCACCAAACCTGAGAGTAAGTGGACTATACTCTTATAGGCCTCATTCCAGGAAGCATGTAAGACATGCTGAGTATCAGTATGAGTCAAAAGTCTGACTACTACACCTACGTGCATTTTTCTGAGGGCAGGGCACCTTTGCAGTGGGAGACCCTCTATCCCACTAGCATGAACAAAATAACAAGGTTGGAGCACCCAGAGGAGGAGACATTTAGCAAGGCCTGGTTTAACATGGCATTAAGCAGCAGAGACATCAATCCCTGCTGCAGTTTTCCCTGTAGGCGATGTATCAATTACCAATAGTTCTGGCAAATCTGGGAGCCCACCATGTTCCTGAGTCCTGCTCAAAACAAAATTCTTAATAATTTCCTTTAAACTTTTAATCTTTCAGTAACATCCAAAGCCCAGATCTCAAGTCCATTACACAAGAAATTTAACCAACCTGGTAGAAAATGCCAGGCCTGTAAATATGGCATCTGCCCATCTAGGGTAGAATGAGACAATTTTGGATGGCTTCTTTTAACACAGTCTCTAAGGACTGTGTTGAGACCCACAATATTTTTTTTCACCAATCCTCAGCTGGCTGATGGATAATAACATATTTCATTCAGTTTCATTATATCCCAAGCTCAAATCAGTATTTAGGAATGAAAGACAGCAAAGGTCTCCCACTTGTAATTTCACCCTGTAATGTAATATAGATGTTACACAATATTGTAAATTATTAGAATTTCACCTACTGAAAATACTTTCAGGAAGAATTTTCAGAGTTGCAGATTAGCAGTTGAAAAGTTCTGACTTCACAAAAAAAACCCAAAAAAACCAACAAAACAATTTCTGAAAAGTCTTGCAGTAATATTAATGTGTATCTGTGTGGTTAACAGCTGTGGCTTTCAAAGGCTTTATTAGAGTTCTCACATTTTATCCACAGAGTCTGGTATGTCTGTTTGTCAGCAGAAAGATGCCACCCAAGGGAAAAGGACCACAAGGGAAAAGGATCACCTTGAAAATGGCCAAAAATTCAGTCCGGGTACTTTTTAATGGAAGGCGCCGTCTCGAGTTAAGCAAAATGGGCATTGCCATCTTCCCCAAGTGCCTTCTGGAGCTGGCTGATGTGGAGGAAATTGATTTGAGCAGAAACATGCTAAGAAAGATTCCAAACATCATAGAGAAGTTCCAGAATCTGGTGTGGCTGGACCTGCATAGCAATCAGATTGATGAGCTGCCACCAGAAATAGGCACACTTAAGAACCTTACTTTCCTGAACTTATGCAACAACAAGTTGACCACGAAAGGTCTTCCAGACGAGCTGACCCAACTCAGGAACCTGCGTACTCTCAACCTGGGCTTGAACTGCCTTGAGACTATTCCCACCACTCTTGGGTCTCTGAAGGAACTTATTGAGCTAGGTCTCTTTGACAACTCCTTGACCATCATCCCAAAGAGTGTGAAAAAGCTCCCCAAGATTGAGAGAATGAATGTGAAAAGAAACCCTTTGCCAGAATTTGCAAAGGAAGAGGAGCCCATTGACACCGTTAAACGCGTAGAATCGCTTTACCTAGTAGAAAAGAAAGACCTGTGCCCCATCTGCCTGCAGACATGTCAGGGTGAGAGGAGTGAGCTCCACAAGTTAGAGAACATGACACCTGGCCCCTCAGATAAGCCAAGTTTCCCTTTGCTCACTACACCCAATTCCACTGCAAGGGATAATCAAGAGGAATGGAGAATGAAAGAAGAAGAAGAAAAAGAAGAAGAGGAAGAAGAAGAAGAAAAAGAAAAAGACAATCCTTGAAATATACCAAGGCACTCTACAGACCATGCTCCATGAAGTCCAGCCCAAGCAAATAAAAAGCTGACCTCCTTCCTGCTCTGTTTTCCTGCAGTTCTGCTTCTTTAAAGATCAGCTTCATTCTAGAAGCAGATCTCTGTGGTCTCTAAAATGAAAACCAGAACAACTAAACCAGATACGTGTTTGGAAAAGACTATTTACATCTGGGCCTGTCCTTACAACATGTTCTTAATTTTTGGGCTTTTTGGGATCCTTTGTGTGTCCAGTGTCCAGTGAAGAGATCTTTTAAATAACAGGTTTTTCTAGTAAATCCATTCCCACCACTAAGCCCCAAATATTTATTTCTGTTCATTTTCATAGGGTAAGATACAGTTGAACTAGTCTCAGGAATTACCATTTGGAGGAAAAGGCAATGGCCTGGGAACCTTCTGCTGCTGGTGGCTGCCAGCAAGTTCTCAGAGTCTCAAATAGGCACTGGCAGTGTAGGAACTGCAAGCCTGTTCCAATTCAGCAGAGGAAGCAAACAAGTGTCAGGAGTAACTAAGCAGTAGAAACACAGTGCTTAGAGATAGACAACCAGTGATCCTGGTTGCCATCAGGGGCCAGATTCTGCAAATTCTTTGGGATTTGGAGTGCTATACCTAGGTGCAGCAATCTCCAAGCTGCATAGCACAAACAGCACAACTGCCCATACTCATAGTGTTGTGCTGGCCTTCCTATTCTCTCCAAGGAAGATGTAGAAGGGGTAGGAAAAATATTTCTCTTTTTAAGGGTCACAAGCAGTGACTATATGATTAAGAGAAGAGTCACTGTCTTCCATGATCCAAGAGTCAACTTCTGAATTGATGAAGTCAGGATTGGTATCCCCACAGCACTTTTAGCTTCTGTTGACATGTATACATGCACATGTGCACCTGAGCACACACATTCACTTACTGAAATCACACCCTTAGGGCAGAGAGCGCTGACATCCTGAAAACAGCAATATACAGGGACAAGCAATGAGCAGATTATAAAGGCACTCTGGCATGACATGAGAAGGGCTGGCAGTGGCCTTAATAACCTATGGTGACAGCAAACATTTAAGTATATTTGAATGAAGAATAAAGTGCCAGGAGCACTTTATTTTTTAAATGACTATAGTAGAGCCTGGGAATCAAAACTCCTGTGTATCTCCTATGGACTAGGTGAAAAAATTGATAAGGGATTTCCCAGAAATTCTATTACCTCAATGTCATATGATGCATCAAACTAGTAATTTCTCTTTTCTGTGCTTCCCATCTTCTTTCCATTGCACATGCTTTCCATGTGCAATTATTAATAGTGTCTCTGGGCAAAGTATCTAGTCTGGCCTTCCTCCTTGTCTCAGGTATGGCAGGAAAAGCTGGAAAGCTGTGGAAGTTGGCCACTGTCCCCCTGGATGAGGAAGGAGCCTCAGGTGCTGCTTTTGAATTTTTCTAACTCTGAAACAGCTCCACAATTCAAACAAGGGAAAAGTAAACTCATCAAGTCCTCAGTCTGTTAGTTCTGATGGGTGAAGGGAAACACACCTGCTGAGGTTATTTCCTCTAACTTTCCACTTAAACACAACTTTTCTGGCTTCAATACTTCAGCAGTGATTATAATAAATGTTTATTTTATTTCAGTTCATGCTCTAACATGGTCCAGCCAAAGTTATGCTGAAGACCCTTTATGTTCTCAGAGTGAATAAGCTGCATAGAGGCTTCTCACAGCCATTGGAGAAAAACTGGAGGCAGAGTCTTACTGGGATTCAGGACAGACAACTTCAGACCTAGGCATGCAGCCTGTCTCAAATTCTGAGATTAACCATGAGACAAGTGTTTCTTATAATTGTAACCAGCCCAGTTAATGCCCAGATTTCTTGATGCTCTAATGCATCTTCTCTCAAGACATTCACACCTCTTGAGCTCCCAGCAAGCAGGGGGAAAGGAAATCCCAGAGTGAGTTACTGTTTACACAGGATAGATATCACCTCTGGCATAGCTTAGGCTCCAGCTGGGGCTGGTTCCATACTGCACTGATACTTTTAGACAGCTGATGACTGGAGCTCAGGGGTTAAAATGCTCACTTACGTGGTAGGTAATGATCTGCAACAGCTAGGCTGAGAATTAAAACAGGCTACAACTCAGGGCCAATGTGCACCTCAGATCCCCACACAATTTAGAAGACACCAATCAGGCACTTAGGGCTGTGTTTCCCAGATACCCAAATTGAGAAAAGTTACATTAACTCATGGCATGCATGAAACGTTCTCTCAAGCACCTTCCACTAGAAGAAAACTTTTTTCCTGCCATGGTATATCTGAGGGACAAGTTAGAATCTCCACTGTGCAGCTACTATAACATCCTGAAACATCCATGTGTACATCACTGTCTGCCCTAAGCATGCAATGAAGAGGTCATGATGCAAGAGCATTATGGATTAGCTCTGTACTCACCTCAGTGTCTCTTCCCTCAGTAACCATCTGTGTAGAGTTTACCAATAAAGTGATATTAAAGAAGCAATAATTATTAATCATCTATGAAGAGTCAGCTTTTTGACACTTCACACTGTTACGAAGTTTGCCAGAATGCTTTTTGAAGTTCTGGAAATGCTTTTGAATCTTTAAAAGGAAGGATACAAATGTTTCTATATGCTGTTTTTAAGGTGCAAGTTATGCAAATAATTGCAGTTATTACAGTTATCCAATGTTTCCTATGTTTTACCTTATATTTAGGGATTCTTCTGTTATCCCCTTCGATTTCAAAGCTGGTTGGATAGAGCAAAATCTACAGGAGATATGAAAGGTCATATTATAGTTATGCAAATTAGGTTATTAGGACACATTGCATCTATATATCTGTATCTATATAACTTCTATGTCCTCACAACTTTCTTCAGGAAGCCACAGCACTGCCCTAAGACTCTAACATAGGGCAAAGCTGTAAGATACCAGGCAAAAGCATACATTTAATATTAAGGATAAAAGGGATGGATAAAACCAGTTTCTTTCCCCAGCAGGACTTTGAATTTACATACAGGGTTATGGACTTTTTGGTTTAAGGTGCTATTAAAGTCAGAGAATAAGAACCCACTCAGACATTTATTTAGCAAAAATGGTAGAAAGAGCACTACCCTCATCTCTATCATTCATATTTACATTTGCTGTGGGTTTATGATATCAGACAAACTATGCCCTTGAAATATATAGTTTTGGTGATCTTTAGTTGAGGATTAAAACCTTGTCTTGAACTGTCTTCAAAAAATTCCCCCAAGAGCTACTTGTCAAAGACAGCAAAGATAAGGGCTGGATCTGGGGCAAATCCTGGTGATTCTAAGTAGCCACACCATGCAGCCTGTTTGGAGAGGAAGAACAGATAAATCTGCACTTTTTAGTGCTGTACTGCAACAGGGATTTTTCAGAGATTTCAGGAGTAGAAGGGATTGCTATGATTCTTTAGAAACTAACAGTACCAGTGCTCAGTTCAGGCTGCAGAATTTAGCAGAGGAAGCACTAGTACTGAAGTGGATTTTCCTGTGCAAAGGCCAGTGAATGCAACCCTAATATAATGGCCAGAACTGCAGTAGACAATAACATGCAAGAAAACAAAGTGCAAATTAATCACTTCGTAGTCTTACATTCAAGTTCCATTTAACAAGACAAGCACATAAGGAGAAATTTTTTTAGAAAATGCTATTGTTAAAAGTTAACTCTCGAAAGATAAAGTTGGAGATACAAAAATATGTTATTCCTAAAGAATGTAGTGATACTAGGAGGGTTGGAAGAAAGCAGGAAGAAACCTTCTTTCACCCAGTATTGTGAGGTGAGGTCTAGGTTGCTCTCATCTCAGTGGGAGGAAGGAAAACAGCTACAGTGAAAATTTCCTGGGATGTAGGGACACAGGACACACCTCTGGGTGCTAGGAAAGGGCTACACATTAGATCACTTGATAAGTCAATGGCTTTATAATGCTCCAAAGAGTTCACAGTTCAGCAAAAGGAAAATTTCACAGCTAAAGTGCAAATTAACCCATTAAACCTTAAGGAAAAAAAAAAAAAAAGAAAAATAAAGCTCCTGCAGCAATACAACACAGACACCTGACAACACGATAAATAAGGGTGGTATAGCAGGAGCATCACCAGGAGCATTCCCATGTTATTGTGAGCTAGTCATTACCTTTTAAATATCTTATTTCGGTCACTGTCATGGAAGACAAGGAATCTGGAGTAACCATTTTTGAAGAATATTTCCAAGGCGATCTCCTGGAAAGGTAAATAATTCACAGTGTGAGGAGCTGCAGAGTAAAGCCTAGTGCTGCAAAGGGTCCATGATCACCTGTCCAAATCCTAAGGGCTTTAAAAAATGACCTCAACTTTCCTGACAAATGTGCAGAACTAAACCAAAATATTCTAAATTTCATCAAATGTAGGGATGGTCCTACTAAGTGACTAGGAGCTCAAACACTTCTTTGAAGCAAAACCAAACTCCAGATATTGGTTCCATCACTCACCTTTTCCTGCTGCTTCTGAAACATTTTTATTGTGAAATCTCGTTGTGATTAATAAGACAATAGTAGCATTAATTTCCAACTAGGTGATAAAGATTATACAAAGAGGGGATTCTAAATAAGAGTTTCTTTTAAAAAGCAACCATATGGATCTCTAAATTAAGACAGAGCTCAATAGAACTGCCAAATAATTTCTCCTGACTAGAAGCACCAAAGGAAGAAGGAGTGTTTATGATATTTCACACCAAAACTTTGAGGAATAAAGGCTGAAAGAAAACTTCCCTCCCTTTTCCCCATTTCTGGAATGTCTTCACAAATCATTTTGCTGGACATTTGAATAAAATCCTATTATTTACTTAGTGAGAGTTCCTATTTTCCTCCAAGTCATTCAAGTAAAACTATAAATAACGTAGTGTCTGGGAACCCAGACATGAGTTTGATCCAAATGTGGCAGGTGCAATAGAAACCTAGAGAAACACTCTGATGACAGGAGGCCCATACATGATTCACAAATAAAATATAAAGCAGAAAGGTAATATGAGAGCAGCTATGACAATGAGCAGCTTGCAGCATTTGCTCTGAAGCCCAGATTTCCCAGTGAGGTCTGCTCAAGTGTTGGCATTGCAGAGCTGGGCCAGGCTTTGCTCTGGGCTGGTCTATGTGCATGGGCAAGAGGAGACCAGCTGAGGCAGAGTCACTGCTGATCCACCTGTCCTGCAGGGACAGCACAGGCAAGCACTGTTCCTCTTTCCCCACAGTATTTTTTCCAATTAATTTGTGGCATAGAGTCCCAGCACAGTCTAGTACAGATACCTGAGTTTCAGTTCATTAACTGAACAATACAACCCTGGAGCAACAAAAAAAACCCAAACCACAAAACCCCTCAGAACAACAAGCTCAGCCTTTGCCCCAGGCCCATTACAAAACTTTCTACTCATCTCCACTTTAGACTTTGGGTCACACCAAAAATTTTTATTTAGCAATGTGAATATATGGGTAGTTGGAAGTCTTCTGCTGGCAACTTTGACGCTATCCCCCAGAAAAGAAGAGATAACAGTTCTGCTCAGGGTGATCACCAGTGATCTTAGTAAGCTTCATACAGTCACTCAGAACATGACTTACCATTCCTGCACATGCTTGGTGAGTGGCCTAACCACTCCAATTATGCTGTATACAGAAGCAAGTATCACCTACCAGAATTTCCCAGTTTGCATACATAATTAAATATAAAATAAAGCAGAGCTAGCTTATGGATGAGTACCATACTACATGACACAAGACAATTATCAGTCCCATTTTCTCCAGCTTCTGAATTTCCTAAATGATTTTGTAATTCCCTGCTGAATCTCAATGTTCCAAAAATGAATTCAAAATAACAAGTTACAGCTGCTTCAAAATTTCATCTTTTGGTCAAATCTGTGAATTACTCCTTAGACTGTAGCAAAACCCTGTAAAGCAAGTACAGGCTCTGGTGTTGCAAGAAGCTCTAGTTACAACTCCTCTGTGATTCTGCTCACAGGGTCACCAAAATGAGACAAAACTGAAAGGGTACCAAGGCCCCTGGTGATGAGTAGCTCCTGAGTCTTACAGCTACAGACACAATCCTCTTCTTTGGCTCATGGCTCTTTTATTGAACCTCATGCATGACTTGAAAGTTATTCCAAGAGGCCCAGGGTAAGTGTGTTAGTAATCCATTGTACACTGATGCCATGGCTACTGAAGTTTTGGGAGCTGAATATTACTGGAAGTCAGCAGCTTACTGGTAGCTTCCATAAAGAACATTAATTTCAAGTCTAATTTTCAAAAACATTGTGGGAACAAGAATGTTAGTCCAACAGTTAATAAGACAACCCCTCCATTCAGGGTGTTTAAACACTGCAGTGAGTATAGAAAAGAGTTTGTATTAGCAATGGCTAATGAAGTAATGATGGGAGCAAAACCATTTTGGTACTCAAGCAAAAAATATCAGCAGTCTTAGTGAAAACTGAGCAAGCAATTTTCAGTCACATGTGATTACTGCTGCTGCAGCTTTCCCTCAAATGACTGAGCATGTCAGCTCCTACCTGCAGGAGAAAGCGCATCAGATGAATCTCTTTGATATCATGATATGAATAACGGGAACACGTCTGGTCACCCTCAGCATGGTCTTTATGACACAAGTTGAAAATAAATGGGTCACTGATTCTGGAGAAGAAAAATGAATTTTAAATAATTAGTTTGAAACAAAAAAGACCTGGAGAACCCTCTTGAATATTCAAGTCCTCCCATGAAGAAAAATAACAATACCAAGAAATATCAAGATCAACTGTGGCATATATGAAATGAAAATAAAGCTAAACAAATAAAGCTAAATACTAAAGGCAGATTTTATACTAGTTACCTGAATAAAGAGCCTGTGGATGCTAAGGGTAGGTTTGGAGTTATTTTAGTACATGAATATAGGCAGACAGCAAAGTTTTGCACAAATTGAAGTCTGATAATCAGCAAGGGAAGAAACTTGCTGGGAGAACCTGAAAGCCCAAGTCGAGGGTAAGCACCATATAGACACACAGCTATTGTAAACAACAATTACTTGTGATTAATTATTAAGCAATTAATTATTATTTTAGTTGTATGTGTATATTAGAACTGCAACCAACAGTCCAGCCCATAGAAAATCCCTTAGAAGAACAAGCTAAGCTTTTATCAGATCCAGTCCAATCGATCCTTAAGTCACCTGATCAGATTGACTGATATTAGACTTCATAAGATTCGGATGCAGAGCAGACAGTCAGGGAGTAAAAATGCTGAGCTACTCACTGTCCCACTGGGCTTTGCACATGAGCACACAGTATGCACAAAGAGCTTGGTCTAACAGACTCATTTTCAATATTGATCACTTTCAATAAATCATGAGTCAAGAGATGATAGCAGTGTGCCAAATATTAATTACTATTCTGTCTTGGAGAAACAAACAAAAAACTTATGAGACCATGAAGCTAAAGGCTCTTGCACTAACTGTTCCATATGAATAAAAGATGTGAGTTACTCAGAAAGAAACTTTAACAGCACTATAACATGAAAACCAGCTGTGTACATGTGACACTGTCCACCATCTCCATCTCTTGAAGATGGGTGTTCTCATCCAAAGCCTGTGAACAAGCACCCATGTTAGTTATGTTAAACAGTTTTTTAACAAATGGAAAAGATGGCAGATTTCTTGCTGTGCTATTATTCTGCTTGAAATCCCCACAATATCACTGCAAATTCTGAGGTTGACCAAGCAGATCAGGAAGGAAGGAGGGAAGGGAAGGGAAGGAAGGAAGGAAGGAAGGAGGAGGAAGGAAGGAAGGAGGAGGAAGGAAGGAGGAGGAAGGGAAGGAAGGAAGGAAGGAAGGAAGGAAGGAGGAAGGAAGGAAGGAAGGAAGGAAGGAAGGAAGGAAGGAAGGAAGGAAGGAAGGAAGGAAGGAAGGAAGGAAGGAAGTGAAGTAAGGACGGAAGGAAGGAAGGAAGGAAGGAAGGAAGGAAGGAAGGAAGGAAGAGAAGGGGAAGGAGGCAGGAAGGAAGGAAGGAAGGACGGAAGGAAAGGGGAAGGAAAGGAAAGGAAGGAAGGAAGGAAGGAAGGGAAAGGAAGGAAGGAAGGAAGGAAGGAAGGAAGGAAGGAAGGGAAGGAAGGACGGAAAGGAAGGGAAAGGAAGGAAGGAAGGAAGGAAGGAAGAGGAAGGAAGGAAGGGAAGGAAGGGAAGGGAAGGAAGGAGGAAGGAAGGAGGAAGGAAGGAAGGAAAAGGAAGAGGACAGGAAGGAAGGAAGGAAGGAAGGAAGGAAGGAAGGAAGGAAGGAAGGAAGAGGAAGGACAGAAGGAAGGAAAGGAAGGAAGGAAGGAAGGAAGGAAGGAAGGAAGGAAGGAAGGAAGGAAGGAAGGAAGGAAGGGAAGGAAGGAAGGAAGGAAGGAAGGAAGGAAGGAAGGAAGGAAGGAAGGAAGGAAGGAAGGAAGGAAGGAAGGGAAGGAAGGAAGGAAGGAAAGGAAGGAAGGAAGGAAGGAAGGAAGGAAGGAAGGAAGGAAAGGAAGGAAGGGAAGGAATAGGAAGGAAGGAAGAAGGAAGGAAGGGAAGGAAGGAGGAAGGAAGGAAGGAAGGAAGGAGAAGGAAGGATAGGAAGGAAGGAAGGAAGGAAGAGGAAGGAAGGAAGGAAGGAAGGAAGGAAGGAAGGAAGGAAGAAGGAAGGAAGGAAGGAAGGAAGGAAGGAAGGAAGGAAGGAAGAAGGAAGGAAGGAAGAAGGAAGGAAGGAAGGAAGGAAGGAAGGAAAGGAAGGAAGGAAGGAAGGAGGAAGGAAAGGAAGGAAGGAAGGAAAGGAGGAAGGAGAAGGAAGGAAGGAAGGAAGGAAGGAAGGAAGGAAGGAAGGAAGGAAGGAAGGAAGGAAGGAAGGAAGGAAGGAAGGAAGGAAGGAAGGAAGGAAGGAAGGACTCACCTGGACAAGCAGTGGCGAGTACAGTAGACTTCCTGCAGAGGGGATAACACAAAGCACTCACAGATGTAGAAGTGCTCTTTGCCAAAGAGCAGCACCCCTTCCAGTGCTGTGTGACCCTGAACGACTGCCACGGAGCACTTGAACTTCACCTGGAATGGAGGTGGCACAATAAGGCCAGGAGATGGTGACACAGGAGCCAGAGGCAGCAGGGAGCCAGAGCCAGTGATGCAGAACACGCATTTGTACCCAAAAAACCTGCCATATTGATTGGCAGGTTCATGGGGACAAAGTCACAAAATCAGTATAAGATTGACAGAAGTCTAATCAGAATATATGAATATATCAGTTGTCTTAAAGATTTACATAAACATTCTAGAATATTTTTAAAATTTTCCCTGGATATCCTAACACTCAAATTCTTGTTTTTACTCCCAAGTAAACTGACTTGGCCCTTAAAATATAGGAATTTCTAAAACAAAATTAAAAAACATAGGGAATTTTTCAACAAAGTATTTTGCTTATCATATATGCCAGTTCATATAAAGTGTTCTTGGGAATGGACCAGTTTTGATAAAAAAAATAAAGCCTTTTTTCTGGAGCATTTTCTATGGCTGAGAGATGGTGCAGAAAGTAAACAAACCAATTAAGAGGAAAATGTTGTGGCCTGCAGAAAATGTAAAAATTCTGATTTTAAATCAAGCAGTAGTTCATTGCAAAGGACTTTCCTTACATTTAGAAGCATGGAGTTCCTTATTTTTGTCTGCTTATAAAATATTCTATATACACTCAGCTCCAAAAGCTAAGTCCACTGGTTACTACAGTCAACTGGGATGATCAAGGTCAACTCAGTGTTGTGCCCAGTTTCAACCAGAGCTGTCCACCAGTACCTCCTCTGTTCCCAGGAAGGGGGCAGTAGCTAATCATCTATTAGCCCAACCTCAACAATATTGTTCCCAAAATCTTAAAAAACTACTACTACCTTACATACTGAGAAAACTGCTCACTGTTGAGGTCCTCCTGTAAATTAGCACAATCCTGAACTGCATAGAATCTAGAAATAAGTGTAAAAATTTTGCTGGCTGCAAGGACCAAAGGGCTACATACAAAGGGATTAAAGAGTAATGTATATAACAGGAGAACTTTCCTGGTTCAGAAATGTAATGCAATGTTCTTAAGAGAATAGACTGACAGGTATGAGAGGTAGCACAAAATCTGTTTTTCTTGTAAAATCCCAATGATCTTATCTCTACCATCTTTGTAAGAAGTAGGGAGCTGTATTATTTTTTGGGACATACAAAATTGTCTCAGAAATTACATTGCTTTTATTAGTTCATGTAAAGTCTATATGATAATGTGTAGAGTAAGTATTGTTCTCCTTTACTCTTTGCCTTTGTTCCTAACCTCACTATTTTTGGAGTTAAATCTACAGCCTTCCTTGCCATCCCAAACTACACAGGTTCTAGCTAAGGTCAGCTGGAACAGACCCACTCTGCTTCACAAGCTTTTAGTCTTTGCTGTTAGGATAACACAAACATTAAATTCATAAGTAAATGAAATAAAATCTTGTTTCCACACTTAAATACTTTACTGAAAAGCAATTATTTTACCAACAAATGGGTCGCTTCATTTTGAAATCACTTAGTGGGCACAGAAGAATGTTTTCTTCATTCTGGGTTTAAGGGAAAAAAAAACCCTCCCTGGGAGATTTCTGTGGGTAATTTTTCATGAAAATCTCTTCAATCTCTTTCCCTTTTAAGAGGAAGGTAGCATTTTCCCACCACCTCTCCCCCAGGAATGCCAGTGTCTGCAGGGATATGCCAACCGCAGAACTCTGAGCTGGAGTGCCTGCCATTACATGGTTAGAGATGTGTATGCTTGCACTGAGAATACTGGGGAATTCTGCTCACATTAGTAAACCACATGCTTTCCTGAAGTAATTAAATAGGAAAAAGATTGCTTCTTCCCAAAAGGAAGGTAACTGAATATTGAAACATTAGGCAGTTGCATAAAGCAGCTCCACAGACACAAAGCTGAAATCCTGGCTTCTGAAATCCACCTCATCAAGCCCAGGGACGTGTGTGTGGGTACAGGAGGCACGTGGATCCTGAAGGAGGCCTGCTTATGATCAAATATGGTCTGCACAAATAAACACTTTGCTATTCTACCTAAGGCAGAACCAGGGAATGTTTGTAGACCTTGCTGAGGGGGAAGAGCACATACCTCTCTTTTACAAACCTTAAACTCTAAGTCCAAATATTACATACTATCCAATCAGAAACAGTCAATAATGTCAATACCTTTCTTGAATTTTATATTATTTCTTCAAATTGTTGTTATTATTATTAAATAATCTGCATTATTTAAATACAAGAGCCCTTGAGCTGAGTACATTTTTCTCATTTGGGGAATGTGACATATTATTGCTGATGAGTAACAAAGATCTGAGTTGTACTGCAGAGTCTCCACCGGGACAGTGCTGTACCTACAAGTCTTGTACCTTCAGTCTTGCATTGAAACACCAAGCAGCTTGAAATTATCATAAATTTAACAAAAACTTCCATTTTCTGTCAAAACAAATCAAAACCCAGTTCACAAGCTACCAGAATCATTAATCAATGAAGCAAACATGACATAAAATAATTGAATAATTACCTTCTAAGGTATTGCCCAAAGCCCTGCATCTCTTGATTGCTCTGTTCATTCAGATGTGCAAGGGAACACATTCACTCAAACTCACACACACTCAATGACTTTTGTGAGCAGTGCAGGAAATAAACTGGCTCCAAGTGCCTGATTAAAGTGCAGAGAGCTCAGGAGGCAGCCACTGACAAGGCAGGACCGCAGCGCACTAAGTGAGCACAGGACAGCTAATGTCACCCCCCGCTGCTTTTGTTAATTCTGCTGTCAGCTCGGCGAGGCAGTGACTGCTGCTGGATGGAAACACGCCTGGCATTTCTGATGGCTTCCTGCAGAGTTACATGCAGAAGAGACAGACAGCCTGGAGGCTCAAAATGAGATCAGCTCATGGAAATCACGGCTCGCATTTTCACGCCCGTCTCTTTCTGCTGGGGAGAGGTGTGGGGAGGAAGGGGCAAAAGGAGGAGAGGCAGAGAAATGAATTCTGTTACAGACACAGACTGCACCAAGAACTCTGAGAAAGTCACAAGTGTGACCCCTTAGCCACTGGCAAAGCATCAGGAAAATCTGGTGATGGTATTGAGATATTTTAATTAAACAGCTAGTTCTCTATCTGTGGGCAACTATCACAGCACTGTGATGTCTGAGTGTAAATACTACAAGTACTTGGCTTCCACTATGGGATGCTAACTCCTTAGCTATTGAAATGAGGGAATGATGCCACTGAAAGGAACAGGTACACTGCAAAAGGTCAGGGAATGAAACCAGATTATCAATTTCATTGAAGTTGTCTCAATTAAAGTGACACAATCAAAGTTACCATCTTCCTAAGAGACACCTTTATTTACTTCACAGCTAATCTCCTCCCCCAGTGTTCCTAAACCTTAAGCCTCTTCCTTATACTGGGAAGAAACCTTGGTGAAGCGCATCCAGTCCAGTACAAGAGCAGAAAAGGAAAAGTTTTGAGCAGATAACACATGATGGAAGCAGCAAAGAGGAAGCATGGGAAGTTTCTATGGCTTTAGAGGGAAGAATCTGTCCAGTATTCATGGGAAGACAGAATTAAAGACATGTGAAAGGAGGAAGGCAATATTTTCTGGTATTCTTCAGGAAGACATGCAAACACCACTGAACTGGCAATCGATACAAAACTGGCATACTCTTCCAGAGGTTATAAATAAATTTAATGTAGGCACTGCTCTGAGCATGAGTAAAGGTTCTAGAGCAGCACAGGAATTCTCAGATCCTCAGAATTTGCCACTTCTCAGGCAAATTCAGACAACAGTGTCTCATAAGAGAACATCTTGCTTGCCATGGCCAGATTTTTTCTCTTACGTGAAGGAATTAAAGTTAATTGTTCTTCAAGAAAAGTCTGTACAGGAGTTCATACAGAGGCTGGAAAACAGTATTTGCTCTAAGGAACAGAGAGCAATGATGTCTGTAGTCTGAATCCACCTGAACCCCAGAATGAATGGAACAGACAGGCTTCCATATCCAATTCACCCTCTAAAATGCCATCCATGTCCCCAGAGAAAACGTTTTAGTTCACCTTTCCTACCTTTTCATTCTCTACAAATTCCTGCAATATAATTTGTCTCTCCACGCACAGTTCCAAGAAATCTTCTGAATGGAAACTTTCATGTAGAGCTGGGAAGAATGTGAGCTGGTTACAATCCAATCCCTTCTGATCCATCTCCCTCTCTGCTCCATTTAACATCAGCTCTCCTATATCAATATAAAAGAGATTGCAGTTTTAGTGGCAGCAGGATGACACCAAAACCATTTGCAATTTAGTCTTTCACTCAATTTATTCTACCTTGGGAAATAGCATCATTTATCTGCAAAAAAAAGGCAAGAGGATTAAAATCTCTGACTGCTGAAGAAGGATGCTTATTTCAGGGAACCAATGACAGATACATGCTGTCAGTCATAATTCAAACAAAATCCCTATAATCACAGAAGATTAGGAAATTAGGAAAAATTTTAAATGGTAGTCATTTAGGGATGTGGACTGAGCAGGATCTTAAGAAAACCCAAAGAGAGACAACCCACTTATATCTTGCCCAAACTGTGTCCCAAGTTTTGCAAACTCATGCAATGCATGCAGATAGGAAAGGGACAATCAGCCTCCTTATTGAGGCTGGCTGTAACCACTTAATGCAGAAACTATATAGTGCTTCCATCTTGTTTGGAGACTAAAACAATGAGCTCCACTCATGTGTTTGCTCGGCTCCACCACAGAAAAAAGTACACAATACTGCATATTTCCAACAGCACTTCTTCCAAGTTTGAGCAATTGGGAGCTTTCCAGGTATCCAAAAGTGCCCAAAGCTTGCACTTCAGAATAGCTTTTTTGCTTTAGACCTTTCAGGTGGAAACAAGAGAGCAGCATATTCTGAAGACAGTTGATATATCACTTATGAAATTTGCATCAGTTTTGTCACAGATGTTACAGTGACATTTTAGCCCAGAGCATCAACAGTAAGAGTATTCTCTTTTTTTCTGGATTAAATTGTGACCTAGAAATCCATACCCTAATTCCAATTATCTTTGACTGTTTGTGTTCACTGCCTTGATGATGCAACATAGCTCTAAAAGGTTACCTGGATTTACTTCAGTAGGGGAAGTTGTTTCCTTCATGTTTGATAGGAGAACCTGAAAAGAGGCTAGGTATGACTAGAATGGAACATGTAGATAGGTAAACATAACTCAGAACCTTGCTGACAGAGAAACACACAGATTTAGAACTATGTTGCAAACAAAATGCCGTGGAAATTCAAATAAACTGATTGGAAAGGAAGAAATAAACATCACCCAAAGGAACACATGTCAATAATTAAGCAAAAGAACTGTTATCTTTCCAAGAAAGATCATGCATGAAGCCAGTTATGGGATAAAAATAATATTATCCAGAATCCAAGCAGCACAGAAGCTGCCTTAGATATGGGAACTGTATATTAAAGTGATTCAGCCTTTCATAGATAGGATTTGGCATTTTGACATGAGACAGACAGTAGTAAATACCCCACATTCACAGTTTCAATCTTAGCTTAAAGCACATTATTTGCCCTTTTGGCCATTCACTACTTTTAGCAGCACCAGTAAGCCTATGACTGACAGGACAGTGCAGCCTTCTAACTGGACTGTGCTGCACACATTGGTAAGCACTATATTGCTGAGATACTACTAGCAGAAAAGTATGGACAGCTTATACTGTCACCTGTCTGGGGAGATTTTATACGAAGAAACAGGAAAAATCATTCTATTGCTGCTAAATATGTTGCAGCCTTTCTTATCCCCCCAAAACCAGATCCCTTCAGTGGGTTCTCTATACATGGACCAGCATATTCAGGAGTCAGGGGATGAGAACCAGAGGAAAGAGATGTACTTATCTGACAAAGGTTGGACTCTATGCTTTTGAACGTCTTTTCAAACCTTCCCATTTCTCTAATTCTCTAAAGTTACAGACATTGTGCATCTCCTGCCAGTCTTTGTGCAGCTTTGTACCTCACTCTTGGTTCGCATCGTTGCCGCCTGGGCGTTCACGTGTTGGATCCTCCTCCTCATTCTCGAGGGCCCCTCGTAGCAGTCAAGGATCCACCGTGGCTCTAGTGATCCTGAAGCATCTCTCCATGGGCCCCCTCTGCAGAAAAGCTGCTCCTCAAGTCTCATCCAGTCCTTTGCTGCTTTGCTGTAAGCACACTGCTGCATCTGTAGGACAGAACCACTTTGTGCTGGCTTTTGGACACCTCCCTGCTCTGAGCCACCAGTGGCACCACCCCAGAGATTCAGAGGGATCCACCAAACCCACCAGATGGGATCATTGCAGACTTAACAAACCACTACAGACTTAACAGACACACTTAACAGACCACTACAGACCTAACAAACACAAGTCAAACTGACCACTGGAAGTTTGCTGCAGGAGATGGCACTAGTGATGAAATACTGATAGTCTGAGTAGATGATACAGGACAAATAAAAAGGTGTCACAAACTTGGAAATGACTGCTTTCATTAATTTTCCAACTCAAAAGAAGTGAGCCAGCAGAACTGCATCACAGAGGTTTTTATTCACTGTGTTTTTCTTCTGGAAAATGTGTGTGACAAATGGCAACGATTGGGTTCACTGAAAACAGCCTGAATGATTCAGCTGTAAGGGTACTATACTCCCTCTGAGTAAGGAATAAATTAAATTATTTTTACTTAGGTGTTGTGTGCAAGGAGTTAGGGAGCACTAATACATCAATTTAAAGGCGAGAAGAGGTGAGAATTTCAAAGAGGCACAAGTTTGTTGGTCCCTGATGACCAACCCTGAGACAGAAACGTATCTGTGATGTTTTACTGTCTATGAGCTTGAGATCTATTTTAAAAGTTTTAATGGCTTCTAAAGGAAAAAAAAAAAAAAGAATAAAAAGGTCAAAGTTCTCAGTGGAAGAGTAGAATAATTAATTTAAGCAAAAGAGAAAAAAGGTCCCGAAAATAAAGTGAGGACTGTCACACTTGACACTTCGGCAGTTATGTCAGGAGAGGAGTGTTGACTAATCAGCTCTCAGCAATTCTTCAGGCACAATATTCATCTCACTTCTAAAATGCTCAGTTTCTCAGGGTAGTCCAAGAGTAGCCTTTCAACAACAGAAAGCTGTTGCCCAGTATTCCTGTCCTTTACCTGCAGGTGGTCCTTGTACAGAGAAGCATACAGCTCCTGCCCAACTCTTCGGTACCGTTCCATGCATGACACAAATTCCTACAAGAAACATCAGGACACATTATGCCAAGGTGCTGCAGGTGCAAATCCTGTGAAGGGCAGAATCAGGCATTAGTTGCCCTGTCTTTTACAAGAACAATTAAGGAATATGGCCTGTGCCTGCAAATTTGATGGCTCTGCAGGTAGTGTAGAGATGAGTCAATCACCTGAGAGCAGTTGCATGCTAACACCAGGAATATAAACACAGACATCATCCTAACAAGGGTCATTAGTGGAACTATTCAGAACTTTCTCAGAAGGAGAAAGGAAACACCAAATATGATTTAAGGCTCCTCTTTTTTGCAGCTGGATTAGTACTGCAAATGTCATAAGTGACCATCATCTGTTGCAGAGACCCCAGCTGAGGTAAGGATCTGTAGTGATATTATAGAGGAGAGGAGAGTGCCCCCTGTGCCATATGAAGGCTGTCACATCCAGCTGAACTTCCCTGACAAATGTGAGATTGCTGTGAGTCACAGCATGAGGCTAAACTTGCTGTGCAAGTCCCAGCCTCACACTACCTAAAGCCATGGATCAGATAGGTAACTTTTAAGTGCAGGGACTCTGTGCCATGCTGGCAGTGATCCCCCCCAGCAAACTGCCTGGCTGCTGCTTGCACTGGGCTCTAATTAAGTTAACATACAAGGCCTGGGTGTTGTGTGATTGCTGCTGGCTGCCAGCCAGGTCTGTAACCCTGCCGCGAAGTCACATTTATTGGTGTTTCCCTGCAGGAAGCTCCTGTTTTACACTGATGAAAGTCATTATATTTTTGTTTGTTTAAAGCATCATTAAACCTGTAATCACAGTTGTGGCCTCACAAAACTGTTCCATAATTCATATAAAACTCCCATAAAGGCTGACCTAGAAAGCAACAGCATCTCTGTGCTCTTACACCAGTCCTGGTATAGGAGAAGAGCTGAGATCCTTGCTCTGTGTGGACTTGGGGCAAAACCATTCAGAATAGAAAATAAATTCCTCCATTTTAGATATTCACAGGCTATTCAAGCCAAGTCAGTGCTCTACTGGAAGCTGTTCCAGCATTGCTCATAATCTGTGTTTTGCTCATGGTCATCAGTGAGACCCCTAAGGTCAAATCCACATGGCAAAGATTCTCACTGACCCAGCTCCAAGCCCCTGAAACATATGAAGGGTCCTCAGAAGAAAAACTTCTGCTAGCCACATCTGGTCAACTGAAGACTAAGCACCTTATGAGTTATTGCTAGCCAGCGTCAACCATGTCCCTGTTGATCTCACAGGAAAACTGTCTGGATGTAAAGTGAAATGAATAGTTAGCAATATTGGAGATGACTGTGATTGGAAGAAAAAAAAAAAGCCACACAAGCCAAACCAACACATAAAAATAAAACCTGAAAAAGATAACCAATAAATATGGAGAATAAAGACCAGGCTATTATTTACTAAGTGCTCAGTCAAAACAATTGTACTGTAATGTCTAATGAATAACTAGTGCAAACAAGTTTCTAACAAATAAACAGATTCCATCACAAATTGTGGGTCCTTATCCACAGTAAATCTATCTTAAACAAGAACATGCCAGCTTTGATAATTGCTAACATAGTATAACATAAGGTTTGAGTTTCATATGCAGAAAAGCAGGTGTTATTATAAGAACTGTAATGCACATTTTTGGGAAGGGCATACTAAAGGGCCTTACTGATCAATCCTTTCCTAAAAGTCTGAGTAGGAAACCATGCTCTTTTTTTTTTATACATATTTCTCTACTTTGCAGCCTTAGGCAATTGTAAGTAGAATCAGATCATTTTGCTGCCACATATTCCCCAGCCAATATTTAGAGCTTGAAAAGGTGATAGAATTCACAAGTTATTTTCCTATTAAAAAACCAAAACAAATCACAGACTCAAAAACTGTTTCTTCTCTTGCTGCATGGAGCCCCCAAATAGGAGAGAAAATGATTAGCACTGAGGAAACCCAGGGTGTGAATTTTCTATAATTTCTTTCAAATAAAGCAATTGAGAGAGTGTTTGTAATGAGAAACAGTTGAAAAGAAAAAAAGATTGAGGTGTGATTTATAAGTTAACAAAACTCTACTGAGCTTTGGAATGCTTTATGTCTGATTTAAAAGAAAAAAATATTGATCACTTAACACTCCTGCACCTCATAAATATTCAGGCTTGCCATAATATATTCATACTGCATGATACAGACACCACACATACCACAGTTTTTTCCTAAAGAAACATTAGGTCACTGGGGCTCTGCACTTGGAGGCTTTCTTTGTATGTGTTGTGTTAGAGAATACACATGCCCACAAAAGAGTGCCAAAACTCTTAATAAATGAAAATAAGCATCAAGACAATTAATTTTCGCCTTGTAAGAGACACAAGGAAAGCCCAAGTGTTCAAATCTCTCACTGTGCCAAGTGAATTATCCCATGGATGATAGTGACAATACCCACATTCTATTTTTGAAGCATGTGTTTTAAGTTATCTGTTGGTAAGGTAATAGCTAGAACTAGTGATATTAGTCTACTACTTTAGTTCTTCTGTGCAAAATAAATATTGTAAGTATATAAACATACATAGTAAGAGCATTAATGCAGCATCACAGCTATAAACCTTGTCAGTACTTATCTAAGATATCTTTATGAAAGAAGGCAAAGTCTTTCGTTTACAGATGGGCAAACTAAGTGAGTTCTGGAACATCACAGAATCATAGGTTTGGGTTGGACAGGACCTTAAAGATCACCCAGTTCCATGGGCAGGAACATCTTCTACATCTTCAGGATACTCAGAGCCCCATCCAGATCAGCTCCAGGGATGGAGACTCCACACCTCCTGTCATTATGACATGGTTGCAGGGATAGGGGTATATAATGGGGCAAACCCAACCTGAATTAATTTGAAACAGCCTGACGAGCCCACAAAGAAGATGCATATGGTGAAAGCACACAGCAGTGGGAGGGGGAACCCTTTTGATGAACCAGTTTGAAGTCCCTCCTACTCTTATGTCCCCAATGGCAGAGAGTACTCCAACATAGCTGATGTACCAGATATTAGATCTCATATCCCAGGAAGAGTTCATGTACTTAATTCCTCTAACTTGGGCTTTCAGTTCTACAAGGAAGGTTTTTTAATCTAATTATGGCTATTCAAGGAGTCACTAGGTTTTTGGAAAGTATTTCATGGGCACAGAAAAACAGAATAGCAGGTAGTGAGCTCTTAGGGATGCCAGAAACTGCATGTGAATAGCATGTGACAGTAGCAAAGAGTTTGTGCAAGGCAGAAACAGATCTGATTCAAGAAATCACTGTTTAGGGATGTACTTAGGCATGCATTTCACAACTTTTATGTACAGATTGTCTGCTAGTGAAGGAAGGCAGCCTTGCCTTTAAACCAAGCATTAGAAATATCAACTCAGATAATATATATGCAGCACTAGAAATTCAAAAGTGACAATTAAAAATACTTAAGATCTCAATGGATCATAACTCCAAAAGAAGAAAATAGGAAATTAGCATCTTTAGAATGACAAAAATTACATTATACTCATGTGATAAACTTCACATCTTTAATCAAACAGAAAAGGAGATGGAAAAAAACACTAAGAAAATGTCATTTTATAAAGAGCAAATTTTTCCATTTTTCTTTAGCATATATTTCCCAGCAGCTCAACATTAAATAGCATCCACTTGTGGTGCAGCATTGCTCTTCTTGGCAGCCCCATATACCCCCTCTGTCTGCTGGACTGCATGCCCTAACCAGTGTGGATGAGGATGTGACCTAGTCAGGAAGGAGAGAGTTTTGTACAAAAGCAAATTATTTTTGCAGGCATCATCTACAGCCAATGATTTTTTCATATCACATTCCTGAACTACTATGACTTACACAGCCAGATTAGAGCCTAAACTCTTTGGAGATATGAAACTATCTTCTTGTGTTCATGGAAGTTTTCATGCTCCTTTTTTTTTCTCCCACATCTATCCAGAATGTGCAATTAAAGCTCAGTACTTCTGGTCCTTTCTTGCTAAAACAATCAAACCTTTCCTCATCAGGCGTGCTACAGAGGACAGGATTACAGCTACTGTGGCAGCTTTACAGAGAAGCACCTGAGTGCTGTAGGAAACTGCTAGAGCTGGGTGAAGTCTCCAGTGCACCAGCCCTCTTCTATCCAGATAGAGACAAAGGGTGTAACATCTCCAAATCTGCTCCTGCTACTCAATCTGGTACAGGTGCACTGCTACCCTGTGCAAACAACAAGCCACCCATCTTGAGACCAGGTTGATTTTCCAGTAAGTGACTATGCACTGGGCAGCAAACAGGTGCATTTCATGAGAGGAAAAATTGTTCCATTACTCCCTGAGTGACAATCATTAAGCTAAGGCAGATAAAGAGAGGTTTATCCTAGTCCTTCACATTCACTCTCCACATTGAGGGTTGTTACCAGGCTCTTCAGAATCACAAAATTGTTATTGCTGTGTGGATTTTATTGTTGCTTTGCCAAAATTCATTTAGCTTTTCAACAGACTGAGTTCCAGCAGTTAAGTGTTGCATGGCAGCTCGTGCTCAGCCCTCTAGGAGGCTAATGCAGTGTGCCAACTGCTCCTAAGAATCATGGATGCTATCCTGGCATGGCCAGTTGGTTGGGGAATAGCAGACCTAATGAGAAAATCCTCCATATTTCAGTGCTTCATAAAAGTACCAAGGCACAAGGGTGGGTTTCAAAGGGTAAACCTGAAGTGTGACATGCACATGTGAGGAGACTTCCACCCTGTATTTATCAGCTAAGCCCTGGCAGTACAGAAGCCAGGCTACTTCTATAACAACCATATGTCTGTGTATATGTGTGCATATACACAGCCCTCTTCCACAGATGATACTGCTGAACAGATTATTTCCCCAGATAACTTGCCCCCTAATAGCAAAAAAACACAATGAGAGTCAAGGCATGTTTGTTCTTTAATCCTATCTCTGACAATGGCTTCTGTGACTTTGGGATAATTCATTCAACCTCTTGAGGAATTTCCATTTCAGTTTCCATTCTATAACAGCAGAAGCATTAGGTTTTACCTCTGAAGTAAAAGGTGAAAGTCAGATTTTGGCATTATGGGGAATAGCAGGGGAGTCTCTTCTTGCATTCACTTGATCTTACTCACTGTTTTATTTCTGTTTAAAATGTGGAAGTCCTACAGGTGTATGTAACTTAGGCATTTAGATAATAGTGTGTAATAAAGCCCTATGTCCAACAGTCTCATGCACTCCCATTTTTGGAGTACATCTGAATCATGGCTTTTATTTAAGAAAAAATTTCCCTTATAGTCCTTTAGCTGATGAAAGAATTCTGTAAACATCAGTGTATGCTTAGAGGCCAGAGTACAGAAAAAAAGAAACATCTTTTTCCTGACCTGTAAAAATAACAGTTTCCCTAAAATTACTTACATTTAAAGCTCACAAGACTACTTCTGCAGTTTTTTAGTGCATATAGTTCAAGCTGCTCTTCAGCAAAAAGCATAAATAGAGCTCAGATAGACACAAGCAAACTTTAATTTGGCAAGCAAATATGAGAGCAACAAGAAATGAATGCTCACAGACTTCTGCAGAGTTAGCAACCTATACCTCACTTAGAAGAAACATTTAACTCAATCCTGCAGATATTTCTAGGACTTTACTTGATTTTCTGTTCTTTACTTTTTATTTTAAACTAACACTTCAATCTTTTGAATTCAAACCATTTCTTTCTAAAATTGTTATAAATAAAATATCGAATCAAAAAACCGGAAGAAAACAGACATATTTGAACCAAGAAATATGAAAATTACTTGTCTATATGATACCATGGGTTTTGGTGTGTAAATCTGAAATTTCATATTAGATGTTAGTAAGTTCTCCTCTTAGGGTAGTTTGACAAAGCAATTCCTTTCTAGCTAGAGAATCAAGGACAAGTGGTACTCAAATAGCACAAACAATGGTGAGGGAAAGGAGGCAAGCCAAGGGGATGAGACTTCATAGCCTGGGGCTGTGGTTGGATGATTGACCCCAATATGTAAATGAACCAAAACTTATAAAAGTGCAAAAACTCATGACCAGGATCCATCTTGGATTTGATTTGGGTGTAGCCCCAGCCAGGCTCTTGCACTACCCAAGGTGTTTCCTTTCAAAAAATAGGTATTTTATTGCTTTTGCTCTGCCTAGTCTCTCTTCCAGGCCAGCCTTTCCAGGCATCATATGTATTCAGCAAAGAAAAGAATAATCTGTTTCAGGGGCCAGAACACATTTCTAGGGCTTTTCTGCAACCAGATGAAACTCCTCTTCCACCCATGTTACACCATTCACCTAATTTGGCATCAGCTCTGATATGTGCAAATAAACCTCTGCAACCAGCAGCTCTTGAGAGATGAGACTTTGGTGCCAACACCTTTAAAAATTAAATTCCACTTGCTGAAATCCTGTATCCAAAGCTTAAGCCTGACCAAACACCATCTCTAGCTTGAAAGGCAAAAGCATATTTTAAAATAATATGCAGAAGAAATAAAAGGCAACATTTTCATACAATGTGTATTTCAATGAAGGGATTTCACTCCCATGGAAGACTACTGAGTTTAAAAACATAGTAAAACTCCCTTTGAAGAGCTACCTACAAAAAAAAATTCTAAGTGATATCTCTTATGTTTCAGATTTTAAGATGAAACTGATATCAATCAAGAAAGAAACAATTTTATTAGGATATGTTTCCTACTGTGCACTGTGCTATTACTCACCATCTCTTGTAGCAGTGTCTAATGAATTTTCAGGGGACAGAGGGGCCTGTGAATGTGAGGCAGCCTAAAGATTTTTATTCATCATACAACATTTATATTCCAATTCTCAGCTAAACATTTATCTTCAATAAATGGGGAAATGATTCCCACTTGTTTCAGAAAGTTCCATGATTTGTATCACATAATATGAAATATCTCTATATTTTATATTTTCATACTATTCTTATCTAACACTGACTTGTTGAATTATTTCTTTATGATCTTGTAAACAATTTGAAAATGATAAATGAACAGTGTGTCAGTTATGTATATAAGAGGACATGAAAATTTCTTTGTTCAAAGTTAAAGAAACTTTTTTCAGCTTGCTACAGCATGCTGTAATTTAGCTTTGAGCCAGTTATTAAACAAGACAATAATATTATAATGGAAATTGTTTAATATACATCATTAATAGTAAAGTGCCTGCTTTCACTGAAGTAAAAAAAAATGTGTGCTATGAGCAGTTTTGAAATGAATATTTGATTCCAAAGTTCCCTTGTGCATTTAATGACATGCTAATTTACATTTTAATTACTTCCTAAGAAATCAAAGCATTTGTTGACAGAAGAACATAATGTCAACTTCACGGTGCACTGTTGGTGGATAGTTAATGAACTTAATTAGATAATTAGTGATGTTAATTATCCTTCTATTATGAAGATAAACATGTTACACAAATGATGCTCTTTTCAAAGAAATATCATTAAATGTTTGCTTGTTTTAACTCAGTTAACTTGAAAAGCTGATAAAGAACAACTGAGTGATCTGTAAGAAAAATATTTAAGTAACATTTCTGGCTTTGGAATTACAAGATAGGAGATCTCTTAACCTCTTCATTGTGAAGAATGGGATTAAAAAGGGGATTAAAAAGACCTTTTCTATTTCAAGTCCTATGGGCCTTGGGCACAGAGGAATGCAATTAATCAACCAAAACAGTAGAGGACACAATCAGGCCTCCTGTAAAACTGGGAAGGTTCTGCATTTCTTAAAAGAATAACAGCTGTATCTACAGTTCTGGGGCAGTGTGTCTTACAGGAGTGACAAGTATGGTGCTTGTAACCTTGCTCAGCCTAAAGAATCTCAGGACAGGCCATGGGGAAGTTCTGACTGATTTACATTTGACTGAAATAAAATTGCTACAGGGGTCCCTTACTGCTTTTGTAGCTTTTTTGAGACATCAAAACTAGTCCTGGTCATTGTTAACTTAAACATTAAATACCCATACCAGATTTTGATAGCAAAAATGGGCAGGAGGGGGAAAGGAGGAAAAAGAGTAAGTGCTCAAAAGGCACACTTTGAAACAGGAAAGTCAGTGATTTCAAACCTTTGGCACTTCCTGCTGGCAAATTTACCCAAGTCTGTCACATGTAAACATCAAAAAATCCAACTTCATATAGTGCTGCTCATACTCCTGCATGATTACTCAGTCTTCCAAGAAAATACAATTACCAGAGCAGATCATTGCCATTCTACTACCAGAAATGTATTTATACTCTCTTTTCTAAAGGATCATCCTTCCCAGACAGAGCCACAAGCAAGGCATGAGATAGCACAGTGTACTCAGAAATATGCAGAAAACAGCTGCATTTGATGGCTGATTCTCATACTTGCCACCAAAAGCAGGAAATTGGCTTTGCTGATGATGGAAAATGTGAGCAAAAGCACAACAGAAACATGGGGTCTGATCTTTTGTTGGAATGAATAGTTGGAATTTTGCTGTTTCTTCCAGACTGAGGATTGGCTCAAAAGCACTCTGCCTATATTGTAAATAATAAAAGGGAAACATTTAAGAGGAGTATTTTGCTGCTTGTTGTTTGCTTTAATCTGCAGTAAATACTACTAATGCTTCAACATCTTTCTTTACTTTTCAGTTAATAAGGAATCAAGTTAATAACCCAGTAAACAACCCATTTCTTCTTTCTATCAGGCACACCTCTGAAATCCTGGGTGAATTTCTGCACTTCTTTCCGTAAGGAGCAAATTTTTTTATTTTACTATGGGATTTAAATTCCTCGTTCCTCACTGTGCAGTTCATACTGTTATTTTTCCTTTAATCTCCACATTTCAACCAGGTACCTATTTCTGTAGGACATAAGTCCATGACTGGCACAAGTGGAGATCATCAGTAATGATCAGAGAAGTCACTGGACAGAAAATGATACAAAATTACATGACAGCATTTATAAAAGTGATTAGTAAAGTCATCAAAAATAGAAATTAAAAATCCAAATACCATTTAATGTAACTTTTTAAATGTAAGTATGTGCACGAAGGAAGAGGGCTGTTGAGAGCCAGCTCAACATTTTCGTCCTCTTAGATTTCACCTCTCTAAAAAGTGCATCAAACTCTGAAAGACATGCTGGAGGGAGAAAGGAAAAGAACATTTGGAACTGTAGCTTCATATCTCATTGAGAAGAACAATTTATCAGAGCTATGGAGCTGTCAGTGCTTGACATGATAAGGAATAACACCAAGTGAGTAATGTTTCTTCCAAACCCAGCTCCTTTAATTACAAGCAGCTTCCTTGCAGAAGAGAGACAGAAGATGTAGAAACACCAATTTCATGCACTTGTGCCTGAATAATGTCTCCGTGCTGCCTTTTCCAGATGGCAACCTTTTCACTGGAGGAACTAATGATGTGGGCATATTTAGGGAAAAACCAATAACAGAGTCTTTAACCTTCAACAGCAAAAAGCATGTTGTACAAAATGTTCCTTGGGATACATTTACAAATATCAATTACATTGCTCACTGAGGTGTAATCAGCTGTAATAATCAAAATTAATTTTAAGAAATAATTAAACAGACCCCAGGGCAAATAGTCAACACTCTTGTAGTATGACATCATAGTATACATATGTACCTGGGAAGAGCTTTCTCACTCTGTGAGCAGCAAAGTGATTTTAAGGAGTGAGAAGGATGCTGCAAAAACCCTTTCAGCTCAGTAAGGTACCAGACACATTAGCTGGGAGTCAGAGTCTTCCTGGTGAACACACCTGGAAGTGAACCAGGCATCACCAGGCTTAAAGCTGCAATCTCCTCTAGCTTGAGCCAGAGGGTTAGGGCTCCCTAAAGTGAGGCTAATTGCAGATTCATTGTCTCCTCAGGAGGAAAAAAACAAAAAAAAAAACTTAGTATGTTGAGCACCACAGTAACACAAGCTTGGTTTAAAGCTCTGAATATTCTGTCAATGCATTTCTGCCCTACCTATAGCTCATTACTCTACCCCTATACATGTTAAAAGTTACATCTACCTAGTGCTTTTTATGTCTATTTTTGACAATGCTAAGCACAAACATGGAAATGGCCCTCTCTTTCAGCAAAAGAAGAGCTTAGGCATGGAAAATATAGTTCACATCTCCATTGCTGACAGTAGGAATTATGCACACCCTCCAAACCCAATGCTGGATTATATACCAAGACTTGTTTCCCTATCTCTAGGGTCTAAACTAAAATTTGGACCTTTAATATTTCATATTGAGTAGAAAATTTAAGGACAATACTTTGATAACACCTGATCCTTTCTACTAATTCAGTGCCTGAAGGACAGGGTTTACACAGAGGATGCAAGGCCACAGCAGCAGCAAAGCTGGCATTCCTCTCCTTGCTCCACCTGTAAGCACAAACATATCTGGGCTGCCTAGGTTTTCCAAGTGCCATAATTGGGCTCTATGCAGAGAATATGCATTATTAGATTATATGAACAGGCTGCCAAGAGAAGTCCTTCAGGTCACTATTTCTTTGTGATTGTTTCTAGCAGCCTAGAATAGGAACCTCAATTGCAGTAGGTGTCTAGTTTACAATGGAAATGTCAGCCAACAGACACACTCAGAAGCCTCCCAAATGCAGGAAAACTCTCCAGAGCTGTATAAAAGGCCAACCAGTGAGAGACCCAGAAAAGACAAAAGTGTAAAATTTACCTCTGATTTGCATGACATTTCCTTTGTGTTTCGGCCAGGTATGAACCTAATAGCTGAAGAGAGGCTTTCACTCCAGGAATTGTGCTTGCTCTGGGATGTGCTTGGCCCTGCTTTATTCTGGAGAAGCTTCTTTTCAGATACTGCAAGCGAAAACAGATGAAAAAGCTTTTAAGACTTGAAGTTGAGCCTGTCAGAAAACAGAGGGGTGTTCTAGCCCCATTACACAAGACAAAACAACATAGCAGTGTGTCACTCCAGATGATCATTCTCTATTTTTATGAGAAGTGAATTAAAACATATTTCTCAAGCTTTTATTTAAAAGCCTCACAGAGGTCTGCCATAGATCAGTTTCATTACCCTGCAGAACTACACACAATGCAATGCCCTTCTTTCAACCATATATCCATCCTCCCTTTTAAATCTTCCTAGGAGTTATAATAATCTAAGGAGCTTTCTCTTTCTTGCAGTACAACATGAGCCCTGTGACACCACCAGGTGATTACAGAAGGGCTGGGTTATGACACAGAAAGCAACCACAGCCCTAAATGAGAATCTGCTTTCTCAGCAGGTGAGGAAAGGTATCACCAAGGAACAGCAGCTTTCATCAGGCACCCCATTCACCACAGAGCTTTTGCTAACTACAATGAGTGTTCCATAAAAGAACATAGACCTAGCAACTGCTGCCAAGCTTTTGCCATAATTTCTTCCCATAAAGGAGTGATCTCTGTTATCTTCATGTCCCTTTCTTTGTCATTTCCTTTTACAGAAAGATCCATCTTGTAAGTGTCCTCCAGAGCCTGCCGCCTCTGAGAAACGAGCTGCTTCCAGATGATTTCTACTGCTCTCAGGATCTCCTGGTGGACTGGGAAACAAAAGTAACACCAAAAATGAGTCTTCATTTATGTTTTCAAGTCAAGCAACATGTAAAGCAAAAACATCTTGTTTGGAAAAGAACTGGTCCAGAGCAACTGATGGAGACAGTGGAGTTGTTCCTTTTTGCCCACTGTCTCCACAGATTGTATATAGACTAATTAATCTAATACAGAAAGCAGCAGGACATTTCTTTTGTGATATTTCAACTCCTTGAAAGAAACAAGCAGGAGTAACATGTGGTTTTAACCAGTTTCTACTTTGGAAAACCATTTAATCAGAATTTTGATGATCTTATTATCATACATAGAATGCTAAAGCACATAAAGAGCATCCCTTTATGCTGTCAAACACCAGTGGAGATGGAAGGGCAAAGGCAACCAAGTTGTGTAACAGTTTGACACAGCAGGAGGAACTGTACAAAGAAGTGCTGAGTTATTTTGTTCTATTTCCCTGCAAACCAGACTGATTTGGTTGCATCTTAACCAAGCCAATATATATTTAAAAAATAAAAATTAAAGAAAATCAAAACACTGCTCTGCTGCAGGGTTCAGCTGATCACACTGAATCCAACCCCAATTTTTTTCTGTGTTTCTCTGAAATATTCAGATACTTCTTTCTGCATACAACAAACTCTGTATGGACCCTGAAAAAGAAAGAGAGCTAAAATAGTATATATATCTGGCCCCTTATACTGGCCATAACATGGGGGAGAGATCTCCAAACTGATACCCACTGCTCCTGAGGATGCTGGGTGTTACTTTTGAATAAAAAGGCTTGAGGCAAATACAAGTAATTTTTAGTGCAACTTTCCTTTCTCAATGCTGTGTCTGCAGTGTCTGTATACTAAAGAGGAAATAAATGGCACTTGCACAAGCTGCTCTGAGACTACTGTTTGAGACAGGTATTTTCCTTCTCTCTAAGCCACAGGCAACATGCCATAAATACCATCATCTGGAGTGGGCAGGCTGCCCTTTTCCTCTTCACTGGGTGCAAGGAAAATTTGGTGATGAGAAGCCAGCTTTGGTTTTGCATCCACCCCAAAACCTTCTGAACAGCTGTGACAAAGGGAAAAAATAAAAAAGGCAGGTGAGGAAACCAGACTTATAATAAAATGAGGACAGTGGAAGAGTTACAGGTGTTTCTGCACATCCAGTCCTAATTGATTCCTTTAGTATTTCAGTATTTTCTGGTTTGAGAGCTTATACAAGCCATGTTATACCACAGAATTTTCAGCAAATCGGAACTTAACAACTTCCAGTCTGGTTTTCAATGCACTCATCATGACCCTGTAGATCACTCTCTTGTATGTGCTTTATCCCTTCACTTTACTGCACTTTTCTCTGCCATTCACCCCAATTAGAACACAGGGCTTTTCTGATGTAGCCAGTCAGCCTTCTTGCACCTCCCCTGGGCACCTTGCACTTTGTCTCTTTACTCTGAATTCCTTTGCTAGAGGTATCTGCCACTATGTGGAAAGCAGTGTCTTGCTGAACCTTACACTTGAATTGCTTAGTCTGAGTTTTCTGTATCAATGATGATTCATTCAGTTTCTGAAGCACTCAGCACAAAAAAGCCATAAACTTAGCACTGTGGATACTGTTAATATGTAGATGTGATTATTACGAACATCTCCATGACCAAGAGAACTTCTTCTTTGGGACTGGGGACTGTGCCACAACCTGCCAGTCAGGAGGTAAAAGACACTTCAGTACAGCAGTAATAATTAAAAAAAAAATTAAATAGACTTGCGTAAGGTATCCAGAAAATCTGGATTTTGCCACAGAACTGCTGTCAATGATAGTATATATAGCCACTAGTAGCACACTAAGTTCTTTCAATTCTGAACAGGCCCTAGAGAATCTGGGTAGATTCTGGGAGAATCAAATCCTTGGGTATGCAAACACGATGTTTTTATTTCTGTTTTTCTTTAAAATACCACAGTTTTGATACCCTGGAAATGCTATGTTCAGCTTTTGGATAATAAACCCTTCTGTACTTTACTTTTTAAAGAAAAATGTTTTCCCTCTTACTCAATAAAAGCAATCTTTAGCCTATCTCAATGGGTTTGGCCTGGAAATTATTATCTGACTGGAATAAGAACATCTAGAAAAGACCTCAGGAAGTGCAGCTCATTTCTGGTGTGATACTGTATTAATGGATTCAATTCAGACCATCAAAGCAGTACAGAAGGTTATCACTGAAACAAGAAACATTAAAGTGAAAAATGCACTTGCCAATATATGATTTTTGTTCACAAAACTAAGCTTCCAAGGTAACCCCCAGCTTACATTACAAGAGTACATCTGTTATATCAACATCTGTAGGAACAGCAAACATGGGTATGGATGTTCTAGCCCTACCCAATGCAAAAGGACAAAACTTCCAGTGTCAAAATAACTAAAATATTGCAGCTCATATCCAAGTTACAATAACACAAAGATCCATTCACACTTCTATTTATGTTTTAAATGCACTCACACACAAATGACTGCTGGATCAGAAACACATCTCACTAAATTACCCCATGCAGATGTCTCAGAGAATGGCCACCTACATGGCTGTGGAGTGATCCTAGCCCACATCCCAGGAAGATTTCCAGATGCTCATTTTCCTGCTGAGCCAGCTCCACTGAAATCAGTTCAAGCTTGTTAACTGCAGTTACTACTCTGAAGTGAGTAGGCTGCTGGAAATCCTGGATCCTGCTCAATCTCAGCTTCCAGTGATTCCCCAGACTGGATATTGACTAAGTTATGTGACATCTCCCCCTCTGCACCCACTTCCAGAGGTGCAGCTCAGAGATACAAAGAAACACAATAAGATGAACATTTGTACCTGCCCGAGTTCAGCTGGCAAAGGCAGTACATCAGGCAGATGACAAAATTACTGTTTGAGTTGTAAGTTGCAAAAATAACATCCCACTGCTCTTGCAGAACAATGAGAGTATTCAGGACATTAAACTGTTCAGGCAGTGATTGCTGTGGTCTGGACAGGCAGTACAGGATGGCTCTGTTTAGGCAGCTGTACAGGGCAACGAGGAAAACTTCCTTTTGAGAAGCAGAGCTTTCTAAGACCTGTGAAAACAAAAAACAGCAGAGCACTTGGCTTGCTCCAAGAACTTTCTCCCCAAGGATCCACTCCTCCCACTTCATTTAAGCTGCTGGAAACTTATTTCAGCAAAACTCCCCTGAACTACCTGTTACATAAAAATTCTATCTCTCTGTATTTCTGCTGAAGTCCTCAGAACTGTGGAATAGAATAATTTATCACAGTTCAGCAATGTGTACATAGCCAAAAGACAGTGTCACAAGAGTTAACTTTATGCACCTTCTATCTCTAAGTATAATTTACAGCTATTATATTCTTATGCAAAAAAACCCCAGGAATAATAACAATCACCAAATGGATTACAGCCATCTTCTTCAGAATTGCAGTATGACGACCTCAGTGTAAAAAACCCAGCATGTTACAGCATGTTGAAAGAGGTTGGGGAGAAAAAAAGTGACTCACCCACATGATCTGCTTGGCAATGAAGATCAGGATTTGCTTGGGGTCAGCAGCAAACATTCTGCTGTTCAGCTTCTCAACCAGCTTCTGAACAAAGTAAGCAATATTCACCATGGGTAGGGGTGCAGCTGATTCTGAAGTACCATGAGGATCACTGCTCCCTGGAGAGGATATAAAAGGAATGATTATTCCATAATGAGAGAAAATGAAAAAAAAAAAGTGAAAAGTGAGATTACCAGAGCTGAGAAGGAACACTCTCATGCCATAATATCTCAGAGAAGGGACATGTCCAGGAAGACTCCAGGTATAGCAGAAACACCTTGCTCAGGCTGGAAATAACAGTTCCATCTTAAAGATGGAACAAATCTCACTAAAGTACTGTAATGAATACAGGTTTAACTAACAACTCAAAGGAGAGCAGCAACAACAATAAGAATTCCTCCAGATGCATTCAAGGATAAACCTAGGTTTCTTCCTATATACTGCCTTTTTAATATTCAGAATCTCTTCTCAAAAAGAAAAAAAAGGAAGAGGCTCTTCAGAAAAATTATAAAATTACAATAACTTATGCAAACTGGCTTACAGCAAGATAGAATGGACAGTGGAGCCTGCTGAGCTGGACTGTCCTTCTTGCTATTATTTCCAAATCTTACCTACACACTAAATATCATTTAGCATGATATTTAAGCAATAGTTAAACAATCTGATTCTCACCTCTTGGTCTCGTTTTCCCCTCGCCTTGGCTGGCAACCTGAAAGACATCCATAGCAGATAGCAGAACTTTTGTCTGAAAAAGTCTCTTCTGCTCACTGGTAGCACCTTCTGGAGAAGCCTATACAGTGATGGCATACATATTAGTGCAGCAGGAAAACAGGAAATCTGACTCAACTTTCAGCAAGAGTGCATATGTGGACAGCTATTGGACAACAGATGAGATGGCAGAACTTCATTCCCACTTGGAAGACCAGGAAATCTTTCATAGACTACACCATCATGCTGATATCCAGCACAGTCACCCTCTGCACACTGAGCAGAAATGAGGTTTTGCAAAGGGCCAGAATTTGGCTCTCTGGGAATAGGTGGCTCCCAAAAGGTCTTGTGGTCAGGGACACTGAGCTCCATTAGCAGCCTCAGGATTCAGACAGAAATCCAAACTCTATTTTAACTGTACCAAACCTTGGGATTGTATATAAAAACCTTTAGGGAGCTGTTCTTCCACAAGAGGATTTAACTCTTTACAATTGCAGTCAAGCTTATATGCGTTACTATTCATATTACTAAGCTAACTCTGCATCAGAATGCACATCTGGGTCACCTGGACTATTGACAATATGGAGCTGAAGCCTAAATTTTTCATTTTCCCCTTTCTTCAGACTACTCTGATTCTCTAGTTCTCTGGAGTGGTTAAAATCTATTATCAGACTTAACTGTTACAGCTCATATTAATCTGTACTTAAAGTGGAGACAGGTTTTTTTTGTTTATTTGAGAACTGAGATTTTTTTTATCTCAAAAATCAGTTCACAGGATGCTCCATGTGAACTTTTCTCAACAAATTCAAGAGATGCCTTATTGACAAGCAGGTATTACTAAGGAAAGGGGATTTTTTTTTTCACACCTTTCTTCAGTGTTAAACATTGCCTGAAAAATGTCTTTTCTGTTTTCCAAGGACAGCATTTTCTTAGTTCACACTAATGCAGAGGAATTAGGGAAATCCTTTCCTGTTAGCTCTTTTTACTTGGTTGCTAGCAGGATATGTCCTGTCTTTCCACACCCAGTGTAAGGGAGAACAGCAAAGCCTGCTGATATGAAAACAAAACCTCAAGAAGCAGCTCAAGGGGATGTCCTTGTTTGTTTGCTGGGATGGTGAGAAGACTGTCCATCAGGAGCACTCGCACAAAATCCCACACTTGTTTCTTGGCAGGGTGTGGTAGGAGAGGGAGGGAGGAGGGGTCAGCACAGCCCTTCCCCTCGGCAATGGCTGGACCATCAGGAGCCAGGAGTCCTTCAGACCCACCCTGCGGGAGCAGACAGCAACACATTTTCACTCGGTCTACTGTAAATTGATTTTTTCTCTCCTACTGACCCATCTCTGGTCTGATGGCTCCTACACACATACCTTGGGTGGTTCTGAATGAAAAGCAAGCGTAGCCAAAGTTTTCAAGAAGTCAGGACAGTGCCACACGGGGTCCTGTGTGTAACTGTGATAGATCAGACACAGAAACTCGACAACATTCCCTGGATAGGCAATCGCCCAGGAAGCTTCTGCATCTGCAACAGGCTGAACAGAAAAATGTACATCTATCAGGCAGCATCCCTCTCATTCATGAAAACTTATCTTTGCTCCTCTTCAGGTACTCCTAAAGACACAACCACCAAAGTCAGACAAGACACCAATAGCCCACCTCCACCTTGCAGACAGGTGATACACCCAACCAGAAAGGTGACATATCATCATCAAGAATGAAAAAACTGAGCACTGCTGTGGGCAAGATCTGTCTCTGGTCTCTCTTAAGCATGAGCCCATCACATCCTGTGCTACATAACCAGAGCAGCAGTTGCTGTGCCCCTTGGAAGTCCCTGCTCACTGTCACATTCAGTATTGCCCTCTGGGGCAGAGCAGGATTAGGGGTTACAGCTAAAGGGGCTTACAGGCAAAGGCTGCCACCAGCATCTGTCACAGCTGGGCTCTTTATTCAGCCATTCACACTGCACTGGCCTTGCACCAAAACACTTACCTTGTCCATAGTGAATCTAACCATTTCCAGCAGTAACACAGCTGCCTCTGCACACAGCCCAAATTTAAAGACGTTCTCTGTAAGGTGGTTCTGCAAGAGCCACTGCAGCATAGACTCAAGATCTTTCTACACAGGAAGAAAGATATTTCATTAAGAGATGGGAATTATTTATGATACATCAAGAACAATGCCTGCTCTCTCTGCATCTGAACAAAACCAACGTGCCTACCTCCAGCAGCTCCTTCCTCTCCTATTAAATTTGTAACATTTAATACCTGCATGAAGAAGGTTGTTCTGAACATAATTTTTTAAAATCAAAGTTAACTAATTTAATTCTAAAAATAGGAATATTTTTTATTATCATTAAACCCAAGAAGGGTTTAGAGAGAATCCTCTTGTGGAAAAGGGCATAAAATATCAAAATTGTAACAGAGTAGCAGTTTCAGGTGCTTGTCTGCTATTATTTTTTCATACCTTGACTGCTTCAGGTGGTTCAGACTGTGGAGCTGCCAGAAAGAGCTCTGCCACAACCAAGTAGATCTCAGGGATGTGAACATGATCATTCAGACATCTTTGCAATACAGAAAATCCAAAAATCAAGAAGTAGCCATTGTCAGGCATTGGAGGATGACTTTTTAAATTATCTTTAAAGGAAAAGAAAAGGAAAATGTCTAAAAAACATCATATCAGCAGAAGGATTATTGGCACAATTTTATTCTCATTTGTCTCTGTCCCACAACACCCAGTAGTCTGCTAGTCTGCAGTATCAACAGTTTAAAAAACATCCCCAGACTAACAGATAACAATTTTTCCCACTATCACTTTTGTTAAAGGACCTTCTCCCTGAATTATTCCTCTTCCTTTCTCCTCCCTTTCTCAAAACCCCAGGTCCAATTATCAAAAAGCAGGCTGAACAAATCTTTAAGAAGCAAAAGGTTTCAGAGCACAACTTGACATCTGAACACCTAACAGGCTTATCAAGTAGCCTGATTTTGTGCAACAAAAAAAAAAACCCCTGCAGATCCTAATCAGAATTGCTAATTACCTGCAAGGGCTTTCCACTTTTCAGCACGGACATGCTGAAGTACCAGGACAAGGTAATTTAAACTCATGGTCTACTGAGATCAGTGGGAATTCTCCTATTGTGTACACAGTGATCTTCTGTCACTGAGCTGCATCAAGGCAGTGATTTGGGAACCTTAACACATACCCATGAGAATATTCAACCCTGCAGAGCTGTTTTCCAGCCAATGCCCAGCCACTATCCCCTCCTTGAATCTGTTCAGCAGCAAACGGTCCTGGAGGAAGCACAGAAGCAGTTTGATTCCCAGGACAACTGTGCTGAAGTGCAGGTAGCTCTGTGTGAACAGCAGAAACCAGTCTGGCCCCAGTGCCAAAAAGGTCTTTTCTTTTTCCCTGGGACAAACAGGTAAATGAAAACACATGGAAGGAAACATGAGGGAAGACAGAAAAGAGATATTATTTAAAATTGTCTTGAAGTGATTTAGAAGCTCATGTTTCTCTAGAAAAAAAAAATCTCATTAAAGGTGTACCATAACAGAGAATCACAAAGATTTAACAACAGACTCATCCACACAGCTGAAGTCATTCAATTCCTGCTACATCTAACCATCTATTACTGTTAGGCAAAACAGTTTATTTACATGAAGCCCCTTCTGAGAGTGTGTATCAATAACTGAGGGAAACTACATCACAGACTAGATCTTTCAAGCTATGAAACTTAAAATTCTGGTTTAAATTTTCAAGTTCAAGATGTGCTATGAAAATGCTCAGTTGCAGCTTAAGCACAATGAGATCTGCCTTTCAGTTATGAAAGGTAGAATAATAATAACAGCATTGCCATGGTTATGACAGAGGGGTGCAAGTAATCCCACACTAGATTGACTTGATTTTCAGAGACAGATGGGATTTCTTCAACCCATGCTATGCAGAGGAAACATAAATATCCAAGTTTCTTCTTCACCATGATTCTTGAAAACATGACACTTTTTCCAAAATCAGATACGTGATCAGACCACACAGCTGTGTGAGCGCCAGATAAACCACTGACAAAAAAGTCTCTCTGAATCCAGTCTGCTCTTACTTAGTATTTGTTGAAGTTCAAATATCATCAGTGTGTTTAGTCCTGGTTAAGAACCGGGAAGAAGAAAAATCTGGAAGACAAAGAAACTTCCTAAATGTTTCTACTTACTCAGAGGACAGGTGAAGTTTGTCTGAGCGCATTACATCCAACAGCATCTTCAGTAGCTGGTTTCGAAGACAGATTGTCTTTCCAGATGTTTGGTTTAGGGCTACAAATATCACAAAGTAATAAAGAGTAATGAAGAGATAAAACATGTTCTATTGCTTTGATGAACAATTTTGTTTGCACCAAATTAGCCCTGCAGAAGTACTTATATCAGGGGGTTTTGTAGAGTGAAATGATGCAGACATCAAATTTTAGACATAAGGATTCCTGCTAACATAAGGAACAACCTGTGCTGACATTGCCAAAGTACTCTCTTTAGAATTATTTAAAACTTGTTCAGACTGCATGTTGAACAGTATCTCACAGGAAGCAATCTCAGGTTAACTAGAGAGGGAAATGTAAACAGGCAATCTGACTTGCATTGCCTAGTTGAGATGTCTTTATGCAAACTACAGTTACCAGGGTTTCTCTAATATGATCTGTTGCTTAGAGGTGCAATAACAATAAAGCCTCAACTGAAAGATCACAGTGAAAGGCCCAAATGACTGCATGTTCCTCCATGTGAACCTGACAAATACACAGATACTCAAGAGGTGCAGAGCTCCACGTTATTTGCTACAACTCCAAGGGTAGTAAATTCTTCACAGAAAATCCAGGATGTTCACTGAAATTTTGTTCTTTGTAACAGCCCAGTAGGTTAGTTTGGGGGCAATTTCAGTTCAATGTCCTTCCTCTCTGTGTATATCTGAAATCCAGCATTGTGTCAGCTCTGGACAATACAGCCAAAGAACTGCTGGTTTATTAGCAGAGAGGGAAAAGAAAAGGGTCACCTCAGTGCAGCCTGTCCCTTTCTATATGAAGAAATTTGAATTTTGCCTCTTTTTGCCACAGGAGGCAGAAGCACTAATGCAGCAATTAGGGTTCATCAGGTCCTGGGGAAGGAGAGAAATACTGTAGTTATCTATGCCAACACATACCCCAAAGGCAAACCCTCACCTTCAGTGGGCCTCTCAGCCACACTGTCCAGGAAAATCTGATTTTCATCCACAGTAGAAGGCTTCAAGGTGTAAACAAGGAACAATCCAATCCTAGCAGAGGAGCAAAGCAGTTGTGGTCAACAGAAAGATATAAATTTAGTTACTTGGAGATTACATGCAAAGCTGAATACTGGTTAACAATGACTTAATAACCATCGTTAGAAATTCTAGTCACTTCAGAAATAGGATGAAAACTTCATAAATTCATAAACAGAATGTGCTGAGTTGGAAGGCACCCATAAGGATCATCAAATCCAACTCCTGGCCCCCAACAGGACACCCCAAGAGTCACACCTGTGCTAGAGCATTGTCCAAACACTTCTTGATCTCTGTCAGCCTTGGTGCTGTCACCACTGCCCTGGGGACCCAATTCCAACTTGCAATTACAACTTCCTTTTGAGGGAAAGACCTTGTAAGTTGTAATTGCAGTGAGGTCAGCCCTCAGTCTCTTCAGGCTGAACAGACCAAATGAACTCAGATATTCCTCATCTGGCTTCCCCTCAAGGCTCTGCATCTCTTTGACCCTTTGGATGCTCTCTAATAGCTTAATATCTTTCTTCTATTGTGATGACTGAAACTATCTACAAATCAAAGTAAAATATATTCTGCTGTGGAAATGTTTTCTCTATCTACTTTAAAGGTCTTTCACCAAGAGGAAAGAAATACTGAGTGAAGCACTCAGTTTATATGAAAGATTCTGAGCAGCCTGTGGCATTCAAATATCACTGTTATCACCACTTAGTTTCCAAGCATATGGAGGAGAGCAGAGAAACCTTAGCAGGTTCCACTGTGAGGAGGACTGGCACCCTTTTTTCACCTGTAATTTGCTTTAACACATTACCTGCTCCTAAGGACAGAGAGATGAATTGACATATACACCTTTAGTAAAAGTGCACAGTCTCCCCTGCCCACAAGGATATTTCTTAAGGGACAGAACACCAGTTGTTCTGCAGGAATGGGCCACATAGAAATTCCCTCTAGAAGCCCAAATTTGGGACCAGCAGAACCTCCAGCACCTCTCAGCACTGCTGAGAGCCTGTTACAGTCTCTGCTGTTCTGGAGCTGGGACAGGGACTGTCTCTGTCCACTCTCAGCACTCATGGGCCTGGCAACTAATCATATTACCATGCAATAGCAAATCATGTTTGTTTAACAAAAAATGTTCATTCACACTCCTTCCAAAACCACAAATTTGATGCATTAAATCCATGACCCTCACCTATCTCACTGCCTACATGAAAAAAGAGCAGACTAATTCCTACAAGCCCAGGGTAGGAATATACAGACAGGTAATGTGTATGCAGGAGCACACATTCACAAAAGAGCTGGCAAACACCAAGTTCATGTATTATCTTACTTCACAATTAACTGTTGGAATGGTCATACTCTCCAACAGAGCCAGACTCCACAGATTTGACATGCAACTCTGGTTCTACATTTTATTAGAAATGGAGCTTTAGAAACCAAGCTGCCACCTGTGCAGTGCATTTCCCTGGAAATTAGGTGGCTGTAGACAGCACTATGTGGACCTTCCTCAGTTCATAGGTTACAGGCTGATGCAATTAGGCTGGGAAGATAAAATGAAGCAGTGCTTGCATTCTGTGAAGAGCAAACAAGGATTAAAATGCTATGCTTCATAAATCCTGACTAACATAACTGATTGAAATTCAGAAACAAAAAGGATTGTTACTGGGATATAAGCCAAACCAACGGGATTATGTACACATTTCTTTGGGGCCAAGTTGTAATACTGTAGTGATACTTTAGGGATAAGGCTTTAATGAAACCAAATATTAAGTTTATATTCGAGTAATCTCAGTCATACCTACAGAACTGTCTGTGCCACCATTATAACAGTCATCATCCAATTCACCTTCACACAAATATAAGGTTGGAGTGAATGCAAAACGTTTTTATCAGTTTTTCACCAGGGGATGCTGCAGTTGCCAAAGATCTGGTGTTCTCCTAAAGCCAGGGTGAAGGAAGCTGTGCTGTCGAGCTGTCTCCAGCACAAATGTAGCTCTTCTGCAATCTGAGGAGAAGCTAGAGATCTTGAAGGTTACCTGAGAACATCCCTTGTGTTAAAGTATCCTTGTAAGAGATGGGACAGAATAGTGCAGGCCACAGTGATCTTGGAGCTGCTGATTTCAGGATCATTGAACAGGAAAACAAGCTTGGGCACCATTTGCACCTGGTAGGCAATTGCAACATTCTGACGTGCATCTCTGTAAAGAAAAAGCACAGAGACTGTTAATGGCTTCTGCTGGAAATGACCAAATTTGCTGAGTTTCAGCTACAAGGATTCTCAGATTGCACTGGTACTTTGCACTTTTGGATTATAATATTGTCTTCATGACATTTCAGACATTTGAAATATTGACAAATTAAACAGACAAATCGAACATGTGTCAGTGATGGAGCTCTCAAGACTATATTTTTGTGTTCTGCTGCTCTCCTCTGCCCTCTCCCCAAGAAACTGCTACATTCCAACATGTTCAAAGGAAACATTTTTGTATTTTCAAGCAATGAGTTGGTAGCAAAAAAATGCTATTCCTGTAAAACTTAGTAAGGGGCACCAGACAGCTCTGCAAAGAGCTTTCTGCTACCAAAAAACCAGGAGTCTAGCTTTACTCATCCCCTCTGCCATGCTTTGTCTCTTTAGGGGCATTTAACTGAAGTCCAGATAATTAAGAATATTGATTAAAGAGTTATGTTTTGATTTTAAAAGCAACTTCAATAATAATTTTTAAATATTAAATTCAAATATTAAATAATTAAAAATTATATTTCATAGTAAATTCAAACATTCAGATTTCCCTTCCCCAGCAGATATTTAAATTTTCATTTTACAGCAGTGATTCCATGTGAACCAGGTAACCAGATATCTTTTCCCAGTCTGGCTCCAATCATCTCAGGGGCTGATCAAACCACTAACTCCAGGCTTGAAAGAGCAATACAGGAATGATTCACTGCCAGAATCCACTGATTCCAACCAGGATTAGACCCTTCAAATCCACCTCAGAGCTCCAGCCTCAGATTACAGATGGGTTTGGCCCAGAGGTTTGTGGTTCAAACCCCTGTTTATACCTGGAGGACTGCAAGATCTCCACAAGATGGGACAGAAGAGCAAGGTCAAGGTTTTCTGGTGCTTTCATCCAAAGCTGAAAGAGAAAGCAAAGCAGAGGTTTTACTGCTCTGCTGAGGTGTGAGAACAGCAGCTGCATCAGAGGAACAGTTAAAACCAGTTTAGGGAGGAGAGCAAGATAAACTGTCAGTGTTTCTGTACTGCAGCCTGCAGGCACTGTAAGTCCCTGCTGGGCAGGGAAGTGCAGCTCCAGTTCTAGCCCTGAGGAGCAGGCACAACACACAGCCCCATCCCAAATACTGGTTCCAGAAGGTGCTATGAACAAACCAAACCTTGTATCATAAACCCATCTTTAGTACAGCCAAACACACAGAGTAGCATAAACAGTTTTACCTCAAAGTTGCAGAGAACATACTGGAATGCACTATAATTCTTGATGACAGAAGACTCAAAGCCCAGCTCAGCTGTGCCCACTAGGGAGAACATTAACTGCAAAATCCTGTTGTTTAGCAGCTGACTTTTCCTCTTCAATAGATAGCTCAGCAGCTGAAAAAAGAAGAATGAATAAGTATCTGCCAAGTATAAATCTGTATTTATGAACTAACATATAACACATCTCTATAATTCAAGACCAACATAGAGTTGTAGCAGTCATTCATGCATGCATTTTGCATAAGCATCATGAAGAAAATGAAGATTTCAGTCCAGACATGAAATTTCATGCAGGAAGTGTAAGGATGAATTTTTGAAGGAGCTTGGCAACTCTGTGGCACTGAAAAGGAGGAAAATACATGCCATATTATGTTGAACGTAATTTTTAAAAAGCAGCAGACAAATATAACTGTAAATAACCACAGTAGGTGTTCTATGCTATTCTTCATGGATGCATTCTTAATTGCTTACAAATGGTGTTAATTTAAAAAATATTAATTTTTACCTCCCCAAATGAAAAACATTTATGCAACATTGCCAGTTTCTCAACTGAGCCTACCTTTGATTATCCAACAATTTCCACATACTGTGAGAAGAATGTTCAGAAATCCATTACATTTTGAACAGATCGGGAGGAATAGAAATTAATTTGAAAATACATATCAAGACACATCTATTACTTGGCTGTTAATAAAAAGCTCCACTCCATTGCAATATGATCACCAGTCACATAGAGAGAACACTATTTACCAAAAAATCAAAAAGAGCAGCTCATACACAATATAAAGACAGGCACTACAAGAAAGGATTGGGCAAGCAATATCTAAGTAGGATAAATATATTCATATAAATTGTGATCAATTTCTGAATAATTTACATGTTGGGAAAATAGAGAATTTATAATAAATCATTAATGAAACCCTAATGTTAAGAGTCTTGTTTGGAACCTTCTGTATTAAAGAGTCTTCTCAGTTCCTTCAGAATTCTGTGCTTCTTCTACACAGCACAAAGTAAATGACACTAAACTGAAACTTCAAACTTGAGCCTCAATGCATCCAATATTACATATAAAGACTTTACATACAACCAAAATCTTCAATCTGCCTAGCTTTCAGGTTTAGAGATTAATTTGGGACAGACCTAGTCAATGAAATTCAGGCAGCACTTATTTATCTCAGCACAATACCCAGTGAATACTGAGCCACAGGAATTCACTGTCACTGTCAGGAATCTCAAGTTGTATGAGCCAAGGGGAGGAAGAAAAGCTGCCTGAAAAGTTGTCTTTTCTGTGTGGGATCAAGTGTGCTGGTAAAAAGTGAAGAGTGGGTCAGTCACAAACCTGCTGCACTAGTTTATTTAGTTAAATATGTATATACATATATATATATATATATATATATAAATGTCTGACCAAGAGGCATCTGTCCTCACATTTCCCTCAGCAGGTGAAGTGTTACAGAGGTTCCCAGGGACTGTGAGCACAGGATATAGAGCACTATCCTATATCTCCCTCCTAACTCACAAAGTTCCAACCACAAGTGGCTACAGCCAGGGTATGTTTGGTTGATTCCCACTGATAGATTAGGGGATGAATATCTCCAAGGAAAAGGCTATAACCAGAATGAATGAACTCAAGTGTGTCTACCTGGTATCCATGGATGTGCCTCATCAGTTTTCCACTCAAGGGGCTGCTGTTGAGGATGGAGTTGAGGACTTTGACAGCTGCATACATGGTGTGGTCATCATGGGCCATAGCAATGAGACCCAGAAGAATGGCAGGACCTCCAACAAAGTTCAGGCTGGTGGCTGCTGGAGAGGACTGGAACACTCTCACCCCTAGGAAATTGCAGTGTTACTCTACCAGGGAGTTACACAGACTAAATCTATTACTGGACAGCAAAAAGCTCCACTCTTAGAAGAATATTAAGCATTAAGACAAGTGCATTTACCATATTGGCCCACAGCAACTGACCCAATAGTCCGTGAGGACCCTGAGAGGTGTCCAGCAGTATTCTTAGCTAGGAATACTGGAGCTGAGCTGTCCCGAGAATTGATCCCAATCTAAAACACATAAAAGGCATTTTTGGAAAAACTTTGGTAGTATCAGGGACACTAAAAGCAACAAATGCATGCTCTAACACTTTAGATTATTTTATTACTTTTGGACTATGAAAACCATCTTTTTTTTCATTAAAAGTTGATTGTAAGGACAAATATTCACCCACCAACAACATCCCACGATGCCCCTATTTTCACCTGTCAATAGACCTAGTGTTAGCAAGAATGATAGCATAGCATGTGAAAAGTCCTTGTGAAGGCATTAAGAAAACACAGACTAAAACATATTATCACAAAACCTGAAAATTATGGCTTCTGTTCCTTTTTCAAAAAATGCTTTTAACATTGTGCTCACACTGTCCAATCTATTCCTCTCCATAAATGAAAATTAACCTATGAGTAGAACAAAGTTGAGGACTGCAAAAATAAGTTTGAAAAAAAAAAAAAACCAAAAAAAAAGACTGAAGGTACACAGGCAAGATAAAGTCAGAAAATTTGCTCTAGGAAACTGAGAAAAGCCAGAGAAAACTTGTTTGAGACAAGGGGAAATTGTGACCTCTTTGGCAATCAGCCGACCATCCACTTCATTGTAAGAGCTCCTTATATCTTGGACTGTAGTGAGAGATGAGCACACAGCATTGATTCCAAAAGAAATCTTCTCTTCTGCCACCAGAGGTGCAATAGTTTGATCACTGCACTGGTCCTCACCTAAAACAAGAAAAAATGTGAATGTCTGAAGGAACTTTGCTTGTTCAATAGCAAGACAGGAGAGAGGCAGGTGAAAAGTAACTGGAGGAAACTCATGTTCAGGAAATAATTTTACTTTGTCTTAATTATAACCAGAAAAAAGTATTCACCCCTTGCAACACAGTCCATGGCAGCTTGTATCACCAGCAGTTGTGCTTGGCTGTATCCTCTGGTCACTGCTTTGCCTTGATTCTACATCCTCTCAACATCTCATGAAGCTCCTAAATGTCCAGAATAAACCTCACTCTGTTTCCACAGAATATAAACAAATTTTCTGGACACAGAAAACATTTCAGAGGCCTTCTGTGTTTCTGGTAACCTTATCAGGGTGTACAAAGCAAAGATTTTTGTGTAAGGAGAGCAGAGAAAAAAGTTCAGAGCTGCCAATTCACATTTGGGAAGCTTCTAAAAAGTACCAGGTTCAGCAGTTTAATATAGATTCCCATATGCATTTTTTAAAGAATTTTCTAGTCCTGCTCACACATGGAAAAACTATATGTACCTCCATTTAACAAAAAACTCAAGTTGTATTTTTGACAATTTTATAGACTGGGAAAACAGCTGAGTTACAAAACTGTTTACTAGTGCTGGTGACACAGCCCTTTGAGGCAAAAAGTTAGTTCACATACCACATGAAGATTAACTGTAAATAAAATGTCCCAGGACTGTGTTACCATTTCCCTTCCAGCAGGCCTTGGTCTGCAGACTAAGCCTCTTCCCAACTGCAGCTGATTAGCAAGAAGCAATGAGAGATAGGACACAACACTGCTAAGAATTCTCACTGCTGCTGCTGCTTGCAACAAGGTCATAAATCCATTTTAAGGAAAAAAAAAAACCTGTAGTATTTTGGGGAATTGTGGTAAAACTTTTTTAAAGTCAAAATTTCCATTTGCCTAAGTTCCTCTGGGTGTTTTGATGGAATAGAGAGAGTGCAGAGAAAGAGAGTGAGATAATTTCACAATTAGGAGATAAGATCTTACATGATGCTCTGTAATTTCCCTGAAACAGGACATCACTACAGTCAGATGGCCACAATCTATGATTAGTACTAAATCTGGAAAGAACTGTGCAAAAAACAATCCTTTCATACTTCATGAAGACTCAATGATTCAAAAAATCAAATCCTTCTGGCTTCTACAGGTAATGTTGATATTTCAGAACTGTATTTTGACACCATTTCTCTCTCAACAACCCCTTCCCACACTTGACTTGCAGCTTTTTATGTGTAGATTGACACCATTCTGTCTGAAAGAATACACTCAGCCAGTTTTTTTACATTGTTTTAGGCTGGAGCATCACCAAGAAAGATTTTGCTCTTTTCAAATGAGAAATTACCATCCCATTTAATCCCAAACTCGAGCACAGAGGCGAATGTGCTACTTGTTGAACAAACAGTAATCAATAACTGAAATGTTTTGTCTCTCTGTTTAATAATTGAACAACATAGTTCAGTTTAAAACCCTTCTCATTAAATTGAATGTAACTTATTCCCCTACCCCTCTGTGCCCTATGCTTTCTCCTATTCTGCAGGCATTTGCAGTTAAAATCCATATTTCTCTTTCTGCCTTCTTTTTCCCTGTTACCATTGTTAATGCAGAATGTCTCAGTTAAAGCTTCTGCTTTAATATTTATCCAACAGAAATCACGATCTTGCAACTCAGGACATGTTGCCCTCTTTACTCTTCATCTCTCTCTGCTCCTTGAGTCCTACCCTTCTTTCCAATTCACAGTATGTTACAAGATCCTCATGTATCTTGCTACAGCCTTGTACAACATTCAGCAATGCAGTTTTCCAGACTTTTCGTGTGATCTCTGGACACAGTTGGAACACTAACAGAAGGTTATAAGAATCAAAAGAACACTGCCTTGACAAATAAATAGTAGCAGATATGAGAATTGTCACATACCTGGAAGTTGTACTGCTTGGAAATTGCTACAATACTGAGGGCCAAGCTTAATAATGACTTCTATGGTTTGCACAGAAATGGCTTCTTCAAACAAGTGTGTAGGACCAAGGCGCCAGGTCAGGGAGGACTTGTGTTTCCAAATTCGAGGAGTAGCTATGTACCCATAGACATCAATAAAGGAAGAGGGCTCCATGGAAGTAGAGCTGCCTGGTAAAGGCTGCAGATACTGCATCTGTAACAGAGAAGGAATTCACTGAGGGGATCCAATGCACACACAGTGCCCTGGGTCCCTGTAAGGCACTGCCTGCCACCTCTTTGCTCATGGAAGTCTCAGTCAGCTGTGCAACACAATTCTACTGGGCCTGGCTGAGCCAGAGCTCATCTCCCCACACCAGCCCTCAGTGCTGTGCTTTGCACTGGGAGCTACAAGGGGTTGATAACTCCCCAGAGCTTTGGCTGTTACTGAGCAGAGCTGGCAGTGCCAGTGCTGGCTCTCCAACATTCCCCCAGCAAGACCCTGGAGGACACACAACTAGGCCAGCTGACCCAAATGAAAAAGAAATATGGCTTACCATAGAATGTCAACATAAAACCTAAGGAAAGGAGGGGCAAGGGAGGGAATTCATTATTTACAAAGCTTGCCTCCTATAGGAACTGCTGCTGAAGCCCTGCTTCCCAGCAAGTGGCTCAACAGCACTCACTGATGGGAAGTGGAGAATAAACCTGATTTTTTTCTCTTTGCTCGTGCACATGAAAACTCACTTCTGCTTTAATAAACTGCCTTATCTCAACTTATGAGTAATTTTCCATCTTATTTTCTCTCTGTCCAGCTGGCAAGGGGAGTGATACAGCTGCTTGGTTGGCACCTGACACCCAGCCAAGGTCAACCCACCATAACAGTTATCAACTACTGTTCAGAAACTGGAATTGGAGAAGTACTGTAAACAGAAGAATTTGGAACGTTTAAGCCTAACTTTTGTTCCATTAATACAGTCAAAAGACTTTCAAGTATTGGCAAAGAAAAGCCTTGTCTTGACTCCAGACATATTTTTCCTTTCTTAACTTCATAACCCTGACTGTGACATTCAACACAGAAATTCAAGTTACAGTTCCCACTATGTACTGGCATAAATGAAGAATAAACAGTTTTTGAGGAGTGTAGATTGTCCAATTGCATCAGTAAGCTTCAGTGGAGCTAAATTGTTTAGGAAACAGGGTAATTTCTTTCTGGTACCAAAATAATGATTTGGCCTCCTAAACTGAGTCTGTTACTTTATTTAACTGTAGAGAGATCTAGCAGGAAAAAAAGTAACTAGAATTTGGTAGAAAGAAACTATTTTGTGTTTTGGGGCTTAGCCCTGTCTTCAACAATTTACTGTTACAATGGGAGACCCCAAGCATTTACTGGTCTCTGACTACTGAGATTTAGAAAACAGGGCTGGTCAATATTGAAAGGAGTTGATACTTGAGTGAATAAATATTAGACTTGATGCAACACAGTAACACACCCCACTCCAGCTCCACCAACTAAAAACAGCCTTTGGTACTGTTAACAACCTTTGTCCATTTCTAACTTCTTAGACAATCTTTTTTTATTGTACATATCAAGATGAAGTCTTGCATTAAGTCAGCGAACCCAACACTAGGATGATACTTTGTTTACTAAAGGATTGTTTTATTTATATGAGCTGTTTCACTGAGTGTTAAACACACTTGCTGTGAATTCTTTCATCAATTGCAATGTTTAGGCCTAGTTTTATTGATGACTTTCAGTCTCATTTGAAGGAAGTCAAATTAAATTAAATTTTCATTCTTGAAATGGATATAGGTCCCAAAAGGCATTTATAAGACAGATCATTTTTCTCAAGTATGGGAAAGAGAATATTTGGAATTAAACAGGTTGTATTTACAGGGGAAGAACAAAACACACAAGTGAGCCTTGCATGTGCTGAGATTGAATTGAAATATGGAACAAAAAGGAAGAGACCGAGGTTAAAAATTCAATTCATAAAAGGATTCTACTCAAAAACCAAAAATCCACCACACCAACAAGAGATATAATAGAAAGAACAGGCTGCATTTTCTACACTGTATTCAGAATCCAAAAGTCAGATCTCTGAAATAGTATGAGATTAACTGCAAAACCAGGAGCATGATGATATTAATAATAGAAACCAGGGGCTATTCTCATTTATCTAGTAGATTATGAACCCTTCAGGTGCATTTGGATTACTTTTGCCTGATATTTCATGCAACCTGAGAATTGACTGCTGTGTAACAAAAATCACAAGAAATTGCAAATTAGGGGAAATACCAGTACACCAATATTAGCAGTGAACTCATTAATAGATATCATCTCACACACTGAACAACTAACCAGAGGAACACCTATCTGTTCCTGAGTGCTCAGTGTGCTAGTGAGGAAAAACACTACTGATTGCTCAAAGGGACAGCTTGAAACATGACCAAATGAGATGCTTGAGGAAATTCCTCCCACCTTTGGATTCCTGGCCAGTCACAGCAGCTTATTTCTCTGTGACCTTTCCATTTTTCCAGAGCATTCTTCAAAAGAATGAGTGGAGACTCTCTGCATAATTCATCACCTTTGCAGGTTTTAGCCTAAATCCAAGTCATCCTTAATTTAGGGCTCTCTGGTGCCACCTCCCACCTCTTTGTAGCTGGCAGCTCCTGTAGATCTTGGGCTTAAATTAATAGATCCTCTGAACCACTAGTAAACTCAGAAAACTGTGACCTAAGGGTATAACTGAATTCAGCAATGTAACCCTGAGCTACCTGCAACCCAGGTATCCCTGAATCTAGAGAAGTATCCCCACACAAATGGCCCTGGAACTAGTTCAAACATCAGTATAAGCTGAGAACAAACTTCTGAAAAGCAGCACAAGTACACCCTGTTTTAATGGGTTTCTGAGCACTCAAACCCAGCACAGTGGCACATGTTACATGTGTTACACAGTGTTACATGTGCAAATCACCATGCTTTGAGTTTCTCAGATTAATAGGTGCATTGGGAGGTGAAATGAAAAGCAATGCAAGGCAAGAGTCAGGCACAAGATCTATGCAGAGAGCCTTTACCTTTGCAGAGCCAAGCATCTGACCATTTATATAAGCTGACACAATGCAGTTCTTCTTTGTTTCCTTAGCAACTGTCACTGCAAGATGATGCCACTGGCCAGTGACCAGAAGTTTACCACAGGCAAACTGGACTTGCCCTGGAAATGGGGAGGGATTTAGGACCTCACCCTCAGGTTCCATAATATCTGTAACAGCAAAAACAGGGATAAGCCAACAGAAATTACTCATCTTCACCTGCCTCTGGAACACGAATTTCAACTGTGACAGAAAGAACGTGATGCTCTGTGGGTGCAGTGTGATTTGATGCTATTATGTCTGATGTCTTTAAAACACTGCCCAAGGTCTGTTATTAGGATGTACAACTTGCACAGCTCTCAAGATCCCTCCAGCACCCTGTGTCAACCTCCCAAAAAACACCTGCTATCTGCCTTGACACTATAAAACTACTCTGAACTAGGAAAAACCCAACATACTCAATAAGATGAGAACTCCTCAGTGTATTTACAGAGTTAGGTGACACAGAGAAAAAGTTCCCAGCAAATCTATGAAATGATAAAAGTCTCTATATTAATTTGTAGCTTTTATGAAAAAAGGCAAGCTGGAATTTTCATCATTATCTAAGGCAATCAGAGCACTCACACAATGTCAGCTGTGCATGAAAAAGTCCCAGCTACTATTCCCACTCCATTTCCAACCTCCTCTGGAATATTCAATCACATTTACATTTGAAGTACCTACTCTACTCAACAAGGAAAAGGGGATAAATATCAACAGGGAACAATATTAACAGACTGGCATAATAGAAAACACTCTGAAAGCAAGGAGAGGAAATGAGTTATTTCATTAGGAAGCTAGATCACTCCCTAAATCCTCAGTCCCACTCTCCAAACCTGCTTAGTGTCACACAGAACAGACTGCTTCAAACCCAGTCTCCACAACTGCACACCACAATATAAGTGACACTCAAAATTTTTCCACTGAATATTGCACTAATTCACAATGCCTACAGCAAACTTAAAAATGAAACATGGGTAACAATTACAGTCACAACTGGATTCAAGAAGAAAACTGAAGAGAAATCCCATTAATGTCCTGGGCACTTGAAAGGAGAGGAAATGTATTAATGAATGTTCCAGATAACGAGAGGATACAGCACTGCAACTTGATTGAAAAGAGCCTTACCAAGTGGCTGGAATTCCACTTCTTCTGTAGAAATGACCAAGGAATGGTCCTGTGGGAAGAAGCTTACAGAAAAGCAAACAAATTCTTGCTCAGTCCTTGACATGTGCCTCACCACCGTAAGGAAGCGGAGCGGATGGCTGCCGTGCCCCAAACCAAACTTGCTAACCAGGAACCAGCAGGAGAGAGTCAGGCCACTTGAGGGAGGGAACATTCTGCTCCCTGTGGACAGGAACAAAAAGAGCATTAATTGTTGTCCTTGTGCAGCCATTAGCAAACTGCTTTCTGTTTCATTCCTACATAGCATGGAAGAACCAATATTAGATTATGGGGTTTATTTTCTGTTTCGTTGTATTTCATTGCCTCTATTCAATATCACAGGGATTGTACCTATGAGTCTGTGCACATGTAAATGACCTAAATCTGACTGATGAGAAATGATCACTAGATCTCCATGCCATGAAGCAGATGAATTAGCAATCTCTGAGCCAGAAACAAGTTCTCAAATTTCACAAAAATTCAGGGAGCAAAAGGTACAGCCATTTCCCAGTCCACCCAATAGAGGATTTTGTTGTATAGGACAATCCCATTCAGTGACAATTCCTATTCCATCCATAGGAGATGACCCTAAAATCTAGTGGCTCTTACTTGTTGAGACTGTTTTCTTAGAAGCCTACTTTACATTTGTACTGCCAATATTAATTTATCACGCCGTGAAGCTGCACCCAATTCCCCATTTTGCTGAGCAGTACAAGTTACACAGTTCAGAGCTGCTCTGAGACCCAGGGACAGAAATGTTTTGAAATGCACAGCTTATGTGCTGCCCTTTCTTAGAGCTGCTGAATGCTTTCACTGGGGCTGGGAAGTCAGTGCTCTCAGCTGCAGGTGAGTCAAAGTGCTTACCCACACCAGTCCCTCCTGAGACAGATTGGTCTGCACTGGATCCCATGACTGTGGCTAAGGTAGGGAGGTACAAACACCTATACAAAAGCAAGCAAGAGCCTGTCATCAGAAAAAAAAATCATCCCTGAGAGTCACCAGTGAGTTCTGGTATTGCAGAATCATGCAGCAAGGCAGAGAGCAGGCTCTCAGCAATAACAGTAATGAAATATGTTGAGAGCATTGCTGCATGGAAGACAGCCATGGAGTACATAGATTAAGATGGGGAGAGAAGTGAATAGTTACTGTGTTCAGAGTAAGGGCTTGGAGACCCCAGAGCAGCTAAACTAGAAGCAGCAGCAGCAATACCCATAGCCTTCCATGGACATGTCAAACTCCACAAATGATGGGGCTAAAGCAGTGCTGTGCAGCTGGAAGTTCCGAGGGGATGTCATGGAGATGAGGCTCATGGCAGTCTGCAGTGCCAGTGCAGATCCCTTAGACAGGCAAGGGGAGGTCCTGACAGGCACAATGCTCTGAGGGTCAGATTTACTGTCCACCACACTCTCTTCTGAACCTGGAAGATGAACACAGTGCCTAACCAGATCAATGTCTGCAAGTCTTTTCCCAGTCACAGCTATTGCCAATATTCTATGCATCCCTGCTCAGAACAGCACTTCATGCTCTTGAGATAACACATCCTCAGCAGCCTACAGAAATCTTACAGCAGTACAAAAAATATTCCACTGAAGGCATTTCAAAATGGGAGGTTGTCAGGAGAGCCATAGCCATATTTTCTTCCCACATATCTTCAGGCAGCTCCAGAACTCACCCTATTAAAAAATGTCCCAAACTCATTGGTTCCATTTTTCTTACACCAAGACCATTCATTCAAGTCTGCTGTAACAGAATAGTCACAAGCAACATGTGGGAGAGGATTTGAAGAATGACTGCAAAGAACATAAGACCCAAGTACAGACCATGCTGTATCAGGTGTCTCAGGCATGAGACTTGCTTAAGCACCAAATACTACTATGCTGCAGCCTCTCATCTATAAAAGATCTATAAAATAGCAGAGAAACAACTCAGATGGAAAATAGCCTGCAAAAGCAAGGTAGATTACTAGGATATCCTGCAAAAAGCAGTGCTATTTATTCCCATCCTTATTCTATTTCTATTTATAAATCACAGGGGAAATATGCTGCAAACAAAGGAGACACTCTCCTTTGGAGAATGTTAGTATTTTTATAAACCATGTCCATGTCTGATCCAGCAAAATCTGAGTCTATACTCAGCATCCAACTTGAGTAAAGATATTATAATTTGATCTCTGCTTGCCACTAGATCAGCTCTCAGTGTTGGTCAAGTGCCACCCAATCTGGGGAATACCCAGAAATACCCAGAAAGTCTTCTAGACAGACTCCACCTTCACAGTGACTGTCTTGAAGCAACCTAGTCAAGAACATTTTCCTGTCATTTCAGAGATATCTCTAACTCATCCACTGTATCAGCAACAAGCTGTTCATTGTGTGCTTACCTGCATTAGCTGAATCCTGACATGACAGAACCTTGGTCTTGTTTGCACTGGGCCTAGAAGGTAGCAATGGAGAACCTCCCAGCCACAGAAATTGCCTAACATGAAAAAAAAAGCCATTTAATATAAGGAAAACAAGCCAGACACTTTTGAACTCAAAGCAACCATGCAAATAGAGCTTAGAGTTCCAGAGAATGCCAAATATTAAAGGCATCCCAAGTAGAACAGAAGAAATGTTTTCTATTGTAGCAGCACAAATATTTTGCTTGCTTTACATTTCTTTTCAAGGTTTTCCTGTTGAAAAAAAATCAAAGATTTCTCTTCTTCATTAATATTTTTTAATAGCTCTAATTTTTCAGAAAAAGAAAATCTATGGGTTGGGGCTTTTTATTGAATTCTTTTTTAAAAATCCTATTCCTTATTTGAGTGAAAGAAATACAGTCTTCCACCGAATATTTAAATTTATCTGCATTCTGGTAGATTTTAGGTACTGCATTTGTTAGCATTAATGAGGAAAGTGCAACTTCAAACTGGAAACAATGACTGAGGAAGAAGATTGCACTTTTTATTTTTGCATCTGTCATTGACATGGATTCAAGACACGAGAGTAATTTTTACTCTGCAGAAAACAGCTTCTCTATATAAACACCAGGAGAGAATAACCCTGGTTGTTTTGCAATGATTTAATTAATTCATTCAAAAATGGCTTTACAACCCCAGCAGAGATGATGCAGCAGAACTCATACCATCTTTAGGAGTCACTTAAGCATATATCCTGCAATCAATTAGAAAAGAGGATCAACTGAGACTTGAAAGAAAAGGCTGAGTCATGCTGAATTAGATCACTACATGAAGCATCCAATTATTTTATAAACTTTGCAAAGAAATGGCACCACTAGAGCCAATTGCTTCCATTAGGTGCAACCTTCTACCTTAACACATGTGGCTCAACAGCCTGTGATGCCAGCTTCTCAAACACCCTGGTGAGGGGCAGGTGCAGGGGGTGGCTGTCACTGCAGAAAGCATCCTGGCAGGAGCTGACCATGGTGCTCAGCAGCCCAGACTCACACACCACCTGACGACTCTTCTCTGACTTCACCAAGGACTGGATGTGATCAACCACAGCATGCTGGATTTCCTGGGAAAGCTGAAAGAGACACCGAAATAAAGTCACAGGGCTGGAACTAAACTGTACAGGGCAACTGATTTATTCTGTTTTAATTTGTTTTGCAATTGTCAAATCCCTGAGTGTAAACATCTGGTTCAGAAAAGAAGCCCCTAAGGCAAGAGGCTCAAGCAGAACTGCATGGCTGTTCTATCAAGCTCTGCACTCAAACACTGTGCATATATTCATCTCAGCAGCTGCCTGGCCATCCACAGCTCAGCTTTCCTGCCTCAACTCTGTGACAGTGAAGGAAGAAAACAATCAGCTGTCATTCAAAAACAAGGGACCACCACCAAGGGCAGGTTATTAGGCATAAGTTCCAAGACCAACACAGGAACTCAGAATACATTTAACATTAAGCCTGTGGGGAACCATATTGACATGATTTACTCTTCATTCTAAAAGCACTGTTCTTAAAACTGTATCAAGAGATGTCATGAAACTATTTTAAACACTTCTCTATATGTTTTGTTGAAATGAAGCTTTGCTTCATTATTGCTTCTTAATGATCTTAAAGTCTCTCAATTATCATAAATTATCTTTAGAGCAATTTGTTCCCAATTAGAAATGCATTGTACCCCATTGACCTAACTAGATTTTATGTAAAAGTAACTGGATCATATATTTAAACACAAGTCTTACAAAGATGAATTATTCCTTATTTCCAAGAGCTTTCAAGCTTTCTCATATACTCATCTAGGAAACAGGTATGCAATTTTTTAAAGAAAAGGACAACAATGGTGACAGACATGCAAATGAAGGCAATGGGATTTGATTTTATAACATGAATGAGAAGCAACTGGATTCAGAGTAAGCTTATTAAATGTAAAGAGGAATTGAGTTCTGCATTTTCCCAGACAAAGCCAATACAGGACAGTTTCAAAGCCAATAAGCAATTTGTTTTCAAAGTGTCCCCAGCTGCAACACTTAGAAAACAATACATCCATTGCAACATACATACTGCTTTTGCAAACTCAACTACCATTTGTCACATCTGAAGGGTGAGTTCTTTGGATAACATTTTCTTCTCTCTGAAGGACTATTCATTGCCAGGGACATATGTTTCACTGTGCATTGCATTGCACATAGAAAGCATCCATCAGACTAAACTACACTATTACAGTGTTTCAAAGTCCCACTTACAACTTTTAAAATATTTTAATTAACATTGTACTCCATTTCTGACTATATGCAGGAAAGGATCTGCCAATACCACTAAACAGAGAATGACACAGGTCTTGACTAAGTGAAACAACTGGTTTATTCCAAAATAAATTCAATAAAAGCATAATGGTGTACAAAAAGATTGATTGTTTTCATTAGCCTAGCAGCTCTGTCAATACCAATATTGCCTTGTTTGGAATAAAATGAGCTGTTTTCATGGATCTTTGTTCCAGTAAAATGAGATTTTTGTGGAAATATTAAAGGTGTCCAGGAAACCATGCTGTGTGTTTCTGTAGGCATGGATTGATTTTCTTAACACCTATTACTTGCACAGTGAATCAGGATATTGAAGGTACAATTAGAATGTGGCTGAGCTCTGTCTTAGGTTAGAGTTTTGAGGGCAAATGTCACCAAGCAATTTGCCCAATCTACTTAAGTAGTTCCCAGATTCTTTCTCCTTAGAGCCCATAGTTTCAAATCTTGGTAGCTGAATTTATTTCACTGTTATTCATTGTGAAGATAATTATGCTATATTCAATATAAGCAGAAATGATGAACTTTTGCCACTGTGCATTCACTTCAAAAGGATGTAATTTCCTTAGATTGAAGAACAATATAGCAATAATTATGTGTGCAGAAATACTTTAAAGTTTTCACTTTTTTAACATCTACAGGAATAAGGGTCTTTTAAAAGGTGCAAAATCCTTGTTGATGGACAATGTTTTACAACAGTAACTATGACAACAGCTCATCATACAAGAGGCATGAATGAAAATAAAAAGGAAAAAAAAATCCAGCTGAGGAAGCAATAGTATTATTTAGTGAAAGTATAAATCATTTACATGAATTGCATGAGAATTATTTTTCATCTGTATTCAGAAGAAACCTGCCAGGATGATAAGACAGAATAGAATCATTCTTTTATTCTCTTCTCAAAAGTTCTTTCCTTTCCCCTACTCACCTTTGTCAGATCTAGACAATCTCTGTATCTGACATTTACAAATGGGAAAGATTTTTCATGGTATTCTGGAATCTTTAAATTTCAGTCTAGGATGAGATGTGTCTGAGAGGAAAGGTCTTCTTTTTAAGGGAGAAAACATGCTGTGAATATCCTGGGCCACATATCTGAAGTGAATGCAAGCCTGTCTTAATTTGCTAAGTGTTTGAAACACGTGCAATGCTATCTTTCATCACTGAACAGACAACATATTAATAAAAGGAAAACCTATCTTGCATGTGGTCAAACAACATGAAGTCTGATGGAAACTGGCTTAGTTCCAGTCATGGACATGAACATGAGCAATACCCTCCAAACTCAGTTTACTGACTCAAAGACTGTTTACTGACTCAAAACTCTTGGTCAATTTTAAAGTTTTAAGCAAGTATTTGTACCCATGACATTGAAATTATTTTTTAATCATGCCTAACAATGGCAGGAATATGCATCTACAAATCTATTCTCCTCAGCTTTTAACTGTCATTCCAGATAGTATAAGAAATGGTTGAAGTGCAAAATCACCTGTTTTACCATCTGTTACTGGGTTTTCTACACAGGCTCAACATTGCTCCAGCCCATCATTTCTAGGGTCTGACAAAGGTCACTGAGAAGTTGCAAAATTGACAGGAAATTGATATTATTTCTGAGGGTCAGAATCAAAAGTACATTAATTTTATTGAGCTCTATTAATGTTTCTGTAAAAGCAATGCTTTCTCATTGCCAATTCTGTGAAAGCAAAGGAATTTAACATGACCTGAACTGATTCTAAGATTTTTCCAGATTACTCCCGGACACTCGGACCTAAAATATCTATCACAGTATTAAAACAATCAGAAAGAGATGAGTTATTCTCTCTTCTTCTCCACATTTGCTCCTAAAAAAAAATTCTTTTTGATTCAATATTAAATTCAGAGCAAAAAACCCCTTAAGACTTTTTTGTGAAAGTCTCCAGTACGTCCACAAAGCCATTATTTCATCTCATCTAGCTGTTAAATACTGTGGCACTAGAAAAAAAAATAGTACCCTGTTTGGGACAGAATGTATCTACCTAAAGAGTAATTCCTTCAGTTATTTTCCTTCTACCAGGTAGCTCCCCTTCACTAGCCACTGAGGTTAAACCTTTTGCATTAGATCTTGTCTGACTCCTGTGTTCCAAGCAGAATCTCCTGGCACAAGGGCACATCCAGTGATATATGTTATGATTAAAGGTATTAATGTCCAGCCTTTTATGTCTCTTTCTGGCAGCATCAGTGAGCTGCCCAAGCTCTGAAATATTCTATTCATTCTCTGTCTCATTCAATGATTTTTGAATAGAAATAGCCAGGAAAATTCTATTTTTCCTTTATTCTTTTTTATGGTTTATTTTATGAGAACTCTTCAAGACATTTGTTAACTCCTAGCTAGAGTTTGTCTCAGGACCTTGCAGAAAAGTGGTTCAATTTTACCTGAGACAATCATATTCACAACAGCAATACTAAAGCACTACTAGTAAAAATTCCTTATTGCCTAAGAAAAAAGAGTGAGAGAAAAAGAGAAAATATGAGCATAGTTAAATACATAGCTGAAATTGCTGGAATTTGTGCTCTAGTATTTCATACTTTTAAGAACACTGCCATCTACTGAGAAACTGAGAAGCTCTCCCTCTTACAGAGCTCAAGTCCTACAGCCAATTCCAATTTCTTGATGACACTCTCATCCAATTAACTATTCTACTTGTTTCTCAGAAATTAATTGCTGTAATTAACAAAATTTCACTAGCTGATGGCTTGATTCCAATAAACAGAGTTGGAATGTGCCAGCAGTTACTTGTCCCTTTCAGAGCTCTGGATGAACAACCTGGTTTTATTTTGGTCCCTCCATGTTTACTTTGACTGCATTCAAGTATTTTAGACCAAACAGCCAATACAATATAAGCAGCATCTTTATTCATAGTGGGTGTGTATATATATATATATGGAAGGATTAAGAAAGAAATTCTTAGCTGCTTTAAAAGTTTATGCATAATTAGGTCTGAAGAGTCAGACTGTTCTGGTTTCTAGGCCTGTTGGCAACACTTTAAACAGTTTTAACAGGGCACTTCTGCATCATGCATTTGCAATCAGTATTCTGGGACCAAAATCCATGTACTGCATCAGGCAGGTACAGAAATGCTTCAGCAAACTGACAGCTAAAAGACTTTGTTGTTCTTACAACTGTTGACTCAGTGAAATTTGTGCTGTTCCTCCTGACAGTGTTTTGGTTAATTTTAGTACTGCCACATTTGCAAAGATGAAGCAATTCCTGGAAATGAAGCTACAGAGAAGTAGAAGACATTGTTTAGATGGCATTTTGATATGTTCAGACTCACCTGAGCATGTCCTTCTCTGTACAGCTTTGGCAATAACCTCACCATGACACAGACAGCACCTGGATGGACAATGGTGCAGTCTCTCATTTCCAACCTGCAGTAAAAAAGCACAACATTATTAACAGCAGCAAAGATGTTCTGAAAATGTTCCAGCAGAGCACAGCATTAAATCCTCTTAGTAGCAACCAGGCTCAACACTGGAAACTAAGCAAGCAATACAAATGACCCAGAAGAGCTGGATGCCTCCTTAGAGTAACAAAGACCTGCTCATGAGCTGACAATTGAAGGACCTGCACATTCAAAGATGTGCAGCAGCCTCTTTAAACAAATTTTGCCTTTGAAGGTATTTGCAGAACAGAAAACAGACAACCAGAGGAATTGTTGATGCATTAGTCCACAAGCAGTGTTATCCTTTCATTTTCTAGGAGTTTATAACTTGGGTTATATTGTAACTTTAGTACTTTAAAACACAATGGAAATAAGCAAAGGTGAGATAGTCTTGATGAAATTAGTATGCCACTCTCCCCTTCCAACACCAGAATTTGCCTAAAGTAGGAAACTAAAATTTACTGCTTCCCATCAGTTTTTATTTTTGCCACTTAGGATCTTTTTATGTTCAGGCGCAGAAAGGAACTGAGGAATCAGAGACATCACAGAGAAGATCTGCTAATACCATGATGCAGGCTAGAGATCAGATATATCTCAAAGATGATCCCACAGCATAGCAAAAACTCAAGTTTAGGCACTACAGGCTCATCCTGTTCAGAGTATAATCAGAATTTCTGGGTGCACCTCTGAACTGGAGCTGTGTGCACTGTCAGAAACATCTGTCCCAAGCAGATCTCACAAGAAAAGCAAAGGCAACATCTAATGGCTGTAATTAGACTGACAAAATAAAGCACAATATGCTTTATGGACTGTATAAAACACAAGGTAGAAGTATAAGGGTAAACATTACAAAGAAAAAAAAAAAACTTTTATGAGGGACGTAAAGGAGGGTAAAAAGGCTGCAATTAAATATTTGTTAGCCACTGTCAAAAAGGCTCATCTGGTACAGCAGAACAAGGAGTAATGTGTAGCACACTGCCACACAGTGACAAATAATTTTTACTGCACCCTCAACAAAGTTAATTTCAAATTAAGTGCTCATTTGCAATATTTTCAGTGCAATAAATCAGAATCAGGTCTGGTATAAGGAGTTGTTGCAGCAGAGGTTTCAGTGTGAATACATACACCTGTACATGACATGAATTTGGGCAAGTTTTTAAGTGTCAAAGAAAAAAGTACACTGAAAATATGCTCTCCTCTCATCTGCCTGAGAAAACCCACACTGTTTTAAAAGAGAAAATCCAGGCTCACTGAAATAAACAGGGAGGAAATAATGGTTGAAAAGTTGTCTGGCTGGAAGCAAACCTGGCAGGTGAACACGAGGCAGAGTGTGCCCAAGTGGCCAACAAGGCCAGTGGCATCCTGACCTGCTTCCACAGGAGTGTGGCCAGCAGAACCAGAGGAGATTCTCTCCTGTCCTTGGCACTGGTGAGGCCACACTTCCAGTGCTGTGTCCAGTTCTGAGCCTCTCACTACAAGGACATTGGGGTGCTGGAGTGTGTGCAGAGAAAGGCAACGAGGCTCATGAAGGGTTTTTAAGAATTCATAAAAGCCTTTTCCCCAGCCTTCTCTGTGGTTTTCTCTGAGGTCCTCATTTCATGGCCTTAGTGCAGAAGCTGTGCTCCTGTTCCAGCTCCTCACCTCTGCAAATACCCCATGTCCCACACTCCTGCCCCAGGGCTGCCCAATCAGCCCTGTGATTCCATCCCATCTATCTCACCAGCATCATGCTGGGAATTGTAAATCTGCTCTGCACTGGCACCACTTGAACACAAGACAAATAAGAGGATTTGGGGACAGAATGAGATGTAACAAAGAGCCTGAAGGGCCATTAGCACAGTGAGTGCTGTGCTAACAGCAGCTGCAGCAGCCATGCTGCTTGGGTGGGCACAAAGAAGGGCTTCCCTCCCAGAGATCAGCCCCAGTTCACACAACTGGCAGCAAGCTGTGTCTAATCACCAGGAGCAAAAGGCAAACCAGGGACCCCATCTGCACAAAAGGTGTTTTAAACATTGCTGCAGGAGCAGGAACACAGAGGGCTGGGTTTGGGATGGGAAGGTCAATTCCCGTGTTCCCAGAAGCTTGTGGCATCCTTGACCACAAGACAGTGGAAGGCACTCACATATTATCCAACATTAAAATGCTAACTTTGCTATGCATTAGTCACAGGCTCCTGCAGGATCACCTCCTTTCCCTGCCTCCTTGGGGATATTAAATATATGTTGCAAGATGGGGCATCACAGGCCACCTACACTGGCTCCAAGTTCCTCCTTTCAAGCAGCATAGCTGCTGCCTGAAACATTTTCAGGGGGAAGTGTGAGTGTGGAGTACAACTAAGAGGAAGCTGCTTTAGGGGAACAACTGGCTTGCAGAAATTTTGGGATTTCTTATTCTTATTTTCATAAAATTTACTGGTGGAAAAGGATACAGGCTGTATGGCATGAAGAATGTCAGCTTTCCAGTACATGCTCCTCTTTTGTGTTTGTGTACACTTGTCATGGACAGTATCTAACCACTCCTAGCTAATCTGGCTTTCTTTGGTGCCTTCATGTCCCAGAACCAAGACAATCCCAAATCAGACACTGTGAACTGAAAGGGTCCCAGTTTACAGGACTCATATCTCCACAAGTGGTATTCAGTTACTGTACAGCATCACATGTCAGCAGGCAAAACAACACAAGGACACAGGAAGCCTTGCTGGTTTCAGATCTAGTCATTTCAGGACAATCAGAAGACAGAGCCACACCCTTCCAGCATTGCCCCAGCCTACTCTCTCTCCCCTAATATCCCTGGGCCTCCTTTATACACAGACAACAACAGACAGTGTACTTCTCACAGCTGCCACCATCTCTGTACTCTTTGCACATGGACCCATGTTCTCCCAAATCAGGCTAGGAAGATCTGCTTGGCAAAGAGCATTTACTCTTCATGAGCTATACCCAGTACTCTCTCCAGCACTGGGTATCTAACCAGAAACTTCCAGTGCAATTTAAAGAGTTGTGACAGGGAGGAAACAGCTCCATGACTACTGTAAAATCTGCTGCACAGGGAACAAAGAAATCCACCCCATGTTTTTTATTTGCTTCAAACAAGTATAACCAGAAATGATTATTCAGCCTGTCTCAGTACTCAGGGAAAAGAGTTCTGTGACTTCAGTGACTGCTGCTACATGTGGCAGACAGCATGCCTTGATCTTTAACTCGGAAGATGACTTTACAATAATCTACAGTGAGGGTTTAAAAAACCTCACACTTATCAACTTAGCTTTTTCAAGCATAACTCCAACCAGAAACATAAATTTCATAAAAGGACTAGGATTCAAGATAAAGCTAGAGAAAAACGAATGGACAGAAAAATCTCATGAGTTACAAAATGCAGGTGATTCAGAACTGATTCACTGCTGACAGCTATGTTGATTTCTAGTATAGTCTTCCCTTCCTATCAAGGATATATTCAAAGGATATATTCATGACCTTCATTCAAAGAGTCAGGCAGAATGACTGTTCCTTTCCCAATTTTCTCTGTTTCATCATGAATAAATGAGTGTGTCTGCACATGTGCTTGGACACATATGCATGAGGGAGCATTTAAAATACCTTAGCATAACTATTAGTTTTAATGTATTGAGTGACTGGAAGCAGCTTTCCACATAATTTAAAAAGTCAAAATTGATCAGGCACAAACTTTAAGTCCCAGAAAACTTCTAAGATTCTATTCCTGCTCCTGCTTTGCAGGTATCAGAATCTTCAACATAAGCTTTGCAACTCTTGGGGGTCTGTGTCCCACCACTGCACTAAATCCTTATATCCCATTTTTTTCATTATTTACCTTTCCAAAAGCATTGATTTCTGCTGCCTGGAGGCCTGGGAATTGGGATTGAACTGATTTGCTTACCCTTTGCAGGTGATATCACACCTTACCTCATTTTATTACCATATAAAACACACATACTAGCCTTAGCACTCTATTTGCTGTAGTAAATAAAAGCTTACTTCACTTCAGGGTTTCCCCATAGCATGTAAGCAGAGGCAGGTAATTTGTTGCCTAGTCTTTTGAAAGTAGCAGGATGTTCTTCTTGAGCTGGGGGTCCCTCCTGGTCATCTCTTGATTCTTCTCCCACCTCTGTTTTCCTCTCCTTAAAGTAGCTTTCCTGATGGAGGGTTCCTTTGATCATAAGATCAAGAAAGTTCAGAATCCAAATGCAGTTTTTCAGCCACGCTGGGAAAGGTTCTGAAGAGCAGAATGCTGCATCCAAGAATTCTGTAAATGTCCTCTTCTTCTCAAGGCTCACATGAATTTGCCTTTTCCCTTCTGTCCAGAAGCATCCAAGTGATCCAAGATCCTCTGCCATCTTATCAAAGAGCCCATTCCTCTGGAAGAAGTTGCTGTTGACAGGGTCTAGGTGCAGGGCTGCAGCTATCCCCTGAAGAGTGTAGAAAACCAGCTCCAACACACAATTCTGTCCAACTGCTGCCCACTGCCCAGATGGAGGGTCATGCAATGCACCTTCCATGTCTGAGAGCAGGGACAGGAGCCCATTGAATCCACTGCAGGTTCTGAAGGCTGAATGGCTCTTGGGACTCTCCAGTATCCTCAAGAGTGACTACAAATGTTGGGAAGAAGGGAAACAAAAGAAACACTTAAATCAAGGGATAAAGAAGCTTTAGAATATTTTAAAATTTCAAGTTTGCAAATCCTTTCACTCTGAAATTTCACTCTTTGAGGGGAGAGGGGAAGATGGCCAGGAAAAAGATCATCACTGCACAACTTCTCCTCCTCTCTTCCCCCATATACCAAGTGAATCATACAACCAACACTTGAATGCACCCTTAGGAGCCACTAGAGCAGTCACCCTAACAGGTACAGAACAGTGCTGCAGGAAATTCCTGCTTTATGCATCCTAGTCAGTTTGGCCAGAGGTAGTTTCATATCTTTGGCTGTTCTCTTATCAGTCTTCTCAGACTCTCTCCAGAAACCTGCCTTTGCCCTTGGTAAATGGAAGTAAAGATTCAATTGCAAATCCTTCTCATGGAAACTGGCAGGAAGGCACAGCTCTCTGCAGACAACTCTTCCTGCAGCCCTGAATGCACATGAGAACCCACACTAGACTTTTGCCCATATGACTGAGAAGGCCCTTTCCAAAAAACACAGTGACATGGGATGGCACAAAGAATATTGCAAGCAGCAGGCTCTCCTCATTAAGAAAGACAAAATTACCTTTTCTCAGCTGAGGTATTTTTAAAGTTTGCACAACACTTTAGAGGAAATAAGCCATAAAAAGTAAGACCTCAAGACAATGAAGTAATTAGATTTTATCTAACTTCAATAGGTTTAAAGTAGGATATAAATGAATTCCACTTGACAATATTACACTTACATAAAAACAATTTAAACTATTTGCCAATTTTGAATGCTATGGGCTTGCCATTTTAAAACAAATCTGAAAAAGTTATTAAGAGCTGTGCAAGTAAAATTGGTGAGGAAAAGGAGCTTGCAAGGAAACAGTCTACTGCATTTGAATATAATTGATCCCAAGTTTTTGGGATGTCACCACACAAGTTATTTTTCGCTGGGGCTTTTAAAATTTGATGCTGCACATTTGCACATTGGAAAGGGTTAATTTTACATATAGACCTCCCCAAGAGATACTCAATGAAAGAGCTTTATTTCACAAGCTCCTGAGGAGGAACAATTTTTAGCAGAAATATATCTGCCTGTAACAGAATCTAGGACTGTGAGAAAGGGTTGCCAGAACAGAAGGGGGAGGGGGCACTCTATTACTGTCATTCAATTTGGTATGATAATGTATCAAACCAGGCAGAGACTTCTGAACAGGGAGTAAATTTAATAACTTAGAGTTGAAGGATGGCTTTAACACATTCCAGAGTAGGTCAACAGTAAACACATTTCCTGCAGCTTTAACTCAGTTAGAATTTAATCGCCTATGAGTTAGTATTCCTCTGTCTTGAATCTATAAAACTGATGTCTGCTGGAAACCCCCTAACTCAGTTACTGCTAACAGAATTTATTTCGCACATTCCATTATTTGTTATTCCTCATAATTGTCCATGAGCCACACTGGAATATGGCAGTGCTAATTGCATTTGGGCTCAGGCTTTAACAGCTAAATATACATTAGCAAATCAATCTGAATTTGTGTGTAACACAATCACAGTCCCAATGGATAAAGAAAATAAATTCATTTGCTTACATTATGCTTTAATACAGTTATCATTTGTCAAAATTAGACACTGAAGTTGCATTTATTTTCATATTAGTTTGGACACCATACTCAACTTTTCCACAGGTATTGTTAAAGTTTACTGTTTCAAAAAAAAAGCTATAAACTTTGTCCTTTTAAATTTTTAAAGAACATAGTTCTTTTATTATAGAAACAGTTGTTATATTGTACAGAAAAGTGAATTCCATTCACACTTGACAGAGAATGTAGAAATAAATTTTAAAATCGGTGCTTACAACAGTGCTGCTTTTCAACTGGATGCCTATGACCCAAACCAAAATGAAGCACAGTGATCCTCTCCTCTGTTTCATTGCTTAGGGATCAGACAGTCTGGGGTCCATAGAGGCTATGACTAGTCCTAATTTTTTCCTCCAAACCTAAATAAAATTCTTCCTTTTCATTGCCTAATCTCTTTTTACATACTTGTGTTTGTGAGAAATGATAAAATTAAGAGCAGCAGAAGTTCAGCCTTTGAAACTTTTCAGAATGAAGCTGTTCATCTCATGCCTACCCTGGCTCTTTCAATCTCACTCCTTCACATCTTAATCCTCTTTCCAGATACCCACTTTCACTCACATTTCTTTCTCCTTTCTCTGTCACATTACATAGAGCTGCTCATACAATTGTGCCTTTAGCATTTACATTTGTCCCTCTCGCATTACTATTTAAATCTTCAAAATACTTTATAATCTGATACTGAGAGAAGGCATTGACCACACATGCATTGCTAAAAATCCAAGTGCCCAAATTAACACAATCTAGAGCTGGCCTATGGCTCTTCCTTTTGCTCTTACCACCTTGAAAAATGATAGTTCACAAGAAAACAATGCTCAAGTGAGAGCCACATTAATTACCTTCAGAAGATCTAGTTTCAGATGCAGTTCCCATTGAGTAGAAGAACAGAGGGCCCCAATGATAATGCTCATATATTCTTCACAACTGATGACTGATAATTGCTCCAAGATGTTGAGAGTAGAACTCCTGTAGCACTCATCATCCAAAAATATCTTGACATATGGCACCATTCCATAGTCCTTCAGAACAACTAGGGACAAATACATTATAATTTGTTGCTTAAACTATCCTTTGCTTGTAGTTTTTACAGGCAGATTTTCAGTGCTGGTGTGAAGTGCTACATTTCTACAAATACAGTAGGACAGGTGAGAAGAGCAGCTGGTTGAGCTAAAGATGAGACAAACTGAATGGCACAAGAACAACTAAGGATAAAATGACTGGATGACCATGACTTGCAATCATCAGAGATGACAGCTTCCCAATACAATAATGAATGAAAAGGAAAAGACACCTTAGTTTCAGCTTAAGCATCTCTTTCATTTAGGAAGGGAACTTTTTGACAGTTTCTGAAAATATATTTACACTGTACAAGAGGCTGCAAACAAGATGATTCTAGGATTCCAGTATTCAGTAATGTTCAGTGCTGTACTGTGTCCCACAAGATTCTCTGCAAAGAGACTTCTTAGATTTAACACAAATGTACTCATTTGTTACTCAGTATGTACCTGAGCCAATCAAGATTTCAAATAACAGATATTATGGAAGAAAATCTGGATGAACAAACAAAACACATGAGTCAAGTACACACACTTTTTCCACAAGCCAAGTTTGTGCATTCTGTATAAACACTTCAGGAGTATGCACGGGGCTGAAGGAAACAAGCTGACTACTGGGACAAAGCTCATTATGCAGGATGATAATACCTTTGTCACATTTCTTCCTAGTCTAACACAGCTATCCCTGCACTTCTAGCTTTTTTTCTTTCATTTTTGACTAAACCACAAAAGTCAGAAAATTTGTTGGTGCTCCTTAAGACCATGGCCACTTACCACCAAACATCATTAAGGTAATGCAGTCATATGTATTTCCTTACCCGTGTTCCTCACAGACCTTGCTGTAAGGGCAGCCACCATCTTCAGCATCACAACATTTAATTCCTTCTCAGGGCCTTCTTTCAGACCAGGCAGATCAGTTCCAGCTGTCAGCATATTTAAAGTTATGTTACAATATACAAGAAACAAAAGGAAGAATTTTTCTTGCTCCAATCTCAAACTTCCATTCTAGAGAACTCTAAAATAAGACTTATTCAAAAGTGTGGGCAGAATGGTGCCACCCAGAATAATTCAACATACACTGGCAAAGAAAAGCCCAGAACTGCTTAGGCTAGTGAACAGTACAATAACAACAAAGATTTCAGAGAGGACACATCTTATGTGTCAAATTTAGGCCAGTTGGCTTGAAGACAAGATCTAGTTACTCAGTATAAAAATATATATAAATTTACTGTAGAAAGAGATTATTTATTCCTATTGATCTGCCTGCTTCAATGGACATTGTGAGGGGCATTAAATTGTACCTGATTTCCTCAGGATCTTGGCTTCCTTCCTCAAGAGTGCCAGCAGCAGCCCCAGAAGCCCAGAGTCACGGAAAATATCACTGAATAACAGATCCTTCTGGGTCATGCTGAGAAGGCACTGCAGAGCTGCTAAGGTGCAGAATGGCACTACGTTTTCCTTTATCAAATACTGAACCTTCTTCAAAATCTCATGGGGGACATAGGACAGGTCTAGGACTATGGACTCCACCAGCCTGAAGAACTGGACTTGCACTGGGTGCGGTTTGAAGTGAATTATGTCAGTGAATTGGTTGATGGGTTGCAGTGTCCATTCCAGAAGAAAGAAGTTCACTCTGTCCCAAGCCCATATGGTACCAATTGCTGACAAGATTCTTCCACACAGGTGCTGATCATTACTTCTCTGGAAAATGGATTGCAACACTCGAAAAGGCTGGAGGTTTTTCACTGTCATTCCTATGGGGGAAAGACCCAGGTGAGATGGTTTTACATGAGTGTTATTTAAGTCTGCAAGCTCCCTAACTACAATATTAAATCATTTGAAAATGAAAATAAGAGCAAGAGCCATGAGGGATGTGACTGGGAGGCATTTCTTGAGCTTGGGTCAGACCCTAGAGCTGACATGGTCATTTCAGTTGGATGTAGGTGGCATTCAGGCTCCTGCAGCACTAACACATAGATCTGAAGATGCCACATCATACTTCTTTCCTTCATATTATGATGCAAAATTGTTCAAACCCTGGAAACAGGGAGTTTTGAATTTTCTGTGCTGACCCCCAGAGGAGCACTGCTTTTGACTTGAGGCCTTGGAGAAGGCTTCCAAAATTGAATGATAGAACTAGAATCACTGGTGTGAAGTTTGAGCAGAACTGTGTAATATCACATGGTGAAGGGTTTGGAATTTGGGGTTTTTAGAATATATTAAAAGGTATGGGACAAGATGGAGGTTTTAGGGCAGTTTTTTCTTTCTTGTCCCTCTTCTTCTTGGGTATAGGTAGCACTTGTTAATTGGATAGAAAATGCTGCTCTGCGGGTCATGGGTGTTTGGTGATTGGGTCAAAAGTATAAATAACTTGGGTGTTAGTTTTTAATTGAACTGTTCAGCTTTAGAAGACCTTGTAACAAGCAAGATACATTGCCATTTCTTCATTTTGAGCTTGTTAGCTAGAAGTGCTGCAACACACAGTACTAATGATAAGATGTAATAAACAACTGAGTCCGAACACAAAATTCTGTCTCTCATGCTTTTAATCCTGACCCTGACTGAAGGAAAAAAGAAGACAAAAATGAAGATAATTTAATTTTACTATGACCCAGCTACCCATCCACATATGCAAATATATATATATATATATATATATATATATTCATATATGTATATATCTACTGTACCAGAAGACTGTGTCTGTTCAAAATCAAAGTGTGGCAATTGTGGGTGTACAATATTGCCAGAAACTTTCAGTTCAGTTTTTCCACAGGTTGTAAGGCAAGTCAGCATGTCCAAGATCTCATCCAGATAGGGGGCTCCTTCATTTTCTTGCAAACCTTCACATCTAGAAGCAAAACTTGGGATAGTCATATGATCATGCCTTAATTTTACAATTATACTTTGGATACATCAAAGATACTTTGGATACATCATCAGGTGTGGAGCACATAGGAACTACAGAGAATAATCCACACCATGGTGGCACACTGAATCAGAACAAAACCTACAGACTGAAGGAAACTAAAGTCACACTGAGTCTTCTGAACAAAAGGAAGATAAATGTTTTAACTTAGTCCAGTTATGTGTCCTAAAGAAAAAAAAAAAAAAAAATGCTAACTCAAAAATGCCTGATTTGGGGAACAAAAAATTTAAACTTTGCAAGGATTCAAATAAGTAACACCTCACATGAAAAGGTGAGCATATGGTTTGCAAGATAACACTTGCTAACTAAGATAAATAACAGAAAAATCTCAAGCCCTGAGGAAGGGAAAAATATATTGCCTGAGCTTTGTGATTCAGACATGAAGATGGCAGGTCTATCCTAAGTAAGGAAATAGTTTGAAATGTAAGCCCATATTTGCCATGGTTCATAGACTGAAGTGACAGTCTGTCAAAGTAACAGATAAGAGAGCTGCTTATCATGTCATCCTTTTCTGTAATTCTCAGATAGGTCAATTCTTAAGGAAAACTGCATCATCAGGGCATGGGTTAATGGCAGGAGAATAGACTGATATTGCTAGGTTAGAAAAATCTCAGAGGAAAACAACAAAATGTTTTGGTTTCAACTAAAAATGAAAAAAAAAAGAGAGAACAAATGAAGAAAAAGTTCTAAACATTGGAGAAGAGGGTACCTGCTCACACAAAACATTCTGGAAAGAACTGACAGCATATGCTGAGAATGTAGACCAATGTGAAGCCCTGAGCATTTGCTATTTCTGTCTCTTCAGCCTCATTACATCACTCCTTACTGAAATAGTTTATGTGTTTCCTGTCCTAACATGGATAGAATTTTATCAGAAATATGCATTTCAACACAGTTTATTGACAAGGGAAATCTAGACAGTCTCTGGTAACTAAAAAAAACACTGCCAGAAAAACATTAATTTTTCTTCCAATCATAAATGAATAATTTTGTGCCATTCAAAAATCATGAACAGGCATAGTCACAGATATCTTTGACTCCATGATTCAATTTACAATGCTCTTGATCCAAATGACAAAATACGCTCCAGTCGTTGTTCAGGGACCAAAGTTTTCACAAGTGTTGGAGAAATGTGCAAGAACAGGCAAATTCAGAATGGAAACAAAAACATCTGGAAATGCTCTCTTCAAATGATGTTAAAGAAATTCAGGCTGGTGTGACAACACAAGCTGACAAGGAAAGTAACAGATTCTGCTTTGTACTAGGATGACTAGTGGGAATTTTTCCTTATATGCTTAGGCTCATCTTGGTTCTGAAGAATGTAAACATTTCAGATTTAAGTTTGGGTGGGTTTTCTTTGCTTGTTTTTGCACAGCAAGGAGATAATATTTCCCTCACTAACTGACTACATTCCTGGATTAAAGGTCACCTTAACTGAGACAAATGTCTCTGACTTTCATCCTCTGTAATATTAATTGATGAAGAACCTTTGTCTTGTGTTCAAAAAGTCCCTATCCCACCTGCAAAATAACTTCCCCTATAGTGTTCTCCTTCTGTTATGGTTTAAGCAGTAAAAGTTATGTACTGCTTCCCTTCCTAATACAGGAATGCTTTGCATCCACACAGTTACCTATATAATTCATATTTTAAGAGACCACTATGCATTCTGAAAATTAAGCTTTACCATCCTCTAAAAGCCTACTAAAAACCTCTCTTACCTGAGTAAAATTTTTAGCAAGAGTTGGTAGCCATCATTATTTTCAAACTCTGTTAATAAGGCTGATGATACAGGATAAGAATCTTTCACAAAACACAATATAATACTAGCAGCTTCACACACATCACAAGCAGGTAGAGTATCAGCCAGTGTAAAGAGATTCTGAATAGCTATTTTAATGCAGTCAACAGCTGTGGAAAAAAAAATACAGCAGGTATTTAAGAACTGACCATCAAACAAATTTAGCTACTAACAAAACTTAAACATATTTGAAGCTATATCTCAGTAAAACAAGAGTTAGATAATTGCTTTTCTACAAAGAAAACAATGTTGTTGTCCCAAAAGATATCAATACTCTGACAGTGCCCCCACCCTTGCATTTAGTGTTCATGAGTCTCAGGCCCACAGATTGAGTCACACACAACTTAAGAAAAAACACAAAACATCTTCCTCTTGTCTACATCAGTGTGATTAAGTGGGATTGGCTCTCGCCTGTAATTTGAGTTTTTTTGATGTTGAAAACCCTTCAATTTCCAGATGGCTATCAGTGCTGAATAAAGCTCCTCTCTACTAAGCCAGGAGCCCATGCTTTGCTGTTGACTACTGGATGATGTAAGAGAGATTACAGGTGATGTCATCTATCCTGGGGAGACTCCTTTTGGTAATTCATTCTCAGGGAAGCTATGAGGAAAGAAGAAGCCAGTTTACTAAACCAAACCTTGTAGGTGCACAATGCTGGTTTTGGTCTGAGCCTTTGAAATTGTTCTTAGCACACAGCCTGTAGGTACTTTCCATGACTGGCTGCACTGGTCCCACAGAGAAGAAGTTGCAATAATTAATGACTGAAGCTTATCAGCTGCCAGAAGTTCTTCTACACCTTGTTCCTCTTTATACATGTTAAGCATTATCTGAAAAGCAAACAAACATCAGCTGCAATAAACACCTCTAGAGATAACCAGGAGATGAAGAAAAATTCATTGAGGAAGGAGATTATAAATGTGATACTAGTGGCAGGAGAAAAGATGCAGTGAAATAAACAAGTAAAACTGCCACTAGGTATTCTTAATGGCTTTTTCACACTTAAAATCACACTGGGTTTTTTTAGCAAAAAAAATCTAAGAGATAGTTTATATGTTTTATATGGCTCCTGATACTTATTTAACATTTTGCAGTACAAGTTTACTGTTTTTTTGGAAGTTTGAATCAAATTAACATCTAAGAGCCTAAGTGAACATGTGAATACTCAGGGCAAATGAACCCCCAAATGCACATCTCACCTGAACAAGCATTTCCTGAGTCTGGGCATCATCCTCACTTGTCTCCCTGTCATCACTGCTTTTCTTCAGAGGGACAGTAAAGAAAAGGTACAGGCACTGCATCAGAGCAGCTGGAAGTCCAGATCCTATAATGTTCCACATGGTCCTCTAAGTAGGAAAGACAAGATCAGTTCCTCCAGAAGCTGAACACAGTTTCCTTGTGTTTCTGCACACTGAGAATAGTCATGGCAGGTAAAAGCCCTGCTTGAGCACTTTACCCTCGTGAGCACACAGGACTGGCAGTCACACAGCAGAGCTGTAAATCACTGGGCAGAATTAAACACTGTGTGCTTCTTTAGCTATTCCCAGGACTTCTTGCTCCAGCTGAGCTAGAGCTCTGGCAGGAGTGCTCTGTCCTGCAGTCAGTGAAGCACACAGCCTGCAAACCAACAACAGCTGAACCAACACTAAGGCCAGGGACTGACAGAGTCCCCTTTACCATCCAGGACATTGCAGCTAGAGAGGCTGGAATGCTGAAAGTATGAATTCTCCATTCCCTCCTTGACTCAGCATTTAGTTTCTTCCCATCTTCACTATGGCTGCACAGAACTTCCAGTGAAGTCCCAGCATGTGTGCTGCAGTAATCATAACCAAAATCAGCACCAAACTAACAGAACAATGAGGTTTGTAATATGAAGTTTTGTGGGTATGTGTGCTACAAAAATGGCAACATCTTAAATCTGTGAAAACACAAGTTTCATCAGAAACTTCTGGTTGTGTCTAGCTATATATATAATTTTATAGAGCTCCTTATGACACAAAACATATCCACTATAATCTGACTGTAAGATTTTGTTTTTGTGTGTCTTTGGACAAGAAAGACTAAGAAAAACTCTTTAAGTAAATGTCATGAATAAATAAACTACAGATGCCCATCAACAGGCTGTACTCCTGATGCCAGTCTGCATTTGGAATGACTGTACAAGTCGAGTTTGTGAAATACCTCAAAGTGAGAGGCAATCAGGATTAGAAAGTCAACCACTCTAGAACCAGACTGATTATTGCTATTTATCTTTTTGATATGCAAGCTAGACTGAAAAAGGATACGCAAAAAGGTACACAATGGGGAGGGGGGGGGGAAAGCAGAGAAACACTAGAAAAAACAGCTGTCTGACAGTCAAAACTAAAAAGGTATCTGAAAGCACAAAATGCTTACTTCTCTCTTTTAGAAAAGCCTAGCCTACAAACCTGGTAGTATGTCCTTTAACTGCATACCCTGGGCATATTGAAGGTCAAAATATTCGGGATAATGCAAATACTGAGACTTGGGTGTTCCACTGTTGGGGTGCCTACATAATTTCTCTGAAATAAAAAGGAAAACATGCTTTGTGGCACTTTCTCTTACCAAGTCAGTCTGTGAGAGCAGATACACAGATTTCAGGAGCAAATGGCCATCTCCTGCTTCCCCTTTCTGTTGCAGCAATTGCTCCAAAGCCAGACGAGCTTCTTCTGTTTTCACAAAAACATTAAACTTTAATTCCTTAGTGAAAGACAAAAATGCTGCATTTATGCTTTCTTAACAGATCTGACAAATTGAACAAAATTATGGTAGCAGGAATCCACTCAAGTAAACAGAAAAACATAAAATTATTTTGATTCAGCATCAAGCTAAGTTCATGTAAACTACATGTTTCAAACCTACAAATTTCATCAATACCAGCTTAGTTCATGCAGCCTGGCAGCTGACAGCACAAAGCCACCAGGAAAGCCATATGTGGCTATCAATGTTCTTCTCATTTAAGAAAGTTCTTCAAAATAGTGTATAACCTACTCTTTAACTCTTATATGTATCATACATTACACACTTACAGCTGCAAAAGTTCCAAACTAAAGATCAGCATGGCATACAGTGACAAATCTTCAGTGCAATCACCTCAAATCAGTGCTAGCTCACAGCCACTAAAATATCTGGCTTGCTACACAACATTTTCCTGTTCCCTCTTTATTTCCAGCACAGAGTACAAATGAAAGACACACATTTCCAGAATAACTGGATCCAGATGATATAAAAACACACATTTCCAGAATAACTGGATCCAGAGGATATAAAGACACACATTTCCAGAATAACTGGATCCAGAGGATATAAAGACACACATTTCCAGAATAACTGGATTCAGTGGATATGGTATGGGATCATTACCTGCAGGTTTGCCATTGAGGTTCCTCTTAATTTCTTTAGCCAGGAGCTTGGAAACCTCACTGGCTAGCAGCTGAATGTTGGGGAATACGACTGCTCCAGCAGACTGTTCCCAGGCCTGAAATCCAAGTGTAGCTGTTAAGTCTCTAACACATCATGTCTTTGGTAGATTGACAAAAGCTAATAAATATAAATAAAGGAGCATAAGGCTAGCATTCCTGTATAAAATTCCCTCCATAGTCAGTATAGTCCATAAGCAGTATTTCCCAGACAGGCAGGAGTATGACACTACAGACACAGAAATCAAACTGGAATCACCTTTTGAATCATGTAATGCACCTACTAAAGAGCTTTTACAGCATTTTCTACACTGAATACAATCCAGACAATGTAAATATCGGTCATTACCCCGGGTCACTAATTATTTGTATCAAAAAAATTATGCTAACCCCTTTCAAAATATGACAAACACTCTGAAGAACACAAATTTATAGACAAGTTTATAAACAATTCATGAATAAGTTTATAGCTCACTTATTATAGAATGGACAAGCAATTGAGTACAAAACTTACTGGATAAACAACAGTAAGACTTGTTGATTCCCTGAATCTGACAAACAAACCCCTCTTAAATGTTTCTTAGCCCTGCCTTTGGGGAAAAAAATTAAAGATCAATAAAGAAAATATTACAGTAGACTTATACTATTGCACCAACCAGCCTATGAGAATCAGGTGCCAATTCTTTTATATAAAATAGTTGATGAAAGATCTTCTTTACAAAAGTCTTCTCCTTTTAGAAGCTCTGAAAAGCCATGCTGCAAACCCCGATGATTAAAGGAAGAAAAATGAATATGTCTTCCTAAAAAAAAATTGGATCAGGCATCCCATAATACTTTCTGCCAAGAAATCAGTGCAGCTCTTCTTAAATGAAGATCCTCCACAAATATTATTTCCTTCCCTACTATAGCCTTCAATTTCTTTTCTTTCATCACAGATGGCAGCTTGTGGACAAAGTGTCAGCCAACTCAGTAATCAGGCCTGCACCTACTTTTTACTTCATTTTACTGCAGTCATGAAGCAAAATGCACCCAACTCTTCTTTCTGTGCTACAAGAGGGCAATGCAATTGCACAGTGTGCCCATTATTATTTTTTATCAGTCAATAATATTAAAAGCAAACTTTTTTTTTTTCAGATTATAACCATAAGTTAGTTTCAGAGACACTCAGATGCAGAAGCAAGATGCACCAATTCCTCCACCTCTGATGCAGAAGGCAGGGAAGATCTGCAAAGAACAGAAGCAAGCTGGTAAACACAATGACGAGAAACCTACAATCACTTTAAAATACACATTGTCATTAAGCCATGCCCTTTTTCAGAAGAAAGCAGTGAGACATTTCTATCCCTTTTCCTCCAAGAGGAACATCCTCCTAACACTTCAGACTTCAACACTTCACTTGCTATACTCACTTCAGCCAACAGAATGAGCAGGACATGTTTTAGAAGCTCAGACCATGCACAACAGAGAGCAGTAATCAAATGTTCACCTCCCTACAAAGCAGGCTGTTAAGGTTCTGGTTTGATGTTGTCAGTGTTCCTCCTGAGGGTTGGACACCAATCTTTAGAATACAGTGTTATTTAGGAACAGACCGAATTAATTTCATATTCATGTCATTAGAAGATCTATATTTGGAAGCATATCAACCTGACTCCATTGTAGGACATATGCCTTTAGGAGAAGCTCAAATAATATGGTATTAAAATAATCTGATTTTTTTTCTTCCTCTCAAACCTGTTTTACATATTTAAGATTCTGCCACCAGTTCCCTGTGTCTGCTGTTACCATCTGCCCTTCCCTTCCCATGGCTCATGGAGAGATGCTAGCTCAAAGGCCAGCCATGCAATAGAACATTCTGATACTTTCTGAGGCACAAGAGGGAAGGTACAGAAGGCACATTAAAATGACTCCCAGCCCGGGCCTGAATCACAAGCAGATGGCTGACATTTCCCTCCCACAGCTTTTCCTTCTACACCAAGGAGCAGCAGTGAGGAACGAGCCCCCAGGTGTCCCCTGCTTGGTGACCCCTCTCTCCAGCCAACAGAGGAAGAGCTAAAACCCTCTGAAACAAAAAGGCAGAGATGCACTGGCACCTGCATGATAGAAACAGGAAAGTAAAAGCAAGAGAAAAATGTTCCAAAGAGGGAGAGGACTCACACATTGTTAAACAGGGGGAAATGAGGTCTTTCCTGTAAGAACTTAACAACATGTACTACTCAAACTGAGATGCATTGTCCCAAGGCAGCAGAAGGCTGGTACAGAGTAAAAGTCATGTGGGGAAGGACGTGATAACTAAAAGCTAAAGGGCAAGATCCAGCACAATGTACTCTTAAATGAATGAAGCAAAGCCAACATGCTCCAGTCACACTCCTGGAGCTAAATGCCTGCATAGCAGTGCAAAGCTCCACTAGCAAATCTAAGGAAAGTGGAAAGGAAGAATCTCACGCCTAGGGTACAAAAACGAGTCTTAAGCTAATGAAAAATTCACTTCTCCATTATGAATATACTTGGTAGCAAAGTTTCCTTGGAGAATTTAAAAGCCCCTTTTTGCAAGCATTACTGAAATTCAGGAAATAAGTTTCTACAACCCTAAGGCTTGTGAGTTCAGCCCTACAGAAAGGAAACTCATGATGGATATGCATATGTACAACATTGCCAGTCCCTCAGCAATACTCATTTTGCCTCCTAGGAACAACTATACTTTGACCCTAAAGTACTGATATTAAAATTTATTTACTCATTTATCGTGACATATGAGAATTTACTGCTTTACTGTCCAATTTTTAGTTCCTAAGACTTCTAGATTTTATAACTTTTATCACCCTTGTTCAGTAACAACTTTCCCAGTCCTTTGAAAATCTCATTCCAAAAAATTATCACCACATTAAAGGCATTCTTACTTTTCATACTTAGTTAAGGATCAGTAAATCTAAAGATGTTGTATATAATCTCATCTCACCACAACTTGTTTATTTCATGCTGACTACATGGTATTCAAAACCTAAAGCTCTAATAGAACTCAGAAACCTTGAGATCTTAGAATTTCAATTTAATTGAAAATTTGAGGCAGGAAAACCTCAATAGAAGAATTTCACATAAAGCCTGAAATACCTTGCTTACAAAAACAGAAGGAAGCAGTTTAGAGAGACTGTATTCTATAGCAAGGTCTGTTCATTGGGATGAATGAATACCTAGAAGCACTAAGGATGTGTGTTTTCCATGGCCCTTCAAGAGGAAGTGCAGTGGTTTGATCTGGGGTAGAGTTAATTTTCTTCACAGTGGCTGGTGATTTGGGTTTGTGCTGCACACAGGGCTGATAATGCAGAGATGCTGCCATCTGTGTGATGCAGGGCTCACACAGAGCCAAGGCCTTTCTGTGCTGCCACACTGCCAAGGAGGCTGGGGAGAGTCACAGCCAGGACAGGTGACCCCAACTGACCAAAGGGACATTCCAGAGCAGAGGGCATCCTGCTCAGTGCATGAAATTGGGGGAAGAAGGAGGAAAGAAGTGGGGGATGTTTGGAGTGATGGTGTTCTCTTTTGCACTTTCAATTTTCTCAACAATTTCGCTGATGAGGGGTAAGTGACTTGGTTGCTGGCTGACATTAAATCATGTCAGGAAAAGAAGATGAGATATGAAAACAGCTTTAGGAGAAAAAAAAAGAAAAAAACCCCAACCAACAAACAAACAAAAACAAACAAACAAATTTAAAAAAACCCCTAAACACAAACCCAAAAAACTAGAAGGCTCTCATCCCAAACTAAAAGGTTGCAACTTCTTGCAGTGCTGTCTCAGGAAAAAAAACAAAAAACCAAAAAAACCAACAGTGACATTTTCAGCATGCCCTTTAAAAAGCAGATTGCTGGAAAAAGGAGGTGCTCCTCTACAGAAAACTGTCAGATTATCAGCCCCAACCTGATTTTGATGTGCATTCTGTGGAGGCTGAGAAAAGAATGCTGCCCCTTTGCAGAGCTAGTAGTTTGGTGACCTGATAAGGCAGGGGTGAGCTCCCAAGACCACCAGAAAGCACATGCAATGCCATTTGCAAAGAGATTTGTTTGCAGTGACAGGCTCATACAGAGAGCTACAGTTCTGTACAAATATAGCCTTTGGTTTGGGAGGGACCCTCCTCTATGCAAACAAATCCAGAAGTTCAGAGGAAGTGGTGAAAAGTGAAAGTTTTGTTCAATAAACACAAAATCTCGTTTAGGTTTAATGAGAAGGCCACTTCTGAGGCTCCAGGCTATACATACACTGTCATTTCAGACCCTTCCACTCATTTTGTCTGCATTGGCTTGGACCAGGGCAAGCTTGTATACTCAAACACCACAAACTCTTCACCATGGGCACTTGCAGATCCTACCCACAACTCCATTGTTTGCACCATTTTTAGTGCTGTTCATTGCCACCAGTATCCACAATGATTTCACTGTGCACCAGGACTTACAAGCATCAAAGTTTCATTCTCCATCTACCTAAGTGAAATGTTTATAGCTACATGGAAGTTATTCCTTCTTTACTCTTATGCACACCAAAGATGTCACAGTGATTTTCCTACACTCTCAGTTCAAAATGCAGAGTATCCCCTTTAATGTCTCACAGTGTCTCCATATAATCTGTGACCATGCATGAACTTTTTATTTTCCTCACCTACCCACTGACTTCTATTTTAGAAAGCCAGCTCAGCTAGGTAAGGAACAGACAGATCTGAGTTCTGCCACTCAAGAACACTGAGAACTCACAAGTACAGACACCTGAAATATGCCATCATTAACATATGGTTTCACCAAAGAGATGTTTTTATTCTCTTCCTGAAAGACACAGTGAGAGTGTAAAAATGCAGATTCAATACTCATAAGTACACAAGGTAATTCAAGAGAAAAGCAATTCTATAGTTGTACATAGCTACAGTACATTTAAAAAGAAGCCAGGTTTTTTGTTGCACTCAGCACACACTCTGCCATTCTCTCTCTCTATGGTCTACTCAAGAAGTTTCCTGTATATTCCACAGACTCTAGCAAAGAAAACCAATCCATAAGGCTCATTTATTACAGAGCTCTTCTAGTTTTACCTTTCAATATGTTCATCTCAGAAATGGTTGGCTGATGGCAGCTGTAGGGCAGCCTGCTAACTAAAATGTTCTAGTTCTCATCTGTGTCCCTCACCCACGATACGCCCTTCCTCTTCTCACTCCATGGTTTCCTCATCTCTTACCCAACTCCTCTCTCAAGCCCTAAAATTAGACATAAGCATTGTCATTAACCCCAAAACTCCATCTTAAGGCTGTACACCTGCATTTCCCCTGACTGGCTGCATGCCAGAACCATGTTTTCTGAGACTGAAACTGTGCTCAGCCCCCAATAAGTAATAAAATAGATGAGGCAGACATGAAGTGACCTCTTCACAGGGTATTCACTTTGTAAGATGCCTGTCACAATCCTTGACTTCATTAGAATACAATTTAGCCACTCAGGAAAGTGAAGCAGTGCTCCCCCATGTGCTTTTTTTTCATGCAAACCTAGCAGGTAAGGTAGATGAAAGGAGGACAAGAAACTGCTTCTCCAGGCTTTCAATAGAATAAAAGAATTTATCACCTAAAATAACTTGCTTCAATTAATTACACTGGCTGTTTAGGTGACCACAGAATGGATATGGCAAAAGAAACTCAAATTGGCATCTGCACCAAAGGCAGTAAAGAGAACAAACCTTTAAGAAGAGGGGAAGAAATTCCAGCAATCTTCTCTGTTGATCCTCTGGGATGAGAAATGGAGCCATTTGTTGATATTCTACAAACTGTTTGCCCAGAGTCTCCCACAGGAGGGATTGGCTCTGGGGTAGCTCGTCCTGGCTGTGTGCAGGCTGCTCCAGCTCTTCTGCTGTGTCTCCATCACCAGGGCTCTGCTCTTGCAGTCCTGCACTGTCAGGTGAATCCTCCAGCTGCCACGTGAGTTCAGCTGCTTTGTCCATGCTGAGATGAGACCAGATAAATGTACTGTGTTATTTACACCTCTTACCAGTCAAGTCCCCCAAGAAATTAGACACTGACAGTTTTAACTCTGCTCCTGGGCAAGAACATTTACTACCCTGCAGTTGCATGAACAAGCTCTCTTCCATGAGATGTATGCATGTGCTACACAACCCATCTGGGCTTTGGCAGAACAGACCAGTAAACCACACAGCAAATCTGGATTCCAGCCCCAGCTTTGCCACTGAACCAGATCCTCTCCCTTATACCTCAGTCAGCCCAGCTGTAAAGCAAGTTTAAACTATCACTATCAGCAGATCTGCAGCAGAAAAGCACTAACCAGGAACCAGGTTGCACATTTCATTGAGCATGAAGTCTAGATGGAGTCTAGATCATTGTCTAGATCATTGTCTGACTACGCCTGAGACCAGAACAGGACAAATCATGACAGTGTGGGTGGGCAGATGGGAGTTGTCACCAAGATGAATGTAGCTTTATTTACCAAATATATAGTTTTTTAGGAGCTCAAAAGAGTCTTAAACAAATCATTACCTCTCAAAGAAAAACACCAATCTACCTTCATTGCTGGGAAATAGGTTCTTTCTCTAAAGTGTCTCTTCGACTGCCATTCCACCATTTTAATAAAAATGCCAAAAAAAGCAAAAATAACTAAAAATCTGGGTCAGATCTGCACTACCAAAACATACATACATTAAAATAAAATTTAAAAGACAGTATTATGAGCCTGGTTTAGAATTATGAGCCAACACTAAATTGGGATTCTCTGCAAAAACTGCGTTTGGGATTCTCTTCCTTCGTCATCCATCACTTACACAGCTAGCTCACTCCTTGCATTCTGCCCACTCCATGCCAGATGAACCAGTTTCACTTCCACACTGCTGCAGTAGCTCTGTAGAGATGAAGGGCAGGGCATTTATCTTGTCACTGTGCACCACACCACCCCCAGCAAGATGATGGTCCCAGCAGACACCTGTGCTTAGATGCAAATGCTGGTCCTTCACACCACAGCACAGGCTGACTTATTTTACCACTGCCCATATTCTGTCCTTTGCTAGGAGATGGAGGCCTATGTAATTTTGATCAGTCCCCAAAGAGCAGTCAGTCTGGAACTTCCTATGCCAGTAACATTTTGTGTTTTGCTGCTATTGTTTTCCTTAATTATCTGTATTAACACAACAAGCCCTATGAGAAGAAAAAGTGTGGTGACTGCACAGAGTAAACAGGAAGACTCTGTTCCTCATGACTGTGTGGGAGTCACATTTGTCATATGTTATACTTAACTCTGGTGTGGGATTTTGACCCACTTGAGTCATCCTGAAGCTGTGAGTGTGTTGGCTGAGAAAGCCTGGGTGCTGTTCTAGCAACGAGCATAGTTCAGTTATGTTTTCAGTGAGGCTCAACTTGCATCCCAAATAGCAAAGCCGTTCTCTTTCCCAAGGAGATCTCTCACCTTGGAAGCTACTGTGCTAAGCCCCAATCAATGCTAACAAGGAGCTCACTCCAGTGCCCACATTAACCGTGGTACTCTGCATAGAGAGCCCCAAAGTGCCTTACAGAGGCATTCCAAAAGTGGTGAAACTTAGTCATGGAGAGGTGAAATCTTCTGAGGCTTCCACTGGCCTCAGCAGAAGGTCAGTGACTGATGAGTCAGCTCCCTGAGCTGCACTGCATGGCCCTGAAAATGTGTTTACCAATTCTCTCTTTCTATTTATACTTAACTGAGAAGGCCTTTCTTGTTGGTGTTAAAGCAAGCAGGGATTGCCTCAGAGTGTTCAGTCTATGAATCCATGTAAGGAAAGAGTTCATCCCAGCTCCACAGAAACTCTTACAACCAGATACTCACACACAACTTCATTAGTGAAGAATTGTAACAGGCTATGCAAGACATTTGAAGTGTATGTGAGATACTTTAATCTCCAAAACTATATGAAAGCAAAAGGAAGATTATGATATTCCTTGATATTTATTCCCACTATCTAGACTACAAAAGCCATATCAGACTAAATATCAGTCCTCCAGTATTAATCTGTTGACTCTACTTGCACTATATGCTTTAAATATTACTTCTCCTAGAAGCCTTTCTTGCATCTACAGTTTGATTAGGGCTTTTAAATCCTTTCAATTTTCTATTCATTTTGGAGGACAGTTCCTCTCCTAGACCAACCACAAAATCACATAGTTCAGCATTCAAGTATCTTTGGTATTAAGGATGACTTAGATATTTTGAAAAGGTATTGTATGTTGTCTCTTGTACACTCCACCACTTGTTCTGATCCTCAGTGTAAGTTAATAGCTTATTGATAATTGATAATGTTTTGTTGATTCATTATTAAGTTTGATAAGATACTTTTTGATAAGTATCACAATGCTATAAAAAGTAAACGCTAAATAATAAATATTTTAAAATATATAAAAGTGAAGAATAATCAAATAAATCTGATAGTATCATTCAGAATGCAGTGTCAGGATATAGAGAGAAAAGGGAACTTAATCATGTATTTTCCCTTTTTTCTAAATAAAGCTTCTGTGAAATCACACAGAGTTGTGGCTACATCTTTCCAGACTGAAAAGACAGAAGGGAAGAAAGGCCTGACTAAAACTGGCAGAAGGACCAGCAGAATACAGTAACTAACAGCTTACTAGTTGAAAAAACATGATTTTTCAATGACATGTTAATTATATTTATCTGTGATCACCCCCCTTAGCAGTTCATAGAAGGATCCCATTCAGATAAAAAATCCCAATCTGCACCAAGACCAAAAGAGAATCAAGTCTCATACCAAAATTCAGACCAAAATCGATCCACTTTTTACAGTAAGTTTCTTTAAAAAGTGTTGAGTGTACATAGAAATCTTTAATGTCTAAAACTACATGAACACAAAATAAAGACTACAATTGGCCTCCTTATTTTATCCAACTGTTCAGATAACAAGGGATATACTAGAAAAAATGTCAGACCTCTAGTTCTAGGACTAGCCACTTTAGATATTCTTTATCCTAATACACTTTTCTTGACTATTCTGTGGATTACCAGAAACACACAGCTCAGATGATCCCAAAAATCCAGTGTGACAGTCCTTTATACTCCATTGGCAGCAAGATGACTGTTTAATGAACACAGTTATGACAGCTAATAATTGCAAATGCTAAAACCAGGAATTACACTACTTCCTAAGGAAAGCTGTCTTTGCACTACAGTTTAGAGTGAACTTTAACTGAAACCTTCACTAATCGAATGAAATTCTATCATAAATGCCAGTTGCAACCCATATTGCAGGTTCCTCCAATATTAAATAGTCTGTTTTGTCTGCTTTCACAGAAAATCTCTTGACATACCTGAGCTCCTAGATTTGGCAGCTGCTGTTGCAGTCAATAACCATGTCCAGAGAAATGAGTGCTGCTGCTTCTGTCCTGCTAGGCCTGTGGTGTCTGCAGCAAATCTCACTCTGCTCTTTAAACTTTCCACTGTGAATCACCTGATTAGCTGCTGCACTTGCTTCCTGAGGAAAGCAGAAGTGAAAAGCAAATGAACCACAGCTCAGGAGCCATCGAGCTCCCAAAGCGATTTAGAGCAGCTCAGCTAACACACAAACCTGGAAGGCACAGCATTCTTCTCCCCTGCACCAAGAGTAACCAGGTATTTCCACCCCTGTACTATATTCACAAGGGAGAAGGGGAATGGGATTTGTTTCATTTTGCTTTTAAATGCAAGGTTTACAAAACTACTACAAGAATACACAAAGCTCATGCTCTCTGTGCAACAATCTATGGCCAAAGTCAGGCAACTGTTGTAGTCCTTCCTCAAATGCTGCACCTTTAAAATAAATGCATTTGAATGGTGAGGGAATTCTGTGTTCCTGACCTCTGTACTGAAATGGTCAAGGCAGCTACTCAGATTCAGAGGGAAACAAGCACTATAAGGTCACTGACAACATAAATGAACCCTGATTAGACAGGGGGTTGGGGAAGATTACTTCTTGATTGTCTAGTTGCTCTTTTGTTCTCCCTAATAACATATCTGAAAGGTTTATAAGGTTTTTTTTTATGGGCAGATGAACTTTAAACATTTTTCACAAAAATTCGAGTGTTTCCATCTGCTTCTCCCCAGCAATTTTATGGTGACCTTGAGAACCAACAGGACCACAACCTTGCAGTAACTGAACCTTGTGGGGACTCTGCCCCAGGTGGTTAAAGCCACCTGTTTCCTGTTAACATCTGCTTTATTCAAACACTTGAAGAAGCACTCAGAAGGAAAATTAATTAACTTTCTCTTCAAACTTATGCCTGTAAAGGCTGACCTGGAACAGACTAGGCAGAGCAAAAGGAATAAAATAAATACTTACTGAAAGGATCTATCTTGGGCAGTGAAGAGCCTGGCTGGGGCTACACCCAAATAAAATCCAAGATGGATTATGTTCACAAGTTTTTACACTTTTGTAAGTTTTGGTTCATCTGCATATTGTGGTCAATTGTCCAACCACAGTCCCAGGCTGTGAAATCTCAGCCCTCTGGCTTGCCTCCTTTCCCTCACCATTGTTTGTGCTTTTTTTTGGGTACCAGTTGTCCTTGATTCTCCAGCTAGAAAGGAATTGCTTTGTCAAACTACTCTGCAAAGAGAACTTAATAACACTTATCATGAAGTTTCAGAGTTACACATTAAGCAGCAGAGAATCTGAAAAATACAAAAGCTAAAACCCAAGGCATCACAACTAAGCTGCAACTTTGCTGTATAAAGAGCTGCTAATCCAGGCTGAAGACTCCTAGTAAGTCATAAGCCAGGACAGCAATTGCCTATACTCCACAGGAACCTCTCTTGATGCAGTGGTGGTCCTGGCACAGAGCAATCCCAGAGGACTGTTCTCCACCCTAATGGGGAATGTCTTGTATAGGGATACAGGCAGCAGAAAAATCATGGGTTTAGTTCATCCCTTTACACATGATACCAGGATTTAAGCAGAAACAGAAGCATACCTTAGTTCCCAAGGAAAAGACTCTGCACCAGTCTATGCACACAGTAGCCTCTAAACTGACCAGGTTTTGGAAAGCATTAGCTAAACTAAGTACAATTTGCAGAATGCTTTCCAAGGAGATGCAAGATCACACTGAGCTATGCACCCCCAGGGCAGCTCCAGTGAATGTTGCATTTGGCCACTTCAGTGAGCCCCAGAGCTACTCACAGCTCTGTGCTGCACTGGTGTGGGTGGCTCTGGGGCTTCTGGCAGCTCTCAGCACAGGCTGAGCAAGCTCACACAGCCTGTGAAGCTGTGCCAACACATCCACTACTTTCCTACTGTAGGCCATTCACATACCAGCTGATCCCCTTCCAGCTGCAATCTAGCCAAACCCACACTGGTGAGATGAATGGCAGAAGCACAGAGACCCAGAAGAGAATATGAATACCAATCCAGAGAGAACATCACTGTCTTAGACTTCCTAACTCAGAAACAAGCCTAAATGTGTTTCGCTTCAACCCTTTTACTGCCACTTTAAAAGCACAGAAGGTCATTTGCAGCAGCCCCACCATGCCGTTAGATCAGAGAGGTTTATTGCCCAGGGATCTTCCCAGCCCAGTGGTACCTCCTCACTAGATGATGTCAGGACTAAAGAAGACACACAATCATTTGGAGAGTATGTCTGCTTGAGTCCTGAGGAAAGGAGAGTCACAGCAGAGGAAGCACCATTTCTCTTTTCCATACCTCACTAACTGTTGACGAGTCTGAAAGTCCACTTTCAACACGCCCACCCACTTAATCTCTGCTTCACTGGAGCAAAACTGATGCAACCAAATCATCTGTAGTAAAAATAACTCAAGGGGTAAAGACAAATTTGCAGTTAGCATAGTAAGAAACAGTGGTACAATACCCTTTGTCAGTCTGAGCTCTTTGTACTACAAACCACTTTGTAATGTGCCACCACCTACAAAAACAGGGAGAAAAGTCCTTCTTTGTCCTCTTAGAGTCTCAATGTGGATACTGGTGACAACCGAGGGAAAGCTGCAGCTTGGATTTTCCCAAGCTACTCAAAGGAAAACAGAAATGAAGGAATAAATAGAAGAGATTAACACCTGGTGTTGATCACAGAACAGTGTGTGAGAAATGTGATGTTTGGTAAAAGCATGTTTTCAGGAGGTGTTGCTTTTCTTGGGCCAATGAACTTTTTCTATCCTGTGTTTCATGATCTAGTCTATAAAAGTGTGGTTGCCTTTTTAATAAATCGCTTTTTTCTGCCTCTGAAGGAAGTCATGTGTTACTATATCATTTCACCATTCCTAGCCTTATAGCAACATCTCAAAGGGAAAAAAAAAAAAAAAGAAAGAAAAAAAGAAAAGAAAAAAGAAAAAAGGACACGTCTCCCACATACATTTGCATCTATGTGAGGACACCTGCAGGTTCAAGGTGCCTTCAAGGGAACCTCCATTTTGTTTAAGACATCTAGAAAGGGCACTGAATCTCTTGATCCCAGGAGCCAGCTTAACCAAGATCAACTGGAAACTGCCATCTGATGGGGCAACACTGTGGTATAGGTCATCCATGGTCCAGAGGAGATGGTACCTGCCTGAGCCAGACATGCAGCTGCCTTTCTGAGACAAGGACCACCAGAGATAACTGTAACTACAAATCCCACCTGTCTCACAGCATGGAATACTGTCCCTCATGTTGCTTGTCAAACTTCTCTTTGCCACTCCAATCTCCACATACAAGTGGAAAACAACAAATTCATGCCTTTACATCTGCGATACCAGCCACACCAATGCATCTTAGTGGTTCAGAATGTTAGAAGTACTTCTACACAGTGCTTCTTCAGCCTGAGGATGGAGGTCAGCAAATGCAGGTTTCCTCAAAACACAACTTGCAGTATGCTTCAGTTGCCTTCCCCAAATGTCTGACTGGCTGCAGCAAGAGCAGACACGTCCCCTGGCTACTGCTGTGCAGTTGCCTTTGCCTGAGGGGCTCATAGCTCAGCACAACTGCAAACCCAAATGGGATGGGGCTTTGCTGAACAGCCTGTATTTCTCCCTTCAGCAGGTTTGTCTCCTTGTAGACATAAAAAATAAAATTCAGCTGAATTTGCTGAGACAGCAAATTTTTTTGCTGCACATTTGTAACCTTCAATCTAGAGAAAAAAGCAAGTCAAACATATGTTCCTTTCAACATCTCAGTTATCAAAAGTTGAATTATCTGCAGGCTTTTTCCCACTCTTTGCCTTTCTTGCTAAAATCCATCATCTTTTATTGATAAAAAGAAAGTTGATTAAAATATGTTCTTAGAATCATTATTCATCTCTTCAGGGAAGCGGCTGTGTTTCATTTTCCTCCCTTCTTTTCAGTGGCAGAGCAGAAGCTGACAGAGAAACCGCAGAGAAAGGTGACGCAGAAATTTAAACCATCTGCTTAGCCATCATTTCCACTCATCTCTCTCAGCAAACCTTGAAATCTGCAATGAAGGAGGCATTCAGCTCCTTCAGCACATCCTCCCAAGGAAGCAGAAGGAGCTGGAGGATTGTGTGCTTGAGCAGCTCAGCTCCTCTTCCTCAGGCACAGGGCAGGCATGGGGCAGCAGGTTCACCCCACCTCTTTGGCTGGCTCTTCTCTGGATCTCAAAGCCCTGTGGAGGTGGAAGGAAAAGACAGCTCCTGTTGGTGCTGCCAGGCATCCCCAGCTGAGCCAGGGCTGCTCCTGCCCAGCTTTGGGCAGCCCCAGCACTGGAGCCAACATGAGCCAAAGCACGGCCACACTGTGCCCCTGGCCAGGGAGCTCATGGGTCTGTGCACCTGCACAGGCTTAAACTAGATGGAGCTCATGCTCAGGAAACCATGAGTGTCGTTAGGATACTGCTGGGAGCCAAGAAAGCAGCCCCTTCTCAGGCTGCTCAAGGACAAGAAATTATAACAGTGATTAGACACCTGCTGGAGGTGTGATGTTTTGCAGAAAGCATGTTTTCAAAGAGGTGTTGCCTTCTTGGACCAATGAGTCTTTTCTATTCTGTTTTGCACATACTATCCTATATAACTGTAGTGTTTCTTTAAATAAAGCTCTCTTTTGCTTCTCCATTACACAAGGAATTATATTGCATTATCCTTTCCACCACTCCTATAGACAAAATGCAACACAGGAGAGGTAGCAGGTGAAGACATTCAGTGTACCTTCAAGGAGAATATTTCCCTGAGCACTCTCAGCCTGTATGGGGAGCTCCAGACACTACTCTGGTACCAGACTGTGCTTTAAAAGGGCAGGGCAGGGCAATTTGCAGCCTTCCTCCTGCAGTCAAGCTCCTAACTTGTCTCAGGAAAGTGATCTGTTTCCATCCCTCATTCACCTGAGCAAGGTCAGGGGTTGTGCATCTGGTCCTCAGTGCCTCCTGGACCCAGTCAGCACCTTTCATCAGCACCAGCAATGTTATGTAGTAAGGATAATTTATGTCATTTGAATTTTGCAATTTCAATGTGTTTCATTGGAAATAAATTCCCTCCATCAACACAAATCTGTAATCAAAATTAATTCTTTCCAATGTTTTTATTTAAACAGGAACCAGCAGAAGTGTATCCAATGGCCTGCATCTTACATGGGCTGCAACAGTGGTTTCCAGTCTTTAGAAATCTGTGCAATCCTGAGGTATTTTCCTACAAACCATTATAATCACAAGTAAATCAGCTGTTTGATAGCTTCACCCTTTGGTCATTTTTTTTGCCTCGGTTAAAATTATCAGGGGAACTCACTGGATGATGTAAGTACAGAAGTACTGAATAATTTTAAACTACATCTCTTAAAAATTCTGTGCATAAATAAATCTCAAAAACTATTCCAGACCTAGTAGAATAGCACCAATTTATAAAAACACAAGAAAAAAGAAACCTCACTTAAAAATTAGTATTAGTAGCAAAAGTGAAAAAAGTGAAAATATTTTTGTTTGAAATCATCAGACCTTCTTCCCCAGAAGAAAAAAAATATCAAAAAGAAAGTTCCTCTGAGAAGCTGCAATTTAGATTAAATGTCATCTACTGACTAGAAAAGTGTTATGCTGGAAAATTTTAAGGCAACTTGACTCAACACATGATCTCCACACTAGAACCCACATTAGTCTAATGAGATTGAGGAAGTTGAAAGGCTGGTGCAAAAAATATAACTGGCATAGCAATAGCATGGCCCCTCCTGTACCTCAGATTAGCTCTTCACTACAGGATACATGGGAATTCATTGTTTTCTTATCAACTATAAGTTGTTGTATTAAATGATCATGATACAGAAGTTCTGCAGGATTTTTTTTTTTTTATATTTACAAAGCAAAGTTAGATTTTAACACAGAGCACACATCAGAAAATAAAAAAGATTCGCAGACAGCTGCAGACAAAAGCACAAGATGTATTTACAAAACACATACTGACCAAGAGCTGCTTTGGTTGGAAGATTTATTCTTATGCTTTTCTTGGAAGATTTAGTCTTACTCTCTCTGCAGAAGGATCACCAAAATCTCTGCAGACAGCATCACTTCCTTAAGTTTCAGAAAGGGGTCCTAGTTCCTGTTTTACACCCCCTTTGCTTTCTGGAAGGATGTTGTGTAGCTTGCAGAGCCTACAGCAACACTCATCATCATCTCAGAGGAAATAGGGAGCCTGAACTCCAGGCTAAACAAATTAAACAAGATCCTTCGAACACAAGTGTGACAGCAGACATTTTCCCAGCTCTGATAGGTCCCCTGCTATCTACTATTTTTGGTTCTGATTGGTTGGTTTGGCTTTTTTGGGTTTTTTTTGCAGCTCCCAAGTCTACTGATAAACTCCAGCTCTTGTGACCTTTTTCTTCAATAAGCTGTGCCCCCAGGAGACTCTGCACATATTCAGGAAGGCTGCTTTCCCACAGTCATAACTGCTCAGGTACCTGCAGGAGCCTAACAAGCCAGGCTTAAGAAGCTGTCACACCTGTTCATGGATAAGCCTTTTTTATAGATATTCTCCTAACTCTGGGAACTAGACACATGTATCTTCCCTTCCCTTCAATTCTTTATTTATAGAACCAATACTCCAATTGCATTTGGTTTGCCATGTCATACAAAATTCTGGACAAAATGAATGGCTCTGAAAACAGTGATTTTTCTATCTGGTATGCTCTGATTTAAAAAAAAACAATTCCTGAAGCTGGGTAGCTTCCCCAGGGACTGTTGCTTTTAGGGTATTCAAATGACCCTGTTCTAGGCTAGTGAATAATAAGAAAAAAAATTCCTTAATCTCTACTTAATTTATAGCCAGATTCTACATTAATCTTTGCTTTTGTGCTAGAAACTGTACCAATAAGGATACACAAAATTGTTGCTGCTCATCAGAGATAATTTAGTCCTGAAATTAAACCCAAACACCGCACAAGCAGAAAATACTTTGTTAAGGGGGCAAATTAGAGCAATGAGGAACTAGTCATTGGCTGTGTGATCATCTGGAGCTCAGAGCATTCAGCAGAACCTGAAAGCAGAGCTGTCACAGCAGAGGAGCTACCACACACAGCGAAGGAGGAACTGGAGGAAGAGTGCAGTGCTCACCTTGCAGTGGGGTCACATAAGAGGGAAGTGCAACAGGCTCCTGCAGCTTCACATGGAGGTCTGCTAAGGCTTATTCAGTACCAAGCGTTGCTAAGCTGTCTGAAAAACAGACAGCAATCATAAGGTGAAATTTAAATAATTGTTTTGTATCTCAGTACATCAGTCACAACAGATGCCTCTAACTTGAAGGAAACAGAAACCTGCCTTGTCAAAGTCAGGTACCTGTATGAATTCAGAATGTAACCTGCAAGGTTTGCCCCCTTCATCCAAATACGCAGCAACAAACTAGTACCAGAACCTGTGTTCAGAATATTGACAGTTACTAAAAAAAAATAAAATTAAAAAAAAGGTAAAAATCAGGCACGTGGCTTGTACTTTATTCAACACAAGTGGAAGAATAGCTCAGAGGGGGATCCATCTTTAAAGACATCTGAAATGCACAGATGACGAGCATATGACTAAACCCCTAGTGAGATAGGCCAGGATCTGGTGGCATTTTTATTTCTATTTAATGCCTTATCCTTTTTCATTACCACTAAACTTTTATTTTCTATTTTTATTTCTTTTTTTTATCCTCAAATGAGATGAGAATAAAGATGAAATATTCAGCCAGCCTTTGCCCAGTACAGGCATTGCCACCAGAGATATTCAGAGCTCTCCCCTTTTCACAGGTCTATTTTGTCCATATAGATCTTCAAAAGGAAACTGTCCTTACAGCCTTTTAGCCTCTTTCTGAGCTCCAGGGAACATTTCTTGCTTTGTGGTTCCCAGCAGTATCATGGGCAGTCTTAATTCTGAGCATCTTTAGTGCTGTCACCATCCTCCCTGAGCGACACGAGGTGGCAGCACAGCAGAAGGGCTTGTGAGGGCTGCTCTTGCATCAGGCAGCCAAAATCTCTCACACCTGCAAGCACACAGCTCATTTTCACCTTAGAGGTCCAGCTTCCACCTCTTTTCCTGAGACCATCTTAAAAAACAAGATAGTAGATGTCACAGCACACAATATAACACTCTGCCTGTTCATGTGCTTTCAGCTGTTTGAGCATTTACAGGATTGCTTTTTCACACTCCCACCAGCCTCTGGAATGGATAGGTTTTAGCTGGGCACCCAGCAGAGAAGCCACTTAGAAAACACTGTACTTTGACCTTCTCACTTTAGGAACACAGCTTATAATGGTGTCATTATGTTGCAGAGCAGATAAAAGATTGCGGGTGAAGAATGGAACTCTGGAGGAAGCAAATTACTTTTAAATTGTGGCAGCATTGGCAAAAGAAAAAAAAAACAACATAAGGGATATTTAGTTTAAAAAATGGTTTTTGATATTTTCAAAATTAAACTAGCTGATGTTTTGTTTCAGAAAGGCATTTTTTCATTTAAACCTTGAACAAAAATATTAGTAAGGCTAGATGAAGGATAACAAACAAGAATATTCTGAGACAAATTATATTGGTGGGGAGTTCAGGTGGGTGATTTTTAGATGGTTATTTGTCTGCTTTTAAACAAAACAGAAATCCCATTCATAAAATTTTAATGAATAGTTCAGTTCTCTCTGAAAATCCAGTAATATAGAAGTTTTCAGTACCTTATTTTTTCCAAGTTGAAATTCCCTGCAGGAACACAAGCTTAGGAATCTTGATAAGGATTTAGAACCATAGGATTTTTTTGGTCCATCAGATTTCTGACTTTTTAAATGAGGTATCTCTCTGCAGACTTATTGTACAGCAGGTATGAGTGGACAACCTTCACAGCAGGGCATATCTGTGAAGACATTTGTATAAATAAACGGTTAGATAGTCCAAAAGAGACTGCTCCTCATATGAATATTGGGGTTGGCAAAAGGAAGAAGCATTTGTCATCTTCCAGGAAACTGATGTCCTTGTATACAAGATGCTGATTACCAAGCTAAGACAACCTTTAACAGGATAGTATCTGCTCTAAAATGAATGATGCTTTAAAAATGCTACCATTCCTAAATTTTAGAGAAATTAAAATAATTTAGAGAAATTTTCAACCCATAGAGAAGTTGAAAATATTTTTAAAAATAATATCACATTTTTTCCATAACATTTTGATACAAAAATATTCATGGGAAGATATTTTCAGATAACACTTTTACATAATAAGTAATATTTCTTATATTAACCATATTTTTTGGTAATTTTTCTTCCATACATCTTGGAAAGCTTATCAGAGAGGTCAGTTTTACAGACTCCATTTCACAGGCTGGAAACAGTAACATTAAAAATTGAAATTACATACCCAGCCAGTGGTAGAGCCACAAATAGTACCTGGCTCTTCAAAACCCAAGTCTGGAAGTCATTAACAACTCTGAAATTTTAATTTCAATATTTTCTTCTTCTCTGCTTAAAATGATTTGAAACAGAAGAAAAATGGGTCGGTGTTAAAATAAGAGCACATTTGAAATTTTTAGCTCCCTCCATTTTTCACCTAGCCTCCAGTTTTCACCCAGTTCCATTTTGAATCAGATCTGCCTAAATGACTGTATTTTCCCCTGAGGCAGCAGCAGGAGATACATTCCTGAGGATGCCAGTTTCAGTCCCTGGTGTCTAAAATATGCATGCACTGCTCTTTGATTCTTGACACTAAAAGAAAAAAAGTAACATTCATTCTGCAGGGATAGCATTCAAGTTTTAAATAATGCATTTCTTTATCTCCTCTCCCAGCCAAGGACCTCATTTCTTCCAGGCCCATAGGTGACAGATAGGATAAGCAATTGCCCAGGTTAGTGAATTTTGTGGAGCTGATTCATGAGGCCCTACAGCTCCTTGCCAAGGGATATATTGCTGTCACTGTTCTCAAAGGTGCAGGGAGGTCTGGGACTACAGAAACAGATGAACAAGTGAGAAATCAAAAATGTCTCCAGGTTTTCACATCCTACCTGTCTCAGGAATATCAAAGATGCTCAACCTGGCAAGTTTTGTTAGGTGATTGGAGAAAACTGCATAACTGTGGAGGTAATACAATTAGAATCAGAGATGTGAGCACAACATCACAGTTAAATGGGACTTGGTTATGTTAAGAAACTTCATTTTGAAGTTTGAGTTACTTTGGTGCATAATGTAAAATCCAAGCAACTTGAACTACTCCAATAAATTCTGATCCAGGAGGTCAGTTAGATATATATTTCAATGTGAAGCTTGTGAGCACTCTCTCATTATTTAAATTTAACCTTCAAATGCTTTTCTTTATTGGAATCAGGAAATTAGGTTCAGAAAGATCAGAATACATTTCACAGAGAAATTCTGTGAGAAGAATCACCCATTTAAGAGAGGCAATGATGAAGGGAAGACCTTCAGCTGTGATTTTCCTGATTTCTCAGCAGCAGCAGCCCTCTTAGATCTGTGATCATCTGTAGGTGATAGAGAGGAAAGGGCTGGAGAGAAAAATAGCATTTTGTTAGACCAAAAGATGTAGCAGCAGAAAAGAGGCTTTTAGACAGACTCTCAAAAATGTTGGCAGAAGGGACCACTGGAGTTTACTTAGTCCAGCCTTCTGCTTGGATCAGGAGTAGCACAAAAACCACACTAGCTTAATCATCTTAAAAACACCTGAAGGCTGACATCTCCCCTGCTCTGCAGGTCTCTCTCCTAGTGCTGCACCACCATCATAAAGTTTTTATGGGCTTGAGTCTGAGTTTCTAAGGTCCAAATTTGCTTTTTGTGTTTTAGAATCTGTACTACCAGGTGCTTGATTTTATACTCTGAAATTGTCCTTTAAGTACTTGTGGGTTGATATTAGATTCCTCCATTAGCTTTTTGCCAGATTAAGCAAGCCTGTTTCCCTCAACTCTTCCTTGTAGGAGAGGTGCCCTAGTCCTCAATAGTCTGAGTAGTCCTTGTTCAGGTGTGAAACATATTTCAAACCAAATATAATTTGGGAAATATTTATTTCTGTGTTCATTATTTGTGTTAACTCTATTTTATCTGGCTGTGAGGCACAAGTTGCAGTGTCATTGTCAACTAGTATCCATTGTAGATTTATCTCCTGTGAAAAGCAAATGTGATGCAATACTTGGAGTCATCCTGTCTCAATGCCCTTATGTTCATCTTCATTACCAAAGGAAATTTTGCTTGCAGACATGTTTAGGAATATGGAAACAGCGGAAATTTCTAAAGGGGACATAATTTCTGCTCCTGGTGTAATAAGGATAATACCACAAACACAAAACAGAAAATATAAAGAAAAAAAATTAAAAACTAGGAATATACTTTGTTTCCCTCTTTATAATATCTGGATTCATAAGACACTCCTCCTAAGAAAGTTCTTGCATTCATAATCTAAGTCTTGCTTTCCTGTAATATATGAAGGTGCATCACAAAACACATTTGGAAATCTTTATCAGATCATTCAGAATCATATGTCCTTTTTTTAACCACCTCTTCAATTGCACTGCCTCATAGCTTCTCAAAGTTGAAAGTTTCTGTCAAAGGTTTTGTTTCTCATTAGAATAGTGCACCTTGACATGGTTAGAGATCACTGTTTATAAAAAATTCAGAAAGGGAACATCAACATCTCTGGTGTTTGTCAATTATAAAAAAAAAAAAAAAAAGAAAATAAATCCAAGTCATGCTTTTTTTAATATACTATGCAAAATAACATACAATTCTCAAGGTGTTTTTGCAAGTCACTTATGTAAAATATCTGTTTCTCTTACTTACAGGGCACTCTTTTGAATAAATTTGGATTATATTAAGGTATTTCCAATAGTAGTAGGTGAGTTCTTGCAGGGGTATAGGTACACTTGGTATATGTTCACCACTGCAGAGGAGAAAAAATTTAGTGTGTGCCAGGAATAACTCTGCAGGGTGGTTTCTTGTCCCACTGAAGTCCAAGGCAGCTCTCAAGCTACAGCTGCTCTCTAGAGAGTCACTTTTACATCCTGAAATCCAAGATGAATTAGTCCTGACCTATTTGTGGAACAGGACTGGATGGGAAGGAGCATTGGCTGTAAAAGAATAATAAAGACAACCAGAAATTCCCTAATTTCACTCTGAAAAACATTAAAAATTGTTCTTGTTTAGTCTCCCCCTTAGCTCTCATTCCTGTATGTAATTCTGTGAGATCACAGTTCTGTCCTTTCCTAGCAGTCATGATGTGTTTGGCACATTCACTGCCTCCTGCAGTGAGCATTACCCCTGATGAGCATTAGCCCAAGATGTCATTAGGCTTATGCATTTTCTAACTTTTCAGCCAAACCTAAAGAAATTCCTCCATTCTTTGGCATTAGATAATCCCTGAACTAAAATTTTTCCTGGATTCCCATTTTTTTTTCCTCAAAGATACCTTTGAACTTCTAATTGTTTCTAGAGCTGCTCTAGAATATCTACAGAGCTTTCTCCATTCTGCATCATCAGTTGTTGTGGTACTAGAGAGGCCATCTTCGAAGAAGAGCAGGAAAATTCTCTCTTCATGGTGTGAGTCACTGTTTTCTGGCAGCTGAAAGACCAGCAGCCTTTTTCACCTGGAATATCAGTGGCATCCTCAGCATCAAGAGGTTTCAAGTGGTGATCACTTAGCCTGTAAGCAAGGGCTAAATAAAATTGAAATTCCTTCTGGTCATTAGATACTTGAAAATTGTTAATTTAGGCACAAACTTCTTCAGCAGAATTTCACAATTCCTGAATACATAACAATTCAAACTTGCCTTGCAGAAGAAATGTTGCTGCAGTTCTTGATCTCAAAACACACGCATAGTCTTTCCTAGTTTCTCTGGACCTTTTTCCATAAACTCCATTTTATAACATATTAGAAAAGATTACAATTTTGGTTACAGTCTAAATAAACTGGATGTGAAATTCAGTGGGGCCAAAGTCCAGGGTGATTTGATCTTGGGCTTTGATCCAGGTGCATCACGCCAACGAGCAAAGAAAATGTTATCAGTCAGCTAGTTACAACAAGTCCTTGGCCTGCAGATGGGAGCAGAAGATGAGGAGGAGGAAAAAAGGATGTACAGTGTGGTAATTGGTAGGTGACAGCATGCTGTGTGTGCAGCCTGGGGAAACAGAGATGCATTCAGCAGCTCCAGTGGCCCACGCACGCTTCCTCTGCAGCGCCCGCCGCGTTCCGTAGCCTCCAGCCACAGCCTGGCGCCAGCGCCTGACTCACAGCTCCTCTCAGGGTCCTGCTGCAGCACCTCCTCATCCTCTGCACTGACACTGCACTGCCAATCCCACTCAAAACACAGCATTAGGGTGGACCTGCGATCTAAAATCTTGCTCGTAGCTATGGGAAATCAGCTGTCATTAAGAATAGATACCCCATCTCCTCACTCTCCTTAAGCTTTCCAGTCCCTAGGTTGTATCACCTCCTTCATTTTGTGTGCTTAGCCATCAATGGGGAGCACTTGTGATAGACAGAAGAGTTTTTCCACATTCCAAAAAGGCATCAGAAAATTAAAGTCCACATTTATTTTTAGATCCACATAAGAGTCACATAGTAGCACTTCTCCAGTATGTGGTTAGTCAATGGAATTCTATTTTCTAGCCTACTAGATACTTAGCACTTTACAATAGACTTTCATTCTGGATTTGACCAAGCAGGGGAATATAATCATGAAGTAGTGGTTTGCAACAACTGGTACACGTTGTCACTCTGATGTCCCAAGCCATCAGGGTTGCCTGTCTCAACTCAGATCAGTCATAAAACCCCTATTTCCTACAGCTTAGCAGCTTCCAAAGTCACTCTGAGAAGCCTGTTAAATGGTACAAACCTTTGAGCCCAGATCTGGAATAGAATAACCAGCACATCACCTTTTCTCCCTGAGGAAAAGAGAGGGAGAACACAGCAAGACAGGCCATGGTCCCATAGTACCCAAATGAAGTAGGGGGGAAAGATTTAGAAGTGCCCAGGTTTAATCAGAACTCAAGCACATCAAACACATTTATGACAATGGAGAAGCAGATCTAGGGTCAAAATAGGAAAACATCCCACAGCTAAGAATGAAAATTACATAGAATAAAGACCACCAATACCAGACACAATCTTCCAATTACTAGGTAGAGCCGCAGCATTAAGGGAGATATAAGGCCTGGCCAAAAAAAAGCCAGTCTATAGAGCATAACCCAAATTCATATATCACTACAGGCATACTAACAACTAATGCTTCTACTAGACAGTTTAAGCTAGACATGAAGCCCAAGCCTGGGCCTAAATAGATATCCTGGACCTGTGGGCAGAGGGTGTACATGGTGACCACATGTGTTAGGGCCATTAAGGCTATTAATGCACTTCAGGATCACAACACAGGTTTCTCCCATCTTTACAGACTATGCTTACACAGGAAAACAACTCTGCTGCTGGGAGGGAAAGGAGCTGTTAACCTCACACAGGAGAATTAAGGTAAAATAAATCACTGAGATAACTTGTCCCAATTATTTTTATTAGTTAAGGCAGTTCAGTACAGAAGATTTAGGAATTAAACATTCCCATAGTATCTGGCTCCTTCTAGAAACCTGTGCTACCTTTCTACTTGATCTACTCTTAGTGTTTCTTTGAGGAACAGTTTCCCTAAATTTTCAGACCAAAGTATTGCAGCTAGTGTGGAACCATTTGCTGGAAATTATTGTTTTGTTGTGTTTCGTTTTGGTGTTGTTGGGGTTTTTTTGGGTTTTTTTTTTTGGGGGGGGGGGGTTTGGTTGCATTTTGTTTCTTTGTTTTGGTTATTTTTTTTCTCTCAGCTGGCTTTGAATTTTGTTTGCTTTTCTTTCCTTGGCAAGCAGTTTGTTTCCCCCAAATAGTGTCAGAGAATTTCAGATCTGAACTTCAGAACAATACTTAAATGAGGGGAAAAAATCCAGCCCACCCCCACTTTCCTGGTCTTTAAAAAATCACTTAAGTTACATTTATACTTTGAAAATTGCTTTAAGAAGTGCTGAAAATGTTGAAGTCAAAGCAAAACAGAGTCAAATTGAATGTTTTCATTTGCACTGAGTTTTTTTTATTTAACAAGGAAAACTTGGAAGTTAGCATTTGGAGTTGAACTCGGCTTGAATGTTTTCATTTTAGTCATAAACATATAATTATTTATATAGGTCATGTTCTATATTTTTGTTTCCAGAGGGGAAAACAAGTTTTCATGGGAAGCAGCTTAGCAGGATGAAGTGTTCTGTGCTTCCCATGAGGTTAAAAGTTCAGTCAACTTTATCCCTTGTCATGTTTACTGTACACACCTTTTGACTTCCTGTACAAACCACAAAATTATATGTATGAACAGCACCAAAACAGACAGGAATTGCTAAAAATATGGAGAGATAAAGAGTTTTATTAAATGGTTGGTGAGAATGACTTTTTGATCCAGGGTCTCAGGCTGGAGAGAAAGGCAGGAATGTAACACCTTTCTCCTGATGCTTCTGCTTATCCAGAGTGTCAGGATGCTTGCTAAGTTTGCTGGCCAAGGGACCAGCAGTTAGCCATTCTCCATTGTGCTGAAACACAGCTAAAAGAGATGATTAGTGGGGAGATAGCTGCAGGAGGCTGTGTGTTCAGAACTGAGACAGTAGTTCAGATCCTACTTCTGTCCTTGCTTACAGGTGTCTACGTTGGAGTTCATGCCACCGTGACCTCAAAGATTTAAATCACTTGTAAGCTTGAAGGTCCAAAACATCTTAGCCATTGCTGCATTTGCACATTGAGAAGTACAACCTCTGCAAAGAGCCAGAGAACCTCTGCCAGTATTGGAGATATAACTTGATAGCCAGCATTCAATATCCAAGATATGATAGATCTTGGAAGAGGAGAAAACTGCCCATCTCAGGCGCCTTTTGTCAGTACAGCTCAGCAATACAAACCTGCAGGGTGATGCTGCAGGGCATGTACACTGCTAGGGAAGTGTTTACCCCTTTTTGGCACTCACAGAAGGAACTGCTAGGCAGATGGAGCCACAAGCAGTCCAGGATCAGGATATGTCCATTACTCAGATGAAATTGTCATCCAATTATCTATCTTTATTTTATAGATATTATTTAATAGTTTCTATCTATTTCAACAAGCAATTTGTGCTTTCATTACTGATTGCAGAACTGCAGGCTCGCCTCCCTCCCGGGGAGGGGTGAGGGTGAGCTTAGCAAACAGTGCAATTAAAAACGATGGGTGCTGAAAAGCAACGTGATGTCAAATGTAACGAAGGCATTCCCTTGTGCCTATCCTGCGAGTCTGTCAGTGCGGGCGAGATATTTTTCCGGGGATGTTTGTCCCCCGGCTCCCCATCTGTCCCCGGGATGCCGCCCCGCAGGGATGCAGGGCACAGCAGGTGGCCGGGCACGCCGCTGCCCTGGGGACCAGCGCGCTCGCTATTTCTTCCAGCGCAGAGGAAATCGCGCTGAATCAGGCTCGGCTGCTGCTCTGGTGCTTGCGGAGCCACAGCATGAGTTGGTGTTGAGCGGCCGGCAGCGGAGGCAGGCGCAGCCCGAGCGGGGCTGAGCGGCTCCGGGCGGGCGGCACATCGCTCACACGGCAGCACCGCGCGTCTGCCAGCGCTGTCATTACAGCAAGCACACTCGCTGCCGGCTTCGGACGGGAATTCATCCACTCGAGGCCGGATAAATAATGCGGCGGGGCTCGCCCAGCCCCGCGTGAAGCGGCGATGCGCGGGGCGGCGGCCGGGGCCGGGCGCTGAGCTGCGGGCAGCGCCCAGCCGGGAGCATGCTGAGCCCCAAGATCAGACAGGCCAGGAGAGGTGAGTGAGCCGGCTGCTGGCACGGGAAACCCGGTGGGCTGGCGGGGTGTCCCCGCCCGGCTGGCCGGAGCTGCCCTGGGAGGCAGCCGGAGCCGCTGCTCGGGGAGAATGAACCTGGCGGGAGGGAACCTGTGCTGGTGGTCACCGGCGTGCTCTGCAATGTCTGGGCTGAGCAGCAGGGATAAATGTAAAAAAAAAAAAAAAAAAATATGCTCAGTCCTGGGACTCCACATAGCATTTTCACCCCTGCGCTGGTTGCTTATGCTGTGTTTCTAACGCTGAATTCATTATAAAGGCTGGAGACAGGTGTGTCTAGTTTACCTGCAGCATCTCGCAGAAGCAGTTTGCTGTAGCACATTATCCTTGCAGGGCTCCATGCAGGAGGTGGAGATATTCGTTCTGTGAGCTGTGGACAAGACAAAAGGAAGGAAGGAAAACCTGCCCTGGGTTTGCAACAGATGCTTTGAGCAGTCATTTGGAGCTGCAAAGTGTAGTGTGCATGTTTGTAAAGCAGAGAGCTGGAGCTGGGCACAGCTGTTGTCTCGATGTCAGGTCACCTGGAAGAGAAGCTCTGGTATCTGGGAATGCATTCTGTGATCTTCAGGGGCAACACCAGCTACTCGTTTGACATGGCATTTGAAAATCATCATTGCCACTCACAAACTAATGACAGTGAGAGAGGGATATCTTCCTGTCCATTGGAAACAGATTAGATTAATGTCATTTAGGAGTTAAAGCAAACACAGTCAGAAGAGTATGTAAAGATAAGGGATTTTCTTCAGCTATGCCAGTATTGTCAAATAGGAAGAGTAACATTGGTTCTAGGTACTGTGATTCCAATACAGGTACTTTCAGCCAAATGCCACTGCATCATATATTGAAAGCTGTATTACATGATGATCAGTCCTTAAAATACCAACAGACCATTAAATAGCTGTTAGCATCTTGGAAAGAAGAAGCTTCCTGCCATCTGGAGGTGTCAGGATCAGATATGTACTGCTGCACAAACAGTAAAATCATAAGAATTTATTTTTTAGTTACACAATGTTGTAGAAGTTCAGCAAGACTTTTGTAGATGCTGCCTCTTTGCCATCCCCCTTCTAAGAGAGTCTTTTAATGCATGTGTTATCCAGCATTCCTGGTAGCTATTAGAGCTCTGATGAGACAAGCTGGATGATGCTACTAAGATCATACAGGAAGGCTTTGTCATGCCTGCCATTCTTCCACTTCTTTCAAATCACCTGGGAGGGACTAATTTGTGTATTAATACATTTTGAAGTCTAGATGTGGGACAGGCATTCTAGATACCTAGGGGCTAGTGATATTTAGGGGACAAACTATAATGTACCTTTGTGTTTCAATTTCAATTTATAGCAGTATGTGTCATTCTCTCTGGGTTTATTAGCTGTTTAATAAATACATAAGTTTATTTCTAAATTAATTTAGGACTCACGAAAAGAGCTGGGATGCTGGGTTTGGAAACTTTAGGAATTTTCTTACTTTTGCAATGCTGTGGCAAAGCACTGGTGGCCTTGTAAAGCTTACCAAGTAGGACCTAATCCTGCAAGGTTCTTTTATAGCTCTAGTTCACAGGAACTGTAAACAGGCTATGCTGGAGATGCTGAATTGAAGGTAAGTGTCCCACCTTGCAGACTGAGCTGAATAGGAAATGGCAGTTCATGCCCCCTGGAGTCTCAGTTGGGATTGCTGATGAAGATTCAGGTGATAAACAGTGGGCAAAGCAAAGTACTCAGAAAGATGCAAGAAAGTCCTGCATACTGCGAGCATCAACAAGGGCAGTTTATCTGCTGCATGAGTTTGGCTGACTTTTCAGAGTAGTCACTGTGAGCTCTGCCATTGAGGACTCAGTTGTGGAAGGGAGGCAATGTGACTTCTGTGAGCAGACAGATTGAAGAAAGAAGGGGAAACACACAGGGTACAGCCTGTGGTTTTATTTGAGTGTGACAGAAGGCAGCAATGTGCCTAGCTAACCACATGTGTGTGGCTAGCTAGCTCTTCACCTCAGGCTCCCCCCATTGTGCAAACAGGACTTCTTCACCAACTTCTCTTTTATTTCCAATTCTCTGCCGAGAATGTACCTTTAAACATTGAATTGTGGTGTTTGATGCTGTTGTTTTTGTTTGACTTGTAGATGGTCCTTAAGAAAGCTCCTGGGTTTAAAGACATTCAAGCTTTTGAAAATGCATGGTCTGGACTTGAGCCTGACATCCAGGGTGTCAGTAGAGAACAAAGATAATTTGTCTGACTATAAGTAACTATCAAGTATAAGGCAGTCCTTGCTGTTCCACCAGCAACCTCACTGTAACTCCAAAATATGTGTTCAGAGGTACATGTTCTTTTCATAGATCTAGGAAGGTGTAAAATCTCACAGATGGAAAATCCTAATGTGCATAAATGGTTCTTCTGGGAAATCATTCATTCTGGCTAGATCTGAATGGATTTTGCATTACTTTTTCATCTATAGGTGTAAAAAATAAAACAAAGCATTTGATCCTTGGCTTGAGAAGTGCCAAAAAGGTTTCCAGCCCAGTTGCATTTAAATGTGCTACAAAATAGAAGCTGGACTGACTACAGGCATTTGTATCTTAATGGGTGATGTGATTGCCCTCTATAGAAAAAGAGTTAGCCTGCTGCCATGATATATAACTTACAGTATTCCTGTCTTCAGCACAGTCTGTTTCAGTTCTAGAGCACTAAGAATAACCCTTCTTCCCTTATTATGACTTTTCAATTTTGGGTGACATTCTGACCTATTATTTCTGTTTGTGACATGCTCATAAATATGTTACAGCACATTGAAAATTTTCCTCGCAGCCAAAATAAAAAAAAAAAACAACTTTTTTTTTTTTTTTTGGTCTGTTTTAATTAAAACTTAAAAAGTGATGGGAGACATCTTGGTTACTTAGGGTGATGCAGATGTACTGATATCCATCACATGCCTGTAGTAGAACAGAGTTATTTCTCTCATGCTGTGTGAAGAGTCACCCTTTCAGCAGCCAGTGCAGGATGGAAAAGGGGAGCTCTCATGTGTCTAGTGCCCCTCACCAAATGCCAGCTCAGCCCCTGCAGCCTCAGCTCTGGTTTGAGGGGCTCTGGTTTGTGTGCAGCTCCTGGTGCTGTACACAGCTATCCCAGAACACGTGAGAACCCAGCACCTTGGCACCTCCAGCCTGGCAGGCAATGGTAACACCCAGTTTCCTACTCCTGGAACCAAGGTAAACAGCCCTGGAGCTGTGAACTCCTCCAAACACTTGCTCCAGCCCCCAGAGCCCACCAACATTGCTGGGAGCACACAAAACCCCAGAGTGGGAGCAATCCAAGTGACTCGTGCAGCTGGCAGAGAGTAGTCACCATTAATGAGGAGCCCCCCTGCAAGGGGTGGGTCACTACCCCACATCCTTACAGCATGATTCTCATCCTTACAGTGATTCTTTATGTTTGAGAGCTCTTCTCTGGAAAGGTATGTGGGTCAAAGGCAAGGATGAGGTGGTGGTAGGTATAATTTGGTTTATAGCTCAGTTTGGTGGAGGAAGACATCTCTTGAGATACGAGGAGCAGGAGGAGGTGGTGGCAGGGCTGCCTGCAGCATGAGCCTGGGTTTTGTCAGGTTGCTTTGGAGGAGCTTGAGATGAAACTGCTGTGTTAAAATCCTCAGGCAGGAGTACAGGGGATGTGGAGGGAGGCATTGAGCTGGGCTTGGTGCAGTCTTGGATTAACTGTCCTGAAGGCTGTGTGAAGAAGTAGGACCAGATTAAGGAGTAAAGTGTGGGACAAGTAAACTGCAAGGGTCCCTTCTCTCTGTGTGCAGCCCTAGGGAGGTGAAGTAAGCATGGAGTGACTTTTGTTCCTTGGTGGAGGGTCAGGCTCCTAGCACTGTGCTGCTCTCTGTGGGGTGTGTGGCAATGAGCTGTGTTACAAGCTCTGGGCTCTAGTTTTTCTTTTTGTTTCTGTTATCCTGATTCAGTGGCAGTGTGCATATAGAAGCAGGGTCAAGAAAGTAATTTTTGTGGGATTCCTCCAGAGACAGGTTTGTGGCATGTCCCATGAAGAAGGACATGAGCTGTTCAAAGGTGTGATCCTCCCATCTCTATGGAGATGCCCCTCTCCAACTGGATTCATGGTGTGTGCTGGAGTAATTGCTGCTCTTGGCAATAGCAGCTTTCTGTCCCTGCCTGAAGGCTCAGGCAGGCAGTCATTCCCCTTAGAAAAAGCCCTGAAAATTTTGCAGGCAGGCACCAGCTTATAAAGCACAGGCAATCTGAATTTGAAATAAGGAACCATAGCCTCACCTCCTGGGGAAGGAAAGGAGCATTGAGGAAGAGCAGTAATTCAACTCTAAGGGCAGCTGGACTGCTGGGGAGAGCACTTGTGGGGAGGGAATTAAATATTAAAAAATCACAAAGCTATAGGCTCTCTAATTAGTAATAGAACATCACTGAGGGAGTACAGGGTGAAACTGGCAGTCTGTAAATAGCACAGTGGAAGGGTACAAATGCTAGCACCTCTCTCCTGAGAGAGCAGTCACCTGGACTTTTACTACCTGTATAAATGTATTATTCTTCATTGGAAGGTTACTACCAGAATTACTTTCTTTTCTTGCTGTTTTCCTCTTTACATTTGTGGTAAATGATGGGAAGCACAGCAGCATAAACAACTTAATTTGTTTCCTTCAGCTCTTTGCAGTATGGGCAGGGGTAGTTTGATGCAAGGATAAGGGCTCACTGCTGGGAAAGGGAAATTCCTTCATGAGGCTGCAGTGTGAGCTATGTGCTGAGCTGGAAGAGAAAAGGATCTGTGCCTAAACTCTGCCCAGGCCTGCACAAATTTAAGCATTTAAACCAACGTGGGGGAGGGAAATTCCTGCTGACAGTCTTTCTAACATGTATGCCTTCCACAGAGCTTTTCTGTGCATCCTTTGTGCCCAACGAGCTGTAAATTAGTCTTTATGAAGATCTCTTCTCAAGAAAGGAGATACTAGGTTTGGCTGTGGTTGAAAAAAGTTATTTGTAATATCCTTCCTCTTAAAAGCAGGTGTTAAGGATTGTTATGCTTCATTAAGATTGTCATCCTGTGAACTGATACTGAAGTTAAAAAAAAACCCATGTGGTATAAGGAATGGATGACAAAGAAGCTCTGTGTGTTGTTTCTAAAGTGAGAACTGATTCTGTGGTATGGGGTTGGGTTGCTCATGATCTCTTTAGAACTGTAAGCACAGGGTTAATAATCCTTTGCATACCTCCAGTTTAGGAGGAGCCACTCTTGCTTTATTAGCAAGTAATGTCACAAATACTTATGGTTCACTAATCTGAGTACTAGATTCAGAGTATGAATTAATGTAGGAGTAAGAATTCCTGTATTTTTCTGTCTTTGTCCCCCAATCACCTCTGGCACTGCAGCAAGTCACTCAGCTGCTCCACACAGTAGGAAACAGATTTTTTTTGCACGTTAAAACCAGTCCAACAGTGTTGAAATAGCTCTTGGTTCAATGTTACACCTTGGAAAGCAGGCTAGGAATGAATACCCTCCTAATCTTTGGGTGACTGAAAGAAGAGAAATACAATGTTGTGGCTGAATTCTGGGAAGTTTATTGCTGAAAGTGGCTGGGTTCTGGTATCACTTCATCTTTTGGCCAGCTGCTGGCAAAATACCTTGAGATAGTTTTCTCTCCTCTAGATTCTAATTTTTTCAATCCAGAATAATTTCAGAAAGTGTTATCCCTTGGAGCAGGGTGGACAAATGTCTTTGGTGTTCATAGCATCAATTTCAGGAACGACTGATGCAGGCAGCTACTGTCTCAAGAGTATGGTCCATGTTCTTGGCATGGGACAGACAGTATTTAACTAAAGCACATGGGTGACTGGAATGCCTCTGTAGTGATGCAGAGCTACAATTTTGATCAGAACTCCACAGTATTTGGTGTTGTACAAGCTCAGGCCACAGTCCCAGCTCCAAACTGAATGTTACTGTGGTCAGCATTTTTTTGTTTGCTCCTTAATCTACTATGACTTGAAAGATTATGAAAAATTAATAGACAGAGCCATTGGGAGGATTACAAGGGGCTGTTGCTGATTGCAGAGGGAATTCAAGGTATTCATTCAGACTTCCTTCTCTGACCTGATTTGACTCACTAAAATACCCAGAAGAAATCTTAGAACTTTCTACCATTCCAGTGATCAACTTTTCTTATAAAAAGGTCTCACCTTGTCAGTGTAGGAATGTAAAGCTGGGTGTATTGGCAGATGAAAGAGCAGAGTGGAAGTAGGAAGAAGGAATAAGACATTTTTCTTCTGGCAGTGGTGAGCTGTAGCTCAATAACAAAGGGCATGGGCTGTTTCACTTTACTAGATTGTAAATTGGTAGGTCAATCTGTTGTAGCAGAAAGAATTGAGTCATTATCCCTCCATCTTGGCACTTACCCACAGTCTAATGCTAGTGGTTTGAAAAGACTGGCATGGTTTCATGGATTTGCCAGGCAGTTTTGAGAACAGCTGGTGGCAGGTTACCTGCAGTAAGGTATTTAAGGTTTGTTCATTGACAGGTTTCAAAATCACAAGACATACCTACACCTGAAGCAGTAATTAAAATTCTTTTGCAAATGCAGGGTTAAACTCATTTAAATTATTATTTTGCAGATTTGAGACTTGCTGGCCTTCTTGTTGATAGTGACAGCCAATTAAGTTCAGGACTACTTTGTACAAGAGCTGAAAGGTCTCCAGTGTGAAATGTCAACCAAAAAAGCAATGCCCCTTTACCTGTATGATAGTAAAGGATTGCCAAAATCCTTCACTTTTCCTGAAGTCCAATATGCCATCAATTTGTAACAATAGTTTGAAGATTAATGTCAATTGCTCTTCAGGCAAAAAGGATTAAATTATCCCACTGACTGCATGTTTTGGGTTGGGTGTTTTTTGCTATTATGTGGGATGATTTGCATTGATTATCAAATATACTTGGGTTTTCCTTGACTTGTGGAAAGGTCCTGTGTTACTGTATATCAGTTTGTGCTACTGTTTGTGCTCTCTGATGTGATAAAGACAAGACATCACCATTGGTTAGTATATCCCATGGAAGGCTTGAACTTTGTGTCATTGGAAAAGAGAACTATAATATCTTTTCTTTCTTCAGTCTTATCCCTCTGCTGTTATGTTTAATAAACTGCCTGCACACTTTGGATAGTAACTCTGGTCAGTAAAGTGGCTTTTATGGTCACAGCACCCAGGTCACTGGAGTATAAAATTATTTTTCTGATTTAGAATGTGCCTTATGCAGAGTTGACTATGCCATTTGTAAGGTGATGAAAGGTCATGGCTCTTGAACACCACAAAGAAGTCCAAGATTAATTTCTTCATGTCAGTCAGGAAGCAGCTTCCCTCAAACTAACATATCTTTGCCTTGTTTCTGGCTGTGTTCCCTGAATGCTGTACTGGTAGAACAGAGTCATAGTTTTTCTATGTGTTCTACAAAGGAAATACTGTGAGCTTGTTGAAGATTAATGTAAAAGCTGGGCCAGCTCTGATGACCCTAAAAAAGGCTATAGGCAACTTTCAGTGAGTGCTGCTGTGCCTGAGCTTGTGGCACACTTGGGATACACAGATTTCAGTACCAGATGCAGTTGTGTGTTCCAGCAGGGTTCTTTGGGTGTGCCCTGGCAGGAAATCTTGCCTCCCTTTCTGCCACATACTGTCAGCATGTTCAGCCTGAAAACATGCTGATATGAAGAATTTATACAGTCTAGAGTTGTTCTTCAGAGCTGCTTGGTGCACGTGCAGTTTGTCAGTGAAAAAGCCCTGACTGATCTGGCAGTGCAAAAGGGAAAAGAGAGACATCTTGAGAGCAGAACCCTCAGCCTTTGGACTTTGAGAGGAGGTGAAACTGTGTTCTGGAGACAGAGTGCTCCTTCATGAACAGGTGTAATTTCACAAGCCATTTTGGGCTCCTTTTAGGCCATTCATCTTTCCTTGTCCGAGTCCTTCAGGCTGGCCCAGATTCTTTGGCCATGGTTGAAATATGATTTTTGAAAATTGCCTTGCTATTCAGATCTTTCTTAATCCCTCCCTTTGCAATTGTTCTGCTCAAAAGGCTGTCTATGGCTGTGTTTGTTTTTTGTTTTTGTTTTTATTTGGGTTTGTTTTTTTAAAACAGAATGTGCTTACCTATAGGTAAATCATCTATAACCAAACTTTCTTCTCTTCAGTTAAGGGCTGAAAGACTGTAAATATAGTCAATTTCTAACAGCAGTCATTCCTAGTCTGAGAGTGAAATTACACTGGTTTATACTACAGAAAATTGTACCAGTTCATGTTTGATTTTAGATTTATGAACTGGTCTTTGGGAATGCAGTTTTTCTTGCAGGAACTTAATAACAAGTAAATAGTTATACAAATAGATCCTTCCCTTCAGACTTGGAGTTTTGTTTTGGTTTTTTATACAAGTTAGTAGAAAAACATATGTAAAACTGTCTCCCTGCTTTTCCTTTGGTTGTACTGTAAGGTTACAGAACTGCTTCCAGTGTAATGCATTTAAGGGGTTTCTTGGGGGAAATAATGGCTTTCCAGACCCATTTCTTTTTCCTTTCTTATTTTTGACAGAAAGAAAAAACAAAACAAGGGAAGGAAGTAGAACATAGCACATCACTTTATAAAATGTTCTGAGTAGACAGGTGCAGGTTTATTGAGTAGAAGTGATGGGACACAAGATGGCTCTTATGGTAGTGCTTCTGAATGTGGCAATTCTCATCTAGATCACAAAATGTGAGCAGCCACGTGGCTCTGCATCATCTTTTTGTTTCTGTAGAGATTGCTGCTCTGTCTTGAGGGAACTAAAAGCCCTTGCCAGTTCTTTATAACTGAGATTCTTCTAGTTGCCTATAAATATCTTGTCACCAACCACTACAAATATTCTGCCTTTAATTCTTTTTTTATAGTGTTTCAAGATGCTTAATTCTCAGATTATGCTGCGGAAGTATCTTGGTTTTATTTGTGCTTACTGACTCTGGTATCTTAGCAATCAAAGTCAAAGACAAATATGGTTCTGTGATGGACACAGAAAAATCTAAACCAAGTATTTTATTGCTTACAATGCAATGAAAGGAAATTCAGTATATCTTTATAGCCATACTACCTGATTTCCAGTGGGTCCTTTTTATAAGGCCAAATTTGATTTAAATAAACCAACTGAGAATACTGTTTATAGTATGTGAAGCCACTTCCCTTTGTGGTAAGTAGTTTAAACAAAGACTGTATTAGAAATAATATGTAGTGTCACTGTGTCATCAGACTGAAGGAACAACAGAGCAAAATGCCTTTATTGTAGGACAGTTTGTTGGCCAAAATCAATTATAATTTCTATATTGATTTTAGCTAACTGCCTATGAAATTTCAAAAGATTACAGCTTTAATTGATATTGAATTGCATTGACATGATTGATTTCCACGTCTGGTTTAAGTAAGTACTTACTGAGTGCTCAAATCTCTAGTGGTGTTCAGAGCTGGGAGTGGGAGAAGGAGAGAAGGGACTGTATAAAATTGCCAGGCAGAATTGAACTCAGGAAGGGGGGATGGTGTGTATAGGGAAGGGAAGACGTTGTCTCTATTATATGCATGTTCAGGGTAGAAAAGAGATGTGATGAGAAAACAGGAATGTGGATATTGCTTGGAAGCATGTCTGAGGAACTCTTGTCATGGTGTGTGGCCCTCTGGATAGGGATTGCTGCCTCTGGAACAAGAGACTCCATCCAATTTCACCCACCCTCTCCTTAGTATAATCTTTGATTTTATTGTTAGAGGCATGACAACCAAGTAAGGGGTTTTGGAAGGGTTTTTGTGCAGTCTCAGGCATTTCCACAGTGAGTGTTGAGCAGAACTTCTCTGCCTTGGCTCATATTCCTGCTCCTGTCTTAATCTGGATATGAGAACTTCAATGTGCCAGTGTCACTTCCAGTCACAGGAGTAATTTGGGGTCTGTAATTGTGATTCTTGCCTTCTCTAGTGATTTACCATCCCAAAATGTCCTGACTCGTTAGTGCCACCTGTGGATCTGCCTGGTCTGTTGTCACCTTGCTGTGCTGCCATTGCCTTGTTTCCCTGCCTCTGACTGGGTATGGCATGGGTTTGTGTCTGGCATTTCACTGCTGCTGTGCTAAAGCTTTTCTCTAGGACAGTTGGAATACTTTCTACATGGATTTCTGATTAGAACTTAGATGTGTAACTTAATCAATAATCAGCTAATGACAATGGGAAGGGTGAAGCCAGCCTGTTATTGAAAATGCATTGCTGGATCAGAACTCCAGAGCATGTAAAGCATCTGCTGAGTTGTGAGTCTGATTTATTGATTTGTTTTCTTCCTTATGTTCTGCTGATTCCATAATTCCATTAAATAGATAAGCACAAATAATGTATTTCTACCATTAAGAATCAGGGGTTGATGTACTGCATCAGATTATCAAAGCAGATATTTTGGTCCCAGTAATCTGAAATAGCTGCTGCTTTAAAGGCAGGCTGTGCCCATCCATAAAAGTTTTCCTCTGACCTCTATGCAATTATTGTATTCTGTGAGGCATGCAATATAAGCATCAATGCTGTTAATAGCCATAAATAATTTCTCTTTCTAAAAATTTCTATCTGATCCATGTTGTTGACTTGCAGATGAAGTTGTAAGTATCTCCCTAATGAAATTAACTATTACAGTCACGACCAGAAGCTAAGGAGATGGAAAGCTAAGACAGCATAAAAAATTAACAATCATAGCAATTGACTGAGGCATGGTGCTGCATAAAATAAAATAAGAAAATGATGTGTATTCTCCAGAGACTGATAATGAAAGCTTTACCTCTTGACTAAAATAAATAATTACTAGGTGAGCTGTACAAATAGTATCAAAGGGAGACTGAGGAAATATACAAGGTAACATTTCAATGCAAGATATTTGATGTCTTTTGTGAGGTCTGTGTCAATATAGATGTTAGGTTTCCAGTTAAATAAAACTAATTTCTTTTTAGAGGGAGAGGTGAAGTAGCAGAGAGTGTATATAACTACATGCAAGACAGGAAAACTGGGGGCTGATGAGATTTTCATGCTGAAGTTGAAGAGTGCTAAGGTATTTCACTGTGGAGATGACTTAGGTGCTCACTTTTTTGATAAAAGCAAATTTTTGGGATATTTATTTTTATAATGACATTATTTGTATCATGAATGTAGACTGGAATTTGGAGAGTTTGGTCATAGTTGTAAAATGTGGCCTGGGTTGAGGCAGAGAAGTTTTGTTCAACTCAATTCCTATGGGTTTCTGCAATAGAGATTTAAATGTGATAGGTGAATTTTCTCACTGCCTGTGTGTGCAATGTGGCTCTCCACATCCTGGTGGTGATGGGGAGGGGGCCAGGTGTTCTGGTACCTCTGAAACCATCTGCCAGAGGATGCTGTGCTACCAGAAGGGCTGATACTACAGCCTGAGGATGTTGGCTGCATGGGGGAAAGTGGTTCTTGATATTTATAGGAATTAAAATACCTGTCTGAGAGAGCTCAAACTACAGTGAGTGAGTTTAGACAATATGCCTGGATGCACCAAAGCCTGATTTTAAGTGAACTCTATATAAATTTATTTTTTTACCCTAGTTTTGGTATGTAAAAATAATCAGAATGAAGGAGTACCAGATTACTTAGGAGAACACAGAAGTTGCTGGTAAATTTTACTGATGTAGAACTAATGCTATATATTAACTCACATTAAATTCAGTAGTGTATTTTATGCATAAATTAAGGGAAGAGTAATTCTGAAAAAGCTAGAATGCTGCAGCAGCTCTTCTTACAACATTTAAACTTTTAAATTAGTTTTGAAGTGAAACTGAAAACAAAATCAAAACTTAATTTCTTACAGCAGAAATAGTTATAATTTGAAACCTAATTTCTCTTGATTGAGCCACAAGACAAAACCTGTTATTCACAGTTTTGTTGAAAGCAGTAGGATTTACCTTAGCAATTCAAAGAAATGGGAAAAAAGATCCATACTGCCTGTCAGGGCTTTCATCGAGTCTGAAATTTAACAAAGTGATGCCATTTTCTGGCCATTAAACCGGAATTTTGCAGGGGTCAGAATGAGTGCCTGCTGGATGGTTACAGGAGAGGTGAGTGGATCCTCAAGACAGAGTGGAAGGAGGAAGGATACAAAACTATAAAAGTGGAGATTGTGTCCCTGAGGCTTTTTGGTGATGGGAAGGTGTGATCCCACTCAGATCTGCCCTCTGCTGATGGAAGTGTTTAGTGTGTGGATGTGCTGGTTTATAGCTCTTTATAAAGCACAGCATGATGACCTGGCTGCCGGGTCATGAGGAAGGTCAGAGCAGATTTTATCACAGACACCAACGTGATTTCCTCACTGGATTACACTGAGGAGGCTCCTTAAAGATCTGACCTGAGTCCCTTATCAGCATGTCCTTATTTTGCAGTTTGCTCCATGGAAGTGAAGAAATATAATCAATTTTAATGCTGCAGATGTGATTTTTTAAAAATTTTTCTTTTTTAAATTCCCCAAACACCACAACATCCACATTATTTTTCTTATTTTTCTTTCTCTGGCAAATGTTGGCAGTTTCATCCCTGTATGGTGAGGCAACAGGAGCAGAAACCAATCAAGAGAAATCAAGGTCATGTTTAGTTCTCTGAACCCAAAAGAGATAAAATCAGACAGCACTCTGAGAGGCAGAGGGTTGCCTTGCCTTTCTTGTGGTGGTTTGAATTAATTGTAGTGTATCAGGGATGCCTGGATAAGAAGCTTGCCTGGTTTTAACTGCAACAGTTCAGAGTGTTAGTGTGAGACATCAGTGATGCAGATTTACTGGTACTGGCCTGTAAACTCATGCCTTGTTCCACATGGGCAGTTATAAACTGTGCTTTAGCTTAGCTGAATGCAGAAAATGGGAAGCAGCAGCAGGATCATATTAGTACTAATGAAGGAAAAATGGCATGAAATATTAAATAACTGTTATTGTAAGAGTTCATAAATTCAAAGGAAGTAGAGGTGGAAAAGGCCTGTGAGGTCACCTAACCTATCTATTCTGGAGGGCTGCCTTGCTGCCTGCAATATATAATAATTGTCTGCTACTCCAGACTAGTTCTAAATACCCCAAGCTTTAGTACTCTTATTGCAAGAGAGAAGGAAAGAAAGGGTCATAGACATTTTTTTTTATTTTTTAAAGTTTTCCCCATTTTTCTGTTTCTGAAGGCCTTCTTCAGATTTATATGTTGGCTTTTTCCTCTATTTTGTATTTTTCTTTTTTCTTTTTCTTTTTTTTTTTATTTTTATTTTCTGCTTCAGTGTCAGAATACCCTGAAGAATGAAATTACTTTAATAATTCTGAACAGCTGTGTTATCTCTGTCTTTGTGTGGATCACAGTCAGTACTTTGAGTGACAATTCTCTTTTTTAATCTTCCTCAGTTTTAAACCTTTTTCTCTCTCCCCTGTAGTATTCCTTGGCTAACCACCCCAAAGTGGTATTGTGTGGTGTGAGAATATTTTTTATACTCTCTCCTTCTTTTCTTTGTACCCCCTCACTACACATTTGAACATCCTCATTGGACAAATATCCTGTTAGGAGAGAGCAATGTCATTATTCCCATGTGGAGCTGGAAGCCAGTGATGATTTGCCATAAAGATTGCTAATATGAGCAGTGAAACCTCAATGGAGGTATTGTGTCTCTTTAGACACTCTGGAGGGAGCAGTACCAAAAAGGTGATGTTTTTCCTGTTTTTTACTGAACTTGAATGTACATCCTGAAAAACAAGTGCAAGTTCAAAAAGGAAACATATCTGTCCTTATCTCAGAGAAAAGTGTGGCACAGTTAATCAGCCCCTGTAGGTGTTCTCTCTGGTATTTCTTTGTTTCACTAACTCTGTAATTGCCTTTTCAGCCCGCTCAAGGAGTTTGGTGATGGGTGAACAGATTGGGCCTCCCTCCAGACCATCCTCTCCAAACCCTCAGGAGCGTGTGCTCAAGTGTGGCTGGCTGAAGAAGCAAAGGAGCATTATGAAGAACTGGCAGCAGCGCTGGTTTGTGCTGCGTGGGGATCAGCTCTTCTACTATAAGGATGAAGAGGAGACTAAACCTCAGGTATGGCCAGAGAGCTGCAGAAGTTCATGGTTGTGACTTGTGTGATCACAGCAATGCTTTGATTGACACCTCATTTCAGTTGTTTTCTGTCCTCAGCAAACCATCCACACTTCAGGATGTTCAAAGGCATGAGATGGTGCAGGGAGGCTTTTCTACTACAAAACGAGTTGTAGAGCTTGGGAAAAGGTCAGAAGGTGTTTACCTACCCACTAGGGCATGCTGACCTCCAAATCTTGGTATGGTGAGCTATGAGACTGGAGTTTGACAAGAGGAGCTGTGGAGTTGCAGATTACTGAGGCAGGAGTGATTAACCTTGCTTGCTCGGGGGGACTCATCTCCCAGCTAATCCATTGTTAGCTGTGAGGTGAACCAGCTGCTTAGAGCTGGATTGTGTGGTGGAGTGTGCAGGTTTTGTTACATGCTGAGAATGGGCTGGAATATGTGTTTTAGTGTGATGGGGAGGGAGTGGGTGTTGTGCTATGGGCTAAAGCTTACAGAGCAGAAGAAGAATTCCTTATTTATGTTTTTCTAATGCCTGTAAAACTCTCTTACAGCATTTGAGCTTTCCTAGTTGCTGTAGTAGATTATGCATCATAATTCACAGAGTCATTGTTTTGACTGTCAGGCCTTTAACCAGAGTCATTGAACAGAGGGAAGATAATTGAATGAGCCAGACAATGTCCCTGTACTGCTGGCTCCTGATGAGTCAGTACAGGCATTAGAGTGGCAGTCAGCCTGTGCAGTATCATCACCATCCACACGCTCATTATAGACAATTATTAAACTGCTCGGTGCAGCTGCCTGCTTGACTGTCACACATAAATTTCACTGTAGAGTGAGAATGGAAATTAATATTCCCCCGCGGGCTTGACATAAATATGGTAGATGAATGAGGATGTTGACTGCATCTTATATCTTGCACTCTCCTGATCAGGGATTTGGTCTGTAATTGTGGAAATTCTGCTGTGTAAAGGCTGGAGAGGTTTGAACTTGATGATGTAACTTGATTACCCAGGGTGCTGACACCAACAGCTGGATTTTCCACTTTCAATCCAGGCACCATATTTTCATATGCAGTGTATATGGGAGAGCTGAGCACTTCTGAACTGTGTCAGTGAACGTGATGAGCAAGAAATGGCCTCAGGCAGTCATATTGTAAAGGGTTTCCTTAACCCTGACCCTTTTTGGGCACAGGGTTGCCATACATTCATTCTTTGGGAAGCCATTTTATATAGGATGATACAGGACTATGTCCTGACTATTCCTATAGAAGCTGCAAATCAGGATTTGCCTCTGAGATGTACTTTTGGAACTTACAGACAGCTGTTGCTTGGGATTCTCTGGAGTGAAGGGGCAATGGCACAGGTGTGCCCATGCATCTTAGGAAGACAACTGAGACCCTTAGTTGTGGGGAGATCTTTTTTATAGGCCATGGAGATATTTTCACCAGTTGTTATTGATATTAATCCCTAATTTCCTCCAGCCCTAAAGGTACTCATGCTTAATTTAAATCTTTTTTGTTTTATTTATTAAGTATGGCCTTTAAGCTCGTGTGTAAAAACTAAATCAATAGTTTCACTGAAATTCCCATTGATCTTCCACCTACTTGATTATTTATACATACTATGGAAGAGAGATATATTGTTGTTTACATGATAAAGTCAAATGAGATTTATGACATAATGTTTCAAAAGAGAAACATGAAACATCATCTTTTTTTTATGGATGTTGCATTACCTATTTGTATGAAAACATGTCCTTTCAGATTCTTAGAGGAAACTGTAAGTCCTCTTCCCTTAATAACATTGCTGAAAAGGAGGAGCTGCAATCCAATGGCAGGAGAATGACACAGGCTTTCTGGAGTGACAAGGGATTATTGTGTTGTCTTAATGGATGGAGTGCTGTTGGAGGTGTGTATTTCTGTGTGCCAGGTTTTTGTGTGACAGACAGCTGCAGTTGCACAGCCCCCTCCATCAGAGACCAAAGGTTAGAGGGTGGACTTGCAGCCTCTGCTTTTCTGCAGTTTCCTTTTTTTTTTTGCCCCCATGAGGACAGGACTGACCTGCAAAGAGGTTTTATGCTCCCACTGACTCTGTCAATATGTATAGGTTTTTAAAGTAGCTTTGGCTCATTTCTATTCCCAGGAAAGGAGAGAGCATGCACCCCTCCCCAATTTCCAGGGGAACAGAAGCCACTATGCAACTCTAATTCATTAACTCTTCCTTCAGTATTGACTTGACATGATAAAAGGCTTTAATGCATCTGCAGTGGGCTTGAGTTTTCTGTGTGCTCTGGCCACTGGACTCTAAAGATGATTATTTATACAATACTTTTTGATATCATTTTGAATAATTGCAGATGCAGCTACATTTTTGTCAAGTTGCCTTTCCTGTGTTTTCCACTTATCTCTGGAATGTTTTCAGTTTATCTTCTAATTTCAGTGAACTTCAGAGTCAAATTGCAGGGCAACAATATTGGGAGATAAGGGTGGTGAAGGCTTATCCTGTGGTGTTGACTTATTTTACCTCCATTTTAAATTTACAACATTCTTGAGAAACCACTCAGCATGAACTTTGCTAAGTGCCCTCCTACACAGTGTCCTTCCACAACCTTACCCTTACATTAGGCAGGGGACAGGAGCTGAGCCTTACACTGTTAAACAAAACATTTGTAGGAGGATGTATTCCTGAGGAGCAAAGCTATGGAAATTGCACTGAATAGTGGCAATGAAAAGTAACACATCTGGCTGCACTGTTTTATAGAGAAGATTGCAAGATCTTATGATGAGTTGTCTTCTGTTAGTTGAAATTCTTATTGTCTGTCTCGTGAGACACTAATTGTATTGCTCCATTAGATGTGGATCTGGAAGATGACAAATTGCCTAGCTAGAATTTGTTTTGATTACCAATGATGATCCAGGTGTCTTGGATTTGGTTGTTGTCAGATTAGTAAACATGCATAGCTATATTCTCATTAATCAGATATATGTGTGGAAAACGTGACTGAAACAACATTCTTCATGTTCTGTTCATCAAGAAAAGATCCTTTGGACCTCATTGGCATTCCAGGGCAGTTCAGTGAAGGAGTGGGAGCTGCTGATTTCCCTCTTGATCGTTTAACTCTTGAGAGTCCCAGTTCTTACTGTATTTTGTCTGTCTGATTGTGATATGTCCTGAAGAATTTTGGCTGAAAACCCTCTAAAATATCAGAGATTAAGTGCTTGCTTCACTCATGTTACTGGACAAGAGCTTCTTGTGATGTCTTTTTGCAGCTTTTCCATAGATTAAGAGGATTTTCTTCACTTTGAAGACACCATGCCACCAGCTATGCAGAATTCCCAAACTGGAATACATTGTGTTAATTATGTTTGGGCTCAAAGTGGAAATGAAGCTGAATACTGGCAGCATTTGAACTTGGAAGTAAAGGGGCTCAGTTTTTTTCCTAGGGAAGCTATAATCTTTTGAATTAAAAGGTAGTCTGTTTTCTAGCAAACCTGAATCAGCTGCTCTCTTCCAGTATCTCCCTGGGAACTTCTGCATACTGAGGATCTCTGGAAAATTTGCCATTTTATTCAGATGCATGCTGCAACCAGGAATTCAAGGGTGTAGAAAGAGTAGATGTAATGTGAGATGAAATTTTGCAGGGGATAATTAGTTATGGAAACCAAGGAGAATCACTTCTGCATGCTCAGAGCAGTGTTATTCCAGAGGAAACAGCCTTTAACCAGCAGTGTCCAGTGTGAGAGGAAGGACAGTGGATCAGCTCAATGACCAGCTCAGATCTTTTCTTGCTCTGAACTGTGGAAAGGTGCTGGGATCATTAGATGTGCAGGATTTGAATTTACTATACATTTTGTCATATTTTCCATACCCTTCTAGTGGCTTTTCCCTTTTCACTAATGTTTGTGTCCATTACAGGGTTTGATACTTCTGCAAGGCAGTCAGGTGAACGAGCTGCCTCCTAATCCTGATGAACCAGGGAAACATCTCTTTGAAATTACCCCAGGTATGCCACCCTTTTCTTTGTGCTTCCACTGTAACATCACATCATTGCCATCATCTGTCACTAATGATAATTGAGCTGTGCTGATCATTCCTGAATGTTCTGATACACTGGCAAGATTACCTAGTGAGACTTGGCTACATGGTGTTCTTTGTCCTGGATATAAGTGCTGCTCATTTTATAGTAGTTGAGATGCATCATGGTCCTTGACTTTCCTGTTTGGAGGGGCTCTTTGTTTGGAGCACTGTGTGGTCTCTCAAATGATTGCATTCTTATGGTTGTTACAGGAGAAACAGGCACAGAACACAGCACAGAATTTATAGAAAAGGAACATGGAGTATCTGGATGCAATTTCTTTCATGTATACTAGCTATTTTGGGAAGCAAGTAGGAGGGCAGACAAAAAGCTTCAAAACCCTTCTCCTTTGGAAAATAGATGACCTAGCATGGAAGAGAGGTTGGAATGTTTTCAGGTAGAAAATCTGATGATCTGTCACTGTAATATTAATGTAAAACTTGCAGAAATTTTAGCTCCCATATAAACACTTGCTGTGGACAGAGTTTGTATCTCTGGTATAGATTTAGAATTAAGTTATGTGTTGCAGTATTGGAGAAATTCAATTCAGTTAATTCAGTTCTGGTTGTATTTAAGAAAGGACCTCCCTGTGCATTGGTTTGGATGCAGTGTATTTTGGAGGTGGTTTCAGGTGCCAGGATCTACAGAGGAAAAAAACCTGTTGCACTGCTGTAGTGTTACAACAGAGGAGTGAGAGCTCTGAGACGACTGAGGCAGTTCATCCATCTCCCAGTACCTGAAGAGAGAGTTCCTAGCAACAAAGAGGCAGACAAGTGTGACTGTGCTAAAAATTATGTGAGTGCAGTGACTCAGTCATGCTTCCCTTCACTGCCAGCTTGTCCTGCAGGCAGTACCTGTCCAAGCTGCTTAGCACTGCCTCTGCCCACAGCACTGGTGCTGTCAGTAGGGCAGATAAAATTTGCTTTAGGCTGCCTCTTGTTTTTCAATGGAATTAAAAATAAAAAAAAAAATGGACATTTGCCTCTGTATTTGATTTGGTGATTCCACATTTGCTGTGGAGCCAGGTGTTTTTTTACTCTTTGGGGTCTTTTGCTTACCACACTGTTAGGCTGGCTTAAAATGCTGTTTTTGCACATCCCTCTTGAGACAGTGTCAGGCAAACCAAGAACAGTGCTGTAAGGTTTTCAGCTACACCATCAGGCAGTGTTTTGCAATACCTTAGTCACAGAATTCTGTTTGACACACAGGAAGCTACTTGAGGAGAAGAGATTTTTTTTCCCTCTTACTTACCACTGTGCACTGTCTGCTAATGCCTTTCTTCCCTTTTTGCTGCACCAGGTCCTCATGGGCAGGGCCCCACAATCAGCAGGGCTTTGGGCCCTGTATGTTGCCTTTATGGAGGATCTCCAGAGAAGTGGCATTCATTGTTGGTCTGAATGTGACATATCTGCACCATTCTGCAAAGATTGTGCCCCATACTATTGCAGAAGATCTGTGGACCTGCAGTGTGCAAGCACTTGGGTTGTTGTGATTGTGACTGGTCCTATGTGTTCTGGCAATGATCTGAAATAATTAACTGAGCTACAGACTGGCTTGATTGGGTTTCCTGCAGGCTTGAGTTTCTGCTGACTCCAGCTGGTAAAATAACAATTCTGTACTACTTATCCAGCCTATCAGATTATATTGCTATAGCCTGCAAAAGAATTGTCCTAAACTGCAGGTAGCTGTTGCTTCAGGTGTGTTGGTAAAGCAGGGCCATGTGGCTAGTTGAAAGGGTCTATTAAGAAAGGTGCAAAAAAGTGACACTTTTTAACATGGTTGTGTGTCTCAGGATGTTTGAGGTCAGTCTGAAGTTTTGACATAGCACTTTTATGTGTCCCTGGAAAAAGGGTTCATTCTTAGTTTACCACTGACTTGTCTGCAAAATGAAGATGTTTTCCCTAACTTATGCAGCTAAATCCTGTTTGTAGCAAACTTGGTTGCTGCATGGATAGTAAGTATTGAAAAACACTATAAATAGCCTGTTAATGCAGAATGTGATTTACTCAGATGTCACTGGAGGATGTCACCCAAAGAGTTCCCCATTTTGTTCACAGTACATTTATTCTGTGCTGGTTTTGGCATAAATGCCTTTTCTTTTTTTGCATGTGTTCTGAAATGACTGTGTTCTGCGTGGTTGCCAGCCTGCAGAACACCCACATAGTGAACAGCTCTAAAACAGATGCCAGATAGGAAAGGAGCACAAATGATCTTGCAGGACCCAGATCTTTATTTCCTATCTCTGCTCATCTTTCCCTGTTGGATGTATGGCCATGATCACATTTCTGCCTGATTGTATTTCCCACTATAAAGAGTTTCTATAGGAATGATAAGATTTTTTTTTTCAAGTTGTCTTGGCTAAGTTGAGGATTTTGTGAATACAGTACATTCAATAGCTGTAAATATAGAATGGGGTTTTACTAGCCTTGTAAGCATCAGAAATTTAACTAACAAAATTAAGAAAGGAATGTAACATTCCTCAAATGTACCTATAGCTGATACCAGCTTATATGACAGAGAGGCTGAGGTCTGAGAAATGTATAGAGTTCCAGTCTGTGGTACGAGTTGTCTCCAAAACCCTGTTTTGTGAATAATAGCTAAGGTGTTCAGTGTCTTTGTTGTGAAACTGCTGCTGAGATCCTGCCACCTTTCCTCTGCTGCAGGCTGTGTTAAGTGTGGCTGTGGGAGCAGTTCCCTCAGTGCAGGGACTAGAGTAACAGCATGTCCTGTGCTGTAACAGAGCCTGTATTGATTTTCTGCTGAGTAACAAGAACTAATGATGGGCATTGTGTATCATTCATATTTCATCAAGTTCATTTCTAAGCTGTATAGGGCAGCTGGGAGAAGGGTTAACTCAGGACATGAGAGGCTGCAGAACAGTTCTGCAGTCAAACCAGTGTTAGATCTGGTGATAGGACTTCCTGAAATATATTCTCCATATTCCTTTTTGAGGAAACTGTAAATTTCTGGACCCCTTTTGAATCCGTTCATCATAGTTAGAAGTTCAGAGTGGAATGGTGGGTTAAGCCATGGGTGCAAGTTGCTCTTATACTCCAGTGCACATTAGCAGGTGGTGGGGGATGTTTTTGTAAAGTTATGAGGGTAGTATGAGGTCAGGTGCAAATGTTGTACCATTTGGGGAAATAATTCCACAGCAGCTGGTACTTATGGATGGAAATGATCTGTGTTGCTTGGGAGAGGAGTCCAAATCTGGCAACAAAAGCAGCATCCACTGTTGCCAGGGGCAACAGAACAGCTTAGTGCTGACCTGGGGTTACAGTGCAGTTTGGAGTGGTGTGATGCAGCTTGTGAGAAGCCACAGGGATTAAGCTCTGAGAAAGCCTAAAGGAATGTCGATGAGTTTGCTCCTGAAGTCTCACCTTTTAGGAAACTGATGTTTTAATGACTTGTGGCAGGTGGTCTACCTCGTTTCATTCCCCAGTCTTTGCAGCATTATGAGCTGCTCAAGTTCTTCTGCAGACAGAGAATTTCCTGATTCAGTAAGGTTTTTAGAATCCAGGAGAGGAGTGGTAAAAAGGTTCAGAAGTTAGGAGGTACTCATGATACACATTTTGATGTCTCCTCAGCAATGATGATAGCTAGTTCCTGTTTCTTGCCACAGGGCTTTCTGCCAAGGTGAACAGTGACAGCTCTTATCTGAGACTTTCTGTGAGAATAAGAGTGCAGTTTTGTAATGAGTTTAATTTTTTCATTGGAAACAGCTGCTGAATGGGTTGATCTTGTTTCCATACATTTAATAATATCTTTCATTTCAGCTCTTATGACTGAAAAAATATTCAAACCAGGTAGCCTTCATGTCAATTCAGAAAAGGTGGTGAAAACCACACCTTCAGGTTGTTTTTTTGTGCTCCAGTTGAGTTAGCACCAGCCCTCTCTTTAGTGAAGCAGTTCAGTCATCTTCGTAATTGTTACCTTGATCTTTTTACAGACTTAGCCAGAGTAATGATCACTGCCCATACTTGATTTACATGTCAAAGGTTATTGTCAAAACTTTAAAAGTCAATTCTCTATGGTGTGCTTTTTGAGTCATTATAAAGACTTAATTCAATATAGGCAATTTGTCCTTACAAAAGAGATTTGCATTGAATACAGAATCCTTCAAAGATGGAGTAGTGGCTGCATTATGCCAGAAGTTAGACTGGGGTAAAATAAAATGCCTTGTACAGAAACTATGTGCAGGGTTTATGTAGAAGCTATTTCACCTTGGTTGTGCTATATAACAAGAAAGAAAATCAAGAAAGGCAAGATACTAAGGTAAGAGTCCTAATTCTTACAGGAAGAGTAATTGCTGTCTACCTGCTCTGTAGGAGTCCATTTGTGTTGTTGACAGGGTCTGACAGAGAAGTTGGAGTGGCAGCTTGTTTGTCTTGTGCCAGTAGGTGGAATGATGCCCACAGAGCAGTCTGATATGTGGTACACTTCTGCATCCCAGGTGATTGACACCAATTAAGCTATTTTTGTGGCCTTTTTATCTCAGTTCCTGTTGAGATGGTGTGTAATTAAAATACCTGGAGGAGAAATTAGAAATTCATACATTGAAAATCATTCCGTGTTCTCTATTATTCAATGCAAATTGCAATTCTAATTAACAGCAGGATCCTGAGTTTGCCATTGCTAATTAAGTTTTCTCCTGAAGTCTACAGCTGAAAACTGACTGTGCATATCTGAATATGTGATGATGTTGATATTTGAGAGATATATTTAGATTTCTGTGCTTTGGTATCCACCATATTGACTTGGGAAATGGAAACAAAATAAAGTAATTTTGGGTCCTACTAGAAAGTTTAAGAAGTGTAGCTGCAGCAGTGTATTCTGGAAATGCTTAGCAAGACAGAGCTGTGGATGTTACCATATCCATGGCATTACATTGCTCTGGAAAAGAAGATTGGTGGTCTTGGTTTTGCAGATCTGTCAGATCTGTGTTTCTTACTTCTAGATGTGTAGAGCACAGAGATCATTCAATTATATGTCACTAAAGAAACATAACCGTCTCTTGGAACATGAGATAGACCTAAACCATAAAATGTTTATTCTAAATTGTCTTTCCAAAGGAGTGCCCAGAATGACAAAATTGTATCTTTTCTTTGCAATCGTAGTGTCGAAACTGTTTTGTATTATTACCTTTTATCTTGGGTTGAGATATTTAAGGTCTTTAACACTCAGATGCTGACCTGCTTGCCTTTTCCCAGCTGCGGTATCTTTTTGTGCTCTGGTGCAGTTTGAGTTTCCCCGACTGTGTATCCTGAACTGTGTGCCTGCAGAGTGTAGGAGCATTGCTCCTGCTCTGCTTGCTCCTTGTCTGCTGAGCACTAGATGGTGCTGGTTCTTCCCAGCTGCTGCCTGACTCCTGGCTGTGATGATGGCACGTCTTGAATCCCTGGAGTTCATCTTCTCAGAGGAAACCAGCTACTCTGTTTTGTTCATTCATGTCTCCTCAAAGCCAATCAGCAAGCCAGAGCTCCCTGACAATGTCTTTGCCCGGCCAGTGGAGCCAATACTGTGCTCTGTAGGCAGGAGACAGTATTAAATACATTTCTGCACATTTGCTCAGTTGGTTAGAATGTGGTGCTAATAATGCCAAGGTTGTGGGCTTGATGCCCATATGGGTCATTCACTTAAAATCTGGGCTTGATAATTCTTGTGGTTCCCTTCCAACTCAGACTATTCTGTGATTCTATAATAATCTCTGTTGAATAAACTCCATGTATTTACAATATACAGCTGATGTCTCAGATGCCAAAATCAACACTTTAAAAACAATCAAGTTCAAATTGTTTACCTGTTTGATTATTCTTTTGGTCTTAAAACTCATGTAAGAGTAGAACATGTTCTGTATATACACAAACAGTAGTGACTGGGTGGGGAAGTCACTTGGATATAGGTCTCCACTGTTTCAGGTTAACATACTGACCCAGTGCTTATGGGCTGTTTAGTGACATCTGTCTATCTTCTCCTCTCCTCCCATCCTGAGCCTGTTAAATTCATTTTTCAAAATACATATCTTGAAAATTTTGGAATTTTAATGAATTAGCATTTTCCAAAAGGTACTGACTGCCTTCCTTGGAATTACTCCTTTCCTAATTCTACTGAGATTCTTTTATTGAACTGAAAAAATAGTTTTTGTGGCCTGTTCAGACTTTGACAGCTTCCTTTATGTGTCCTTCCTTCTGTGTCAACAGAAGTATCAATCAGCTGCTAGTGTTTCTAGGCTTGTTTTACAAATGGATTCAAGTTGATGAACTGTTACTTGAGTAAGTTAACAGAGGCCCTCATTTCCCTTGTGCAGGTAGGTGCTAGCAGCTCAAATCTGCTGCAAGCAAGGCTCCTCTGCTTGCTGATTTTCTGATCTGTGCTTTCCCTGAATGCTTGACTGTATCATGTCACTGAATTCTTATGAAAAGAGATCGTGGAAGAAAAAGTCTGACCTTTGCTCTCAATTCATGTAACCTTACTGGTTTCAACAGTGTTGTGTTCAATCCCAGGCTGTATCCCTGCAGCTTGACCAGTCCACTTCTGCCTACTTAAGGTGGTGACTCATTGCAGGTGAAGGTCTTCAGACTGCATCCAGAGTTGTGTGCAGAAAGGTTATTAGGCTCCTCTTTCCCCCTGAGGGCTATGAGGCCCTCTGATAGTTAAGAATGTTTTGGCTCACCTTCCCTTATCAGTTTAAAACATCTTGAAGGGCATCAGGAGGCACCTGCAGCCTGTAAATTGCTTTTTGCTTTGTTTTCTTTTTTCCCCTAGCATATGCAATGCCCAAGGCTTATGTTTGCATTTGGCAGGTAATGATCCTGCTTCATGAAATAAACAAGATCCTGCCTTTGTTTTATTAGAAGTGTTTGATCTACTCCAAGTTGTGCTGTCTCCATCCCTCAGTGCTCTGGGGACGTGGGCATTGAAAGTAGGACTGGAAATGTGTTCTGCTGTCCTGGGATTTGTATTCCAGGAGAAGGACTGCATTTGATCCCTGATCACTAGCACCTAGCTGTCTTTAGGGCACGTGCTGGCTTTCAACAAGAATGATGGTTTTTAAAACTTGAATTGCAATTGCATAAGGCCTGCTGTGAAAGGAGCATGCGACTTAAGAAATCTCATGAATAGGGCTTTCTGCTAGTACAGATCATTAAAATGTAACCTCTGACTGGTTCTGAGCAATGTTCCTTAACCCACTGTATTTCTGAAAGGCAAATATAGCATTTTATATATGTTGCCCTTTGGGTGTAGAAATATGGCTTTGTAATGTGATGGCACATTGTAGTGGAAATGTACAAGGCATCATTTGATCCCCCCAGGTTGATTTTTCAGTGCAAATTAGATAAGATTTTAAATACTTCCTGCTGAGATCTTCCAGAGTGAGTTCTGCTATTGAATATTCTGCCTTGAGGATAATATATTAAGTCCTAAGGCATGTGTAGTTAGTAGAGGGATTTTTTTTTAAATACTCTAATGCAAGTACAGCTTTGTTACATAGAGATATACTTATCAAACTATCAGCATGATCAGTTATGTAGTACCATCTCTATATTTCTTGCTAGTTTGTCAGTAATCAAGTATTCAGTGACATTTTACAGCTTCTGTGCTCTGTTGCTGGGTTTTGTTCAGCTCCAGAAACAGCTGTGTTCCCATTTGCAATAACAATGGGTGAATTCTGCACAAGATTCATGCAAAGTCTGGGATCTCTGAGGCTAATAAAATACTCTATTAGGTTAGTTACAATGAAGTAAAATAAGATACATGATGTATGGCAGTGTCAGAGCACACACTAAATTCTAGCAGAAGTGAAATAAACACAGGAGGAAAAGGCCTCAAGCTGTGCCAGTGAGGTTCAGGGTAGACATTAGGAAGAATTTATTCACTGAAAGTGTTGCCAAGCCTTGGAACAGGCTGCCCAGGGATGTGGTGAAGCCACTGTCCCTGGAAGTGTTCAAGAAAAGACTGGATATGGCACTTTATGCTCTGGTTTAGTTGATATTGTGATGCTCAGTCAAAGGCTGGACTCAGTCTTGGAGGTCTTTTCCAGCCCAAATGACTCTGTGATTCTGTGCTGTGACAATCCTGTAAGGCAGCACCACACTGCTTTTGAGGCACCTGTTAGCACTGAACCTTAAAAGCTCAGTAGAGTACACTGACTTGGAAATACATGGAAGTCATTCTGGGGAGCAAAGGTAAGAAAACAAAAACACAGGTCCTTTTTACAAGGCCCACAGAAAGTCTGTGGGGAAAGAGAGGTGCAGCTGATTATGTGCTAGTCCAGGATCCAAAAGAGAATATAACTGAGAAACTGCTGTCTGGGATGTTTGTGAATGCACTAGTACAATTTGAAGTGGCAGCTGGCCCACTGTCAAACACCTGTGAGAGAGGTTCACAGGCAAAGCCCCTCTGTGTTTGTCTGAAATGCTTTTGGGATAATTAGTGTGCTATCAGCAAGAACCTGCTTGCTCTGGGCTTTTTGAACTTCATGGTGAGGAGGAAATATGACAAGATTCTATTGCCTATGGTGGAGCACTTAAGCCTTATACCCAGCCTAAGAAGATGTGGGGGGGTTTTGTTTGTTTTTGTTGGGGTTTTTTTGTGGTTTGTTTTTTTTGGGGGGAGGGTGTTTGTTTTTTACTGGGAATGGGTATCTCTGTGCTAGTTATCCAGGTATAGTTTCACTGTGGGGAATACATGAGTGCTGAGTGTGGCTAATCTGTGTTGAATTTACCAGCATTCCAAGAGCTTTATTCCCTAAAGCTCATGATAAGTTTCAGAGTGTCTCTACAGTACTCATCACAGAGGCTCTGCTCAAGGTACTCTTCTCTAAAGGCAGTGAGGCAGCTGGGGTCAGGATTGTGGTCTGTATAGTGTAGTACATTCTGATGAGTTTAATGTTCCTAATATTTTTTTGAGCACTCTAATTGAAATTAATGTGATTTCTTTCATGAAGAAGCCAAAGTTCAGGTTGTTGGCCATTATAGAGCTTTTTCTTTTGACAGACTTTTTAAATGTTTACTTTATTGAAGTTTGTGTCTTCTGTGTCTGTTCTACCAGGTGCACAGGCCTGTAAAGACATTCTTTCAGTCTGCCTTTGAATCTCAGCCAGAGTCCATTGCTCATCCAAGTGAAGTCCACTTAAGATGTTGACACCCACATTTCCATCAGTTATCAAAGATGTTATGTATCATCCTGGACTCCCAAAGCACTGTTAATAGTTCTGGGATTTGTTTTTAACCACCAGCTGTCAGACAGACATGAAAACTTGAGGGAAGCAGCAGGAGGAATTTGAGATAACAAAGAAAAGAGCTGTGAAATCAGAAATGTACAGTGTTAAAAGGGAGTGTGTGTAAGACAATAGGGAAAGACTGTTACAAGCAACCATTTCTTATTTGCATTGAGGGATAATTGTGCTAACTGTGGTGCTTCCCTGAATTTTGGGCTGTGTATTTTACTACGAAGATTTATAAGCTGGTAACTGCTAACTTGAGAGATGAAGAGCCTTGTCTACATTAGTAATTCTGTTCCAATATAACTGTGTCAAAAGAATGCCAGTACTGGCATAATAGTGTAATGAGGAGAAAGATTACTTTTATTAACACAAAGAGAAGTGTCTGCAAAGATCATTATTATGTGGGAATCCTTCTGCTCCACAGAGACTATAAAGGCTCTGTTTTTATAGCATGTGGTTTGTGTATGAAGCAGAGACTCATACATTTCTGGAAGGGTTCAACAGAAGATATTTTCCAGATTAAATTAATTCTGGTCCACTTTGAGTGGACAAACCAGGCTTCAGCTGCCTGTTTCTGCCCTTTATAGATCTTGGGCACAGATCTCAAGTGTCATGTGTTGCTAATACTCTAGAAAAGGAAAGTAGACATCCTACCTTTTGTTAGCTCTGTGACCCAAACACAGCACAGCAGAGAACGGAGGGAGTTAGTACAATAGGAAATACTGAGTTTATGATCATGCTTGGTAAGAAAAATATTATCACCTCAGCCCTGGTTCTGAAGGTGGTGGAAGTCTGTGGAAGGTGTCATAATGATGACTGTGGTGCTGAAGGGTGACTGTCTTACTGAAGGGGATACATAAGGATTGAGGAGGACCAGTGAGAAGAAATTAGTGTTCTCCCTTAGTGGTGTTTTGGGGTTGCAGCTGTTTTCTCTTGGAAAACACAGTTTTGCCTTCAGTTTTAATGTCAACATCAGCACAGAGCTCTGCTTTGGTCCTGGTAACTTCAATGAAAATACTAAGCTACACATAAGGAGTTATTTCTTAATCACCTTCAGCAAGACATTCTTGGCTATAGGAGTCCAAATATTTTTTATCAAGCTCAGACCTTTATGCCATTAGCTTTAAGTTCTGCAGTCAGTGAGGATTTGTCTCTCTGAGCAAAGGAGATCCACGTCTCTCTCCTAGGAGCAAGGATTCTTTGAAGTTAGTAAGTGCAAAAGCTTGCATACATTAATAGTAGGCTGTCTGCTCTCTGTGTACACTGGGATCTGTTAGGAAAGGGCTCCTTTTACAGCAGTTTAAAGTGCTCAGGGCAGCAAGATGCCTTCAGGTATTTGCAGTAAAACTGATTCTTACAATCTGTGTGCTTAGCTGATCTTCCCCTTTGTGCTCAAAGCTGGTGTGAGCTGTTCAAAAGCAGCTGTGGATTTTGAATTGCTGATGTTAGCCAGCATGCCAACCTGCAGCTGAGAGCTCTGCTGGCACTCCAGCCAGCACTGCCCTTCTACAGGCAAAAATGGAGCAGTCACAGTGTCAGCTTTTCTTCATTTGTTGATGCCTGCACCTAAAATTCTCTAATTCTTTTTTAGTTCATCAGAATGCAAGGAATTCCTTTTTGCACTTCACAAGTGCTTTAGGCCGCAGAGTCATTATTTGAAGGAAAAAAAAAGAAGGTGGACACATGTGACTCTCCTAAAATATGGCCATTAATATGAAAAAATGTCCAAATGCCCATGAAAATTATTATCATAGGAGTGTCAGATGGTACGACTGAATTTCTATTGGAATTACAGTGACTGGAGGGAGAAGAGAAAGCAATGGATGCAGTCAAATCAGAACTTTTTATAAACTAGTATCTCTTGACTCTTTCTGCACTAGAAATTCTTTAATAGGACAAAGCCAGATGTTTTGAAATGTTATTCCTGACAGAACAGGTGACTTTCAATCCTTTTTTCTTTTTTTTTTTTTTTTTTTTTTTTTTGTAAACTTAACCTTAACTTGGTTAGCAGGAATGTGTTTTAGATCACTTGGGACAAGGCAACCTGTGAATACAAAATGTGTATTTTCATGATGCCTCTCATGCAGTCTGGTGATATATCTACATTGAGATCATCTTTTCTGTGCTTATGTCTTGAAGAACAGATGAGCTATAAATAGTTCCTTTAAACAACGAAGGTCTAATTCTTCTCTCAGCAGGTTATTCTTCAGTCTTAGGAACCCAGAGAACTGGAGTTTTCAAAAACATTTTCTTTGCAGTTTATATTAAGCATACTAAAAGTGTGTATTTGAAGGGCAGGGGAGGATGAAGACTGGGATTTGAAAGAGTGAGGATGGTTTAAATTACTCTGCTCTCACAGGAAAAAAAGCCTTAGGGGAGGTAGCATGGTCACTTTATTAATAAATACTAGGCTAGAAAATTCACTTTGTAGTTTCAGGCTCTTATAAGAAACATAGTAGGTCTTTACTGAATCCAATGGCTATTGGGAAATATGAAGAGTCATAGAGTGTTGTTACTGTGGTCTGGCAAGCCACTTCTACTTGTTTCAACATGTATTTTGGAAATTCTGGGAATAATATATGCTGAATCTGACTTAAAAAGTAAACTTTTCATTTTACAAAGGCTTTAACTTTTGAATAGTAAGTCTATAGTTTTCCCTGATTTACAGATTATTTGATTGATTTGGGGAAGATAACAGTATAACTAATTTTACAGATCAGACAAAACAAGCTTTTATTGGCCAGGCTTGAAAGCACTAACACATTCTTCTGAATTTTGAGCATGGCTGTTAGTATAAATGGTAAGTTTTTCATGAGTGCACCTTTCATACTGGCTAGCTTAGACTCATTCTCTATGAAGCCCAGTTAACCTGTTTAATAGTAATGATGCAAGGTGGTGCTGAAATTTGTGTTCTTCAAGAACAAGTTTGTGCCTTTTGGGAGCAGGGAATGTGAGGAAAATCCCCAAAGCTCTGTAATCCTGGTCTTATGTGTTAAAAAGCTTCCAAGATGTATGCTTGCCCAGTTCTAGAGATGTAACTCTGGCATCACAAAAACCATTTGTCTCCTAGTAAAGGAATGATTAATAAATACCTTCAGCCACTAGTACTCTGTCATGTCTGGAATGAGTCATTGAACTAGAATAACATATTCCTCTTCTATCCTGCAATTTTTAAAAATTTGTTTGGTTAGAGTGGTTTTTTTGCCCCAGTATATAAGTGATTGGCTTAACTAAAACTGAAATATTTGCCTCTGGCTTCCAGATATTTAGCATTGTCCAGAAATATAAAGGTTTATTATTCACACAGTGTTTAGCAGCTGGCTTTCCTTCTCAGTGGCAGGCAATACACTACTGCATTTCTTAAGAAATGAGAGGGAATGTAAACTTCAAATCAAGAATTTCAGATGCTTTGGATGGCTTTCTGAAAGCTGTCAGTATTGCCTTATTTTATTGCTGACCTTCACTGTAATTTTTGCCATCTGGAACAAAAGTGAGGAAAGGACTAAGTGTTCTTTAGCTCTATTTTGCCCAGCAATATTTTTGGGTAATGTCACACTATGTAAGGATATCAGAGGCTCTGCCTTCCTCTTGCAGGGAATGCTGAAGATTGTTATTTTAAATATATGGTGATAGTTATTGCAGTAAATAACTCTCAGCTATTTTCATCTGGGACCATTTAATTCCTTTAGGTGATGTCACATAATCAAAAAGTAAGACAAACTTTTTGTCAGTTTTCTGAATATTTTGTGAAAATAAGGAGAGTTTGTAGTGTTTCAGAAATAGTAATGAAAAGAAAAAAATTCTTGAACTGCTTTGTTGAAGCTGTTGGTTTGTCTGAACCAAGCATGTGTGCCTAACCCCTCATCAGCCTCCATCTGCCATGTGAAGTCATGTAAGTAATAGCTCTAAAACTTCTTAAATACTCAAATTTCTGTAACTTCCAGGTAGTCTGGGGGGTTCTCTGAAATACAGCATCTAGTACCTTTCCTTAAAGCTGACTTGGCTGCTGGGCTGGAACAGCTGGAGAGGAGGGTGCTTTCTCCATCCCTTGTATCTACCATGCTCTGACAGTGACATTAGTAAACACTGGCTTTTCCAGACCTTGGAAAACCTCCTCCTGCTGGGGACTGCCTGGGTTTGCTTTGGAATTAAATGGAGGAGCAGTGCCAGGAGATTGCCCAGCCCCTCAAGCAGGTGGTTTACGAGATCACCCTCTCTCCCCTGAGATCAGATCACCCTCTAGCCAACAAGAAAGGAAGTATCTGCTGCTTTACAAGGACAAGGAAGCACTTTACACAAGAGATGGATTTCCAAGCAGCTGTCAGCTATGGGCACTGTCTGATGAGTTTAGAGGCTCGACAAAGCAACTGAAATGAATTCTCACGCATTGATCCAAGAGGAACAAGCTGGTACCAGCAAAGCCAGAACACTGGATTTCCTTCAGTGTTCTTGCAGGAATATCTTGAATTTCCTCCAGGATGTTTTGTGATGGTGGGAAAGCTTTCCTGCCCTGTCCATCTTCTATCCTGTGTGGGATTTGGTTTTGTTTTGGTTTTTTTGTGCTAACTAATGAATGCTCATACTCTGGGATTGCTCAAGTGTGCAGTTAACAGCTGAATACTCTGCAGAAGGACCTCTCTGTAGAACATTATTGTAGTTTTTTTTTTTGGTTTTTTTTTTTGGTTTTTTTCTTAATGATGGGAGTGCTGGTAGACATCTACCCTTTAGGTTATTCATTTTGTCTCCCTGAAGAACTTTAGTTCAAGCTCAAGAGGCTGAGATACATACTGGGAGCTGGAACTGCAGATTGTCATCAGGTCTTTGATTCAGGCCGTTTCTGTTTTTTTTTAACTATATGGAAAGATATGGTTCCTTGTTATTACCTCCCCCACCCCTAAACCTCTGTTTGTCTGGCTTTCTCCTCTCCCACCCAAACTGTAATTTTTGTGCATTGCATGCTGCTATCAAAGAGTGTATTCTTCTGCAGTGTCCAGCCTGGAAAAGACTTGATCATTCAGTCGCTTTCTTCTGATATCTAACTCTTGGTCCAAGCTTTGCAAAGGCAGCCAGTTTGCCTGTGAGTTGGTGGATAAAACAAACTGTGACCCTGCTGCAGTGCTCGGGGCATTGCTGCACCTGGGCAGTGGGGTTTCAATGAGCAGGGTCCCTGCTGCACTAAGAGAGGTGCTGCAGGGTCTAGAGAGCAGCACAGAGTGATCAGAGATCCAGTAAACATCTGTTCTAGGGAAGTTGTTCTTTCCTTACCCCAAAACAAAACGCTTATCTTGTCGTTGTGGCCGGTGACTCAGGTTAATGCAATTAAAAGTGTGTAAACAAACCTTCTGAATATTGCTCCAGCAGTGCTGACCTTTGCAAGAATGCAAGGTCCCTGTAACACTCAGTATCTCTGTGGAGACTCAGCTATATGGTGAAGTGTTTACTCTTGTGGGGGTGTGTGATGTGAGGGGGATATCATATGACCCTGTCCTGTCCTGAGAGAATTTTGAAATCGTTTTTCTGCTATCTTTTCTAAGCACACTGAAGGTTTCTGTCGGGTTTCTGTTGCCTCTGGCCATCTGAGCGCCTCTCACCCCTTCGAAGGGGCGGCTGTAATGAATAAGCCGGTGCGGCCGGAGGGGCAGGGAGCCGTGAAGGACTGAGCTCCGCCGGGAGACGGCTGAACCGGGGCGGTGAGGGCGGGGGATGCAGGGCACCGAGCCGCCCCGCCCTGCCCTGCCCCGCCCCGCCCCGCCCTGCCCTGCCCCGCCCCGCCCCGCCCCGCCACGCCCCGCCCCGCGGAGCGCTGCCCGCCCGCTCCAGGGATGCTGCGGGCGGGACCCGGGGGCACCTGCCATGGGGCTGTGCTCCTGCAAAGGCTGCCCCGAGGAGCGCACAGGTAACTCCTGCCCCGGGATGTGCCGGGTGTATCTCCTGCCCCGGGATGTGCCGGGTGTAACTCATTCCCCGGGGATGTGCCGAGTGTAACTCACTCATTCCTAGTGTGTGCCGCGTGTAACTCATTCCCTGGGGATGTGCCGGGAGCTGTTTCCTCGGGTGTAGCTCATTCCCCGTTTGTGCCGGGTGTAACTCACTCATTCCCCGGGCTGTACCGGGAGCTGTTTTCCCGTGTGTGCAGGGTGTAACTCACTCATTCCCCGGGATGTGCCGGTAGCTGTTTCCCCGGGTGTAACTCACTCCTCGGGATGTGCCGGGTGTAACTCACTCATTCCCCGGGATGTGCCGGGAGCTGTTTCCCGGGTGTAACTCACTCATTCCCCGTGTGTCCGGGAGATCGCGGCTCGGGAGCCCCCGCTGCCTTCTGCGGGACAGGGACAGGGAACCAGCCCCTTCTCCCTCAGTGCGCAGCACTCAGTCCCTCCACCACTGTGGAGGTGCCACCACTTCTTACGTGGTTCAAAAAAACTCGGAAAACTAAATCCTTAAAAACTGTCTCGGTGTGATCTTATATGTTTAACGCAAACCTCTTTGCCTCCACTAACAAGCAAAATGTGATGGGAGGGAAACTGGTTGTTTCTTTTCAGAAGGGCTGTTATCGTGGCAATAGCATTAGCTGACAATCTTTCCTCATCTGCTCTGTGTAAGGCAGGACTTGGGTATTTTCTGAAGGGTCAAGCTCGCAGTGGTCTAGAAGAAACTGCTTTAGGAGGCAGACAGTGTCTCCAAGCCACTTGAAGCTATTGTAATTCTCCTGAGGATTTTCAGTGACTTTCAGGGTGGCTCCTGCATGTTTTGGGACAGCCTCTGACATTCTGTCTGTTTTGCTAAAAGTTTGTACTTGATATTCCAGAGCTGTAAGAATAGGTGTTGTGTGATCCCAAAGAGAAATGTAGTTTCCTAAGCAGAAAGCAGTCTCATATAATAACAGTGTTCAAAAACGTTGCCATGCTTGGAGTTCATAAAATAAAGGCTTGAGTATTTTGACTTTTTGACAGCTGAAAATAATTCTCTTTTAGTAATCAAATCCTCTGAAGTTGGACTCTTGAGAAAATACGGAGGGAAATTGCTTCCTGTGCAGAACTTTGGAAGAAACACCCTTAATAGTCACTGTGCTGGAAGTATGATTCAGAAAATTGTAGAAATTTAGCACACGTGCTCTAGTTTTGACATAAGGGAAAAATAAGCACATTAGTGGAAATTTGGTCAGTGTGAGGCTGCTTTCTACATCACAGCTGCATCAGGGTAAAATTTATAAATGAAGGTAAGCTTCATAAAGCTAAAGGTGGCAGTATAAATACTGCAGGAAAAGTGTGCTGGTCTGAAGTAATATCAGTAACTGTTATACTAGAAGCATAAACACTGAAATAAATATTCCCTGTCAGTAGAGAAGACCAGGTAAAGGTATATCTAGTGTCTCAATTATTATTGAGCTGACTATGCCAGATTGTCAGTGTGGCACCTGGTGAATGGATCTGAATTTCCTTCTAAAGACAGGATAAGAAAAAAAATTGAGCAAAATACCCCTGAATTTTGGATTGGGAATACTGTGGGATTTTTCATATGCTTGTGGTTTTAATCTGTTGAGGATGGGGAGGCTTAGATTGGGTGTTATCAAAAAACATTTGTCCTAGTTCTGGCATGAATCCAGTCACCTCATTCACTTGAGTGAAATTGTATTTATCTTCTTCGGGAAGAGCTTCTACAAACAATGGGTGTTTCAGCTAGCATATTGCATTCAGGCTTGAAAGAACAAAGTATGTTTGTGTCAGAATTGCACATTTGTGTAAACCTACAGACATCAGTGAAACCACACCATCCTCTGAGGACTGGTACAGTTGAGATACATATTTGTGTTAAATTATACTTTGCCTGTGGAACCCTATCAAGTGTGTGAAACTAACAAATGTTTTGAAGACTTCTTTCAAGGCTAGCCCATTAAGGTCCTGCAGGATTCTTTTGTCTTATTTGGAAAATATATTTGAAGTAATTCCTGTGTAACAGAATAAATCTGTCTCTTAGTTGACTCTCTTAACCTGTGTAGGAGGTTGAAGATTGCATAAGGATTATGTGCATGAAACTTAGCAAGTGTCAAGTTTAATACAACTCTGCTGCTGATACTAATATGATCAGCGAGGTAAAAAGTCCATGCCCTGTCTTGCTGATCAGTCACTGTGAGGGAGGACCAGAAGTGCCAGGCTGTCATTTGTATTCTTAATTGGGGACCAAATTTGGCTTTGTATGATGCTGCTGAAATTTGCTTGCTCTTTGGTGCTTGGCATGGGCCCCTTTAAAGCAGCAAGTTTATTTTCCAGTGCTTCTCAGATGGCTCTAAATTTGTAAGATATGTAGAGAAGACACTGATTTAGATTGTCCCTGATGCTTTGCTTTTTTGGCTTTAAGGAATGGTTTAGGCTGTCTGCACTGACTTTTGATTGTGAGCTTCAAGGGGTCCTGCTTTGCTGTGAAAATACTTTTGGCAGATGTGGGAGGGGTGTGCCTGGGGACCTGGGTACTGATAACGATGCTTTATGTAATTGCATTTGCCTATCAGCTTTTTCTGATAGCCTTTTAGCACATCAGGCACAGATAGGGCAAACTGATGAGTAGATTCCTACTGCTTGGAAGTTGCAGGCTGAAGTGTCTCCCTGAATGCAGCGGGTTATCTGCAGATAGCAGAGACAAGCTTAATAAGAGGGGTGAGTTTAAGGATATTTGCATTTGTTTAAGGCCAGAATGGAAAAAAACTTTAGTTGCCATCCTTCCCCACTCATCTCCCTTTCTTCCCTGTAGTAGAATTACCCTGCTGGCTGGAAAGTAAGAGATTCCTGGGCAGGAGTACTGACTTTCCCATTACCCTGTCCATTAGACTCAGCTGATTGCTGTGTGCTGAAATCAGAATGGGAGAAGGACATGACTGCTGGTAGGAATTGGAAGGGAACTGGAAATTAAATCCTCCTCCCACCTCTCCCTGCAGTACTGGTGGCTCCCACTAGCCTAGAACCTGAAGCTGTTGGGAGAGTGCTGTGATTGATGGTTTGCACTTCACAGTTTCCTGAGTTTGCTTGTTCAATGTGATTTGTATTTCTACTCTTGTCATTTTTTATATGAGGATTATTCCTCATCAGATGATTCAAAAAAATCTTGCACTCTAGTGTTACAAAGATTTCTGTTGGCTTTCCAGTGACACAATGTAACCAAGATTGTGACTTCTGCCTTTTACTTTACCCCAGCATGTGTATGAATAAACTTGTGTGCTTATTATGTTGCACATTTTCCTTCCTGTGAAAAACAGTTCTCTGTGATGTGACCTAAGCACTGTAAAAACAGCCTGTGTTGGGTGGGAATGTATATTAAGTCAGGATGTGAACTCAATCCTCATTTCAACAGGGTGGTCAGTTTACATTATAACTATAGTGGCAAAAAGGACTTCAGAGTCTTCTGCATTCTGCATTTCTTTGAAAACTGAAGACTTAACTAAGGAGATAAAGGGAATTCACAGTCTCTTCCAACACATAAGATAAAGTGAATAGATTTTCTTAGTGAGTACAGCAGAGTGTTACCTGTGTGCACCTAAATGTGCTTCCTCTCCTTTTTCCATGTGCCTATAGCTACTAAGGGTGGCATTTTGGAAGGTACATTTGTGGCTTGTGGGAGACTAATTATTTTTGCTGAAATTCAAAAATTAACTAGAAATTTGAAAAGCTGGCAGATGTGTTTTGGGAAGAAATATTATCCTGAAGTTTCTGGTCAATGATTACTTATCTAGAAAACTTCTCTGTGACTGGTTTTGTCAATGAAAGCAAGGAGTAACCTTTGACCTAACACAGCAGAGCTGTTGCTGTGTTAGTTGGTAGAAGAATACTGTTTACCTTTATGCTCTCTACTACTTGTGCTCTGAACAGGAAAGGAATGAACTGATAGAATTTCAAAGGCTTGATCATATGTTTGGTCACTTGTCCAATTTGCCATCTGTTTTTTGATGTTGGCTAGTTGCTAAGCAGAACTAATTGCAATTCTTTTGTTGAGACATTCATTAAAAAGATCTTTTTTATTTAAAAGTTGCATTTCTACAGTTCTTGATTGCTGCAAATTGAAAATGGCAGTTTCAATTAAAAAGGTATATTTCTTCTCACATTATGAATAATTTAAGAGAAGTGCAAAATAGTTTCTGTTGTCATTTCTATCCAAGAAAGTGTTACTTTGTGCAGGGTTGGACTATGTCCCTCAAAAATGAGCACATATGGCATATTAGGTGGAGTGGGACACAGCTTTGCAGGACAGGAAATATGGGTCCAAACCCAGCAAAGCAAAGCAGTGGATCACTACCTGTACATAAAACAGGGGAACTATGGAATACTGCTGCACTGAGGGCAGGTGCACAGAGTTTTTTAGTGTGTAACAACCACATAAGCTGAGAAGCTGAAGCAATAATTCCCTTAGTCTGTGCCCTTTCACTGAACTGCCATTTACAGGTTAAACTGCCTGCTGTGTTTTATCTGTACACAATTGAACTAACACCTGAAGATTTGGTAACATCTGCTATATACATTACCTCTGGCTTGTATTTACTGTCAACAGTCTTGTTTTTGTTGATCTGAATTCAGGCTTTCACAGTGAGAGAGCTCATAAATGCAGCATGAACCCCTGCAGTGACATTGCTTCTCTCTGTTACCATATCACTCACTTGTAACAGGAAAGCTTTCTAAACTGCACAGAATGGGATGAACTCTCTCTTCTCCAACTTGTTTTATAGCCTCTCCTCTCTTTTATACAGTGTTCATCTCTACATAAAAGCTTTCAGTCTGCTTTCTATCACAGGTAGAACTTGCATTTGTTATTCTTGGGGACATCTTCCAAGGTCCACTTCCCTGGGCAGTCTCTTGCAAAGCTAACTACCCTTTGAGTAATATCCACCCTGAACCTCCCCTGACATAACTTTTCCTCTTGTCCTGTCACTGGCTGCCTTGAGAGAAGTGGCTGACCCTTTCCACAGCCTCCTGGCAGGTGGAGAGCTATAAGGTCTCCCCTGAGCTTCCTTTTCCCCAGGATGAACAACCCCAGCTCCCTCTGCTACTCCTCATAGCACTCAGGTTGCAGACTCTTGTCCAGCTCTGTTGCCCTTCTCTGGACACACCTCAAAGTCCTTTCTGAAGTGAGGATCCCAGCAGCAAACACAGGACTTGAGCTGCAGCCTCAGCAGTGCTGAGCACAGGGGGACAATCACTTCCCTGGTCCTGCTGGCCACACTATTCTTGGTAGGAGCCAATATGCCATTGGCCTTCTCTGCCACCTGGGCACTGCTGGCTCACGTTCAGCTGCTGTTGACCAACACCACCAGGTCCTTTTCCTCTGGTCTACTTTCCAGCCACTCTGGCCCCAGCCTGTACTGCTGAAAGAAAAATCGGCCAGAGAGGTACTTTTGAAGTTTAAAGTGTCATTGGAAACAAAAGGTGAAGGTGTGATGGGCACAGTAGGTCTGCCATCTTTATTTTAAATAACTGTCTAATCAGAAGTCAAAGCAAGTTGGATATTTGATTTCCATTCTCTTTTCTAGCCCACACATTCAGTTTGGTCTGGAGCATTTATGTTGCTATCTGGATAAATAACAGCATTCTGGAAAGCAAATACAGGCAAATAATTAGCTGTTGTTGACTTGCATCATACAGAACTTGTTCAGTTCATATAAATGAATCAAATGAAGTGTCTAGGTGATTTAACCAGAAGGTAATGTGGAGAGGAACCCTCTACTCTGTAATGTGAGAACTGAGCAAAGAGGTGGTGTTCAGACAATTTGGTGCTTAGAAACTGGTGTGACAGGATTTGTTTTTCATTTCTTTATTTTTCCTGAATAACAATTGAATAACAAAACCACAAAACATAGTCTTTATGCTAGGCACAATACTCAGACTGAAATGGCAGTGATGGAGCCTGTGTCTGGGTACCTCAACCTGCTTGTGGAGCAGCTGGCTGAGCAAGGCTTAGCACTGCTGGATCTCCTGCTGCCTTCTGGGGGAGCCTGGAAAATCCAATCTCTTCTTACCCAGACAAGAGATCCCTGAGTGTTTCTGGAAACAATGGGGATCATACCTGTGCAACTCAAAAAAATTGCTGAAGGTGTGTTGGTGGTGTCTGACCTGCTGCTTCTCTCAAGAGATCCTGGGATGTCCCCTCCAGGCTTGCTGCAGTCCTGTCTGCTGCAGGTATCAGTTACCAGAGGGGATTGTATGATGCAGCTGTGAGTGACAGGCTTGTTAAAACATCTGGGGCATGCTTGAAGGAGTAAATGCTTCTGTTTCACATAATGAAAATAGCTGTGCATGTTTTTATCAGGTAGTTGTGCTGTAATGAATATTTGATACTTTGTTCAGATGTCAACACTGGGTGCCTTGTGTGTGTTTAAAGTGAGCACAGTGCTGTGAGCAGCTGCCACAAACTAAGGGTTTTTCAGATGAGGTACTGATGGTGGTTAGGTATGTGACTAATTTAGCAAAAAAAATAAGCCCAAACCCTCTGCTTGTTGAATGTTTATTGGAATAATAAACAACGCCATTTTGTTTATTTTAATTAATTTTCAGGAAGTATATTTTAGAATTATTAGTAAGTATAGATCTAGCAACCAAAGCAGGCTGCTGCTATCAGGCTAGGAGAGTGGTGAAAAGGATGTAGCAACAATCCTTCCTTCAGGCAGAAGAGAAGCAAAAAGCCCTTTATTAAAGAAACATAACTTTTACAGACTAGATAGTGGAACTGGGAACAGACTCAATTCCATTGGTGCAAGGAAGGTGACACCCCTGGTAAACACACGTTCACAAAAACATCACTTCTCTCATGCATCCAGCAGGTGCTTCTCATTGTTATAATTCTTTCTCTCATGTTTTCCTTGAGCAGCTTGAGAAAATCCAAGCCTGCTTTTTCCCTGGCATTCACCAGCATCCCACAGCAGGCAATAATGTTTTCAAGGAATTATGTTATTGAAAGTTTTGAGCATCTTGTTTTGACTTGCAGAAAGTTGCCTCATGGTATAATCTGTTAACTTATTCCATTTAAAAAATAATGCTGCTTGAGTGGGGACACTCCCCCCACTGCTTCCCAAACCATTTCCATAAAGTAGGCTTTGATAGCATTTGACCTGGATTGGACTTCAGTTATTCTTTTCTGTTATTAATATTTAAGTTGTTGAAGAAGTTGTGACTAAATGCAAATACAAATCCTCCATGAATTAATACCTTTTTGGCCCTGTGATACGAGAATTGGTACTTTGGAACAAGATGGTAGTCTGTGTTCCAACAAATCTGTATTTTAGAGTATAGCTAAACTTTTAAAGGGTGCTTGACAAGAGAACAGAAGAACAATGGGTGTATTATAATATCATGTCTTATATTTTGCCTTTTTAAAGTACCACGGGAAAGAAATTCAGGAACTGTTCTGGTGTTTGCTTGGGATATTTTGTAGTATCAAATAGGCTCTTCATTTTACTATTTTAGCCAGTAAATATTTTGCTGTTTTATTAGTGACTTTTAATTTCAGCAGTTGCAACAGTGTATGTAGTGAAACAGCAGCCTGAAAGGTAAGTTCTGCAGCTCTGGTGTAATCACAGTGTTTCTGAAAGGAATAAGAAATGCAACTTATTTTTTTATACAAGAAGAAGGCATGTCACATAAAACATTTCAGCAGGTAGTGCTGTGTAGGTGATCCCATGGCTGCATTTTCTGTCGATAAATTAAAGTGATCTGGGGACTGTTTCCTGGAAGAGCAAAACCAATGAGTTTCAGTGCTGCTGCTTTTGGAGCAGCTGGGATTGTGGTAGAGTCTCTCTGTCCTTCTACAGCCTTCACAGTGAAAATATGTCTCTAGACTTTCAAGGTGCAGTAATATCTGTGAGAGGGAATGGATATTTGGCTATGCCATGATGCCAGGTTAATGAACTGAGCAAGTGAATCTGGTGGGAACTGAGAAATGAATGAAATGAACCATTTGAAATTCTCCTTTTAAATTAACTCGTTTCTAACATCTATAAAATGGCCATTACCTTTCAGCTTGGAAGAGTAAGTATGTGCCTGTTCATTAACAATCTTTGATCTTGAGCTAGAAATTGAGGCCCTGGCTGTACCAGGGAGTATGAGGTACAACCTTTGCTTCCAAGTAACTTCAGATGTGGCTTCTCTTGGCCATGCCTTGGCAGGACAAGCTGTGACTCAGTCACTGAGCAGGCTACTACCAACCAAATGGTTTGGGCTGTGCTACTGGTATGAATTTTTTCCCCCAAAATCTTGTTCAATGTTTTGTTGTCAGAGGGGCATATACATTTCTCCAGTTTTAGTGGTTACAGCAGTATCTTAGCACTACCTATGATGGGATAGCCTTATCTCCCTAGTAGCTTTTGTTTATCAAACCAGGAGTGCAGTTGGCAGAGGAAGTCATTATCTCTGCAGATCGTAAAGTCTTTTCTACAGGGCATCCTGTTTTTATGAGGTTGCTGGGATATGCAGTGAGCTGCTGCCATCAGAGTGAGAAATAAAAAGGCTGTCACCATGATGTGTTCTTGCTATTGGGATGGTGTGGATAAAAGCTTATACGTGGAGGTTAAGAGAATCTAACAATGTCCAGTGATAAGAGCACTGGTTTGTGAGACTTCAGTTTAGTACATGGCTCTGCCTTAGTGTGTTGTGACCCCAAGCGAGTTTCTTAGTCCTTTAAGTTCTCACTTCTAATTTGTGAAAGACATCTAGTGATGCCTGGAATTGAGATGGAGCACCAAAGATTGTGATTTGCTCAGATACTGTTGTAGTGGGAGCCATATTATTGTCACAAGTTTGAGAAATTGTATGTTGTTTGTATGAGTAAATGTATTATGGGAAAACCTGAAAAAGAAAATCTTATGGGTTGAGATAGAACAATTTAATAATTGTAACAAGATATCATTATAGTAATACTAAATACACCAATAATATTTATGACAATTTTAGTAAAATAAGTGGGAAAGAGAAGTCAAAAGAAACCAATGATGCACAATACAATTGTTCTCCACCCACAGAACAATATTTAGCCCATCCCTGAGCAGCAATTGGCCCCTTTGAAGTAATTTCCCCTGTTTGTATCCTGAGCATGATGTTCTGTGATGTTCTTTGGCCTGTTTGGGTCACCTATCCTGGCCATGCTCCCTCCCAGCTTTTTGTGCAGCTTCTCACTTACAGAGCAGAAGATGCTGAAAAGCCCTTAAGACAAACACTGCTTAGGTGAGCCAAAACATCAGTGTGTTATCAAGATTACTCTCGCACTACACACAGTAAACCACAGCACTGTACCAGCTACTAAGACAATTTTACTCCATTCTAGATGAAACTAGGACACAGCACAACTGTGAAGTAGCACATGAAGAAATACATTAACATACCAGTAACTGGTCATTCCAGCAGTGGAAGGCAATCCAGGATGTATGGGGCTTTTACTCTTTGCTGCAAAATGTTGTGTTGTAAATGTAATCACATTTTTGCTCCCTATCCAACCATTTGTGATTCTCTGTAAAGTTCCCTGTGGAGATAGAAGCTTTCTAGCAACTTTTCCAAGGGAAATTTGGACTAAGCACTGGAAGGTTTTTGAAAAAAGAAATCAGACGAAACACTGAGAGCAGAATAAGAATGAAAGCTTTCTTTTCCTTGTTTCCAATAGTTTTGTGAACTTTTTGAATAGCTGATAATGGCAGGAAATGGAAATCCTTAATTTAGAAAAGTTTCTAACCCAAAACCCAAGACCTAGGAAGGTAGTTTTGGTTATGTAAATTGGTTGCATTGTAACTGTTTCTGTTCTTTGAGAAAAAAACAAAAGAAAAACCAAAACAAACTTCTGAAGTAATTTCCCTAAATATAGTGAAAATGGACAATAGAAGGGCTGATTTCTGCCCTGAAGTGTTCTCCATCTCTCACTCTAGGATGTTTCACACTTGAGAAGTTGTCTCTGTGCTCATGCTCATAATCCCCATTCCTTTAGCATCCAGTGCATTCAGCCTGCTGCCAACATCCAGTACCACACCTGTGTAATTGGTGAAAATGGTGAAAATGCTTTGTCTTACTGCTAGGCTCAGGTCTGCCTATTTATCTTTATAGTGTTGTCCTTGCACTTTTTAAGGTGATGATATTTGTATGTAACCATTAGACTCTGATGTTTGTCCCCTGACTTTCAGAAAGTGATCGCTTTTTTTTCCTTTATATTGTCAAGTGTGCTGCCAGCACCAACTGTTCTTGCTTTTGGGATGAAGGTTTCCTTGTCCTGCAGCAGCTGCTGTCCCACAGAGCCCAGACTGCCTCCAGTGACACTCAGCAAGGCACTCCAGGGCACCATTAGGAACTGAGTGGAGACCGGGGTATGTCCAGTTTGCTTCCCACCACAGTCTGCTGCCCAAGATGATTTTGCCTAGAGCTGTTCTGGTCACAAAGGCAGGTGCCTAGGGTGAGAGAGAGAGAGCAGTCAGTGCCTTAAAGGAAGACTCTTGGATGAACCCTCTGCTTTACTGCTGTCTCCTTATACCCTGTGAGGGCTGGTTTCTTTTCCCTATGGAGAGCAGCATCTTCCTGAAGTTTAAACCACTTCAGCACCTCAAAAAAGGTGGAATCTGGGACTTTACTCCCATTGCCCAAGGCATGTAGGCCTTTTGTATCTAGCTCTTGAAATAATGCTTTGAAAAACCAGTGTTTTGGCTTTCTGTGTGGGAAAATCTGTGTGTGCCAATGTGTGTGCCTTGCTGATTAGCCCAGTGGGTCAGCCACCCCTCTGGAGCACAGAGCTGGGCTGGAGGGTGGTGGGAGGGAGGGCTTTGACTCCATCAATCCCTTTCTGTCTGTAGCTCTCAGGAATGCTGAGAAACCATATGCAGTATTGTTCCCCCAGGCATATTCTCATGTGCTTTGAGCAGCTTGGCTGTAAGCAATTCAAGTGACAGGCATCCAGCCCTCCCTTGGGAGGCAAAATATAGTTCAGTCATCACTATAGGAAGGAGAATGAGATTCCAAGGATATGAGGGGAATCTGCTTGAAAACAGCAGCAATGTAAAGGGGCTCTTAGGCTTTGCTGTCAGGGATTTACCCAGTCCCAGCCAGAGACAGACTTGGGCAGTTTTGTACCTGCTGTTGGCAATGCCTAAAGGCCTTATTGTATGTTTCTATATTATGTTGTAATTTTCTTCTGATTCTGAACATTTGATATTGCCATATATGTGGCAGACAGACTTCAGTACAGGGGAAACACACAAGGGAGTGACTTGACTTAATCTTTTGAAGCAAAGAAGACCAGACTAGTTGAGAGGTTCCATAGGCTATTTAGGGGGCTGGAAGGGGTCCCTGAGCACACTGATGGTGAGATGGTTTGTTAATTAATTCCTTTAAACATCCTGGTTCCTTGTTTATTAATACATGATGTGTATTGCTGTATCACCTGATAGTATAAATGATAATATAAATTATACTTGATAGTATAAATTATTTTATCCATGTGTTCAATTTATCAGTATTTATTTTGGATAAGGCAGAGCACATAGTAAGGTTTCATGGTTGTACTCTGTGGAAGCAGACTATGCTTGATCTGACGTAAAGAAATTTATCCTTTTGTAGCATTTTAGTACATCTGAATAAGGCAGACAGAATTTGCATGCTTGTTTTGTACTGCACAGCTGGGATGTTTCCTAGCATTATGGAAAATGTCCTAAAATTTGCTTTACTGCCTCAAAGAACAGTAGCTTTTCTAATCTGTTGGCATTGCCCATTCCTGTTTCCCACAATTCTGTATCTTCTTAGCTCTACACTACTGAGCCTCCCACATGAATTCATGGTAGTCTTAATTAATCAGATCATTCCTCTCACTCACAACATCCCAATGATTTATCCATACTGAGTAACTCAACCTGATAGAGATATAGAGACAGATTTGGCAAGTTCAGGGAGGGTTTAAGAATCATTCTTTTTAGTTTCTCTGATGCTGCAGGTGAGTGGTTGTTAGTGTATAACTGAGCCATGAATATTTTGAGTCAAGAAATAAAAATAAAGCTTTGGAAGTTTGTGGTTTCTTCGCAACAGAAGTAAAGTGCACTCTGATTTCTCAGGTCCTGAAGCTGTTCTACCCACCTCTCATCTGCTCTCAACATTCCTTTCTGAATTACCTGAAGGAGGAGTAATACCACACTTGAGGAAATCTCTGCAGCAGTAGCCTTTTTCTGATAATAGCTAAACCAAAACATGCTCAAGGTCTGTTTTCACTAGCAGTTCAATTTCCCTGGACAGAACTCTTGCTGTGCTGTTAATATCAAATTATCAAGCCTGTTGTTTTCTTTTTCTGAGAAATCAGCAGTTGCTGCACTGGGTCTAACCCAGGCTCTGCTATTCTGTCTCTGGCAGTGGCTAGCACCAGATGTCTCTGCAGTGATTGGGCTCTGGAGCAGCAGGTGGGAGTTAATCCACCCCTACACTAGGTTTTATCATGTCTTTAACAGCTAGCAATACCTTAAGCTCTGGAAAAGGCATGCCAATATTTCAGCTTAATGGCTCTTGTTGTAATGAAGTGATCCTTCTGGGTAGTCTTGCCTAGAACAGGGAGTATACAATATTTTTGAGTCATAATTGGTTTAGTTTGTTTTGGTTTTTTTTTTAGGGTTTTTTTGTTGTTTTTTTTTTTTTTTTTCAGTTTCCCTTAGTCTTTTTCTGTTTATTTCCTTTTCTTTTTGAGTTAGTGCCTCAGAATATCTATTTCCTTTATGTGCTGGTACTGCTCCTGTTTACTGAACTGATAGTTTTTTGCACTTTTTCTTCCTATCTTCTCGGTGAAATTGTTAACATTTTCTCTTATGAAAGAGACCTTCTTTGTTGAAGCCATCTCAGCTGCAGTGATGGCAAAAGTGCTTTTTGTTATCTACTATTCTAGGAGGCTGCTCTGCTGAAAAATGTTAACCTGTTGTTGCCTAGGTGCAATCTGGCCACTTGTGCAAGCACAGCCAACATCACCTGCCCTGGTCTTTTGTTAGCTGGAGCTCAGTTCAGTAAAAAATAGCTCCATTTCTATTTGAGCCAGGGAATATGGTATCTCAGGTCCACTAATGGGCACTATTTTTAAAGCAAAAATGTGTTTGAGGCATTGATCTGTCAGTTCAGCTAAATAAAAAGTGTGTGATCTGAGAATCATGAATTCTGAGAATGGAATAGCCTCAGTAGCACTGAGCACCACCTAAGTATCATCACCTAGTGTAGCTCAGATTCAGGTTCCAGCAGAACCTATTTGTTGCAAATTCTAACAGTTGTTATTACCCTAGAGCTGCTTGTGAATATCCTGGAACAGACAGCTAGAGCAATTGCTTGAATTTTCAGAGCTGTATTTCTTGAAGAGATCTCCTGCAGCAGCTGTAAATCTGCAGATGTTGAGTGTTCCATTGATACAGAGCAAAATAAAGACAGGAAATAAATGGTACCACACATTACTGCAGTGCTTGGGAGTAATTCAGCTGGAGTGCAGGTCTAACCAATTCCTATTTTACTGATGAGATTACCGAGACACTGAGAAGCTGAGGGATTGACCTTCAGAAATGCAGTGCAGAACGCCCACTGAAAGCAGTGGGAGGCAGGAGAGCAAGGCAGCTCTGAAAAGCAGGTTCTGGCAGACTGCAGGAGAAAACTTGGGATTCCTGTCTCCCAGAATAGATTAGCATTCAGTAGTCTGTCCAAAAAAATAGATGCTTAAATGCAATGTTGATAAATGTCTTAACCTTATGCTTTGCTGGTGACAATGCAGGTTTGTTTCTGTCTGTTCAGTTGTGGAAGGAATGCAGAGCCCCAGAGGAGAGAGGATGAAGACTTATGTAGGCTGTTTTGAATGAGTCTCTTTGCTGTCTTCAAGAATCAAAAGGTGCACAGACTGTTCTTTCATGGGGTGAATATGTGGGCTATTTTTTGATTAAATACTGAGACAATTCTCCTTAAATAGCAGCAATGCTCCAGGGGTCTTGGTGTCTTCTGTCCTGGAACACTGGGAAAGTTTTGCACTGAAGACATCCTGAAATAGTTTTCTTTTGTCTGATTTTAATTTTCTTCATACTGTGCACAAAAATGCTTTCTGGGTTAAGGTGTGACATGGCTCTGAGAAATGATTGTTCAATACCATCAGGGTGGGTGGCAGTCCCTGAAACCAATGCCACTGAGTGAGCTCCATAAGACATTTAAGTGTAGCCAAAGAATAGACCTAGAGGCTTGTAGCAGAGTGGTTTTTACTCCCAACCCTTTCCTTTTAGCTTCTTTCAATTTAAATTCAATGCAATTCTAGGTTTGAAACTGAGAAGGACTTGTGTGTAGGACATGAAATGTCTGTGCATGTGAGTTCTTGGCAAAACCTCTGTTGCTTTTTATCAGTCCAGATAAACCATCCCAGGAGATGCACATCCAAACCTGTGTCATTTAATAGCATGTTATATGAGATCTATCTTTTTCCAGTCTTAAGGGAAAGCCAGCTTTGGGGTAGCAGAGCCCAGCTATTACTGCCTGGGTCCCAGTGAGGCATGATGAGGACTGGGAAGGCATTCCAGTCTCAGCAACCAGTGTCTGATCTGCATTGACAAGGGATGCATTGATATTTTAGTGGCAATTTCCTAAAAGATACCCCCTTTTAGTGTTCAATACTGATTCTATAGTGAGGGCTCTTCATGTCAATAATTGTCATCAAAGTCAAGGATAAAGGATCTGATAATCTGGGTCAAAAATAATCATAGGAAGGAGAATCTTCATTTGTGGTTGTGTGTAGGGATGAGGAGGGTGATTTTCTTGGGTAGGTTTCTCCTGGGAGGAGTTCTGACATCCTCAGCCTGTGTTAGGATGTTGTGTCCAGTCAAATGTGAGTAATAGTCCCAGCAGTTTTCAGTTCTGGCAGATGTGTTCTGTTCTAAAATGTAGATGCTAAAGGGAATCAATATGAACGAGATAACAGCTTTCAATTGAAGCCTCCCTCACAGTCTGCTCCTCTGGGAATTTTGCAATTGCTGCCACATGAGTGGACTTGATGTTTTGAGAGTTGTGTGCAGGGCTAGTCCAGGTTGCCATACAGAATTCAGCAGCCATGAGAACTTTGAGAAGTGGCTAAATAATTCATTAAAGCACGTTTTTGCATTGTATGCATCTCTGTGATTTCTGCATCACTGAAACAGAATGAGCCTCAGAAAATGCAGGGGAGGATGTCCTCAGAAAAAGCAGGGAAGGCAACTTCTGCTTGTGGGCCTGAAAAAGGTTGTGTGGGGTTGGACAGCAATTTGAATCCATGCAAATGAATTGCAAAGCCTGAGACACATGATATTGGAGGTCCAGCTTAGAATGTAGTGGGAAGGAGTAACAATTTACTTAATAATTTTGCCCTTTGCAACCCTTAATTATATTCATACCTATTAAAAACCCCTGAGATACTTACAGCTCTTTAGTCTACACTGAGTGTTAGACATTAACACTGCATCACCATCAGGTTTATATTGAATATTCTGGTTCATTTTGTGCAGCATGTCAAGAATAGCATAGAACCAATTTATATCCTAAATAAATAATGCACATATTTTTTCCTCCCCCACTACAGGCTTTTATTTCTCTGTTTACTGCAATACAGGAGTGGCATCTTCAAAGTAATCATTCTGTTTCTACAAGTGGATGTGTCTGCTTAATATTAGAGAACATCCCTTTATCCATTGGTTTGTCCAAAGCAAAGGAAAAATCTCCCTTCTGTGATTTCTCAGTATTCACAGGATGTATAGAAGCATGTGTGAAGTGTCTAAAGCTCTTCTTTTTTGGAGGAAGGTCTTTTCTGTGGGACAGTGTAGTAAGGAAGATGGTGTGTTTGTCAAGAATGTGGAATGCAAATCTTAATGATTCCTTGCTCTTGTATCTGTGGAGATTTGTCTTTGCTTGGTTACTCCCCCTGACATTCTTTAGTGAATCAGATTCTACTTCTTTACTCCTTATGCATAGTTCAAGCTCTTCTGTCAAAGCTTGCAGCACTTCTGCTTCTCTCTCTTGATGTAATAAACTCTCTTAAAAATAAGAAGAACCTGAGGTGATTAACTATAATCCCTCCTGAATTCTGTTATAATCATCAGAAAATCTTTTATTCTCTTCAGCTAAGCTTACTGTTCAGCTCTTAGTATTAGGATGGAACTCTGTGATCACTGGCTAGCAAGTTAATGCATCTTAAACTTTCATCCTTCTCAGAGGTATGATAACTTATGGGTATGACTCTGTTATGTTGGAAATGCAAAGAAAACTGCATTAGCTGAAGAATATGCAGAGTTTGTGTATGTACCTTAAAAATGGACAGTGCTAGATATAAGGGCTGGTAAATTCTTATGTGCTGAGTAGATGGCCTGACCATAATTTTAGTATTTTTACTCATTCTGTGTGCACTGAAGAGCTGCCTCTGTTCTTGTCTGTTCCTTTGAGGCAAAGACCTTTGCTTTGGTTTCATAGTAACTTTATAGTAATTGCTCTGTGATATGAAGGAACAGTTATTATCCCAGTGGAGATTGAAGTAATTTATCTATTTTACCAGACTAATCTAAATGTGCAAGAGGCATTCCAAAAAAGTAGACACTGCTTTTGAATTGCTTCACTATCTGTAGTGCTAATCTGTATTAAAGGGGTTTTTTTTTGAAAGTAATTTTCAAGTAGAGAGTCTGTTTGGATTGCTTTGACTAGGGTTAGTCTGGGGGTGTTTTTATGCTTTTAGTGCCTTGTTTCCAGGGAAGCCAAGGTCATTACCCAGAGGCTCCTTCAGAGCTGCTGCTTCTTGAAATGAGGCTGTGTTTAGGGAGGTACATAAATGCTGTCATCCAAAGTGTCCCCCAGGATGGGGATTACTGGAAGGGGCAGGACGAGTTGTTTTGCACTAGAAGTGTGTTTGGTCCTTGGCAGCCCTGGCAGTGCTGTAAGGGGCTCAGGGCAGTCAGACTGGAGCTGTGAGGTGGTCCTTGGTGCTGTGTATCAGCCTGCTCACAGGTGCTGAAGGAGGGAGCTTTGTGCTGTCCTGCTAGGGGAGAGGTGTTTCCCTTCCTGCTTTGAACCACTTGGGTTTGGGAGAGGCAGAACCAAAACCAATAAATTCTCAGTTCCTGGTATCTGGCCATCTAAAAAGTAGGGAGAGCTATCTCTTTGTAGTTTCTCTAACTTCTTAATCAGTGATTGCATGTGGGTGATTTAAAATGCCATGTGAGTGCTCACTAATAGCCATGTTAGTGGTGCTATCCTAATGAGCTGGCTGAATTGTGGGCATGCAAGTAGCTATTGACAGGATTAATTGTTCAGGACTGGTAGTGCTTCAAAATCAGAGGGATGAGGCTACTGATTTTGACAGTGATTTTTCTATTTCGTTTGCTTTAGCATCCGTGGTGAGGAGGTGAAACTGCTGCTGCAATCCTAGTTTTGTTATTGCCTAGAAAAAAGTTCAAGTAGTTGAAGTTTACCATAGTGTTATCAAGTGGAGTTGAAAGGAATTTATTGAAAGCATTAACTGTTGAAATAAGAGTTGAAACTCCATTTGGAGCCATTCTAGCACGTAAACTTTCTTAGCAATACTTGTCAATGGCTATGCATTCTCCTGCTGTGGGTTTGTGGGTAGATCAGAGCAGCACACTGTGCACCATTTGTAAAGAATAACTTCAGGCTTGCTTCAAACCCAGTGAACTTTCATCAGAAGAACTTTTGGAGAAGGCAGATGTAGCATTACTTAAGGAACCTAAACATTACTCACAGCCCCATTATTCTCAGCACAGATGCCAAGGAAACATACAGTTTATAAAATAAGTACAAAATGCCTGGGCGAATTAAAATCTTAATGCTAGATAAAAAGGGAGGAATGCCTCTTCAGACTCTAAAATACTTTATAAACTCTGCTCAGATGTTAAGGCTTCTAGCCTATGACAGACTAAAAAAGAAGAAAAGAACATGGGAAAGGAGAAGTATGTTGTATATAGGAATGAACTTTTCACCTCTGTATCCAAACTGACTAGAAGCTCTAGATCAAGCTGGTTAAATAATCAAAGAATAAAAAATAATTATGCTGAAGGCTAGATTTAGTAAATTCAGAGTAGCAAATTAGCAGATGTTTATATAACAGAAGAAGAACTGATTATGGTTCCTGTGGTGTTAAATTCCTGTTTTCACTGAGGCTCCCTCCTGTACTGGTTTAAAATCTTCCTAGACTTCAATTGTTATTTCTAATAGATTGGTGGCCTCTTAGTTTATGTGTATGTTAGAAAAGACACATGCAAATGTTACTGTGCTGGGAAGTCAGAAGCTGCAGCAGTACAGCTCTTCCTGGCATTATGGTTGGGTTGTTTTCCACATCCTTATGGACAGTTCTTGATGTGTGCCATGACTGTCTGGGCATTTCTAACCTTGGAGTCCCATCAAAGTATTCAGTTTGCATAAGGTTCTTATGCTATTTGTTTGTACTGAAGCTTTCTTACATGCTGTGTCAAATTATAGTTTACTACTGTAATGACATCCCAATCTCAAGGGGTGACTTCTGGAGTAACTGTTCTAATATTTAGTGCCTAAACGTTTAATAAAGGAAGGAAAGCATAAAGTAGTTATGTCTGTGGTATCCTAATTTTTGTCTGTGTTATTTTATTCCTACAGCTTTATGGCTAAATCAAAATTTTGTACTCAGCTAATGGTCCTCACTGGGTTACTTATGTCAGCTTGCTTGCTAGCTATTGCTTTGGTATTCATTTGAAAAATATTTTAAGGAAATTGGGCTCTTACATTATAACTTACATATGTTAGGAGAAAAAAGTTCAGACAAAGCATGGAGTCTGTAAACTGTGGATGGTAGAATAAAATGGTTGTGATTTGAAGTAATTTGTCATTTGCTTGTTCTTAAGTCTAAGAATGTGATACACTAAGATTACTCTGTATCTGGTTCTGGGGGGTGAATTCTATTTTCAGTCCTTTGGCCTGCCTCCACCATGTGTGGACTGTTTAAAGCTGCAGTTGTTTGAAGATAAGTCTGTCCCTGCAGTGATACCCTTGTTTCCTCATCCCAGTTCTCAAGGGCATGTTGGATTAGCTGGAATAATGAATGTGTCTAATTGAGGGGAGTTGACATTGCATGTAGCTAATACAAAATAGGGTTGGAAACAGAGTGGGGATAATGTAACCTTTGAGAGGACATACTAATTTTTCTTTGGAAATGTGTGTTATGAAAGACCATTACTACAGGTGTTGACATGCCATGGTACTTAATATCCCATTCTCTGAGACTTCATGGATACTAAAGCTGGATTTACTTCATGGATCCTAATTTTGAATTGCCTGGCAACAGAGTGTCATCAGGACTGCTGTTTGTACTCAGTGTCTGCATGCAGAGAATGGCCTTTGGTCCCTCTGTTCCCCCCCTTCCTAACATCTTTACTGCTCTGCTCTGCTGCTGCTTCTCCATGAAAGCAAACCTCACTCCTGCTAAAGGGATGAAAGCTTAAAAGAGAATGATTTTTACATGTTAGAGAGTACAGTTTACTACACAGTCACAATGGGCCAAAAATGAGAATCATAGGAGGTGGTTTAAAACCACAGCTATAAAGGAAGGAGGTGGTATGTTGGGATCTCAGATTTCTGGTATCAGCACTTTGTCTGATGCAAGTGCCACTACTAGAAGTAAAAAAACAAGGAGGAGAGAGCCTCTGTTTTATTTCCTAAGAGCCTTTGGGGTTTTTTTTCCGTGTTGACTCAGCAATGTGTGCTGGCTCATGCATGAAGTCTTTTACTGAATGAATTGAAGGTTTTGGTTTTTTGAAAGGAAAAAAGTAAGCCTCTTTGCCACAAGAGGGAGAGCATGAGAAATGTCAGAGAGAGGAAACTGCACTGTGGTGGCTCTGCTCATGTCTCAGTTTTAGACTCCACAAAAGGATAGGGAGATTTTTGGAGGTGAATTTCTCCATCATTATGCCCAGACTCACTAGGAAATGGAGGTGCTAGAGACAGTCAAAATCTAGCAAAACCTTGCCTAATCAGTGTTTCCTAGTGGTTCTTGCATTAATTATGATTATATCATAGCTTGAGATGTGTATCAGTAAGGTTTTATGAAATAAACTTGCAGGTTAATTTATACAGCACATCAGTCTTAATACTGGAGCTGGGACTTGAAATCTAGAGAAGAAGTAACAGCAGTTAGAATTTATCATTGCTTGTGTCTGGCTGACACTCTATTACTGAACACACTTAACTAAATGGATATTGATTTTTAGTTAATTCACAATACAACCAAGTCATGCTGATACACTTTTAATGTACTCTGACTTTAGTTATGCTGAAGGGCTACATCTATTTTAAGTGTGTTGGGGTTGGAATCAATTTAGTTAAATCTGTATAAAAGTGAGTATTGACAACCTCAAAGTGTTTCCTAATGGAATTTTGCATTGTAAGCTCATTTTCCATTAGGGTCAGGTTTAACCCCATCTTCTGTTTTTGATTTGGTCTTTGGTGGTAGCATTTTCTAGGCTTCTTTCATTTTATAAGATACAGCACAAGAGTGACTGAATACTGACACTCTAGGAATCAGTATTTCCAAGTCAAGAAATAACCTAATCTGCCTTTTGTTTTATTTTCTTCTCCTTGCTGCAGGTGTGTTGTAATAATAAGTATCTCATTCAGTTATTTTGTCTCATATAACTTTTTGTTCTTTCTCCTTTGATAATAGCTTTTAGATATTTTCCAATCCCATAGTGATCACAATAGTGATTAACTTGCAGAACCCATGAAAGGTGTCTGTACAAGTTCATTGCACACACAATTCTCAGGTGAGTGGAACACAGATCAGAAAGCAGATGTGCTGGGAATGTGTTTGTGTGTTCCTGCTTTGGATTGGGCATGGCTCAGAATGGAGCAGTAAGAGTTCCTTCTGCTCTGCTGATGCCTGTTGAGAGGCTGTGAGCACACACTGCTCCCTTTGTCTGCTTGCAGCTCCCTGCCTGTCTGCTCTCCAGACTGTTATGATGATAAACTCTGCAGGGCATGGACCAACTCTGAAAAAGCCAGGCACATCCTCATTAGCTGCTGCTCCCTCCTTGGACTATTTTTAGTCATTGTTTGTCTCAGCCAGTTGTTACTTCTGTTTTGCAGAGACTGCCAGCTGCATGCTTAGACAGCACCCAGCACTTGGCAGCCCAGACTAGGAGAGCATCTTTAGTCCCTGCTGTCACTCCTTTCCACCACAGCTCTACATTTCAGCTGTATGACACAAAGGATTTCTGGAATCATCTGAATTTTAACTGTGGCACTTGTCTTAGCTGTTTCAGTGCTGGTGCTATCAGACATATTTCAGTGCTTCTCAGGCATCCAGTTCATAAACTAAGTTGAGAGAGGCAAAGTTTGAGGCACAAACTGAGTGGCCAAATTGCATAGTAGCAGTGGTATGTAAATGAGTACATTGACTTCTATTTCCTGAAAACTGAGGGGGGGAAAAGCAACTCTCTTTAGCCGAAAGAAAATCTTCATAGTTTAGGTAGGCATATTAATTTAGGACATTTCATCCTGCATTTACAGCTTTTCAAAACTGTCAGGGCAGCTTGAGGTTTCAAAAACATTAATCCAAGGATGCCAAGCATACACCAACACAGGGCAGAACCTTCCCACCCCATCCTGTTTGTTGGTGGTTCTTCAGATGCAGGCAGGAAGTGGTTTGAGGACTGGAGGGTTTATTCTTCTAGTCTTGTCCCTGCTGTGCTCCTGCCCAGAGGCTCCACATACTTTTCCTAGCACATGAGAAAAGTAAATTTTTCAAGTGAATGACATTCTCACAGTTCCTATGCATGCAATAAGAACACATGTGCTAGAAAATGCCACAAACATCTGCATTTGACTTTGTGCATGTCCTGTTACAAGATGTCCCATGTCTCTGTTGTGTGACACTTACCTGTCATGTGGTTTTTCTAATGTCATGATGGGGTGCCTCTTAATGCTTAAGTCTCTAGAAGAATTGATTTGCCCCATGATCTGGAGTTAGTGAACCTTGTGGGACACCACAAATGGCACACTTCCAAGTAGACCCTGAGCACCTCTGGGATCTGCTCTTCAGCTTGTTCCCAATCCACCTCCCTGACACTCATACAGCCCACACTTACTGATTTTGCCAATGAGGATGTTGTGAGAGGCAGGGTTGAAAACCACACTGAAATCTAGGTAAGCAATATCTACTGCTTTTCCTTCATCCAGCCAGGCAGTTGTTTCATCATAGAAGGCAATCAGGCTGGTCAAGCATGATTTACCTGCAGTGAATCCATGCTGACTATCCTGATCACCTCCAGGTACCCTTCCATTTAGTAACTTTATCCTTTATTTTCCTTTTGTTGTTAATGCACTTGGAAAAGCCCATCTTGTTGTCTGTAACATCCTTGGGCAGATTAAATTCCAGAGGGGTTTTGGCCTTCCCTGTTTAATTTCTGCTTATTCTGACAGCCTCTCCACATCCATCCCAAGTGGCCTGACCCTGCTTCCATGTCCTATGTTTTTCCTGTTTACACTTAAATAAAGGCAGACAGTAGTGGCTGGAAGCTGTGAGACTGAGGTAGCTCCCTGAAGAAATGGGCAGACAGGAGGCTGACTCCTGCTCCTGTGCCTGCTCTCCAAGAGCTCACTCATGCTTAGTAACTCTGCTACTGCAAACCTAATTTCATGGTGGAGTTAGTTCTGCAAGGTAAGGGGCATGTGAATAAGGGAAATGTCTTTGAGATGTTTAAGATGCAGGCTGTGCTTCATATCTGGAGTCTGTAATATTAATCTGTTTGAATTATTAACATCTATTCCAGATAGGCTTGCTACTTTCTTCCTTTTCTTTTTTTTTCTTTTTTTTTTTTTTTTTCTCATATGGTAACAGCTGCCTATTTTTATGTGAGCTTATGGGAAAATCAAGTGTTTCTCCAATTAAAAATAATTCTGAAGTTGTTCAGATAGCTGCACCCATACAAAGGGCAGCCTAGCAGCCAAGGCAGTAGCAAGGGTTTGTGCCAAGGACCATGAAGAATTCCAGCTGTGAGCAAATGTGAGAGAGCAGCCTCTGGGTACCCAAGCACTGCTCTCTCCCAGCTATCACTTCTTTCACAGCTGTGGGAATGCTTAAAAATTATGGATGGCTAGGGAGGAGGGGGAAAAAAAAGATTACAGTGGCTTTGAAATATTTGGCTAAAAGCCAGAAACATTGTGAGCAGAGATTCAGCATTACAACTGCAGCCACGAGAGAGACTCAGAAATGATTGGGATTTATTTTTAAAGTGTACTTAATTCCAAGTTTCTTTCTCAGAACATGTTGGCATGCTGAGGTCCAGCCTGTCCTTTCTCACTCTTCTGGTAGTATCACTCCCCCAGTCTGTCTCACTGATTCCCATCAGCTGTTATTAATAGTTAATTTAGTTAATTTTTCATTCTTCTTCTTTCAGCTATTTCCACTCCACTTTCAATTCCTCAGGAAGTTCAGACAGCTGAGATGGAAGTGAGGAAGCTGGGTTGAATAGAGAAGTCAGGTTGCAGTCTCTGAAAGATGTTTACCTGCCAGGTTATATAATACTCACCCTCCTGCCACATCTTTGGGGAGATTTTAGGGACTGGCTTGCAGCAACTGTGGCTAATGATGGCTCAGGCTGGTCTTCACTGGGTATCAGTTTGAAATTCTAAGTCCATGTAACCAGTGTGCAGCTCTTCCTTTGGGTGTGGGAGCTGGGATAAGTAAGTATCCAAGATATGTGAAATCTCATTGCTAGGATTTGCCCTGTGCACCCAAATACTTTCTAGGCTTAGGTTGACATCAACAAGAACTTTAAATCAGAGTTAGATTAAGAGATAATATTATAGATTGCTGCATATTTAGAGATTTGTTTGTATTAGGAAAAATGGGGCAGACAAAACTTTCATTTAAAATATTTTTCACATCTCTTTGAATGGGTGTGAATTGTACAGGTGACTGTTCACAGATTCACAGAGAGGGCAAGGTGTTTGTCAGCTCATCTGAAAAGTATGTGAGCACTTAAGAGACATTAGGATAAAAGAATGTATTTGCTTCTCAACAAGTGATATCATTCATCCACCTATATTTTAAATATTTTCTAAGAAGATCTAGAGACTCCCTGCTATTTGTAACTTCACAACAAATTCAGTTTCAGTGCAATTTGGGCAGAAATGCTAGGTCATTATCCTCTACCCCTTTAGCTTCTGTGAAAGTTTTGGCTTGTGGGCCATCATCCACCAGAGAGTAGGTAGCATGTAGTTACCACTTACCCATAAACATATTAATTATCATCCTTAGAAGAACCACTCCTTTGTGGCTCTGTGTAGTAAGGCATCCAACACAGCTCTTAAAACCAAAATATATTTCTATATAGAGTTAAAAATACACATCTTTATTTTTATATAAACATGTAAGTGAGAAGGATGAAAAGAATTTACTTGTAAGGGTATTTGACTGAAATTGGACATAATAGCAGCCACATAAGGTTAGGGGCAAACACTATTAAAGAAAATTTTGATGGATGGAGAAGTTAAAAAGCCTTCATTCAATGAAGCTATCAACATCAGTATTCAATTATTTTATTTACTTCATGTTTACCATACAAGAATATTGGGAGAACAGAATTCATTCCAAAGCAGTGAGGTGTATAGATGGAGTAAGACTGCTAAAATATGAGATCAGAGTAGATTTAATCTTAAATCAGCAATGAGATGGTGAGTCAGTCTCTAACTGTGACTCAAAATTCAATCTTGCTATTACTAGAAAAAACAGCTTTGTTTGTTGCACCATGTTGATATGTTAATATTGTAGCAGTTGAGCCTTTGAGATTAATTTTTGTCATAAACAGGCAAGTGGTATGTATATGTTGTGATGAAGAGTTTTAAATAACTTGATTAGGAAGTGTGTGTGCCTCTCTGCTATTGGCACCAGTGCAGCTGGAGGGGAGAGACAAACAAGGAGCTGCCACTGTGGCTTCTAGCAAGGGTTCCCTGCAGGCAGGAGGAAAGCAGGGAGTTGGGGCAAAGATGGATTCCATGTTCTATCATTGCTCTGTCCCATTGTTTTCCCCTTTAATCCCAAAATGGCACCCAGCTGCTTTTGGTGGGAAAGATTTTGCAGGAACTGAAGGTCCTAGCAGGCTCATGAAGAGCCCAGCCACTTTCTCTCCCTACCACTTTGGCCTTTGGTGCTGCAGGTTTTGGCTTTCAGACCACTTTAGAAATTGTTTTGACTTAGTGGCATGGCCATGTGACGTTTTCACATCCCTTTTAATAAGTTCTGCATCACCTTGTTTCCTACTCACTTTCTTGTCTTGAAACCATGGAGTGCTGTAAGGGAGATGATTCCATCAGACATGATTGCCTGTTCAGGATGAACAACTTGAATTGTTCCTTGTGCATATTCTCCGTGGTTTGAGGTTTGCATCATGCTCTCTGGCTTACTTCTGGGTAGTATTGTAGACACTAAAGTTGAGGCTCCATTTACTGATCCCATTTCAGAAGATCTGGTCTTAAAGTATATCTTAACTGTATATCTTTACAGAAAATGCCAGGGAAACATGAGGCAGCACTAAGGAATGTGTGTCAGTGTAGGACAGTAAGGTTTATATCTACTGGTGACAACTACAGAAGTGCCTGCCTGGTTCAATAGCAACTCAGCACATTCAATATTAGTTTATAAGAAAACCATGGTAAATGTGCAGGGGGGGAGAAAGAGTGGAACTTGTTCTGAATCACGTAAGTAGTCACCATAGCCTTGAAAAACTGTTTTCACAAGCTTGTATGTAGCTGTATATTAACAGAACAGCCAGTAACATTTTACTTAACCTTGCTTTTTCGTGGCTAGGTCATCTAGTAATTTTGTTGAAAACTAAAACTTTCACAGAATTTTGATTTTGGGCTTGTTCCTGTTTCGGAAAAATCACTTAATTCAGACAAGAGTAGAAGGAAAGGAGTCCTGTCTATGAGGCTGAGAAGGTGTTCAGCTGGGCATACAGCAGGTAACTGTACAACATCTTAAATTCACAGAGCCATGTAATATGTTGGAAGGGGATTGATGTGAGATCTCTTATTTTACAGACCAAACAATGCCTTCTTTACTGCTTTTATCACATACAAATTCCTTCGTAATTAACCATTCCCTGACAACTGTGGTAGTTGCCAGGATTCATTTTTCCATTACACATGGATTATTTTCATATATTACATTATTTCATCTCATGTGGTTATTTTTGTCTTTGTAACCTGTCTAGGATTCTTTGTTCTACTTCTGTCACTGCAGTTTGCAGTACTATCTTCACACACTCTCACATATTTCTATTTACAGATCTTTATGAAGATATTATCTTAACACTAAATAAAACATGAAAAGATGTGTTCCTTAGGAAGAGAAAAAGGTTGGAAGCCTCTAAAAGGAGATGCAAACAACAATCTAGATACAAAACTCGAAGAACAGCTGGGACAAGAGCCTCATACTGTGTGCATTTGATGAGATTTAATGTGTACTGAAGAGTTGACAGTCTGTGGCTGTGCAAAAATTGAACATGGTTTTGGAGCTTTTAGTACCAAAGATGTAGGCATGTGATCCAAAGTACTGTTCTGATATAAATCCTTTTTGATGTTTGAATTTTTTTTTTATTTTTTTTTTTTTTAAAGAAAAGACACCCTCCCCAGGCTGTAAACTAGCAAGTTTTATTTTTTACAAGATATGGTCTGCTTATATAGATATGGTCTGCTTCTATGACTCCAGTTTTGTTGGATTAGTTATCTTTTCTCCTGTTCTCCTGCAGCTGGCATAAAGCTGATGTAAACTATTGTGTGCTTTCCCTAACTTGACAGAAATATGATTGTGTGTATGCCTGATCTAGCTCAGTCGTGCCTTAAGTGATTTTGCAGCTTAGAGCCAGCATTAATTGTTGTGGGGCCTCTGCTGTGTTACATGAGACAGAAATAAGTTGTCCTCTTCCTCATTTTGCATATGGGAAGCTGTGGCAAAGGAATCAAAGCCATGTTCCTGTTCAGAGCAGAACTGCCTCCTCTCTGTCAGCTTCCTACTGCATATTTCTTTCCAAGCTGAAAACACTGCATGCTATGATAATGCATTTTTGGGAAGCCTGTCTGAGTTTTGAGTACCTCTGACAGTGTTTATTCCAGACAACTTGAGTGTCAGTACTAAGGAGCTCTGGAGCCATGGATACTGAAACAAAATCCAAGCACATTGCCCCTGCTGCACTTTGCTTGTTTTACAGCCTCCTTGCAGCAAGCTAGCCCATTTTATCTGGAATACTTTGCCCTTAATAAACCAACACTCGTTCTGAAATTCATCATTTGCAATCTTCCTATTGATTAGTAATTAGTTGCCTTCATAGTACTTATGTTCTTGTTTGGATAAGTGATCTGGCTCAGGACAGTAATTACATAGATTGTCTCTTTATGTCTGCATGTAAAATATAAGTCATGATAACATTAAGCTTTATAGGTAGCTGAAAATTTTGTACTTCACAATAATGTAAGCTTGATCCTCATGTTCAAAGGGTCTGCCAAACCTTGGTTCCTTTAAGGTAGATTTAGTGGCAGGTATAGAACACAGACTGCTGTCCACCCAGCAAACACTGTCATATGTGCAAGGTCTTTAGAGCAAAACAAGGAAACATAATTGTCAGAAGTATTGAGTGAGGCCCTGAAGGTCCAACCACAAGTCTTAGCTCTGTTCTATCAGCTCCTGGATGGAGTGGGCTAAATGCCAGACCATTCTCTAGGGTTTCCAGACTGGGAATTTACCCACTGTCCTTGGAAAATCAGACCAGGAAAAGATCTGGAGAGGAAACTAGTTAAAAAGGTTTTAGAGCACAAGCTGATTCAGGAGTGGCAGGTGAGAAGGCTCTGTCTCAGAATCACTTTCAGAGATGCTCTTCCTTCCCCTTTCTAGGCAACCCAGTCAGAATCTTAGCAGAATTTACTTGGCTCCTCTCCAACAGGACAGAAAGGCTTGGACAGCTGTCAGTACCAGTCTGGAGGGGCAGATCCATCCCACACCATGCAATCCTTCCTGCCCAGGATGAGCTGCCCAGCCTGCAAGACACAGGCAATCCTGTGTAAAACAGCTGTGTCACAGGTGGCTGGAGGAGTTATACAATGCTAGTGCTGGGTAATAACACAAAATGATTAATTTAATCAAGAGTTGAACAAGAGTTGGACAATTCCAATTTTTAACTGTATTTACCTTGCTCAGTGGATTACTGTGATGAGATTGCTCAGGCTAGCTGGTCTGATCCAGCCTGTTCTTTTGGTGGCAGTGCTGTGGGTGCAGTGTTAGGAAAGGTGGCTTCAGAAAGGCTCCTTTTCCATGGGCAGTGGCAGATTTGCAGTGCTCAGCACCCTGTCTGTCATGCACACTCTGCTGTGTGCTTCAAATCAGGAAAATCTGACACATTCTGAACAGGAAAATCTGACACATTCTTAGATAAGGTACTGCTCACTCTTATTAGCATATCAGAAAAGATCTAAGGAGACAAGAAGACTCCAGAGAGGGTTCTCACACTGGTTGCAGCAATCTGTTCAGAGGTCCCAAATATAACCACTCATGGATCAAAGGCATGAGTGCTAGGACTTAACATGCAGACATCCTACTGCCATATTCTGGAGCCACACTGTACACAAACATTGCAGGAATGGGGAAGAAACAGCAAAGCAAAAAATTAGATGAGGAAATGTATTGTTCCCTTGACCACCACAACACCAACAAAATGCTGGTATCTTGAGGAAGATCATCAGTTTCTTTGTTTTTATTAAAGTCTCAAGTCTGTGTGACATTCTGTTTCAGCTAGCAGCATTGAGGAGTACATGGTATACCCTGAAAAAACAATTTATTTACTGTTGATACTGGGGGTTAGAACTTGTGAGTCAAAATGTTCCAGTTTGCTTTTTTTTCCAGTTTGTTAGATAAATCCATGGGATACAACCCCTTTTGAGCCTAAAATATATGGGCTTTTGAATATCCCTGCTCTGATCCTTCTTCCATCCTGTGACCTCATTGCCCTCCCTCCCCATCCTGGAGCTGCATTTTTTGCTTGACAAAAGATGTTGATCCCTTGTTATCAAATATAATCCATAATGATTTCTCTAAATATTTAATTCTAAGTCTTTTGAAGTAGTATCATGATGGAAAAATTGTCAGCTGTAGGGAGCAGTTGTCCCCAGCTCTAAAATTGAGATTGTCACTATGCAGGAGGTGATGGGGTGTGCTGTGTTACCTGGGCTTTCTGTGCAAGTGATTAGCAGTAAATCATCTTAACCTGTTATATGAGGATATTTGCATCTCCACTAGTGGCTTTTAGAGTTAACATGTCAATTTCTGGCTCTTCAGGTGTTTGAGTGTGTATCACTGCATTGGCTCCCAGTGTTGGGATATTTTTCTGCAGTGCACTGGGAGAAAGAAACTTTGAGGGGAGGATCCAGAGTGCAGTTCAAAGCAGAATGGTGATGAATTTGCACAGCACATCAAGCCTCACATCCATATATTCAGTATGAAAGGTGGAGAGACTGTTTCACTCCATAAGGACAGATGAGTAAAGCAAAGCAGTGCAGACTCAGAGGTGAGAGCTGTGGGCTGTGGACCTGTGAGCAGTAGAAGAGTGATGAAGATGCTGACAGTCCTTATCAGTGAGGCTGGTGGTGTGGAGTGTTTAGCTGGTGGTGTTGATGGATCTGAGCACAGAGTGTGCAAATGTCTCCTGCTGTCTGTGCTCCTCAAGGAGCTGTCTGAGCCCCTGTAACACTCTCACCTGCAGGGCCTTTTGTGAGCAAAGAAGCTTTTAGGGTTTAATCTGGATACCACTGGAGAAAAGTAAAAGTGTTGTTTGGTTTGTTTAGGGGAGAGAGTTGTGGTTTTGGTTGTTGTTTTTTAGTGGGTTTTTTTTTTTTTTTTTTTTTTTTTTTTTGGGGTTCTGTTTTTCTTTAAATTTCTTTATTACTAGCCTACATTTTTTTTCTTGTGAAAATGGTGATCTCAGGGTAAGAAATCTAGGGAAAGGTGTCTTGGGGAAAATCAAATGACAGAGATATTGAAATTACTTTTCAGCAAAGCAAAATATTCATTTTGTGTTATCCCAAGACAGCAAACTGTCTCAAATGTTTTTAGTTTATTTCTTCATTGATTGCTTTTGCCTGAGCTTTTCTTCTGTTGTAGATCTGCTTTTAGATGAGAAACATATTTATCAGTAGAGACATTGAAATATTTTCTGCGAAATGTAATATCTTGAGAGGTTTTAATTTAGACCAAACCCATTTGCACTGAATTAAAAAATTGTTCTGATCTCCTTGAAATATGCTTTAATTTCTTCTCTGTTCTGTTGTGAGGATGCTTCTGTGAATAAAGGTACTTAAATTACTCTAGGTGTACCAGTCTGAAGCTGAATGTACATTATACTGTCTTTACTGGTCAAGGGTGAAAATAGATGCCCTATGATGAGCACATCTGCCTTAGCAGACCTTGCCAGTGCAGTTAAATATCCACTGCCTGTCTTTACATGAGGGTGTTGTCAGCATGGACCACAGGATGTGTCATGGTAGCAGATCTGCAGCTCCATTTCTCTAAGCTGAGGGTGTACTGGAATTATGTTCCAGCCTTCTACCCCTCTGGCACCACTGGAAAAGCTCCTAGCAGAAATCCAGCCCTGGAGCTCAGGGAGCAGGCCTAAAGCTCTCAGCTGGGGTTTTGCTGCAAAGAAGTGGGGCAAGATCCTCAGTGGAGGATAAATCAGGCTATGCTGGCATCAATACTGATGATTGTGAGTTTGGCCCAGTGTCATGGCTGTATTTATTTCTCCTGCTGTACCTTGAAATACAAGCAGCTTTTGCTGCATTGAGTAAGTCTGTTTTCTAGCTGGGATAATTACTATTGTAATTGTCAGTTCTGAGAAGGTGTTTGCCTGCTGTCATTTCTGGTAGAGACAAAGGAAAAATAAAAAAGTCACTGCCAAGTTGCTGCCTTGAGGAGGTGTCATTCAAAAAGAAGGACTCCTCCTGGTGCAGGACTAAAGGGTGCAGGTCCCTTTAGGAAAGCAGTGGTGTGACCCTTAAAGAAGATCCATTCTTGTTCAGAAGCCTGACAGGAACCTGTGCTGTCTGCTTCCTCACATTTGTGCATGAAAGAGAAGTTCTGTCTCAGCCTCTGCCCAATGGAGGCATGTGAAAATAGAAATACTGAAGTATAGTACCTTGATTCTTCTGCCTGGCTGTAGCATAGAATTCAGATTCTGTTCAAAGCCAGGGACTTGCCAAGGCAGATGTTACATGCTTGAATGAGTTTAATAAGATGGTCAGGACTGTGTTTATCAGTTTGGCTTGCTTAGAGCAGTGCTCCAAACATCCAGGGAAACAGGAAGAAATTGTAATTAAAGGCAGCTTTGAAATTCAGTATGTGACTGATTTGCATTTTACTATTTTATTCCTCTTTTCCCTTCCCCTGTAAAAGCCTGGGGAGGTTTGCATGGTGAGACTGACATTGCTGTGGTGCATTATCTATGCTTGAGGGACTGTGGAGTGGCAATTGTGTAATGAGGATGAAAATCAGCTTACTCTGAAGGGAAAAAAAGCCCTTTTCCCTTAACTGGTGCCTTTGGCCTTTCTTCATCTCAGTTGTGCATGTTGGGCAGAGTTGTGCTGATGTGAGTTGTGCTGTGCTGGAGAATCCACCAAGAGACTTGGGGGGGCTTGTCTGGGGCTGCAGTATCTCTTAAATAACCTGTATAGACTTAACATTTTGTCTTGTTCTGCTTTTTAAGTGCTGTAGATATGTTTGTCCTCATCTCCTTCTAAGTACCTGAAATTTAATGATTAATAATTTAATTTATTTTGTTTTCAAAATGAATTAAGAAAAATGTGACAAGACTCTGGGATTTCCTGTTTAGAGTACATAGGCCTGAGGTCATATGCTGTCTCATGGTCTATGTGTTTTCCCTGAAAACCCCTAATTCTAAATACTGTGATTATGTAAAACTTGGAGTTTTCATCAACAAAGAACAAGTCTCTTTATGCTTATGGATTTAAAATAAAGATACCAAATAGGATCTGGAAAGGCTCAGAAACCAAAAGATAGATAATAATGAAAAATTCCCATTGGTTGGAAGCCCATCTCCTGATTTTGGTGACCTGATATTTATGAATGCCTGGAGTGGCAATGATTCAGAAGCCAGATTGTGTTCAGCCTGGTTGACCAGCAAAAGTCACTGTTACTTTAAAAACATGTCATTCAAAAATCAGTTAAGATAAAAATGCCTTTTGGAAAGTATCTGTGGCCTTCCCACTGCACTGTAATCTCCTGAACCAGGTGGGTTTTCATCACATCACATCTACCCAGCACATCTATCTACCTTCCATGTAGCAGGGAAACAGCATCTCTTTCCCTACCATTGCTTGCTCCTGTTAGGAAGGGAGAAAAAAAAAAGGAGAAAAGTAGGGCAGACTCTGTAGCCTTTATGCAGGGAAAGTCCCATCAACTTCAGTGAGAGACTTGGCTCAGGGAGAAGTACAGGAGCCAGGCCAAAGTTTTCATTCTGGTTTTTCAGAAGCTAGTATTCCATGTTTGTAGATTAATGCCACATAGCTTTGCAAAAGTGTCCTTTGAAATGCCTTCAGCTCAGTGGACTTCTGCCATTTAATTCCTGCAACTTTCAGTCATTGTGTTTAAAAAAAAAAAAAAAATCTATTTTTCTTTAGAACGTGTTTGCCTGAATGTGACATTAGGAATACAGCCAGCAGTTCTTGAATATACTTATACATTGACATAAATTGAACCCCATTCTTGCTAAGGGACAGATAAGCATGAAGGGTCTCAGAGTTCTCAGATGAATCCTGTTTATCTCATCAGTGGGTGCCTTGATTTAATGAAGCCATAGTATGTTAATGTTAACACTGAGAAAAAGCTGAAAAGTTACAGGCAGCCATGCTAACTAGCTACAAGCATTTAAAAGCCTGGGCATGAGCTCCTACTTGGCTATTCTGGCCATAATTAATGATGACAAGTATGTTGGAAAAATAATTATTTTGCTTGCTTTTAAAGACAATTACTTTGCTTGAGGCAAATGAGGGGGTGGGATTTATGTGGCTGTAATAAGCATATGTAGATGGCATCTTCCCAGAAGAATATTATAGCCACAGGATCTTTTTAATTGACCTGAGATTCCTTTGTTCTGGAGATACAATTTATGTATGTGGTCACAGACTAAAATGACCCTACTTGTTCTAGGGCAGGCTTAGTTCTAAACTGCTGAAAGGAAAAGCAAGGCTGCTTTTATCAGCCCAATCAGCAACAGATAGAAATCTCTCCTGGTCACTTTGTAGGGGGGAGAAATCTTTTTAAATTGGTACCCTGAGTGCATGCTCTTTTCATCTGATAAAATAGGAGTTGGGGGTATGGGAGCAGGCTGGGGTGAGTGCTGTGCAGTCACCTGGTATCACTCCTGTGTCTGGGCTTGCATAGCACAGCAGCTCTTGCCTGGCACACCACGATGCCATCCTCTGACACCCACCTGCCCATCATTTACTGTGGGAGTCCAGGGTATCTCCCTGGCTCCTCTGGGGATGCAAAAACCCCCCTGGCAGACCCCTCTGAGACCCCTGAGTGATGTCCAAGAGCTGCAGGGGCTGGATTTGGCTCCTTGGGAGGGTTTGCCAACACTGAGGGAAGAAGCAATGAATATGAAAGTGAGTAGAGTATAAATTAGAATATTAGATTATAGAATAAGTAGGTTTTTGAATTGTTTATATTAAGGGCCATGTGGTCAAAATGGAGGATCCTGTGTGTGGTGGGCTTCTTCCTCCTTCTTCTTCATGCCCTCCATGTTGAAGTTGCATCCTGGGAGCCACAGATTGGATGGGGAAAGAACTGGACATTGTAAAGAGATTGCACGGCATTGGAAAGAATTTGCATATATAGAATATGTAATTTTAGGTATATAAGGTCTGGCACAGCCCGGGGGAGGGATCTTCTGTTATAGTCGCTCTGTAGAGCAGACCCGTGTTGGGCTGACTGAAACATTTTAAAAGATAAATAAACAGCCCTGAAACAACACAAGGTCATCTCAAGCTGCTTTCTTGCCAGTGACTCTACATGATCCAGACTCCTGACCACCTGCATGCCCTCTCTGGGGAGGTCTCACGCCTGAAGAGACCCTCAAGGATGGACATTTACCATGCTGGGCTGCAGCCCTGCTCCCTCTCCAGCCTGCACACGGGGCTGGAGCCAGGGAGGAGGGAGCACCTGCTGCTCTGCCAGCTGCCATTCTAGGGCATGGTGTCACTGAGGGATGGGGACACCTCCTGCCACCCCTCCCCCTGGCTGGGAGAGCCATGCTCTCATCACAGTCTGTGATCACACCCTGCCACAATAAGGCAGAGTCTTGCTGCCTTCCTTGAGCTTCATGCTAACTGGGCCCGGGTGGGAAATAACAGCAGAAAATCCCCCAGGGCACTAATCCAGTGGAAAATTTCAATGTGTGCAAACAAGTAATGACCTTTAATAGAAATCAGGAGTTTTCATGTGTGTTATCAGTCATTTCATTGTTCATCTACGATGGTAAAATCCTCCTGGGTCACAGGAGAGAGAAGAGAAACCAAAAAACAATGTGCTGCTCACTTACATATCAGAAAAATCTCCCTGTTGTTCCCTTTTTTAATTGTGTGGTGGTTATACAGAAGTCACCATCCCTTTCTCCAGTTCCCATCTGTAAGATGGAGAAGATGATGCTGTCTTCCAGTAAAGTGTTTTGAAACCTGGTACTGACATTTGTAACAGAAAATGCAATCATGGAGAGTCATGGGTACTTTTTTCCACACTACTTAGCCTGCTGCTACTAGTAAAGTTTGTGCTCTGTGCACTCCCAAGTCACAGGATTTGAAGCTGGAGGAAGAAGGATGAATAAAAGAGGAGAAACCCAATAATTGTATATTAATGTGGTTTTGGTATGATGATGCATTAAAAAAAATAGATTTCTTTCGGTCCCAGTTGTACCTACTCCTTTCTAAAAGCATTATTAAAGGTAGCAGCCTTAGCAGTAGGTGAATGATAACATTTGATGGTTTGGGTCCAATTAATTCTTGGTGTCTGCAGATTTTGCCAGGATGGAAATTTTTACCTGATTTCAGTCTCTTTGGAGAGCTGATTAAGGGAAGCTATGCCTGAGCAACAGAAGAGTTGCCAGTATTAGAGGATAAAGAATAAACACTTCTCTCATCATGAAGATACAAGATCTTAGGGTTTCTCAAAGTAGGCTGTGGTGGTAGGAGGTGGGGAGAGGTAGAGAAAAACCCTGTGTTTCATTGCCCTGGATGAGAGATACAAATGTTTGTTTACCTAAGTTCAAAGTTCTCCCTGGAAACTGCAAGTCTAAAAGGAGGGCAACCTCTGTTTTTAGCTCCAAGGGCAGAGTGAGCTGGAAATCAAGCAGAATATAAGGTACTGGAGTTAAAAGCACTAGGGTTTTGTGTAAGGTCATTAAAGGGCCAGAATCTTAGGCAGCTGGGAGGATTAGTGCATTAGTCTGTATTTGACCCTGTGTTAAACTGGCAGAGAAAGGAGTTCCCTTGTGGTTGTGCTGTGGTTTTTACTGGGTATTTCTTTTTTTGCTTTTTTTTTTTTTTTTTTTTTTTTTTTAAATTTACTGAGTGCAAAAAGGCAGACTTAGTTCATCAGGAACTCCAGCCTGGTGTGCTGCTGAGTGTGGGATATGTTGCTGGCAAAGAGGAAGCTGGATGTTTTGAGGGCTGTTTGGGCATGACATCTTTTCCCATGTACCACACAATGCTAGCATGAGGAAGTGTCATGAGGTTCAGGGATGAACTCAGGGTTTATCCTGAATGCTGAACTTCTCCTTCAAAATAACCAATCATAAAATAGCCAATAATAATAAAAATTCTAGAGCAAATCTGTTTTTAAGGTCTAGTGGAAGGAATGAAGAGTTATGGAAAGGGCCCACACCCCCAAATATTTCCAGATATCCATGGAAAGATTTGTGAGGCCATAAATTATGTTAAATCTGGGAGAATGTGTGAGGTTTTTTTTTTTGATGGCACAAGATCAGGCAGTGTTTTCAGATTAAATATGGTGTAGATTGGGCCATCTCCAAGGCAGAGCAGTAGCAAGTTTGGGCTCCCATTCCAAGGTGATGTATTGCTGTAGCAGCTGAGTAATGCAGAAGTTCTACCTGAAAAAATGCTTCCTCCTTCCATGATATTGTACACTGCCCAAGTCCAACCCACAGCCTGCAGTGGTTCACAGATGGCACCTGCCAGTATCACTGACTCACAGGGACTCTTTTCTCATCTCTTTCCTTGCTCCTCTCTGCTCCATACATGCTTAAGAACCAAACAGGATTTCACAATATCAGGTTAACCTGACCTTAGCTTGAGGTGTGCTATAGAAGAATAGCTTATGTCTGAAAGCTTGTCAGCTGATTTCAAAACTATCTAATGAAAGAGCAGACAGGTGTTGGGTTGTTTGGTTCAGGGATTTTTTTATGATGGTACAGATACAAGAACAATGACATCCCATTGAATATCATGGGGTTGATGAATTCTAAACTGTGGTGAAGTTTTTCAGATGGCAAGCTGAATGGATTTTTCTTGAACATATAAAAATATTTGTCTTATAAGAGCATATTTGTCTCTTATTCATATAAGAGCATATTTGTCTTTCCCAAAAAACCATAATATTTATTTCCATGCTGTCAACAAATGGTTCAAGAAAAGGCACAGCTTGTGAGGTGCAGCCCTGGTTTTTACAGTCTCCATTATAGCATTGTATATTCTTTCACCTTATAAGAGTAGTATTGACTTTCTTTGTACCAGCTTCTTTGTCAGACTAGAAAGTTGACTTCAAATCCAGTCAGTGGGTTAATGGTTATAGATTACAAATGTTTTCCCTTGCTGACAGGTAGCTGCTTTCTTGTATCTTAGTGCACTGATGACCTGGCAGTATCCCAAAGGCTGGAATCAATAAAAGCCAAGAGCTAAAGCACCACTGGAAGTATGGATTATTTGTGTTTATGCATTTTCCATAAATCCATGAACCTTTAAAAGGGTGAGTTCCATCTTTGGGTCATGACACACAGAAGGACTTGAAGCACAGAAACATTAGTATGCCCAAGACTGGGTAGTCAAATTTCTGTCATTGTGCTTTATATTGCAAGGAATGAGGTGTTGCCTGATCAAGCAATATGCTGTGGTTGAGTGAATTAGAGGTAGGTGACTAGGAGGGGGCAAACACTGATAAATGTCATTGCTGTTAAATGTACTGTCCCAAATATATGGAAGTCACAAAGATATGAAGTCAGTACCAAACTGCCTTAAAGTCTCCAGAGAAGCAGCAGAAGCAACAGGAATAAGTCTGAATTTCAAAATCAGATCTTCTTGGTTGAATAAAAGCTAAATATTTTAGGAGACCTAAAGGCAGCATGGTGAACTAAGGGGAAATAAACGGCTGTAATCATGTGGGATAAAGTAAAGGGGTTAAGCCCTGGTTCTTCTCTAATTGCTTACAGCCCGAGTCTCAAAGATTTACTTTTTTTAATAAAAGCCCTGTCACACTGTTACCCCATTTGAAAAGAGGGAAACTGAGGTAAGGAGTGGTAGGATGACTGTCTGGAATCAAAACATCCTGGAGCAAGTTTTCTTGTGCCTAAGTGGAAATAAGGAGATAGCCAGAAGTGCCTAAGGAGGAAATGAAGGGATAACCCAGTGATATGACAGGAGATTTATAGTGCTACATTTTCTACTTGAGACAAGAACTGGTTAATAGAATCAGGGTTTTTTACGTTATCCAAACCTGTTGTGGGCTTTTTTTTTTTTTCTTCTCAACATATGTTGCTGTAGCAGCTGAGTAATGCAGAAGTTCTGCCTGAAAAAATGCTTCCTCCTTATATGATACTGTACATATTGTCATGGAAATTGTCCTCATTTCCCCCGAGCACACTTTAAATAACTCGAACAGCAGTGCTAATGAGCAGAAAGATATCTGCAATCCCCACCGTGCAACTTGACATACTTTATCCCACTCTGAATTCCCTTTACTCATCTCTGAGCATTTGAAAGATCTGGTATAATAATTTGCTTTCTCTCTTTGGTCTGCTCACTTTGCTCTTAGCACTTGATAATAAAAGGTCAGCTTTGGCTGAAACCTCAGTGTTGCAGCCATGCCGTTTTTTACTGCCAAATATCTTAAGAAAAGCAAGTGTCTCCGAAAGGGTAAGTCATGATATTTTTGGTGTGTTTAGTGTTGTCTGTTTTGCTTTAAATCACAGTAAAGGATTTATTTTGAATTAGCAAGCAGTGGAAATGGATCTATTCATGCTGCCTGTGTCTAGCACTGGGGGTTTTGTTATGCTGTGTGCAGTTTTGGTTCAAGATACAGTGTGTGTTATTATCTTGTGTTTTACATTCAGAGAAGCCGAGCAAGCGAGAGGATGTTTAACTCTTTAAACATAGAGGATGTGATTTGCACAGGGATGGAATCCCTGATGCAGAACAAAACAGCAACAGAGAATATGTGTGTTTGTTTTTACAGATAAGTTTAGGCAGGCAGCTGAGTAATGGTCCACTATTTTTTGTATCTTTTGTACAAAAGGAGCATTTTGTTTTCAATCTACACTGAAATGATACCTAATGAAGGAAGAGCATATTTCCTCTTAGCATCTTTCCTGTTCAGGGGTATCTGAGTGTATGACTCCACAAGATTTCAGCTTGCTGTTGTGAGGTTCACTTTGTGAATTGCTGTGTGGGCTTTTTCAGGAAATTCTGATTTTTCTGTAGGTGCATGCAAAATTTTCATGAGAGCAATCTGCTTCTAGCATTGTAGAAATTTATAGTGTAATAAACTCCCAACACACACTGTAAATTATTTCCTTCCTTTGTATGTGTCTTCATTGTGACATTTGTTGTTTAGGCAGCAGTCCAGCTGTGTGGTTTGCATAAAGGTGAATGGCAGTGATTTTGTGTGTCTGGGACATGCATTTGTTCTAGAGGATCTGAGGAATCTGACTTGCTCACCTGGCTAATTTTATATATATTACTTGGCATTTATGTATGCATGTGTTTATTTATTATGTGCATTTCTTTAATTCCTTGTTTGAATATGAATATTTTCTAAGGGATACATGCAAATGGGAATTGTATAGGTTTTCATCACTGATTGAGTTGAGGAAAATATTTTGGGGGAAATGTGAAAGAAAACCAATTTGCATTACCTTTGTGTTTTCTTCTGGGTTCCTATTTTAAAATGGGATTGCACAAGAAATAGCAGCTGAGATGTGATCATTTAGTTAAGCTGACCTGTAGATGCTGGTTCCAGCTATTTGGTATTTTGTTGAGTGAAATGTGTACACATGTACACAAATTTGCACAATAATTCATAAATTCCTAAGGAAAGAATCACCTCACTAATGATTTTATTAGAAGGATTATTAACTTGATTGCACTAAATTTTTTTTAGACTTTTTTTGGTACATATAAATGCCACTTTACAAGGGGTAATAGGATGGTTTTTGTTCATCTCCTGGAGGCACACATCTGTCCAGTGCTTTGCTCCCTTATAGAGTGTGCCACAATAGCAGTTGTTTCTAGAAAGGTGCCTGCCTCACCTGTGTCTGCATTGCAGGGAGGGCTGAGGGTACAGCCAGGAGAGGGAAGGCTGGACCTTTAAGAGACATCTGAAGGATGTTCAGGGAGCAGCAGCCAACTGTACTCAGTCACTACTAGCAAGAAAATTGTCAGCCAACTGAGCTGAGGGTGTTTCCTCTTGGAGCCTGCTTCTGCCAAAATCTGCCTGATCTGTGACACCCATCAAACTGTCCAGGATAGCCCCTGAATCCTGAACCAGGCCCTCTGGCAGGGTGGGGATCCTGATTCCTTCTGGTGCCCTCTCTGCAGGCTGCTATCCTTTCTCTGCCTGCTGCCAGGACAGTGTAGGAAGGGCAGTGCTAAAGCAGTGTGTGTCTGGTGGGAATGCTGAGATAGCTGAGCTTCTCCATGAGCTCTTCAGTGTCAGTCTGTTGCTAATCTTGCTTTCAAGAGGCTGGACTCCTGACAGCTTTCAGCCACTTCCCATCCAGTTACTTAAGGCAATCCCCTTTAACTCCCTTTCAGAAAGCACTTAATTTGCAGAGGGCTTTGCTGCCATCTGAATAAGGACATCCTTCCCAGTAAGTAAATGTGGTTGTTCAAAGGCATTAAACGATTAGAGTGCCCTAGGCACAGCATCAGAAATGTGGTTGCATAAAAACTGTAGCAGCCACAGGCACCAGTGGATCTGACCTTGCTGTTCTCTGTGTCTCTGAGCAGGGAAGGAGCAAACCACCAGGAGCTGTGACATTAGAGTGTGATCTGTGGTCTCTTCCTACAGGTTCAGATGGTCTAGGGACAGCAGCTGGGCTATGGACAAGTTCATGGCCAGAAATATTGGTTGAATGGGAAACAAAACTCAGGTAAATGCACCTGGCTCAGCCTTGAGGGGGTACTTGACCAGATTAATACAGGAAGTGGTCAGCAAAGATGGGAACTGGAAACTGATTCTCCAAAATCTTATAGCCTGAAATCCCAGAAAGTGCAGGATTTTGAGTCTTAGCTCCTTGTACCAGGTTGTGGCTGGAGCCTGTTTCTTTCCAAGTGAGATTTATTCTCACAATGTGCCATTTTATCTCCTCACTACTATTCCAGGCCAGGCCACACTGTGTTTTGAATTAATTCTCTATTTGTTTTCATGGAGGCTGCAGGAGTTTCCAGACATGCCTGAAATGAAACAGCCAAGCCAAAGTACAGTGTTCTTTCTTGCTGTGTATCCTTTGCTGTTCAGAGTGTTGGGCTCATGGAGACTCCCTGTAGGTCTCATTGGTGATACAGCCTTACCCTACTCATACCCTCTGTTAAACATGCAGCAATGACAGATTTGGGATTTTAAAGTTCCTTTCTTTTTCCTATAATCAGTTTTAACCTCCATCAAACTCTTATCAGTTAAATCCACACATACACACATTAAATAAGGCATCAAAACAATGAAAATATCTATTCACCTCTGCAGCCTGTTGTTAAAACCTTCAGTTTTCTCATGTCTTTTTCCAATATTTTTTTGTTTTCTTTGGCAATTCCCTGAGCACTGGCTCAATACTATTCAAAACTGGGCTATATAATGTTGTGTAGTCATAATTGTCTCTGATCTGGAAAGTCATTGTCAATTTTTCACTTATGTCTTCACTTCTAGTGGGCAAAAAAGGAAGTTTCAGCTTCAGGAAAACCTTTTTCACTTTAATTCAAAAGAATTTAATAATGAATGTTTTATTGCCAAGTGGTCCTTACTTTTCTGCAGCTGTAGATTTACAGGACTTCAAAGCTAGATGATTAAGGTGCAGTTTTAGTTTGTAGCCAGGCAAGCCAAACAATCTAAACTTCAAAGGAGGGGAGTGTTCTTTAATGTTGTGGGCTCAGCCTTTGTGTTCAGCAAATGGAACTGCTGGGGAAAATGCCATGTGCAGCAGACAAGTGATGTGGCTGCCACTCCTGGGAGGGGTCTGCTGGTCTGCTGGCTGAGGAGAGCAGCCCACACCCAGCAACCTCAGGATATTTGATGGCTGACAATTAGGTCAAGACCTTCTGCTTGCTTTTAGTATTCTTAAACCTTTTCTCTCTGGGACCTCCAAGGCTGGTCGTGCTGGAGGCAGGATTTGAGCCTGGGCTCTGCTACCTCCTCTGCTTCATTTTGTCTGTGCCTGATTGTTTTCCTCCTCTGATGTGCTCACAGGGTGGATGGTTTTAAACACACTGTGAAAGTTGAGAAAGGCTATCCTGGCAAAAGGAAGCATTCAATCCACACAGCACTGTGACTTGAGGGCAATATGGTACAGGACTGCAAATGAGGATGCTCTGCATCCATGGCAGTCATGTTGAAGAGGGACCACTGTTATCTTGCTGTTCTGTTAGTGCTTTGTGCAGTCAACACAACTATACATCTCCAGTTTGACACAGCAGAGTTAGAGGAGAGAAAAAAGGAGCTGGATAGATTTAATCATTAGATGGACCTGGAAATTGTGATGGTATGTGGCTTTTCTTTCAACTCTGGAGCCCAAGCAATGTGACCTAACCCTTTGTGTTTTATTAAACTCCTTACTGCAGTTACCTGGTAGATGTTCCAGATCAGAAAGTAGAACAAAAGCCTCATGATGACGCAGAAAAGGGCCTGGATAATTCTTACTTCTTGAACGGGTGTGTTATTTACTAGGACTGTTTCCTTGACTAGAAATCAGTCTTAAAGATCCTTACAAATAAATTCATTCCATAGGTTTGGGATGCAGTGAGGTGCAATCATGCAATGGTGATACCTCATGGTATCTGAGATTGAAACAAGGTGCTTGGGTGTAGAGGATAATTCACAGACAGTCTGGATCCTGATTGTACACTTGACTGTTTAGAGTTGTTGGAGCCCCCAGGAAACAGTGTGCTGGACTCCATGGCTGGGAGAGATGAAAGGAGCTGGCAGGACACCACAGAGAATGTCTGCTGTTCAGTAAATGACTTGCAAAGCCATGTGTCTCTGGTGCAAATCTCCCTCATCGGTATTAAAATCTGGTTGGAGTTGGGGCTTTATCCAGTCAGTATCTGGGCTTTTGTGGGATCTGGGCCACCGTCCCCCCAGGGCTCTGGGGTTCAGCAGCCAGAGGCCAGTGCTGCCAAGAATGGCAGTGCTCTGGGCTGCCTCTCAGTGCACATGGGTCACTGCTGAGGCAGTGGGCACTTCAGCTCACCAGTTACAGCTCTGCAAAGACTGGAGGTGCCAGGCAGCCTCTGGAGCTGCTGAGGCAAGGAGCAGCTTTGTGAGACACTGCATTCCTAATTTCTGGTGTGGCTTTCCTGTTGAGAGCCCTGCAACATGGCCTCCTTTCCTCTCCCATCCTGTGCTGGGAGAGCAATCCTCATACTGTTGACTTTTTTTCTTTAATTCTTTGCTTTCTGCTTTCTAGGGCTGGCACTGCCTTTGCAGTTCCACACACCCAACCCTCTAAACAGGATTCCTTGCTTTGTGAGAATGGAAGTTGGATTAAACCAGGATGGGGTAGTTGTGTTTTTCATTCTGACTCTGCTAGCTGATAGCCAGTATCATACTGGAAATCCCTGAGTGTCTCTGCATCTCAGTTCTCCATTGGTGTGTAGGAATTTCCCATTGTGGTATTCAAAGGATTTTTTTGGGTTATTTTTTGGTTAAATACAGAGAAGATATTTCTCTGCTGATGCACAATATAACCTTGGAAAGTAGTTTCAGTCTCTGTGCCTGTTCTCCCAAAAAACTAATGTTTAATTTCACGTGAAAAGCATATTTCAACAATGGAAAATAGATTTTTTTAAAGCTTCTTTTAATTTATTTGTTAATGGCTAAAGCATACACTGAAATCACTTTTGTTTTCATATACTTGTCATAAGATTTGTTTGCAGTTACTGTTGTGTAACTATTCCATGTTTTAAAAAGGCCATCCAAGCTGTGTTGGATGTTTTTAATTGGGCAGAGCAGTAACAGAGCTTGACTAGATGAAGCTGATCCTAGGATAAGGAGTATGGTATAAAGAGTTCTTCTTACTGTTGGCTTCCTGAGAATCAGCCTTCCTCATATTTAGACTTGTAGACTGGATTGAATATCTGCAAACAGGGACTTACAAGTGCTTGACTGTGCACTTAGAGATATGCAGATTCATTATGATCATTGCAAGTATGTTATGCTTTCATGATTAGGTATCCAGATCACCTAACTGGTGATCTTAAATTAAACAAGGCAAGAGAACTAAAACCTCTATGGAAGGCTGGAGGAGCTGTGTCTGCTTGACAAGTGCTTGCAGATTTGCTTCAGAAACCATGGATTGAGTTTTCATTTTGAGGCACCTGGCAGTGCTTCACTATTTTGAAGACTTTGAAGACAATAGTTCACTGCTGTCTTGGGCTTCTACTTCCACATTATGAACCATTTAAATAAAGAACATGATACAATTGGACCTTCTGTGTCTTTAATGCTAGAGCACTGAAACTGGCTGCAGTCACAAGCCATAAAAGATTATAGCCATGTTATTTTTCCCCATGTTTTAGTTTTGTATCCCCTTCTAGGGACTTTCAAATTAGTCTGATTGCTTTTAATTGAAAAAAAAGTGTAGAAGGGAAAAGTAGGGAGTACTTGCTGCGCTCTCCTCATTCCCTCTGTTACCTGACTGGGGCTCTGACAGCTCATGAAGCCATCAGTAATTTTTTTCCAGCCTTGCAGACCATTAGCCCAAACAGTTCTTTGATATCTGAACCATGTCCTCCCAGCCCCCTGTGTGCCACAGCTTCACTGTAGATACATAATTCATTATCTGGAAAGCTGCTGTTTTAATGTAATATTAAACAGGCAGCAGCTCAGCAGGTGTCCCCAAGGTAAGGAAGGCAGCTTGCTGCTGGCAGCAGCTGCTGCCTTTAGGCTTATCAAGATTTCTTTGTTTTGAAACAGAAGCTGGAAGGCTTTTTAATACATGCCCTGTCATTGGCTGAGCAGATCCTGGTTTTTGGCTGTTACTCTTCCTTCCACTACAAAGACAAATCCTTATAGCACATTCTGCCTGCAATGACTGCAAACAACTCTGTGCTCTCGAGAGAGGAGCAGGGTCAGCAGAGAGAGGAGGCTCACAAAGCACATATGTGTGCCCTGTTTGCTCCTTGTATTTTTCTTAGTGGGCCAGCAGGGCTCAGTGAATCTGTGCAGCAGCCCAACTTATGTCAGCATTTTCAGCATGGGCTTTCTGCTTCTATAAGCATAAAAATACACAAATATATTGCCCATAGAGGGCATTCCAAATAGTGAGGGTGATCTGCTGCTGCTCTCATGCAAGTTCTAGTTCTCTGTGACCTAAATCTGTGTAATTAGATTTAATTTATGTTGTTAATAACACTGGCAGAATCAGCTCAAATGGCAATGCTCTCATTTCCATTTGAGTAGTAGATCACAACAAGCATTGAGCAGGGCATTTTAGCTCTTTGGGATAAGAACTTCATCTTCTGTATTTGAACATCATAAAATACATTGATGGCTGGGTTGCCCCAGAATATATGGGTCTTAAAATGGCCATGTGCAAACTGCATGTGCAGTGTTTCTTGCTCTAGAGATAACTGGGGTGTAGACAGAGTTTGGCTGCCCAGTGTGGTCATCCATGCAGTAAATATGCTCTTGCCCCAGGAGAAAGCTGCTTTATTACACTTGGTTGCTGTACATACCTGTGCTAGACTCCAGGACTTTTGGGGCAGGTTCCTGTGAGTTGTAATGTCTCCTGAGCATTTGTCTCCCTTCTGTGTTCCTTTGTGGAAATTCTTGTAGTTTCCCTTGTTGGTAAAAAGACTCTGTCTTTCTAGGAACTGTGACCTAGTTCTGATCAGTCACCTTTGCTTGAAACATGACAGACCTGTAAACTTTCAAAGTACATTGTTGAGAGGATGTTTTGGAAACAGTGTAGCCCTCAGCAGTGTCAGTGTGCTGTGCCAAGGGGCTGTGAGTGCTGTAGAGTGGAGAGAAGGCTGCTGAGGTTTCCACAGACAAGGATTTCCCTTCTGCCAGCTCACAGTTCTGGATGAAGACTATTAGGACAGAACATGCAGACTACAGTGCCTTGCAGATCTAGGGAGACCAGTGGAAGTTCAAGGATTTCTGTGGGAAGGTTGTCACTTCCCTGGGGTTTGCCCTAGCCCACGAGTACTGAGATGTCCAGGTAGGAAGGTGGTGCCAGCTCAGAAGCTGCTTTTGGAGGAGCTGGGCAGCAACAGCTCCGTGGCTGATTGATGCTGGTGAACCTTCTGCACTGTGGGAGTGGGAGCTTGCACAGCAATGCTTGAGGCAGTTCTGCTGTGCTGAGTGAAAATGTGGAGAGTGCCAAACCCTGAGCTGTGCTTCTCTGAGCACTCTGCCTGAACTGTGATCTCTAAGGTTCTGCCCCTGAGCTTTGCTCCTGCCTCTGCAGCTCAAAGGTGACTGTGCCAGCTTGTCAGATGAGACACTGCCTGTGATGGAGAGGCACAGCTGTCAGGATGGGTGCAGTGGAAGGGTACATCTGTGGGGAATACTGGCAGTGAATGTGGCAAGACAGAACTTCCACCGGGAAATCCAGTCAGAAGCATTTTGTGCAACATTTCCTTGAACTTCAGTGGGAACAGAGCCACCAGCTGAAGACATTTCTCAGGATGAGTTGTTTACCTAACAGGTTTTTTCATTTCTTCTTTGAATCTGATCTAAACCAGCATGTTTCTGAAAAGTGAGATTATATCAGCTAATAATTAACCACTTCAAAGCGACTTCTTTAGGCGTTCTGATAATGCTGCTAACTGGCAGGAGCTTGTTCATTTCCAGTGAGTGGTCAGAATTAGAATTGTTGTTTCTAAGCATGGTTCCAGTAGCTGTTGTCCTAAAATACAAAGAATTGAGACCCAGTTTTTTGCATTGCTAGCCTGGAGTCCTTTAGCCATCCACAGTTTTTCTGAGTGGCTGCAGTGCTGGGCACAAGTGACGAGTATGTACCTCCCATTTTTCCCAAGGAGCACTGTTGTGACAGTGAGAGATGCTCTCTGCTACACAGTCATTTTTAGAAGAATTATTGATCACTCAGTGCATGGCCAGATACAGGAGGAGACTGCTGTAAACTGTTAGTCTGTGCAAACTATCACAAGGCTACAGACTTGGATCAGAATACCCCTGAGCTCTAAAGTTTGGATGTGGATCAGCAGCACTTCCATCTGCATTGTCTCATCATTAGTATTGGCAAGGGTTTCCTCAAAGTTGTCAACGTTTTGCCAAAGGCCTACAGTATATATGCTTTCACATTTCAGTCCTTTTTCTGTGTTAATGTGACAAATAGCTTCGTTTTTTGTAAAAACAAAGTCTGCAACTGTTGAGTCCTTAATGATAGTCCATTAATTTGCTGCTGCCAAAACTGTGCTTGTAAAGCTCCAGTTACTTTACTAAAGAAGATAATAATGTTTGTAATTGGTTGGCTTGAATTTCTGCAGTACTCTGTATTCAGTCTACAGAGAATCAGAGTCTTTATAGGCTCAGCTAAAAGCTCTGGCATCTGCAGCCTGAGCTTCACCAGTGGATGGCTTCTTTTCCTTTCTCCTTAGTTCAAGGTTCAGAGCACTGGCTAAGATGGGAGACATGCAGTCTTTCAAAAATACAGGGAGGATGTCTTTGGTTTTGTGGTGGATTAAGTGCAAGAGAAAGAAAAAATTATGCTTATGAGGGGCAAGGTGGAAGGAGAAGGTGGTTGTAGAGTGGTATATTTAGAAGGCATGAACCACTTTATTTCTGCCATGAAGCAGACCTGGCAAATGTTAGCACAACAGTTCAGAAAGAGCACAGAAGTTGGATATTATCTCTCCAATATGAAATTATTAAAGAAAAATAAGAATTCACTATTCTGATGTTCTGGTAAATAATTTCTTGTCAGAATATAACATTTTCCTCAACTTTTGTTTTTGGTGTGCGAGATTTGAAGAAATTTATGAGAATTAGAAAATTACTTGTGGTTGCATGGTAATGCATAAAAATTATCCAGTCATTTTCATTCAGATTTTTCAAAGCATAAAGTACCATCATCTTTGGTCAGGAAGGAATTTCCTCCCTTATAATAGCATGTAAACATAACCACAGTTGGAATATATAATTTGATACATTCTTCAGAAGTGTTGAGCACTTGCTGCTTTGGAGAACCATGTGGAGCCATATGGCCTGCTTTACATAGCTGTGCTACTATTTTCTGAGTCTTTCATACACACATTTGTAACTTCTTTTTTGTACCCTCAAATTAAGCTGCCTTAATTTAGATGCCTCCTGCAATGTGCCTTGTAGGGACAGACACATAGCTCCTACCAGCTGGCTTAAATTGCCTCCTTATGAGAGTGTGGCTTCTGCTGGCCTGAGAAAAAAATTCATTTCCTCTCCTTTCAAAGCAGAGGTTAGCACAGTGATTGAGTGACTGTAGGCACATGGTCCAAGTAGTTCCACACCATCACCATAAAGGACTGGGCTCATTGCAACTGTCTAGACCTGAAATACACTGAGGAAAGACAGTAAGGGTTAATTTTCTGGAATGGAAGAGAGGACGGTAAGGGACAGCAGCCTGCTGTTGGTACAAGGCTGTCTGCAGAATATGCTGGGGAAAAAAAAAATCTTGCTCCCTCTCCTCATCCCCACTTGCCATCACCAGATCTTCTTCCATTAGAAAATTATTTTCCCTCTTTTTCCCCTCAGCACACCTGTAGAGAGGGGTATAAATTGTCCTTTGTTATGCTAAGGCAGCACATCCTGAGGTGAGCAGCTCCCTGGGAGCTGGTGACATGTCAGAGAGATTCTAAAGGAAAAGCTTGTGAGTTCTGGAGCACAAGCATGTGTAAATGGAAGAAGCTGAACTACAACTGTGCCTAGGCTCCCAACACTTTCACATTCTTTTCCATTAGGAGCTCTGGCAAGGAAAACAGCATTAGCATTGACAGAGGCAACACTAGACCCTAAATTTGTCAGCTTTGTCAGTAGACACTGCTGCAAGAGGCAGTGAATGTGCCCCTGCAGTGAGAGCTCCACATAAGAAGCCTCTGCCTGTTATGATGCAGGCTTTGAATTGAACATGCTCCATCTCCACAGTAACCTCCTATCAGGAAACATCCTTTGAGCCAAGAGCCAGAAGGGTTTAGAGTAGTCTGACTCCTGAGGCATCTTTGGACATGATTAGAATATTGGTACTCTGGAATTCACACTTGGGATGAAACATGCAAGTCGTGACAAAGGTGGTGTTGTGCTGCTCCTAGAAACTGCTGGTGTAGTGGTTGTTCCTCATGTTAATTATTGTTGATTGACTCCTGTTTGTGACCCTCCTTGCTGGCCTCCCAAACTATCTGTGACCATGTTGGAAAGTGTTCATCCCTTGCTGCTAGCTAGTAGAAGCTGACAACAAAGCAGTCAAAATACAACTTGTTTATAGAGATACTGTACAGCACTGGGGGCACATTTCACAAGCTCCTGAAACCTCTGTATTTGGGGAGGCAGTGTGATCATTGTTAATGTCTGTTCCCTTTATGGAGCAAAGGGATTGTGGGCAGAAGGTGGAGAGATTGGTGTATGAGCTGTGCTGGTACAAGGGAGATGCTGCAACCTTGGGAAAAAGAATGTACTTATTCCATGTTATGCCTGGGCACATCTGAACTGTCACTATTGGGCTGCTGCAGTAGAAGTGGCCTTCCCTCCACTATGAAGTCACTTCAGCCAAACTAAGCTGTACTTCATGACCACAGAGAGCAGCACATCCCAGGAAGAACAGTAGAAGTCTATTCTCTGAAATTATCTCTTCTCTGAAATTGTCTCTTCTCAAATAACTGAGAACAGGGACAGGTGAGAGCATGGGTGTACTAGTATCACAAATATATTTTTAATGCAAGAAGTATAACTTAAAAATGACTGAGTCTTTTTGACTGAAACTTTGAGAAGTTCAGACAAGGGCAGATAAACCACATTAAGGAAAAATCAGCTCAGTTAGACTCAAACATTACACAGCACTGAACTCATGTAAGCAGATTTTATGAGCAGAAGGTTAAGGTGAATCTTGTGTGCAATTCTACTGACTTTTTCTTGAAGAGTACTTCAGGTTATTTTTCTCCCTTCCTCTTATCTTTCATTTTTTTTTTCCTGCTTGCTATGGTTCCTGGAGTGTGACATCACTTGCTAGCATTTGGCCTACCTGGAATATGGGGTTTGTTTATTTCCAAAGTATTGCTTTGTTTGAAGTGGTTTGTAGTCTTAAACAGTTCTTCACTTTAATTAATAGATAAAAGTCTAGAGTAATAAGGTCACATGCATTATCCAGAAAGACATCTCCAGGCAGGAGAGTCAAGCTAGCCAAACACTGGTTTTATGTATAACAGGCCAAAGATTTAGTTTAATCTTCATTTCTTTCATATAGTTTTAGCAATCCTACACTTGATCCTGACAACTGACACAGATCACTAGCCTTAGGTTTATAAGGGTTTTCTGTAGTCCATGTACTAGTACAGAGAAGCTTTATTAGTGACTCTGTTCATGTTAAATCTTGTCAGATGTTTTTGCATAAGAAACCACAGTTCTGAGGTCTCATCTCTTTGTTGGTGCATTTTTAAAGCAGTTTAATGGCTTCTGAAACCACAGAAGGCATGGGAGGGGAGAAGAGATCATAGGACTTTTGGATTGCTTAATAGATGGCAGTGGCTTTGGAGTGTTTGCCTGCTTTTGCTTTATTCTCTGCAATGAGGTCTAAGGTGCAGTATCAAAAAACCATTTACAGACTCATCAAAATTCTATGCAGTGATTTTGACTGGGAAAATTTTATCAACTTCTACTCGTAATTGCCACGGAACTTGGTGAAATAAAAAGTGCTTAAGGAAATTAGGCATTTAATATTTGACTGAGAAGTCAATGAGATTTTAGTGCATACTTGTAAATCCTGCCCTAAGAAAATGTGAGTTGTGTCAGTTTGAGCTGAACTTCCTCATTATAATAAAAGGTATATAGGATTTCCTTTTTCTCATTGCCACAACCTAATGAATATTGAATGTTAAAATCCCCCTAAGCTCCTTCCAAACTGTGGAAATGAAACACCTTTCACCTATAAAGGTGCCTATTTCTATAGGAAAAAATGCCATTATATTGTCCATTGGAGCTGTGACACAGTGAATGTATTTTGATTCAAAGCTTGTTTCTTTCATTTTCACTCCACACAATACTAAATTCTTGTGCCTTGTTTTTTCTTAGTTTTGTATGCCTTTTAAAATACAATAATGCATTTACTCAGCTCCACATCAACTTCCAACTCATATATTCCATATATAGATAGATGGGTGGGTGGGTGGGTGGGTGGGATAGATGGACAGATACAAATAAAAAAGTCATGGCAAGCACACATCACTGTTTACTGTACTGTTTAATTCCTCTCAGATCATAACCATGCTGGGAAACCCCCAGTTTTCATTGTTTTTATTTCACTCCTGGACTACTTCAGATTTTGCTTGCTGTTTTTTCTGCTCTCAGGCAGCCTAAATGGACTATTTAAAGATGAGTTTCATATTCACAGCAAATTTCCCTTTCTATGAAAGAATAATTCAGGGAAAAAAAAAAAAAAGAGAGAAAAAGAAAAAAAAAAAAAGCAGAGATGTTTAAACTGATGCTGGCAGCAGGTTAACCCAGGATTCAGCTGGAACAGACTGAGTCTATCTCCAGCATTTAGGCTCTTGAAAACTTTTAGTTGGGGTGGAAAATGATCAGGGTAGCTGGAATCAAAGGTAAAAAGACTGAAGGAAAGAAATTATGTTTCAAGTGTCTATTCAAAGCATTCTTAATGAACTTTTGCTTATTCATTGAAATTTCTTTTGTCTCTTGATCCAAAGATCAAGACTAGTTTTCTTTGATATTTTTTTTCCTGCTGTGCAGAGGAAGATTCTCTCTAACAGAGCTATCCTTATTCTTGACAGAATTAATTCCCTCATTTTTCACCTTCTTTCATTATCTGGGAGATCTTTGAGCCCCAAATTCTGATTCTCACCTTGAAGTCAATCATAAAGCCCGGTCAGGGAAGATGAGTCATTGCAATTGCTCTTGTCAGCAGTGAGAGCTGGTTTTTGACCATTTGTCAAGATCTTTGCTGCTGCTTGTCTGCAGTCTAAGCTTCCTGTCACTACTTGCTGCAGCACTGGGGCAGGCACATCAGCTGGACCTTGTGTTTGCCTCCAGCCTCCCCTCCCCAGCACACCCAGCTGCATTTCACCTCCCTGAAACACCACACTACTGTCCACACCAAAGCAGGGCAAACAAACGTCATGTGTACACACACACAGGTTACTGCCACGTGTGACTCCTCAGGAGGCATTGTAAGGACAATGCACATCAGGGAGAATGATGTAAGAAATGGGTGAAAGGGAGGTGGAAGTTATAGAAGTTACCCAAGCAAAGAAAGAAGCTGCCAACTTCAGAACTCAACTGCAGCTTTGCTTGAGAATGTAGAAGTTCCTCCTTTTACATGCAATGAGACACTCATCTTCCATGCAGAAGTTCAGTCCTGTTCCCCTGAATTTCTGCTCCATACAGACAAAGGGGATCTAAGGCTTGGCTTCATGAGTGATCCTAAGAAGGTTAAGCTTGAGTGAATGAGGTTCAAGGCAAACAAAAAATTCTAGCTTTTCCTCATTGGAAAGAGCTCTATAAAGGCAGAGATAAAACCTGTCTGCTGCAGTTTCTTTGAACAGGAGCACAGGGCAGGACAAGTAAATGTAGCAAAATGATTCCTTATATTCTGCACATTCCAGTCAATGCTTACCTGTCTGAATGGTCAAAAAAAGAATTTTCAGTAAACACAGCCTTGAAGAGTAGATTTTGTCTTCTGCTGCTGTTGCAGGACCCCATCTTACCTTTACCAAGATTTAGTCCCAGTGTTTTCACATTTAACCTTCCTTTTTGGGGGCATGGGGGAAAGCTGAAAGAAGGATCATTCCTACAGCCTGGGAGGTGGACATTATTCTGAGGTGACTGCTGCCATTAGCAGACCACATGAAATGAAGAAATTGTGAGTGGAGGCAGAGGAGAGCAGTTCTGCCAGCTGGGGTTAGTCTGGTCCTGGAGAGAGAGCATTTGTGCACTGCAGCTGGGGGCCTGGAGCTAAACTGCTCCCCCCAGGCAAAGATACCTCCCAGGGCATGTAAAGCACTTTGACAAAGGTGCCCTGGCACAGGGGCAGCAAAGCAGTCAAGTCAGCTGGCACAAACCAAACAAATCTCTTAATCCCTCTGGGTTCTTACATTTACTGTATGTGTGACATGGTGTCCATCACCTTTCCCACTCTTCAAGTTGTTCAGGTTCTGTATGCCTGGATGAGAGGCAAACAGAGCTGCCACCTTGCTTCATGGATAAGGATGAAATCCATCTTGCCCAGTATACACAGGGAATCTGCAGCAGCAACTGAATCAGGATCTCCTGGTCACAGGCTAATGCTAAAGCAGGTGGACTGTTCATCCCCAAAGTTACAACCCCTGTTCCTGACACATCTTTTGAGATACTTGCACTCTGTTTGTGCTTGCAGACAGTTTTATTTTGTCTCTGGTGTGGAGATGAAAGTAGCTTTGAGCAAAAGGACTGGAATGTCTGCCCATGGCAATCCTGAGCTATGCAAGGTTTGTGTCTGAGGCCCAGTCTTGTTTATATAGAAGCTTGATTAAAGATGAGTGAGAAATTCTGTTCAAGGGTATGAAAAACCCTTGTCTGTGTTTAAAATCATTAACAGAGTGTTCTCCCCCATCATGGTGCTGAGTACAGATGTCCTGTTTGATTCACACAATAAAAGTAGAGCTTGTGTGCTTCAGGGTTAGAGTTGATGTTAAACTCCAGTAAGGGCTGGAGCTCCCTTAGTGGCAGAGAAGTGAATTCAAGAGCTGAATATGAACTTCATCCTGCTGTGAGAGACAAAACTAAAATTTTGTTTCCAAGCTTTTCTGGGCAGGAAATTTGAAATTGTCTTCCTAAAATAATTCCTAAAGTCTAGTGTGTTTGAATTCATAGTGTTGTGTTTCCAATTCAAACCTGAAATCCATGCTAGGATTCTGCTTTGTGTCTGAACACATAGAAGAAACCATCTGTGAATTTCAGGTAAAATTCTAGACTTCTAAGAAGTTTCTTGTGATGTTGTTTCCCTGGGCTGTTTGTTTCTTTATTTGTTTGTGGAGGTTGCTGGGTTGTTTGTTGTTTTTTAAGAAGATCTAGGTATTTGAATTTGGCTGTTTCTCATTCTTGTGACTGAAAAACTTGTTGAATGGCACAACAATGTTGAGAGACATGTCTGAACTCTGTCTTTTAGTAACACTTAATTTTGCTGCTTGCTGCCTCAAGGATGTAGTGAAAGGAACCAGCCAAGTGTACAAAGAAATATGAATAAAATGTTATTGAAAAAGAAAAAATGTTTACAGGTGGGTCTCCATGCTCTCCACTGCATAGTCACATCATGCTAACATAATACACAATTCTGAAGTGCTTATTATTATTTTTATGATTATTTCTAACTTGGCCTTTGTGTGGAGTTGCCTTCATTTACTTGTACTTAAATGTCTAGTCACTACTGACTCTCCCACAGGCAGATTGGAGGGTCATGACCTTGCTACTATTTCAAGTTTCAGTGGGGAAAGCCAAATATGGAGGAGCTATATGTATTCTTTGGCAGAATCTCAGGTCTGGTGTTACAGAAATATTTTTCCCATCCAGATTTTGCTTTTTGCAGACTCAAATAGAAATATAAATGTTTTGGTTCTCCCCCCCCTCCTCCTCCAAATGTTTGCATGAAAACTGTCTATGAAGGTTTAGAAAGCAGCTGGCTGGTCCAAAGTGGCATCTTAGGGGAAGGGGACTTGCAGTCAGGTTCCTCTGGTACAGTGATTCCTTGACACCAGTTTTGTAGAAATCCAGTGAGTCATCTTCATCCTCTGCTTATTGTGCTTTTTATGGCAATCTTTGTATGGGTTAGTGCAGCTAATTCCACTATATTTACAGTTTGTGATTAATTCTAGGACAAACTTCTGCTCTCTTCTTGCCCTTCATGGCTTGGATGGGCAAGTTGATCTCTTTAAACTTTAGAACAAGGTGTATTTTTACCTAGACCAAACTCAGTTGTTTGCTGTTGGTGGGAGCCATACAGTAAATGTCTTCTTGAGTCCATTTCATTCCTTTGAAGAATCTGGCCTAGCTTGAGCTCAGGCCATCCATCTGCCAAATGCCACATCCTGAAACACATTTGTGTTATGTATTGAGGGTTGTGGAAAGCCTCTTTCAATCACATCTCCTATGAACCATTTGATTGTGAAAAAGGGAGTGTTAGTAGCTCTACTGGGTAAGGTGCAAGAATTAGACTTCACAACTCTGCTTTCACCAAGGCTGAGGATTTTGGTAGAAAAGATTTAGGCAGTGACAGGACTTTCACAGACTGCAGTTTCTGGCTCAGGCAGTTCTGTATGCAAAGGATGAAGTATGTTATCCTTGCAGTGGAGTGTGGTGGGACATTGATCCATTCTGATGTCTGCATCCTATCCTTAAGCTAGAGAGCTGCTCTCTTTATATACCTTAAGGAATATAAATAATTCAGTAAATTAAAAATTGGGAGACTGTCCAAGAGGATTTGAGCACATTGGCTTTTGTTTCTTGAGCTGCACAACTAGTCCCTGGTGGCTGTTGTTTCTCCTCTTTACTGAAAAGTGCCTCTGTTTCCCAGTTTAGTGAATTGCTTCTTGGAGAACCACAGAATACTTCCCAAAACATCTCATTTTACCACTTCTGTTCTGCAAATCAGTAAATGTTCCGTGAGTGTGTCAAGTCAAGAAAACAATTAATAGCAAGAAAATGTACTTCCTTGGCTTGCAGGCAGCTCCCAGCTTGCTCCTTTCCCCAGATTAGCAAGGATTTAAGAAGCACATGTTGTGTGTATGCTAAATCAGCTCTGCAGAAACCACAGCATACCATCATCCTGCTCTTATCTCTGAGTTCCACGGGCAGGCAGGCTCAGCTGCTCAGCACAGGCTGGCAGCTTTAGCTTGCCAGTAGGTGCTGAAAGCCATGCAAGTGTGGAAATGGCAGTGACACACAGCTCAGATGTTATCTCTGCAGCAAAGCCAAAAGCAGTTTCCATGGTGATGGAGAAGCTCCAGGCCACTGGGGATGCAGCTGCTGAATTGGACAGCATCAGTAGCCTTTTCATAGAGGCTGTTCTAATAAAGCCTTTGTGTTTGTGTGGCACTCACTTGGTTGTATCCAGCTCTGGAACATAAAATAAAGGATGAGGGGAAGATGTAAATTGTTGGAATTAGTGCTGACCTAAAAATGAAACAGGAAAAGCAGGGTCAAAATGTTTCAGGTATTGGAGTATCCGCAAGCAACAGGTTTTTGGGACAGCTTGAGAATTTAATATTCTGGTCAGTGCTTTTCTGAGATGTTGCACACCAGCATTGATAGCTCCTAAAGTTTTTGTATCAAGTGGAAGAGTCAGAATCATATCCCTAGCTCTTAACTTTCTTCTGAGTTGGATCCAAAACCAGAATGGGTCTCTTTCTCTGTAGAGATTATAAATATCCCAGAGACTTGGGGAAAGTGGACTTCGGCATCTGAAGCATTTTGAAATGTTTTATACTTTACTTGGTCCCTCTTTTTGGGTAAAAATCTCTCAATACCAAAGCACAGGTATGTGGAATTAATGTCTTACTATAGAGTCATGGCCTATGCTTTCCCTTCTTGCTGAGACAGCAGATACATCATCTCCAGGTTTCCCACACTGGAAATGCATGTTTTGCACTTCTTCTTTGATCTCCTATCAGCCTGTGCTCTGTGGGTGCCACAGCACATCAGCAGGAAATGTCTGTAAAGCTGCTCAATTAAAATAATAATTTGATTATTTTGACAGAGATTTTTGGCAGTGTTAAACTTTGGTTGCTCTCTTCTGAACTGGATGCTAAAAGAGATTTGTATTCTGTCTTTCAGGTGGTGCAGGGGACCGGGAAAAGATGCCTGTCAATCATGAGGCTTTCCTGCTCATGGCTAATTCCCAGAATGAAATGGAAGATTGGGTGAAAGCCATCCGACGGGTTATATGGGCTCCATTTGGTGGAGGTATTGCAAATAGCTCACATGCACATAAATTAAAACATTTGCCTCAAGGTAAAACATATTCTTGTGATACTAGGATATGTGTAACACTGTAAAATCACTGAGATGTCTAGATAAGCTCTTGATTGTCTGAAGTGTTTTGAAGCAAGGAATGGGGTCGATTTTTTAATTTATTTTTGGGTTTTTTTGTTTTTTTTGTTTTGCTAGGGGATGGACAGGAATGAAAGAGGGGTGGATATTCACAGTGTATAACTGTCTCAAAAATGGGTGGTATTAACAAATACACCACTATTGGTCAGTATTCAGTTCTTTACAGCAAAATATTCTGTGGTCCTTAAGGGAATGAAGGATTCTGTCCAGTTATCTCAGTTTTCTTCCATAAGGACAGATGCCCATCTTGAACATCCATACAACAGAAACAGCAAAAGTTTAATGTAGTTAATGTAGAGCCCAGTTGAGGAGGCAAAGCTTCCAAAGGCTTCAGTGGGGTGCAGCCTGAGGAAGAACAGGGTCAGGCTGAGTGAACACCTGAAGGGTAATAGAGCAGTTGATAATCCCTGTAGTTAAAATGAGCACAACATCCTGATTTTCACTGTTGGTATTATACCAAATCTTTGACTTCTCAAGTCAGTAGATTAGATAAGAGTTGTTTTTCTGGTTTAGCATAGAACAAGGACTCACAGATGTTTTCTTCTGGGTTTGGTGTTGGTGGCAGCAGCTTCTGGCCTGGTACAGGCACTGTGCTTTGAAGTGATGGCTGCTACTGATGGAGTTCATGCAAATAGTGGCATCAAAAGATAGTGCTGTCAATCTCTTCTGAGAGGTACAGATAAAAAAGGGCCAGATAAGGGTTAGGTAATACAATTAGTCTTGTTGAAATGAAGTTAGTAATTTTCCTGGATCTAGGAGGGGGAGGGAAAGGTGACCTTGATGTAGTAGACCCAGTGTTTGTTAGTCACTTTGTCCTGAGTTTGTTTTTGGGGTTTTGTTTTGGTTTTTTTTTGTTTTGTTTTGTTTTGTTGGAGTTTTTTTTTTTGTTTGTTTGTTTCAAGTGACTCTTGGAGTTTGGAGTCTCTGGGTAGCAGCACTTGGTTTGTCTGGAGGAGATAAAATCTCTACTGATGCAATTCTTTCCAAGGTCCTTCTTTCACTTAGCAGAGAGGGAGTAGGTACAAAAGTTAGCTTGTGTCTGATCTGAGGTTACGTGTGATGCTGTTGTGCTGTGGGCAGAAAAAAACCCACTTTGCTAGTGGAAAACTGTTTACCAGAATTTCTTCTCAAATTTGAGCATGTGCTTCTTTTGCTTTCCTTCTGAATTCCAGACCACAGTGAAGAGTCTTTTAGACTGAGATCAAGTCCTGCATCAGAAGTCTCAGAATCTCAGAGCTGGCATTTCTGTAGCCATTTTTAGTTGACCTTATGGTGTGTATTTTACAACTTTGCAATGTACATTCAATATATATTGTAAGGAAAAAGGAGGCATTCAGTCATGATAAATGGTGCATTCTTAGTAATAGCCATATTTAAGGCATGATATTGTCAGCACAACTGGTATCAGTGCAAATTTGGCTTCATGTTTTGCTTGTGTTTTGTTGGTCTCTTGAAGTAATTTCAAGACAAACATGTTTAGGTATTAAAATAATAAATAATTAAAAATCCTAATATTTTAAATACAGAAACATGGGAATGGCATAAAGGGAGTGATGAATTTCCTTTCTTATTTGGTTGCATCTTTATGGGCTAGTATTGTCCTAATGAATTTGCTACATTTCTTAAACTTTGAATTTCTCTGCAAAGTGGTGAGATAATATTTTGGTCTTTTCCTTAAGTGAGGCAGATGCTTTTCCATTGATTCCAGGAACTGGAGCTTTATGAGGCATCAAAAACCATAAAATGAAATAATGAGAATGGGGAGATTAGAGCAGTGCAAGGGGGAATATAGCAGTTTCTGTTTGTTGCTGTTTTCCCATCCTGCAGACTTGGTCTGGTTCAGTGATCAAAGTCAGTAAAAGCTGCTTTGACTGTTGGTGAGAGGAGCTCAAGCACTGTAGAAGAGAGGCACTGGTGTTTGTAGAGCTGGAAAGAATTGCAGTTGTGTATCAATGTTTTTTCTCTGTGGATAAAAACCAGCTGAGGACACGGGTACATGCTGGGCATCAGTGTAGCCTGAGCTCTCTGCCCCAGTACTCATCTGCATGAACCTAAAGCTGGCTTGACTATGGCAGCTTTGTAGCCCAAGCTGTAAGAGCAGATTCTCATGTTGTGGCCTCTTCTCTGAGCTGAAGTCCAGCTGCTGTCAGGAGTGATCTTCTACCCCCAGCAACTGTGTGTTCCAGCACACTCCATCCTGCTGGTACTGAGGTGATGAGCTGTGCAGGAGGAAACGACCTGGCAGGAAATGAAAGGGGAGAGGATTCATTTGTAGGGAGATGGAATCCCTGGCCCTGCTAACCATGCAGCTGCTGCACCAGTAACTCCAGCACAACGTGGGCAATGGGGAGATATGATGGGGTGGAGAGGGACAGGCTTCTTCATTCTGACTGCAACCCACACACAAATTGGCTTAAAGAAACCATCCTCAGTTTCTTTGCACTTCAGAAAGGATTTCTAGGAATGCCAATAACTGGGAAAAAGTAGATATTCAAACTGTTGTTCCCAAGTGGTTTTTTTTCAATTTGGGGAAACGATCAAATCTACACCACCTTCATCATAATCAGAGCAGGACAATTTCTCTGAGTGAAATTCCAGCTTAACTCAAATGTGGGAGGACAATAAACATAGCTGTCTCTGTTTTAATGGAATAATTTGAACTCTGCTTTGCCACCACCACTAATTTGAGAGCCAAGTCTTATCTCTCAACACTTTTTAATATGTTAAGCTAAAGGGAGGAGTTAAAAAGCAGGCTTTATTATTAATATGCAAATATCCAGCCCTGGAGAAGGTTGATATGGTGTAAAATGAATTATGCTAAGATAAAAGGGGAGGCTCAACCACACTTTAATCTTTGCTGATGTATTTAAGAAACAAAATAAAAAAAGATTGAGGGTACCTTCTTATGTGTTGATGTGGGCATATGAACTGTGCTTAAAGGTGAACAGCAAAGGCTTCTTAAAATAAAGCAGAAAACTCCCCAAAGGTGTTGAGGATCACAAATTACTGATAGAAGGCACAGTGAGGTTTAAAAGTCATATGGAATGTGTTTTTTGAAATATGCTTCAAATGTGGCTTAAAATAAAATCATAGAGTTCCTAAGTCTTTTGAAGAGGAGCTGTCTTGTTTATAGGGAAAATAATCTCTAACAAGTTTCCTTGAGTTTTAGGCTTCTGAATTCTTGAGTTACATCTCATTTAGAACAGAAGATTTTGTAAAATGAGATTTGAGAGAACTCAATGCATTTTGGTTGTCTTTAAGAAAGAAGTTTGTCACAGCGACTTGATAAAAGTGAGTTTTGGAGCACATTCTGACAGAAACTGTTTTCTATGATCCTTCTTACCTCTGTGACAAATTTTGCTCCATGTTTGTTACAGTGCTAAATCAAAGGGTTTGTGGCCATAGGCTTGGGTGAGAGTGACCTTGCTCTTGCCCTCCCAAACTGGATGCACTGGAAGTGTTTGATGTAGCTGGGGACAGAGGACACTTGGTCTGTACAAGTGGTGGGGACTGTTCTTCTAGTCTGAGGAGGTTCAGCCACCTCGAGGAGGTTCCTTTTTGTGCACCTTCCTCATTCCTGCCTTGCATCAGCTGTAAAACAGAGTTAGTCCAGGATTGGATTTCTGGCCATGAGATACAAAACCCAAGCTTTTTGGTGCCTGAGTTGAATGCCAGGTGGCATAATTCTCTCACAGCTCAGCACACAACCAGCCCAGTATGGGGACAGAATCATTCTGTGTTAATCTTGATTTATGTTTGTGTTTGTTTTCTTCTGTTTATATATTCTGTCTTGCCATGAGCAGTTCCTCACTTCTCTGCCAGAAATGCATGTCTCAGCCCCTTTCTTTCTCCATTACTTTATCCTAATTTCTCCTCCTCTTCATCCCAAGCTTTCATCAGTTACTTGTGATGGAGGGGAGGTGAAGGAGTTGGAAGGGATGTGTTTCCCTTAGGCAAACATGAAGAGTTTTACCCTGTGACAAAGTAATTGTTTTGCCAGAGCTTCATGAATAGCTTTTCTATTCAGGAGGAATAGTCACTGTTAAACTGGTGAGGTCTGAAGAAATGTCCACTGAGGAAGCTCTGCTACTGTCATTAATTCCAAACATCTTTTCCATATATATCAACCATGATGTGTGGATTCTTATTCTTCTGCCAGCAAACAGCACAGAGAATGGGGTTTTTTGGGAACCAGGACCCTGTGAAATTATGTCTTGTATTAGGGGAGAGCTGAAAGATGCAGGACAGGGTATTGAGGTGCAATTTAATTCCTGGCTCAGTGTCCTTATGGGTAATGGAAGACTAGCCCTGCTCAGGGCTAATTAGGGATCCTGCTTTAGATGAGTAAATGTCTTTGAGATAACATCTGCATGTGAGCAAACATGACTGTTTTGAAGGGTCAGATATTGATATTAGATGCATATACACCAGGATGCAAAACTATTTAGGAGCTAGGATACAACATTAGGTTTTGGGAATGTTGAGTTTTATTTTTAATGCCTGTAAATGAGAATTTTCCAGTAAGAGCAGCAAAAACCTAGAGCCGTGTCAGTGAATTGAAGACACTGAAATTCTACTGAAGAGGTATGGAAGAGGAGGAGCGAGGTGGGTTCTGTCATTTCCATTATTATTATTATTCTGCCCAACCTGAAGGCAGAGAGGTGGTTTCTACTCCCTTTCTTGTTTGTGGACTCCCACAGAGTGCAGCCTCTGTAGGATTGCTGACTGGGTCAGGAGGGTGTCAGGGTGGGCTCCCCCGTGCAGGCTCCCCAGGTGAGGGGGAGTGGCCCTGGTGCTTGTTGTGCCTGATACCTGCTGCTATCTCTGCACTCAGATAGCTGGCGCCTGCTGCAGCTTATCTGTGTTTGCTCCTGCTGCTGTCTAATGCTGGGAGATGGGCCCAGCCAGGGCAGAGGAAGAGGAAGATGATGAGGGTTATGAGGTGAGGTCTCTAGGGGATGCCTGAGCCATCTCAGATGAGAGGAGGTGCTGGGTTAGCCTTTCCCCCAGGCAAGAGTGTCACAAATGGTACACCTGTAGATATGGAAACTAAGGTACAGCAACCAAAGTAAAGCTGGGAGTGGATCTTGCTGCCAGAACTGTTTACAACAGAGAATGTTATAAGATCTGTTTCTGAGACCAAATTAAGTTCTCTCTTTTTTTTTTTTTTTTTCCTAATGTATCTCTGTCAGATATAACTGGGGCTTCTACACTGCTTTATGACCAACATATTTTGCCATCATGTTACGGCTTTGAGGTAGAGAAAGGCAATTTTCCTCATTTTTTGTTAAGGAGGGATCTGAAATATTAAGCAATCAGATAACTGTCTGAGGTGCCAATGACTATCTGTAAAAGAACCACTCTGACATTGTTCTGCAAGGCACATGGAAAGAGTGCACCCATGGACCTTCACTGTAGGCATATGTTTGGAAGCATGCCATGGGATATGATGGGAATTTGATGGAAGGGTGTAAACCTAGAATCAAAACTAAAGCATGACAAGATGTTCTTTACTGACTTTTAAACATTTTACCTCTGGAAGCAAGATCCTGCTCCCCTGTTCCTTGCATGTATTTCACTCTGAAGCTGCTGGCTCAAGGCTCTCAGTGGCATTCAGTACCAGTGCCCAGCTGGTCTGGATGCAGTGCTTGGTCATCCCAGAGCAGAACTGGGTGTTCTTGGAGTGTCAGGGCTGTGTCAGGGCTCCTCGGGGGAAAGTCCCCCACTTTCAAAAGGCCTTGGTTCCAAAAGCAGGCATGAGTTCTGTACTCCAACACCATCCCTGGCTGTCAGTAGCCAGCTTAGCTCCAGTGGCTTCTGAAGGATGATGCAGCTTGGCATCAGGTGAATGAATTTCTAGTCCTTTTTCTTTTGCCATGGACAGTCTGGGGCACCAAAAAGCAGGGACCCTGAGCTGGGAATGGCAGGCAGCTTCTCAGTGCCTCTGTTCAACCAGAGAGCAGAGAGAAGAAAAACTACAAACAGAAATCACCTCTGCTATATTTGCAGGTGATCAGGGTAAAGCTTTTCATGGGATTTGCTTGATGGAACTTCTTTTGGTTGGGAAATGCTGATTTGATAAAATAAATCATCATATGGGTATGTTTTCATTTGAATGAAACTTGTGCTAGGAAGAGGTTCTTTAAGCTCAGGGTAGAATTCTTAATGCAAGCTATGCCCAAAAATGGTCTTGTATTCCAGAGGCTGTATAAGCAATTAAGATATAAAATCTGTCTGAAGCCCTTTCCTCAAAAAGAAAAAAAAAATTACTTTGAAAAAGTCCTGGGAAAAGAGACAATTGCAGGAAGGTCTGATGAATAAAATGACACATCTAAGGAGAATTTGAACAGTTGCATGGTCATGAGGTTTACACCAAGAAAAAACTGTGTTTCATGCAGTGCATAATTGAATTGTGTAACTCATTGTCATAAGATGCAGAAATAAAAAGCATGAATGAATTAAAAATAAAATTAGATGTGTTCATAGAAGATAAGTCTACCTGGACAGTCAAAGAAAGATTTCTGGAGGTAGTCACTAGCTTAATATGACCATTTTACAAAGAGCAGTTCAGCTTTAGATAAAATGTGATGGGGTTTGTGTTTGCTTTCCTCTTCAGCTATGATGTGCCATGGAGAGCTGGCAGTGGCTGTGCATTTGTTATATTGTTGGTGGCTGCTGCCTGTAGCACACAGTCTGACCAGTACCACCCCTACACTGGTGGTTTCTCAGTGAGATTGTTCCTGCAATCATTAGATTCATGTTTGACATTTGAGAGCTGACAGTCTTTAAAACACTGGTGGTTGTCACTGCATGTCCTGGCAGTGTATTAATGGGACAAACATGTTCCTGTGGTGTTTCTCAGCTTGCAGGCAAGTATTTTAATTTCTGTGTATTAGTCCTTTGATGAATGTTATGAGAATATGTGATTACTGAATGAAAGGGAATGGTAGCTGGCTCCTTGTAATTGCAATTTAACCATTTAGGACTTGAGAAGGAATAAATTCACTCTGCCTCTCTTTTCCTATTTTCTTTCTAATGTTACCCTTCTCCCATCCACAGTTGTTCCTTTTTTCTTCTACTTCATCATTGTGTAATTGGATTTGCAATTTCCCCTTTGTGTCTTCTCAGCTGCAGGTTAGAGAAGGGAATGTTCAGCTCTTTACCTCTTCTAGAAATGTTTTTATAGGCTCACAAATTTACTGAAGTGTTCTACCTATTTTACAAACAGGAGCTAAATGCTGCCCCTTTCCCAAGCACAACTTGTCATGTTCATCTGTTGCTGGAACTTGTTTCTTGGTGTTTCTTGTGTGGTGAAGCTGTAAGATGGTGAGGATTTTACCTGGACAGGGGAGGATAAAGATAAATAAATGGGAATTAGTTAACAGATTTTCATCATTGATTGAGTTTGAGGATGCAAGAAAATGAAAACATATAAAATTGGCCTGGTAGTGAGTCTTACCATTGAAAGTTAGAGACTGACAGAGGTATTTATGATGAAGTTTGATTTGGATAAGTATCCATGTGTTCAGTGTTGATCCTGTCTGCATCTCAATGAATGATTGTGCTTAGGTTATCAACCCTGGGATATGGAAAAGCTTCAGAACATAAGCTTGTTTGGCTTTCTAAATGGATAATGGATGAAAGTGCCTAATATTCTAAATGTTGGCTGTGAGTCTGGATCACAGGCCCTGCCAGGCTCCTGGATGTCCAGAAATCCAGGTGAATAATTTCATTCCATACTAGAGGTTTCAGACTCTGAGATCCTTTTATTTGAACCCACAGCTGGAATTCTCATCCATCTCTTGTGATGAGACACTGGTAGCAACAGCTGCACTATGTCATAACTGCTTTTTACTTCCCAACACCCAGAATTTTTGTAAAGCTTTTCTGTGCAGGGGGGATCAACAAGCAGCACCACTTGAAGGAGATGACCTGCTGATCAAATGCTTTCTACAGACACAGCTTCAGGCATTGTATGGAAGCTGTCTTTCAAACATAGAGAGACATATGCAAGAGACAATAAGTAAAAAATTCTGTAAAATATGATCTTAGGTTGTGGGGAGAAAGAAGTTGTCCAGGGCACATTGGTCTGATCACTGCTTGCTAAAAGGCATTTTTTGCTGCTCTTGATGTTTTGTTCTCTCTTGCCTTTGTTTAGAGAGAACTAGAGCAATAAACACAGGGGGTTGGCTGTGGATTCAGAATGCTGTGGTTAAGTGATGTTTAGGTCTGTTTGTCATCTTTTCTCTGTGAGCACAGTTACAATCTCAGTTTGGAGAATAAACTGGTCAGTCCATCACTGGAAAATTTACAGTGCTGCTTAGTTGCTTTCCTGGCATATTTTAGAGAGATGGAAAGACACATCACACAGGTTAAGAGGAATCTACTGTGGTAGAAAGGTGACACAGCTATTTGCAAATCTTTAACCTGGAGTGAACTGTTATATCAGTCAGTAAACAGAAGCCTGTTTATCCTCAAAAGATTTTATTTCACCAGTAAATGTTGAGACCCCAAGCCCAGAGCAAGTGAGGGGTGTGGGATGTAATTTTGTTCAGAGAAGAATCAGACCAAAGTGATTTGAGACAGAGAAAATGGGGAAATTTCTGTACAGAATGCATTAGTGCTGAAGTTTTTCCTGCTGGGCTCAGCTCTGACTGATCATCTCTAGTCAGTTCAGGCCAGCTTTCAGCAGATAAAAGACGTTCAAGTGTCCAGTTTACCTGGGTTAAAAAATGAGTCTGTACAAGGTTCAGCCTTCTTGAAAAAGAGGTTCAGCTATGGTTCTAACTTTGCTATTCGTCCCTTTCTATACAAATAGAGCAATTTCCTAGATCTGAGCTCCCTCAGATCTGCTTGAGTGTGCTGTATATTAGCTAATCCTCTAAGCCAGTATCTAAAAATACACACACCCCATGGGCACTTGCTAGACCTGTGCAAGCCAACAAGTTTGCTGACAGTCAGAGATGGGGAGAAATACTCTGAGTTCATGCAGGTTCACCATTCCTGTCTGTTGCAGCCAGGCTGAAGACTGAATTTCACCTGAGTTAGATGCCAAGCCTGAAACATGCCAGTATTCTCAGAGGTTGTGGGAGCTGCAGTGAGGTCTCAAGCCAATCTGGAGGCTTGTAGTGAGGTGCAAAGGCAGGATGCTTTCTACCTGCTCTGGTACCTACACTGCAGAATAGCTGCAGTGGTGCTAGCTCATGAGAGCTGGGGGCTCTCTCCCTGCAATGGCACTGGGGAAAAAATGCCTCCAGCTCCACAACAGCAAGTTCATGGGAGGTGGAATGTTTGAACAATTTTATAATCCTAAATTGTATTTCAGAAAATAAGAGCTGCTAAACTTTTCTACACTTAAACAGCTTCATACAAATGGGGAGAGAGGGAGTTCAGTCTCCATTACTCATTCTCTCCTTGTGTATAGGGAGATCTCCAGGTGAAAACTTCGATGATATTTTATATGCAATGTGGAAAATTATTTGCATTCTATTGCTATTCTTGCAGTATCAAGTATACTTCTGGAGTCTGAAGCTCCTGCAATATATATATATATATATAGTGATTTTTATTCCAGTCTCCTCATATTCCATAGTCTAAGTCATGAATTTTAACACCATGTTTTTCAAAGGACAGAGTTTCATATAAGGAGACAGGTGCTACTTGTGCAGCACAGTGTTGCTGTCACAGGACACCTATAGCTGCAGAGCTCCCCTGTGCAGGGAGCAGCACTGAAGCAGCTGCCATTTCTGCTTTAGTTCTGATGCTTATATGAGCAAGCATGTGCTCCAGCTTATTCCTCTCACCAGAGCTGTGTTTGCTCTTTGGAGAAGAGTTTGCTCAACTTCATCATCTCATAGCATTGTAAGTTCTGCTGAAGTCTTTGAGTCATGCTGGGTTCTTGGGCACAGAGAGGCTGTGAATTTCACAGGTTAATTATACTTTGAGTATAACAATATCCACGTTAAACAGCATGACTTTCTATTTCATTGGGTACCTCCTTGTTCCTGTGTTTTGAGAGATGGAAAACAGAAATGGAGAAGTGAATGGAAGAATGAAAGTCTGCATTTGCTATCTGCTGTGCTCCTATCCCAAACACTGAGTCCTAGGCTCCATTATGTTATTAGCAGATGTGACACAATTTGAGGTATTATTCCAGTAGTGCCAGAAATTAATTCTGGTGGTGTCTCAGCCATTTGCAAGGGGACTTTTCCTGCTCACCAGTTAGCATTGTGGGCAGGCTCCCCCCAACCTGCAGCTTGCTGTGTTCACCACAAGGTAAGAGAGGATAATAAAAGGGTGAAGAATATTCAGGACCTCAATTGTACCTTTGGTTTAAGGATTTCCACCACTTTCTAAACTATGTTTAGTGTGCTTTAAATACTCTCTAGTGTATTGCCTGGGCTTTTGGTGTCCAGCTGTGCAGTACCATGCTGCTTAGGGTGTACCTTAAATAGCTAGGGAATACTTACTATCTTGCCAGTCATGGAATATTTTAATTTGGAAGGGATCATCAATGTCCCAGCTTTTGGTTCTGCACATGGCAGCTCCAAGAATCACACCATGTTCAAGAACTGAAGCTTTTGATCCTGGTACTGCCTTCACTTACCATGAGAGGTGCTCTTGTCCTCAGGAGCTTTTGGTCAAAACAAAGAATACAGAAAAGTTTTTGTTTGTTGTGAGACAGCACTGTCTCACTGGCTAGAATCTCATAGATTATCTGCTGTGTCAGTATCTTCTTGGACATGGGTGTTCAAACTGGGCCACAGTGTAGCTAAGCAAGGCATGGCACAAAGTCCAGGTGAATGTGTTGTGTATAGTGACCAGTGACATTTTAACATCTGAAGCAGTGAGCAGCTGCAGACAGGGATTTTTTTGGTTGTTTCTTTCCCTGCAGAGGGAGAAAACTTAGCCAATACTGCTAAAATTACTGAGAATCCTGGTGCAGGGGTTTTGCATGGTGACTGCTGCAGATCTGCAGTCACATGAGTGCATTTTGTGAATGGGTTGAGGCCTGACCTCTGTATAACTGCACAGGGCATTGCATGGTAAGCGTTTTTGTTAATGACATGCTTCTTACCCTGAGAGCAGGAGCTGAGGGGGGTGAATGTTTTCCTGCAAGTGCCTGGGTATTGGTTCACTTGTAAGGAGTTGTGCCTTCCTCTACCAGTTACTCATCTGAGCTGTCAATTCAGGCAACTCCTCTGTAAAGAGCTAAAGCAGAGGCAGTAAGCACCAAAAAACCTGCACAGGTCAAGGAGTGTAACTTTTCCTAAGCTTTGTTAGACTTTCCAGCATGTCCCAGAGCTGTGGAGGTATTCTCAGAGCATGCTAAGGCTACTGTGGGAAAATGTTCCCTTCCCAAATGAGGTTTCTGCCTCTGGTGCTTTGAAAGCAGATGGGAGGCCAGACCAGGGCACCAGGTTGCCTGCAGCACAGTAATATTGCCTGTATCAGGAAGGATCCAAAGTGTGGCATGCAGACAGCAACTGTTGCTCAGCTTTTCCAGCTATCTAGAATAGATCTGACAAGCAATTAGAGCATGAATATATTACAGAGCCGATGGGGGATGCCTTTGTTAAAACTTGTGACCCATACTTAGCTGCTGTTTACATTGGCGGCTGCGTGGAGGGTGGGCAAGACCCTACCTGCCTGTCTCCCTCCTCTCCCCTCCGCCGGCAGAGCCAGCCGCGGAGCTCTGCTTCCCATTGGATGTTTCAAATGCTTTCTGCACAAGTCATAATTAATGCCGAGTTGTGGAGCTCAGACCAGATGTGCTGCCGAGATTATCTCCCAGGGCAGATGGGCTGCTCTGTGCTCCGCAGCGCTGGGTGCATGGAAAGCTGCCAGTGCTGGGACTCAGAATGTGTCTGATGCCTGAAGTCAGGACTTTCTTTCTCTGCCGCTCCTGCTGTCTGACACTGCCTGGTTTCTGCTTGAAGCTCAGCGCCTGTCATGTAGCAGAGTGCTGCACAAGAACGAGAGGTATGAGACGATTTTCCAGAGTTTAGATTTGTTATGGTTTTCTTTCACTAGAGGAAAAGCAGATATTTAAGTGTAGCCGTAGACAGAGGCTAAGAATCTAAAATAGAAGCTGACTTTACAAAGGAGGAAGAGTGGGAAGGACACAGTCTATGGCCAAAAATACTACTGGATACCAAGCTAGCATGTGGAGATAGCTCTGGGGAGAGGTGTTTCTCTTTGCATATATGCAGAATATTTAAATCAATGTATGTGGGTGAGACCAACTGGCTACTAGTATATGGACACTGCTCTTTCTGGGAATGGGGTTAGAAGACACCAAATTGTACCATTTGTGTGACTCTGAGCAAGTTATCTTGCCAATTTTTCTTGATTTCTATTTGTCTTATGCTTCCTTTCCCCCCCCTCCCCATTCTTGTATTCTTTTGCTGGCTGGATTGTTTAGTTGTTCAGGACTATCTTCTTTAGGTACATACAGCTCCTACCATGAAACTCTTTCCTGTTGCTGCTGCAGTAATTCACATACTCTGTGCTTGGGTGGGCTAGGGGAGGGGAAGCAAGTTAAAGATTTGTGTGTGTTTTGTGCTGTGGAAGCATATGCATTTCTGAATGTCTGCCCGTGATTTTTTCTCCGTGCTTTCATGTGTGAGAGGGACAGATAAATGGGAACTTAAGCATGAAAGTGGGAAGGTAAAAGCAGGCACTTACCTGTGCAGGTGAGCACGTACACAATCTTTATATCCATAAACTGCCTGTCTGTGAGGCTCCGCATGCGTGCGCGGGTGTATGTGCTGCTGTACAGCAGCATCCAGGTGTAAGCCTGATTATCTTCCCACACATCTTTTAACCTGTGTGCAATAAGCTGTGCATGCAGCTGACATGGGTCAGCCTGGACTTTCCATACTTTAAGCAGATGCGGAGTCCTCAGTCCTCTGTATGAAGAAAATCTGCTCAAAAATTGACTTTATCTTTGTCTTTAGTTTATTTTGGTTGAACGCGGAGCCTCTGATGGGGAAAAATGTAGCAGAGAGCATATATTTTCCTGCCCATTGCATGTCTGGACAGCATAGCTGAATGTATAGGCTTTGTATGCCTGGAGCTGGTGGGTGAGCTGTTCAGGCCAGGACAGAGAGCCTGTCTGTGTCTTAGTCAGTACATCATTCCTGGCTTGCTTTTTCCACAAAGAGTCACCTAAATCTTTAAAGAACAGAGGCAGCTTGTTGGAGTAGAGGAAAGAAATTCTGTAGCTCTTTTTTTTTTTTTTTTTTTTTTTTGTATCTCTTGAATCTTTCTGAGATTAAGGATGTGGTTCCAGGCATGCTGGAATTTTTTTCTGCTTTGAAACCAAACAAAAGGGCCTAGCTATAGATAAGGGTATGACAAGGAAAGTTAACCTTTTGGTTGCTAGTACACTTTTGGCTTTATTTCCAGCTTAACTCTGTCTGGAGTGTGGCACTGGCTCCCCTTCTTTAGAATGAAGAAAAAGACTTTAATGTCTTCCAGAGGGATCATCAAATGGAGTGAAGTGCTGCCAAGTGCAGTCTGAGCTGCAGGGCGCAGTGATTAAAAACAGGACTGTGCCTTGAGGAGTGGCAGATGAGGCTGTGTGTGCTGGCTCCACATTGCTGCTCCTGGACAGGCAGGGACAGCAGGCCCTGTCCAAACCAGGGATGCTGTCATGTACTGGGAGTTTCAGGGACATTTTACTACATCACTTTTACAAGCTCTGAGACCTGACAGAAATGACACTATTGATACAGAGTCACAGGACACCAGGTCCTCAGTTTGCCCTGTGTGGCACTGGGAGACTGAGGTAGACACATCTGCTGAGCCTGTAGCCAGTGTGACTGAGAGGCCCAAGTGATAATTCTGAACTTCATCAAGGTCCCCCAGCAGATGCCCAGATGAAAGATTTCTGCAAGCCTGGAACTGTCAGCATCTCAAACTTCCCTTTGACAGTCCCTTTCCAGCCCCACTCCATAAACAGCTCTTAGCTTGCTCTTTCTATGAACCTTAACACTATTTTTCTTTTCTAAGTCTTGGACAAGTTCTGCAGCCACTGTACAGATGAACAATTTCTCCAAGGCAAACTTTCCAGTCCCACTAACTGCAACTCTCTGCTTTTTCTCTCTTAATACCAACCACAGTGCTCTTACTGCCGAAAGACTTGTCCTGGGTGAAATCTTTCTTCTGAGCAGCATCTGTAATGGCTCTTGTTTATGGCTCAGCAAAAAAAAAAAAAAAAAAAAAAAAAAGTAGGATAGAGAGAAAAAGCATGGTGCTGCAGTGTAAATGAAAAACGTAACAAGGGGAAAGCTGCAGTTAGCAAAAGATTTAGCCTGGGTGAAATATTTTATCTGAGCAATATTTGGTGATCCTTTCTAGTGCTTCCCTGGCAAATTAGGGTTCAAGTTCAAGGGAGAGTGAAAGGCATAGATCTGCAACTGGAGTTGGGTCAGAGCAGGGCTGCCAAACCAGGGTGAGAGGCAGCTGGGAGAGCTGGGCTGCTTCACCCTGGCAATGGCTTGAGTCCTTTTCCCACCAAGAAATTACCTATGCAGACTGTGTGATCTCACTAGCACAGCCCTTCAGCAGACACTGTCACACAAGAAGAAACTCACACTTGTGCCAGCTTCTTTCACTCATCCTGTGATAGGCAGACCATCTTCTTCCTCAGTCATGTTTGATTTCATGCCTGTTTTTTCTTGCTACTTATTTGAAATAGTCTGGAGATTTTAGTGCCTTTGTTTCCTCCAAAGATTGTTGTTTTCATCAAGGAGAAAAATGTTACTGACCTCAAGGTGTGAAGAGGAAAGATGGGATCCCCAGCATCTGTCTGTGCAGGAGACACCCACAGCAATGGTGATACTGTGTTTGTGAAGGGTCCATCTGCTCTGAGCCTCAGAGGAGATCACCCTTCTATCTCTGCTACCTTAGCATCACATTCCTTAATCTCTGTGTCAGTGGTCTCTGTTTGACTCTAGTCCACTTGTCTCCAGAAGTCACTCACAGGTAGATTGCACTTACAGAAACCTTTTGCTCTAGTGATTCAAATTGACTGTGAAGACAAGACTGAAATTGCCTGAAATGTATTAGAGATGTTGCTGAGCACACACCAGTCAAGGCTGGGGAAAAGTAAATTCTTTTCAGTGGAGATTATACATAGGGGTGTTCTGTGCATGCTTGCTTATGTGTGTGTCTGACTGCCTTTGTCCTTGATCTGAGTGCAGAACATCTGAGCAAGAGCTTATAGAAGAATTCTGTATATGTGCTTTATGCTTGGGGAATGCAGAGCACTTACCTCTTTCCCAGAGTTTTCTCTACACAGACCCATTGGGAAACAGATTCAGCAAGCAGAGATTTGAGAAATGAGGGCTGCTATTGCCCTGACACGTGCCACATCCTGACCTCCCTGAATTTATATGTCTTGCATCTAGAAAAGTAGACATGTATCATTTTAAGGAAATAGATATGCCCCATCATGACAGCAGGGATTACATGATGGGATTATAAAGCAATCCATGCAAAAGCAGAAGGAGATTCCCTATCCAGGAAACTGACTTCAGAGAAACCCAACTCAGTGAAAATTCAAAGAGATTAGAAATAAGAACTAGTAAAACCTTTACTCTGAAATAAACCCAACATATACAATGATAAAGATAAGTCTCTCCCATGCTCCAGGGCATGCCCTCCTGCCAGGATGAGGGAATTTCCTTTGAGGCTTTTCATGGCCCTCCAGCTTTGATGCTGTAATGCAGTTGTGTAGGCTGTGGTGTAAGGAAAGTTTCTGTTTTCTGATGTATAACAAACAGGCAGGGAAAGGAAACTGCACTTCAGGATTCTTCTTGCAGCTTTCATTCAGTGAATTGAAACTGATAGTGAGATGTTTGTTTCACTGAGGAATCGGCGGGGTTGGACTGAATATAGAAAGCGGGTATGGTTTGACATGGTGTCTCCTATGAAAAACAGTGATCAGTGGTTAGGGAATGTCCTACCAGGAGTTATCAGCCTCTCATGAATGTAGCACTAAAAAAAACCCCAAAAAACACGAAGACATAGTCACTAGTGGGGGAAGGTAAGTAGAGCCTTCAGAAATGACCGAATTCTTTCAGAAATTACCAAATTCCCCATGAATTCCTGGTATGGGCACCTATGTGCAAGCATTAAACATTGCTTCTGACTATTGGGTGTGAAATAGTGTGACTCCAATATTGCATGCTGCTTTTTTTTTTCAGACCTGCAGGTTTAAATGAGAAATCCCTGAATAGAATTTCTACCTGCTCTGGTCTGGTGTCGTCTGAAATTCTGAGAGTAGATTCTGAAATTCTGGGAGTAAATCTGGGATTCCCCCACTTACTGAATTTTTATTGACAAAATATGATTACCTTGGATATCATTTTCCCTTACTCCACCAAACATTGTTGGGTGCTAGAATTGGAATTTTAGAACTCAGCTCAGTGGCAGTCCTTTTAGATGGAGCAGTCTCCTAGTGGTAGGGATTGAACTAAGACCTCTGGCTCTTCTGTGCTGCCCAAAGATCTGATGCCAGAGGTGGCATTCAGCAGCTGGTGCTGGCCAGGAACTCCATACTCCCAAAGAAACAGACAGTGCTTCATACTGAATATCTGTCTACTCTTGATCTGACTAAAGAATTAACCTAGGCCAGTCTGGTTTTACAGAATATGGCGCATCTGATATTTTCAAGATCCAAGAAATACAGCACACACTTTTGAGTAGGAAGGGCAATGGATTTTGCATGAATTTTACTGTTTTGGATTTTTTTTTAATTGTGGTTTTTTTTTTTTTTTGGGGGGGGGGGTGTATTTTTTTATTTCATTCAGCAAGTTTAATTAAAGGAAAAGAAATCAAGAGAGTCTCCCAGGATGGTGGAAGATTCTCACAATATCCAGTTTTAATGTTGAGGGCTGTACTCTGCTGTGTCAGCAGCCCCCTCCTAGTGGCACTGTTGCTTTTTGGGCTGGCCAGCTGCAGACTAGTGGAGGGCTGCTGTGTGATAGTGGGTGCATGCAGGAAGGAAATGTGTCCCATAAAGTCAATGTAGCCTTTGTTTTGGTCTTCTTGGGATGGAAGATGCAATGGAAGTCTAATTACTTAATCTAAATCCAGTTGTGGATAACCATAAACATAACCTTAAGCCCAGCTTCCTTGGGTATGAGATATAAACCAGCTTAGAGCAGAGGATAGTCTGAAGAACTGTTAAGCAGAAAAAAAAAAAATTCATGATGTAATTCTTGTTTTTTAAAATAGCTTTATTCTTCAGAGTCTGTTAGAAACTGGACCTTCACAAGGCTGCCCCTCATGTGAAAGCTTCCCTCCCTGTGTGCCCGAGCAGCAGCTCAGGAAGAGTTTAAGCTGACCCCAGCTGTCTCTCTTGCTCTCTGCTGCCAGGGATCTTTGGGCAGCGCTTGGAGGACACGGTTCAGTACGAGAGGAAGTATGGGCAGCGCCTGGCCCCGCTGCTGGTGGAACAGTGTGTGGATTTTATTCGGGAGAGAGGCCTTACAGAGGAGGGGCTCTTTCGGATGCCTGGGCAAGCCAACCTGGTCAAAGATCTGCAGGATTCTTTTGACTGTGGAGAGAAACCCCTTTTTGACAGGTGAGTTGACATCACCTAATTCAGGCTGTATGTGTGACATGTAAAACCTGCAGGAATATCCATGCAGTGGCAACCCTGGCTTACATGTTCCTTCCACAATATCATTCTCTCTGTTGAAAGTGCTGATGGAGCTCACTCCTGCATGGTGGTGGGTGTGGAGGCCTTTATTCAGTTCAGTGGTGGAGCATAACTCATTGGGCTGTGGGGGGCTCCTCCAGTGTTTCAGCTTAAGCACATGTTGAATGAAAAGCATTGGTAGATTGGGTGCAGCAAACAGAGCAATTGATAGATCCCATCACAGAAATGGGTATGACAGAGGTGAACTAGGTGATGTACTGCTTTCAGATGTTGCATTTTCCCAGGAGATCTGCCTGGACCAATATCTTGACTCTTCCTTGTCACCAGGTTTCAGGATAGTCATCACCATGTGACATGTTTTACCTGGCCATTATGCCAGCAGCTGTTTTGTAGATTCTCAGCTTAGCATCGGTTCCCACGGGAAGAGCATCAGCCCTGTCTCTGAGTGCTCCATCCAAGGGCAGCGTCAGCTCTGCTGTCTCTACACTGGCCCTCAGGCAGTCAGATGATCAGAAAAGTGGATGCTGCCCTTCCAGCCAAACGCTGTCCCTACCCTGTAACTAACATTTCATCCACTCTGTCACATGTACATCCTGCCTGGAGTGAAGGTCAGTGTTGTGCAAAGCTTAATAGCCCTTTGTGAAATAGGGCTTGACCCTGACAGAGACCTTGAACTTCAGGGATATTTGGATCCAAGGGCATTGTGTAGATCTGGTCTGATCTCTATCATAGGTCCATAAATTAGATCAGATCTGGGATCTTGTCTTGGAAGTCTGGCAACATTTTGTGCTGGAACTCACTAGCCCCATTTTTCCAGGTGATGGTGGTGGCTTCTGGTGTATTACCAACACATTAACCTTGGGGGATTGCTTCCCCTGGACCTGCAACCAGTCTCAACACTGCCAATACCTTCCCTGCCCACCACTCCAGGAAGAGCTAGCACTCTCCTGCGTGGGCAGAAAGAGTGTTTGGTCTCATCTTGGGAAGTGTATCTTCAGAGTTTATTTGGAACATTCTTCTAATTCTTCCCTTCCCTCAGCTTCCCAGACCACCCATTCTCCTTCCTTTGATTCCTAACCACAAACACTATTTGCTCCCTAAATGGAAGTGTCAAACATTTAGAAATATTTTCATGAAAAAATAAGTTTGAAATCATCAAATTGTCTCAGTTAATCTTTTCTTAAACAAAAGATTAGATTTTTTAAATTGAATTTTTATTTTGTATTTTTAATTTAATGTCTGGGTGTTCTAGCTCAGAATTGGAATTTTCTTAATTCAGGGCTTACACTCTGAAACAGGGAGTATCAATGAAAAGGCTTAATTAAGAGTGAAAGTTTAAATTTCATGTTTTACTTTAGCTTTATCTAACTTCATTGTTATGTACCCTCTACCCAACATTTTTAAAGCAGAATACAATTGTGCAATGGTTTGGATTGGAAGGGATCCTAAAGCTCATCTCCTTCCAGCCCTCTGCCATGGACAGGGAACCCTTCCATTAGATCAGGCTTCTCAGAGCCCATTCAACCTGGCTTTGGAAACTTCCAGGGGTGGGGCACCCACAGCTTCTCAGGCAGCCTCTTCCCTTGCCTTACCACCTGAGGTGCAGAAAGCACCTTCATTTCCACAGGCACTTGGCTAAACAGATCAGTGCCAAGTGTCCCCTTTAGAGAGGCACTAAGAGCTCCAGGGAGGAATGCCTGCCTTGTGGGTAGTCAGTGTGTGCTGCAGTAACTAAAGTTCTGTGCAGAATCAAAGGCAGCAAGCCTGGGGTACCTGAGCAGAGGAAAGCTGAGGTGTCCCAGGTATTGCCTTTTGCTCTTTGCACCATGTCCCCATGTACATACAGGCTGTCTTATGTATTTGTAGCCACAGACAGCAGTAGGGAGAGGCAGTTCCACTCTGGCTAAATTAAATGCTTCTTCTCCTAGCAACCATAATTTTCTCTATGTATAACTATAACTTATCTCTGTATGGCTGGGATACCTTGACAGCAGAAATGTGAAATCCTTATGTTTCTTTCTGAATCAGGTGCAATGAAAGGAATATCCTTTCTTATTTCCCAGCTGCAGTCAGTGCTTTTAGATGTCTTTTGTAGCAACAGTGATACTCCAGGTGCTTATAGCCTGCCTGCCCCATGGTGGGTCAAACCTTTGTGATGACTGACAGTTAAAATACTTACTTTTAAAAGGCTTTCTTTTCCAATGTTTTTATGAAAGGCCAGGTGTTGCTGTTTTGGAAGCATCTCCAGCAGTCTGCTCCTGTTGCATTTTCATGCCAGTGAAAGTCTGGCTGTATTTTATGTGGGTGAAATAGTTTGTGCAGCCAGTGACCCTGAAGCTCTGTTCTGGGCTCCAGAACCATCCATGCCTGAAACTCCACACTAAAGTAAAAAAAAAGATAAATGATAAGGGTACTTATCTCATTTGTAAAACACTATATTCAACTAAAGAATACCACTGTGTGAAACTGTGATATTCTCAAATATGATAGAGCTTTTTAATAGGAATAGCATTAGCAGGATTAGGAATAAGTGGTATCTGCTCACAGTTTCCTGTTGTAGTTTTTCCCCTTTTGTTTTAGCTGTGTGTTCCAAAACAGAAACCAAATAATTAGAAGAGCTTCAGCTTTTGGAGAGAAGAGAGGATTTGAAGCTCTCTTACCCAATGTTTACTGGTATATTTTTCTCAGAATTCTTTAAAGACTGTCAGGGCAATGGTTGGTAGGGAGATGCTGGTGACAGAATTTGTTTAGACTTCCAAAAATTCCAAAACCTTTGAGGAGGTCATCTGTAATGATTAACAACATTGTACAACAGGAAAATTGGAATGGGGGAGAGGTATCACCATAAACCAGAAGCTGGGTAGTTGAAAAGAGTTCATCTTCATCATAGGATCTGACACCTGAACCCCAACTTTAAAGCAAAGGAGAAAGAAAAGGGAAAAGAAATTACTGGATTGGGAGAGAAAAAAGCTGATATCCTATCATAACAGGTGGGCTAAGAAATTCCAGATACCACAAGCCAGGCAGCCATACTAAAGAGCAATAGAGAACCTGGGGGAAATACAGCTATCTTTTTTTCTTTTTTTTCCTCAATGATTGACCTGGGCATGTGGGAGCCCTGCCCAACAGCTGTATGTGTGTACTGGCTGGGCAGAGCATCAGGAAGGATCAGTGAGAGGCTCAGAGGTTCTGTGTCAGGGAACAGGGATGCAGAGCTCTGTTGTCAATGCTGTGTGGTCACTGTGCACTTGCCTGCACTATTCCTCACATTCCTGGTCCACACTGGCAGAGGAACCACAGTGTCACCCTACCTTCAGCAGAATCATGGGCATATCCCTTCCATTGCCTGTGTTACCTGAGGCGCATTTCTGTCTTGACAGAATGGAGCTTTCCTTTGTTCCCAGGCAGATCTCCCTGCCTAGTACCAATGATGGCAGAAAAGCTTCCTTCCACGAGCCTACTTTGATCCTGGCCCTAAGAGGGACCTCGATGCACCCCCAACAAAAGGCATCAAGCTTTGAAGTAGTGTGGGTTTCTAAATTTCCTTCCCTCTTCTCTGTTGCAGCAACACAGATGTTCACACTGTGGCGTCCCTCCTGAAGCTTTACCTGCGAGAGCTGCCAGAGCCTGTCATCCCCTTTGCCAAATACGAAGACTTTCTTTCTTGTGGACAGCTGCTCTCAAAAGATGAGGGAGAGGTCAGTGATCCTTCAAATCTGCCTCCTCAGAGAAGGTTCCCAAGAATCAATGTAGTACAGGTTTTTTCCTCATCTCTTCATACTTGATTTAAATCAGTGAAGTCCCTGGGAACCTTTCCCTGGGTTTTCCTGAAGCTGTGAATTGATTGCTGTTATCGCAGGCTGCTGTTTGAAAAAAAAAAAAAAAGTCAGTCTTGCAGCCTGGTGCTTCTTTCTTCTGAGCTAAGCTCTTGTGTAGCACAATTGGCAAGAGATGCAAAGTAGGAGAAAATCTGGGTTCCTTTCCCAGCTTTGCTGTTTACTCACAAATAAGCTGTATGGAATCTCTTTCTTTGTCTGTGTTTTCCATTTTATATATCAGAACAGTATATTCCCCTTCCCAAAGATTTTGCTGGATGACGTATTGATCAGTGCAATGATCCTTGTAATTCCTAGAGGAAAGGCACTATGAGAAGGCAGGTTATGGTATCCTAGAATGGGATAATGCTATGAATACTTGGCCAGAACCATCTTATGATATTCTTCCCTTTTGTTTTCAGGCAAGGGAAAGGGCTGACAAAAACTACCAAGTCTGTGGCAGTCATGGAACAGGACAATTTACAATATGTTTGATTGATCTGTTTCATCCACATTTGGTGCTTCCTTAGCCCTTTGCAGATTGCAAAGGCACGTTGGATCTGATGTGGGTGCCACCTTCTAGAACAGAAATTTAAAGAAGCTGCAAGGGCTGTTACTTGTGTCTTTGCTAAAGAAGCAAAGGCCTGAGGGCTTGTAAGTTGTGGTCCACAGTTCTGTCCCTTTTCTGTGTGTGGTCTTGTCTTTGTGTCTGGCAGGATTTGTAAAACCTCTTCCTCACTGAGTCTGGGGTTCACTTTCAGTTCAAGAGGCAGAAGGTTATGTGGAGATTGCCCTTTTTGATGCCCACAGGAAGATGCTTGTTTGCATGTATCACATGCAGCATATGTGGAAATATAGTTTTTTTATTGTTAAAAGGCAAGTAACATTCCAATAATGTAACCTCTAGTCAACTGTGAGAAAGCAAATTTCTGTGCATGATACAGCATGTTACCACACATGGATATGTACTTGCATTCTGGACACCAGGGTGCCCGAGCACTAGTGTTGCATTTTAGGAGGTAGAGGTGTGTGTCTGCTCCCTCCAAAACTTGCTCATTTTCTGCCTTATCCTCAGTGAACTCAGGCATCTCTGCAGGGTGCTGTGTTACAGACCCCACAGCAGTTATTTCACAAGAAACAGCAGCATTTCTAAGGCAGTGGAGCTGGTTTGATTTTGGTCATAAGATGTGCAGACTGGGAAGTTTTGGATCCATTAAGCACTATTGCACAAGAGTAGAGACACTGCCAAATTGGGCAAACATAATTGTACATCACTGCTCAGCTTATTAACTGCGTTGTTTGCCTGATTTTGTCTGCACAGGCTGCAGCAGTTTGGGAAGCAACATCTGTGAGAGCAAGGTCAGACTCAAATGACTTGTAGAGCAGAACTCTCTCTAGATTAGGAAAGCAATGAGGAGCACTGGGTAGCCAAAATGAACGCTTAGAAAACACAGCACTGCTCATAGCACAGAGTTGTTTTGTTAAGGTGCTGATGTAAACATCAGCAATTTAGGTTTTGTCAGGGAAAGCTGGAAGCCCAGCGTGGGCTGTTTACCTTTTCAGAAGGCAAGGTGGAGTGCACACACAGGGTGGAGAGGCTGTACGTGCACACTGGCACGTGGAGCAGAATGCAGCACAAAGTCATTCCTAGCCCGTGGGGCCTGACTCGCCTCCCACATGGAAAATCCCCCTGCTGAGAAATGTGCTTTCATTGAAACCATGATTTTTAACACGTAATGGTAAGCAGGGAATTTAAAAATCAAACGTTTTATTTCATAAAAGTATTTTGAAACGAAATGTAATTGTACCGGTTTAATTGGAAGTATGGTTTTCTTTTAATTTTTCACTTGAAAGTTTTGAATGAGACTTTTGGACTCTTAATATAACTCTTGTTGCCTCACACCCAAAAAGCTAGAATTGCTTACAGCTAAATAGCCTTTTGGATAAAAACGTTGGCACCTTATATGGCTACACTGTGACTAGGGATAGGAATTATTGTGATTATTAAGCTAGCCTAAGTTTTTATTCAAATTGCTTTTCATCTTCATTCTGCCCCCAGCTGACCTTTGGTGTTTGAATGCAAACAGGGTCATAACAGAGACCTTGGGTGGTGCTGAGCTCTCCAGGTATTTCAGCAGGACTACAGCATTATAAAAGATTTGATTCTGATCCCAAGTGATTGGGAGGAGGGTTTGAAAATTTAGAGCAAGAGAGTCCTCAAAAGCCTAAAATCTCATTTGAGTCTGAGCTGCCTTGACATGGTGATATTTTAGCCTTTACTTCCACCTGTACCCTAAAGATGCACACAGCTACTCAGTGGATTGAACACAAGATTTCAAGTGTTTTTTAAAGAGGCATCTGAATTTTTTATGAACATCTAAAGTGTTGTTAGTTTTCCAGCCAAACTAGAAGCTCTGAATTGACCCTGATCTGTTGCATGCATTGCAAAATCCTTGGGTTTAGCATCATTCATAGGAAAGCAGCATTTTCAAGGAGGTAAGAGTTATTTCTGCAAAATCCTGTGATAAATAACAGAACAGTGCTCCTATTGCTTGCTGGGCTGCAGCCACTGGCAATGATCAGTGCTGTTTGCCACTACAGAGTTTCAAGCTTGTGTTTTCCTCTGTGCTGTCACTATGGTGTTCTTAGGCTAAGCCTCTGCCTTCTGTTGGCCAGGTAAGGACAAATCTGGCAGAGCTGATAAGTGCTACAGTAGAAAAGAGAGGTTTTTTTAATCCATCAGGTGTTTGTACTTCGATGAATATAAAGATACTCTCTGTGTGATATCATGCCTGAAATTCCCTGTGACAAGGCATGGATTATAAATTTTTAGAAGCCTTTTTTCTTTCCGGTAGCATCTCTTATCTTTTTGTCTTGTTTCCTGCTATTCACAGCTGCCTAAGTTTCTTTTACAAAGTTTTCTCTTACATCCAGTGGAGCCAATAGCATTTTAATTCAGAGCACTTGAAATACAGTGCCAAAGACCCAATTTCCCTATTTATAAATTGGGTTACAGAGCAAAATTCAAGAGGGAATTAGGTCTGTTAGCTCACCTAGTTTTGGTTCAAAGTTGTCACTTGAAAGCTGGTTGACCTGAACAACTGACCTTAGCAGCTGTCCTTAATGGAAAAATTTTTAGAAGTTTGAAAAACAGAAGATTGAGATTTTTGGAAAGAGACTGGCCTCTTAATGGCTGTCATGATTAAACCAGCATAGTGGTTAAGGTAAGGAATTATAAAGTAGTTACCACTTTTAGGAATTTTAAGTTTTGGGTTTTTATTAGAGAACTTTTTTTTTTGTTCTGGAATGTACAGAATTTAAAAAATGCCTGTATATTTAAAGTAATAAGGAGGAAGGCAGGAATAGGAGCTGCTCTACAGATCTTTCTGGCTTGTCTGGACCAGAGAAATCAGGACTACAATGCAGGAGTCTGGCCAACAGGATTCCCTTCATAACAGTCCTTAAAAATTCAAGGAGAGTTTGAAATGAATGTTCAGATGCACATTTTTGGAACCACTTGCTTCTGGAATTTCTCCATCGTTAGTCAGCAGCTATCACTCTTCCTTAAAGGTGTTTTGGTATCTGTTTTTCCACAAAAGGTTTAGCTGTTTCCAAAAATAAACAAATTTCCAGGGCAACAGCAGCATGGACAGGAACAAGCAAATGATATTTGGGATTGTGGCAGGACAATAGGCTCCTGAGTCAGAGGTTTTCATTAGATGACTTAAGGAGCTTCAGGGGTTTAAGTCAGTCCTTCAGCTGATGTGTCATCTTAATGGAAAGACAGAAATTTCGTGAGAAAATATGTCCCAGGTCAGAATGACTGCAAATGAAAGTATGTCATTAAAAAGGAGGCAGTTGACTCATTTAGCATTTTTAAGAAAAATCTTTCCTCTGCTCAACTGAGCATTAGTGCAATGCATTTATACTGCACTTGATGCCTGGGGCTCTGCCCAAGGTGGACCCAAGATGGACACCTGGTCACAAGTTTTCACACTTTTATGAGTTTTGGTCCATTTGCATATTGGGATTAATTGTCCAATTACAGCTTCAGGTTATGAAGTCCCATCCTCCCAGATTGCTCTCTTCAATTCATTGTTGTTTGCACTTTTTGGGCCTGAGGCTGCAATGGTGTCCTTGGTTCTCGGGCTGGAAAAGGATTGTTTTGTCTGAGTAAACTGTGAAGAGAATTTGCTAACACTTTATAGAAATTCAGAGTTAAGTAACAGTAAATGCAGTACAGAATCTGGAGAATATGAAAGCTGAAACTTAAGGCATCACACTCAGCACCTCCAAGTTTCAAATAGGCAAAGGCACATCTGCTGGCACACTGATACCAATGCTGTGGGCAAACTTTAAAGGCTGGCAGGCCTTACTAAATGGAGGCTTCTATATCAGCCATTGAAGTTTACAGGAGGATTTCCACTGTGAACTGAATTGAGTTCTGGACATCAGGTTTTTGGTAAGGCATGACACGCTGGATGACACCTCTTCTGAAGCAAAGCCTCTGTGTTATCATCTGTTGTGCAGAATTTGGCTGTGGAAAGAGGACTTTGCAGTCCTGAAGAAAAGTCACGTCTGCTTTGTAGCATTTACATTAATAGCTCTGCTTCTTGTTTTTCCTGTCCCTCAGGGTACCCAGGAACTGGTTAAACAGGTGAAGAATTTGCCCCAAGCCAACTACAACCTCCTCAAATACATATGCAAGTAAGTGAAATTAATTAACACTTGGAAAAGTCTCTAAGTTTTTTGAAGCTGTCTTATATGCAAATAATATACTCTGAAAGTATGAATATTCAAAAACCACTTAAGTGTAAGTTACAACTCCTCTAAAAATTTTGAGGTGAATGCAGCCTGCCTGAAGGAAGCTCTTGGTTTATCCAAGAGGATCAGCCAAGCAAATTGCTGCCACCTGCAGCCTTGGCAGCAGGCATGAATGATACTAATACATTATATTGTTTGTTTCAGAAGCACCTACCCATCACTCAGGATAGACACTTATTCCAGGTACTGCACACTTGGAAGGTTTATGACACAGGCTGAGTAGCAGATGCAGTCAGAATAGCCAGTCTGCCATTTGCTGTGGTTTGGAAGTGGGGTTAGTAATTGCTTTTTCTTGGATTACCAGGGACCCCACAGCCTTGTCTCCTTTCATCTCTGCTGGTTTTCCCAGTTTTTGGGCTGCCTCTTTATCTGGGGATTGGAAGGAGTTGATTTTTAAAAGCTACTTCCAACTCCAACCATTCTATGATTGTGTGATCTGTATTTTGTTAGATTCAAGCCAAGCTACAAAGCTCTTTCCATAGGCTGCTAGTTCTCAGGCAATGATGACTTAGTACTTGTTATATCTGTAAGGGAAAATTCACTGAAGTCAATCCATGTAATTTGAGAATTACTATAAAAATGCAAAAATCTGTCCTTTCAGATCCAGTAGAAGGCTGGGTCCCTGCTGGGTGGTTACTTCTGGCAGAAAACATCCTGTCTTCTCTGGTTGATATACAGGAGGGACCTGGGGTTATACTGAATATCTAAGCTACAGTAATTCCTTGAATAATTTCAGCTGTCAGAGTTGTATGAAAACAGAACAAAACTGAATCCCTATAGTCTGAGAAGTGACTTACTTATGAATGCCTCATCCTTTGATTTTTCTGGGGGGCTTTTCAAGGTTCCTGGATGAAGTTCAGGCTCACTCCAGCATTAACAAGATGAGTGTCCAGAACCTGGCTACAGTATTTGGACCAAACATACTGCGGCCCAAATTGGAGGATCCAGTGACCATGATGGAAGGTAGGTGCTGTTCTCTGGGATGGCACAGCTGCTGTGTTTTGGAGCCACACTTTCCTTGGTAGCTGTATCAGTTGCCTGCAGAGCCAGAACAAGTGAAGCCATTCCTTTTATCAGGTCTGTGAGGGGCATTCCAGCTGGCACCTTATCCCACTCACCACTGGGCTGGGAGTGTCTCTCCTCTCCACCATGTGGAGATGCCTCTGTGCCCTTGAAACTTTGAACCAACTGCTAAAATGAAAGCTCAGCTGTTTTCTCAGAAGGACAGTGCTTAAGTACCCAACTGCAATCATTTAGTGTTGGTGCATTTCAGTGGTTATACAGCTCCCTGTAGAGAGCATCCTGGCCATGAGGAGAGCACTGTAGCTCTGACTGTGCCACAGTGGCTGGAACTAGAAGTGTCTTAAAGTGTTGTCTTCTAAGGAGACTGTATGGATCAGAACTTCACAGAATAATACTAAGAAAAAGAGTTGAAAATCAGTTAATTTTGGATGTAAAAATTCTGAAGCTTTAAAGTTATTTGTTTCCATGTCAATCATGCAAGCAGACATTAGGGCTGGGATACAGCTCCTCTCTCAGGCTGCATTGAAACACAACTACTCTGTGGTGCAAGTTTTAGCAAGGTTTTTGCATAAAGTTTTGTAGGATTTTGGCAATATTGCAAAAAGAATTGATGAATTAATTAGGCACAGATGGAGATGCTGTGCCCAGGATGCATGAACTTGGCTCTGGTTCTGCTCCCTAGCTGTCAGGGACAGCTGACATGACATTTTGTGTGATGCAAATCCTTCACTGAAGGCCAGTATTGTCATGCCTTAGCAGCAGCAGTGCCTTTAGCTCTTCACAGGTGATATTCAGATGTGTCATCCACAATGGCAATTCACTGTATGGCAAAAGGACAACTTCAGAGCACGACCTGATGTATTGTAGTAGTTTAGGGACTTGAAGCCTACCACAGAGATGTGGACCATATTATTGAGGGTAAATTTGATACCTCCCCTGGAGGTGTGGAAGGTACAAAGCTCGGGGAGCACTGCAGGAGCAGTGCTTGTTACTCAGTGCTGGAGGTGGGGACAGCTGAAATCAGCCTGTGTCTGATGCTGGGACTTCCCCTAGTGGCCACAGGGCCAGTGCTGGCACAGCTCTCACAGCCTAGGCCAGCAGCATTCCCTCTGCCCAGCTGGGAACAAGTCTGGGCTCAGATCACCTCATCCTGCAGCCATCCCATGGCAGAGGTGCCTGCACTGTGTATAGGTGCTGGGTCTCTCCTAATCATCCTGTAAAAAACCTACAGTGATCTGACCTGGAATTCTGTACTGACACAGATCTGAACTGCAGAAAAATTGGGATATGTAGGCTGGATTTTTAAACTTAATCATTTTACTCATAACAGGATTGGCAATGTTTTATTTTAGTTGAGAGTTTAGTGGAGGTTGGTTAGATAAAAGTAACATAGAAGTGGAAAGAGTCAATTTTTTTTAGCTTCAGGGTAATTGAATCTCTGAAATAAACTGATAATGAGATCTTAACAAAAAGCACTCTAATTGTGTCTCTCTACAAATTTAAACCATGCCTTTCAAATAGAAATATCCGATGTTTGACAGCTAATTGTTAGGAATGCCCTTATCTTCAAGACATTTAGTTCTCTTCCTGCATTCACAGACACAAAACAGAAGTGGTAGGTGAACTCAGTACATCTAGCTATTAAGTGAAAAACTCATCAATAAAATCAGGCTCTTGCCTTGAATCCCAAGTATGTTTGCCTTATTCTCTATTTGAGGCAATACTTAAAAATAGAATTGCTTATTCACCCCTCTAAAGGTTTTCTCTTTTGTAGGAAGTGCTTTTTGTTATGTTTGATAAGTGGTGTTCTCTATTAGTTCATAATGGTCTGCTCCACTCCTGGAAAAGAGTGGCAGCACATTTCTGTGGATTTAAATAATTGTGGGCACTTTCTGCACTTGCTGTACACCCTCTGCAAGTGTGTGTATAATGCAGATATCATGCTTCCTGCAAGTTCCTCTATACACTGAGTGCAGCAGAAGGGCTGAGCTGAAATTTGTGGTTTTTCAATAAGCAGTAGCTCTGGGCCTGTCCAGACCAATGAACTGCCAAGAGGCTGGGGTGAGTGCAGAGGTCTTGCCCATCTCCTGACCTGCTGGCCTCTGTTTTCCACGCACAGGCACCTCTCTGGTTCAGCACCTGATGACAGTCCTGATCAGCGAGCAGGGCCGGATCTTCGCTGTTCCCCAGGCGGAGGGGCCGGGCAGCCAGCTGGAAATCAGGCCCATGCGCCAGCGCAGCACCGTCGAGTGGATCTCCGAGGAGGACGGGGAGGACAGCAGGTCACAGCACAGCGCTGCCAGCCCTGCTGATGTGCCTCCTGGCAGTACTGTGCCTCTCGAGGCCACTCCAGGACCTGCAGTGAAAATCACTCCTCCAGAGCACAGTGGCAAACCGACTCAGCCCGCCACGAGCCCCAGTAAAAGAGTGCAGACACTGCCTCCGTGGAAATACTCCTTCCGCCAGCAGGGAGCACGGTCTGTGAGTCCAAAGCTGGGCAGCTCATCCTTAGATATCCCCAACCTCTCCTCGGGCGGGAACTGGCTGATGAACGGCCTGTACTCCCTGCGCGGCCACCGCCGGACTGCCTCTGGGGAGCGGGTGAAGGACTCGTGCTCCTCCCAGAGACTCTCCACTTACGACAATGTCCCTTCATCCAGCCTGTCCCTCAGCACACACAGCATGGCCAGCACCACCTGGTCTACATCATCCTGTGAGATCTCCGTGATGGACTCCGTGAGCAGCTGCCCAGCCTGCCGGGCCAGTGACTCTTCTACTTTAAGCTCCCTAAAAACCGAGTGGGTAACTCAGGGCTCGCTGTCTCAGAGCGAGGTGAAGACGGCAGATCTGGAGAACAGCATGGACAGGTTTGAAGCCTGCAGCAGCAGCAGTGAACAGAGTGACCCAGCTGCAGCTTCCCGAGACTCTGTCCAGTGCTCCAGGGCCTTACAGAGCTTGGTGGTGGAGCTAAAGACAGAACTGAGCAAACAGAGGACTGAGTATGAGACTAGTATCAAAAGGTAATGTCATCTGCAGGTGGCACAAGGAAGTCTGCCAACATTCTCCCTGTCTGAACATGGGTGTGGGCTACCAAAAGTATCAGGCTCTCAGCCCTGAAGTTTGGGGTTGGGTGACAGCTGATTTGGTTCTTCTTTGCTACTCTCTGAGTCCAGCTTTTCTTTCTCTGATTTAAGAGAGCATCAAAAAGAAAACACAGGGGAATGTCTGTGACACAGGGAAATCCAGTACTTCGTATTCTGAGTTTTCACTGTCAATGAGAACTGCACAGGTAATGATGTCAAAGTCTGCTCTTAGTGTCCTCAGAGACATAGCAAAGCGAACATCTTGTAGGGAGAAACTGGGACCAAGATGGTCAGGCCTCAACAAGGATGAGCTGTGCAGGTGCTGATACTGGTACTAGACCAAACTGAAGGCTTCTTGTTCTTTTCCCTACGGCAGCATTCTTGAGGAAATCGCTCTTGACTATTTTCCACAGTATTTTTTTGCAGTGGTGGTATTAGGACTGCATCTCGGCTGTAATGTTTTCAGCAGCCCTTTTGTGCTGAGCTTCTAGTAAACCTTACTTTTTGTTTCTGATGCAGAGAGTTGTCCTTGGCTGATGGGGCAGCCTAGCTTGGGGAAACAGCATCAACTGTGTCATTTGCCAACTGGTGTTTCCTTGCACAACTGCTGGTGCTGTACTTTCTATCTGAGCTCAGAAAAATTCCTTTCAGTTTTCAGGAGAGCTGTGTGTAGGGCTGGGGCTGTAAGAAGTAGAAAATATCAATAACAAGGGAGTCATTCATTTGTGTGAGTATATCAGATTTTATGAGTGTAATAATAGAAAAACTTTCAGGAAAGCATTCAGGGAAATAGACACATGAAATATTGATATTTAAAGGAATTAGATGTATTTTAATATACAGCTATGTGTAAAATTGCACACCATATTATAATACATGCTACTACTCTGCAGCACCTGTACTCTGCACTGAAGAAGGGCTGTAGTCCCAATTCTTACCCCAATTTTCAGGGTTGGGGTGACTTTGTGTTAAAGTGTTACTGTTACACTCCTTCAACCATTAAAACTCAAATTGGAAATTGAGTCCTGAAACGCTGCCAGTCTCCCAAACATGGTTCCAGAAGCACACTGGACTGTTGGGATTGTACAGCACTGCTTCAGGCTGTGGTTTTTGGCACTTCTTTCTTGTTAAGGTAGTTTCTCAAAAATGTATCTGAACTGTGATCTCCTCCCATGGGCCAGTTAAGGTAGGAACTCCTCTTGCTATCTTCCTGCTTTATTTTATGATTTCCTCTGGTGGTGGTTTGCCAGCCTCTGTTGTGTTTCAGCCTCTTGCACTATACTGCTTGGAGTGTGGAGCTGGAAGGAGAATCAGGTTGTGCAGCAGTTTCAGTTCCCACCCAATATCCTGAGTGGGAAAAAAGCCCCACTTTGTGTTCCAGGTGTAAGAACTTATGAAACACCAGCAGTTGCTAGCATGGGATGTTGGGAAGGGTCTGTGACTGAGGGTGGAAGTTCATGGCTTACATGGTTTGTTTTTTTAGATGCCCTACTGATGCAGAAGGGGAGGATATTTAATTGTGTAGAGCTGTCCTGGCAAGCCTTGTTGCAGGGATACAGGTTAATAAACAGAAATACCAGGCTGCAGAACCTAGAAATATGTAGCTGCATATTCTTGCCTGCTGCCTGGGGGAAGAGATGATTTTCCACCTCTTATCATTAGAACTGTTCCAAGCTGCTGACATCAGGGGTATCCAGGAAGACCTGTTCTTCATTCCAGCTGTTGAGCTGCTTCAGCACCAACACCTGCCCTTCCCCTGCTGCTGAGCAGGACAGAGAGCACTGGCTTGAGGGGAGGACTCTAAATTGGCCAGGTCTCACAGGGCAAAGTAGCTGAGAGGAAAATGCCTAACGAGCTAAAGATTTCATAAAACCAGGCAAAATGCAATTGCTGCCTTTTTGTATTAAACAGGATGACTCCAGCTGTTCAGGGTTACAGCCTGAAGGACTGTGCTGTCAAGTCTAAGAATTTCAAGCCAAGTTTTTCAGCTCTCAAAAATTTTGCAATGTTTTTACTACATCTGCAGCAATTTATGGATGCAAAAGTACATTCCTTTTCAGACTACTACTATAGAAAGACAGGAGCTAACTAGCAAATAAGGGAGACTGCTTAGCATGAAAGATTTAGGCTGCCTCACCAGCCTTATTTTACTGGGGATAATTTAGTCCCCCAAAACTGTACATGTGCTTGTGTGGTTTGCAGAAGTGTGTGTATCTAGCAGGACAGGTTTTAATAACAGAATATGAGCTTTTTTGTTGGCACGTACATAAGTGAAGGGAAGGTAGTGAGTGAGCACCTGCCTGAGGCAGAGGTAAGGAACACTTGCTGATAGAAAAGCTGTTATTTCTCATCAGCTGCCCATTTTCCCTCTCTTAGTCACAGGGAGGCAAGTTTTATAGCCTTCCTGTAACCACTCTGTTCCAGAGCATTTTCCCTCAAGGTTAATACAATTATCAGATTCTCTGTTGAGTTTCAGTAATTCATGTTTACCACCCGGGACTCTTAAGTGTAAGCATTTGCAGAGGACTGTTATGAATGTAGAAATGCTGCAAGTACTGTGATCCTGTGTAATTCAGTCCAGGCTGCTGTAGCTGAGCCCTAAATTTAGTGGTAGAAAAAGTAATTGGCAGTTCAGTGCTGGTTTGTGTGTGGGGAAGCATGCCAGCTTCAGAAGTGTCATACTCCAGCTGACAGCTGGCTGGAGATAAAGGTCTGCCTTCATCCACAGGGGCTGCTTTTGGCTGAAACTGGTGCAGGTCAGTACACCTGTGACTTTGATTTATTGTGAAAACTGTGACAGTAATCAAACTGCCACCTTTAGCTGTATGGAAAGGAACAGAAAAGTTTAAGTTGATGCATTGTACTGCCTCTTGGTCATAAAGCAGAATTCAGACCCATCTGGGACTGCCCAAGGCCCCCTTGTTTTTTTCAATTTTGTTTTGTTATGGAGGCAGTAGCATGGCCTTCTTGATAATCACTTACCCTGACTAAAAATAATCCATTCACAGTTCTACTGGGATACCATACCCCAGCTTCAAAGTTGAGTATTGGACTGATCAAGTTGAGGTGAAGGTGTTAGATATTATTTTTAAAGGTTGTACTTATTTTGAGAAGGATCCTTTTTCATTGTAAAAGTCTAATTTTTAAATTCACATTCTAGTAATCAGTAAAATAGTCCTGAAAAGAGTCCTTCTTCAATATTAACACCACTACTTGGTCTTGTGACTGGGAAACACAAGGGGGAAAACAGCAAGTGCTGTGCTGCTTTGAAATCACAAAACCATGAACCTTGCTCTTTGACCTCCAGAGTGAAAAGCTCTGAATTTTGCTTCAGAGTTTGTCAGTGATAAACTTTACAGAAAATACCATCAAATGGATGGTGAGGAAGGATTGTGACCTCATTCCTATCTGATCCCTGAGGATGTTCCTTTGTACTGGATATCCATATAGGGAAACACAGTATTAGGATGAAAACAGAAGTTAAGATTATTTTGGAATTAGATACTCGAACTCTGCCAAACTGAGGAGTTAGTACATTGTCTTAGCCAGGTAGTCAGGTGCTGGAAAGTAAGCATTGTTTTATAAGATTTGACAGTTTTCCCAAGATGCAAATAAAGGAAGCTGTAGCTTTCAAGGAATCTCTGCCCTTAAATTCAATAGTAATGAAATGGCATTTAGTTCCCTCCTTTAAAACTTTCTCTTAGAATATGTTAAATTTAAGTTGTTCCTCTTAGAGTTTTTATAGTTATCAGCTGTATTTATCCAGCCACTTTAAAAATCCTTTTTTTTGTTTCCTCTCTCTGTTGGTTTTAAGAATTGAAGAAACAAGTGCAGACCTGAGGAACCAAGTGGTTAGGTTAGAAGAAGAACTGGACCAAGAACGAAAGAAATACACGATGCTGGAAATAAAGCTGAGGAATTCTGAACGTGCTCGTGAAGATGCTGAGAAGAGAAATTACCTCCTGCAGAAGGAAATGGAAGAATTTTTTTCAACATTAGGATGTTTAACTGTTGGGAGTCAAAGTGCTAAAGTCTCCAAGTAGAATAAGTATAGAAAATCCCATTTCTGACAAAATGAGTGAAAATGCATATTTTGTTCTGGTATACTCATGTATCATGAGTAATTCTATAGTGGTTGTGCTCTCAGTGACAATTGCCCTGTTGTCTTTATATGTGCTATAGTATTTGGGCCAGCTGGGAAAGACTGCTGACCATAAAGCTTGAAAATCTAGCAGCAGATTGCCAAGAAAGAGTGGGTGCTTTCTGTATCCACAGAACATAAGATACTCTTCTCCAGACTGTCCTGCTGCCATCTTTGGACTCAACTGCACCATCCTTTTGCTGGCTCAAGGACACTGGAAGGTCCTGCAGGGCGGGTGGATGGCCAGAACCAACAGACAAGCTGAGCCTGGAGCTGAGAGACTCCTGCACTTGTGGCAGGGAAGGTGGCAGCTCCAGTCTGTCACCACAGCTGGGAGGTTTGCCAGAAGGATTTAATGAGGTGGTTTTCACCCCACTCCCTCCATAAAGTTTGTTCAAATTTCTCATTCCTCGAGTGGTATTATTTTATGAAGATATTGTGAAAACAAGGTCTGCAAACATGCTGAAGATATCAGTAAAATTCAGTAAATTTGTCCTTTACCCACCCAATGGTTTCAGTGTTTCATAAAAATACAGCTTTAAATTAAACTGTGATTAATAATCTGATTGGCTACACAAACTTTGTGGAACTTTAAACATGCTCATTTTGCCCTAGGTCTCTGAGGGTTTTCTGAGCCAAAAATCTAGCAGTATTAGCTGCAAAAAAAAAAAAAAAAAAAAAGCTCCTGAGTTGATATATGTATTAAGGCAGAAGATGGAAGATTCTTATCATCACAACACATCCAAACTTTAATAGCAAAACTTATGGTAAGAGGAATTAGTGCAATTGGGGTGGGAGGTGTCAGAGTGATAAAGGGGGGAGGGGGATCTATCCTTTACCTTTCCTGGACATTATACACTTACCTGCCTTATAACATTTCATTATACCAGCTGATATTTTTGTTGTTAGTTCTTACAGGGAGATGAGGGGACAGGAAGAATACTGCAACCAACCCATCATCCCAAGTTGCTTGCTTCTGCTAAGGAAAAATCATTAGAATGAAGCTGTAAGTTCTGGTAATTTGCTGCCAGGGCTGACCTTCCCTTCCAAGTGATTTCAAGAAGTTCTGCATAGTATTTGTAACACCCTGAGCCATGCAGAGCCTGCACACAGAAAATGGTTTCACCAGATTCAGCCTGAATTCCTGTGAGCCCAGCATCGTTTACTCTGTCTTGGCACTTTGACATCCCAAGGTAGCTTGGGAGTCTCTAAGGAGAAAGAATTTTAACAAAAAAACTGCCACAACAATATGAACTGGCTAAAGGGGAAGTATAGACTGTAACAAAGAGGATTGCTTTAAATATTTTGAAAAAGTGCTCTGAATCTTATTTTGTACTAGTCTTATTTTCACTGTCTGGAAATAATCTTAGAATGGGTTTTGTACATACCAGGAGATAGTTAATATTGAAAGATACACTTTCTCCTCATCTCACAGACACACAGGTATTTCAATATTTGAAACATCTGGGTGTTAATTTGTTTCTACTGCACTGTAACACTTCTCCTTCCTGTAGAAATATAAAAAATGCAAACCATCTAAAGTGAGCAAAAAGCATACTTTTAACCTAATCTTTCCTGGATAAGAAACATCAACCAAGGTGGTACAGTAAGCCATGTCAATAGGTTCATTTAGTTATTTCAAAACCTTTCCTCTACTTCCCAGGCTCTACAGCTGTCCTGGATTCCTTACTGCCCCAGGCATGAGGCAGGTACCTGCATGTTCAGCAGCAGCTGCCTGCCACCTGCAGGTTCAGCAGGTGTGAGCAACATCCTCATCTTTTTTTCCCATTTATGCCTTGGAATCATTACCAATGGTCACAAGCGATCCTTTAAGGAACATAAAGGCCCTTTAAAACAGCAGCATCAGATGCATAATGTGAGAGAAGCATTAACAGTGACTGAGCTGGAAGAGTACAATGTGGCAAGTCATCACAAAATAAATCTTAATTTTGGAGGGTGTTCTGAACCAGGTTGTAAGTAGAACACCAAGACTGATAAAAAACAACATTTAATCCAAATACTGGTAGCAAGCAGGGCATTTTAATGCCTTCTTTTATTTCTACCCAAAACACAGACACCTTTCACAGTATCCATCCTGACAGCCCACAGCTCTCTTACACTATTTACATTGTGTGATCTCCTGTGTGTATGGAGTGCAGACTGCTCCCTGTAGTTCACACTACAAACTCAAGGACTGAGCCCTGCTGAGAGACCAAACACCAAATATGCCAGATGAGCAGTGAACAGGGACTGCTGGATAACTCTCCTAAGTATTTAACCTTGGGTAACTGCTAACAAACCCATCTATCCCAAACTTGCAGATCCAGGATAGGATCATGAGGTCCTAGAGCAGTACATAACCTGGTATCCAAGATAAAATTAATTCTTTTTAATATACAAAGAAACTCTATCCACTCAAAATGAGGGGTGAAACAAATCAGTTCCAGACTGGCTGTTGTGCTCCAGCAGCATCTATGGCTCTTGTTCATGAGGGACAAATTTCAGCTGCTTTTGAAGATGAGCCACTGCAGTAAATAAACCTGGCCAGAAGATGCAAACAACCCAGTTCATGCTAAAATGCACCACAGTGGGATGTTAACCTGAAGTGCAGCAACAGGACCATAATGCTAAATTCCTGATATGGGCAATTATGCAAGAAATGAGATCCACTTGTGCACAGCTTCTAAGAACACTATGCCCTGATGTGAGGAAGATGATACACCCTTACCTAGCTTTCAACTCCTGTTTGCATACTCTTCCCCACCAATGCATTTCCCCACAGCAAGTACTGGAGACTACTCCTTATTCTGTAGATCTTTGACTTGTTACAGTCCCTGATTTAAATGTCAGCTTTCTTAACAAGTATTTACAAGATACAGGTTTGGTTATTATCAATTAAACATGACAAAGTTCTTGGAATATATATCAATTTTTACCACAGCTTCACCTGTGCCATCTTCCCAGCCTGAAATAGCCCTTCCAGTATTATGCAGGAAAAAAACCCACCAACAGTGAAAAAAAACCCCAAACAACAAAAGCATATGCTTTAAAATAAAGCAAAACAGCAACACTTCAGAATAACAAAGAAAACTTCAGTAGGCTGTGGCATTTTTAACACAAAAAGGAAAAATGATCAGGGATAGCTTAATGACTCATCTACATTCACAAGGAGTTCCACTGAAGGCAGCAGCATTATGGAGTGCTTCACTCCTGAGCCACCAGACAAATCCTGGGCAGAGCTACGACTCTCTCTGGCCTTGCTCTGTAATAACATATCACTGAAAACTGGCTGCACTTATGCTGACACTTGATGCAAATAAAGAAGAGCATCTCTGAGTGTCACCTCATTTCTAGAAGAGCATCCCACAAACTGCTGGACCAGATAAAGCTGGCTGCACTGTCACAGTCACAGTCCCTTTCCCTTGAAACTGGACACAAAGGCACCACCAACACAGCTCAAGGCCAGCTGCAGTTGCTAAGGAAGCACTGACACCCTGCTGGAAGCAAAGGCAATCAAATCCATTATGCTGGGAATTACCTGTGGGAGAAGTGCCAGTCAGTGAATGGTCCAGGCATCCAAGTTAGCTCTCCAGAAGTCAGATCCTTCAGGCTTCTCCAAGTCACAGTTTTGAGATTCTCCCTTACACTAGGCAGCCCATGGCTTACCTCTTCCAGCAGCACAGGCTCTCAGCAGCTGCATTTCCAGGAATTAAGGTGGCTGGAGCTGGCAGCACGGAAGCAAGAATGGATTCACTGGTTGCAAAGACACTGAACATGTGGCTGTTAATAGTCTGGCACATCCTAAGGCCATGGGAATGTAGAAACAGAAAAACGTGGCACTTGGCCCACAAGTGAGCTCACAACAAGACAGGACACTACCATTAAAAAACAGATGTATTCTCAGGAAGGATTCTCACTAATATGATTTCAAGTACAGCCCTATTATGCAATCCATATGAAATCCATCACAGCCTGGCAATGAAGAAACACTAAATGCATGGTAGTCAAACTTTTTTTTTTTCTTTTTTATTTAAAATATCATTATAACCAACTGACATACTAGATAACAATGTATACATTCCAGTGGTGCACATGTAATGACCTATGGCATGAATGAGTTAAAAAAACCCCACAATGTTCTCAGTAATGCCCACCAACAGCTTATTTGGAGGGAATAAAGGAAAAGCAGGCAAAGATATCAAATGTGGGGATGAAAAAAAATTCGTTTTCCCCAGTACTTTTAATGGTGTGTCTTCCCCTTCATATTTCTTGGGACATAATAAAATGAAGAATATACTTCAAAAAGGGCAGAAGGAATGATCACAATAACTGGGGTGGGATTTTTTTTCTCAAACTTTAGTAATAAAAGTTAAAGAACTCTCAAAAATAGACTAGATATCGGGCCTACAAAAGTAATTCATCTGTATGCAAAGCTTACCAAGAATTATTCCTTTTGTAAAATGTAAAGGATGAGCTGACATTACTAGTAAGCTACTTTTACCCTACAAAACCAGACTACAATAATAAAATCACCAATTTACAGCTAACACAATAATCTAGATGTACATTACTGTACACAAGCTATATATTACACATTAACATCTTACGTGAAATAGATAAGAAACATACTGATATTGTCTCAACATTGGCCAATAGGTTTGTTTTTTCTAAAGTGTATTTTCTATTCACATTCAGTGTAGTTCCAATAGCAAGGGTTAGCTTTGCTTACTTAAGAAACGTAGAAAGTTTGTGTGAGGTAGTTCAAGAAAACCTAGCTTAAAGTTTGAACTGCAGAAGTAGAAACACAATGTGATCTGATTTGTAACACATTTCTGCAACACAGACATACAAACAGAAGGGAGTGAGAGAGACCACTTAAAATACTATTTTTATCCAGTGCCCTTAACTAAGAATAAATAAATTAATTGAAAATTTGGGTAGGCAGTACAGTCTTATCACACTGCTTCAATAAAATCTCTTTCTAATTCTACTGAAAAATACAGACAGGCTCTCCTTCAACTGCACCAAACCACTGACAGGAAAATAAAATGTAACAGCACAGACAAGCTGCTGCCAACAGCAAATAAAAACAGATCTACAAACTGTAATTCACTCCCTTCAGCAACCTGAAAGAGTAAGACCAAGTATAAGCTGAACCTTCTCCCCTTTTGCCCATGATCTTTATCAAGAAACATTTACTGTCATACACTTTGGATTATTGGCTGGGTAGGACCATCCTCCTGTAGGAGGTTTTTGTCATTTTTCTTCATGCACTGCTGAGCTGAATGCTCCATCCATCCATCCATCCATCCATCCATCCATCCATCCATCCATCCATCCATCCATCCATCCATCCATCCATCCATCCATCCATCCCCCCAGACCCCAGCCCAGGTGCTCAGGGCTGGCCCCACCAACCCCAGGCAGCAGGGCCCTACTGGCACAGCTCGTGCTGGGGAACTGGGACACCCCACCACACCACTGCTGCTGATGCTGTGCCAAGCTGCAATTCCTGCCCAGAAAGATGCTGCTGCATCTCACTTAATAGAAGTTCTTCAAAGCTAAAAGCCCAGGCCTGGGCAGGGCAAAGAGCCACATCTGCTCAGCTGAGAGAGTGACCCAGAGCTGAGTGTGTTCCACCAGGAGTTGTGCCTGGGCAGCACAGCTGCTCATACACACAAACATCAGCTCTGACCCACAGTCTTGCACCAACAAAAGACTTCCCAGCACAGCACCCCAGTACATCCTAAGGGTACTAATTCCCTCCCCAATCTCTATTTCAAATTCTTGAACAACCTGCTTCTACAAAAGGAGAGAGTTGCTTTACCTTGCTGCATGCCACAGCTCTGCCCAGAGAAGGCAGAAATCAATCTTGCTATTACTGCCCAACTTCAAACCTCACCTAAGGTAAGAGATAAGACAGCTCATGGTATTTCAATCTACTCCCAGTGGATTGGAATGGCCTTCAAAAGTTGCATGCACTTTAGTGAAGCCTGTTGTCTCAAGAAGATTCCAAATCAAAGTCTAAAATAGAACTTAACAATACTTTTAAATTGTACAGCGTATTGGATAGCATATAATCTAACAACAGACAAAGACAGCTGAACTCCAGTTAACCATTTGTTTGCTATCTGTGACAGTGTACACCTATCTGAAAAAAATTTATATTTCAACAAATAAAAAGGGAAGTTAAGACTAGGATGCTGTTGTGATAATTTGATTACTGAATATGATTTTGTCTTTGAAATTTGCCATCACTTTAATTTGCCTAAATGCAAGCAACTGAAAAACAGAAAAAGAAAATGCAACACTCCTGTGAAGATGATGTCAAAAGTGAACTCTCAGTTTCCTCAGGCAAAGCCCTGACCCTACTGAAATAATCCCTTTAAACACAGCTTGCTCACACTGTAACAGGCTGCACTGGGCACTTCCACACATTCACTAACCTTGCCTTGAAAGAAGAAAAGCTCAATTTTCCTTAGTGCTTATGAGATCAGTTCAGTTACTATATATTTAGGACACTGGAAAGTGATAACAAAAAATATTTTTAAGTTTCAAAATATTTCAATCATCACTGCAATCCAGTGGGGTCTAAAATAAATTTAAATAGGAACTATAGTTACCAATTTGTTTTTAACAGCACTGAGAGGCATCAGAAGTTACTTTTGTCAGTCTTAACTTCATTACACACTGACCACACTGTGCTGACCACACTATCATTTGACCCTATGTAACAACGGAGTACTGTTGTTTGACCAAAAATTTCAGCTTAATTCACAGCTTAAACTTGGATAAAAAAATTACAAAACAGACTGTTCTGTTGGTCTCTGTTCAACATTTTCTACATTCCAGTGCTAGATGAATCCAAACTTGTCCTGCCTGTTCTGAGGTAATATACAATTTGGCAGGATCCTGCAAAAATAATTGCCTTAACAAATGTGGCTTAGGAAGGCAATATTGAAATATTAGATACAAGTGAGGAAAGCAAAATTACACGCACACAGCACTTACCAGCAGTCTAGCCAGGCCAGGAAAACAACTGTGCAGTTTATCAACTGAGTTATCTTTGAGACATTACCATTCCTTGAAACCCTGCATGTTTTTTAAAAAGACATGTTAGATACCGACATTACTATCACTTCTGTTTTTCTGAAACTTACTGCAAAGACAAAGTTTCCTCTTTTAGTTAAAACTTCAAAAAGATGCTTATTTAACCCAACAAGCAGAAGGAACCACACTGAAGACCACCAGTCACTCCTGGATGACCTCTGTAGGCAGTTACATGATTTGCTTATGCTCAGTGCCTGGCAAGACTTCTGTATCTTTTATGTCCATTTTTGTGAGCTTTACTAATTTAAATTCCTTTTCACATTCTAATTCACTACACAAAATATGCATCTACACAAGGCAATCAATTATACAGCCTAGCTTCACTAAAAATCTGCATTTTCCAAAGAAATAAATTCTCAATGATTGTTTAACTCATACATAAACTTAAGTCAGTTATACATAAATCATTCTGTAAATATAAAATGTAAACAGTTTAAATACTTCTGTGAGGAGCAGCACCATCTTACATGACTATTTAGTAACTGTTCTATATATCTCAATATATCTTTTGTTTAAAAAGTGTATTGAAACCTGGAGCTTCATTGATGAAAACTACTGAATATTTATGACTTAAAATGAACCACTGCTAAGATTTCTGTTACACTGATCTCATGGTGAAATAAAAGAGATAAATATTAATTTATACAGCACTACTTCTCCCTCCTTTGGATGGCAGATATTGCTCAATTAATGCATTAGCTACAGAAATCCTGAGGTTCTCCTACCACTTCATGGTTTTTAGCAATCAGTTACTTTTGGTGGAGAAAGAGTAGCCGAAGTTTTGCCCCTATTGCATTCATGTCATTCCCTCTTTGACCCAAAAAGCACTCAAAAAAGCACTTGCCTTGGTAGACAAAACTAGCAAGAACCAGAACTCCCAAGAATTACATCTCACATGAAAGTATAGCTACAGCATACTCATTTTCCCTCTTGTCAGTCTAAACATCCTGGATACACTTCATTTTGTGTGTACAAAAACAGGCTACGAGCTAGAAGTAAACAGTTTATTGGCATTGCAATGTATTATTCATGAAGTATCCTTATGTTTTATGGTGATCACAAGATTTGGCATGCCACAACTCTGCAGAAAACACCACATTACTCTGCTAGGCTGGATATTTCTGCAGCTTTGAAGATATGCTTTGCTTTCTTAAGTTCATAAACCCATTTAGACTCTGTAACTTTGCAAAGGATTTTTTTCTGTTTCTCTAAAAAACTCATTAATTGTTGCTTTTGCTGAAATATTACAGGCAAGTGGCCAAAATAAAAGAGGATTTTGTTCACTACCCAGCAAGTAGTATGCCTGAAACTACAGATGGCTGCACTGAATTCTCTCCCCCTCCACCTGGACACACATGTATGACCAAGCATAAAACTTTTAAGGATATCATGAACAAAACATCTGGAGTAAAATCTAATTAAAAAATTGAAAACCTATAAAATCTTAAATAATTCATCATATGGTAATGACCACAACATTAATATGTGCTTTGATAAAACAAATCTTACAAATTCAGTAAAAAAAGATCAGCAGCATAATAGTAAAGCAAATATGCAGATTTTAAAACCACAATAAAAATTACCAGGTTTAATATTTTACAGTTAATTACAGCAAAAAAGTGGCTGCTTATAACACAACTTACAGTTTGAAATTACAGCACTTTATGATGAATTCCATGATTATTTTTGAAAAAACACTCAAAAATACCACCAAATTTTAAAAGTGCCCTATTAATGACTAAAAGGAACCCCCTCCCACCCCCCAAAAGACCAAGTAGTCATCTACAGCAACCCAGAGGTCCAGCTGAGGTTTCTAGACTGCTGTCTGTATCAGAGGCCAATGTTGGATCTGTTGACATTGAAGACACATCGTTGACAGATGATGATGAAGATGGGTGTTGGGAGCCATTGATCATTGCTGCACCTGTGCTATGAGAAACAAAACAGCAAATCAGTTGCAGATACAGTTGCACAGTTCAGTGCTTGCATTAGTCTGTCTCTTCCTAATGGCTGATAATTTTCCCTGTTTTGGCAAGTTTTAAGAGACAGTGTCTCAATCCACTGTCAAAATAAATAAAACCCACAAGTCTTTAATGTGGGGCTTAACACATGGTGTGTCAGAACTGAAATGAATGAAGTATCAATTACATAGGGACAGTGATAGGGGGACTGAACAACTAACAACTGATCAATAAATAGGTATCAGCCCTGTATATTCCACTCAAATATACAGTGTCTCAATTCAAGAGAGGTTAGCTCATTTTAAGAGCCATATTTTTGAGTTAGGTTACTTTTGGATGTCTTGATCAGCTTTACTCCCTCCTGATCTACAACTCAGTGGAGCCTCATACTGTGCTTTTATTGTAACCAACCTAAAGGGGCAGGTTGGCCACGTATAACCCCGTTCTTGGTTCTCTCCTCCAGGTCCATGACTTCTTTGTATATCAACTCTGAAAATGCACAGAAGAGAAGGCAAAAAATGAATTTGCAATCAAACACTAGATCAATAATACATATCACATTAAAATGTCAATTTAAATTTCATAGGTTTATTACTGTTCAGAATTAGTTTTGAACAATAGGTTGTAGGCTACACAATAACTGGCAAGTGAGACAAGGAATGCACACTCTTTTCTGTTGGAGCTACAGTGGCCTGGCACTCTTGCCACACTGGCATTGCTCTAAGGCTCTTACACTCAGGCTGCTTGGAGACCTGAGGCTAAGCTGTGTCTTAAGGCCCACTCAGTTTTTATCAATGGCTTTTTTGGTAAGGGAAACTCAATCAGCAGTCTTCAAAGGAAGAGCTAAGAACAGCTGAAGACTTGTCCTTCTAATTCAGCATTTCATTGCTCAAGCTCCTTTTCAATTGTAGCAGTTTGTCCACAAGAGCTACCCTCCCTAAATTGCTGTCCTATGGATTGCAAAAGGTGACTGAGATGAGCAGGTCTTTAGTTCACTTTAAAGGCTCATCTCCCTCGAAGGAAAAGTTTGTGGCTCAACAACTGAGAGGCTGTGAAGCACTGGTCTGTTCCCCTGACATCCAAGCAGACAAAGTAAATACTATTAGGTTAAAGAAGAACTTTACTAACAATAATCACTGGGGCCCAGCATACTCCCAAATGCCTTGTTATACTTTAAATGCCTTTCTTACCTTTCCACTCTTCTATCGTGTGTTCCCTCTCATCTAACTGCTTATCTGGTATCTTTGGTGGAGGCTGAAAAACAAAACTAACTCATCATTGAGCAATCAAAAGGGATAGAAAACCAGTATCAATTAAAAATGAAATTAACCATTCAGAAACATGAACATGATTTAAAAATAACATTTACTTGATCATATATGCATATATTTGGACTTAACCAATTTTTTAGATGCTGCCACAATCTTTAAAGTTTTGAATAAATTTGCTTACATTACTGTAATAATTAACAAAGAAATTGATCAGTCTGGTAGAAGAACTCTTAAGTGCAGCAGTCTCCAGCACAAGTAGCTCTTTTTAGCTACTTATTGCTAATTACTAAATTTTCTATCTAGCTATTACAGAGCAGCAGAATTGCAATTACAGAATTACAACTGCTGCATTTACATCAAGTAGTTTTTTCTATTCTTACTGGCCATCACCAAACTTTGCTTTTTTTAAAAAAATAACACTTTTCTTACAAGGCTGAAATTATCCTGAAGCTCATTTTTAAAGGAAAAAATATTATATTAATCCCTTTGTTCATTAGTTTTAATCACTAAAAGCTCAAGATCTTGCATTCAGATTTTGCTGAAACACTTAACTCTAGTTGAAGAATAGTATCAATTCCTACAATGAATGAATGTATTTCACTTCACCAGGAATAAATACCTCAAAACCCCATCAAGGACAGTCAAATCACACTGAAACAACTGAAGCTTTATACATTACCACCCTATATGAAAGATTTCATATGCATGACTACATGTTCAGGACATGATATGCAATTATACACCAAAAAAGAGATAGATGAACACAGAGAAAGGTACCTCAGCCCATTCATGATGCTATTTCTAATAAGCACATCTATCAACATAAATAAAAACAACTATGGCTTAGTTAAGCTTCTAATGAAAAGTGCAACAATCTTCTGTCAAGCAGTTGTACCAAGCATCACAGTAAGATGGCTTTATACACAGCTTCCTAAGCAGAGACCTAAAACAAGAACTTACAGCTTCTGCTTCTGATGGATCGTACCAAACATTGATGTATGGGTGCTGCAGGGCTTCATCCACAGAGATTCTTTTAGAAGCATCTATAACCAGCATTTTTGATAACAAATCTCTTGCTTGACTTGCTGCAAAAATAAAATTTTCTGTTCAGATTACTGCCATATATAGAACACAATACAGTGTTTCAAACTTTTAGAGAAGAGTCCATTTGATGGCAAAAAACCCTGAAGAGAATGACACAGTTAAGAAAGGGGTCAAACGTGTTTCACTATGCATTTTCAGCACACAGTGCCCCTTGGTGGGACATCCTTATGGGAAAAGCTCAGGTGGCAGTGCAGCCTTATCTCGAATAGCAGCGGGCAAGCACCTACTGCCCCTTTCTGTCACAGGAAACACAGTGACTCCACTGAGCAGGTGGCTTGTAGAACCAGTAAGCCACTGAAGTAACTACAGGGTATCTATGTATTATGAACATAAATCCCTTATTCTCATCCTTAGAGAACAAAGATTGCTCTGCCTGCACAACTTCTATTCCAACTTCCCCCCACTTTTCTCTAAACTGTGTTGGCATCTGTCATTGAGAAGAATATAGATATTTACTTGTCTTTATAAAGACAGCTCCAAGAATAGAAGCTGTCTCACAAATATATGAAAGTGGAGGCAAGCACATGTCAGCACATTCAGCCACTCTCATGATATAAATATTTAGAGCTTTAGCAGGATGATTTTATAGTGAACAAAACCAAGCTACATTTCTGTTCAATATATCACAGTTTAAAAACTTTTAAAACATACATCACACAGAAGACAGAGCTTACCTTTAAGTTTATTGTGTTCTGAGTCAGCTGGGAAAAGGACATCTGGAAAGAGTTTTTCAAAACTATATCCAGCATATTTGGGTCTGTTCTCCACATAAGTTCGGACTGTGGGCTGTAGTTTCTTCATAAATTCGGGGCATGGTGTTCCTAGCTGCTCTATAACTTTATTCCATTGATCAATATCTAAGGTTATGCAGCTAAGAAAAACACTGTGTTTGGTTTTCAACTAGAAAGCTATGTTAAAACCACATGGAATAACCAACAGAGAAAACACAGAAATGATAATAGAGTATCAAGTTCATCATCATGACTTAGGACTACTTTCTCAGTGAAGCAAAGCTAGGCTATGATAGTGTGGTCAAGGCAATATGTATTTCACTCAAAATCATTACTGGCTAGAAAAGGATATAATTCTGAGAAACAGATATTAGAAGACTCTCAAAATATTTAAACAGAACAAACTTAAATCCTTGTGTGGGTTCTGGACAACTCACTCCCTGATATGTGCACACATTCACAGCAGCCAAGCTACTGGACATCACCAAGGCACTCCTGAGAATGACCCCAAGGGGCTGCTCTGTCCTCCATTCTGATCTTGGAACTTCAGCCAAGTCCTGGGCAACCTCTCACCAAGGATGTGCAACACTGAGCACCACTGGGCACACAAAGGACCAAGGCTTGGCCCACAAAGGCCAGTGACAATACTGTCAGGGACTTGAAGTTAAAGTGTTTCAAGGATGCATAAGGAACATCTTAACTGAGAAGTTTGCACACTGTAAAGAGGAGACTGACCACTTCAGGGCAGAAAAATTTAATACATTTTACTGGAACAAAAAAAAAAGTAAATTTTGGCTCAGGAATTCCTAGTTGCAGATGGTTAAATACTGGGGGAGAGCTCAGATAAAATTTTATGTACACTAATTCACATTCTCCCCAACTTTTTCTTTTTGACTGCCATCAAAAACTGGATACCAGGCTACCTAAATCTACAAGGGGTTGAAGCAGACCCTCTCTTATATTCTTAACAGCAGATCTCTATACTAGGATTCTCAAGCTCTGAGGAGCTTTAGTAAAGACTTTGACAAAAGGAACTATTTACATTGTATGGCACTGAGTCTAAATTGAAAAGCCATGCCAGCAAACCAGATGCATATAGCAAAGCATGGTGCAGCTCATGCAATGACAGAGCTGTGTGAAAGTAAGGATGCTCTGAACTTCCTTACCATGGCTCAAAAATCTCCATCCCATTTTCACCCCTAAATGGTACTATATCAATTTTTAAACAGTAACCTGCAGCAAAAGCAGGAAACATTTATCATGGCATCTAAAAAAAAAAAATGCTCTGTAAGTAATAGTAAATCAAACAGGATATCAAGGTTCAGTTAGTTTCAGTAGTTTTAGCAATAATCTAGAGGTTTCAGTTCTGTTTGTCTGGAGCAGACTCTTTGTTTGAAATACTGTTCACAGGACAGCCCATACAGACACCACCAAACCATTCATGGAATACAGAGACAGAAATGCCAGGTGTTTCTGAAAGCTGCTTGCAGGATCATTTCTGCATACAAAAAAATAAATCTCCAGAGTGAAACTAATGAAGATGGTTAGGAATTTTTGTAAACATTTTCTATAAAATGCAAAGAATAGTAACTACAAGCATGCTCAGGTACTAAACAAGATTAGTAAAATACTACATAAAAATGAATTCCAAAGCAAAATCCAATGCATGTGAACCAAGAAAACACCTCCTACACAAAAAGAAGTCTGTCTTAAGTGTGACAACATTCAAAAGTAATGGATAGAGACTATATTAACACTGGAAAAAGAAAAGAAGAGGGGGAAAAAAAAAGGAAAAAGAAAAAAGAAGTCTGTTTGCCCAAGTGGTATATAATGGACTTGCAAATTGCAATTTGAAAAGGCAGTTTAAAACCAGTATTTTAAAAATTAGAACCACCTTAATCTGGAACTATATCGTTGCTGTATCTTTTGATCTTTTACAACTACATCCTAGGCCAAGGGTAAGGATACGATCTGTACCAGGAAATAAAACACCACCTTTGATCATTTCTCCCATGATGCACCCAACTGACCAAATGTCAACTGAAAACAAAATGCAATGATATTAACATAAAAGATAGTTATTAAAATAAAATAAATAAAAACATCTAGACACACACATACACATGAAGTGACTATAAAAAGCATGTGCAATGAAAATGAGTGAAGGTGAATGTATGCTAACTACAGGACCAGCAGAGACTATGTCCTACTGCTAGGTGCAGCCTGAATATAAATGATTTTTTTTTCAGTGTATCACAAGAAAAAATCCATGTTCATTTAATAAAAAAAAAAATTGTACAATATGCATCTTCATGACACAACATCAATAAAAAATGGTTAATCACTTCCTAGCTAATTCAACCTGCTGCAGCAGCACAAGGATACAGTCCCTTCCTGGAAAGAGGATTTTGTGGCAAACCATTTCGCCCATAATGCACCCCACAGACCATAAATCCACTATGTTTGTAGCACAAAAAGAAGGAAAAGCAAAGCAAACGGTCATTTAAAATTAAAAGAAGCATAACATGACTGCATCCTATAAACTGCAGAGACAGCACAAGAAGAAAAGCAAGTCTTTGTATTAATCAATGAAAACAGTTTAACATACACTGTGTGCAAGGATTAGCTTTTAACTGTCTCAAATACAAGGCAGAAAAACATCCTTTTGTTTAATATAGTGCTAGAGCAAGTGCATGAGCAGAGAGAGAGACATGGATGGAGCAGAGCAAAGCACTTCTCCAAGGCTGGAGGATTCAAAGCTACCTCTGCCAAGAGAATAGACTCAAGCACCAAAGACAGATTTCCTCCTTGAAAGTAACTCCACTATAATTGCAGGAATTATTCTAAAAGTAACTAAGTAAAATGACCTGCAAAAATATTGACTATTGAAACAGCTCAAATTTTCAGGAGAATTAATTAGGTATTACATAGGAATATCAAGTATTTCCTAGAAGTCAAATTACCATGCATCTCTCTCTTGCTTTAAAAAGCAAACAGAATCAGTAAAAGATCACTTAGAATTTTAGAGGATCAGTTAATGACAATGTTAGTATGCTCCTAAGATTTCCAGTTCCAACAATTGGTTTTAAAATATTTCTCCAGTTTGCTTAAATAACATTTTATACAAAAGAAAAACTAAAAAGCAATTATTTAAAAATGAAATATGCATTTTCTACATTTCCTTAAAATAAATCACTCAGAAGACATACAGATGCACAAGTTTACTTTGTACAGATAAGCCAATTTCTTTTGCAATTACTTTCAGAGGTATTGTTAATTCCATGCAAAAGTTCTTGAAGTCATAACAATGAAATTTTATTATTATAAATACTTTGTCAAATATGACACTGAAATTTCAATTAAGCAGATAAGAGAGGGATTTAAGTGACAACCATCATATAGGAAGAATTATATGTAAATGTTCTGAAGGAGCTCAATAATGTCAAGCAAACAATATTGCTTCTTATTTTTCAATATTCCTCCTCCTTTATTTATAAGTTCCTCTAAAATAGTATCTAGATAATATGATAGGAGATCATAGTTGTGCATATTAATAGGTCAAAATTAAGGGCCTTGCTCATTTAAAAAAATATGGTCAACACCTTAGTTTAGTGCTCTTTTTCCTTTAAAAACTTTTTAAAAAATACTTAAGAACATATTCTTTGTCTTAGAGACCCAGAGAAGCCAATTTTTGTATTTGACTTTTTAAATAAAATTCTGAACATTGACTTTTTGATCTGCTAAACAACCTGCTGCCATCACTATCCAAAATATACCCAAATTTCTTATAATTAGCTGTGTCCAACACGATAAAGTTGCCATTCTTCTGGTATCCCTACAAAACCAAACTTGAGATGTTTTGTAGTGTTTTGATCTGCTGCTTCATTAAATCAAACAAAAACCTGTCTAATTACAGCTCTCTAACTTTTGTAGCAAACTGAACTAATGTTACTGTGAATACCTCTACAGAAGATTAAAATCTCATTACAGATTTGAAAAATACTTTAAAAAATAATCTATCGCTGTCAAAAGGATTGCATTCTATTCTTAACAAGACTGTGAAATGAACTTACTGATTTTTATAACTGTAGGAGAAAGAATACCATGTGGAAATGAAGTTTAAACCCAATCTACCTAGTAGGAAATGTAAAAGGAGTTGTTTCAGAGTGTTTAGGGCTTTCTGTGTTTTTCAGTGTTTCCTTCATGATAATCATGGATGTAACAGTGCATAAACCTGTTAAGGAGCATGTACACAAACAATTCTGATGTCCTTTAGTTTATTTCTGTGACATCCCAAAGACATTCTTCGCTAACAAACCCTATGTAAAAGTTAATTCTATGTATTTGGGCTCCTCACTAGTTTTAAAACAATTGAAGATTTTATATCTGTGTAGTATAGCACCAAAAAGTTACTCTGCACTACATTATCTCAGTCATCAAAATAGATATTGCAATCCTCCCAAAAGTTTAGTAGCACAAACTGCAGGAAACTGCCAGGCTACCCAGTAACCATTAGTTAACTGTTGATTTTCAATATTTAACTCTGCATTAAGTAAATTCCCAGTTAATTTAACTCTGGGTGTAATGGGCTATAACAGGCATCAATACTAACAGGTGAGGCTGCTGGACAGCCCATGGTTTTTACTCTAAGTGCATCCTTGATACCATCTCCCTGTCATGGCAGCTCCACAAACTCCTTGGCTGAGAAGACTTAACAGATCAGGTAAACTGCCTTTTAATGAGAGCAGGATGTATGGAAATGCAATTGTCTTTGGATACACTCCACACATTTACATTCTCCAGAAGTGCCACTCTCATTTCAATGACCGTGTATTTGGCTTTGGGAAGATACGATAGTTTTTCAAATGAAAGTAAATTACTACTTATGAAGCACAACACAACTCATGCTTCCATAAGGAACAGGATTGTCACATGCTTGACAGGATACTCTAGAACACATTCTAATTCCACTAGAAGAAATAATGTTTCACACTTATGCAACCCAAAAGAGAAAAATTTAAACTGGGCAAGGTGAGTCAGAAAACTTGTGACTTTCATTTTATCAATTCTGCCTTCTGTAAGGCAGCTGCATGACTCGCTACTACAGCTTTAGGTACTTTTCTTTCATGTCTCTTAAATAGCCAATATAAAGTCAAAAAGACAAACATAAATTTGCAAATCTAGAATACTTCAGGAATTAAAAGAAATAACTGACTTGCTCTACTCAGCTCTTGGCTCCTAAATTACTGGAAAAAACAGTCAGCTATTGAGGACATTTGAAGAAATTTACATCCTCTCATGTACACTAACAATGCAAACAAATAAAAAAATCACAGTCTTGCAATAAATATCCACTCTCTTTCCCTTGAGCTGGCTTCTTTCATTGCTAGCACCGTTCACACACAGCCTGAAGTCAGTGCTGCAATGGTGTGCAGTTGCCAGGCAGGTCTCCAGACTCTATTAGGAATGCTGAAAGGCAGAGCAAGCCCCAGTTGTGTCAGAGTTGAGGAGCCACATCCCCAGCAGACAGCTCAGGGTCTCCCTGGAGGCCTGGCCAGCAGAGTTTGACACCCAGGGTGACCTGTGGGCACAGCCTGAGGTGTTGACAAGTGAAACCAGGGATCTGCCTGAGCACAGGGACAGCACAGCAGGCAATGGCAGCAGAACCAGGCTGCTCCAAAGGAGTGTCAGGAGTGACACATCACTTTGTTCTCCTAATGGGGACCACCAGCTGATTCCTCGACGGTGCAATGTATTTGGTGATATGTTTCCCTCAAATGACAAATCTTTTTTATTTTCCTGTAGAAGATACTGAGAGGCAGACTGGTCACAGAGAGAGTATGGTGGAGAGGAAGTCTACACAAAGTAAAACTCCCTTGGAATTTGTCATGGATCTCAAAGACTTGGATACACCATGACAGTACTCTCTGTGTGCTTGTCTCAAGTATGTAACCGAGCTCTTCTTCAGCAACATTAAGAACTTAATGCAAAAGGCTTAAAGGAGGCTGGTTTTAATAAAAAGCAATCCACAGTAGGTGATCTTAGCTTGTTTGTTCCTCAGTAGGCTTTATGCTCCCTACTTTGGAAAGGCCATACCTAATACAGTTATTTAGCCTTCAATTTGGTACACGTATCTACTGATGAATCACAATTTACATCTTCACCAGGAATAAAGTCAGATGAAGGTATATCAAATTACATAACACATATTAAGAAAATATATTTCCAGTTCTTCCTGTATGTCATACAATCTGCCAAGGAAGTTATATAAATTTTTAAACAAGCAAGGCCCTCAATTTCTTCTCCTATTAAATGCAAACATTTTCTAATGGGTTGAATTGAATAAACAAATTGGTGTATCCAGAATCTGCATTTTGGTCACAAAACTAATTAATAAAATTTTACAGCTTGAAAAAAACATTAACATGTAAAATGTGGTGTGCCAAACAAAAAAAAATAAAAATAAAAATAAAGCTATGCCAAAGAAAGACTGTATTTGCTGACCGTTTTCTTTGTATCCCATCCCTAGGATGACCTCTGGTGCTCTGTAGTAACGAGTCACTACATAAGGCGTCATCATAAAACTAGTTCCTGCAGTTCTGGCCAGTCCAAAGTCAAGAATCTTCAAAGTGCAGTCTGACTTTACTACTATATTACTGGGCTTTAAATCCTTTAAAAAGAAACATCATATATGACTGCTAAGACAAGCACAAAGTAGTCTGTGGTTCACATTTTAAAAAGATAATATTGCTAACATTAAATCCCACGCACACAACTAGGTTATTGCTATAACTGCAGCTTTTATCCCCTTGCATTAATTTATGTGCATTCAGCAGATTACAGAATTAATTCCTTTATTGTGCTTGTAGATTCATATAGCAATTAAAGAAGGAAAATACAACCAGCATTACAAGATATTAGCAATGTCTGAAATAAATTGAGGTTAGTAGGAAGTGTTAGCTCTGAGGAAAGGTCTAGAAACTGCTCACTGGAACAATAATTATTACTACAATGCAGAACACAAGTAACATGACAATCACTTCATTCAATAATCATCTTGATACAAGAATTACTAGAATTATAATAAATGTAAAATTTGCTAGTTGAGGTTGCATTACCTCCTTTGAACCAATATCTTTCTCTGAACAGAAAGGAAATCTCCATGCCCACATGGTTTTAGTTTCCAATTTAGGACTTGGTTTTATACTAAGTTTGGCAACCAAACCCAAAAAGGCACCATTGAAAAACTGCCAAAAATTAACAATCATTAAATTGGAGTGGAATATACTGACATAGCTTCAGATGATTTTGGTTAGCAAGATGGTAACTATTCTCTATTCTTCACCCCTATTGACAATAGTGGCTTTGCAACATTCATTTATACAAACACCACACAGGCTTTCTCTGTCATTGCCTCAGCAGGATCTTACACACATTTGAATGTCACAGAGTAAATATTACAGAGTACTTCAGAATAACTTTGCAATCATAAAATAATTCACAGCACACGGGACAACACAGATAAGACTAAGATGCCCACACTCTACTGAGATTAATGAGAGAAAAACCTAAGATGGGACAGAAGACTCCACCACTAGAGATGCAAGTATTTGATAAGTAGCCCTATCTGTCATTGTTTCTTAAAGACTTTTAAAGGTGGATATCTGCAAGATTGATGTAGTTTTCATTTGTACTTGCATGGCTTACAGCAATCTCCTCATAATGCTAAGAAAACTGCATTAAAGATAGAAAGAAAACAACTAAGAGAGTTCTAGAACAACAGAATTTTAATGACTAGTTAAAAGTCTTGCATATGTATATATTCACACATGCATTTCCACAGGGACTCTGCAGACAACTTTAGCTTAAAACACTCTCAAACACCACAAATTAATTTAAGTTCTATGAGGCCTTCTGGTCATTTAATATGCATGTTTCAGATTCTGTTACAGTCCTTTTTATTGTCAACTTTATTTCTGCACACTTCTATTATTTTCAGGATATTCACTGCAGAATGCCAGGCACATGCTCATGGTATTAACTACCCTCATCCTTCCCAAAGCTGCAGGATTAACACTCAAAATGTTAAGAGATCTTCTCTTTGCTTACCAAATGCTGTCCATCCTTATTTCTGAACACCATGCAACTGTCATGAAGCCTAGGATCAAAATGATGAATTGACTTACACTACATTCAAATTCATGCAGAGATGCAAAACCTGCATCTGTCAAAAATATCTTCTGTTAAATAAACAGAAACTCAAAAGCTCCTTTAGGAGTGATAAAATTAATTAGGATGGATAAATATAACTAGAACCTATAGCAGAAAATCTCTCACTGAACCATAAAAATGTAAAATGTCAGTGCTCAATAAACAGATTCTTGCATGGCCATCTCCCCATTAGCCAGACAAGGAGACAGGGACATCTCTGGAGGGTAATTCATGGCTTCTGTGGGCTTTTCCCTTTCTAAGACAAGATTTGTGAAGGGCTTCTGTAATTAGGCCCCTTTGTGAAGTACTCAAAATCAGGCAGAATTCAATGTTTGAGAGCCTCCATGCAAGACTAATGAGACACTCTGTGTCCCTCAGAAAGTCAGTGAGGCACAACTCTGCAATGCTGATCATTCAAACTCAGATTATGAAATATAAATGAACACGTACTCCTGTATTGGTTGGAAATTGCATCTCTGCAAAATGTTTGGAACAGTACACAAAAAAACAACAGTAATGTTGTTTTGCCAACATCTGTTAAAGTCAGTGTAAAGTTGTGGTCAAATCTTTACCCATTGATGTAGCAACTAAGTTTGCCCTTAGAACTTCAAGGTGAAGTTGACGAAAACTCTTTGTCTTTGATTTCTGTTTTGCTCCATACCTCTAGCTTGCTATTAAAAACACTACTTATTTCTATGGCAAGTAGTATCCAGTGCTATAAAGCACATATACAGATTTTTGTGATTTCAGTCATTCAACAAGCTTTGAAAATGTTATTAAGATGCTGAGATTACCACAGCTATGTTAGAAGCTGAAGAACCCAGTTAAAAACATGTGAAACTACCAACATCAAAAAAGGTTAAAAGATCACTAAAGTGAAACATTAGATTCATAGCCAGAATGCTCCTTGGGCAACCACAGTAGCTCAGGCAATGCTGAAGAAGTTTCAATAAAGTAATTAGCTTTGGACATTAAGGACTGAGAGCCCAGAAGAGTGGTACAAAGAGTTACCACTGCAGCCACACGGTCTGTGTGACACTTCCCTTTGCAGGACATCTTCCTGGTACTCCAAGGTTTTGTTCAGCTTCCTCCACAGAGAAACAAAACTTTGATACTTTGCACCTTGAAATAAAAAGGCACAATGCACACAGCAGGTGACACTGTGTCTGAATGTACTCCATCATCTAACAAAATCTAAGAAGGAGCTGTCAGCTGAAAATCTGCCAGTAAGACATGCAAGTGAAATGTCCTTCAAAAGATCTGCACATGTTCTTTAAAAGCATTCATGCATACACATAGTGCTATTTACACAGCAATTGTATTTAGTTGCTTTAGGATAGTTCATCCCTATATGATAAGAAGCATTTCAAAGACTGAACCCATATTAACACAGGCAGAAATTCCATCCTCAAAGCTGTCTTTACTCCTGTCCAACTGCCTAAGTAGTTACTTCTTTTCTGTAAATGTGAAAATGTTCAAATTTATCCACAATTTCTACAGGATCAATGCTCACTTCAGAGGAGTACAAACCACCCTGAGGCAATCACACTTTTAGAAGCTCCCTTAAGCTTGTGCTAAGATCCACAGAGACATTCTTTCATTACCTACTCTAGTACATTCAAACAATATATACTGTTTTCTGAAAGTAAAAAAGACCTAGGAAAATCCACAGCATTAAACCTGCACACCTAAGTACTGAAGAGGAAATGTGAGATTGCATGTAAACCATTATTTCAGACCCACAGATGTCCACATACATTAGAAGACCACAGGCTGCATAACTTCAGTCATAGGCAATGTAGCACCACGACAGTAAATGAAACATTCTCAGAATAATGCAAAAAGCCCAAGTGGCCTATCTGAAATGCCCACAGGCAGACCAAGCAGCATCAGGTACAATGCCTGGTTGCAGGCAATGCTTCTCCCTTCCCTGCCCATCTCTTCCAACACAGCAGTTCAGGGAAATTGCAGGCAAGAAAGAAGATTTCATCTGCATCTCAGAGCTCCTCACTGGAATGAAGCAGCTGATGAGTACTAGAACTGAGCAAAAGGAAGCAGTATTTGCCCATTCAAGCTCTATTTTCTATTCAAATAATTTTTCCTGTTTCCGTGGGAAAAGATGGCACACTGAAGAGGAGTGTCAGACTGCAGATCCAGCTTGCAGACCATTCAACACCTCAGTCACAATGTGATGGACCACTGATCTGGACAAGCATCCTAACACAGCAACTCCTGTGGTAGTGGCACAGAACTGCCATTTGTGATCTGCTCTCCTGTGCACATCATGAGGAAGACTGTGCAGTAAGGACTGAAACCACTCCACATTACTAAGGTTAATTAACTCTTTTCTATTGCTTCAGAAATGAAAATTCACAATAAAAAATGTAGTACTACAAAAATACAAGCTTATGATTTCTCAAACCGACAAGATTATACTTAAAAAGTTACAACCTGACAATCTCAAGCAATCTTTAATCTGTACACCATTACATTTCAGATGCTCAACTTGAACAGGCAACTTTATATCCAAAATCTCTTGACTAGATTGCAACACACATGCCATTAAAAAGCTGTAGTCAGTTTTGCCTGCTAACCATTCACCTGAGCGAATGATTTGTGCCACACAGGTGTTGGAATCCAAGCTCCAATTACAAGTCTTTATCATCACCATCTTATCTGCAGATTTCAGATAGTTAGTCATTACTCTGATAGCAAAGGAGCAGAAAAACGGGCAGCTCTTTCAAAAGATGAGGTTTCAGGTTTGGTTACCAAAACAATAAAGGCAGAGACGCTTCCAGATATTCTTCCCTGCCATGACTACTAAACTAGAACATTACACAGAATTAGAGGAGGTAATGTAACTCACTGCAAAAATCTTCGGTTTGCTCTGTGCAGACTGTTATCAAATCATTTAAACATTCAAAAGGCTCATTCCAGAATTACACTGGAAAAAGGTGTGATGATTTCCTTTCAGCTTTCTCTCCCTGCCTAAGGGACAGGCTATGAAACATTCTTAGTGTTCCTATTTCTAACTTATTTTATCTTTTAAACACTCCAGATAAAACCAGGTGCAATGCAAATTATACAGTTTTGTGCACTTACCCTATGAATAATCCCAGCTGAATGAAGATGTTTGATACCACACAGCATTTGATAAAGAAGATAGGACATTCGTTCATGGTCTAGCTCCATCTGAATCACTTGGCAGAGATTTGCATCCATGAGCTCCATCACTATGTAGCTTATGAAGGAAAAAAAAAAAAAATCAGATAATATTGCCATTTTACTGTATTCTTTATCTTGCTCATCGTTTCATAGGAATACTTTAAAAATAAATTCTCAGCTTTAGCTCAAATCTGACTTACACATCTTGAAATTCTTCCAGGGATTTTTGTGGTGTGAACACATTCAGTAGGCCGATTATCTGTAGGGAGAGGAAGAGGAAGGGTAATTGTACCACAGCAATAGCAAAGTTGTAGATTCAACATTTCAAAACTGGTAACTATTATTGTGATATGAACCTCCAGGTATACACTGAAACTCAAGATGCTCAGTAGCTCAACCAGGCCTAACATGATGTAAACAGATATAAGGATTTTGGAAGGAGTATTTTCCTCCACAAATCACATAATCTAAAGACACTCTGTGTGTTAACATGATAATATTCAAATCTTAAAACCTAAGAAGGTTAGTCACTCTTCCCCTTCCTCCTACTTTTAATTTGAAGATCTGGTAAGATTTTTTTTTTTGGTACATGAGGAATAATAAAATTAAAACTTGACAAAGACTCCCTAAAAGATACCACTTTGCCAGTGACAGAGGTAAAAAAACAACTTCATCCAAACAGAATAACAGGTTCTTACAGTTGCTTTAGGACATTTTGCATTAAGAATGGATAGGAAAGAGGCCAAACTACTGCTCATCAATAATCAGGCAGGCTTTCAATAGTTTATCATCATACAAATTATGCTATTAGATGGAACATCCTTCAGCCAATCCACATAATAACCAACCATGAGAAAAATTACAAGATTTTCCCAAAAAGCTACAAGATAGAGCAAGTTTCCTATGACACTGTCCCTCCCCAGCAGCCAGGATAAATTTTATCTTCCTGATGAGGGATTAAAAGAGAAGATAAAGACGACGGTTCAGATCTGACTCTGAAGGAAGAAAATAGCAAACACCAGCCTTCTGCAGTTCAACTCCCATAAATTTATCACCTATTTGCTCCCTATTTCCATGATCTTGTCTACTGCACAGCTTCATAAACACTGGACAGCTACTGCTGTAACAGCACAAGATTCTAAACTCATTCATGCACCAAGGGGAAAAAGGTAATACAGCCTATTTATTTTTTCTCCTGTGTCTAGCAGCAGGATGCACTTACCAGCCATGGTACTCTTACTTGGCAGCTGCTTGTAAATTTTAGCAATGTAACACTGACTCCCTTGCTGAGTTTGAAAGGGGTATTTAAAGACTGGGCAGGTATTAAAACTAGCCAATAACAGTTCTTCTGTTTTAACAGTACTTATCATGGAGGTACAATCATGCAATGGAAATCTCTCAAGTCATTTTCCAGATTTTGACAAAGGATGACCTCCCAGTTAATTCTCCAACATCTGAAGCAGGACATGCACTCACATTTTTGTGATTAACACACTTCATGAGAACCAGCTCTCTGTAGGCTCTTTTCGCGTGGGTTTGGTTCTGAAACGGTCGGCTCAACTTCTTGATTGCAACATTCCGCTCCAGGATGGCATCATAAGCTGCACTGCAATTAAAAATAACATTGTCACATCTCTAGTCTCAAGGTCTTTTAAGCTGTGGCAGTTGCAAACATTCTCAGCTAATTTGTATTGTGACTGCAGATACCCCAAATTTCCAGTGTTATCCCGGTTTAAGAATGTGATATAGCAAAGTGCTCTTGTATGCTGAGTGATTCAAAATTTAAAAATATTTCCCAGCTTCAGAGCATTAACACATGACAATCTCTATAATATAATGCAGTATTTTTGCTTCCAGAGATACTGAGTTCTTGCCACTCATTGGCACTCAAGGAACAGACCATCTAAAAAAGATACAAAACACTTCAAACAGAAAAAGCACATCAATGTTACATAAAATCTTCACACTAAAAGGGAGAAGGCAGGAAAAGTAGGTTATAGAAAGGTCACATGTTTTCACTTATGTAGTTGCTTAATATCCTGATGACAATGACAGCATCAAAGTCAAGACAAAAAAAAAAATGCTAAGAAAGCTTTAGCCTGTAGATGTCACTGGCTTTTACTCTGTGGAAAAAACCAAAAAAAACAAACAAAAAAACCAACACATTTTGTTTGCAGACTAATGCCAAGATTGTCATACGATTCAGTGACACAGGCTGTTTAACTGATGAAGACTGTTACTGGAGACAACTCCCTTACATATCACATTTCCATGACAGGAAGGCATGGCTTGTTTTTCCTGTAAGAGCTAATACAACAGCTGACTGCCATGCAGATTCAGGAAATATTTCTCAGTTACTAAAAATGTCACACCAGGAAAAATATTATTTTCTTGTCTCTTCTCAAGAATGGTACTCAAATCAAATGAAGAATATCTGCCAGTAAACAGCAGTATCTCTTAAATCCAACTCACTACTTTAAGAAGTGGATTGCCTACGTAGTATGTAGGCTTGAATGATTTGTATTTTATCATCAACAAAACCTCTAGACACTACTAAAGAAAAAAAATGGGAACAACATGTTCTGGTAACTTTCTTTGATGTACATTTTCCACAATATCTGGAATTCCCCCACCTGCCCCAAAGATAAGGGTTATTTTAGGAAAGGCTGCCAACATGGGACTCCTGTTCTAATATTTAAACTTCTGCATTCCCTGTAACAGCAGCCTGTTTCAGGATCAGGCCATCTACTTAATATTCCTCCTAATGAAGTTGGATCAGTTACAAAAAAAAAAAAAAAAAAAAAGAACAAATACAAACCATCACACTGACAACAAAAACTCCAATCTAAAGAATTGCACTGTATGGAGATACATGGAGGCAAGATTAAACCACAGTCCTCATCTGAGTAAGCTGCAATTTAACTGAAAAGGTTTCAATTACCACTAGCAGCAATTACAGAATAGCCCCCCTAGAGTAATTACATGGTCAGTTTTGGGATCTCAGCTCTAGGAAAGGCAACAGATTCAGAAAACAGGCAGTAGTAACATATGACTGGCCATTAGAAGGACAGTAATAACATCTTATTGGCATTTCTATAGCAACAAACTAGCCAAGCAACTGTCTACATCCTCAGTATATTAACACACATGCAAACAAAATTCAAATCAGTTTTTCCATTGCTGCTAGTTAATACTAGTAAGCTTAATGCCAGAAGCTATCATTTCAAAATCAACTCTTTCGAGAGTTCTTTCTTCAAGTCTCTATTTACACTTACTACATTGTTTTATTAATCCTGCTAAAACACAAACATGAATTAAAAACCCACCTATACCACTCATTCTTTTTACACTGATCAAGACAAGATCAAGTTAGTTAATAGGTGACAGAATTGACATTATGCTTTCCCCTAACTTTCTCTTCCTTGATGCTTTTTGTATTTTTATGTACCTGGCTAACATCTTTAAGTGTTACAAAAAACTGAAAAATCTGCAAGGTCCTGCGATATTTACATCCTTCTCAAACATGGAAAAAAGCTTCCAGGAAGGTTAAACAAACATTTCTCTTTTGAGGCAATGCCACTGCACAGGAAACTGTGCCTACAAGCAGCTAGTGTTAACAATTTAAATCAACTGGACACTTTACAGCCCACACAGCAGAGCTCCTATTCAAAGAATGACACTGTCAAGTCATAACTTTCACAAACTGCATCACAAACCCACATATGACAGCCAGCATCCCAAATACCCACTCCCTGGTATCAAGGACTACTCACATTATGAAACTAAGTGAAACAAACTCATAACAAACCATTTCAAGAAGTGTAAACATTTACAGGCAGCAAATATTATACAAAGTGTTTCTGGCTTTTGTTTCACTGCAAACAGCGTGATTTAGGACTAGTATTAGTTTCTTTAGCTGGTTTCTTTTCCCCCCAGTAATTTACAGGACTCGGCACAACTGGCTGAATTTGCACAGAAGGGCATCAGTTCTAAAGCTGAACAGGTCAAAAAGCAACAGCAACCACCCTCACTGAGGAAAAATGGCCATCAGTTACCACTGCTGCTTTGCCTGTAAAAGGCAATTCTCCATACTGCTGCTCTGTAACATACATCACCTAAAAAAACTATGTTAAGGAGACCTAAAGGTTTATTTAAACTTTAGAGCAACCTTACCACACTATCCCTTGTGCTCCTGATCCTATTGGTTTCAAATTCTGATAGCGTTTCAGTACGGTGAAAGTCGAGTCGCCAATCTCGACGCTGTAGAAATTGTTGTCTCGCTTGCTCCTGCTCATGACGGCGACTTGGTTAGTTCACTTCATCCAAACTTTGCTCCTGGCCTATGAAGAAATGAAATTTCAAAAAGTAAGATTTTACAACTATATATAACCTGACATAAGGCAAAACTACTTTTAACACTTCCCAAATAAGCCCCAAGTGCAAATATAAGTTATTTTTAATGTCTGCAGGAGTAAGATGCCATGTGTTTGAAACATTGTATTTTTAGGAGTGTTCCTAAGGTAAGATTCTAAAAGGTCAAAAATAATAGAAAACCAAAAGTTAAGGGATAGTAGCAAAAATCTTAGATGGAAAAGGCAAGAAGCTCCACATCATCCAGAGCTCCAAGAATGCTACCATCCCTTCATGCACACACATGCAGCAAGGGAGCAGGGCTTGGGCCAGACACTCTCCAGAGGCCCCATTCAACCTGAATTATTGCTTAATTCCATAAATAAGAGTGACAGAACATGAACTAGTCTTCCAGATATTGCAATCATTAAAATACTCTTGGTCACAATCACCAGGAATACCTAACACTGATATGGAAACACATACAGTCTGTTGAAGCCAGAAAAGGAAAACTGGCCTTGTCAGACATAATTTGTGAGGAATAGTAATAATCACAGAGAGAACAAAAGTAAGAGAAAAGGATGTATATTCCACCCAAGTCCCCACGTATTAAAAAAGAAATACAACACTGCAATGCAGATGTCCACAGGAGAAGAAATAAACTGCACTGTGGCTTTTACAGTAATATTTCTCATTTCTTTGATGCTAACTGTGCACTTTTAACTTAGCCTTCACACAGGTTTTGAGTGTAGCTATAAGACATGCCTAGTAGTGCAAGTATTTCACTAGAAGAATTGTCTTTGTTTCTTCAGAGTGACATCATGCTGTCTTCCATTGTTATTAACTTGAGGAACATTTTCCTATGATGTTCAACAGTCCCAAAGAGATTCTTAGCTTCCATATGCCACACTATACATTTGTTAAATTTTAAGCAAGCTTTGAGAACACAGACAGTGTAAATATTGCCTCCACAAAAAATAACAAATATTGCACAAGTAGTATTTAAAAATGTAATACCTCAATTAGCATTTATGTCAAAAGAAAATGTCAATTTAAAGACCGCCTTTCCAAAATGCTGTCAAAAAAACCAACCCTCTGTTATAATGAGTAAACTAAATACCAAAGCAGCTTCTCTCAGTATTTTGGCAGTTTTGTCAAAGGCTTCCTTCCCCAGTTGACAGAGGAGGCACAATTGGGCAATAGTGTTCCTTAACACAAAGAAAAAACTGGTAGGGTGCAGGTCAGCTTACTGGGGCAGGAGACCAAAAGCCTAATTTCTTAGCAATACATGACACCAACCCCAGCTCTTTCTTCCCTACTCACCTTACCACTATGTCTTTGGATTCTGCCACTTTCTCAACACTCTGTTCACAGATGTACATGCACATAGTTTTGGAATAAAAATGCCCAACAACATATAATGATAAAATCCCCTGAAATCCACTGAAACTGTTTTAAGATTTAGTGACATTGAACAATGCAGGATCAGCTTGAACAGCTTAGTGGAGAGAGCTCTGTTGTTTGGCATCAGCATCAAGATAATGGAAGCTTAATATTTCACCTTGGATAATTCCTCAGAAACAAATGCAGGAAGGACTGCTCCTCTCCTTCCAAGGTTTCCAGGTGAATGAACACCTTTCCATTAAAAGTCAGTATTTTGAATAGCCAAAGCCAAGTGTTTAATTGCATTTTTGTTCATTTTGGTAAAATTCATAGAATCAAAGAGTGAAACAAATCAAGTATAGTTTAAGTAAAGGATCTTGAGAGATACTGTCCTCTGAGAAAATAATTCCTTTATAATAACAGATTTTATATACACACCTAGACATAGTATTATAACCAAGCAAATTTTGGTTATAATTTCAAGTTTACTTGCAGCCTCATAATTTGCTACATGTTCAAAACTGTGAAATATGCTTGGCAGTATATACAAAGAAACTTGCATTTACTAACCATTTTATAATTCATAACTGTATTTTAGTATACAGTGGCATATAAGTGAACTCAATGTTCATTTTTACTAATAATATGAGGAAGGAGGGGGAGGTATCTCAAAGTGAGGAGGGATCATCTCCACTTGCTGTTAAATTATCATTCCTTTTTCAGCAACCCTACCTGGCCTTCATCAAAAATTATCAGTCTGTTCTATGAGAGCAAGAGGTAGAGTCTCCCTCTTCATTTTAAATGCACGCTCTCCTAGCATAAAACAGATTTATTCAGTGCTTCAGAAGACATGGAGACAATTCTCAGGAAAGTAATTTCTTACACATTTTGTGTGGTGATTGTGTGATGTAAATAAAGCACTCAGATGTAATGCACTCAGATTAGCAAAGAGAAATCACATATGCCTTACCCCTGCCTCCAGCCCCCTGGCTTTCCATCTGGCCATTAATAACAGCTTCCTCAGACTGAGGCAACATCCATTTCCTCTGCACCCCTTGCCTCAGTGTCTCTTAACTTCTACACAGTTTTGTCCATCAGCCATGGAGAGTGCCAGCCTCTCATTTTATAACCAAGCTTCCATTCAGTGCTTTGCTCAGCTCAGAACCTGCTGTAATCCCCTTTCTTCATCTCAAAGAAGCATCCTCAAAAAATGCCTGGTCCTGTCCAGCTCACAGAAGGACAAATGCTTATTTTTTTTCCTGTTAATTTACTGGTGACTAGTCTTATGAAGCCTAGCTTCAAAGATCTTCAACACCAAAAAATCCAAATATCTTTAAATATTAACACAAGTCTAAATTCAGAAACTGTCAGGCTTTTAAGATTCTTACACAATGTATGTGTGCCATGTCCTTCATTAAAATGTGATTAAGCTATATCAGATAAATTCCCCTGTCTGAAATTTGACATTTTGTTCCATTTTCTAGCAATGCTGCAGAAGCACACATATGGAAAGAGAGGGAGGATGGAGATTTCTATTATTAATGAGGAAACTAATAATACATTTGTCCCATTAACTGTCAACTTGTTGGAATAGTGTCAACTGTCAGCATGGAAAGAATCCCACAAAAAACTTCAATTTCTTCTCACACATTGTGCCTTTCCTGAAAATACCGTGCCTAAGCAAATGACACTACATGGCAACCTTTTACTGGCAGCCTGCAGTCAGTCAAGATAAGGATATTTCAAACTGAATTCTAAGATATTCCTGTGTGCTTATTACTTCTTTGTATTGCTGTAAGTACAATTTACCCAAGGAAGCACAACAAAAATTGTAGGAATTGAAAGTAACACTATATCCAGAGTGAAATCCCCTAGGGGACCTGCAAGGCTGGTTTTATTCTGAATTCACTAAGAGCAACTACAGCTCAACAGTTCCTCAGGAGACTTCAGATGGTCAACATGAAAAAAAAAAAGCTCCATGAAAATGCAAGTAGCATTTATCTATGGAAGTATCATGGCTAACCTTAAAAAGTATGGACATTTATAAATTGTTTCACTGACACTTTCTCATCCACAAGTGAATAATACTAAAAATTAAGTTTGAGCAAAAGTCTTCATCCAAGTTTAAAATAAGCATATTTAGAACAGTAAAGAAACCATGTGTAGCATTGTTCATACCCAAATATGCACACATTTGCCATTTGCTTCTGCTTGAATAAAGGCATGTACCTTAAGCATGTCTCAACAAGACTGTTCTTCATAAACTTGTTGAGTTCAAGATATATGGAAGACAGCATAATTCAACACTAAATTTTGGCCCTATTATAGAAAACATTGTTTATTAATCAAGATACAGGACAATGTATGAACAATATAAGTTTGGTGGTTTTTTTTTTTCCAGTATAGCCTAAATAGATTGGAGAAACAGATGGGTTTGGGATAGAAAGGCACCATGGGAAAGGGAGGAGCTAATACTTTGTTCAGACAGCTTTCAATTTAAAAGTCCTACTGCAGGTATGTTAAAAACCATAGAAATGGCCAGATTAAAACAATGAGAATTACAAAACCAAAACCAAACAAAAAACCCAAAAAAACAAAAAAAAACCAAAAATCTGCAGTGGAAAATTATATAAACAATAGAAATATATTTGGCAAATTTGTCCTTGCAGAGTGTATAAATTGATTTCTTTAGAAGGCAGGGAAGAGATGGCTTGATACTCATTCCAGACAGTTCAATTTAATGCTTTTTACACATATGACAGCACTGGTCAGTGCTCTGAAGGGACCCCAGAGCAGGAGCACTGCAGAGTGCAATGAGCAGAAGGTGTTTGGACCAGAGCTGGCACCGTGTGGCTCCACTGAGGTTCAGCTGAGCAGAGCTCGTGGGACAGATGGCAACCAGGCCTGTCCTCACTGTCTCATTCTGGCTGCAATTGGGCAAGCTCAAATTTTACCTTCAAAAATCATCTGCACTAGAAGTCCAAGAAGTGTAGCTAAAACAGCAGGTAATTAAAAACATGCTCAGCTCATGGGCCCCTGATTAAGCATAGCAAGTTTATGTATCCACAATTAGAAAATAATTTGAAAACCATGTGCTTTCCCCAAGACATCTGGGCATTCGCCTTCTGCACAGCACCACTATGAATGAGTATTTTCTTGACTATGACACCTGCTAGCCTTCACATCAAATGCAGACCAAGACAGTGCTTTTGAAATCAGAGATCATGTTGAAAACAACGTATATTAAGCACAATACTACATGAAAATTCAGGATTCATCCTCCGCTATAATGCAGAATCCCTTCTCTAGGAGTATCTTTCCATGTAAGAAATTATGCATATTCAGCTTATTTCTACTGCAGAAAGAGGTACAGCTGAGAAGATATTTTCATACCCCAGTATCCTGAAATATAATAAAACATAAGAAATAAGAAAAACCAAAGATAGGAACAACCATTATTAACTACAAGTTTTGCATTAAATGAGACTTTGGTTTTCATGTTTGTGATTTCTAAAGCAATCCTCTCCTAAATAAGCAAGCATCAAGCAGGCATAGTCTTAGAAGAAGCTCTGGATGCTAAGCCAGCAAACAGCCTTTGGTGCAAGGCATGTCTGAGGTACAACACAAACACCAACTAACAATCCATCTACATGTGCTGGAAAAACTGTTCTACAGTGAAAGATTACTACAGGAGCTGCTCAGAAGTAGGGCTGACAAAAGATGAAAACCATGACAGTCAAAGAGATGCAGAAATGGAAGAAGGCAATTTTAAAATAAAACAAATATATGTATTAACACATTAAATAGTAGTATGATCAACATAATATAAAAACATAAGCTACCTAGCAATGATGATTCAGTAACTCCATTTAGAGGGCATCTAACACCATGAAAATGAATGTTCTGAAAGAATCTGTGGTTGACCTAGAAACATCCAACAGTCCTTCAAGTACATGCTAGCTCACTACTGAATACAAAACAAATGGACTGTGTATATAAAGCTCTAGCATTAATGAATTTTATTTAATTTCTTTGTGAAAATACAGTTCACACACAGCTGATTGGTATGCATCATGTGTTTTTGAATGCTTGTCCAATTTTCAGCTGTCATGTTTAAAGGTTTGTGGACACCTGCTAAATGGATAGTGTAAACACAGCCTAGCTTTCACATATGCTTACTTCAAAGACTCAAATTTAGAAAACAAAATAATTGTCTCTAAAGGTAACTTCACAGCTCATTCAGTTAGTCTCAGATGTAATTATGGTTTTAATGTTTTGTTTGTCCATGCTGCCCTCAAAACTGAATGTTGTATTTTGCAATACTTCCAGCTCTGTTAAATATTAATGCAGATAGAACATTTGGAAAATTTGGAAAAGGGAGTTAACATTCGCTGGGTGAAAACTGCAGAAATATATTACTAAATCATTACAAATGCCAAAGATGTCTACAAACTTGAAGCTTAGTCTAAATTGGAATATTCTCACTGATGTCTCTAGGATTTGCATGGCTTTCAAATTATGCTTTCACAGATGGTTTTAAGCTGAACAACCTGCAGAGGGTTGCCTGAACCACTCCTAATGCTGAGGAGTGTCTAATGAGGCTCCAGCTGATGAGCACTGGCCATGGCAGTGCCTCTCCCCAGCTACTGCACACCTGCACCAACAGAACTGCCCTGCTCACACCACCCACAGGACAAGTGGCACAGCACAAACTGAAACTCTACTCTCATCTCAGGAGCTATTAAACAAAACCACAAATATACTGGAGTGATTCTTGTATAGCTCAGGTCTGAAGCACAGCACAGGTGCATTTCTTAAAATAACTACATTTTAACATATCTTTTCTTCACCAAGTAGTCAAACTTCACTAGTTACAGATGCAGTAAATTAAAGGTGATCTCAATGTTCACCAAGAAAAGAAGTACTGAGACTGGGGAAAACTGCACAACAAGGGCACATTAAGATTTCTATGTTATGACTTGCTGACTGCTTTCAAGTTCAAACAGAAAAGGGTAGTGTCACTCCAGTTTGCTCAAAGACAAGAAACTTAAGGCACATTTAATTTTTTTTAACTTTAGGACTGTTACATTTTTATAGCCATTTTTATATGGAGAATTCAAAGCCAATTACTTGACTTCCCAGAACCTGTTGAGTATTTAACAATAAACAGATGGCTTTCTCCACTAAAGCTGGTGATTTCAAAAAAGATGAACAGTTTGGTATAGAAAAATAAATTTAGCTGTAAAGCAAAATATTCCTGAGTACACACAGCAAATGAATCAAGAAAATGTAATATGGGCTGTTTAAACAAAGACATTACTTATTGGTTTGGCAAATATTATTGCCAGATTGATAAATCTCTTGCAAAGATTTAGAGCCCTCTCTTTTAATGTCAGCCAGTACAATTTAACAGGGAACAACTACACAGAGTTAAACAATGGACAAAATCCATTAATACGAATGCAACCTTTGCAATAATTTAATGTTGCAGCTTACAGTGACTAACAGCATGCTCCAGCTGGATCACATGATGACTGTTTCTTGTCATCTCAGAAAATAGACATAGTTTCTTCATATGTATCTGCCATCTCACCTTATGAAGACAGTTGCTGTAATTTGAGGAGTCTACTAGAAGGGGAGGACATTTAGGGAAATAAACCAGCATTCCAGCAGTCTTTTCTTGGGTAGTAGTCACCTTACTACAGTTTCCATAGAAGACCACTTATTTCAAGGCAACTGCAATAGACTGAACTTAATTATGCATGTCAAAAGACACCTGGAAGCCCTTTAATAGCAAGGAGGTCCCTACCACTTAAACAGCACAGGTTAACAGTGTCTGCCAATGTGATTTTAATCTTCACAACTGATGCCTTTCCCCAAAATACCAGTTCTGTTTGGAATGGAACAGACAAGTAATCCTATTACCTTACCTAGAGGGAGCTTTCTTGACATGCTCAGCTCCAGATATAAGAATATAAAAAGCATAAAGGGCCTCAAGAGCCACAAGGTCTTACGAGTTTTCAGCCTGATTAGTAGTGACTGAAGAGTTTTTCCAGAACCTGAATCAAAACAGAAATAAATATTTTAAATTTACCAAGGAGAACATGAAAACAAAAATAACAACAAAGCAGAGCCTGAATTAATAGAGGAACATCTGGGTGGTTTTTAACCCCATCTGTAAAACACACAATGAGGATGATGCAGAAGATTAGAATCCAAGTGCCTTGAGGATGAACTGAGGATATTCTAGGGAAACACCAGAGCTATTCAATTTATCAAAAAAATTCTTCAACAGAGACCATGCTCAGCCCTCTATTTTTTCCCCTTACAAAAACAGGTGAACTTTTACCTTTTATATTTTTGTAGTAGAATTTCAGGGGCGGGAAAGGAGAAAACTGCTTCATAGAAAACACAATCAGCAACTTTTTTCTTTTACCTAAGTTACACTTAGCAAGCTTCCTGCATTTTAAATCTTCCCCACCTTAATATTCATGCTTAATATTCATGTACTTTATAAACTAAAATGGAATGGGGCAAAGTAAGTCCATAAAATTTCATATCTACTGAAAGCCAGCTTCCAGATCAGAGACAGTCCCTTTTTTATCCATGTTAAAAATGCATGGTTTTTCATCCTAATTAAACTGACCTGCTGCTTCTTTCAGTCACTTCAGTTAGCCCACAAAGGGGCTGTGCCAGTAGAGCACAGGTAAACAGCCTGATCTCCAACCACCACTAACACTGGGAGCTTCCTTGTTTGCTCTGAAGGGAGGGACAGGAGAGGGGAATTATTACTGGCAGCCAGGCAAGAATCTCTCCAGGAAAGAGGAATGTATTTATTTCCCAAGCAGAGCTCCCAGCAGCAGCTGCTGACTAATGCAGCCCCTTGAGTTTTCCCTTTTCATGCTGTTACTCAGCCTCTCTTGAAAAAGCCAATTTCACTGACATTGAGGACAGACATGGTCTGTGTTGTCACTGAAGCAGGGATGCTCCAGGGATTATATTTGCAGAGTTAGTCACACAGACAGGAACTTGAAGTTGGCATGTTCTCTAGCACTTCCCCTGCCAGACTTACCTGATCAATACTATAGCATCTAACCAAAAGTAAATGTTTCCACTAAAGACTCCACTACTTTGGGAACCTCACCCCAAATGGTTTCAAAACTCACAATAAAAGGTTAATAAAAAAATCAGGAATGAGCTCAAACAACTAATTTTCAACATTATGTTTTATGCATCATTGCTGGAACACCCTGCATCAAATTCCATTCAAACACTAGTCAGCTTGAAATAGCAATCACTCATAGGTGCAGTCACCAATGCCAAAATAATAACAGCTGAACCTGAAATCAGGGAAACCTAAAGTTGGAGACAGGGATTTCTGCATTAGGCAACTGGAACATGAGCTTTTCCACTTCCTTGTCTCAAGTACCATTGAACAATCTGGTACACTGTCAAAATGATTCAGATCTAAGGAAAGACCTGGGACTGGCAACAATAAAATTAAGACTAAAACTAGCAGAATATGGATACTGCCTATAAACAGGCAGTGTGGAATCACATGCAAACATGCAGAAAGCCACAAGAAACAACTCCTGTTGTTAAACACTGCTCCAGGTGAGCCATCTCCTAGCACTGCTGGGGCAGCTGGAACAGACAGAACCACCAAAGCTCCACCAGGGATCTCACACACTGCTCCCCATGGAGCACAGGCAGAGTCAGCACCTCCACATCACATTTCCCTCAGAAGCTCAAAGCAAGCATTTATGCAAACCAAGTACAACACACCAGTATTTTCTCATCCTGCCTGCTGAACAACGGTCAGCAGCATCAACTTCCACTGCTGAACCTGCATTCACAGCTTCTGAGCACTCTCTACATACAAATTAGTATCACCACACGTTTCTAAAGCAAATTCTCATACTGTGAAACATCTCCTGCAAAACATCCAAATTAAGACAATCATTTATGATACCACTAAAACATTAGTTTTGTTTAATATCAAATTGAATTCATCTCATAACTGAATTCTTCAGTCACATAAAGCACATCATACACCTTGCACAAGCAGGATAATGAAGAACCAAGTAACAAATGGACCCACAATAAATTACTTACAAACAATTAAGTTTTGCAGTGATTCTCTTTTCAAAATAGACATTTTTTGCTTTTTATCAGTAAATTTCCTATTGAGAGAATTTCACTTAATCCACATTCTTCCTTTTGCACCTACATTTCTCTCTACTCTGCAACAGTCCCATAATGCCATTAGTCTATAAATTACAGCCCTTCTACTACAAAACATACTAAAAAAATGCATGTAATAGTCATCCATGAAAAGCAGAGGCATTGCTTGTTAATGGCACAGGACAATTAAAGAGACTGCCATAAAGCACAGTTAAAAAGCCACATGGTCTGTATGTTTCTGTTATCTTACACACATTACCTAAAGCAGTCAGGTAACTGATTCATTTCTGGTGCTCTGAGCTACTCAGTTTTATCTCTCTTTTACAACTGTGACTAAAGCAGCTGGTCATAGAAGAAATTATCCAGACTTTTGGCTTAGGGCTTGCCTGCCAATTAGGTAAAATACATGCTACAGCCACCAGCAGCTTTATCTTGATCACATGGGAAGTTAAAGAAAATTAAGATTCAGAAAACAAAAGAATGAGAAGATAAGTCAAAATATAGAGACTTAGAGTAGCTGAAGGCAAGGAAAGAAAGATGCATAAGTGAATGCATGCTATTAGCTCCATGTAAAGGTGAAAATTTGTGCTTGCTTATCTACTATTCCTTCAGCCACCTCCATCTCCTCTAAGCAAGCAGAAGAGTCTGCCAGTTTGTGACAGGGAAACGAAACCTCACATTTCTTCACCACCTGCTATCTAGATTTCCAAGCTTCTGAAATACAGTATCTTAAAAGATACATAATCTAAACATGAAGCTCTCTCTAGAGAAAGACACCAACATAAACACATAAATCCTGAAAGCTGCACTAAGAGTTACAAAGCTTAAGATTTCCCCAAACTTTATCTGCGGCTTTCAAGTTGATTTTGGTGATAGACACAGTCCTGGTAATCCAAATCAAAAGAAAGACAGCAACACATACAACTTCCTAGCATTTCTCACAGTCAACTCCTACAACACAGCTGCTCTGGAATACCAGTGCACTCTCTCTGGAAAACCCTCACCTGTGGCCAACAACACTTAACTAATTCTCACCAAGCTACAGATCACTTCTAATCTAGTTCAGTGCCACTCTGCTGCAATACAGTATTGTGCATTACATGTTTTGCAGGGGGCTGTATTTTGTGATAAGGCTACACGTCACACAAAGCTTAACAAAGGAGGTTGTACAGTATTAATTATTATTATTAAAATTATGTATTTGTAATGGAATGCACTGAAGAGTTCATCTATTCTTAAATATTCTTGTTTTAAGTCATTAGATATCAGGAGAGACTCTTTCAGAAAAGTATCTTCTATTCCCTTTAAAACAGGCTTTAGAATCAAATGCCAGGAGGCTGTAAATGAGACAGACAGGCTGCAGCATGCAATACTAAACAGCCTGTAAATTGGCATTTCTAATGATGAAGATTCTCATCCTACCTTTCCTCTTGAATTTTTTGTACGGACTCCTGAACTGCGATTTTAATTAACCATGAAGAAATTTATTAGGTAGCATTTTTCTAGGACAAGCATTATCAGAATGAACAGTGCTATACCTACAGAAAAAAAAATACCACTCTGCAAACTCTGCTGTACTTCATTTGAGAGGAGAGCATCTCTACAGCTTCTTCAGTGCAATGTCATATGAAGCTCACTACAGATTGATTCCATGACGAATTCTATTATCACAATACATGAAGCAAATCACTGTATCTTCCAGGTCACTTCTGTCACAGAAACCATAAACTACAATAGCTTCAACAAAAGAAAACTCATGTTACCCTACATTTTGGCAAAGAAGCTGTTATGACAACAGATTAAAAGACTATTCTTAGCAAAACTCTCCTTTTCAGAAATAATAGGATAAGACAAGGATCTTCCAATTCCTTAATCCTTTTTCAAATAGAAGATTATAGAAAAGAACAGTAAATGGAGAGAAAAATCAAGGTACACAGTTTTTAAAAAACTTAAGATATTCACATTTATTGCAGGGTGGTATTTGACAATTTTTTTATTTTTTTAAATAGCATTCTTAAAATATGAAACCAGTGAAAATTCAGTAAAGCAACAGTCCAACAAGCTGTTCTATTTTAAGCATCCAATGTAACTGTCAGAAGTGCAATCTGCTGGACCCAGAAAACACGTTTAATCATAATCATGCCTGAACCATGACTGAAACTACTGCATTCTAGGGAATGCCATTCCACGTTGCTTTATGTAGCTCCCTTTTGGCAGAATGATCTGTCATGGCCCATTCATCTTCCTCAGGTACTTGAAAAAGCTTAACCATATATAACTTGAAATAAACATGAATAAATTACTAATGAGGGCACAACAGTATTTCAGCTGACTACCCAAGGGCCTGCTAATTCCCCCCATTCCACAAAGGCTGCCTGCACATGGTAACTCTCTGCAAATCCAATGACCATTGGAAAAGCAACAAAGAGGCAAACTATCAGCAAAATAAGCCAGTGAATATAACTCAGAGTGCTTCAATGAGCTTGCACAAATTTAGAAGGAAAATCCCGCCCCAGGATTACTCTCATCGTAGTAGGAAATGTTTGGTCTTTAACCTCTTCTTGCAGGGGGAAAAAAAGCATTAAAAAGCCAAATATTTCAGAAAAAAAACCCCAAAAAACAACAAATTAAATGGTTCTTTAATTGTTTTAAAGGACAACAGCAAACAAAAGATACCAAGTGACCTAAAATAGTAATCAAATATCAGCGATCAAGAGGACAATAGCTATAGAACATTAGAGGAAGGAAGGATTTGGGTAACAGCTGGGAAAAAGGTCTTCAGAATGTTTTAAAACTACAGTAATTTTAACTTTTAATCCCAGCTACGAAAAATTTAGAATCCAATTATGAGTGTGCTACTTTTGTTAATTCATGCATTTATCTGTGAAATACAAGCAGATTAATGTGCTATGAAATCCTGTCTAAAGTATTTGGCATAAAATACCTCTGTAATAAGAGGTTTAGAATGGAACAAAAACTGCAACACATGACAACTTCAGCACTAAGAATGCCTTCAGAGATACCTCTTGTAACACAATACAGTACTTTGCACAATAATTTCTTGGGAGTGGGGAGGGAAGGAAGGCAGCACATTCCAAAATAAAGCAGCTACTATCTGGGCAATTTGTAGGGAACTACACCAATAACTACCAACAGCAACAGTCTGTTCTGTTGTCCCGTTTCTCTTAGACTCCAGCAGTGCCTGATGCTCTGCCCCAGTGCATGGGTTTGCATGGCCAGGTGTTGGTAGCAGGGGGACTACTGGGGTGGCTTCTGTGAGAGGCTGCCAGAAGCTTCCTGCATGCCCAGCAGAGCCAACAGCAGCTGGTGCCAAGATGGACCTGCTGCTGCCCAAGGCTGGGCCAGTCAGGAATGATGGGAACATCTCTGTGCTACCAGCTGCTACTGGGCCTGGCTGAGCCAGAGCTCATCTCCCCACACCAGCCCTCAGTGCTGTGCTTTGCACTGGGAGCTACAAGGGGTTGATAACTCCCCAGAGCTTTGGCTGCTGCTGAGCAGAGCTGGCAGTGCCAGTGCTGGCTCTCCAGCATTCCCCCAGCAAGGGGCTGGGGGTGGGCAAGATCCTGGGAGGACACACAATTAGGCCAGCTGACCCAAATTAAAAAGAAATATTCCTTACCATATGACAAAAGTTTCCAAAAATATGAAGATTTTGAGAATTTCCACTCTTTAAATAAGAATATTAGCCTTCAGAAGCACTGCTGTGCACTGTACACTAGCGCTGGTGGACATGGCTACAAAGAGCTGTGAAGAGAAATTTTCTGAGGAAAACTAAGAAAGAATTTCAAATAAACTAAAATAGGGGGAGAATAAAGTAGCCCTCAGCACATCAAGGTTTTCTGAATTTTCCGACACTGCCGTGCTAGCATTAGTAAAACCTTTCTATGTCCAATATAATCTTATTATAAACAGAACTGTCTTTTTTCTTCCACCATCTTGACACTTAAGTAGCACAAGAGCCTTGTAATGCTTTTTAAAAAAAAACAGTAAAAGAAATCCTGTCCATTGTTCAACAAGGATGAGTCTTGCACTGCTGCAACTGTGCAAATGAAAGTCACCCACTGCTGGAAGGCTTTGCTGCTCATTAAACGAGCCACTGCCATGCACAAGGACCTTTCTGTTACTGTGTGTCTCCTGAGTAGTCACTGCTTGGCATGAAATGAAACAAGTGAACCTAGCCCACATCCCACTAATAAACCTTTTCAGGTTATCATGTTACTACTCTTTCTTCTATGACGGTGACCACCATGTTTGTCACCATACAAAACAAACTAAACAACCCAGAATTCACCAAGATTTATGCAGGTTGGCATGCCAGCCATGGCATTCACTTTTACTGTTTCCATAGTAAAATTTAACATTAGGATTACATCTTCAAAGCTGTGTATTTTTACATGGTATTGCAAGTAAGCATTGTGAATTCTGCTTATTCCAACATCATCTTAGGTGCTAAAGCTACAAAAAATACATCCAGGATTCTCAAGGATGTGCCATCCCTAACACCAGATTTCCTACACAATTCTCTCAAGAGCCACACATGAGCAGCTGTATTCACATATTAAAAGACTACAGGTTCATACCAGGACAGCTGCTTTGTTAAAATACAGAATGCTTACTCTGGGTTGTAACTGTCTGTACTGCTCACCTCACTTTCACTAGGACCTCTGGTTGGTTTTGCTAAATAGAAAAATATGTGAGAACTTATAGAAACAAATAAGATGCAGGACATCTCAAGGCAGCACAAGCATTAGAGAGATTTATGGATCTACCATGGCCCTTTTTCTTTCTTCCAGCTGCCACTAGTCCTGCCACTCCTGTACAGTCATGGACTGCTACTGTGACTAGCTGGAATTCAGAGTGCTTTGGTCCATGAAGCTGCTTGCTGGGATGACCACACTGCAGCTAAGCATAAGGAACCATCACCCAGCTGGCAGATCAAAGCCCTGCAGCAGCAGCTGCCAACTTGTTCCTCCAATACAGAAAGCAAGACCTGGACTAACTTCAGCTGCTACCAGGCTGTTGACTGCCAGCTGTTTCTTTAGAGATGGGTTTCTAAGCTCATCACAGTGATCACAAGCATGACAGGTAGCATAACCCTTTTTTTTTTCCTTGGCCTGGAAGCACTTCTGGCTTACCAGCAGACTTGAACTAAGATGTTTATCACATTTCCTTACATTTCCTTTCACAACTTCTAATAGTTCTGACCAGCCTGGTTTACCTAAATCACCATGCTTTTGTTCTGCCAGCTTTCTCAAGCTATTTGGAGACAGAATTTTTAAAATCTATAAACAGTAGAATTATAATATGGCTAGGAAGTAACCTCTGTAGATCATCTACAAAACAAGTAGAACTTCAAATCTGTATTCTTAGGCTGCTCTGGAGCTTTTTGAGTCTAAAGTCTCTATGGATGAAGATTCCTCGGCCCTTCTGGACTCTTGGTCCATAAGAAGGGGTGACAGCTACACCAAGACATTAATTCCCTCATGACCTACTGAAACTTCCACTTGTTGACTCAATCGGAGAGGCAAGTAGCTCCATCACCTCTATAACCCCTTGCTTAAAGCTGGTTAAATGCAACAATTATGTTCTCCCTCAGCCTGCTCTTCCTGGGGCTGCCAAGCCAGTCCCTTGTGCACCCTCAGGTATTCGAGCCCTGCCCACCTGCAGAAGCCAGAGCTGGATTGCTGTCTGTGTCACACAGTGCAGGAGTGTGTGATCCCAGCAGCTCTGCAGGGCACTCTCACAGCTGAACAGCTCCCTCCAGTACCTGCAGGCCAGGCAATAATTACCCTGCAGGATTACAGGGGCACAGTGCTCAGCAGAGCCCCAGCTCCTCCTCTGCCAGCAACCAACAGCTGCAGAATCAGTTCTGTTTCATACACCTGGGCATTTCTATGACTTTTGAGATTCCAGTGAGGAAACGAGATACCCACTGTTCATCATTTTTATTTCTCAAAAACTGAAACACCAGACTTAAGACATTTCAACTTTTGTTCAGCAGACGAGGGGAAAGGTAAATGTTTGTAGTCTGTATCCATTCAATGAATGGGACACTTTAACCATAGTTGATAGAAGAATAAATTCTGTGTTAAGAATTTTTCCTGCACACTTTTAATATATATATATAATATTATAGATATAGTATCCAAAATACTTGGTATCGCATCAATAAAGTAATGGAAGATTGTCAGACTTGTGTGCTTGTCTGTTTTTTCTTTAATACTCAAAAATCAGTAATTACAGCAAACAGGCTGTCCAGTAACACTGTACAATCAATGTTTGCCCTTTTGGTTTATTTTAAGTGTACACACAGTATTTGCTTTGTTTGCAACACAACTGACCATTGAGCTGAAGTACATTTTTCTGTCAGTCCTCATTTTACCATTAGTCTGCAATATTCAGCTAAGAATGATTAATAAGCATCCCATCTGTTCACATATCAAGCAGCATTTATCCAACAATAAAAAATGACAATATGGGCAAAAACAATTTTAGTATCAATCTTACAGGCAAACAGTTTGAACAGGAAAAGAATCAAGAATTAGTCCTTAATACCTTAAAAGAAAATATCATTTAAAGTTAAGGAGAAATGTGTTGCTGTTAATTATAAGCTTGGCATATCAAGATCCTTATCTCTTCCCACACAAGAATACCTTAAAAAAGTATTTCAGAAGCCATGGCAAAACTGGTGAACTTCACAGCAGACAAGCAACGTAAGTAGCCTCAACTGGATTTTTAAAGAGCTTTTAAACCCACGAGATCTTTCTTTAACATAAATGGAAACCTGCTTCTGCAGGTTTTTAATTAAAGACTAAGGGTTTTTTTAAAGGAAGCATTTACAGCAATAATAGTTTAGCCTTTATTTCTTTAAAAAAACCAAACAACAAACAGGTTCAAAACAAGATTGGTGTTATTTCCTAAGTGAAACACTATATATATTGCAAATAACAAATACAGTAAAACTCTATACATACAGAGCACTTTTTTTGCCAAAGGGAGGTATTGGGAGGGTGAGAAATGAAGGTTAAGAAACAGCACACCATACTTTGTGGGAGATCATTAAGAAGGACATTTGTATTTGTCCACAATGCTGGATTAATCCTCAGAAATGAGGAGCTAAACGTGTAGTTTCCCTTAAACAATAGGCATACAAATAATTTAGGCAGCTGAGAAAGGATGAAAAAGAAACCAAAACACATATACAGTAAAGAGCCATTTCAGGTAAATAACAGGCAGAAAATAAATATAGTTGCTACCATCTTGAAACATTTATTCCTTAATGTTTGCATAACAATTCTACCTAAAGCATCTGCAAAGAAGGTTGCAGCTGCACACCTAATAAGCCATCAAGAACCTTGATCCTTAAAGAGCAGGGTTAAAAGTAAAAATACAAAAACCACACACAAAAGGCAACTCTATTTCTGCAGAGCACACACAGACCAAAAACTACAGGACCTGGAACCCTCTTAGATCACCTTATTAATATTTCTGATTTAGAAGTCTCCATGAAGTGACCCACGAGATCACTCTGAATGATTATACAAGCCAGTGGTCCAAAAACCTTGGGAACTTTTGCAGTGGAAGACATCAAAATTCCTTGTTTCAGTGTATATCCTCTGCAACTCTGAAATAGTCTTGGTTTAGCAGATACTTCTCTCTCTTCTCCTATCACACTTTTGCCCGGCTGGCCTTGAAAACCTTCAAGATCTGCAGGCAGCCTGCAATGTGTCTGGTCCCTGCCCTGGCATCCCACGTTAGGTATCCTACTATCAAACTAGCCTGTGCTACAAATCTTCCAATCAAGTGGGGGGGAAAAAGGAAGATGGCTGTGCCCAGAGACTGCGATCAAAGCAGGCGACTATTTGAAATTCAACATTTTTACTAGCTACTATTTAAAGAATCAGTAACTCCATTATATATGAGGAACACTCAAGTAAGTCAGTGAAATCACTTTGACAGCACCCTTAAATAAGTTTGGCCCAGATTCATTTCATATTACAGTTTAAACCATTTCCAAGTTATCTAATACACAGGTATATTCACAGCCATGTACTGAAGCTCATCAGTTCTACTCTGCCCCGGAATTGCATTTGTTGGCACCTCCAGAACTGGGACCAGGTCTCACATCACCTGCAACACCATCACTGGTTGTGTCTCCACACCTGTAAGTACAACCCAGCTGCAAGGAGTAAGCTTGCACAATTCTACATGCACATGTCCTAGGGCAAGTAATACTTTCAATCCCCGAACAAGCATAACACCCTTTGTGTTTGTATTATCAGATAGGCCAGAGCGTGGAGCATTTGACAATTGCCTGAATGCCTTCAGCAAGCATGTTCTGTACAACAGTGAGATTCTAAACCGCACCACACGTGCAAAACCATCATTGTAGCTGGGGAGTGGAACAAATAATGAAGGAATTTGTTTTTGTAGCTTATTAAAGGAGCTCAGGTCAAACTTCACTGACAGAACTGCTCCAGGCAGAAAGGCATAAAGAAATAGTCTTTGGAAGGAAAACTGGATGTAACGACACAGAAATCAAAAGCAAAAGAAATTCTGCAAAGAGACAGCTCACTCCGTTTGAAAGAAATTTAAGAATTAAAAGGCAAAAGAATCAAAGACACGGCCGGTCACCCCCCAGCCCTTGCATTTAGGGCAGTTACCTTATCCCAGAGCAGTACTTCTTGCTTTAAGAGGCATTTTTAAGAGCAAGGTGACGGCAGCCGCCCAGGGAGGGCTGCATTCCCCCCACCCGGCTGGCTCCCCGCGGCCGGAGCGGCCAGCCCGGCCTGCCCGGTGCCCCCGCCGCCGGCAGGAGGAGGAGGAGCCGCGCCGAGCCCGCTGCCCCTCCTGCCACACCAACAAAGAGCCCCCGCCATTACCCGCCGCACGCTGCCGACCCCAGCCCCAGCCCCGAGCGGGCAGGCAGCTCCCCGGGCCGGAGCGCCGCGCACCGCCGCCCGCCCCCGGGCAAGGGCACCGCGGCCGCGGCTGCCTCCCCGCCCGTGGAAACGTAAACAAAACCGCCCGGCCCGGCCCGCTCGGCCCCGCCGCTCTCCCTGGCTCCCGCCCGCCCCGCCCCGCGCCCCGCTCCCCTCCGCCGCTCCCGGGGCTGCGGGCCCGGCACCGCTCACCGACCACCGCCTCCGGCCTCGGCCGCTGAGTAATGAGCCGGGCCCGGGCCGCGCACACGCACCGCGCTCCGCCCGCCGCGGCTGCGGCTGCGGCTGCACCGCCCCTGCGCTCGCCCCGCCCGCCCGGCTCGGCGCTGCCCCGCTCCGGGGCCCGGGCCCGCCTCCGGCCCGCCCGGCTCCTCCTGCCCCCGCCGCCCCGGCCCGCCCGGCTCCTCCTGCCCCATCCGCCCCGGCCCGCCCGGCTCCTCCTGCCCCCGCCGCCCCGGCCCGCCCGGCTCCTCCTGCCCCCGCGGCTCTGGTGCCCCGGCCCGCGCATCCCTGCTGCGAACCAGCATCGCTCCGCCGCCTCCGCGCTTTCCCCTGGAGCAGTTCCTTTCCTGGATTACGCCCGGCAGCCAGACCTCTCTTCCTGCTGGGGCTTTCATGAAATATTTGCCTGTTTCCAGGCCTTTGCCCTGGCACCCCGCTCGCAGCCTGGCATCGCTGCTGCTCCCAGACATCTTTCCCTGCCCGGCAGCTCCAGATTCCCGCTGCATGCCTGGCACGGCACTGCTTCATCTCGTTATTGGGCATCTGCAGGGCTGCAACGTTTTATTGCTCTCTGTCTGTTTTGGTGCAGTTTTTCATCTACATCTTTAGTAGCTCTTTGAGTTTTTCACTACCATTGCCTTTGGTTCCTGGCACCTGACATGAGTACTCTCTCCTTAGACTTCAAATATTTTCCTTGTATATTATTGTAGGAATTTTTCTTTCTGTTTTTCTTTTTTTTTTTTTTTTTTCTTTTTCTTTTCTTCAGGAAGATCCTGCTTAGAGACAAAAGGGGGCCACTGCAGCAAGCCTTTGCATATTTTTATTGCAAAAATGGCCCTATGAGCAGTATTTAAAAATACATAAAATCTGACAGGTACAGAGTACTGTGAAAATGGATATTTCACATTTAATTCACTGTCAAGCATGTGGCCTGGGTCACATTTTTGAAGATGCCAATCTATAAAGCTTTTATCCCTCTTTAATAAGCATACACTTTTACATGCTAAAGACAGTGCTATAGAATATTCTATTTTTCCCACTATCTTGGTGTTAAAAGTCTCACCTCCATAATTCTGTCCATATACCACTCATATGCCCATTTTGTTGAGACCACTACATGCTGCCCTTAAAATTCTCATTTAATTTGAGCAATTTCTTTCCATATGTTAAAGTGGTTCTTTTACAGATTTTCACAAATGATGCTTCCTTTATATCTACAAAAAAAAAAACCCAAAAAAAACCCAACTATTGATCAGACTCCATCACCAGTCCTTAGGTGGCTCTGGGCTCTAAGACACATCTCCCACATTGCCTCTGCTCATTTCCCCAAACAGAATTAACCACCTTTTAGCTCTGAGGCTTTCTCTTACTGCAATGTGTTAGAGCAGACCCAGATATAGCATTCCCTTCCATGTTCACATATGCCAACAGCAAAGCTCAGAAGGCACAAGGAGCAATATAAATGCCCAAATTACACAGCAGGCAAAACTTAGTCTGGATAGGTCATCTTCATCCTGGCCAGGTAATTAAAACATATTGGTGATTGGGGCTGATTGAGGTCATGGCACCTTCAGATGTTTATTTGTGTTGGCACATAGACATCCAGTGTTAACCTCTGGTCTCTGCACAGTAAGAAACAGGTGAGGTGGCATCGTGTTCTGCCAGCTCAGTTATTTGCAACAAGTCCTATGGCCCTACAGAAGTGATGTTACTCCAAGTGTTTTTGGGAGAGTCATTGTCTTCAAGAACAAAAAGTTCCTTTGATTGTGTGTATAATCAATTTTCAAAACAAATCCCTATCTAAGGCAATGAAACTTTGAGAATGTCATGGAGCATCACTATAGTATTGTTTGCAAGCACTGAAGAAGTAGTTTCTTATAAACATTATAGCTGCACTCCTTTATGACACATGTCTGGGTAGAAACCGTTTTCTGGCTTGTCTTGGCTGATATCCAAGAAAATACAAAACTAAATTCCTGAAAATCATGAAAGTAAGCTGGTGTATTGAAACAGGCTGCAACAAAGCCACCATTTTTCTCTGGACTCCTCAACAGATTAGAAGGATAATTAAAGAGCAGGAGTATGGATTCATTTGGGCAGAACATACAGACAGAAGGTTCATATTTTTTCATAGGGAATCAGTAGCAGAAAGAGGAAAAAGTTTTGGAGAACAATATAAAGAGAGAAGACTGTGGAAAGAAATGTGGCTGTCTGCAGGGGCCGGTCTTTCCAGCAAGGACTGGCCCTGCTGAGGCCACAGAAAGACATAAACTTGACAGGATTTTTGGTGATGGGTTTGACAAGGTGCATAGTAAACAGTGAGAAAAGCTGAAAGGTGGTAAGGGTCTTTTTGGAAAAATATTGAGAATCACCAGCCTCACAAACTAAATCTTCCTTATCAAAATAAATATGAAGTTTTATATATGAGAAGAATCTGATGAGCAGGTTTATTTAGTAATAGAAACTCCAAAATTAAATCAGTGAACAATGTGGAGCATGAAAATCAACCTCTGTTTACATGTAATAGTTAATCATTCTCTTACCTCCTCAGTTGCAGTGTTTATGTAGCAGTAGTCTTGGATTTGGACTGCTGCTTTTAAATAAGCAGTTCTTGAGTGTTTAACAAATATTTGGATTTTAAAAGTGTCAGTAAAATCTGAATTATATCAAAATACTGCAAACTTTCTCTCTCCCCTGCACTGATATACAAGTAGGTTTATGAGCATTAAATTGTTTGGATTCAGCAGTCATGAAATTACATCCAAAATGTAATTTCATATTTTTAATATATTAATATTTTCATTGACTTGTCACTTACCATACTCGGGGAAGTAAACAAAGTTTTGGCATATTGATGTTTATAAGCTGCAAAGCAAAAGATTCAGACTGAAATATTTGAAGACGAGGAAATAGATCTGAAAGTCTGACACATATTTTGATGTACAAAAATCAAAATGTCAGAAAATGAGATTTTTCTTTAACATAAAATAACGGGTCAGAGGATAGAAAGAGCAGTCATATTTGTTCACAAAGCATCCATATTAAAGAACAGTGATTTATTTTTGCACCAAAATGGATTAGCATAATACACATAGTAACTCAGCTGAGGGGGACTGTAGTGAACAGACACAAGGTGCATTAAACCACAATAGCTATTTTGCAAGTAAATGCCTGATTATGTCAATAGCCACTTTTAGACAAGCTGAAAATAGAAACAAGATACCCTAGGCATGTGTCCTTGCAGAACCTCTTCACTGCTGTGCAGAGTGAGGAGGAAAGACCTTGTCACATCAGGAGAGGGCTGGAGCTGGGTGCAGCAGTGCTCCCAGGAGAATGACGGGGACAGCAGTCATGACTCTCGAGAGGCACTGAGCCACTCCCTGGCTGACCTGACACACTCTCCAGGGGGGAGTGCTGCTTCCCAGGAATGCCACTGGACACTGCCAAGCCTTGCACTGCCCACTGGCTCTTAGCTGTGCTGATTCTCATCTGGGCATCTCGGGTACCACCAGGAACAGTCTGAGTATGGAGAGGCATTACAGGGCCCTGGGAGCAGCATTAAGGGACTCTGGAGCACAAGCAAGTTTTTCCATCTGTCCTCTAGGTCAAAGGGAAGGTTTGAAAGAGCCATTTCATTAAGAAGAGATCAGTGTGAATTGAGGGTACTCAGGAGCCCAGTTTTTCCAACTTGGGCTGGAGAAGCCACAGCCAAGATCAACATCCATATCCTCTTGTGCACACAGACTGATAAATATTGTTTGCTGAGGAAGCTAGATTGATGTGGAAAGACAATACCGAGTATTAGAGTTTTTAGAAAATTCTGAAAGTAATACAAATAGAAATAAATAAATCATTTTTGGTAATAATATCTTTCTGAAATATTTTGTTTCACCATCGGTTGTGGCAAAGAAGCTGCATTTCACATAAGAAAGTGAAATGGAAATTTGCTAACACAAATTAGTAGACATATTAAAGCCTAGAAAGGTGTACAAAAGATCACTGCTGATGAATACAGCTGATGTTAAAATGTTTCCTTTTAATATCAAAAATTATCTAATAAAAGAAACATTGTAACAGCTAGATTTTTAAAATTAATTCTGTCTTGCAAAGCACTATCACATCATGTATTCCCTCTTTAAATGGAACTAGAAACAGACAGTAGCTGCAAGATGCAATCATACACTTGAATCCTGACTATTAGCAAATAATGATGAACTGTAGCAAATATTTTTGTTTAGTAGTACCCAAGCTGAATGGAGCACTTGCTTGAGCAAATGTAAGAGGAGGCAAGCAGCCACCATGGGGCAGCCTGCGACAGGTTACAGACCAGAGCCGGGAGGTGAGGCCACACTCATGGCTGATACTGAAGCTCAGACATTTCTGCACATCTAGTCAAGAAACTTTGTTCTCTCCAATATCATTAATGCTATTAACCCCTTCTTTGTTTTTCCTGAACAGTTCTTCCCGAGCTGCCATGATTCCATGTACAGACAATTTAAATGAATTGTTACAATTGTGCAATCGTTAGACATACTCAGCCAATATGGAAATTGTTGGTGGAGGGATGTGTGGGTTAACTGTTGAAAACAGTGTTTATCTACTCAAATACCTCATATTTCTGATATTAACACAGCATAAGGTGTTCTTTATTTATACTACTATTTAATAGAAAAATTTCAGCGGCAAATTCAAGAGAAGTTCTTGAGATTTGACATTACCTTTCTAAATTACATACTGGCATCAATTCATGCACCCTTATCAAAGAAAACCTAGTATTTGGTTTTCTAAGAATAATTCCAGAGCAAAGGGAATTTTCAGGATTCAGAACAAGCATATAGAGAATTTTATATCAGCTTTTTCCTCCTTATTATTACAAAGTGACCATAATTGGAAAACCATTCTCTCTTCATGGTTTCTGCTACATGAGACCATCTGAAGTTGACCAAATTTTAGTGACCTTATGCAGAACATCACCATTGATGACTTTGGCACTGAACAGGGGATACTAAAGGCAAACATTCTGTAAAGGTCTCTCCAACCAGCATTCAGTGTTTTTCATCCCTGACCTTGCCCCTTCTGGCTAAAAAAAAGAAAAGAAAAAAAGATTTCTCAGGAATGCACCAATTCTTGTCAAAGCTTTTAAATTTCAACTCCTAAGTACAAACACCAATTCTAGGTTAGATAATGTATTTTACATTATGTCTGAAAAGAGCTGGAAAATAAAATTGGCCAACACCAATAATCTTACACCCTGTCTAAATGCTAGGTGAATCTAGCATTGCATATAATGAATCCAATACAAAACCTGATAACTTCAGAAAGGAGTTGAAAAACAAGTGACAGTGAGCAAAATGATAAGTAGAAGAACACAGACAACTTCATCTCTTTTGACTTGGTATATCTTATGATGTTACCAAAGCATTTTGAAGATACTTAATGGTGTGTGTTAAGTCTATACAGCACAAAACCTTACTAAGCACTCAGTGAACCACATTAGGCAGAATAAAGAGGATAACTTCAATAGCAAATGACCCCCTGTGGGTGAAACTGTACCTCTCTATGTTGGTTTGGTGCCTGCACACATCTCTGCCTTATGGAACAGTACCCTGGGACAACTTATGCACTCTCATTCTAGGATTTTGAAATGAAGATATATTTTGATCACTTCAGCTATTGTAAAGAAAAATTATTTTCACTCTGTAATTTAAGTGTTATTCTGATATACACAAGTATATGTTAATGTACACAGGTTTCATTGTGGTGACAAAAAGCATAATAGAAAATCTCTATTGCAAAAGAGAGAAAAGAAGATTTTTGGTTTTTTCCCTTTACAACCAGCATTCATGTCCTTGCTGAGTAAAATGGCTATTTTTCATGAAACTATGAATCGAGTATATACATTGAGTTCCAACCATATCCCAGAAACCTCCAAAGCTTCAGTCTTTCCTCAGATTAATGACCTAAACTTACCTTTGTAATTTAGAAAGTGGTTCCATTGCAGTCTGAGAGCCTTTGGCATTAAAAAGTAATGACTTCACAGCCTCTCTTCTTGTATCCTAGATGGATGCATTGGAGGATGTGTCATAGGAATACTGCCTCCCATTGAATCATTTCTGGGGTCAGCAGAGCTGTTATCAGGTGTCACAAAGAGGGAGCTACTTGTTCAATAACATTTTTTACACTACATCTCAAAAGCAATGTAAGAAGCAAAGGCAAATTAGACATACTGAACTAAAAGTGGTATTTTCATTGGGTCTCATCCATTCATAGAACTTTCTAAAGACTTAGAAACTCCCAGAGGTTTGAGCCAGGCTTTGCCAGCTATTTTCTTAAGAAAAACTGGTTAATGTCTTGAGTGGCAATAAGAGTTATGCTGCCTTCCTGCACTCTTCAAACACAAACTCAGGAACAAACTCCAATACACCTCCACTCACAGTTTAGTGGTATTTTTTATATTACCTTAGGAATTATTTCTTAAAGGGAAACAGCCTGTTCATATACTGGTTCTTGCATTTTTTTTTTTTTCTTTTAAACTGATCTTTGGCCTACACAATTTAGATGTGATCCCCCAAAGACATTTCTGTGAAACACCCCTGACAGCAAAGACCAGAACAAGAGCATAGGCTCACCTCCCTGTATTACTTTGCTAAGCTAAATATAGATGACTGGACCAATTCCAATCTGCTTAGAAACCATGCTGGAAATTAAACTTTAATTTGCACATCTAGTAGACATAAGGAGGATGCATGGAAGTGCACTATCAGAAGTGGTTAGGTCCTGTTGCATGACTTGAAAATATCCAAACCAAACAGGGGGATTATTTTTCTGAAAGCTCAAGCTATAATCCACTCCGTGGGACTCCAAGCTAAAACTATTTGAAACTTAACAGAAGCACTAGAAGTCTCTGTTTAACAGAAACCACAGGTCTGAGCTGTGGTTGTAGTTTTGGCAGCTTGCTTGTACCACCATCAACCAAGAAGTAAATAGCAATCTTCACCTTTATGTAAACTTTAAGAGCTTCCCACACTTCAGCTTCTGTGGGATAAAAAGGCATTAATGTCAGAGAATAATTGGATTCTAGCCATTGCCGGTTCTCAGAAAGCTGGAAGGGACATAAGGGAGATTCTAAGCCTCCATCCAGCAGTTCCTTCACTGGGATAAATAGTCTTTCATCTTGTTAACCTTCTTTCATAGTGATCTAGTTACATAAACTTTACTGCAATTACATACATGTCACCTGTACATAATAGATGAACACAAGGAATTCAAATGAAGCTCTCATTCTGTATATTTTGAGTTTATGAGTCTGAAATACTGCTTTGGTTCAAATCAGTAGGTAGTGAGTGATTTTCTAAGATGGTTGCTTTCAATTACTATTTAGAATAATGAAGGAATCATGGGTGAGAATTTGATCTTACAAATCTGGAACTGCTGCTTACACCAATAAAACTACCACAGGCTTGCAAGTGCATGTTTTCATGAGAAGAATCATCAAGTCTTTTCTTAAAGCAGTAGAACATAAAGTCTTTAGGAACTTTGATTAGTTAATCAAATCAGCATTTCTACCTGCTTTAACAGGAGCATGTTCACACAACACATTATTTCTAGCAAAATGATTCAACAAGCCACACACCCTGTTAACTCTGCAAACGGCATTATACACACACTTACTTACATCAAATCTGCTAGCTACAAATGCACCACTAAAAATAACTTCTTATCTCCTCCCCACTCACTACCTGGGCAAGGTGCAGTCACAAACTTCTGTGCTGCTTTTGTCCTGCTAGTGTGACAGTATTGGACAACAAGCAAAATGCTTCCTAAGCTGCATCATTGCTCAGATTTATTTTTTTTTTCATTAATACCCTTTCGGCTGATCCGTTGGTATCTGGATCCAAAATCCAAAAAAGGAAGAGTAGTATCAGTCTGTTGATCACAGAATAGTTTCTTTTGCAGAGTTGGTAAGGTTTATCAATAAATGTTGGTTTGCCAAATCCAGCATGTTCTGTTTGGGACATCTCAGATGTGCCACCTTTCTATCTAGTTTTATTCCCGCCTGCAGTCCTGTCAGACTGCCTGTCAGATCAGATTTATGCCTTTTGGACCCAGCCAGAATTTATAAAAAGTAGATTTATTTTGCTGCTACAAACTAAACAGACCAGAGAAGGATATGATAAGATAGGTGATGCACCCAGTGGGAGATTTTAACAAAATATATGTTTTCTGTGACATTTTGGATAAGGCAATATTGCACTTCCAAGTGTCAGAACAGAGGGATTTACAGCCATTGAGATGATGAAAGCCTGAATAAATTTTCTTTAAAGATAAATAAGAAGACTATGGTGTGTATATTTTCCTCAAAAGCACATGTCAACACTCATACACTGGAAGGGTTGACCAAACTGAATGTGAAATCCAGAGTGTGGGCTAGGGACAACAGTGGTAACATTCACAGTGATCAAGAAAGAAAAAAGGAAATATGAGGCTGGTCTGTTCCTTTTTTTTTCCCATGTTGAACTTAAGTGACTAGCTGCATGAAGTTAGGCAATGAAAGAAATCCAAGATTTTAATTTTGACGTGAACAGAGAAATCTACACTACAGTCATCTGTGAGATATTGCCATAAGGATTGTAGATGGAAATACATTTGCAAATCCCATTGTTCAGGGACAAAATGTAGGGAGAATGATTAAATGAATGATGATTTCGGAACTTGTACAAAAACTAAAAAAAACCCCACAGATTTAAAGACAAGCAGAGTTGGGAAAAATGGAGGAATAACTAATGTGAAGAGCTTACTGAGTAAATCCAATAGAACTCTCCTCTGTTTTACTAAGGTTTCATCCCCTTCACTTTCTTACAGCCAGCTCACAGTTGCCCTACACCATCCCAAGAGCTCCCTCTGTCCTGCTCTGAGCACAGGTGCACCCTGTTATAATTAACAAAAAAAATTCATACTAGACAGTATCAAAAAATGATCAAATGTCCTTCCTTCATTTTTGGGTTGCTTTATTTTCCTGCCAGGTAGACCCACCAAAATCTTATCTGCGTTGTTTATTGGGTCTGAAGGATTTTGCTGCTGATAAAAGACACACTCACCCCTCAGACCATCAGTCTGTGCTTTGGTTGTGCTGCTGCTCCCTGGATTGGCCGGGGGCTGAAAGTGACATCAGCCTAGGGGGGTTTAGATCTAATGCTCCCGTGTGCGTCAGGTAATCCAATTGAGTCCCTGTAAGGCGACGGGCCCAGAGATTTATACTGAGCCACTTCCTAAAAGCTGACTCTCATTACCTGGCAAGTGAACTACCACCAAAAATAAATTAAAAAAAAAAAAAAAAAAAAAAAAAAGAAAGAAAGAAAGAAAGAAAAAAAAGGAAGGAGTGTAAACAGCCTTAGCAGACATGACGTTGCCCTCAACTTCAAACCAGGAGCTGCTAGGTTTGGCTTGCAAGTAAGAGAAGGAACCTCACTGTTTATTTGCTTAGCCACTTGCCAGACCACACAGTGCTTAGTTACAGGATACAAACAAAGCAATAGAAAGAAAGGAAGAAAGGGGGAAAAAAAGAGAGAAGACCGAAGGTAAGAAAGAGAAAGAGAGAAAAAACCAGGAAACAGAAGTCCAATCAAGACCTGAATATGTTTAATGTTATATTTACAACTAATATGGTCTAAACAATCATTATTGGGCAAAAATATAGAAGATTACAGACTATTCTGGATGCGGCATCTGTCCAACTTGTACAGGTAGGTTCTTACGCATTTCTCTTAATCTCATTATCAATTAAATAAGTATTAAATCACTCATCTTCCTGGCTTTGTACAGCAGTATCTAATATTTACAGAGTTGTTTGGGTTTTTTACATTAAATCTCATTTTATTTCTCTTAAATCATAAGCTAATTCTGATTAGAAAGCTGCTTGTTTGTATGAGAAATGATAATAAAGAGCTGGCTGAATTGTTATCCAGAGTGTCCATGCTCAGTCCCTTCTACCTTCTTTGGGAGTTAGAAACATTGACCTACAACAGAATTGCACTGAAAATTCAGGGGACCTCAGCATAGTGTTGTTTTCTATTGAAGGCAAAGAAGTAGAAGGCACTAAAGTGTTCCTGCTCTTATGGCAGGGATAAATCTTCGTATGCATAACACAGTTGACATGATTCTGGAAAACATGTTTAAGTATATTATTATTTTCTGGACTTGTACTAAGTACTATTATTTTGGAAAGAGCACTGAACTCCAAACAGCAGAAAGATTGCCAGTGATTACAACCTGTGACTAAAGACTCTCAATTAAGAAACTGCTTTCCAAATTTCTTGTCTACTGCTCTCCAGTGTTTTTAGCAAGTCCCTGCATTCCAGTTTGCAGTTTCTAAAATAAAAGCAACCTCATTTTATGGAAGCTTTGGCATAGGCTTTATAATCATTACCAGAAATATATAGATGTAGATTCCAGAGGAATATAAATAATGCTGATAATTTACTATTTACATCTAAAGTGCATTAATAATGATGGAAAACAGCATCATCCTCAATGATGTGGTAAAATAAGAGACTGAATCTTTCTCAAGTAAAAGAACCAGTCAGCATCAGAATCAAGATTAGAAGCTTAGAAGAGAGATATTAATCTCTCCTCTGCAAGCAAAGGTGCAACTGTGGCACTGTCAGAGCTCAAGAACTAGCTTTAACAATAAACAAACCATAGTGGCATTGAGTACAATAGGATTAGCTGTGAGAAGCTATGGAGAGACTTTGGGAAGACTGGACATTATAAGCTAAAATCTTAGCTCTTTGTCTTTCATTTAGGACTGCATTTTTCTTTGGTACCTGAAGAAGCTGGTGTACAGCCTGCTCAGGTTCTTTTACCTGTGTTAAGGTTCTACCTATTAACCTCAGCATTAGCATACCATTTGACCCTTCATTCCATGTTCTTATGTCTGGCACAAGGCTGCCTCATTCCAGACAATTACATAATGCCCTAGAAAGGACATAAATCAATAAATATGAAAGAGAAACATTATCAGGGTCCTTGAGTTCTACTGTCCTTCTATTTCTGGTACTGCAGCAGCAGAGAGCATGGCTTTGAAGCTACAATCTTTGAAGTGCTAGAATAATGTAGATAATGTATCAGAAGAGTTAGGTTTAGTTCTGGGCCACCAGCCTGGTTACTCTCATGAATGAGCTTTTATGAAAGGGACATGAAAAAAAGCAAAGAAAAGTAGCACTAGCTACTTAAGAGGCAGTAGCTGTCTGTCATACATAGAAATTCTATGAGGTCCTTGGCATTTGGCATCAGCCAGGGCAGAGGAGAAAGGGCAGAGAAACTTTGCAAGAATGAACATAGCACCACTTTCTTTTGATTGCAGTTATCCAGTAAAATGCTTTTAGGCACTTCTGTTGAAAGAATATCTACTTGCAAACTGACTGCAGACAGTGAAATATTTTCCTCTGAAATTGACTGGTAGGTTCCTTTTGAAGTAGAGAGGAAATAGGAATTTGACCCTTTAAGTCTGATTTTGTAAAATTTTGTGTCTTTAAGGAACAATGTCCATAGGTCTTGTAATAAAGTCAAACTTTTAGCACCCTTACCACCCAGATCACGAAATTCCCTACAGAGAGACACATAACTGCACTATTCAGGAATTAGATTTCAGATCCAAAAATTAGACTCTTTAGAGACTGACTCATCTCAGGTGAAGTTTATGATCTCCTAGAAAAGAAATCATCTCTCTGTAGCAGTGAAATTTTATCCTGGGCTGAATAAAATGCAACAATCTAGTTAATTCTCCTATTGATTTAATCACATGTTTCTAGAAAGGAAATTAAATAATTTACAATAGAATGTTAAAAGATACCATATAATGAAGGCTGTTTCACTTCAGCTATGATTTCTTTCTAAGGCAAGGTCATGCTTTAGCAACAAGGCAACTCCCTTATTGACTTGTCATTGTTTGCAGATTTGGCTCTGCCTGTACTTTATTTGAACAGAAGTTTTTAACAGCATTTTAAGTGTTTATTCCAATTATAAACCCACACATTTCAGAGAGTTAAATTTCATATTTAATGAGATTCATCTCTCTGGTATGAGGAATATAGAGTGTATTCTCTCCAAAATTTTAAGAACAAGTTTACAGTGAGAGTATAAAATTTGTATTTGGAATATATGTGAATAAATGAGGTTATGATGTAAATTAATTTTAAACTGTAATTTTTAAAAATATGTGCACTTTTCAGAATTTTCAAACTTTTCATATAGTTAACATTGGGTCATTTGATGGACAAGCAGTAGGTTGTACTTAAGTAAAGCATTAGAAAATATTCAGCTTTTTTATCCAGTTGCTATGCTTATGTATCCAGATAAAAACCATAATTTCATGAATGATAGCATGTATCCAGAACCCTTTAAATATGTAAAAGGGTTACTGGATTTGGCCCAACATGTGTTATACACAGAAGAGGCTCTCAGAGTTTAATGTTGACATTTAAGAAAGTCTAAAGTACACAAGGCAGGCACCTTCTGTCTCCCAAGTCTTCCCCTTTCCATTTCTCTAAAATACTCATACATTTATGAATGAGATACTTAAGATATTGCATTTCTATTCAATACAGTTTTTTCTGTATTTCCTCTAAGATTATCAGTAACAAATTGATGATAGCAACAATCAATTGAATTAGCTTCATTCAATTTGAAATATATTTTAAAATATTTTAAGAATTGGGTTTTCAATTTTACATATTCTAGAAGAATGTTGCCTCTAAAGCAAATATATTCAGTTGTCATTTATCTGGTAAATTATTTCTATATTTTTATAACTTTGATTTTTCTTATGGAAGAACACTTCTTCAAGAACAGAATACAGCCTGAAGTATTAAGTCAGAACAATCATCAACATAATAGATGTAATCAGACCCTATTCAAAGCTCACAGTTACAGGCTGATGTGATCATCTTCTTTCCTCTTGCATGTTACAGTTTTGTGGGTTGTTATGAATCAGACAAAACCAAAAAAGATTTAGAGTTGTCACTTGCAGTCTGTCACAGCTTTCATTGATTCTTCAGGATGTTCTAACTACCTAGTCCTAAATATCTGGGAGACCAACATCTCTCAAAATCTCAACACAGCATTTGAATTTACAGAATTTGGGTTTGTTGTTTTTTTAGTGATTGGATTTTTCTTAAGAAGCAAAGCATGAAGCCTTGAGCAACAAAGAATTGTGATCCTTATGTGAAAACTGCTCATTCAAGAATATTTCAGTGTAAACAATATTTTGTGGCAAAATTATTTCACTGATCCCAAGCTGTCTGTGGAGAGCCAGAATCAGATTAATACATATGTGCTATGCAATAATCATGTGCCTTATAAAAAGAAAGTAATATCTTCCCATTTTAATTCAGAAATTATTATCTATATCAAACATTTAATCTGTATGCACAACAGGATAATTTTAAATTTCAAAATTTGTCTGCATTCATTTTTATAACTATATGATTTTATAAGGGCACAAAGAAAATCAGTTAAGTATTTTCCTGGAGATACCTCCTACTGAATGGAGGTTCATGCCAAATGCTGTTCCTGTCATCATGACTCAGAGGAGTCAGAGGCAGTGAGATTGATGCATCATTCCTTCTTCATTGGTGACTACAGAAAAGCCTTATGAACAATTCTGTAAATTTACTTTGAAATTATCACAGACTAATTCAAAACTATAGCTCAATCCCATTTTTATTCTGTTTTTAATTCACCGAATTTTGTATTCCAAATTTGATTTATTATGAAGCCAGTCTTGTGATAGTCTGCAAGAACTTTTTTTAGTGTATTTTGAATACTTGATATTAAACAATTACATTTCTTCCCTTAGTGAGATATTATTTGTGTTTTGATTGAATCTATTCCTCCATGAATTTTCAGCCCTTTTGATGAAGTTTCTCAACCTTTGTGTCATTAAGATGTAAAGATACAAATTTATCCCTGCTCTTAACTATAAGGCACTTCAAAGCAACGTGTTACTGTCAGTTATTCATCTTTGATGGGGAGAATCACAAAATCAAGATATAGGATAGCCAGACTGATTTTATCTTTGTTGAGGTCCTCACCTGGGTATGGTCAGAAATTACATTACTTGATACCTAATCAATCCACTGTCCAGCATGCAGGTCAAGTAAAAAGACACTGACTAAAACCAGATTTTCCTTGCAACTTTTCATTTTAAAAGATTTTTCAGATTTTGCAAGTCTGTCTTATTAATCTGTCTCTGTGGACCCCTTTTAAGTAGTTAAAATCAGCCTATTAGCCCTCCAACATCCTAGAAAAGTGTCACTTCAAGTTCCCATATTTCCTGGTCTTGAAAGCAGATTGCTTGAAATCTTGCAGCACCTGAGGTCCTGTGACTAATTCTCTTCTTTCATAAAGTTTTCTTTTCCCCCACTGCACCTTGCTGCCACTAACACAAAATGCTCTGCCTTTGACTGTTCTGAGGATTGAACTCCCTTGGGTTTGGTCATTTGTTTACAAAAGGTGCTTTTAGACTATCAGGTAGTACCTGATCCTAAAAGGCACTGCTAACATAGCTTAGAAATTGGAGTACAACAGATGAAAGGGATAAAAGAGTAAGGAAAATACAGTGTCTAGAGAAATATGCCTAAAGACCATCTCTTCATAGACTCGTGTGTAGTTTTATCAGTGTGTCCTTCAATGCCACACTAGAAGAAGCAATTCTGTGTCTCTGAAGTTGCCCTTGAAAATGACTGATGGATACTCAGGCATTGCAGGTAAATTAAGCAAAGTCAGTATTAGCTAACTCCACGTGTTCAAGTGTAGTGGGTTTACACCAGCTTCTATGCACATTATGAGTAGAGAACTTTTCCTGGATATAGAGGTGCAAATGGAAGAAGTTACACTCCAAGCCCCTCTCATTTTTCTGTCAGTGCACACTCACACTCTCTTAGTGAGCTTAGTGGCCAATGTTAGCAACCTCTCAGATTTTTCAGAGCAACTACTCAAGTGGCCCCTCTCTGGCTGACTCTTGTCAAAATCAATCTAATAGAGGGGCTGTGATGGGCATATATGCCCAAACTATAAACAGGCCTTCCCAGGCAGAATTGTTTACAAATTTACATTTATTTACAACCTCCAGCAAATTAAGAGTTTGTTAAGTTTACAGATAGATATTTTGCAATATATACACACAGAGCAATGCAGCAGAACTGGAAGTTCAGTTGTATGAAGGATGAGACCTCTGCATGAACAGCTTTCAGACAGTAAAAACTGAAAGGCCTTTCTGATTTGACTGAGAATTTGACAGTTCACAGAATGCTTGATTCCTACCAAGGTTAATCCTTTGTTGTTGAAATTGCTGTTGTGTTTATATACAAACTATTTTCCCAAAGTTCCCATTTCCAGTTTTTCAGGATGACCAGATAGGACAAATCTGTTCTTGCTTCATGCCTTTACAAGCAGACCAGAAACAAATTTGACTCCATATTTTTGAAAACTGAATGTGATTCCTCCTTCCTCATCATCTTCTTCACTGGTGTGTCCTGTGATCTCCTTTCATCTTTTTTCACTATCATCCAGATAATGCATTGATTTTCATGCCATGAAACTTATTTTACAGCTGAACCTACTCCCCAGTAAATTCACTCTGATAAGTGGGCATGAATAGAGCAGTCATGTAGTTAGAAATATGGATGACCCATTCCTCTTGAGGATATTTAATGCATTTGACTGTGATAAGGGAAGGTCAGCTTTCCTACAAAAGTAATGGTTTTTAGCTCTTTTGCTTTCTTTACATAGTAAACAAAATAGCAAAAGTAAAGATGAAGATTGAGCAAAGCCAAGTTTCTCCTTTACATTTTACTAAATAAGACTTCCAAATCAAATAAAGTGACCTTGGCATATGAAATTACTAATGGACAATTCTTGCTAGGTCTCAAATTCAGATGTAAAGCTGTAGTTCATTTAATTTCATAATAAATTCAATTTCTTTCATTGACTCCATTTTTCAATGAATGAAAATTTGCACATATGATAAAAAAATAAACAAAAATTGAATTCTTTACAAAAAGATGTGCTAAATAGGTGGATGTTGATAAATAGGCAAAATAATGGTTTAATCTCAGCCCAATGCAACCTTTCATATCTATGCAAGAAGAGTAGCAAAAAATCTGTTGGGTTTAGAGAGCCCACATAATGAATGAATGTGTTGCAAAGATTGGAATGGGGAGGATATTTTAGGCTAATTTGGATGGCACTATCTTCTTCTGTAGCCATCGGAAAAATCAGCCTTTGACCTCAAAACACAAATTGGAACTGGAGCTCTGCTACTTTTTCCAGTCAAAAAAAACTTTAGCCTCTATATCCTGGCCAAATTCCAAAGTGAGTGATTACATTCTGCTGCTCTAATTTTCCCCAGCGGGCTCAACCAGATCCAGCATAATTTTGTGATATGTAGTGTTACTGAAAAAAAGTCCCTTTTTGCAAAGTTGCTGTCAATTATTCCTTCTTGCCTCCTCATTTGTCTGCCTTGTCTTATGAGTTGCAGGTTGTTTGAAGGCCAGAATGGTTTCTGGATCTACTAAACTGAGAGACCATGAACATGGCTGGTGCTACAATGATAACAGTATCTTTCTATCACTTTTACTCTCTCATAATACACATAGTGTAGCCTGGCTAGAGTTTTTTTCCCCAAGCACTCACACAGTTAGATTTTTGTTAAATATCACATCATGTTGGTCTTGAAAATCAGAAGTCAAAAATATAGCCTGAAGATACAGGGAATTCTGAGCGTGTTTAAAAACCAGTTGCCAATTTATTTGCAAAATAGCACGTTGCTTAGCTCTGCATTGCTTAAAAGCAAGAATTTGCTAAGGAGATTATGATTTTCATGACCATACAATCTAATACTTTTTCAAGAAGTCTGCACATAATTGATAGCAGAATTTATTTAATTCATACTTAGTATTGATCTGAGACATTACTTTTACTCTTACAAAAAAACATGCACTACAAAAGTTAAACATCTCTGGTGTAACTGCTGATTTCACTTTGGTTCTATAAAGCTTAACACCTGTACTTTGGGTAGTTGCTTATTGAGTAACTTAAGATAGAAATACCAGCACTGAGATTACATGGCATAAGCACTTCCATCTAAAACAGAGGATGCAGTGCTCCTTGCCCCAGCACAATCTCAAATAAAACAGCACCAAGTGCAATCTGGTGGATTACCTGTATGGAGAAGCCACACAGATTCTGCTCTGGGGACGTGAATTGATTGCTTTGTCCCAGTACCACAGGGTTAAGTGAAATGCTATCACAGTAATTTATTATTAAGAGAAACGGTGATGGCTTAGATTAAGAAGATTTGTCTGTCTCTTCTAATTAAGGTTAGGTTTGTAAGAAGCTTTGCTGCCCTTTGAAGCTACAGAGACTAAAATTAGGACTCTGGTTCCGTTTAAAATGTCACTAGGTTGGTCTGTAATCCTGTAGTGGTTGCAACAAGGGATCATTCTTCCTATGTTGTGATTCCCTGTTTGCAAGCTAGTGAGCCAGGACAAGACCCCATGAAGCACATTCTGAGCAGTCTATTAATCAGCACAAGTTGGTCCTACAGGACACTGTAATGCTCTTGCAGGGACCCCTTGAAGACTCCACAATGAATGGGAAGCTGGCAAAGCAATCAGCTGTAAGACACAAAGAGCTCTACTGCAGGCAGAGAGCAAATGGGGGCAGTAAGCAGGCTGTGTACAGACAGGGGTGAAGTTTGGGGGGCAAGATCTGCCCTCAGGCTGTGAGTGAACTCATTTTACAGTGGTGTTTACAATCCTATACAAGACAATAGACCCCAGGCTATAGTGTCTTCACTTGCTGGTCTGCAGACAGTGTCAAAACTCAAATCAGTAAATAGACCACTTCTAACTTTTCCCGTTATTCCCCTATTTTCACAGCACAAATGAACCTGTGGGGCTGTTACAGAAGCGTAATAGCAAAAGCTGTTCAAAAATTTTTAGGTAATTTGAAGCTTCAATTCAGTTTTCCTTACTGATGTGTAGACCTAGAGCAGCTCTGACTGGGTTAGTAAATTACAGAAATGTAAAACTCATTGGATGGAAAGATCAGACACATTTATGAAGAACAAAGCCTTCTCTGAGAATATTTAGCATGACAAAAGATTTGAAGGAAAAGCAGCCATGATGCTTCAAGTCACAAGGCAGTTTCCGGTTGGCTGGGATTATGAAAATACTTTTCCAGTAGTTAGGACATTAAATTATGATTCACTATAGAGTGCCTTTGTCTAAATATTCTGATGCTGTGCTGCAACTGAGACAAAACAGGGTGAGTGTACGGACCCACATTCTTCTGCAGTAGGCCAGGTCTTATGTACCTGTCAGATAGAACAGTGTCCTGGGAGCCACTAAATTGCTATTCAGCAGTTTAAAAAAGGGTCATATTTTAATTTGGTTTAGTGAAGTGAAGCAAGTGTATATTTATACTGGAAGGGATAAACTGCAAGCACTGAGTCTCAGATATGTGAGCAAGAAAATCATCAATGAATTCAGTAAGTCTACCAGCTTTTACTGATCAATCTGCTGAGCAATTAATGGAATTTAATTTCTTTGTTGCACTGTTTATAAACTTTTCATGTTGCAGGGCGTATCTTTTGCATTGTCTTCCTTTCTTTCTTAGAGAAACCCTGTCATGTTTTTATAGACAAGAACATCCAATTAAGCAGCAAAATCAATCACCTGTCATTCAAATAACCACTCATAAAATATGAACAGCACATATTCATGAAGGACCTCCTGAGTAAAAACTATTTGCTCCACAGAACCATATGACTGGTTTCAAATGATGAGTAAAAGGGCTCAAAAAGATTAAAGGAAGTCACTTAGTTCAGTCCCTTTTAATTACTTGGATTGAAACAGGGATAAACAATACCTACCTATTCTGAACAAAAAAAAAAAAAAAAAAAGCAAGCAGGGTGGTTCACAAAGTATTTCTTACTGTGAGAGAAGGGTACAGCTATAATCAGTATGGCTTGTGTTGAGAAATTTAGTCTGCTTCAGTGTGTCCAAAACTCAGTATCTACTGCAGCAGGCATGAGCAGTTCCTGTGTGACATTGGCCGAGGTCCTGTGGGCAAAAGGAAGCCCTCTGGAGGAGGAGGAAATATGGGCACTCCTGTACCTGTCCACAATGGAGCTTCTGGAGGATCTTCACAAAGGTGAGGTGAAAAGTATCCCTTTTTTTAGAGTTCTTACTGTTAGAAATTAATTATTGAGTTATTTTCATTCTTATGAGTTTATTTGTTTGTGGGAGGGAGGTGGAGACAAACCTAATGGTAATACGAGCATATTGCTAATAAAGCTGAGAAATCTCTCAGTGCTACTGGGATTACTCTACCTACAGATTGCTCTGCCTACATAGGTCTTCACACAGTTTTGGCTTTTTATTTATTTATTCTTTTTTCAAATTAAACATCAGGTAGTAACTAATCTAAGTACAACTACATGCAGACAGAAGAACCCTTCCTAAGGTCTGAATAATGTGCACTCAGAGAAAGTGCAGTGCCAGCTAGGCTCATGTCCTTCATGGACTGATAGAGAAGGACAGGTAAATCCACATGGCTCTCCATTCAGCTAGTAAGAGACTTTTATACTTGATGGTAATAATGTGACTTATCATTATGATAATTGCTTGCCAAGCAGGCCAGCTTGAGAGAGCATAGAGCACAGCTGAGCAACCTGTCACATTTTGAGAACTGTTTATGTGAATGGGCATTCCTTTTAAGGGGAGAATGGATGCAATATGTTTTTTCCTCATAAGCATGTAGAATCAAAATACAAAATACAGAAAACAAGTAATGTGTAACCTCCTATAGCTGGAGGAGTGAAAATTCATTAACTGCAAGTTTTTAATGTCTGAAACACTATAGCAGGTTGACTATACTATCAGTTCTCCATTAACTGGTGTAACAAGGGGACAGAATAACCCAGGAAGTACAAGCACCAGAAATGTGCAAAGGAGTGAAGCACAGAGATACCCACCTAGATAGGCTCAGCACACTATTGATTCTGTGCCAGACACCAAGCTGACACTGTGCTCTTCTGATTGCTGATCTAACAAATAAAAAATAAAAAAAATAGAGATAATCAGCCTATGTTCTCTATGCTGCACCAGATAAATTTAGGGTATCAGAACATGAAAACTAAACCAAGAAGAAGTAGGGATGTACAATCAAGCTGGGTTACAGACCAAGTGTAAGGTTGCTAAAACTTGTTGTTAGAGAGCACAGGTCCAGAATGATGCCAAGCTGGTGTAATTTTGAAGCTGAAAGTACAGTGCTCCAGTCTCTTGGAGCACAGGGAAGGTTACCTGCCTCTGCATAGCATCATCCCAGTTGAGTAATGCATACCTCTGACTCCACATCTCTCAATTACAGCTGTATTGTTTCCAGCATCAGCCTCTTTTCAAGGCTAATACCACCACATTTGCTGTGCTGTGCATGATGCAATAAATCATGCCAGGTCTCATGATGGTCAGCACCACTTGCTATAGAATATTCCCAGTGTCATGGGGGACTGACAGGTTAGGCAGGAATGCCACTTGTTGGCTGGCCAGCACTACAGAGGGCCAGGTATTCTCCTCTACAAGCTGTCTGGCTGTTCCTAAAACAGACAAGCTTCCCAGCATGTATAAATTGTATTTGTCTACAACACTACAGAAAATGTGGAAGGAGCAGAAGAGAATGCTAGCTGAAGGTAACCATGGTCAGAGAACCCAATCATCACTAGGCAAGGCCACAGTGACAAGGCAAGTCTGAGGTCAGTCTGTGGGTCAGGACCAACAAGGTCCCCAGTCAGGCAAGTCAATCTGGGTACATCTCCAGTGATGAGTTTGGTTATACAGCTGAGATGCCAGAAATATGATTTTCTGAGTGCAGTGAACTCCACACTAAGATCTCCATTATCTACTTAAACATTTTTCAGACTCTGCCATCTGTGTGATTTGCCCATGGTCAGTACTACTGTCTACTGAAGGAAATTTGTTCTTCCAAAACAATGCATCTCATATTGAAGCTGCCCCTTTCAGTCCACCAGAACTGCTCCACCGCCCAAGCAAAAACCAGCACTTTGGACTAACAAAGGTGAGGAATACTGCAAAGTGCATCTTGACAGCACCTCCTGAAGACAAGCTTGTGGGTTTTAATGCGACCTACCAGGCACCTACTGTCACATGCCATTAAACTAATCAAATCAGGCTATAGTTAGAAAGATTTAATTTACATGTATCTTGCAGGTTTTGCCATTGGATTAGCATGTATGTCAACATCAAAATCAATTTTGAACATCAGTCCCACAGGCCTGCAGAAATGTATTATTTGTAAAGGTCCACAGAAAGGAAGAGTATTTCTATGAAATGGTGTTTAAGCAGATATGGTAATTGTAATCCCAGAAGCAGCAGGACTGCAGTATCTGTGCAATCAGAGGGTGAAAGCAGTCCCAGGAAGTCAGAAATATGTTCAGCTTTGTTAAAAATTTATTTTTCTTCTCTCTGAGAAATTAGTCTCTCTGGAAAGACAGTAGATACAACATTTGGGCATCTAGATGATTTAACTATCACTCAGATCACATACTACCCTCAGACAGAACACAGTATTCTCAGATTCCCACATAACTGACCACTCAGATATTAGGCAGAAGAATGAAGCTGTGGAATAGGCAGCCTTATTCCAGCAATTATTCTCCTGCATATAACAGCTAGTCAGTCCCACAGGTAGGGAAGAATCTTAATCAGCAATGGGAGAGTTTCAAAATTAAGAAAGGAGTTCAAATTTCTTTCCCTTCTCTTGGCATCCTTGAACAGAGGGCAGCCTGGCTCAGCCCCTCAAGCTGAACAGTACTAATGATGCCAAGATGACTTTTTGTCTTTTCTTTGATATACTTTTTATATAACTTTAATGTATCTTCAGTATTTTTAGCATGCATACTTGTAATTCCTTAAATCTGATAATTTAGTATAGTCCTATTTTGTTAGGCCAGGAGACCAAACATCCTAAAAGTCCTGTAGTAGGAGGCTGGAAAACTCTATGCTATCTTGGGAAACCAAGGTCCTCTCTACAACATATCCTGTAAACTAGAGACTTGGCCCATCCAGAAGGGAGTTCCTCAGACAGGGAATGTCACTATTCATCCAGGCGCCCCATTGGGGCACCCTTATTAGATATGCTAATTTTTGAAGTCTATAAATTGAACATGTGATCTATGGGGGGTGTGCATTGTGGCACATCCCACTTCGGTGAAGTGGTGCACCATAAGGAGTCTTATTAAATACTGAGGTAAAAACCCCTGATTACTTAACTGTGTCTGGCTCTCATTTTTTTAAGACCAGGAAAAGTCATCACTAATTGCAGGCAACTTAATCCATAAGCTAAGAGTCACTATTTTACTTTTAGATACATTTAGTCTAGTTTTTTTAAAAATATCATCTGTGTGACTTCTGTAATTTTGTGACCAAAGACAAAAAAGATGGTGTGTCCTGTATGAGGCTTTTCTGTACTAAGTATTGATTTCACTCAGGGTTTCCTTTTCTGTTTTGACAGATGCTGGTGTATTCCTTAGGAATGACCCTCTATTGGTCAGCAGATTACCAGGTTCCTCCAAACCAGGCCAGTAACACAAATATTTTATGTTTTCTTTTATTCTGGATTCAAAGAATGAGAGGCAAAACCTCTCAGAGAGAGGCTTTGTGTTTTGGACCACTAGAAAATAATTTAGGAGCTTGTGTCAAGATCTAAGCTTCACCAAAAATATCAGTTCACACAAATCAAGGAATTTAGTTGGAGCTCATCTTGCCTTGCCTTGCCTTGCCTTGCCTTGCCTTCCCTGAAACTTCCCTGAAACTTCCTTTCCCTTCCCTTTCTATAAAAACTAAAATTGTTCTTATTAAGAGGAATTGTACCTTGATTTTAGGGATGAAGGTTATTTATTCCAAGACAATTAGGAACAAGCTACCCAGGGAAGTGGTTGAATCTCATCCCTGGAGCTATTAAAAGATGTGTAGTTGTGACATTTAGGGACATAATTTAGTGGTGAACTTGCCAGTGTTAGGTTTATGATTGCACTCAATTATATTAAAAGTTGTTTTCAACAGAAATTATTCTATCATTCTATTATTCTAAGATAGTCAGGACGAAAACAGAAACATCATGTTGGCATGATTGTGCACATTTATGTGTTTTTTCAAAAATGGGACAGAAGAATTAACTCCCCTTAGTTCTGAGCAAATTATATCAGTACCTCTGCTAGTTAAAATTATACATTTCTTGCTTACCCAGAGTCCTTTCAAAGATTGTAACATACATTTTGTTTCATTTCTATATTGATGCTTTTGGTTGCTTGTTCTCAATTTGGAGAGTACAGGCTTATGGTAGATTTAACCTCCCTTTCACATTCTAAGAGAAAAAGCTTTATAAGCTAAGTGGCCTTAAAACATAAGTATCTGGTCTCTATGACAACAGTTTTGGCTGGTATAACTCCTCACCTTTTTGAAGCTAATGCTACCACATGTCTTACTTCCATGAATCTTTGATTCACAGTCTAATTAACAAAGCTCTGGAGCAAACTGGACTGCCTGTCACCAAGAAGCCCCTAATTGGGCTGACGATCATTCTTGGAGATGTCAATTCCCTCCAAGGCTATCCTGGATGCCACTAGAGGTTCATTCAGTGCTGTTATGCTGCTTGTCTGGAATTTTCCCAAAGTCTAAAGGAATTCAGTGCATGTTTCTCACCCAGAGTGAAAGGCTTACAGAAATTCCTGGTCCCGGTTTACGCAGGATTTCAGTCCCCTGGGAGATGTCATTTAACAGCACCTCTATTTTGACTCAGTCCCTCCAGCTGAGTGACCAACTCCATACACTCTTGCTGACACTGTGTGAAGATCTGCCACATAGAAGACTTTCTCCTGAATCCATTCTGGAAGCATGTGAAGCACATCAGAAGGAATCAGCTCCCTTACCAGCAAAATTCTACATAAAGAAAATGGTTCAGTTTGCAGTGGGAAGTGCCAGCGAGGTAGGTACTACTCTCATACTCCAATCATCTCCTTTTCTGTGGTGAGAGAGGTGCACAGCAATACAGGACACAGGTGAGTGATTGCCAAAATTAATGTCTGTATGGATTAAGGAAGTGAGATTTGCTTCTAAACTTCTAGGCAGGAAATTGTGTGGCCATGTGTACAAGCAAATAAAGCAATTAAGCCATCTCACACACCACTTCTGCACTCCTGAAGTACTGAGCTTTTGTACTTACAGTACCTTAATTTCTTTAGGTAGTACTGAAGCAGTCCTAACCTTCACAGAGACCTCATACTGGCCAAAGTAAAGGACTTTACACAACAGCAAAGATTTCTCCATTGCCACTCTGGTTTCAGACTTTCTTTATTAAATTCAAAGAAATCTCATTTACATTATGTTAGGAAATTAATTCACTGTCCTTAAGTGAAACTGAATATTTGCTGTGCAATCAAGCCTGACCACATGAGGTCTCTAATAAATGAGCACATAAGTTTTTTCAACATTTGAAGTATCAAACCCCATTTTTTTGACAAGCTGACTGACAATGGAAGAAAACACACCAGATTTTTTTTTGTTTTCAACCAGTATTCATTAAGATTCCGAGAATAATTTCTCCCTTGCACTCTTTCTTACTGTCTTTGTTCCTGTAACAGAGGGTGCCCCCTCTTACATTTAGCTAGCATAAGAGCATAGAGCCAACATACTCAGTCCTGCTTTGTGATAATCTGAGAAAATGAAGCTGCTAACACAAAGCAAACCAGCAGCCTCTGACAGCCAGAGGGCAAGGATCACTTCACTATGAGAGTCTGAAGTTCACATATCATATGACAGTGACTTTCCATCTTACTGCCTTCTAGACAGAGCAGGTGCTCTCTGAAGACAGCACAGCCTCTCAGCTGAACAGAAGTCACGTGATAAGGAAAAGACTGCACGAAAAAATATCAGACACCTCAACACTGTCATCCCAGATGAATTTACACCAAGGTAAAGAAAGATTGATAATCTGAGCTCTCTAATAAGGATACAGACAGCCTTTTCTGTGTCTTTCCCAAGGTAGATGGATTGTTTAATTTCATGCTGCAGTGATTACTTGTAGTGTTGGATAGGATAGTTATTGCTTTACATATAAATTACTTTGTAATGGAAAGACTCGGAGGCAAGTCAGTGAGGTTTCTTTTCTGTATTTCCACAAAGGACAGTAGTCTCAGGGCTTATCATTGAAGCAACGATAACAAATCAGCCTGCACAGATTTGACTCTTTAAGCACTTTGCCTAAAACCTGTGCACATAAAACTCCTTTACCTTCAAAACTGCCTTTTTACTTTGTGTACTCCAGTGTATTTTTATATGAGTTTATTCTCCTGCCATTAAGAAATATATATTCATCCTTCCTATTTGATTACTCAAACAAAGATTTGTGATTTCTTTTTTTGAGTTTAGCTTAATTTTCCATTCAAAAGATGTTTTATAAATTCACACATGAATTGCTGGAATGATTTCAAAGCAAGGCCAAATCCTGCTCACTATATAAATAAATCAGTATGTACCAATTTTTTATTTAATTTGACCAAGACCAAGATTATTATTATTCCTCAGAGTAATTCTGTAGGTGTATCTTTTTTCTGGTGTCTACACTGTGCTGCTCACTTTGACAGAGATCTCTGATTTTGGGGCAAGGGGAAAGCTGACCCAAGCTATACAGGATTTTTTTGGGATATGCTCAACATTAGGCATATGGGCAATACAATTCCTATTCAGCAAATCACACATATGCTTCATGAAATCAGCTAGAATCAAACACAGACTTAAATACATCTGGAACATTTTCATTAGGCATTATTAGTTAAGAGAAGGGGATTGTTTTGGAAGCATACAGACAAACTATCCCTGAAACCATATTGGTTCACTTAAATTAAGAACTGAGTAGATTCACACTTGCAAAAGTAGGTAGAAATTCTGCTGCTGCCAAATGGGATGGCCCCATCTTCAACCCCATATTAGCCACAAATTCCTGTCAGTTTCCTCACACTGCTTCTGGGGATTATGTATCTGGTGTGATCTCTGTGTTTGCCAGTGATTCAGGTCACTTGACTTACACTTGCTAAAGGATTTCAATTAATTAGAGTGCCAATTGTATTGAAAAGGTGTGAGCCACACTTTGCAAGTCAGCCTTCCTTTTCTTCCTTTTTTTTTTAATCAGAAATTATGCTTCAAAGATTCTGTAAAAGGACAAGAGAGAATCCAAACAAAGTAAAGTCAGTGTGCAAGAAAAATATGTATATCCTAATGAATTAGGCTATAATGAATCTGACTCTAATAGTGGATTCTGTCTGGGCATTGTCCACCCTGCACACAGAAAGAAGTTTTAGCTCAAGATTTTGGACCTCAGAGTACAAGAAATAAGAACTTTGCAGGTTATCTGCACTTTTCAGTTAAACATGTAGAACAGAATTAATGTATTAGATTTGTTTTATATGGAATAGCTGAGACCTATGAAAACCAATTTTGGTTAGAATATGAAAGTAATAGAATGAAGCTACCAAGCTGCCTTTAGTCTTTAAGGAATTGGAATCAGGATTAGAAGACAGAAGGATGAGGACTATATAAAAATTAGCTGACCCAAATGTTATTTATATTAATATGCAAATTCAATAACTTATAATCAAAGTTTATGATTCACCCCATTTCCTTTCTGTTTCCAGACAAAGGACCTAGATTAATGAACTATAGTCAGTCAACAGAAGATTACAGACAACTCTCTGTGGATTATAGTGACTCTAATAGTATTTCTGAAAGCACATCTTTGATACTGTCTAACCGAGGACACAGGAGAGGTAAGATTTTTATAAAAGATTAAGTTTGTGAATAATGTATTCCTCTCTTTTGTCCCCTGAAGTATGGGACTGACCATGTACCCAGTGATAGGTATTCCCATGCAATTTGTGGTTATGTGATTTGGGAGGTATTTTTGTGTGAAGTTGTAGAGAAGATACTTTTCCATTAGATTCTTTTTCACTGTGTCCTACAGTAAAGCTGTGTATTCCCTGGCTACCATGTACCCCCAACACTTCTTCCTTGCTTCAGGTCCCCTTTGCCAGGTAAAGCAGATCACACAGCCTGACATTATGCTTTTAGCACATGGGGTCTTGACACAGGAAAGATGGGGCTAGCCCACAAATGCATATGGTGAGCAATGTCAGGATGTCAGCTCCGAAATCAGTTGAATCTATAAATAATAGCTAAGAGTGAATGTTCCATAGGAACATATAGGACATAATTCAGAGAGAAATTAAGCATATCCTGGGGAAAAAACCCATCATGTCGTAGCTTTTCAGCCCTAAGCCCTCAGCCCAAGCATGAAGAAAGTGAGGTTATTTATGTTAATGCTCTCCTCCTGCAAGGAACTTTTCTGAAGCTCCAGAATTGCAATCAATACCAGCAGCAATAAAAACCTGAGACTGCAGCTGGCCCCTGAGTGACACATATGTGTCAGTCACATACATGGCTGCACACAGTGAAGGTAAACTCAGAACAGAAGTCTGTTTTGTAAGCAGTTTAAAAAACATTTTGGTCATAAACTTGACAAAGGCTCATTCCAGTGACTTTGTGTGTGTCTCAGTCTCCACTGAAACACTGGTAGCTGTTCATACTCAGGATTTTGTAAGACAGGATTCTAAAAATACATGAGTAAACACAGAATGTGAGACGTTGTTTGTCACAGACATTCTTTCATGAAACAACGTTTTAAAAAAAAGCATTATTCTCTGAGAAGAAATATTACCATCTAGTAGAGCACCATCATCAAAAGACATCAACATCTCTATTAAGATTATACATTAAAAGCTCATGTAACAAATAGTAAATCTGCAACATCAACTTCTTTGAAGAATGTACATCAATTTAATGTCAGGTGTGTGTTGGATTTGTGACCCAAGCATGGCAGTCTGGCCACTGAATGTAGCCAAGCTTTCCCACTGCTGTAACAGCTGATACAGAAAGACTAAGGGGAATTCTGTGTGCTTGTCACAATATATTTATACAATTACATGAAAACCACAGTGCAAGCAGAGAATTTTGCAAGACTTTCTAATTAAAAAGCATGTTGTTTCAGAACACAGGACTGAATCTTAACTTTGGTAACTAGCTTATCTCAAATCTCACATTTTGTCACTACCATCTGCAGCTTGAAAAATCCCCACATGTTTATGCTTATTTTAGCAACGTGACTGTAGATTTTCTAGGTTTTAAAATTGCAATTGGTTGGTTGGTACACCAGAATTTGGTGTCACATTTTCATGTTGCAATTCAGAGTGAAGTCTCAGAGTGTAGTGCATGAATGTTTTATCTAAATGATTACTTCCACACAGCTTATCTTACCACCTCTATCATCCCACTTATGTAATAGTTTAATATTAAATTCTTCAAATAAGATCAATTAAATTATCCAAGTGAATAAAAAATTAACCTTCTCATTCTTTCCTAAAGATTTCAAACATCTCAGCTGATACAAGAAGCATTCATAGCATGTGCATAACCCTCTCTGGTTCTGCCCCTAAGTTTCAACCTTCATGTATTTAGGCAAAGCAACACCTGCCCATTCTGTAGCAACAGAGATGATTGCAGGTGAAAAACAATGCAATGCTTATTTTCCAAGTACCCACAAACTGTCCACTACTCCCACCATGTTTTTATGATGCAAAAACATTCACAATATATTTAACATAGCAAATAACCAGTGGAATAGATACATTGATTTTATATTCTACTTTGATTAAGCCAGAGAAGTTTCATGGCTTTTTCCACCCATTTTATGCCTAAAAATAGAAGAGCAAAAATTTGGCATAATTTCTGTAGAGAAAAAGCTGTTTCACAAATTACCCTCATACAGATGGAAATGACAGCCATTGTACCATTGTACAGCTGTTTTCCAAATTACATTCCCATAAAGGGTTATGAAGAGGAAGTAGCAATAACTAGGGAATTGGGAATACTGCTGGTGTAGCATTCATTAACCTTATTAAATAGCCATTTATCATGTCCAAGCCAGGGCACAAGAGAGGAAGTTGCCAGTCTAAATTTCTTCTCTGCTGTAATTGTCCTAACATCTGATGCTGAATGCTGCTACTATCTCTTGAATTTTGAAATTTCCTTTATTTATAGCAGGAAGAGTTCCAGAGACACACAGATCATGTAACACCACACTTAGTGGGTCAAGGACACAAAGTAGCTACAAGCTCTTCATAAACAGGTAAACTCAATTCAGATTTTTACAGGATGGAAGATGTTTTATAACCAAGTGAAGCCAGCAACTAATGTGGCAGTGCCAGTACCAGAAAATGCCTATATTGCCATCTGAGCCTGTTTTGATAATAGCTACTATTTATACAGAATATATAACTTAATAAATTAATAATATTCTATTGTGTAGAATAACTAAATAATGATCACCTAGACTTGGCTTGGTTCCAAGTAGAACAGTACAAAAGCTCTAGTGAAATGGAACTTGGGCACTGAACAATCCATACAAAACAAGCCAATCAGGATTTCCACCTTTACCCTGTACCACTGTGTCCTGCCAGATGCCACAGGCCTCCCAGAACAGCTGCCCCAGCTGTGTCTCCAGCAGGCAGGGGAGCAGCACTAGCCCTCTGTGACAACTGGAATCTTCTCCACAGAGACTGTGAAAGGATGGATTTGATGATCTTAGAGGTCTTTTCTCACCTTAATAATGATATAATTTTATGAAGGGAAAAATCTATTGAAAAGGTATGAATAATCATTGCTTTCCCCATCAAGGCATTCTGTCAGAGTCCATATTTGTCCACATTCAGACTTTGGATGTGGTCTTGCCTTGCTGTCACATTGAAGTACTGTCCCACCTTATGTGTTCTGGAGTGGTTATGTCAGACCATGGATATAACACATCATTTTCATTTGCATTTCCTCCTCAGTCATTTGATTGATTTTCCTCACTTGTGTCAGTCATATCCAGCCTTGCACTGCACTTTACTGGAGAGTTACAGTTAATCCAGGGATACAAACAGTAAAGACCTCTGCTCTGTCATGAGGATTAGCCTCTTTTCAGCCATGGCATGGACAGCAGCCCTGCAGACATTGGCAAAGAGAACTGAGAATTGTACAACTGATACTAACTCCTTTTCAAAAGCCAGGGCAACACTTCTGCCAAACAAGAGTTTTCTAGACTGGGTGTTAGCACAGTGCAGCTACAGTCATGGCTGTTTCCAAATGAAGAAGAGATGCAAGTACTGTCAGCCTCTAGGCATCACAAAGACCAGAATCCCATAGTTAAGCACCATGTAATCCCTACAGACATCCCACTTAAATTGGGTTCTTGACCCAGTTAAAGAGGAGTTTCTTCTTTTAACCATGACACAAGTAATTCAGGCCCACAGGAAATGCTCAATTTAGACCAACTCCCAATTAAATGTGTCCCAAGTAAACAGTTTGAACTTCCTGATAAACCAACTATGGTAATCTGGGCAATATGAGATACCCCAGTACACCTGTAAAGCTGCAACAAGAGAGATCTACAAGCAGATTGCAGGATAGTGGCTGATTTTGTCAAGAAAAGTCTCTGCCTGCTTGTCTAATGACACACATATACATTTATATGTGTGTTCACAGACATCTATATACTAATCATACATCTAGCAGTTATATGAGTAACAGAGGACTTATTTACTTAGTACTTCAGAACAATTGCCATGCCTCTGACTGACACCCTGGATATGATCTGAATATGCCTGATATAAAATCATGCTGCCAAGAATAAGTTCCCCTCCTCTGCTAAAAGACGAACTCTGTTCCCCAAATTTCCAGCAAGCTGTTTAGATTTATTTATAAATTGTACCAATAATATCACTCCTGTTAAATTATTTCTCTATTTCTGTAAAGTAACATTAAGGGGCTTATAACAGACATTGCCCTGGGCTTCATAGTATTCCAGTAGTTACTGTACCTTAAGCTCTCTGTCCCTGAGCTGGTATTGTGTTGAATGCATGTTATATATTTTTCTGACTATGACATTTCCTCTGAAGGTCGGTGAGTGCTGTAGAGGAAATCCCAGGTGGAACTCAGAAGAACAACAGACAGAACTTGCTAAGCTTGGGCTCCACCTTCTCTGTGTCTACAAAGGACTACTCAGCAGCTGCTGCATCACAGAAATGTTTGTTCCACAGGAAGGAAAAGGTGAATGATGAAAAACATATAAGCTGATTTCAAAATGTAAATATCACTAAAGATAAGCCTCTCATCTAATTTTTGTTCGACAGTGATTTGCATATTAGCTACTGAGTCATCTTATTAGATGAATGTTCTAAATTAAAAAAAACTCCAAATTAGGCATGATCCAGTTGTGCTGTCAGAACTGAAGGCAGTGAAAGCAATTGTTCATAAAGACTATGAAAAACCTCATAACTGAACCCTCTCTGACCTACATATGTGATTTCTGCAAGCATCAAACACCATATGGACTGTTTTCACCAACCATTTCACAACAGCATCAGAACAGAAAAAAATTTTACAGAGACACTTAACCCAAACATTTTCCAGGCAAAGGTGCTCAAAGGACATTTTTTTTTTACAGTGCATGTCTGGACAGAAAGCATAGGCTGGCAGAATGTGCCCAGACAGTAGTTCTCCTAGTTGGCCATTTCTAGTTGCTAAGCTGTGGTAGGACTCTGTTAAATGGAAAGGATAATGTTTCTTTAAAAGCTGGATTTCAAAAATTCAGGAACAATGGAATCACAGAAAACTCCACCACAATCCTTCGCATGGAGTTTTCTGTTGTGGAACAAGAAGGGACAGGTTTCAGGCTGGTGAGCCCTTTCACCTCTTCCCAGTTCAAAAGCTCAGCAGTGACCAGTGACAAATATTTGGTTAAGAGTTTCAGTAAGATACCTTGGAAAATTACCTTTTCTCATAAAAGCTTTGTTTTAAATTTTATTCCTATGATTTTTGTGGGGACAATAATGACCTTTAACAGAAGGAGTTCAGCAACTGTCACAACACAGTGCTAGTCCTTCTTTAATGTGATACAAAACTGCATTGCCTGTTGGTAGGACCATACTATTATTCTTAAATAAATATTTTTTTTTTAAAGCATCTAAATGGGTCAAGTTATTAAGTCATTGTGAATGGCTGGAAGGATTCACATCTTATTACTTGAAGACATTTAATTATTTCTGTCTGCTTAAGGAATCTGAAAGCATTTCAGATATAAATATAAAATTTGTTAAGGTGGATGCTCAGCAAGAAAAAAAAGACCTTAAAAAATGCTGAAGTTATTTGAAGTTAAAACAAAAGGATACAATGTCTACTTCTAAGAACTATCAGTCAGCCTTTATTATGGGGAAGAAAGCAGCTCTGCATTTCAGTTGAGTTCCTGGGGAAGCTGGGCTCATTCTATCCCAGTGATGTGTATGTATGTGTTTACATGTGACTGTCCTCAGTAATTTGGGAATCAAATGAGAAAAGGTCTCAGAATAAATTAAATTTCTATAAGTGTCATATAAAAAAAGGGATCTTGCAAAGGAAATGCATCTTGAATAAGTGCTTTACAGAGGAGAAGGCTTCAGCATGAGCTTACCCCTACCCCTGCTTAGACTGGAGAGTCTCCACAGGAGAGATTCCAGAGCGAAGTCACCAGTCACCATTTGCACCTTATTAGACACTGAAGTCAATTAAGTCCAGCATACAGATCAACAGAAATGGGTTTCATTGATACTTGTGTTTGGGATCTGCATTTCATTAAGAAGACTTAATCAAATTTCTAAATTGTCTCCTTGCAGTTTTCAGGTCCAGAATTTGTTATTTTGTCTAGTGAACCACCAGTGACCTTACAGCTGCCTGGATCAATTGTGGTAAGTATGAACATCAAGAATTTAGAACTAATCCAGTGACATTTTAGTCAGGCTCTTTGCAAGTAGCACCTGAATCTCAATGCAGTATTCTTTCCATGTCCTCCTCTCAAAACAAGTTAGGGTTCCTGCAGATGTATCAAGACTTGAAATGATGTACTTTAATTGTTATTGCTATTTAGTTATTTCTGTTGGTGCAAAAAAAGCCTAATTTATCCTTCTCAGCTAAAAATGCTCACTTTAGCCCTAAACTTTTGACACAAAGTACAGCAAATGTAGAATATGACATGTAGTTCCAATGTACAGGACTTCTCTAGCTTGCAAGCACATACTTCACCTTTCATTAAGATAAGGTAGAAAGTTGACAGCAGACAGCAGTAAAAATGAGAGCAAAGCAGATTTGGAATTAGCTCCAAATCTAGAATAACCCAGGTGACTGGAGACGTACAGTATGCTCAGCTGTTTTGTTTTGATTTTCTAGATTTTAAAAAAATTAGAAATGTTTGTGATGTTAATTTATGAGAAGAGAGGCAGAGAAGAGCATGGTGTTGTGAGCAATTCCATGAGGCTGAATAGAGACAGGCTTATAGTGGGCCTCAGTGAAAAAATGCTGTGGAACTTGCATTGCTTGTGCTTGGCACTCATTCTTCATTCCTTTGTGTGTGTTCTTAGACTAAAAAAGGGAAATCCTACTTGTCCCAAAGGGACCTCAATGTGATTCTTCTCAATGGCCAGTGCCTTGAGGTGCAATGCGACATCAAGACCAAGGCAAGAGATGTTTTCAACACTGTGGTGGCGTATGCAAACTTGGTGGAACATTTCTACTTTGGCTTGGCTTACCTGAAAGGTAATGAGAAGTTATGTACAGTGGCACTTCTGTCCCTCAGTGCCTCTGTATTCATTTTATCAATGAATCCTTTAAGATCTTTAGGTAGAAGCAGACACAAAGCTTGTGCAAAGCTATCATTTAAACTGCACTGCACTGCTGTAAAGCATGTCTTCCCTAGCACTGTGCATCAGCACAGCCATACAACATTTACTGCCTGATATTCCCAGGCAGAAAAGGCTGTGTCCCAGCCATGCACTCAAATAATACTGAGCCATGCAACTCCAGCAGAAATTCCAAGAAGCACTGCACTGGGAAAGGCTGCCTGTGTTCTTTCCTAGATACAAGTGGGAGTACAGGTTCAGCTGTGTCATCTACCAGGTCCCAGTCCCCTTCTGATGGCAGGCACAGCTGAGGCACTGGGAAAGGGCACAACGTGTGTGTATGGCATGAAGATTACAAAGGGGTGCAGAACCTGAATAGTGAGAAGAATGCAAGCTCCATGAATCCTTGAGTGATTTCTCAGATACCATACTAATCCAGCATCTAACATTTGTAATCCAAAATTACATACTAAGTTCTCCATCAAAGGAGCAATAATTTAAATCACGACTCAGAGATGTAAATATCAGCTGACATCCCAAATCCATTTTATTTTTTATTGCTAGTGGTGCACTCCATGTAGATAGTAGAACTTTAAGCTGCTGAAGTATATCCAGATTTATTACAGAACCCAAAATTCTCATTTCAGGTAAAGAATTCTTCTTTTTGGATGAGGAGACCAAACTCTACAAAGTGGCCCCAGATGGCTGGAATGACCAACACAAGAAGAAAATGTCCATTATTAATTTCACACTCTTTCTAAGGATAAAATTCTTTGTCAACCACTTTAATGTTATTCAGTAAGTGCACAATTCTGCTGACTGATGGAAAACCAGTAGAATTTAGGGATACCATTCAAAGCTCCTCCTGAGTTCCAAAACCCTTTTCTATTCCAGGCACGGCTTGACAAGGCATCAGTTTTACCTGCAGCTTCGTAAAGATATTTTGGAGGAGCGATTGTACTGCAGTGATGAGACTGCCCTGAAACTCGGCGCTTTGGCTTTACAGGCAGAGCTTGGCAATTATGCTTCAGAGGTGTGGAGAAATAATACAGTATTTCCCAGAGGTCTCTACAACTTCTGCAGCTTTTGTTGGTCACATAGCATTTAAAGAGGAAATGCAAATAGCAGAGAACTTCAGTTCAGTCCGCCAGATAAATCCTTCAGATTTAATTTTAAAAATTACAAACTTTTCCTGATTATGGAGTAGTAATGAGGCAGGTGAATTTGCCAGGAAATATGACTCTAGAAAATCTGCAGAAAGTTTCCAACACAAGCCCAGCTTGGATGTATGGAGGGACTTAAAGAGATTAGTAAATAGGGAAGAGAAAATCAAATTAACAGTTCAGAATTCACAGCTATTTTATGTGTAGGCTAGATCCACAAGCTGCAAAGACAGGGAGGTTTCTGATTGTATATCTGAACTAGCTGTCCTGTTTTCAAGGGTATAGAAAACACCCATTTATGTTGTCTTCATCTATGTAAATCAATGTAGCTTTGTTAATTGAGCTCTGAGTGATCTGATCCATGTGGTCAGATCTATCATGGCAATGGGTGCCCCACTGGAGGTTGTACTGATGCAGCTGTAGCTGTCAGCTCTAAGTGCAGGACACACCTGTAGGCCCATCACCTTGCCCAAAGAAGTGGTGTGTGCTTTGAGCACAGGGACAAGAGGCAGTTTGGCTGTCAGGACACTACGTGCTGTTCTCACTTTCCTTTGGGAAATGGCAGCAGGGTGACCTCTGTATATGGGTCATCCTGAAAATGAAATGAAAACGAAAGAACAAAAGGCTCCTGTCTCTTTGTTTTTTCAATGTTTCCCCCCACAGATGCATGGCAAGAGCTATTTTCGTGTTGAAGACTACGTTCCAGCAAGTCGAGTAGAGAAAATGACCCTGGCATATGTGCAGCGAGAGCTGGCTAAACTGCATCGCATGAACCGCTCCCTCTTCGAGGATGAAGCTGAACTAGAATTTTTAAAGGTAACTTACCATACCCCAAACACTATTTATTATTTCTGAGGTAGAAAGCCCCTTTCTATTTACTGTTGTCTATTTTCTTCTTTCCTGATAGAGTGGATTTTAGATATGGTGAAAAAAATTGAATAGTCAACAAAATTCTCAGAATTTCATTCTGCTGTAGATACTATCACTTATCATTGAGAGTTTTAAAAATGTGTTTTGGTGTATTTGCAGCATTCTAAAGCTTGATGGAAATTTTTGGCATGTTACCAACATGTCTGGGCTCCAGAAGATTATAAAACATGAGAATAAGCACTTCTTTTGATTTCTGAAATTGCAGCAGCTGTTCAGCCACTTTCTAACCATGTAGTGATTGTTTGTTTAAAAGTATCTGTGAATCCTGGAAGTGAGGAAGAAGTTATCTGAAGTATTTTCTCACTTAACTATTTCTCTAGGGCTCTAAAGTGTCACGATGACGTAGGATTAAACTTTTTTTCCCCCTAATTTCTTCTTTTTCTGAAACCTCTCTGCTTTCTATCAAATGAAAAATATCAGGGATTAGATAATGGATAAATAGCAGTAGTCATTTTGCTGCAGTGCCACATGCTGTTATTTATAGCATCATTTTGGTTCAGTTGCTATTTAATTATATTAGTTTCTCATCTAACACTGTCAGTGCACTTGAAGACATAGATGGAAGCTTAGCCTCAATGACATTCCCATCATGCGTGGCAAATCCAATGAAGAAAAGCAGCTTTGTTAGTATCTGTTTCAATGAATGAGTCTGTAGAAGGAGCCAACACATCATAGAAAGTGAGAAAGACACACCCCATGGCAAGAGCATGTAAATTCCAAATATGAAAGAGATTAAAAATTAAGACCCAGATTCAATTAGTGATTATCGACGCCCCAGTTTTCAGGATCTGAACATTTGTACTATGGTTTCTTTCTGAAAAAGCAGATCTTCTTAAAGTGTTTCATTCTGGTCACCAAAAATCTCCATTCACAACTGAAAAGTCATTTGAAGAGTCTACAGTAGCTTCTCAGAAAGAAAACATCAGTTTTTAGGATAAACTCATATTGGTCTGAAGATCAGACAGTAAATCCTAGTCATATTCCATAGTTCTGTAAGGTATCTGAGTCACATTTTAACTCTTTTATGCAGGAGGTAGAAAGATAAGCATGAATACCCAGAACTTCAGAATATTCCCTGCATGGCTGGATGGCAGGGGCAGACACTGGCTCCTGAGACACTCAAAAGCTTTTTCTCCTCCATCCACCTAACTTTTCTTCCCAAGACTCTTTTTGATTAAGGCATGGTAAAAGCACTTTTTCTCTACAAGGTGACTCAGCAACTTCCTGAATATGGAGTGCTATTCTATCGTGTGTCCCAAGAGAAGAAAGGGACAGAAGGGGACATAATCCTGGGAATCTGTGCCAAAGGCATCATTGTCTATGAGAACAAAAATCACACGAGAATTGCCAGTTTAAGATTCCAGTGGCGTGAAACAGAGAGAATTTCAGCTCATGTGAGTTGGAACTAACTGAATCTCTTCTCTACTCTACTATTTACTGCCTTTCTACCTGTCACTTTAATAAATTTATTGCATTCAGAGTGAGAATTAGAGTTACTCTATATGGGGATGTTCTTTCTGAAAAGAGTTTAAAATCAAAGCTGGATATGGATACCAAGATACTGAGTTCTTTGTGAGGTATAGTTTTGTAGTATTTATGCCAAGGCCAAAGACAAATTACTATAAAACTGAATAATCTGGTGCTGAGTATTACAGAGACTATGCCAAATCTCTCTATGACATATTTCATATTAATTCCTCTCTTGTCTTTATGGCTCTTTTACTTTGTTTTTCTGCCTATATCAGGTCGTGGGATCACTTACTTTCCAGATCTCATTATTCCCATCCTCATCTCTTAGTATATTGATGTCTGCTAACAAACTAATATGTGTGACAGGATTGTGACCCACTTCTAAATGGGATTTTGACATTAGAAGTATATCAATGTACTGTTGTACAGTTTAAGTGCCAAACTGGATCACACATTTCCCAGTTTGTTTGCTCTCCAAAAAATGGTTCTTCTCCCCCTTGAAGATATGTTCCTTTTCATATTAAATTTGTATAATAATTTTACCATCTGTAGGGCCACATTTTGCAGTTTTAGCAATCTGCTATCAATGCATTCAATGTCCTAAGATTCTTGACTTTAAACATAGGAGAGTTATGATCCCAATGACAGACACCTGGCTTACAAGTGCTGAATTTGCAACAGACATTTACTGCATGCAAAAGGGATGCAGTCAGGCATAAATACAACTGAACAAACCAATGAGATTATATAAATGAACTGTCAGTGCCTCAGTGTAATGACTGATATGTGAAGCAACCTGTGCTTTTATTTCCCCTTCAGAGAAAAAAATTCATGATTGAAAGCAGCTTCAGTGGCAAGAAACACACCTTCATTACTGATACAGCAAAGACATGTAAATACCTACTGGATCTCTGCTCTGCCCAGCACAAATTCAATGCACAGATGAATTCTAGGCAACTTCGGCAAACTTCATCAGGTGAGGTCTAAATGCACTTTTGTTACTGGGACCATAGGGCAAGGTTATGTTTCAGGTAAGGTACATTCACCAAATACGAGAATTAGAACCTGTCACCTCAGTTCCACTCAGCTTCAGTTAGAAAAGAATGTCTCCTACCACACTGAAATTAGAAGAGTCTAATTTGTCTGATTAAGTCTAATTTGGTATGTGCATGCGAGTAGGCATGTGCAGGGGGTGAAGAGGGGTTCTCTGATGACAACAATAACTATATAGCTAAAATCAGATTTAAGAAAGAAATAAGCATGATTTCACTTCCTTTCAGGAGAATTCTGTGGCTGAGAATTCTGCAGAAATATACCAAACTTACCCCAAATGTAACCTGAAAAATGTTTAATAGTGCCCAGACATGCTGGAGCTTAGTTATTTTGCATATGACAGGGATGCAACCAATGGTTCAGTCCAAGGACAAAGCCACTAAACCACTAAAGGCACATGAGTCATACCCACTTAACTGTATAAGTGCTAGCAGTTCTTATCTAAGATTTTGCCATGACTGTGGAAGATATGAATAGCACTTCCTCGGGCTTCAGATCTTCCATAGTTTCTAAGACAAGGTTTGGCTCCATCCAGAGCAGGTACACAGCACATCTCACCCACACTTCTCAGCATGTTCTGTAAAGATGAGTGAGGATTCTCATGGGGAAACTGAGGCATATAAGAAATAAGAGCCTAAGCTGACAACTGTCATCACTCTCGACTTCAGTGGAGCAACGTGAGTTTTCACTGGCTCATCCACTGCCTTGAGCAAAGATCATTTACAACCCCTGAGTGTTTGTGAGTGAGTCACTCCCCTGGTGAGTCACTGCAGGGGAATCAAGTGCCATGCCTTAGCTGCTAGGATGCTCCTTTCTGCAGTAAAACCATAAAAGTGTTGGCAACAAATGCTACCATGGCATGGGCCATGATGATTGATATACTTTCTCCTTACCACTAAAATTATTTCATGAAATGTGAAAAATTTGCACAAAATTGTTGCCATGGAAAAAGGTCCTAGGATGGCATTTAGGTTCAAGGCATCTTGAACCTAAATGTTTTTTGCTTGACATGTCCAGCTTCTAACATAATTTAGTGGGACTGTGCTTTATTGCATTCAAATGAGTGTTAATAGTGCATCTTACAGCTTCCTGTGTCACATTTGCTAGTGGTAATTTATCTTTAAAAAAATATTGCATTCCATATATAACAGAATAGAATTATTGAGAACTAAGAAAATTAGAACCCAAGTGCTGATTACAAGTACCAAATCACTGAAACAAGCCAGACTTACACAAGCCATGCGATCACAGGTTCTGGAGTTCAGTGTGTGCTCACTGTCCCAGAAAAAAAGCTTAGTAAGGCAGTGACAGGCAATAGTTCAAAATTCTGCCTTTGCCCCCACAGTGAGGCTGTAAGCTTCTTTTGCATGCTTCTGCTTCTGATGCACTCTTCAGATGTATAAGTCACCATTACTTCAAAACTTGAAGCAACCCTCAACTTCAGAATCACTGTGGCAACTCACAGGGTGTGCTAATACCCTGGACAGTTAAGCCTTCTGATGCCTTAAGAAATGCCTCTGATCAAAGGCACTGAGGAAAGAGGGAACCTAGATTTAGTGCTGCACAGTAGTGTTCTAGAAAGTTGTATTCAGGCTACCATTTGTTAGGAAAACACACAGGAGTTTAGCTGCCATGTACAAGCAAAAGTTAAGCTCATGTTTATGCTAGCCTGTATCAAGTCGAGTTTTTGTTTTACTTCCCTATGTGTCTCCAACTGCCTGTTGTCTCTCTGTCCTTCAAGTCTCCTCTCCACCCCACCCACGGAGAACCTAAATAAATTGATGTCTCTTTCAGCACCACCTTGTTTTAGAAAAATGAAATCTTTTGAGGGGACAGATTTGTATATAGCAGAGCCCAGGTCTCATTAAGCAAGTAGTAGATTTCACAGAAAGGTAGAAAACTGGATAAAAAGTGTTGCACCAAAATGGTCCCTATTTGACTTCACCTGTGCAAGTGACTCAGTTCCTTGGTGTCTCTCTGAACTTTGGAGGGCATGTGTTCCTAGAGGTCCTGTCTTCTCAGATATAAATATACTGAAATGGAAGGCCTGTGAAGGATGAGAAACTACCAACCTGGATAATTCAGACTCTGAAAGACAGATGTTTCTCATACGCCAATCATTTACAAAATACACTTCATATATTCAGGTTTAAATTACATGGTGTTGTACATTTCACCTGTCTTTGCGGAAAGTGCATTTGTAGTATAATTCACAGAAATTAAACCTAAATGCAGCATATATGAAACTTCTTCTACTCACCCCAAGGCCTAGATATCCTCAAGGATAAAAGAACAAATATATCTGTAATGTCAATATTTTTTTCTGGCATATTCAAAAGACTTTATTTAAAGCTCCTTTGAGCTTAAAAAGATGTGATAATATTGGTGGATTTGTCTTTGCTTCTTCCCCTCTCTTGTTTCTCATTCAGAGGACAGTAAATTTGTGGAAATAGACAAAGCAAATTCTGCATATGCAGCTCAGCGTGAACACCTTGCCCTTATACAGAGACTGTCTCGCTCAGAGAATGTGCTCTATGGAGCTAACCTGGAAAACCTTTCTGCTGGGATGATGAGCAAGTCTTGTGATAACCTCAGTGTGGAAACCAACAATAGGACTAGAGACAAAAGCAATCTTGGCAGGTAGGTTTGCTTTTTCTCTCTGAATATGTGTAAGAAGACTCAGACATAAACTACTTTTTTTTTTAAAGTTCTCATTGTGGTCACACCAAAAGGTCTGGGGCTCCATGGTGCCAGCAGTAGTCCAAATGTAGGAAGGAAGTTAATAGACTGACAAAGAAGAACTTGAAAAAGAGTGACATTTAAATTTGTACCAGACTCAAGAAGAAACCACTAATTGGGGGAAGTATAAAAATGAGGGAGAATACATGTAAAATCTTTAATGTCTGTGTATCTTCATTGGAAATCACAGTATGTGAACTAAAAAACCAACAGAAGCTGGTTTTGATCAGGAATGCAGAGATCATTAATTAGTTGATTTCTCCATGTCCAAATGTGCAAATCATAGGGAACAGTACAAGAACCTCTCCCTCTTTGTTGTGGTGCATTCACCTGTGTAGGTGGTTACTACAGCTGCACAGTCTCAAGGCCTTTGATGAATTCTAGTGCCTCTTAGAATACTAAAGGTTGGAAGATAGTCAAGGAGAACATGAACTACCAGAAAAACTTTCAGACATGGTTTTGTCTAGATGGACAGCAGGGCCAAAAATTCATGGTGAAGCTATGCTATGCTTTCCTGGTACCTGCAGTCAGCCCAGAGCAAAACACAGGAGGAATCAGTCATGAAATGAGTGGCCTAATGACAGCTGTTATTTGGAAGCAAATGATGGCAAGGATAAACTTCCTCTCCCCTAAATGAAATATGTCCCAGAAATCAGAATACTCATTGAGAGGCTATAAACCTGTGCATTCCTAACTTGCCTCTGACAGGCTAATGACAATGAAGAGTGCTAAATACCATTCCTGACTTTTTATTGTAACCCAGTTGTCCTTTCCTGCAGATCTGTATCAGGGCTATCCCAGTCAGAAATGCACATCAATTTGAATGGAAAGCAAAGGAGTTATGACTTCCTCTCTATCCATTCAACTCAGAACACAGTCAGTGGTGAGTATCATAATCAGGAAAAAGACAGTACTCTTCCATGTTTATTGTTCCAATAGAAGGACACCAACATATATTTTACTTACAGATTAAAGATTATCCTTTTTTACTTCTAGTCTTGGAAATTAAGTTTAGCAAGACCAGCTGTTTTCTTCCCCTTCTCCTTCCTGCATCAGGTCCAGCGGTAAGGGACTTCATGATAAAATGATTCTGTAATGGTGCCTGATGCTCTACAGAGCTGTAGTTCAGTTCACCCAGGGACTCTTGCATGGGCAATATTCCTGTGCTCAGAGGTCATTGTTTGGTTCAAAACTGACATCTACAATTCAATGTGTGAGCCAAAAGGGCCCACAGGGTCTAAGGCTACAGACCACAAGAGATTTTGTGTCCAAATCACCCTCAGGAAACTGCACTACATGCCTGACTCTAAATATTCTAATCTTAATAAGAACATTGCAGAAAAATGCATATTCTCCCAGAAAGGAACATTATAGCAAGAGCTTGCACAGCTCTTTTTTGAAGGAATGAAAACTTCGGAACACTTGTTTGAGCTTCCTTCCAGAATTATAGTGATTTAAAAGTAACAGTAATGTTGAAATAAAGGACAAAATATATATTAATTTTTGAAGTTCCAGTTTTGCATAATACACTAATATACTGTCTCCCTGCATTAATCTACATTTATTCTAGCTGTTTTGTTTCTGCAGCACCTGGATCACCAGCCATCCAAAAGGAAGTTTTGCTAAGTGGTCTAGAAAGAGAAATCATTTGTGTCAGCCTAAGACGTGATCCTAAGAATGGATTTGGTAAGTCAGGAACATAAATGTTATATCTGTTACTGGGACTATCAGATCCTGGTACTAACAATTAAGCTTGCTGACTCAGGCTGGGCAAGACTGTAAACTCCTTTAGTCCATTTATTCTTCTTATAGAGTAAGAGCACCAATCTTTGTGAAGGACTCAGAATTTCCAGGACTGAAAAGGACTAAGTGCATAAATCAAGACCATTATATTTTCAGAGGATTAACTAAGGCCACAGAGACCAAAGGAATCAAGTGCTAAGAGCAGAATGAAAGAAACATGGTTTTAGTTTGTATTTATCTTAGACCTTACAGGTAGTGCCTGTGGGGTGCAAAATGTTTATACAAACTTAACATGAATGTTTTTGACTTTTGGATTGTTATTTGGATAATATTTTTGTTATCTAATACCTTAATCGCACTGTATTGGGTTGTTGTGGATGAGTTCAGACAGTCAGGTTTCACAAATGACCATTAATACAACTAAAAATCAAATTTATAAATGGTGAAGGTCTATGTGTAACATCCTAATCCAAAATTCAGTTATTATAACAGTGAGAAGAATATATTTCAATAATCAGAGTCAGGATAGTGAAACTGAACTACTGAACAATGGATTTAATTTTCTTAGATCTCTTAAATTAGAAGTTTATATTCAGGCTGAGTTCAGAAACACTTCAGTTTTCCCGACTGAATGATGTAGAATGATGTTCAAATTTATCTAATGAGCTTTTATACCATTTCCCTCCTGCAGTGTTAAATGCTGCAGTCTACCTAGTTCATGACTCATGCAAGAAAGTAGTTAGAGTCATTAAAAGTACCAAGCCAGGAAAACATTGCTATTGGTAAATTATATCTAAATATAGATATATGTCCCCAGCACACTTTAATTATCATGTGAGTTTAAATCTCTCCCAAGTCAGGACCTTGATACCCTGTAAATCAAAGTTCCCCATCCTTCAGATCATGTACAAAACTTGTGCTATTGGAGTAAGAGCCTTTTGTGTTCCTAAGATTCATCTTTTTTAATACTGACAGTGTTTGCATTCTCATGCTATCTCTTTTTTGCAGGTTTTGTAATTATTGGAGGAGAAAATGTAGGAAAATTAGACCTTGGTATCTTTATCGCTTCAATTATCCCTGGGGGACCTGCAGACAGAGCTGGAAATATGAAACCAGGTCATTTTCTGTAGTTTTTAATTAGAATTAAAATACTTACATAGCTTAAAGTTAGCTACTCTGGATTTATTTCTTTATTTAGACGTGCTTTCTCTTGCTTTTATCTTTTTCTTTTTAAGGAGGACGACTCATCTCTGTGAATAATATTAGTCTTGAGGGTGTTTCCTTTAACACTGCAGTTAAAATCATACAGAACTGTCCTGATGAAGTGCAGCTCATCATCTCTCAACCCAAAGGTATAAAGGAAATGCCTCAGATGGCTCTGGGATGCTAGCAGTTAACTCAGGACACATATTTATTAGGCACTGGGATGTAGTACTGTGCTCCTGCTCCTGACTGACAGTTAGAACAACCACACACTAAAAAAGTGTAGATACCTTCTAGTAGGTATCATGTGATGTCTCTGCTACATCAGTGTGAAAAATCTATCATGGGATGCCTTGCTGAACAATAAAGGAATTGTAGCATTTCTTCCTCTGACAGAGAGTCACAGTCCTCTGCAGTGAGGAAGCAAACACATTTCTGAACACTTGAAATAGCAGGGCACCATTTTACACTAACTCATTTTGTAGATCTGATCTCACAATCAGTTGAAATAACAAGCTAATTTGTCCTCTTGTCCTGGGTTGTAACATTATTTTTCTTTAAGTTTACTTGCTATTTGCATTCAACAATGTCTTATTTTGGTATGGCTTTGCAGACATGTATGATGAAGGATTAAATGAAGAAAAGAATCTATCAAGAGGAAACAGCACTAGTGGATCTGAGATCTCTTGTGTAGACAGTGGGAGAAAAAAGATTCAGGATTGTCACACAGCTCTCCCCAGAGAACAGGACACAAATATTGACGAACTTGAGAAGACTCTCTCTAGGAATTTAGCACCAAAACTGGGCCCTAGGATTCCAGTTTCTTCAGCTGATAGCCTGGATATAGAGGTAACTGAGATTTTGATGCTGCTCAGTACTGTTACACCCAGCAGACAACATATAATAACATACCAGATACATGTAGAAGGGAAAGTAACTGGGAAGGAAAGGAGATAGAAAACCTTGAAAGAAATTACACTGGAAATGTCAAAATGATAGACATGTCTGGAACATGTGAATAAATAGGAACACTGTTCTACAAAATGTTTTATAAAATCTCCTTCTTTTTCCAGAGGAGGGACAAAATTTTTATTATTTTATTGCAATCTTACAAGTTTTCGAGCCAGTCACAGAACATGCCATGTCTAATTTCCTTCTTTCAGACATCCTCCCTATATATACTCAGGTTTTGTGCATTTAGACAGATTGCATTTTGAGTAGCATTAGCTTAAGCTTCCAATAATATCAAGGATATAAATGGTATTGCTCCAGGTTTACAGTGACAGCAGGATAAAACCTTCTACATCTTCTGGAAATGCTCTCTTTTCTTTTTTTTTTAAATTCCTTTCTCCCCCTTTCTTTTTTAAACCAAGATGCTGTAATGTCATTAAAGTTTTTATTTTTGACACAGGCAGCTGATTCTTCACACTTACCATCTCCATCAGAAACCAACTCAAAGGAAATCTACATGGTGGAGCTTGTTAAAGAAGATGGGACTTTTGGAATCAGCGTGACTGCAAGTGTTACTGTTAATCTTTATTTGTCTGTCAAATTGTTATCTGACTGAGAACAAAGACAGAAGATAGGCTGATAACAGAAACTGTTAGCATGGCACGTTTTAAACCTAAGTGTCCAACTGATTGACATAGAATGCATCAAGTACTGTCTCTGCTCATTTCCTGGTTCTTACCCACACCAGCTGTGAAAGAAGTGTCCTGGCATGTGGCACGTGGCAGCACAAACACTTTTTGTCCTTACTGAATTTGAGAATGAGATCTACCACTGAAAGCAGGGTTTGGTCAGGGAGGACTAGAGAAGGCAGCAGTAAAAACTGTCTGCCACATTTGGGTAACAAGTCCTTGTCCTAGCTATTTAAGTTGAATTTACCTCTCCAGGCTGAGACGTCTTTACAGTTTTTGCTGAAATGGAATGTGGAGCAACAGCCATTTCATTGCCTGCAGAAGAAATTAAGGGCCATTCTTTTCATCTGAATTTGGCAGGGGATGTAGATGGGCAGAACATGATTCTTAGGTTAATTTGGAATTTCTCTGAGTGCCCAAGTTCAGGTCCATGCTTGATATAATGTTTGAAAGTTAATAATTGAAGAATGGATATTGCACAGCTTATAAATAGGGCTAGAGAATAACTGAAAGATGCAAGACCATTTTATGTGAGCATAGGGAAAAATTTATGAACATTTAGTAATATTTGTATGTAGTCACATAGAAATACATTGAATTTTCCTGGGAAAATAAAATAAGATTACTGCCTATGGAAGTATATTACAACTAATGGGGTTTTGGAGTAATATCCTCTTTCCCTTTTCTCCATTATTAAAGAGGAAAGCAATTCCTGAAGCAGTTATTTTGCAATGCATGCGTAAGTTGCTTTGATTTTTACCAAAGGAAGAATATTTGAAGACTCTAACCTGTGGACATGTTTTGCAGGGTGGAATTAATACCAGTGTACGTCATGGTGGGATATATGTGAAGTCAATTATTCCCAGGGGACCAGCAGATAAGGATGGACAAATAAAGATAGGTAACATGTCTGACAATAGAACTCTGGGCTGCAGAACTCACTATTAGTGTGGAAAATGAAACACATTAAGGGTTGGAGGTGTTACAGCTGGGAAATGTAACGTGGTCCATCATTCCTCAGCCTGTCCCTGTGCTACATGTAGGGATCCCACTAAAAAAACAGAAGCCTCACACCAACATTTTAGAGTTATTCTCTGTAGCTGCCATCAGGCTAGTGACTGTGATCACTGTTACTGTGATAACCAGATGTTATCACTGCATTTACTTACAGAATACCTTGGAATGCTTTAGCTGCTAGTTATAGAATGCTGTACAGCAAGCAGAATTGCTTTCCTATGAATTAATATTAATTTGACACACATAAGCACAAGGATCTATTGTAACATGGGCAGTCTCAAGGTTTACACCCTCTGATTCTGAACATCAAAGCAACTGGATGTTCTTTTTTTTTTTCACCTCAGGTGATCGTCTGCTGGAAGTAGATGGCATCAGCCTCTGTGGCATCACCCACAAACAGGCTGTGGAACACCTTAAGAAATCTGGCCAGGTTTGTACAACAGCAGAGATCAATAAGATACCCAGTAGACTAAACTGGACTTAGTATGAAGCACAGTAGCCAAGCTTGGCCAAAAGAACCATCCCTTCTCTGTTCCAACCCCATTCCTCTAAACAGAAAAGTAAAAAGATGTATGGCTCACTGGGTAACTTGAACCTGTTCATCACTGTTTTAGATTGCCAAACTGGTTCTAGAAAGGGGAAACTACCACTTGGCAGAGCCGTGTCCGACTGCTAATGACAGAAAGGAGGACCAACGTGCAGTTGTTTCTGTGGCAACATCCCTCACAGATGGTACCAAGGACTGCTGCTTTTTGACAGATGGTAAGTGATAAAGAAGGAACTCAGGGTGACTTCCTACAATGTGCAGGAAAGGAATGAATGGAGAAAAATTCTATGAAACTTCTGTGGGTTGGAAACAAAACTGTATACTGAATAGAATTATACTATTCAATATTAATTACATTATCAAAAATCAATTCTGAACAAAACATTTCTGATGTTCATAGAGTTATAGTGGCTATATATAGCTGAATTTATCCTAGGCATAAATACTGTATCTCTCATCCTTTGTGAGATTAGGCTGGCAAGGGGACACCCCTGTCTGTGCAGCTGTGTCAATGTGACCAGGCTGTTACCCAGGGAGAGCCTCACCAGCACAACTGCTGATGCTGTGACAGTGATGAAGCTGGAGTGAACTGGAGACTGTCAGCACTTAATTACTTAAAAGCAGAAGATTTAGAGATCACTTACACAGAATTTAGTCAACAAATCAATGCTGTATCTTCTACTGAAAGTTGTTCAATAAACACTAAGTCTGAACCATACTTTTCCATTAAGCAGTTACTCCTCCACACTGGAATTCCGCTACAAGCAGAGTGTTTGGGAAAGGCCTGATCTCTCATTCTTGACTGGAAAGAGCAGTAGTTCCAATTCTAACTTCTGCTGTTTAGTGCAAGACCTAAACAAACACCAGGAAGCTACAGAATAGTAAAATCTATGCAACAGTTACATAAGAATGTCAGAAAAAGATAGCATATGAATCTCTTTGTGTGGTACAAAAAGCTTTTCCCTTTATGGGCTTGTACCAGACTGTGAACACATGCTGGAGTAGATTCCAGTTCTCCCTATTCTGACTGTGAGATTTCAAAGACTTACATAAGATAAAGGAACACCTAAACCTTCTTTTGACTTTACTATCAATAGGTCTACCTCTGCACCACACAGGGAAAAAGTTTTTTGAGAGTATAGTTTATACTGGCTCCTCAGGGGGTACATATTCCATGGTTACCACCTTTTTTCTAATCTCTGATTTGAGCAGATAACACATTTGAAGTGAAATTAACCAAGAATTCTGGAGGCCTTGGATTTAGTGTTCTGCAGATGGAAGGAGAAGCTTGTGAACACCTTGGAGGAGCTATTGTCAGGATCAAAAGACTGTTTCCAGGGCAGCCAGCTGAAGAGAATGGAGAAATTGAAGTTGGAGATGTCATTTTAGCTGTGAATGGGAAACCTCTCAAAGGGCTCCTGTATCAGGTAGCGCGAAGAATTATTACTGGGGCTCCATCTGGGTAACAGGTTAATAACCACAATGGATTTAAACTTCATTATCACCAGAGGGAGGTAGAATTTGCACAGAATTAAACTGATTACTATGTAGGATTCTTCTCAGAACTCCTGTGTAGAATTTCCTTTCTAAATTAATTCTGACAGCGAATTGCATCTGCTATTTAATTTATAAGTTTCTACCACTAATGTATGAATTCTTTTGTTAGATGCACACCAGTTGTTAATTAGTTGGAATTTTTGTTGCTGTTATGCATGATTGGAACAATTTTCCCCCTGTGGTCATTTGTGCTTTGTAATGTCATGCTGTATGTAATGTCCCAGATTCAAATTTCTACCAAGAGTGGTAAGTCCTGTGTAAGTTTTTAACCTGGAATGAGAAATTCTCAATGAAGAAATTAAATGGTAACAGCCTACATGTGGATTTATTTTTTTCATTGAATATGGCAGTTTGGGGAGATATGCTGAAATAATTGACAAAAGATGTGTTACTGCCACATGTGATTTGAATGAATTTTCCTGAAAATTCTGTTTTCTTTAAGAAAAGAAAATTATTTAACTGAAACCTATGTGCCTGATGGTGAAACAGAAGTTTGTAAACAGAACTGACTTTAGACACATGCTCACATACAAACTATGGTCCATTTGTATGACAATCCTGCAGTGGTGAATATTGGCCCTCAGACACTGCTGAGAGGTACAAATACCAGAAATGTATCATTCACAATAAGAATTTTTTCCATCTCAGTTGGTAAAATGACATGTATGATATATGTGTTCTATCAAAAATATAATATTCCTTCTTTCTGTTTAGGATGTCCTGCATTTGTTAAGAGGAGCTCCTCGAGATGTTACACTACTACTTTGCAGACCACCAAAAGGTGTTCTTCCAGAAATAGAGCAGTTTGCTCTGGTAAGGCAAAGCTTCTGACAGAAACTTGCTTCTGTAAACCTGGAAAGAAACTAATATATTTTCTATCCAGTCTTGAACAAGGCAACGTTCCCTTTTCTCCAAGGCCCTCTATTCCATTTCTTTCCCTTCCTGGTTTCAACTCAAGCTGCAGAGTTAAACTGGTAATTTCTCAGCAACCAAAATAATACAAATGTGGCAGACATGAAACATATTTATCCCAGTCCAACAGCTTTTGAGTTCTGTACTACCACTGGAGCACACACCCAAGTATGTCTTCCAGTGGTGCTTCTAAAAATGCTCTACCATATCCTCAGCCAGAAATTAAAGATATTCTCAAATGTAGCTATTTTAACTCCCCAAAGTGAGAAGAAAATGAGGAACTTCTCCTATCTAAACAACCTCTTAATGAAGTTAAATAAATGAAATAATGGTTTCAAGTGGTTATTCAGGTTCTTATTGATAGTTAGCAGAATCTGCAGGGGGAAAAACAAAACACAAACAAACAAAAAGTACTCTCAAACCGTAGACACTGCAGAGAGTAAATCATCACCATTAGATGTGCTAGCATTATTACTCCTGCATCTTGAACACACCTCATGGACACAAAGCAAGCACTTTTAGAAGGAATATGTATTTGCACTATTCTTGCTCCATTCAGAATGGCCCACTCATGGTTCCCATGCCACTAAGACTTATAGGCACCTACAGGCAGACAAAAATCAGAGTCAGAACCATCTCCAGGTAACAAACTGACTCCTGATGCTCTGCTTCAGTGTGCCCTTGGCTGATTTCTATGGTCAAGTCTGGAAGCTACTTCTATGAAATGAAGAGAATATAGACACAATGTTGAGGCATGATATGAACAGAAATATTAAAAAAGAACCCCTAGCAAATAATTCAGTGGTGAAAGTGATCTGATGCAGTAGTTTTGATTGGAACTCTTATAGAACATGAAAAATAAGCATTATGACAAAAGAGTTATTTGGTGAGAGAATACCTCCTTCTATGTTTTCTCCTCCTTTCAGCTACCATTTGGTATTTTTCCCATTCAGAAGCTCATTAATATTGCTTTTTCAAAATATTTTGGTCTTGAAAGAAAAAAAGATGGGAGATTAAAAAGGAGTCATACTAACCTTTCTGGGTTTTTTAATAGACTCCAGCACCATCTCCAGTTAAGGACTTGGTAGCAGAAATGCCAGGCAGCACAGAGGCAGGAAACAGTATGGATCAATCTACCAGTGATGGAGGTAGCACCTCTCCAGACCTGGAAGACTGCCTGGATTCTCCAGGGGGAGAAGATCTCAGTGAGCCTCCCGAGGATGACAGCTCAGCTTACGAAGAGCAGGAAGCTGAGTCTGAAGAGAAACCCATAAAGAAACTCCCAACTTCCAGAGAGAGCTTCTATAAGCATCTTTGGAAGATTCATCAAGAAACTTCCAGTTCTGAAATCTTCCACTGTCTAGAGGAGGAAGTGAAGCAGAATTGCTACTCACCATGTGAATTTGGACAGAGCAAAAGGTAGGGAATACTGAAATCTGCTCTGCAGCCTTTCCTTCGACTCTCAGAGCTTTGAAAGTTAATTGCTTGGGTTTAAGTACAGGGCTCTCTCTGCTTCTAATCACTCCTGATTACTGAAGATTGTATCATCTTATTCTGACTGGCCTAATCTGCTTTCTCTATTTACTCTCATCTTATTAGAATTTTGCATAAGTCTGCATTGCAAGATACTTGTAAGAGTTCTGCACCACTGTAATCATTTATGCCATTCAGATGAAGGTGATTGCCATTTAAAACCAGTGGAAAGCTTCCTGCTGACCTAAATAAGAAACAAATACTTTTTTATTGATTATATGATCTTTTTCTCTCTTTTTTATTTTTTTTTTTTTTAGAGTTAAATAGGCACCAGAACTTATTCTTATTGTGTGATCTCCTAATTTCAAATTTTTTCATAGGAAATAAAAACATCTCAGAAGACAAACTCTGATCAAGGAGGAAAAAAAGAGGTTATTTTCTGTTTTCTGGTCCTCAGAAGCCAATAGAATCCCTGAGCCAGAGGAATTATACAATAAAATATAGTGCAAATGGACTCAGTCTCCTTTTACACTCCTTTGGATATATCAGACACAAAAGACAATCCATTCCATTTTCATAATCTTTCCCAGTGCAAAAAAGTATAAATTATCAGAACAGAAAGGATCGATGCAGAGACAAGTTGAGTCTTTTAGAGGCCTTTAATTTACAGCTTTAGTAATTGTATTCTATTTCTCCATACAGTCACCTGAAATGATTTTGTTACTTTTGACACTCATCAAGCACAGCCCCAGACAGTCTCTGGGGAGTGACAGCCCTACCTGACACTGCAAGTCAAGTGGCATCATAATGGCAGTTCACAATTTTAGCTTCTCTTTGTCAAGTGGAGAATCTTCACTTGATTCATGAATGAAGCTTCTGTTTAATCATCTGCTTCTCTACTTCTGAGAGTAAAATCAGCAGAAATAAGTCTGCAGCAAACATATTTGCCAAGAGATAATACAGATTCAACAAAAGTAAGTTTATTGTGGGAAAATATGAATTCCAGGAAAAGTTCTGGATTCTTCCCAAGACGGAAGTTCTGAAGTAAATGTTTCTGTTTGATACATTTTCAGTATCATTTAGAATCAGCTTTTGCATTTTTAAAAGGCAGACAGAGAAGTTTAGGATATTATGCATTTTAAACAATATTTTAAACATAATTTCAATTTAAATCCTTCAAGCTAAAACTACATAAAATCCTCAGAAGGAAATAGGAATCAATAAAGGACTTCCTTTTGATTAATGAAGACATTTCTCCAGATTGCTCAAAACATTTTATGCAAATATATAAATCTTCTGATATTAATTTTACGGAGATCTTCTGTGATTTCATGTAGGCCAGGCAATTTTTTTTTTATTGGAGTTGTGTATGTTTGCTTGGGAGATGATGGACAGTTCACTTCTATCAAAGAGCAAAACATCCTGGCTGACTTAGATATGAATATGTCATTTTAGGTGTTTTTAAGATGAATGAGGTTTGGCAATATTTCAATCAGGATTGATATGACGAAAACATACTTAAAAAAAAAAAAAAAATGTTTCCAGCATTTTAATGAGTTTTAATGGTAAACTTTTGGGACACAATGCCACAGTTGTTAACTAGGTTCATGAAGGACAACCAAAACTATTAAACACAGCATGTATGATTACAGTCTGGGCTTGAACATCAAAAGTGCTGAATACCTTGTCTGCAATATAGTGGAATAGAATCAATAGTAATTTTAATTTAATTAATTTAATAAGTCCATTGATGCTTTTTGGACCACTCATATGCTTCAAGGCAAGCATAAAGCTTACAAAAAGGAGTAAGAATTTCTACTTTTCATGAAGAAACAGGAACCACTTCATATTTCATTTCTCTGGTCTGTGCCCAGTTATCAAGGAAAGACCTGTAGAAGCCAGAAATGTGGATGGAATTCCTTTTTCCAGAAAAAATGCAGTGATATTTTAATGTCCATACTGCTTACCAGAAAAGTTAATTAATTTGTGCATGGAAGATTAAATAATTAATGGTCTGGGCTTTGCCCAATTATTCTTTTTGAGAAGCAACCAAAGTACTAATTAATGCCTTAAAAAAAATAAAGTCTGCAAGATTTTGTAAAGGTACATAATTTTAATCTTTCAAGTAGCTTTGCAAAACTGATTACTTATTTGTTTTTATACTACTATTGGAGGATTCAGACAGCAATTCAATACCATAACTAGTAATTCAGTTAAAATAAGGTAATGCATAAACAGTAAACTTTACAGTGGCCATCCAATAAATGTATGGAGGAAACCCCCAGCACTGCAATCTTTTTATTTTCCAGCCGTGTATTTAATAAGAGTCATGATGACCTATTGAACACAAAATGTATGCCTGAAACTCTCTCTCTAACCCCTATTGATGAAGAGTATCTCACTGTCAGCTCCATGTCTGTGACCTCCCTTCCACGAGGAGGAAGCTTTGAGACAGTTTCTGCAACCACTGCGACCCCTCAGCCACGTGTCTGTGGTCCCTCCTCATCATCATCACCCCTGCCTGCTAGAGACACACAGGACAGTGACAATGAGTGGGAAGACTTGGAGGAACCAGAGGAAGAGAAGGAAGAAAATCAAGACTGCACTCAGGTATGTGATAGGCACCAAATTACCAACAGGGAGAATACAAGGGAAAAGTAACAGTTTTAAGAATGTTACTGCCTTAAACATTAATTTTAACTAATTTGCATGTGACTTTTTTTTAAACTTTCCTGAATATCCACAATCTTCAAATAAAGCAGATCTTCCACTATGCCCAGCTCTCCAGAATTCTTAACCATTTGCCTTAAGGCAATTTCTTTTTTCTTGGTATCTTACCATTTCTTCAACTTTCCAAAGTTCTACATTATTATTCTCAGAGTAAAAAGGCCTAAATGCTCTCTAGTAGCTCCTAAAATTAATTGGAGTCAGCTACTTGTGTTTTTTCTGTCATGTTTCAAGGCCATGCAGAAAATCACTTTGTTACAGTGATATTGCTGTAATGTCCTGATAAGAAAGTATGATCCTTGTGCTAATTATTATTCAAGATATAAGGCTCAGTCCTGCCAAATGCTGAACATCTTGCATTCCTACTACACTAATGAGCTCTGAATTCCTACTAATTTGAGAGCACTGTGGACAAAATTTAGCTTCAGGCATTTCCTTCAGTGGTACAGCAACAGTAGTAACAACAGTAAATCAATCTACATGAGCCTCCACAATTCTGGGATATGGCAGAATTCCTTTTGCATATTCTTGTACAATCTGAGGATCTGAATCCTACCTGCATATAAAAATTATGGAAGATGTTATTGAAGCAACAGAAAAGCCTACATCAAACATACCCTATGTTTGTTTTAATAGGAAATGGAGATCTTTGTGACTTTGACGAAGTCAGAGAACAATGGTTATGGATTCTCTGTAGTTCTTAACAAAGTGGACACCTGCCTGTACGTTGATGAAATCTTAAATGATCCTGCCCTTTCTGATGGAAGATTGAGAAGGGGAGACAGAATAATTATGGTACAGTAATTTTTCAAGTTTATGCAGAGGAGGAAATATTTGCAGATCAATGTCATTTAGCTTTGGCATTCTTTGTTTGGTATAACCAGTTTATAACATATTTTCGTATGTAAATGAATTATATAATAAATCTAATTTTGCTGACCTCAGACAGATAAATTTCAGACTGAATAGACTGCAGGACCAGGCAAAAAATATGAATCTAGGTGCAATACAAGACAAGGGAAACATTAAATTACTTCCCAATTAAATGGCACAAACTGAATTAATGTAATAAGGTGATAGGTGACCCACAAAGGATGCAGAAATTATGTTCCTTGTAATGTAAGAATAAAAGCTTTTTTCAGCCTGGTTCATATTCAATTTTTTGCATAAGACTCTCTTGTTTTTTGCAACAAGATCTTGAGTTTCAATGTGAAAAAAAGCTATTTTAATTAGCATCCAGAAAAATAAAAGTTCAAAAAATAAATATTACAGCAAAGTAATAATAAGGAAGCAAAAGCTAATTTAAGTTCATATGCAAAATTCAGAGTGGAAGGAGAAGTAAATGATGGTCAATGAGATCTACGACATGCTTTTACTGGTTTGTCATTTAGGTGAATGGAATTGATGTTACATCTCTACCATGCAATGAAGTCCTGACGTTGCTGCAAAGCTCTCCTCCAGATCTGCACCTTGTGGTTGGTCGTGCTGACAGCGACCCACGTCACTCAATTGGGCCAGATGAGATTCCTGAAATTACTCTCACAAAGGGTGCTGATGGACAGCTAGGTGTGTAGTAAATGCTGTATTTGCTGTTTGGGACAGGAATGACAGCCTAAGATAATCATAAGCAAATGTGGTCTTGGATCAGTATGATCCAACCTGACCTTGACACCTTTATGTTCTTCATGATCACCCATGACCAAGGAATGAGAGTTTTATTCTGGGCAACACCTAAGAGGGAAGACTAATATATCTTATTAGACTAATGAAGATAGCTGGAAAAATGATCTTTGCATTATCACTCTATTAACTGAACTTTCTAGCAGATTTCTGGTTTCATACTTTTATGTTACTGATATACATGAGTTTTGGGTAGCTGGATAATAATGTCTACTACCTGCGGAGACACAGAAAGATCTATTTGGGAGGGAAAGAAAATACTGATGGTAACGTTTAAGGATGAGCCACAAGTTGAGATTACAGTTTGCTATTCAAAAAACCTCCACTTGAATCCTTGATTCACCACAGACACAAGGCTTTATCTACATTGTGCAACACAAACGATGAAAGAAATCCCCATGATGTAAGTATGCTGATATTTCTGTAGCATGTTACAAGAACTGCACACAGATAAAACTGTAGACTCAGGAAACAGTATGGCTATATTTGCTCATGTACAACATCCTGTTTTCAGGTAGGAAGTAGTTTGTTCAGAGATTCCTTGAATGTTGTTTACCCTGTACAGGTAGCTCCTCAGCTGTCACAGTCCTCCATTCCCAATGGCACCCTGAAGACTGCAAGGCATTTAAATGTGCTGGTAATGAGGGAGCTGCTGCTATACAGCTCACTGTCCTATTGCAATGACTACTGAACATCAGGTGAAACAAAGCACTACAGCAGCACTGAAACAGAGATGGACACCACCATTTAAGTTTTTCCATACTTTTTTTAACATCTAATGGCATTTCATTTTTTCAGTCCAGCTTATACACCCCATCCTACTGGGGCAAGACTGTTATTTACAATGTCAGTGATTTCTTCAGCCTATCATTCAATGACTCACATTTATTCCACTTTAAGTCACTGACAGTGAAATTCAAAACACTATGCCACAAAAGATGCTTTCTCTGCATTATTCTAGGCTTGAAGCTGACAGGAGGAGCTGGAAGCAAGTTACAAGGTATTTATGTGCTAGAGATAGTGCCTGGCTCTCCTGCCAGTGTGGAAGGCAGTTTGCAGCCACAAGATCAGATTGTTTACATCTGTGGACTGTGCACTGAGGGCATTAGCCTGGATGATGCAGTGAGAGTGTGTGAAGCTGCCACCCAGAATGTTCGAATCAAAGCCACAAGGTAAATCTGAGTATACTTGGTCCTAATGCTAAAGCAAGTTTCTAAATTTTACATCAAGTCAGACAACACAAAACAGAAAAATGCTTCATCTCAAAGGTCTGAATGTTGCAACCTGATAAATAACATTCATAAAATATCTTAACTCCTTGTAATTTCAACTAACACAGCGAGTACAAGTAGACTCATTCAACACAAAATGAGAACTCTTCAAATTTCATCATCCAAAACCAAATGTGAAGCCTTTAACTGTGAGGCTGAGCACCATATTCATATGTCCCTTTCTCTAGGGAAAATCTTTTTATTTTCATCACTAGTGTCAACTTTCCCCTTACAATCTCAGATTCACAACTACAAGAAACTACCTCTGATCAGAAATTCTGAGCCAAACACTTTAGAAAGGTACTAAAAATGCAGAATTTAACCTGCAGCATGATCAGAAAATATTTCTAGGTGTGAACAATAATCAGCTGTTAAGGATTTTGCTCATCAGTTCATGGCTGCACTTTAGATTCATTGTGTTCCACAGTCTGATACCAGCTCAGGTCCTGGACTGATGCAGAAATAGCTTCCAAAGATCTCAGAGGAACGCTAAAATATTAACCCAAAGCATGTCAGTAACTGAGTTATGTAACCAGAGCATGTGACAGAAGAGCTGCCATGGCTGTCTTAACATTGTTGAGACTTTTATCATTGTTTTATTAATTTGTGCTTATCTAAAAGAAGAAGAAACTGCTGCCTCATTATACAACTTTCTGTGCAACAAGTTAGTAGGCAGCACCTCCTGATTGTCAGAATTTACAAACTAAGCAGGTAAACAGAAATTGGGTAAAGGAACTTACAAAAGAGCATTCCTATTTTATATAGGGGGTAGCCAAAGCTGAATTCAAATTGCACCAGAAAGCAGTTTTGTATTGTCCAGGTGATTTAACATGATTATTTTTTTCCCCAACACATTTCAATAAAATGTTTCACTATAGTAACATATTTTTAGATACTGGTATAAATTCTCTTTAGAAAAAACCCACTGACAAAATCATAAAGGACAACTACTATTTAGAAAATGGAATTTCTAAAAATAATTTTCATATGTGCTTTACAAAGCATGCAGCGCTTAATGGCTCACATATTTCACTTTTTCTGCCCCCAGAAATGGCAATCCAGTGGTTCCCATAGAGCAGGAAAATAGTAAGTAAGGCTAATATTTTTGGGGTTTAGTTGAAAACTTGCTTCTGATTTTGAAAATAAGCATAAGGTCATTAATTGCATTTAAAAGTTTTTAATAATTTGTATCTTGGCACTCAGTATTTCTGTTATGGCCATTTTAAGGGCCTGAAGTAATTCTGGTAGCTGTTTAAAGACAGAAATAAAATGTATAGTTCTCTGTAAAAAAAGTAATTTGTTAGATATTCAGTTTCTATTTTTTAAATTTGTTACTAAATAGGAATTTTATGTGGTCATATTTCAACATCTGTTTTGACTGAAACTATTCTCCAAGAAGTTTTCCAGCCCTTCTTGAGCCATTATTTAATATGAGCCGCTACTTCATCATCTAGACCACCTTTTTAAACTGTTATTAATAAACTATATAAAATCCGCAGGCAGCACTAATATCTGATAGCTAATATAAAAGCATTCCTATCAGGGGAGATATTTGTTACTCTAACTAATACAAAACTTCAGTAATCATCTGCACTGCAAAGACTTGACCAGAATTGCTTTAGCAGCAGAAGGAGTCTCAGCAAGCACAGGATGCACCTGCACCCTCAGGTGGAAGGAGAGGTGTCACATCTAGGTCAGCACATACAAAGAGTGTCAGTTATGCAAGTAGTACTTTCCAATCACACTTGATTGCATTAAGTCAGGCCTAACCCCAGTTTCATTTACCTGACTGGATATCTCCATTTATATATATATATATATATATATATACATATATATATATATATATATATATATGTCTTTTTTTTTTGTTTTGGTTTTTTTTTTTTTAATCATAGAAAGATGACCTCAAAAAACACATGGTGACACTCATCTGAATACTGGCATATGGTTACCTGGAGAACTTATTCCAAGTCAAGTTAGTTACAGGTTTACTACTTTGCCACATGTAGCCATGTGTTTGTTTCTATAAACTGAAACAATTTTCTACAAGATACAGATTAAGTTATGTGTACTCTCAGTTAACATGATAGAACTAAAGCACAGCAAATGTATATCCTGGTAGGACCTTGCTTACATAGCCTTGTGTGAGCTTTGCAGATTCAATGATTTCTCAAGACACTTTCAGATAGGTAACCAGACCTGATCCACCCCTGATGGAGTTATGAACTCTGTACTGGCACAGTTACCTGCCTCTCCTATGAAACAAGATGTGTAAGGTCCTGCACATGGGTTGGAGCAATCCCAGGCTGAGCAGAGAATGGATGGAGAGCAGCCCTGAGAAGGATTTGAGGGTGTTGGCTGATGAGAAGCTAAACATGGCTGAGCAAAGTGCAATCACAGGCCAGAAATCAAATCCTTGGCTGCACCAAAAGCAGTGTGGCCATCAGGTTCAGGGAGGAGAGTCTGCCCACTGCTCTGTGAGACCCCACCTGGAGTGCTGCATGCAGCTCTACAGTCCCCAGCATAAGAAGCACTTGGACCTGTTGGAGCAATTTAAAGAGGAGGCCATAGAGATGGTCAGAGGGCTGGAGCACCTCTCTGATGAAGACAGGCTGGGAGAGCTGGAGTTGTTCAGCCTGGACAAGAGAAGACTCTGGGGAGACCTTACAGCACGTTCCTGTTACTAAAGGGGTACTGGAGGGGACTTTTGACAAAGGCATGTAGTGATAGAACAAGGGGGAACGGCATCAAACTGAAAGAGGGCAGGTTTAGATAAGTTATTAGGGGAAAATTCTTTACTATGAGGGCGTTGCAACACTGAAACAGGTTGTCCAGAAAAGTTGTGGACACCTCATCCTTGAAAATCTTCTGGTCCAGGCTGGATGGGGCTTTGAGCAACCTGGTCTAGTAACCATGTCCCTGCTCATGGCAGAGGGGGGAACCAAATGATCTTTGAGGTCCTTTCCTACCCAAACTGCTCTATGATTCTATGATTCTTCTGTTCTACAGGCACTTTGAAAAACCTATAGTAATTTTGCATTTAGTGTTCCATTTGCTATCATTACAGATAGATTTGTAGATAAATCTGTAATAATTTGTGATTAAGAAAGCAAGCCTTCATTTTTATATGCTTAGTTACAAGAACACATACTAAAATTACAATTGCAACAGGTAACTTTTTATAAACTACAGGACATTCATTATTTTCTATAATTCATGTATGAAGAGTATTTTGTGGGAGACAGCTAAGATCACAAAAGTATGATAAAGCAAAAATACAAAACTGAGGGGTCTGGGTAGAGGTGGGAGTGTTCCTTCATCTGCCTGATCATTGCCACATGTCTAGAGTGACTCAGTCTGGTCTCTGATTGTTGTTACAATTTTTAAACTGGCTAAGATGCAACAGCTCTGCAATTCATTACTGAAATGTTTATATCTCTGTGCAAATTGGCAAACTTAATCATGCAGTGGTCTCACCCTGCTTCATACTGTATCAATATTGGATATTGATGCTTTGTTTAATATGCTAAGCCCAGGGTTTACATTCCATGAGTACATGAAGTTTAGCAGGAGGTCTGTCAGAACAAACATATGTGTATGTTTTTAGGGCCACCAGCTGAAACAGAGAAAGCAAATATTTCCTTGTCAAATGAAAACCTGAATTCCCAGGAACAGCATCTGCTGCATCAACATGGTAAGGAATTTTGTATTTTGTAATTAGGGTTAGTAAAATTGTATGCCTTCTCCTTGAAAGAAAATATGTCTATAGGTGATAATGGCATTGCCTGGGAAAGATTAACTCTTCATAAAAAAACCTGCCTCCCTCAGAGAACATTCATGCATTACTGTTGTGCATCTGGTGTATCTGTAGCACACAGTTCTTAAAGCTTGTTTTGGAACTTGCTCACAGGGAGGTAAAAAGGTCACAGTGTGGTTCACATTTCAGGAGTTTTAGGCTGCATAAATCCATAGGATTCCTTTTGCATTTCACATATAAAATATGAAATATAAAATGTTTTATTATGTCTCTGAATGAGATTTTGAGTGTTATACTGTAGAATATTTTACCAGGACAGCTATCTAAAAATTGTTGTTGCTTTTTTCACAGGGAAACATATGGAGGAAACAAACTGTGATGCTCAGCAGAACACTCCTGATTCTCCAGAATGTAAAGTAAGTGACACTCTGAGGTGTGAGGTGGTTCATCAAGTGAAGTGAGCTATATGGAGTGAGGTTTATTCAATAGTGGTGTTTAATGTATTTTCTTCCTCTCTTTCAAAATGTGAATATAAAACAGCTGGAAAGGGTCCTGCAAGTGTTGAATTGTATTTGGCATTCACAGAGTAGAATGCACTGGGCACTTCCTGGGGACACACTCTTCTGTTGCTGTTTTTCAATGCTTAGAAAGTGGCACAAGGAAAAGACATGTCACAGCATGGGATTCTGGGGAAAATATGTGCAATTGTGAAACATTTTCCACAACAGTCTTTGAAAACAGATTTATATGCAATTTTCAGATGGACATTTAAAAAGAGAGTAAAATTAGCCCAAATCTTTGCAGTACATGCAACACTGATATAGACCAATATGGTTTGAATCTGGCAAGATTTTTGCATTTTTAGTTATTTTTTATTTGTTATAAATTCCTGAATACACAGGAATGTTGGTTTTTGGGGGAAAAACAAGTTATTTCTATGCTCAGCATAAAATGCTTGAAAATTCTTACAAGTGCAAACATAATTTTGTTGGTGCAAACATATGGAAAGTAATATTAATTGAAATTATCCAAATTGGGACTGATATTTCATGTAAACAGATTAACTAGTTTTCAAAAAAAAAAAAAAAAAAAAGAAACAGAAAAAAAGAAAAACTCTCTCTTGTTAAAATTAGACCTGCAACTTGGCAAAAAAATTGGAACAATTTTCTCGCCTTTGATTATGTCATCACCATTACTGCTTCTTCTGCATGATTTAATTCATGATGGTCTATCTGTTCAACCTGCAAAAACAATTTCCAAGGCTGATATTTGTGGCATTGGAACTAGTCATGCTGCAAGTCATAAACATTTCTAGTTTGCTGCTATTTCTGACATAGTACTTGACCCTAAAAAAGCAGCTGATTTTAAAAGCAAATGAAGTGCTAAAGTAAAAGAGATGGAATGTTGGGCTTACAAGATTAAGATCTAAATCATATAAAAATAAGAGAATAAACTATGTACTGCATTACTGTCATGCTGAAGATATGAATGCCTCATTTGTCAATTAAGGTGATTTATTTAATATATTATAAAAGGATTACAGACATACACATTTCTTTGCTCTTAAGGGGTTATTTTCCCCAGCAGCAATTATTAAAAGGAGTATGAAAACAAGTATGTACTCTTTTCATTCTGATACATACATGCAGCTGTTATCTTGATCCTTGGAAACTCTATAGATCTATTCAAGAGTAGGAAATATCCCATAATCCACATCAGACAGTGAGGACTGTGGGAATAATGGGAATCTTCAGTAATAAAAACGCAAACAAAATACAGTCTTGAATAAACTCCACTTTATACTGCACCCTTGTCTATTGTAGGACTTCATTATTAAGATTGAGCTGGAAAAAGCAGAAAATGGAAGCCTAGGATTTGCACTGGTAGGTGGAAAAAATGGCAGAGCTATCCTAATAAAAGCCATCAGCCCAGACAGCAGTGCAGATCTAGATGGGAGACTTCAAGTCGGTGACATCTTACTTAAGGTAATGTTTGCTCTTCATTACTTTGGCTTACAGTTTCTCTACTTTGTAATGAGCTCAATAGTTCAATGAGTTCAATATAAAGGTGGTGCAGATTGGAAATGTGATGCTGCTTTGCACAGTAACACCTGGAAGGTGGTGTCCCTCAGCTCCTGCTGGTCAGGTTTGTCCTGGGGCCCTGTGTCTTCCATGGGACTGGACACTTGAGCAGAGGCAGACTCAGAATCACAGAGCAAGCAGCCAACTGCACCTACTCCTGACTGTAATTGTGTCTAGTGAGGATTACAGAGAAAGTCCAGGGAAACCAGAGTTAACTGGCCAAGCATGCAGTTCACAGCTAATACCAGGAGGCTACCGGGAAGAATCTGTCATGGTGCCAGTTAGGTATTATCAAGAGAAACAAAAATCACTGGAATGAGGGCTTTTGAGTCTTTATTTAAAAACTTACTATCCTAGTCTTGCTACCTTTTAATATAAATAATAATTTTTTTGTTACCCCTAATTATTTTTTCTTCTCCCCCCATGAGTGTCAAAATTGGTTTTCATTTACTTCCTTCTCTCCTTCATATTCTCACGGAATAATGGGGGAAAGCCCACTTACTATCTCAGATGATAATTTTGTGGTGTCCTGCTGTCTATAAAGATACAGAGATCAAGGAGAATGATACGAAGGAAGACTATATGAAGGATCAAGGGAGTTAAGAGAGAATGAGAATTCTCTCCCACAAATGGGAGAAAATGATGACACGTGAATTACAAAGAAGTTATATAAAGATTTCCCAGTGCTAGGATATGTGATTTTAAAAAGGCTTTGTGTTACAAGAATCTGGAAACACACATCATTGTATTTTTCAGGTGAATGAGACTTTTGTGTCTGGTCTGCCACGGCAGACAGTTACGGATTTGCTGCGCAAGGCTCAGGGCACTGTTCAGCTCACTGTCTGCCGAAGCGTGGCTCTGCACTGGGCTTATTCAGGCAACCAGAGCAACACAGCTCCCACTCCAAACACAAAAGCAGAGCCTGGTAAGTAGCTACATCCACTCACCATATGACAGAAGTGGGATTACCTGAATTCAACTTTGGTATTAACAAAACAAGTCAATTTTACAGTTAGTCCTGTTTCGTAGCTTTAGGTACAAACACATTCTTCACCCTGTTTTTAGCTCTGGCTAAACTGCTCAAGACATAGGACCACAGGGAAGGAATGCCCAAGTGTGATTTTTAAGTCTAGGAACAAAGTTGTAAGACCCTCAAAGATGCTTTAACTCAGCTTAACTTTTTAAGTCATGAATGTTGTTCTCATTTCACCCCATTTTATGCAATTCACTGATGGAATCACAGCCCATTTTTGGCTCAGTTGCTAAAATACTTCTCCCACAAACTTCTCATCCTATCACTCCTACTTATCTCCTGAAAGCACTACAACTCCTGTTCTGTCTGGCAGACAGATCCTCTCTCTTCTGTGCTTCTTCTTGCTCAAATCCAGAAGCCTCTGCTCCCAGGTCTATTGTTATTCCATTTGAGGGCACACCCATCTTGCATAGGGCAGTGGTTTCAGGCATGACTAACTCTATGGAAGAGCTTTGTGCTATATGCTATGCTCTACTGAATACTCAAAAATCACATACTAATTAAATCTGGAAGTGGAAGCAAGGATATAAAATTACCATTAGATTACATACCTATTGTTCTCAACTTTTTATATCTTTGAATACTGAAACATTTCCTATAATGGAGAAACCTAAGTGGGACAGATTTAGAATTCCTCCTTCTGGCCTGCTAGTTACAAATTGGAGGCTTTGTTTCAAGTACTCTTAGTCAAGAAGACACTGCTATTGCCACTTTCTTCTTAAATGACATAGGTGAATTACATAGTTTCTGGGAAGTTTAAACTGTTTTCCTGCAAAACACAATGGTATTATGGAAGTACTGGCAGCAAAGTTAATCTATGGTAGTTTCCCCTTAGCAGTGTGAAGGAATGAGCTGGGTTAGAAAGAGTAGATTTAAAATTTTCTGGTTTTTTTATAGCTGCTGTTGATACAGGGCTTCATTTTAGTGCATTTTCTGGCAGTCTGAATTATGCTGGCTTCTTTGGTGGTGGCATATGGCATTTGTGCTCTACTGACCCTCCCAGGCACTCACAAGAGGGAGATTCCATGCCAGTTTAAGACATTGTATCTCAGTGCCCCATCTGAGGTCCAAGTCCTTAGGTCTAAGCAGCAGAGAAGAAATGAACCTATATTTTCATGCATTTGATTTTGTTTTTGTTTTCTGGTATTCAGCAAGTGGTGAGGAAAGCCTGCAATCTCAGCCTGTTTTCAGTTTCAAGGAAGAAGGCTCCAACCAAATGTGCAATAAGGTAAAATCAGAGTTTTCAGAAGCTATCAGGCAATGTACTCATCTGTTTGTTTACAGCATGGGTTTGCTGCAATGTGGGCAAGAACCACACCTTCTTAATGAAAAAGAGTTTAATGTGAGGGAAGTGTGCTCCCATGACTGGAGCTGCTAACATTTGAGTGACTCAGGATTCCACTGAGATAAGAGCATATGATAAGTACAGTACATATGCTAAAAGGGTGGAGGGAAGAAAGGTTGTATATGCAAGTCTTGTTCTGGTTCTTTATAATACTGAAGCAATTTATTAATTTTACCATTCTTTCAGTATTTCTAATTATAAGACATAAGACTTCTATTCAGCTATCTCCACTACTATTCAAATAATTCAAATGCATCTAATTTTTTTCAAACATGGCTATGATTTTGAATCTTAGTAAGTCCTGCAAGACATTCCACATTAAATATCAGAGCATCTATTATTTCTAAATTTAAAACTGTAAAACTCTTCAGAAAATGTCAGAAATTTAGGTCTTCTTATCCTTCAGAAAATAAATTAAAAAACCAAAACCCAATTCAAGTAATATAATTGAACTAGAAAAAGAAAAATGGCTAGAATCCTTGCCATAAACAAGCTGAGAAAACCTTGAAGAGGAATTTGTTTGTGGAATTTTTAAGCATGCTGTTGGAATGGGTGTTGAAACTAAACTTTTAGAGGCTGGTGAAATATAATATCAAAATAAGGTCATATCTATAATCTGACAGAAGTATACCCAACAATAATATCAATGAAGAGACAGCAGAAAAGTTACAGGTTAGCTGTCAGATCTCCCAGTTAGAAAGGTATTAAGGGAAACATTTAGTTTTAATTTATGTTATTAATTCTATATAGTTCAGCAAAGCATATGCCAAAATTTAAGCATGTGCTTAGTGTTTTCCCTGAATTGGTTCTCTTAACCTCTCTCTTCTTCATTATTTCTAGCTTGCCTTTAGTTGTCTTTTATGAATAGAAACTTTCTGTCTTACTTTACAGAGCACAGCTCCATCTACTCCAGATATAAACTTTGAAAATGACAAGCTACTAAATAAAAAAAGTAAAAATGAAGCAGTAAAACATATTTTCTTTGCAAATAGAAAACAAAATCAATACAGCAGTCTCTGATCTATGTAATCAGGGGGTGCAAAAACTGGGTAGATGAATTCAGGCTTAAATCAGCAACTATAAACATCCCTATTTTAATGGGGAAATACACTCACAAAATTAAGAAAATAAAGTACAAGTGTGAGATGCCATTAAGATTCTCTGAAGCATTCAGTATGTGAAGTATCTAGAGTGTTTTCTGAGTGTGTCTGAAACATTAGGTAGTGAAAGAAGAAACACAAATTTGAACTAAAAAATTAAATAATTATTTATCAAGTTTTACAGCTACTTTCACATACTAACAGCAGATATCCTGCATCATTATTTAAATGCATGACCTAGTTATTATTCTTTAGGATGGAAAAACAGCCACCAATACTATTGCTTCTATTGCTTATGGAGGTCATCAAGGGTCTGCCTTCTGTGTTAGTTGAGCACTTCTTCAGCAGAGCACCTTCACCCTGCTTCTACTGTTGGCATCATTGTCTAAGATAAAAAAAGGAAATTATTACCAACAGTTCATCTCAGAAACTGGTGCTTCCTGCTGCCAAGAATAGGGAGGGGAACAGTGTCACTCATGATTCCTGTGATTGCATTTTCTTCCTGAGATCAGAGAGGATATAATAAACTTGTCATGTAGAGTGTCTCTAAACTGTATTGTTCTATCTTTCAGAAACTTACAAATGCAGCTAATAAAGCTTTTTACTGCAATCCACACTTTCTTCTGGAAGTGGAAACTATCATATTTTCTCTTTCCTCCTTGAGCAAAGGACACATTTCTGTCATAAATAAGAAGTAATGTTGATGAAAGTAGCTATATTCTTGATGTTTCTGTATACTGATTTTTCACAGCTTTTTCTCATTTGAAACCTGCAGGATGCAGAAAGAACAGACAAATCTCCTCTGCAAGGTCAGCTGGCTGGACAAGACTATAAGGATATCATCAGTAACATTTTAGACAGGTAATTCTTTCAAATGAAGTAAAACTATTAAAATAAATAATATGAATGAAAATTATTTTTATACTTCCAGCTCTGTCCTAATATGGTATAAAAATGCCAAAACATGGGTCTATTGGAATGCAGCTCCACCTGCAGGAAAAGCTGCTAAACAGCTTCCACACAACTACTAAGACAAGTGAATTGAAACTTCCAGGTGTGAGGGCTAACAATTGAAAAATATCATACATTAAAATGGTCTCTAGCTCTGAGAAACCTTACTTCCAGTAATTTTTCTGTACCTTTATATCCAGAGTATGTTCTTACCGCTGAATAAAAAAAAATAAAAATCACATACCCACAATAGCATTTTTCAGTAGCTATATTTTCAAACAATATTCCAGAAAAAATGCTACTACAACTCCTTGAACTTAAGATCTTCAGAGTTCTGAATAATAGTTGCTCAAGAAAGTTAAAAGTGAGCACAAATAGATTAAACACAAAATCTTTGTATGGTTCAGATTATCAAAGGTATTATCAAAGCTTCTGCCACTTCAACTGACATTGTTTTACAGGTCACAGAAATGTGCAGAATGTGAAAGCTGCAGAAGAGAAAATCAACAGTCTGAGTCAGGCAGCTGGAACAATGAAGATGATGTTATGTCCCACAGGATTCCTATTCTACCAAGAAGTAATCATGTGAAAACTTCTCTTGTTTCCTCAACAATATAGCCCAGAACCTCCATATATGTACACTGAGAACAACACTAGTCCCTTGTATACAAGCTAAGGATTTTCAGTCTAAAAGACCAGGGCATTCAGGACACAATTTTTTACCACTGATGCATAAATAGGCTATCCAAACTTTTGTAACTCTAAAATGAGACATACACCATAAGATCTCTTGTCTACCTCTTACTGTTCCCATACAACTTCACAAAAAAAGTAAATGAAACACTTAAAAATGCAGAATGAAGGGTCAAATTCTCTCTCAAGACTTTGTTCCCAGAATCACTGAATTTCAGCCCTCATGACAATTTTATTAAAAACTCTTGAATTTATGTGCTTGAGCATGTACTGAAGCACTTTCTAAGCTCAGGTGCCAAAGCCCCTCTGACACCAGAAGTATTTAAAGAATCTGCCTAATTGCTCCTTTATGAAAATTAAGCTCCTTCTGCTCCAAATGAGAATAATCAGCATACTGAGGATGCTGCACTATCTCACAGATTCTGTGAAGTACAGATTGCTCTCTCTCCTTGATTCTTCTCACCCAGTAGAAGCAATGAGTTGCTGATGGCTCTTGTTAGAAGTAAAACGCAGGTAACTCCCTCACACTAGCAAGCCTTGCTGGCCAGAAAACAAAATTATAACCAATCTAGCATTTACCTGCACAGAGTTTGGGGTTCTTTAATTCCCCTTGATTTGGAAGGAGAAGTGTAAGGGAAATAGTGTGCTCTGTCTGGAGAGGGGATCTGTCTTCACTGGCACTCTCAACTAGATAATAGGAGCCTCTCTGAGGGCTAGAGAATGGAATGCAAGCTGAAAGTGTCTCAGTAGTTCAGGCAAGGCAGGGAAAAGTTGTAGCCCAGACAAAAGCACAGCAAGCACAAGTCTATTGTAACAGAAATTAGTTAAGAGTAGTGATGATGCCTTACAAGAGGAAAGCAGAGCATTGCTTCTTGTCTTCATCCAGCAACAAACCCCTGGAACAGCTTTTCTTTGAGACAGCTGGTATGTTACTCTTTGCAAACAATAGTCTATGACTAAAAAACCCAAATTCCATAATTCCTCTGCCTCAAACCATTGCTTTTTACATAACAAGCTACTGGTTTTACTCAATATGGGGACAAAAGCCTTTCTATCACTCCAGTAAAGTAGGGATATTTCTGGAAATGCAATGCTTATCATTTTTTTTAATCTGTCAAGTACATTTCAGGATGAACTAAGTAGTAAAACTGAATCCTGACTTTGGTTCAAGAAAGATAGTTAATATCTTGTTCTTGAAGGTCAATGTGAGTTAAGATGAGAAGAAAAATATATTTGCTTACTTTAGGAAGGAAGAATTTGCTGTGATTATTCCTAGCAGTAGAGTGTGGCAATACTAATGGTCATGGAGGTGTTGAAAACACGAAGATGATTCTCTGTGAAAATACAGCCATATATCCTATACCAGTATAAACAAACATCAAAATCCCCAATTTTCCAAGAACAGTTCAGAAAAGACTGTATTTAGAAACTCTGTGAGGAAATAACTTGCAATAGTTGGATCTGCTTCCAAATAACATGAAATCTGGTGCTGCTTGTATCCATGATATTGACTTATTCTTCTTTCTGCTGTGAACATAAGTTGCAAATATTTTCTTCCATTTTCAAACATTTCACTTCCACAATACAAGCAGCAAAACATATATACATACTGCAGCTCCCTAGTTTCTAAAGCCAAGATTCTGCATTATGAACAATAATAATTAAAAACTTGTTCTTTTGTTGTTGTGTTTTGGTTTTTTGTTTGCTTTTTTGTTGTTGTTGTTGTTGGTACATAGACAGAACCTTTGCTTCTGGAGATGAACTGACTCAGTTAATTAACTTGAAACCATCACAGAGTGGAGTAGATCCAAGGAGTGGCATAACAGGTCTAATTCAAGGCCTTCAGCTGCGGATTGAGAATCAAGAGGTGCTAAAGGAGTTTATGGTAAACTGTGATTACTTTTTAAGAACTAACAGTTCAGTACAGCTAAGAAAGTGACTTTTAATAGCCTTCTGTGTACTGTATGGGAGCTCAGCTTGTATATCTTTACTGAATTCTTTTACCTTGACAGTTATTCCTGCCAAAATGGGGTTTCTACTCTGCTTTTGGGTGACAGTACAGTATTTGCATCTCTCTCTTTCCATGCATATCAGCCTTACACTGTTATCTGTTTAAAGATACTGCCCATATAGAAAGAAAACAAATAATGTAACATTCATAATGTAGATTAGAATCACTTTTTCCTATACTGAGTTTTTCTTATTACCCCCTCAGCTCTGCTGAACATCTGCCTAAGAACTAGGGGCTGTACCTAAGCAAGAAATCCATGCTGCTAAGGATTCACTAGTGTAGAAATAATTGAGAGGAAAATGTTCCACATAATGGAACACTCCAGTCATCCATGGAACTCATTGCCACAATTGATACTTTTATGGTCAGGGACTTAGTGAAATGACAAAGAAAAAATAATGTACCTCCACAGATAATGAAAACATAATTACATCTGATTGCATATAAACAATGGAAAAAAAGTTAAATTAGGAAGACTTGTAAAATCTCTTTTTCCAGAACATAAACAGAGTATGCAGTTATCATCAAATTCCCAAAGAAAAGGTTATTTTGTAATTCTTCAAATACTACTGGATTTTCCTTTAAAGGACATGCTCATTACCAGTGAAATAGATGGCTGTTGCTTTTCTATAGCAATTCCAATGTTATCAGTTTCTTACACTTGCCTTTAAATCACTGACTTTCTGGGTACAAAATCCCACAGGCTGAAGTGTATAGGATTTGCTGACAGTCCCTGAAGGCTCAAGAGCATGCATTAATTTCCATTCATTACATTCCATTACTGATGTAGGTATAGCTTACTATGAGCTGAGTCATACATCTGCACAGAAAATATAAATATCTAATAAGTAAAGTGCTGGTTACCAAAGGCAGTGGATATTTCATCTGAGCAAAAGCTGCAGTAACTGATGAAAGTGTTCAAGAACAGTCACATATACTTCTGTTCATACAAATGTACAGTGGCAGAATGTGATGGCTGAGTATTGTGCAATGAATAGCAAATAGGTAGAAGAATAAAAAAAGTCGAGGTAACACAAAAATGTACATGGAATGAACTTGCACATTCCTGCTTCTGACTACTCTGCATTCAATTTCCCTAAATTTGCTGTGAAGTTCTTAATGACTGTATGATTTGCACTTAATATCATTGGTGTTGTTCGCTATATTCACCACTTTCTCCACCACTGAAAATATTCACTGTCATTATTGCACTGTTATTAGTGCAATAGACAGTGCTTTATTCATTGTGTTATCAATCAAAAATGCTGACATTTGGCCAAGACAGTATTCCAAACATTTATAATACAGCAAAATACAGCAGCAACTTGAAATTATGGGGTCTGAGGATGAGGGTTGGAAATATCACTTGAAAATGCAGAAATATTTTGCAGGGTGAAGAAAATACAAAGCAAACTGAATTCCTTGCCTAGAAGTTTAGAGAATGATGTACTGATTCTCTTCTGTAAGAAGTCTATTTGCCAGTCTTGGGTTATGTACAGCAGTAAAGTTTGTTCACACTGACACTGTCGAAGTTGTCTGTTGAGGATGTGAACATGGATTGACTATTTCTTCTTTATCTAGGCTTTAGAACATATGAAACCAATAGATGACTGCAGAACTGGCAAAGCACCAGAAAACCAGAAGAAAAACAGATACCGAGATATCCTTCCATGTAAGTATGCACAAAAAAATACATTTGGTGAACAAAGTCATCAGAGAAACACTAGAAAACTTTCTGAACCCTCGATGTCTTTCTAAACTGCAACAACAAGACAACACACACAAAAATTTGTAGCATCTCTATATATCAGTGGTGTAGTATATATATATATTCTTAGAGGCTTTTCTGGTTTATAACACCAATATCCGGTGACTACATTCCTATAAAATACAGGAAAAGCAGTGTTGGGCACACCATTTTGGAACAGTGGCAAAGAATTCTATAGTAATTAGAAGGCTTTTCACAGTGTTATACAAGTACCTCAGGAGAAATAAAGCTGCATTGAACCATACAACTTATCTATGGGAGTTCCTACTTGAACTGATTAATATTAGTGGTCCAATATATTCTAAAATCCAGAGGTACACTTTTCTGGGGAGACTGGTTTCTATATCCTGTGGCTGGAGATGGCAGAACTCTGTTTCAGATCCACAGCTGAAATAGCATCTTTCTGTTTCTGTACAGATGATAAGACACGAGTTCCTCTGGGAGAAAAGAATGGCTACATTAATGCAAGCTACATTAGGATGAATGTTGGAGAAGAGGAACACTTTTATATTATAACCCAAGGGCCTCTGCCATCCACTATGGACGATTTCTGGCAAATGGTCTGGGAGAGTGAATCAGATGTGATTGCCATGATGACAAAAGAAGTGGAGCTTGGGCAAGTTAAATGTCATCGATACTGGCCAGAATCTCCCTATAACTCTAAAGACCTGGCTAATTTCTGTCTCAGGTTACACAATTACCAGATTCTGGAGTACTTCATAATTAGAAAAATAGAAATTATCAACAAGCAGGTAAGTTGATTTAATACCTTCATATATGATGAAATTGATTATGTCATTTACATGAGTGGATGGACACAAGTAATTTTGTTTGCTTCTTCCATAATATGCACTCAGTATTTTTAGGGATGAAAAAATCTGAATAACAGGCATGAAATTAGGATTAATGAGGTGTTTCCTTTTTGCTCATTGCATAAGCAATGGATCTAATATTACATACATTTGGACAAGAGCTTCCAAAAATGAGACCTCTAATAGTCACAGAACTGGTGTGTTCAATGTTTTGCAGAATGTTTTGCTTACTGTTTCTTACTGTTCTCATTAAATCACATCCATGACAGAGTGGATTCATATTCTGTAATGGTGGTGGGATGGAAAGAGGGAAAGAAGGTGGCTTTCATCCTAGAATTTAGAACAGATGATACTTTTTTTTTTTGTCCATGAAAACACACAAGCACACATAAAACTACAAATCTAGCAGCAATTTTTTAGAACCTTAACAAATACAGAATCCAGGTGAAAGAACATGGAAAACAGGGCAGGTATAAGTCCATCAGTCTTGTCTCAATATTAAGTAAAGCTATGAAAAAATTTCTGTAGGATGTATTTTTTAGTGGCATGATTTAAAAACTTGTGCCAGACTAAACATGGTGCCTTTTCCTTCAAGATAAAAATTTCTCTATTTGAGGAAATTCACCTTATGTCACTCAGTGTGAAGCGTTGTAAAGCATTTGATATGAGTCTTCCCAAAAGACTACTAACATGGCAAGATGGAACATTATATGTGATTGTTTCAATGAACATGTTGTTATGTTTGCACTGAACTAGTAACAAACACTACAGAAAGCCACAATTACTTCAGCAGAAATCCATACTTATATTCAAATCCTTCTGATAGTAAAAATCCAGGTATTTAGCATTCAGATTTTAACATGGCTTTGTGAACTGGCAACAAGAAATGTTGATCCAGGAAAATTCAATTAATATTACTCTAATTTTCTTTTTCCTTTCTAACCAACAAATGACATAACTACATTCTTTCAAGGCAATAGAGTAACTTCAGTGTCTCATAAAAGTCATATGAAGTAAATTTCCCAGGCCTGTGTTTCTGAGTGCATTTCTTGAAACCTAAAGAAACTTCAATGGAGTCAAGTATGAAAAGCTAAGGAATTGAAGAGTAAACAAAAAATTTCGAGAACTAAGGAAAATTTTCCTTGAAAATCCGTTTTGAGACTGGTAATTTTTAACCTTCCTGTTCTCTCTCTTCCAGACAGAAGAAAAGCGCATTATAAGTCATTTGCAATTTACCACTTGGCCAGACCACAATACTTCCAAACTGGCTGAGCAGCTTGTAAAATTTATTTGTCACATGAGAAGAGCTCACAGGACAGGACCTATTATTGCTCACTGCAGCACTGGCATTGGAAGAAGTGGAGTTTTGCTGTGTGTTGAAATTCTTCTCAGCCATATAGAAAAAGATCTATGTGTAAGTATCAAACAGGTCATTGTTAAGTATTACAAAGTGGTATGATCAACAATATGGTGGGGGCATCTTAGAACAGAATAAATCCTGTAAGAATTCACCCTAACAAAATGGAATAAAATCAGCTCTCATTGCTTTATACAAGAAAGATAATAAATACAAATATACTGTTTCTAAAAGAACTGTCACCTCTCCCCCCATCTGAATAGGCTTAAATCATTCTTTCTAACTTGCATGTCAACCAAATAAAAACTGCTCTCTTCTGATAGTTCAACATCAAGCAGATAGTGAGAGATCTGCGAGATCAGCGTTTTGGCATGATCCAAACTAAGGTAAGTTCTAAATATACAACCAGATTATTTCATTAAAAAAGGTCCAATGGTACAGCTCCCCATGCTTTGGGGAGCCCCCCAGATTGGGGCTTAAAATATCATTTTAGTACTCTCATTTGAGGGGAGTAACAGCCTTCTAGGCAAGTGGTGTCTAGTTTTAAATATGAAAGCTTATCCCTTAGTAAATAAGTGAAATAAAAGCAAAGCAGCAATATAGGACAGATACCACATAGTCCCCTTTCTTTTCTAGAGTAAGAAGAAAAGCAAGTGTCACAGAAACAGTGATTTACTATAAACCCTACCCTGCACAATTACACCCTTCAGCTGAATTCTTGCTATTGCTGAGTTACCATCACCAAGTAAACTCTTCTACTCCTGAGCTAAACCCACTCCTGAAAAGATTTTTCACAGAGAAAAAGACTAGATGCAGCTAACTCACCTCAGAGAAAACACTTGGTGAGAATAAAAGCAGGAGAAGACTAAAATAAGTTCTTCCTATAGGCATTTATTTTAGCACATGCTTTGATATATTTTTCTTCAGGGTCATGATTGAGCATGTGACCAAAATTAAGCAAACGTATAACCTTCACTATCCTTAATGAGAGCTGAGCACATGCTTAAACTACATAATTCTGTACTTTTAGCAGTTATGGAACAAAAAGAACAAGAATTATATTAAATATGTAAGTTTTTATCCATATGAGAAAGATGCTGATGCTATAAATATGTAATATACAACATATAAACATGTAACTTCAGCTAGTCCATCCTTCTTTGTCTAGAATTTATATTGAATGTAACCAGGTGTTTCACACTGGTGTCTCCACACACAGGATGAGTATTTATTCTGTTACCAAGTTGTGCTGGAAGTCCTTCAGATTCTCCAAGCAATGGATTCCTACTGAATATGATTCCTACAATATGACTCTTCCTGTTCCTATTCCACTTGGACTCCAGGGACTGCTCAGCAACAGACAACACAGACAAGTGTTATATTATACACTTTTTTAGATTACACTGATTTCAAAGTGATTTTAAAACCTTGCTTAACATGTCCTGTGTAAGTCATTTATTTCTTGGCTCAAAGTATGAAGAAACAGCCAGCCAGCACTGCAACACTGCTGTGTTAAATTGCTATGGACAATTTTTGCATTCTGTGTAATAATATATTAATTATTAGGAATATTTTGGGAGTGTAGCGAGGATATACAGCCTTTGGAATTAACTTCACTATCCAGAGGGCAACTGTAAAGATCTAAGATTCTGTTGGTGGAAGATTAGTTACCCTCATCTATTGTTGTGCACTGTTGGCTTCTGGACTGCAGATCAGTGTTTACTCCAGCAGTTATACTTTTTCGTGGAAAGACTCAATTTGGTGACCCTTGGTTGCTTGAAGAATGTAGAACCATTTCCAGTCATTACTCCAGCCCATGAGTTTATACCACTATCACTAGACATCTTATATCAAGAAATTGACAGGAAAAATATGATGCCTTTAAATCCTGGTCTCTTCAAAGGAAGAGTGTTCGAATAATTGGATGTAATATTATTTTTTTTTCCAGCAATATGAACAGATGCAGAGAGAATCAGTATTTTCATTCTACATCCATAGAAAAAGGAATGCAATACTAAGCCAGGTGAAACAACTGTGTGTGTGTTGTGGTACACACAAACATTTCATCTTTCCCTAACTCTTTACATTGATTAACTATCTTCTCATTCTTACCAAGGATCTCAAATATGGGATGTCCTGCTGGTTTCAGTGGGGTTAAATCAGATCTTTACATTAAAAAACTCTGTACAGTTTATTTTTCTTGTAAAAAGTGTTTCTGTTCATGTAGATGGATCTGAGCAGAAATCTATTCAAGGTGTAAGATTGTATCTGTTTCCATAGTAGTACTTCTAAGTCTTTATCTAGAAGGTGACATATGGAAGTGATTAGAAGTGCATTAGAAGAGTACTTTGTAAACATAAGAAACTAAAACAATCTAACTAAATTGCACATATTTTTAAACTTATTTGGATTCTACAAAGGAGAAAATATTAAGAGGCATTGGGTATAAAACTGCACTTAAAGCAAGAAAATAAAATACCTATTTATTTTATTACTGATTATGAATTAGGGGTTTATAATTCAGAAAGAATGAGGTATTAAGTAAAAATTTGAAGTATGGCTTTAAGAAAAAAACACTGTAATATAATTATAATTAAGGCCAAGACCCATTTTTTTCATTCTGCCCTCCAATAGTCTGGAGGCAGGAAAATATAGAAATGCAATTATGTGAACCAGATGCTAATTTCAAACATATTAATAAAGTTCCAGAGTAATGCTAAATAAATCCAGGAATAGCCCTGGATTTATATTGATATAAACATATTCAGAATTCAATGTTTTGTCTTAAATTCATTGAATTTGGTCCTTCCTCAAAGCACTACTCTCCATACATTCTGCATTTATTATCTTTACATTAATACAAAGGATGGTTCGCACAATTTTGTCAAATGTCAACAGCCAATTTTTTTTCATAACTTTGTTACCTTCATTTGATATTTGGCCTTTGACTTTAATTACTGCACATGTACTACTAGGCAATCAATGCATTACACTGTAATGAATGCACAATTCATCTTTTGTACCACTTAATAAGCTTCCTGGTAAAAATATTTCTGTATTTTATGCAAAGGTGTGTTTTCTGTGGCTTAGAAAAAGTATTCTGGGCTTAGAAGACAATCCTCATAAGGTTATTATTTGTGCATCATCTTTGCAGCTGTTTGACAGATGTGTTTGCTGTTTGACATAAGTTTTTCCTGTTTTACAGCGATATTAAAAAGATTTTTGAAAACAATCTGCTCAATTTCAATTTATTTTTATAGAAAAGGAGCTGCAATACTTAACTATTAACCAACACAAGCTCTAGGGAAAATATTTTATTCATAGGGGTTTGTATTTAAACTTCCTCTAAAGGCAGTTTTTGTGATGAGGTGTAGTGGAATCTGGCCACATCCAGCAGCTGATAACCATTTCCCCACACACAGAGCACAACTGAGTGTCCCACTTCTGCGTTATTTGTTCATGAAAAACTTCCTGGAGATGGAGGCTCACTGATATGCATTCCTTTGGAACAAAAGATAACCCACTCTTTAAAGAGCTCACACTACTTGACAAGTTAGGATAAACTGAAAACAAAGGAAAATCCATTCTCCCATATCATTGATAGGGAAGTGAGGCAGTGGTTGGTGATTTGTCCAAGGTCTACAAAGTTTTCAAAAACTTGGAAACTAAGCACAGATGATAAAATCTCTGATTCTTTGTCTATACATAAAACTATTTTTCCTCAGTCAGAAAAGAGGATCATACTGCTCTGGATGGTTTCTGATGAGATATTTAGCAAAGAAAGTGCTCTGAATGAAACTTGCACACATCCTAATATGCAAGAAATGTGTTGTGGTACAGAACCTCAGTCTGTGCCTATGGTCACTCTTCTTATATCAGAAGTGGCATTGAGATCACCCTTTGTGCTCTACCACCTAGTTGCCAATCAGGACAAACTGCAGTGCAAATGTGAACAAAAAGGGCCTGTTTACTGAAGACAGTGCCTGCCATAACAAGTAGCACAAAACCTTGTCAGCCATACTCTGTGTTCAGACAGTAGCTCTGTCCACACAACAGCACAACTTGTAATCTTATTTTGGAGAAGCAACTGTTTTACCAGCATTGAGACAGCTGTTAAGCTTTCTTATAGCTACCATTTTATCTCAATTTAAAAGCAAGTATAGCAAGGACGACCAATGCATGGCTGTAAGGTTATGAAATTGTGTGTAGGGGAAAATGGGTGTCCACATTTTTCTATTAGCATCTTCATTGAGTTACATGGACTCAGAACTGCTTCGTGCTGATGTCTCTGTGTATTCTAATACCCCATCTGCAACAGAAAAGATACCTAAAAATATCCACACATGGCAAAATGGGCGTTACTGCCTACAAGAATATTGTCAGGTTTAAATAATTGACTTTAAAAGCAACTTGTCCTAATATAATCATGTTTCCTTTAGATTTCTTGGAAAGCTTGAGAGATGAGCCAATAATTCTTTTCTGTCTTAAGCTGAAGTTTATGGCCTCACTGAACAACAGGCCCTTCTGTGACAGAGCTAACTGAGCAGCTGCAGAGCCCATCCTGAAAAAGAGCAGCAATCGCTGCCATCTAGGGGCAAATCGCGACTGCCACAGGGCTGATCACAACCAGTCGCTCCTGCCCGCGGCACAGACACACTCTGTGTCTCAGCTGCAGAATAAACTCAGCCAGATAAATGTAACAGAGGGCTTGTGGGCAGAGTCCACTTGCTAAACGAAATTATGTCACTGTGACTTCTTGCCTATACCTACAAGTGCAGCAAGTAGCTCTCACGGGAACATTCTTTCTATTGGCTAACAGAAATACTGAATGGAACTATTTTCTTATGAAAAAATAATATAGTCATTCAAATGAGCAAAATGGGACACCCCTTCCACAGACAGGGTCTGCACGGTGTGTTGCACCCACACTGGGTTCTTGTTTGGTGCTGCACAAGTCAAAGTTTCCAACATCTGAAGGAATGTAAGTTTATCTACACTATTCTCTCTTCCTTTACAGTGAGCAGTAATAAATAGTACTTTAAACGATACTTTGCATAGTCTGAGTGGTTTAATTTTTGGAATTACATAGGAACAGCAACTCCAGCTGCAAAACACTCAGTTACTAGTGAAGGACAATGGTATTTCTCCCAGCTATTAAATCACAAAGCTAGACTCAATATGAAGGTTACCTACTGCTTGCAAAGCTGACTAAATACTATTATAATACTACAAAAAACAGAAGATGGCTGAGCTCTTTACACAGAAAAGAGAGCTTATCCTTGCAGGCTGACTGAGAGTTAGAGTCCACTATTAGCTGAATCTTTTAAATGTCCAGTAATGTGTGTGATGGAAGGGCACAGCACTTATAAACATATGTGTAACACTGGAGTGTGGTTTACACATAATCTTGCACAGGTGTAGCTTTGTAGGCTTAGAATTAAGCTTGTAAAACCAGAAAAGTATTCTGTATTGACATATTGATACAATCAGGCTTGTCTTGGTCACTTACTTCGTGTAAACCCAGAATAACAGAACCTTATATTTCATTCCTGCTTCTCCAGGCCCAACAGCATGGAATAACTAACACTGGATCCCAGAACTACAACTCAGAATAGTTGAGATTGGAAGGAAGCTCTGGGAACCATCCCGTCTAAAACCTCCAACTCCCTGCAGTGCCACTTTGAGCTCAGGACTGAATTCATGTGGATTTTGGGTATCTCCAGGATGGACACCCCTTGACATGTCTAGGCAACCTGTTCTGCTATTTGACCACCCTCAGAGTAAAAGTGCCCATAGCATGTTGTCCTGTCTTTGGATACCACTAAGAGGAATCCGTTTCTGCTTCCTTACCTCTTTACTCCCTCCCATTTAGGAATTTGTACATATTGTTAAGATCCCCGTGATCATTCACTTCTCCATGCTACCCAGACCAAGCTCTCAACTTATCCTTACACAACAGATATTTCTTAATTCCAATTTCTTAATCATCACTGTGGCATTAATATGCAAGTACTGGTTTAGAGAGATTATAAGATTCCATCCAACAGCTGTGTCCAACAGCCTATTGAAATAAGGAGTTCAAGTTTTTTTGGTGCCTATTGACAAGTGATAGTTGTTGTTTTAATACCAGTTAAGGACTAATCAAGGCCTGAGAAAACAATATGGCATATTAAGAAAAGACACAGAGTATGGAGCATATCTTGAATGTCAGTCTGAAATATCTGCCAGAGATCATCTCTACTTTTTTACATAGTCTTAACTGTTCTGTGTCCTCCCATATGAAGTAGGTGGCTATTCAGAATTCACTGCCTTTTCTGCACAGCACCAGTTACACATTCATGCCTGAGGGACAGTGAACTTTTTGCAATCCTGTTCTGAATTATACAGCTATTTAGCTTTCTCATTAAACCATTCAAAAACAAAACCCCAAAAAGCAGTTAAAATGCCTGAGAGCAGTACACCCCCAGCCAGGAGACAGACACAATGGGGACTATACAGTAGCTGTCCAGCACCCCAGCTCATTACACAACCTAGCAATTAACTGAGGTTGCCTATGCTCCCTCCCCTCCCTGCATTTGTTCTCTTGAGGGATGACAATCCCTTCTTCTCCTTCCTGCTCAACGCTCTTGGAAAGACATGCCAGTGACTGTAGGCTTTCCTTTCCCATCGCACTGCTGTAAAAAGCTTCTAACTACTTCCATTACCACCTCCCTTCATGGCTGAAGCAGATTTATTCCAGGCAAAGCACCAGCTGCAGTACCTCTTGGCTCATTCAGTACACCTACCAATAGTTCCCAAGGCAGAAACAACATGCTGTGAGCTTGCTTAATGCCAGCACCTTTGGATAAGTGACAAGGACACTATGAGAAATAATGAACATTAGGGAAATGTAGCTATAGCAACACAAGTATTCACAAAGCAAATCCCCACCATGAGCACAAGGAAACTGCTGTTATTGTATTTGTAAAAGTGCTGATAAAGCAGGAGCTTGGGCTACAACATCAGGAGAAAGCATGCCTGGCTGCAGTCCTGCCACAAATGGCGGCACATGCAAAATCCCCTATTGCAGACAGAAACTTAGCTCACACACTTTCAGAAATATTGGATGGAACAACAGATTCAAATCTAAGTCTTTGTAAGAAAATCCTAAACTTCCACAGCTCTTTATTTTACTGCTCCAGATTTTACTGCAAGTTTAGCACCATATCATCAAAAGAACCACCTGATGACACTCTCAGGCTGCCATTGCAGAAACTGAACCTTGGTCTCTCAATAACCTATGCTGCTTTCACCCTTTTTTATCCACTGAAAGTAGGCAAAACTTGTAGTTGAGTGTTCAACAGGAGCATAGACAATACTTTCTGACTTTGTTTTTAATCCTATAATGAAACAATTGAATAATTCTTCTGGGGAATTTTCACTTCCACTTGATATAAGAAATAAAATGTTAGTTTATTTAACTTGGAATAGCATTACACATGTTCCCGCAGATCTCCTGGGTTCCTCTCATCATCATATCTATAATTCATTTTAAGGCAGGTTCTTTAATAGTATCATACCCCATTTTCTTTGTCTACTGCTTTGCTGTCTTAAAGAAGGTAGAATGAATCACAGATAATGCTTGGGAATCGTCAAGTGAGTACTCAAGTAAAAGACAATACAAGACATGAAATATTCTTCATCCTTGCATTTTTTAGTCACCACACATTCCCCTTCATCTCTATGTGTGAGTTAGGACACATGATCTATCTCTATTATTAGGAAATTAGCACTGAATGATTAAGGGAAAAATTTCACTACGGGAAAGAGTAGGATTCAGCTAAGGTATTACTTGAAAACTGAGTAGGAACAAAGTGGTATTTCCCAGCTAGAAATTCTGCTAGTATCATCTAACTTGAGTCACTTAGCATGGACTCAGCATCATTCCTTTTGCTTGACAGCAATTTTAGATCAAAAGACCTAAAACTGTTCCCATAGACAGAATCCAGACAAAGCCTGGAATGCCAGCAGCACTGGGATGACCACACCTCTCAGCTCAATACAAATACCCAACTCCTTCACAGCAACATTGCTTGAGGCAAGAGCATCTCCTTCCAGAGCACTCCATGCCAGCTCCTGCTGAGATTTTCAATGACATAGAGATTTCTCCACCTATTCCTCCTCTCATCAACATCCACTTAGATTCCTTGCTAAGAGCTGGGTGGTAGCTGGTGGGCTATGCTCCTCTGCTAGACTTTGTCAGTGCCCCAAAAGGTTCATTTATCCTAGGAGTCCTCTTGGGATTTACACAACACTGCTTTGAGCTCTATCAAAGCCTCTGGCAAAACACAGTTACTTCCTTGGAGTTCTGAAATTAAATACAAATTAAACTTGGAACACAAACAACAAGTAAGAATGTCAAAATATCCAATCAATAAAACATCTTTTTCCTTCTGCTTTGTCAACAGCTCTCCCCTCTTGGTTGTTCCATTAACAGGGCAAAAAGTTTACACACCTCACTTCTGGCTGTGCACCTTGACTCCAGGTTTTTGTAAAGTTTTTGAGGAATTCAAAGAGCAGCTAGGCTACCTCCAGGTGGTCAGGACTTCACTGATCAATCGCCTGTAGCCAGCTGAAATTATTACAGCCTTGGGCAGGAAAGAAGAACTGTTATCAAAGCTGCTGCTCTCTGTAGCTTCAGTCCAACTTGCCTCAAAATCATTACCTGGCACAGATGGGGGTAATGTACCCACTACTCCCAGGTCTGTACTCCCATGGAGGAGCTATGTCCTCTCCAGAGCTGCTAGCCAGAGGTTTTACACATGTTCATTTCCCTTCACAGTTTCCCTCCAAAATGCCAGCACTTCTCTTCCTGTCTGGCTGTTCCTTGAACACTGATTGGGATGTGAGTGATCTGCTTTTAACTCTCAGTTACTTCTATAACAATTGAGGGCACCAAGCCTGTATATTGCTATTGTCTTAACTTCTGGAAGATTAGAATATGCTCTCTCCAAATTAATCCCATGTCACAAGCACACATGCTGTGTACTGGTATGTGAGAAAGCTGGCAAGACTAGGAAGAGCATCTGCATTATTGTGAATGCATTTACCTGTCATGGGAGCAGGCTGATAATGGCTACAGATTGCCAACAAATTATATAGGAAATGGGGTTGCCTGGAGAATTTCTTTAACTTTCTGTAGTCATGACCTTTTTTTCCTTTGTTCTCACCTTCTGCTATATTGCAGAATAATCTACACTAAAATCAGACATCAGTTCAATCCTCAAGACACAGTAATATGTATGTTTGCATATGAGTGCATGTAGATTTCATATAGTCTACCATGTTAAAGGCCTCAAGTCTACCCAGCTAGCTTCAGGTTTGTGTCCTGTGCTCACTATGTCTGTGCAAACACCCCCTCACCAGACCAGCTCCCAGCAAGGGCCATCTGTGAGCAGCTCTCTGCTTGCATGAGCACAAGGTGAGGGCCTGCAGACTCCTGGCAGGATGGGTGCTGACAGAGGGGGAAATCACCCAGTTAGAATATGTGTGATGGACCCACTGGAGTGAATTAGGTCACCTCATGCTGTCAGAAGCAATAGGGACAGAGCTCATGCAATGGCAAACAGCCTCATGTATCAGGATCTGTGGACAATTGGTTCTGCTAAAAAGGTTATCAGAAGTGATACTGTACATCATGACATCACTGCTGAGATTAACTGGCATGTGAAGGGAGGCAGAGATCTGAGCAGTTCAAGGCACACAACTGAAATCCCTAGAATAAAAAAAAATTCTTCTAAGTAGCTAAGAGGCATCTGCTTTGGACTTGATAGCCTAAAATCCTCCCTGCTTTGTCCTCTAACCTAAATCTTTCTTACCAAAGAATGAGAAGATAAATAAGCTGCAGCAATAGGCTGCAATTTTTAAACTTACCAGTGGCTTTAAGGTCCCATTCAGCATCCTTCAATATGTGTCCACATTCTGGACTCTCAGTTGCAGCTAGATCTGTGGTGTAACCTTCATAATCACTCCTGAGAACTTTGATCATAATTTTACTGTTTCCCTCCTAAATTCATCCTTTCCCACCAGAAATCCTAAAAAGGGAGGAAGAAGAAAAGGAGATTGATTAATAATTTATTGATTCAGACTTTCTTTATCTTTTTTTTTTTTTTTTTACCTTACAAAACTTCTGGCAAATGCAGAGAATTCTGGTTTTCAGGGGACATACTGTTCCAATATCTAAGACACTGGGAGAAAATCTTGCTGGTTATTATTTGCTCTGTCTTGTGAAGGAAGCTGTAAAAATGCTGTACACAGCTAGATCCAAAAAGTGCCCTTGCAAAATGAAAGGCAATAGTGCTTATGTATATGGGATTTAAAAGATGCAGAAAAAAAAGGAAAACCCACTCACATACATATTCATGCAGATAAATGGGATCATAATTTTAACTTCATGCAATACCCTTCCATTTTCCTTACCAGAATTATCGTGAATATAACTTTACTATCTTTCCCTTCACTGAAGTTTTGTGCCCATTGCCAGAGCCACACCTCATCCTAACTCTGGAGAGACATATCTAACTGCTCACTAGTTGGTCACTGAACAAATCCACAATGGTACATTCCAGGCTAAGGTACTATATATGTTTTTTGCAAATTTAAACATGATGGAGACAGATTATATCATGGAGGCCTAGAACTGCATGATGACCAGCTGCAAACTGCATAATTTAGGTTTTATACTGATATTCTGACCAGACCAATAGAAAAGATGCCCCTTACATTCCTGCAAAAAATGCAGTAACAAAGTCCTTGTATTTCAGCTCTATTATGTCCCACCAGCATTTCAAACCCTTTGATCTCTGAACTATACAGCATTCAGCATTTATCATCATGTTTAGATTTTGTACTCCTGTGATTCTGAGCATAAAATCAAAAAACTTCTGTTGCTTGTTCTGGGGAGCTGTTTTTAAAATTTGCTTGTAGAAATTATTTTGCAGTCCTCACAAAAGGCTTGTGATCCTTCCAGCTCCCAGCAGATGTCACCAAGCTCTCAAGGATCTGCAGAGTCAGGGCAGCAGAAGGCTCTTGCTTGAGTGCCAATCACGTACAGTGTCTTTCCCTTTTCAAGAGAGCAGGGTAAGGAGCTGAGGACACTCTTTCCTTGTCAGTGGATGAAACACTGCTGAATCACCAGCAGGCCAAAGCTGTTATGATCTCACTGCTGTTGAACAGTTTTATCTCAAAGGAATCAATCCCTTTTCACTTCCTACCAGGGAATAACACCATCATAGTTCTGCTCTTCCCTACCAGGGCAGGAAGCAGATACAGTAACACGAACAAGAAGCAAGCTTGTGTTACTGCCTTCCAGGCTACATTCTCAGATGAAGTGGCCTGCTTGAGACTGTACAGGGAGTACTGAACTAAACTGGGCACTGAAGCCAGCTTTCCATACCCATTTAGAAAAACATTTGCCAGTAAGCATTTTGCTTTTCTAGGCAGTGGTTCTCTTCTGAGTTTTACTGAGTGCTGAGCATTGTGGTGTCCTGCACAGTATAAATGTCTGAGGTCTCACTACTCAAATATGTCTGTTCCCCAAGAATGAGCTAGCTTGCCAAGAGACTCTCCTCAATGCATCACAATTGGCAGAATAGCACTCTCAAGGCTCTGCCATCAGGGGAAATGTTCAGACTCAAAGAGATTAGATGCACAGACTAAGTAAAATGAATAGAAGTTGACAAATATCCAAGATGTATTTTTGAGAATGAAGAGGCTGAGCTGAAAATGAATGGATTTTAATGAGAGGGAAAGGAAATTCACCATGAATTGCAGACATTTATTGTCCTGAGAGGACATTGTTCCCCATGGCCCCAGAACAAACATGAAAGGAACACATTTCATGAGGTATTGTTGGGGCTGGCTTGACTATGGCAGCTTGGGATTGGATAGAACTTCTCATGGAGGGCTTCAAATCATTTCACTTCTGAGAGCATTGTTTATGGGCTTTTTACAGACACTGAAGTACACATTGGGACAAAATTACTCATCCTTATGGTGAACAGATCCCAGAGCTGGGAAAGTGAATCCTGATCAATATCAATGAAACTCTGTTCTGGTGCCTTAATTCTGTAACCTTGCACACGAGGAAACTTGGCAGTTGGTTCTTTGTTCTTTTTCCACCAGCTCTCACAAATGACATGACTGAAGCAATCATTGTCCATAAGAACAGCAGAGCCTGTTTGTCTTTTGTAGCTGGGAAAGGATTGCTCCCTACAGAGTACACAGCAGCCAAGGGCATGCAGAAGAACAAAGACTGTTTGGGCACACCTGTTGGTGCCCTGACAAGCTGGCAACAGTCTCAGGGTGGTTCAGCTCAGGAGACAGCCTTGTGTTATTCCTGTGACTCAGCAGGTAACCCTAGTTAGTCTTATGTCCTGCCCACTGCAGCTATCAGTGTTATGTTCTCCTTCTGGCCAATCAAAATAGTTTCCAGTCTAAACTGAAATATCCTCATTTTAAGGTGTGAGTTGTCTCTCAGAGATGTATGCATCTTTTGAGAAGTTCATGACTGCAGATGGAACACACACCAACTACTCACCTCTTCATGATTACATGGTCCCAATTCTTATTCCTGAGAAGGAGAGGGGAAGTACAACTCCAGCCTGGGCTTTCCCTGCACCTTTTTTCCCTACATCAACTAAAGTGATCTATACAGTTATCACAAATATCTCTTCTGGGAACTTTTTACTCAGCTGAGACAATGATTAAAACCAATATCATTGTATTTGCAATGCTTTCTTTTCTGATAGAATAGTAATTTCTCTTCCTGCCATAAACATGTCACTTTGACAAGTACACAGAAACAAACAACATTTAAAAGGCAAGGTAGACATTTTAATTGTCTTCTAGTGCAGAATCTAATTTCTTCTTTTCTCCCTCCAATCAGCATCCATTGTCATGACTCTACTTAAACACACATGACTCTGGGATTAGAAGAAGAAACCTCTGCCATTTCCAGAAAACTGCTTTTCTCCTTCCCTGTAGGCAGACATGATCACAATTGACACAAGGCTTTTGCTCACACAACAGCCAGCCTTGCTCAGTTTGTGGTGCAGCACATGCTATTGAATGTCCACTATTTCTTTTACCCAATGCAGCTACACAGTAATTCTAATAGATGGCAGCTCTTTTGCAGCTGTCTGATCTGCAGTCAGATCCATGACCACAATGTTGCTATGAACTTGAAAGGCCATCTGAACATTTTGCTTTTTATTTATTTTGTAACTGATGGGAAATTTTCCACCTTTGATGCTATTGTGAGGAATTAAAGCCATAAAGCAGAAGGGTAGCAGGCTCTGATCAGCTGAACAGTAACTTCCAATCTAAAAGGCCCATATTTTACTTCTGACTCGTTCCTTGATCCATTTGCCTTCTCAATATTGTTCTATTTCTCATCTCTTAATTATAACTCATCATTATTTTCCCAATTTAAAAAAAAACAGATGAAGGGAAAAGAATGGAGAAAAAAAAGCAACAATGAATTTCAAAATGTATCTGAAAAGCCAAAACTTCTTTGGTTTCCTGAAATCTAGACAAAACTTTAAAGGTCTCCAGGAACAATTCCTGTTTCAGCACTTCAGTAAGCAAGTTGAGCCAGGGATTACTTTAATTCATTACAAAAGATTCCTTAGAGGTCAACTTACCTTGAACGATCCTGCTGTAGTGAATTATTAATTAAGAGAAATCAATTTCCAATATCACTGTCATATCATGCTGTCAGAAATAAGTGCACCTACCTACCATGGCTCAGGTTTAGTTACTTTAATCCTGCTGCAGAAAGGCAGCCCTACCTGTTGACTGGCCCTATTGCAAAGCGGAACAGCACATGCCATCCCAAGATAGCACACAAAAACATCTGACTCCTTAATTGCATTGATGGTCCTTCCTTGACAAAGAAATGAGTCTCACAGCAGTTCCCCACAGAAATCTCCTTGTAGTGAAGATTTGTGGTTTCTCCCAGTCATGTAGCCCCTTCAGTCTTAGTTACATTCCAGTCTGGGTTTAAAAAATTGCTAATGGAAAATACTTCCACACCCAGTGGCTAATTACTTTCTCCCTTACAAGTAAAATCTTGGGTTTGTTATGAATTCACTACTCTCAATGTTAGACTCAAGGGATAGCAGAAAGGCCTAAAAGGGGCAAAGGAGATTTTGTAGTACCTATAGGATTGTTCTTATGCTTTTGCCTTCTAAACCCTACTTTTAAGTAACTGATAATTAGGATTTAAAACCCCTATTTGTGTTGATTCATGTCTGCAAAGTTAGAGCATGAAAAATGTATCAGTTATATTTATTGAACTTTCTGTAATTCCCCTTACACCCCATAAGGTTCAGTGTTGCTGACATCAAATGCCTGAAAAAAAGAGCCCATTCTTTGAAAATTGGAGATTCATTAAAGATAAGCATTTATTTTTTTATTCAGTGGTGTTCCAATTGTTCAAAGTTATATTTTCTGATTTTCTTCCTCAGCCACAAGCATTTTTTTTTGCTTCATAAGTGGATGACTCCAAGACCAAGCTTTTCAATGAGAAAAAAAAAAAAAAAAAAAAAAAAAAAAAAAAAAAAAAAAAGCAAAATACTTCTTTTTAAAGCACAGGATTTAGTGATGTTGACAGTTCCTACATGGTTCCAAATGAAAATGCACATAGGCCACAAGTAGTAGGAAATTTCTTCCTGGCACCCAAAATTTCAGAGGATATGCTTTCCTTCATGCCCTAACACCACCGAAAAGGAAAAAAAATAAAGAATATATATAAACTGTGATTGCATTTCTGGAAGGAAAAATACTAGGCTGGCATGCAGGAAAGGAGCCTTGGTGCTCTCCAGAAGGTTCCTCAGTTTCTAATATGAGAGGCATTGGCTGTCGTACAAACTCCAGTATTGACAAAGCAGTTGTGACCATCTAAAATGCACAGTACAGCCTGGAAAGCCACATTCAGATCCACAGTTAGGGGCAATACACATTTAGGGAAACTGCTCTGATCCTTCTTATTCCCTTACTGGACTCTGAGATATTTAAGAGCCAGAATCTTATGGACCTCATCTCTGTCTAGATTTTGGTTCAGCCGCCTCTTTGGCACAAAACAAAGCATAATGAGCTCTAACAGTCCCTAAGTTGCCCATCTTGTCTGAAAGAAGGTCACTCCAACTGGGGTATCTGGCAAGCTAAAAGTAGCAGCACAGTATTTTGAGCGTGAAAGGCAATGCTGAGAAATTAAGTCATTTGGTTCCCAAGCACAGCTGGCTGCCTTCATGTCCCTGAGAGGACTAGGACTTAGGGGAGGGGTACAAATTGCATGTTTCAAACTGTCCTTATTAACTAGGCATTTCATTTAAATTGTACTTAGCACCTGCCTCCAATTACCTGACTTCAAGGCCCATGTGTGACAGAAGCTGGAGCTCTGATTAAATCCATGCTTTGTACTACTGAGCCATTATGCCAAATCAAGGCTCACCGCTCCTTTGAAGGAGATCATTTGTCTTCATTAAAAGTGTCCATCCTTGATTGCCCTGACAGGAGCTTCTCCCTGAAAGATAATAAGGTCTGTTATTGTTGAGAGGTAAAATAATGTATTGCAGTCCTCTAGAGAGTGATGTGTATTTATTAATGTTCTCACAAATGACTGTACCCTGATTAACCTGTGAATGTGACAGGCAGCAGGGTGTGCTGCCCATCATGGCCATTCATGCTGGCCACTGTCCTCAGATTACTAAGTGGTAACAGCACATAAGGAAGTGACCTCCTGCCCTTCAATGATGCCTTAGGTCCATCAGGGAGTGAAGCACAAAGCCTTAGCCAGGTTTGTAAAAACCTAGCTAATCACATTTTTGATCAGGTCCTAATCATCAGTCTAGATACGGAGGGCTACACATCTTTGATATTAATATGACTATAATACTAAATACATTTAAGCCAGTGTCTTACACTTCTCATCCACAGAGTTTCAAGTATTTCACAAAGGAGGTCCCTTGTGAAATTTCAGTTGTGAAGAAAGGGAAAAAATGGAAATTCAAAACTTTCTTACAATCACCTGAGAAGCCAGGAACAAAAATGCAGGCTCCGAATTTATGTTTTTTGAACCACTAGCCATGCCATCTGCCACATTAAAAACTGTACAAATCCTAGATCACTGCTCTTTTGTGACAATTAAAATCAAACTAGAATCAGTGTTCTTCCACAACGACATCATAAATAAACCTTCTCCAGAGGTTCTGTGCACAGTTGACAGGAAACACGCAGGGGACTTAGAAGTAGTTAAATAGCTGCAAGTCCTACTGCAGGGAGAGTATTTGGTAGCCTATATCTGGGTTCAGCCCTGAGTCTCTTTTGTCCACTCTCCAGAAATTTAGAACTGATAGTTTGCTACAATAGCCAGTTCTGGCCAAAGCTTATTCCATTCCCTGGCTGTTAGGTAATTCTCATCAGACCTCTATGCTGGGGTTCACTTTCTGTGAGAAAACAGTGACAGACAAATACTTGGTAGGGCTCAGGTCAGAAAACAGGAATGTGTCTGAAGATCTGATCTCATCTGTACTATCAAACTTCTTTTAATTTAGCAGAATTCAAATAGGGACATTTGAGTCAGCACTTTACAAATGAAGGAGATACAGTGGGGAAGAAATTGCAAGAAAGCAGAATTTCAGAGAAAAATCAAAAGGGATTTTCCACTGAAACTTCAGGGTATAGCCAGTTCCAGTTTCTTCTAGTATATTTCCAAGTGAGAGAACTCTGGGGTCATATTACTCCCTAAATTTACAACCAAACTGAGCTTTTGACACAGTGACAGAAAATGGATTCGTGCTCTAAAGCAGATACAGGAATTTCCCCAGCAGAAAAGGTCCATGGCCTTATAATGTTATGGAGGCAAGGGCTGTCAGGCAACTGCAGCCATGGCCATGGAGTGAGCAGAGGCTGATAGCCCCCAGAGGAGCAGAACCAGCAGCACTGCAGAGTGTGCAAGAGCTGTGCTCATGCAGAAAGCACACCCAGGCTCAGATGAGGCCATACTCTGCTAAGGGATGTGAGAGCCAAGGGACCCATTGTATGCCCTTTTGTAAAATTGTCTTTTGGTCTGTAATAGGAGAAAGCACTTGGTTGCCAAGACAATTTAGACTGACTGCACAGCTGAGGGATGGCCAGGGAGAAGTTTCAGTAGCCTGGGGGCTGGTAAACTACTCTTGCAGATTGAAGCTCCACCTTTTTTCTAAACTTTGAATCTTTTGTTTTGACAAGTCTCCTAATTTCTTTAAATACACACTTAAACAATCATTTGTTTAGAACTGATTTACTAGTGACATTAGCCAGATGAAGAAGCAGAGCATGTGACCCTAAAATTCTTCAAATGTCTCTTTAAAACTCTCTTCCATAAAGATCTGTACAAAACACTGGGTAATGTTTAGACAGTTGAAATATCCTCACACTTGTTTTAAGTATCCAACTCTCAGGCCACAAAGAGTCTGAGTTTGCTACAGCCATCCCTTCTGAGTATGGCTCTAATTCATTAAACCTAGCAGCTTTTATTTTTTCATTATCTAATTCCCTGTCACATTGGCCACAACTCCTTTTACTACACATATTCTTTACCTCTCACCTTGTACATCTTTCCTGGTGTTTCACTTTACTCATGCTTCACAAGTGATATCTGTCACATAGAACTACTTGCAGCATTTCCAGTAGAAGTTTCATTGTTATCTATTGACTTCACAAACACCTGAAAAGTACCCAGAAAATCTTATTTCATAATTCCAACTTCTACATTAATGAGGCTTGGACCTTGGACTTGAAAACTTGTATTAAGTTCATTCATTTTATGCAGCACATACACAACAGATATGTGAAATGGTTTAAAGTTTTTGTCTTATAAAGTATTTTTATTCTTCTGCAGTGAAGTTTTACATAATTCTCTTTATCTTTCTTTTTTAAATGAAACATAAGTAATACTCAGGGATGTAGGCTGTCTAGCTCACTTCTCTAATAAATCATGCATATGAGTATTCTGCAGCTCCATTTATTTGCAGTAGGAGTGATATGGGAAGGCATTTTATCTAAAAGTACACACTGAAAGGAACACAGACTCCACTTTCATACTGTATTTTACCTTGCCATCATAGCTCTTTGAGCCAAGACAGTCAAACAACTGCAAGGTCAAAAGAAGAGCAAAGATAGACAGGCTCACATGTGGCCTATCAGTACCTGACTGAGAGCAAGATCTGCTCTCATAAGCAGCCTGGAATCCCCATCATTCCCCACGTGCAAGTAAAACCTGCCATCTCAATGTGTGGCTGAGAACATCAGCCACTTCTCAGAAGCTGGTTGATCTGGCAGAGGCATGTTTGTTGGAATGTAATGTTCAGGTGGCTTTGATGATGCCTGTGCCATTAAAAATGGGGTAGTTCTGTGTATCCTGTGACTCTGCACAACACAACATTCTGGATTTCTCTGGTCTGAGCTTGAAGTCTTTAATTAGTCCATTACACCAACTCTCTCCCATTTCCTCTCAGCCCAGGAATCATTTGGTATGCTGTCCTGTTATCTCCAAGGCAAATATGAATAAGGGTCTTGATGACTGGATAAATAGTGCAGAAAACAGATGTGAGGGGCTGCAAAGAGTATACATTATGAATAGTATTGCAATAACATCTTTAATCCCTTAATGAGGGCACTTTGTCAGGGTAAGGGAAGATAGATGGGGCATTTTGCTGCTGTACACAGAAGCCCGAAGAATGCTCTGAAGTTAACAAATGTAACCAACATCACAACACATTCTTACTTACTAACTTCATACTCTGTGAAACTTGCACTCATTTGCACATGTTTTCAGAAATGCTGTTTTTATTTTCATGGAAGGATCCTCTTGCATATAATAATATATTTATTGGCTTTAACAGCAGCATAGAAGGAAAGCTATAAACTGAATAACAATTGAGAACAGCTGAGATCTACACACCATTGTTGGGCATTTTGGGCAATACTTTTCATTACCTGCTTACAGAAGTTGCCACAAACTGGCACAGTGCTGTATTTGGGAAGTCCTCAAGTGCTGCCTACATTTACATGGCAAAGTTTGCATGCACCCAGCAACCAAGAAAATACAGTCCAGGGAGCTGAAGGTCTGACACTGCTTTACTTCCCAGAGCTCTGGGGGATGCCTGCTAATGCTGTAGCACATCTAGGCCCTTCTGGGGGGCAGGCCAGATTCCTGTCCATGATCAGAAATAGCATGCAACAGGCTTGTCTTGTGGTATTCTGGTATTTCTGCCTCCAGACCCAGATGGAAACCAAACATGAAAGAACATCTTATTCCAATAGTTGAGACGCTCCAAAAGTTTGGGTTGTTTGGTACTAAAACTGTGGGATGAAAGTGGGCAGAGAGAAGAAAGGTTGGCACAAATAATTTTTCCCTGTTCCCATCTAGACTTGGGATATGAAAAGATGGTTTCTTTCTATATTTAATCTTTCCTTCAAGATGTACACCTGACATGTCATGGAATTTAGTACTACTGATATCTGTGGCTGCTAGTCCATACTCCTTATCCCTGGTGTTCATGAAAAATCAGCACTTAACTCCTAACCTTGCAGGCAGCAGCAGCCTAACACTAGGCATACTGCTGGATAGAAGATGCAAAAAATAAGAGCAGCATTTTCTGCAACAAGATAATATTACATTCCAGTGTACTATCTATACAATTGTTTAGAACAGTGGGGAAAAATCAACTACTTTTAGTTTCTTAAACTCTCAATGTAGTAACCATTAGCCCTCTCCTTATAAGAGTAAAAGGGCGTGGAAAAGATGATTTTTGTTTCCTCAGTGCATTGACCAGCATAAAGGATCTGGCACAAGAAAAGCTACCCAGGAAAAAAATGGTTGGTAAAGAAAATACAATTTTAGGATAAAAGTGAAGAAGTAGAGCCAGTGTATCCCCTTCAAGTTAAGTTCCATTTTCAGGCTTGGCCTTTACAGCTTTGTGCCATTCCACTCTCATGACACACTGCAACCTGCCAGTAATAATCTTAACTGGAGAGGGTAGAGTAAAAATTGGGGAAGTAGCTAAAAAAGTAGTATCTTTCTCTCTAGATCCTAACCAAACAATCTAAATCTAAATGTGTGAACAGAGTCCTAGTAGGGGGCATCCAGGCCATCAAAGCCAGTCCTCCACAGCTGTAGACAGCCAAGCAACAACTGAGCTGGCAGATATGTGAAGGCTCTTTAGCAAGATTTCCAAGACCTCCAGCATCTGGCTGGGCTGGAAAACCCCAGACTGTTCTGTGGAACATTACTCAAAACTTTTGTTTCAGACTCCAGCTGGAACTAGCGACCATAGAGACATTCATTAAAAGAATCACTGCTAACAAAACAGGGACCCTCTGAACCAAGCTTTTCCAAGCTGCCAAGATGAGCCACAGAAGCCATTTGAGCAGTCAGTGTTTCAAGTAGAACAGAACTGGAAAGATGAGTACATATTCATTTAGGTACAATGCAGGCAGGTGGAATATTGCTACCTCATAGCAATATAGAATAAGGCACTTACATCTTTGTAATATCTAATATTAGTATCTTTATTTATATCTTATTTTTTTCTGGAATCTCTGTTGTATATATTATTCTGACTGTTATCATAAAAACTCTACTTGATTTCACTGTGAAAATTGTCTTCACCAGCACAGAGACTTCATTGTAATGAGTGCTGAGCAGCCCCTGCCTTCTAAAATTAATCTGTAAAACATGATAACTGATTTTATGTATGTTTGCTCTGGAGATATATCCACTACTAAATATATCCAAAATACCCTGCTTCAAATACTTACTAAGTTTATTATAAATTATCTTCCACTTTGATTAGAAGAATGACCAAAAACAAAAGAGATGTAGAAAAAAGCCCAGTAACATTTAATTCATATGTGATGAGGTGGCTTCACTCAGCATAACCCTTCCTGTTGCTAAAAGAAGTATTTTCAGCTAGTGGTCTAAGTGACATTGCAACTATTTTTCTTTTTGAAGGTGTCAATTTCTCAATTTCCTCCTCTTATGCCAATACAATCTTCAGAGGTAAGTTATTATAAGTCTCAAAACTCTTAAATTCAAACCAGAGATCACAACCCTGCTTGCATTCCATTAGCACTTCAGGGGACTCAGATAAAGTTCCAAGTGTTCAGCACTGTCCAGATCAGAAAACCAGTCCAGCCATTTGTACTATGCTATGTATCATGAGAAATAATGAACTTCTAAGGGTTTCCCACATTTTATGCAGTCAGTGGCTGCTGTGAGTAGAGCCTGATCCTATATTATTTAACCTCAGGTTTTGGTGGGGTTTTTGCTATGCTGAATCCATACACCATGAGAATCCAAAATAGTTGTAAAAAGTTTTCATTTATTGTATTGAAAAGGGGATTTACAAATCTCAGAGCAGGAGGCATTTTTATTACCTGTAGAAGTCAACAACCTTCATCCTTTGATCTTCCTCCAATTAATTTCAAATGGCATGAGGGAATAAACAGGATTAGCCAGTCAGCCCCATTTCAAAGCTTTAATCAGTTTTTAAATGAACTTCAAGACAGCTAACTATTCTCCAAGTGGGGAAGCTCAGCATCAGCAGTGATGAATGCCTATATTTCGTGACAAGGTCTATTTCCATTTGCACTGAGACTTTCTAATAGCACACATGTGGCAACTTGTGCAACTGCATTATGAATTGGACTGGAGAAATTGAAAAGCTTTTCAGTCCTTCTATGTACAGAGTGGGCACAATGCCAGACCTGAAATAAGGGAAGGTGCCAAGTTTCCAGTTGTCATGAGTCACTACTGCTAAAAAAGAAAATGCACACACATGTACGTGTATGTGTGCATGCATATAAAACATATTCTGCACTTTCTCACTGATACTCTCTACTTTCTCACTTTTACTCAAAGTAGCCAAGTTCAGGACAGTTCATTCCTCCTAAATTTTCTGGGGAGAGAAGGTGGTAGTCTCTTCCTTCTTATTCAGTTTTGTATTCCACAGAAGTGGGTCAATAGCACCTGTTTCCAAATGCTACAAAGCAGCCATGGAATAATCCATAATCTGTGAATTCATGGGACTCATCTGATAAAATTACACCTGATACATCTGATAAAATCAATGCAAAACAATGACTGCAGCATGATTAAGAACAGTTGTAAATTTAATTCCATTCACACTCAATTTTAACTTTAACTAAGTGCCACTTTTCCATGGCTTTATTGCTTCCTGAAGTTGGCTCAAATGTTGCTAGCATTGGGTATAGAAAAGCAGCACAGAAGGGTGTGAGAGAAATACACACTTAATGCTGTTCTGAGTTTCACATCTGTAGAGATATAAAATTGTTTGTCTACTTGGGACATTAGATGATAATTGTTGTTGAATTAATCTAGATATACATACAATAGCAGAATTCAGAATTTGAATGTCATGTTTAGTTGAAGGAACATCAGTTTAGGCCCTCTGAAAATGATAACCACACCAAGCTCCAGGGTTCTCCACCTGATTTAGCTCTCTGTGTTATGAGTATTAATTATATTGCATATAGAACTTCATACCTTGAAGTTACCTTGAAAATGCGACAATTTAATGGATCACTACTTAAACAAAAAAAAATGTCTCTCTGTATGTTTTGACCGAGAACCAGTACATGGAATACCTCAGATTAAAGTAAATAAATATTTTCCTTTATTTCTGGTACATAATCTTTTGCACTGCAGTAAAATGAGACTTGAAAACTAAGCAACAACAACAAAACTAACTAAAATACAAGAAAGTGATTACTGAGAAAAGAGAGCTGCACTTACAAAGTGAAGCAACCAATGATTTTCAGCAACACACAGAACTCTCATAGCTGCAAAGCATCAACATAAACAAATCCCGTTTCCTGGGAATTCCTAATGGAGCTTTAAACCACACCAAGGAAGTCTATAACATTGTTGGAAATATAAACCAAAGAAAAAAATATTTTTCAATCTTTTCTATACACTGTGACCTTTGCTGGGGAGGAAGGAAGAAAAAAAAAAAAAAAAAAAAAAAGAAAAAAATTGCTTCTAAGTAGGGTGAGAAGATAAAGGAGAGGAGGGGGAATGGATGGGTGGGACCCCAGACTGAGTGTCTCTTCCCTTCAGAATTTGTTGCACATGTCAGTGGAATTGTTCAGGGCAGACCTTATTAATTACTGTTCACTCAGTGGCAGATGATAGTGTTCACAACTGTCATTATGCCACCAATCATCCCAATCCATGCACTTTCCAGGGCAGCAGCCTTTGAAAAAAACAAGCACAAGCAATGATCAGGCATCTGTGATGATCTACAGGCAGTGCCCTGGGAAATTGCTTCTCTTTGAATTTTCCACCTTGAATTTTTGATGCCTTAAGAAGACCATTCCCTTCCATCCTACTCTGTTCTTTAAACTCCCACACTTTCTTCTTCTCAGTGTGCCACACTGCTGGCTGGCTGAATTGGCATGATAAGCTTTCATTCACATAAACCTGTACTGCTCATGTAGGTAATATCCTTCCACAACACTGGCATCTAGAGGAGGAAGCCAAAGCAAATGGAAACTCTAAATACTATTGTTGAGTGAAAGTTTCCAACTTCTTGGCAGTGGAACTGGGATGCTTATTTTTAGAAACTAAAATATTGACTCCATCCTGCCCCCCCTCCTCCAGCAGATGGAAAAAGAAGTCATGCCAACCTATACTGATGAAAAGCATGTCCAATACTTTGGGGGAAAAGCTCAAGAACACTTTGTACAAGGAAAACACTAGTCTGGCATTTTCTGGCCAAATCAGTGGCAGCTTGGGTTATCTGCAGCAAACATTCCACTTAGACATACCCAGAGAAATGACAGGCTTTTCCAGCCTGCTAACTCATAAATGTAATTCCAGTCAATAATACTGACTTTTCACTTGCTTATACCAGGATCTTTTTGCTTAGCCCTTCTGCCTTCTGCAGCCAACAATTTCTGGATTTTGAGATGAAACTCCGGATTCCAGTCTAAATGTCATACCTGTGTCAAGCCAGCCTTCCATGCTGGAATGGAATGGAGTCCAACTGAACCTCAGGATAATGACCTTGTTCAGCATGCTACAGGAAATGTTCTAAACAGTCTGAAGGCTGCAGAAGGTGGTGCACTGCTTTTTTAAAATTATTATTATTTATTTTATTTTTTTATTGCTGTACTTCTAGTTTCAGGAATTAATCTAATAAAATATTCTAAGGAGAGATCTGCTTCTCAGAATTTGTGAGGATAGGCGTTTGGGGTATAAAACACAGACATATGATTCTGATAGCTGGGAGATTCCAGCTGTTAAATTCTTAACCAAACTCTGGTTACTTAGAGGTTCATCCACTACTTGCAGAACAGATGGGGTGAGGAATTCTTTGCCTTGTCTGAGAGCTCATGCCCTAGGAGCTGCTTGTTATATTCACCTTTTTATTGCTAAGTTGTTCTTCCAGTTCTCAGCATGCTTTTCTGCTGTGTTCCAGGAACAATAGGAAAGTTCTCCCACTGTATACTCAGTGCATGAGTTTCCATGCTTGCAGCTTAACACCATAAAGCCTAGAAAAAGTCAAGCTGATGTGGCCAAAGACTGTCTTGAAATTTACAGTGCTGCTTAGATTCTGGTAAGCAGTTTCTTAACAACAAATTTCTTGTTTACTGATGATGAACAACATCATAGTCAAGTTTGTTCTTTGTCAAAAGACACACATGCTGAAGCCTCTTTTACTGTCCCACACACAGCACATAATCCAGAATCTTGTGTTGGTGAGACAGAAGTGTGAAGAGACTTTCTTTTCTCAAGTAATACAGTTAAATGTGATACAGTTCATAAGAGAGAAAAGGATGAGAGAACAGTTTGCCAATGCTGCCCCATTACAGCACACAGCCTTTTATATAATCCAGTTTATACCTCCACAGTTCTTTGCTTAACTTTTGATTCTATGAGAACAAACTCAAACTTCCAACTGGAACTGACTCCTCTTACAGGAACCTTTAGTTCTGATTTTCTTATCTTCTTCAGAAGCACTCACAACCCCCTTTAGATATTGTGGGGTAGTGAAAGAACCCACCTGCTGTGGATGTCTAGACAAATTTTTAAAAGAGCTATTATCAGTATAGTATTTACTAACTCACCCTATGCCTCCATGTATATACCTTGCATTGTGATCAACACCTAAAATGGTTTAAAAACACAGGGAGGGCTGATCCACTTAAAAATAATTCTCCTTCTCTTCCTTTGTGTTGTTTTCAGAAATCTGAGCATTGGAAAAAGGCTGACCATAAGCAAGCTGTCTGAGTCAATAGATCAGAACCAATGCTGAAGTGATACATGATGTCTGTCTTTTCTGAGGGCAACACAGTCCATTTGTGTTGAACTTCCATTGCAGTAAAAACAAACATCATTCTTTTCCATGCTGCTAAAGAGTATTAATGTGTATCCCATGAGAAATCCAAATCTAATCTTTTTCTTAAACTTTTATTCTGCAATGCAGCCTCAAAGAAAGGTGGTACAGACTAGATGTTAGTCTGCCAGTCACAGTACTGACCAGATCTACTCCTGTATCATGGACATTTTTATAAAATGTTAAAATGTTTTCATTAGTCCCCTAAATAATCTCACTGAACTAAAAGAACTTTTGAAGCCTTTTCTATCTTTAAAAGACTAAAATTAAAAAACAAATGCCTGTATCTATATTTAAAAAAATTAAAGATTCACAAAATGGGTAAGGTTAGGAGGATGGCTGAAGTTTATCTGGTCCAGCCTCCCTGCTCAAGCAGGGTCTCCTGTGTGCTTTACTCACAATTGTGTCTAATGGCTTTTGAATATCTCTAAGCAAGGTGACTCCACAGCCTGTCTAGGTGATGTTTGAGAGTTTCGCAGTTATTTTTAAATGAATTTTTAAAATAATGAAATTTAAAACCAACCAAACAAAAGGAAATTAGCAAAATAACATGGAAAGTATGAATTAGAATTTGAACAAGCTTTACAAACAGCACAATACAGCTTTTGTGACACTGAAGTGAATGTTGTTACGGTACTGTTACACAATCTGACACAAATTCACCACTTAGGCATTCTCCAACCTGTGTGGTGGAATACCAAATCAGGGGAAAAGATGGATACTGGCTGCCTAGTATGCCAGTGGTGCCTTGGTCCATTTGAAACTTGTCTGATAGACTCTCCTGTGCCATAAATCTGAAGAGAGATTATTGAATGCAATGCACACTCAGAGTGCAGCATTCACTACCGCAGCGGGCACAGCTAACAGATTTCATATTTCAGGGAGTGAGCTGATCATGTTCTGAACCCTGCAGAATAACACACCTCTACAGCACACAGTCCTCTGTTGGGTTCCTTAGGCAGGCTTCAGGCTGATTTTCCAGAATCATAGTTGAAAAGGAGGCACTCACATACAAAGAAGGAGGAGAATATACTGTGATGAGCTTTGGCAACCTCTTCTAATTATGAGGACAAAACAGGTATCATGTTCTAAACCTCGTTCTTACTTCCCTAATGAAGTTAACCTTGCTGACACACAACAGCACTTGGAGATGGAAAACCTCAAAATATGTACAAGTGTGACTAAGCTTTTCTAATTTTGTTTTTCTTCTCAATGCAAGATTTTGTTTTGAAAATTTAATTTCTGTGTTCAAAGTGCAGGCATTTTAAAAGATCAAAGTGAGGCAATGTTTTTAAACTACTGAAAAAACATTTCAAGAAATTCAACCTTTTTTTTTTATTATTTTGACTAGCAACTTTCTAGATTTCACTTTTTCACTCCAGTAAACAAAATACCCAACTTTTTTTATTCTTTCATTTTTCATGGGGGAAAGACACCAGAAAACCCAACAAATCAAACACAAAAATTACCACAGCCCCAAAACCCAAATCACAACAGAAATAAATCTCTTAAAATCCATAAAACTGCTAAAGGAGATAAGAAGTAGTAAGCGATTTTTTTTTAATAAGAACTGGGCTGTCATAAAGATGTCAGAGTAAGGCTTGAAGGCATTTTCATGGCAAGCATTATTAAGCACCAGAGAAACAAAAGGAGGTTGTTTTTAACATTTGGAATATTTTTCAAGTATTGAGTATATTTATCTGTTCTGAGTCACTTTGAACTTCAGAGGAAGCAACCTCTTGCTAGGTTTCAACAATGATCAAAACAATCTAAATGGGACCTTGTGACCAGTTCCCATTTCAAAACATTTGAAGGTTTTGCACTCTGAATTTGACTCTGCTTAAGTAACTCTCATAAAATGGTAAAACAACTTGTAAAAGCTGCATAGAAAAGAAGTCTGTGCTACAATGGCCTCCAAGTCCCTAATTGGGTTCTGTCCCCATGGTCTATCACAATGTCTCCACAACCTCCCAGCCTCTGTAGGAACAAGGAGCCCCAGTCCAATTCTCATGTGCTCCAGCAAAGGTTGGAGAGGTTTAAATATGGGTCTGTCAGTAAATTTCATATCACATAAATAAAAGTTTTACTGACATTCTATCACTGGTGAGGTGAACAGAGCTAATTTGTTTCTTCCAAATCCACTTCTGGGTAAAGTCAGAATTTCCAAAATTTTTGTTATTTGGACAAGAAAAGTGGCAAATTACATGATTCTTCTCATCTTTATGTGCCAGGAAAGGATCATGGTGAGCAAAAGGAAAAGAGACAACTGTGGTAAACATGGTTTGGAACAAGCTTCCACTAAGAGTCTTTGGCAACAGATGAGAGCCTTCCACCACAATATCATTATTTCCAGTTAGCAAATTCAGATTTCATGGCTGCTCTCAGGAGACCATTGTCCTGCTACTATGAATCACTAACATCACTGTATGACCTTCTGCAAGTCCAACAGCAAATCTGTTCCTTGCACTGAAGCAGAAAATAAGACCTTACTGGCTACTCTTCATGTCAAAAACAGTAGCACAAGAACTGCAAGGCTTATGACCCATTTATATACTGTAAGGACCACAAAAAGCATCCCTTCACTCTTCCTCCCTCTACAATATCAATTTAGCATAATTTTTTCTCATTTAAATGTTATCTTTAATACATTAGGAACACATTGCTACAGTTAAGAGCATAGTCACATTGCAATAAATGGTCTGTAAATGCACATATTAAATCTTCATTGTACACTTAACTTAGACTTTTATTTACAGCCCCACACTGGACTTGTGTCTGTACAGTGATATTGTGGAGTTATAAGTTTAAGCTAACAGGCCCAACTGAGGCTGCTTGATTGATAAGGCAGATCCTAGAGGGGATCTTGTGTGCTAGCTGCACATAATTTGCATTTAATCAGATAGCTGAAACTGGTATGGAAACTCAGTTGCTCTGGAGAGAAAAATCAGTGGGTTGCATTGCATATTCACACAGCTCTTTCTACATGGAACCCCCATTTTTAACCTCTCTCAATCTCTCAGTCTCCCTATTCACTCTCTTCCCATGCAGAATCTGTTATTTCTTGCCTCTGTTTCCTTCCTTCCACTTAGACTTTCTCCTCTCATTGTCTATTTTATATTCTAAACTTATTTAGCATCAGCCTTTTTCTTGTCTTCCCATTTCCTGCTCAGCACTGACAGTCATATCTGGTCTTTCCAGTTCCTGGGTTTCAACCACCTTTTCCATTTTCCCCCCACACACAGTCACATGACACTCTAAGTGTCTTGCTCTAAGAATTCTTGGTCAAATCCTTGTATTTTTCTCCTCATTCTGGGTATTTTCTGACTGGACCCAGTGGTCCTGCTTGAGTGATGGGGAGTGATGCTGCTGCATCCAATTTCTTCCTCAGAATTTGTGTATGGAAAGAGATGTCTAATAACCAGTTGCCACGATGGAAGAGGAACATCTATAGATTCCCTTCTTACACTGTTTCTGTCTCTACACTCTTTGAAGGGCCATTTCCTGCAGAACTGATTTGGAACTATTTGTAAATAAGACACAGAATGCAAGACTTCTCACTTAGACTAAAAAGTGAGGAAACACAAGGTGTCCCAACTCATAGACACACATCTGCTTCCAGCTCCTTCCAGAAGTGACAAGCAGCTGGCATCATGCTTAGTTCTGCATCCCCACAGAACCTCTGCTGACTGAAAGGGACATAGCAAAACAGCCACATGGTTTTTGTTTATTTCTCTTTTATCAGTCTCTGTCATGAACCTCTCCCACCCCAGAAACAATTGAAGTATCAGAATTTCATCTAATGCTTTCCATCCCTTTTTTCAAAGGCTCTGCTCTCTCAACATCGTCCAGCACATCCACAGACAAAGGTTCCCCTGGGTCAGCTGCCAGTCTGCTCAAGTCTAAGCCTTAAGTCAGGCTTTAGAACTGGTCACAGCTGTGGCAGGGGAGCAGGAAGAGAATGATCTGCCTTCTCTGCTTGCTTGAGACCCAGCCAGGAAGCTTAAGGAAAGGTCTACTCCAAAAAAGTATTTTGGAAAATCTTTAAAAATCATCTTTCTGAGTTTTTTCTGCAAAAAGTTTTGTGTAACGAAAACATTTCAAAGTATTTATCTGCCGCCACAGGGTTATATGTATCCATGTGTTCTAGATCCCATTGCCTGTGTAATTGAACAAAGTATTTCAGATAAGATCAGGAAGAGGAAAACCTGGGAGGAAACCTGACCAAGGAGACTCACATTAAAGACAATTTGGAAACTGATATCTATTTTTATATTGAAGAGAATTATCATGTTCATTAGGTAAAGTGTAAATTCTTGTGTGCATATTTTTTCAGAGAATGCCTCAGGAACTGAAAATCTAATTGTATTAAGGCAACAATAGGGTTTGAGGGTTTTTTTATGGACCAGTCAGTAATTGTCATCAACGTTTTGCCACTGAGTCATAAGATCAGGTTGTTGTGGGCCTGTTTTTCAACATTACCTTCTCTAATGCTTCGGAGCCTTCTACAATCATTAGGAATTATTCTCAAACCACCCATTTTCCAAGCATCCCAAAGACATGAAACAATCAGCCAATGGTCAGAAATTGAATTTCTGTTGTCTAGAATGCAAGGCCAGATTTCATTCCTAATTCTTTCCTTTCAATTTTGAACAGCTTCCATAATTCAAATTCCTTATCTCACATACTTTTACCCACATTGAAAAACAAAGTTTAGATATATCTCCCGTGTGTAGATGAAAACATTTGTCTGCTTTTTGGCAACTATTGTCATCAAAGCATTGAGATACAGAGATTTTCTTGTATAAGAGAATGTTCCCTGTCAAAACCTGGTATAAGGTGCAAGTGGAAAACAAAATCTGTTCAGCTGTATTGTTCAACATCTCAGCGGGCTTGAAAACATTTTACTCTTTGAAAACAGCTCATAAATGTACTGCTGGCAAAGAACCACAGGTTGTTACAGACAAGACTTCTGACGTGGCTGCAGTAGAGGGAGCTGTTTTACCAGCTAAGGAGAGTGAGCAGGTTGGGATTTCTGTCTCGGTAGGTACTAAGGAGCATTTTCAGAATGAAAATTATTTCCTTAGACAGCTGCATTATTCTATTGTTCCAGACTATCTGGACTAGTAATATCCAAAGGCTGTAATTAAGCACTGATTTCTGTTGAATATTCACTCTCTGTTCTTTATGGGGTTTTTGTCTTGTGCTCTACCCTACAAGTGAATCCCATAACATCCAAGGGCCTGATATGCTAGATAGTAGCTTTCAAATATCAACCTAGAAGTGCTCATCACCCCAAAAGGATGGAACATCTTCACAAAGAGACTGCCACACAATGAGACCAGGTACTAGAGGTGCATACATAGTACTGTGATGAAAGTCCAATAGTGATGGGGGATTCTTTGGTAAACTACAGCAGACAAGATACAAGAAAAGGAAAGTCTATAATGTGACTTGATAGGTGGTGATTTTTATCCACCATTTGGATATATTGTATTGATGATGACAGAGGTCAGCAGACTTTGTTGGAAGCAGTGTATTAAGAGCAGCAACTGATCTAGCCTGATACTAAGCTTATATGTATCACATTTGATACTATTAAGTTGTCATGTCATCAAATGATAAAAATAAATTCTAAGATGAAATTACAGGGATCAGCCAGGATAGAAACAAAACTAAAAAATACTTAGAAAGCAGCTGGAGAGACATTCCTTTGTTGAAGTATTGCCACATTGCATCTTTGTCATGTCCTCTCCTGCTTCTGGGCATCAAAGTAGTACCAATGGCCAAAAATACTTTCTATATATCATGTGTTGGCTGGTAGGATATACCTCTTTTCCTGGAACCAGTCATACCACACTAATCCAGGATTTTGTCTGCACTGCTGCAATACATCTACCTGTGACCAACTGCACATGGGCCACCCAGGAGCTCCAGCTGAATCAACAACGCACAGCAAGTTGCCTCTTTCAGAGTAAGGGAAAAAGAGATGAAAACACATTGCACTGGGGCTTCTTGCTTTATATTGGTACAACATGGACCCACCTAAAGGCCCTGCCATTGATATTCAAGGGGTCAGTAAATAAGATACTTACAGCCAGCTAAGGATAATAGCTATCAGTGAAAATGTTTAGGCTCTGCATGGAAAATAGAGGTAAGCCACAAATCTAGAGTTCATCTAATGGCTTTCTTTTAGAGGTCAGGAGGGTCCAAGACGTTATGCTCTGATCTATGATGAACTGGAATCACATGAAAATTTTTATGTCTGGTGTCCTATTAGCTACTAAGAATTGATACCTGAAGAGACTTCTGTTCATAAGACCAAAACTGTCTATTTAAATTAAATTCAGCAAAATGTTTAATCTGAAATAGATATAGAAGGGAGAAAATACATTTCAAATAGTTTAAATTAACTGAAAATAAAAATCTTATTTTTCCCTTTTGAAAGTGTTACTTTTCAAAATTACCTTAAGGGTTCCATACTTGCAGCAAAATTAAGATATTTTAAACAAATAAATATTATTTGGATCACTTTACTGCATGGCCTCTGGGCAGTGGATGCTCAGAATGTGGTTTGCTTCTCTCCTCACCCCTCCTAACCTCCTCCCTCCTCCCTCCATCTATGGCATTTCCCTTCCTGGATGTGAACATGGTGACAGAATTCCATGTGCTTCTTGCTGCTTGCCACCTACAAAATGGTAAATTACAGAAACTCCCACATACACAAAATGAATAAGAAACAAATTTGGTTGATCACATATTTTTCTAACGGCATTTTGGCTTAGTTCTTAGGGCAAAAAAGGACAGACCCAAGCTGAAATGACTAATTACTGGTCTGTACAGCCTGGTTCCTATCTCAGTGTAGATCTGGAAGGAGCCCAGTGGTGTCCAAAAACCTGTTTCAGGGACATTACACATAAACAGCTGGTGAGTATAATGATGCACTTGTGGCTGTGGGCAGCCTGACACCTCCTCTATTGTGAGCTAAAACAGGAAAGCTGGGCAGGCTGCACAGTTTCTTAGCAGTCACCCACATTGTTAAGATGCTGTTCTTAGGTAAAAAATCACTAGCCAGTTCCATTCACAACTCTTTGAAGCCATCTTTCTGGTACATTTTTAAAAATTATTGCTATTTTGATCATTTTCAGCTTGGAATGGAGGCTCAAGTTTCACAGCACATTTATATGTATTGCTTAAATCAATCTTTGTTCAGCAAAACACACCAACATATGCTTAGTTCTCAGTATTTTAGTCTTAGCTGGATTTTCAGCTGCCCCAAGGCATGGCCTCAGTGAATGCTACCCTGTTGCCTCCCTGTCATCACAGAAAAGCTTTAAAGCCTCTGGCACTTTGGGGTGCTATGCACACATTGTAAACACATAAAATCCACTCTCTCCTGGCCAGATGGGTACATGGAGATCTGTGAGGTGCACAGTCTGATATCTGGTACCTGATGAAGTACAGGGCTTGGGGGCTTCCTGGTGTTTCAACTCTCCCTGCACAGCTTGAGATGGTATTTTGTCCTAGCAAAGCCTTGAGCCTTTGAGCAAGTAGTGCTCCTGATTTGCAAGCATAATTTTCTCTTTAGAAAGGTGAACACAAAATATATTTCAATATATTTTTCTGGAATTGGAGGAAAAAGTCTCAAGCCACTCTTCTGTGCAGCACTCAGATTTTATATTAGCCTTCATCACTTGAATGTGGAAAAAAAAGTGTATATGCAATTTCCTTCCTGTTTAAAATTGCTTCACTGGGAGAATGAAATTTAACTTCCTTCATTTCTAAGAAATAATTTGCTTGTGTAATTCCCATAAAGACCCAGATTCTGCTAATCTAATTATCTCATACCTGAGCCTGAATCTCTAAGAAATTAAACTTAATAACAAAACCTTTAATCAAACCAAATAATATCTGTATTCTGTACAATAATAGTATATTCTGTCAGGCAGCATGTAGCCTACTAGATCCTACTTAATCACAAACCAACAGGTAAGTAGAGCAGAATCACTGTAAAATTTCCATCTGTGAGGGAACTTTTTGCTGCAGCTTTAGGAAAAAAATAATCCTAACAGTATCTCATCTTCAATAAGTACTTAGAAAACACCTCTTCCCCAAGTTTTAATTCATGCAGAATTCTGTTTGCTACCAACTAGACAAATTTTGTGTGTAAAATTTTAACTTTATGGTTCTTACATGATTTTCAGGCTGGAAATCTGAAGAGAGAGAACTGGTAACTTTCATTAGTAATCAGATAAAGTTTCTAGAATCCTATTGATTATTAAGAAGAAGGTTTAAGCACTGTCTCTTTTAAAAGACATGTTTTATAATCCATTGCAAATTTATGAATCAGATTGAAATAGCATGAACACCAGTGGAAAATGTCATGAACAGTTTGTCATTCCAACTCATCTGCCACTTCCATGCTAAGTCGCCAGCTGTCCCACACCCTCCCATTCAATCTTTATCATGACAACTTCCATTCATCATCCTCCAGCTACACATCACTGTTGTGGAAGGACCTGATGATAAAATATAACCTCTCCAAACATACCTTGAGTTCACTGATAGCAGCAGCTGTTGATTGCTGGCATTCCCAGAGACACTGAGTAAGAGTTGGCTTTTGTTGCTGCCATCTCTTTGAAAGAGGAATCGTTGAGTATGTGCTTCCCATCTTTCTATCCCCAGCATCAATTACATCTCTGCAGTGGTTTCTGGAAAAACTGGTCTTGAGAGATCAGCTCCATTACTTTGAGAGGTGGTGCCACTTCAGATTCTATCCTGCATCTGGAAATTCTTGCAACTGAACCAACTAACCTACTAAACAACCTCAAATCCATATAGGATTTTGGTTTGGTCACCTTAGTAAAACTTGCAGGTGCTCAAAACTTCTCCACAACCTTAAAGAGATCTGAAGATCCATAGCTACAGAGAGGCTTGATCAGCTTTAGAAAAGAGGCGCTCAGTGGCACCAGCAGCTGATTTCCTCAGTGGATTTCCTTAGATGCAGAAGAGAGCATCACTGTTACCTTGACTTTTCAAATGTTTGCAGCTGACAAGCACGGATGGCCAAGACATGGGGAAACATCCACAGCAGGGGCAATCCAGAATGTATCAGCTGCTACGAATGGTCCTTTCTCATTTGCCAGGTAAGAAGCAGAAAGCAGAAGGCAGTGGTGAAGAATAGGGTACTGACTTAATTCTAATGCACACATGAAGATTCCAACAAACAGTAATGAGTTGTGCATGGTCCAAGAATAGAAGCAGAGCAAGGAAAGGGAAAGATGCCCATCCTGGGATGCACTGCCATGATTTTAAGAAATTTGCTCATGGTATATTTGCAAAATAGGACTGTAAGGACTTGCAAAGAATACAATGTAGACTAGATGAAGCTGGACTGGTTAAAGTTAAAAAGTACTCCAAAGAAGAATGAGCTCAGGAAGCCCTATTTACTTGCATCAATAGTTGTACAATAAATATAACAAACATGTATACATGGATCCATGTATGCATATAAATGTATGGTGAAAACATTTCACAAGCATCTATTTCAAAAATTTTACGCAAGAAGATTGACATTTTTATTCTCTTCCCATGTAAACGTTTTTCAATGAGAAACAATACACTTCTTGAAAGATAATTTTATTTCATAAAAGTAAATTTTAAGCTTAGAAGATTAGACACATCATATCTTTTGATCCTAGAAAATCTCCACCTTATATAACTAATATTAGAAAAAAATTCCAGAGGTGGGGGAAGGCAAGACAAATTTTGGCTTTGTGTCATGGAAACACCTCCCCGCTACAAAAAAAAAAAAAATTTACAGGACTAAGCAAGTTGAGTTGAACAACTCTCATTTCTTACTGCTGAGTGTTCTCCAGTCCAGCTTTTTGCCTTAGCAAATGAGTTTCTTCAGTAGACAGTACACATTGCTACCCACTATCATGCATCACTGCCACTGTACCTGAATTCTGTCAGCTACATTTTATAAGTGGATCTTTATATTTGATTTTTGTAAAACCACAGCATCTCTTTCCCTTCCAGGCTCAATAAACAGCTTAGTCAAGGTTTTGACTATCTGTTTCATTTAATTACATATGCCTTGATTTATGGTTCAGGAAAGGCTGTAAATGAGGACATCACATTTGCAATCTAACCTCAAAATGTTTTCAAAAACAGCAACAAAAATCCTCACATGAAGTCTTATGAAAACAATCCCCAGGGGAAGCACATGCAGTGCAGCCTGGTCAGCTTCTGTGTTTATCAAACAGGAGAGATGAATGGCTGACTTTGATTTTTTCCTAGGTGTGCAAATAAGGAGTATGAGATTTGCTTATCCCAAAATGTTTACCTTCATCTGTCAGTGCTGGGAGCTGAACAGGTCGCTCTGTGCCCCAGGGGAGGCACAGGCCAGGAGATGTGAGGCTGAGCTAATGTGGCTTGGCAGAGCTACAGGGTACCAGAAAGAGTGAAGGCTGTGGACTGTCAATTAACAAGGATACAAGGCATCAGAAATCATAAACCAGTTTCCAGGTGCTCAGTAAACCCACCTCATTCAAACATCAGAGATTCCAGTGAGCACATAAAAATACAACAAAGAAAGAGAGGCAGGACCCCTAAGGAAATGAATACCAAACCCTCTTTATAGCACACCTGAATTTTGGAGCCATTAAATGCAAATTCTGCCTGGGGTTCCATATTTATCAACTGTCCTGTTATATTAATAGTGGAAGAAATTCTACCTTTAAGCTTTCTGTTTCTGAAGTGATTCAAGGCCAATGGCATCCAAAACAGTGACAGATCTGCAATTGCCTGCACCCAGAGCTGTAGCAAGGCACCTTATGCACCCTCACATGACACCCCCAGTTATGCATAATTGTCAGGAAAACAATGTCAGGCAGGAATAATCTCAAATAACTAGTCTCATGGACAGCAATTCTAAGGGAAGTTCCAGGATATGTGGTAAATATGGAGAAGGAGTCCTGCAGGATATATAATCTTGCACTATGTGAAGTGTATTTTGGTTCAAAGACAGGAAAACTTTAAGATCATATGGAGCCACCACGATAATTTATACAAGACAACACAGTTATTCCTGCAACAACCTTACAGTATATGGTTAATCTGTAGTGTTACTTTAAAGTTATGAGGGTGTCTTTTCAAATACTTGTCAGTGACAGAGAATCCAGCATACTTTTGGCAAATTATTGCATTAGGGAATTATATTCTGTTCCTGAAACTGTTAAAATCTTTTTTATCAACAGATTAAACACAAATCTGTCCCTCTTGTAGGTGTTTTTTTAACTTCAGTAAGATTAGTATTTTTGGCTTCTTAAAGCCTTTTGAACTAAGTCAGGTGCTTAAGATTTCCAATCATTCTTTTCAAACTGTAAAGAAGTGGGAAAAGAGATACAATAGTATTGAACAAATCAGCACAAGAACTAGTCACACTTTGAGCACATCAATACCTTTACTTTCTTTTCCAGCTAAAAATGTTGTGTTGGGTTTTACTCATTCACCTTCACACAGTGCAGTGTTTGAAACACCAAGCAGGAAGTTCAGGTCCAGGATGGAATTTCTGATCAAACTGCAAAAGCGGCCTTTAGCACAGGCAGCAGTCTGTAATGGGGCAGTCAATGCATAAAGAAAAATGACACTGAAGTTTCTGCTGTAGGAAAACCGTATCAGTGATGTGAACTTGGGTGTCCAAAGCCCTTGGTAAATTTCTTTTTAATAGACTATTTTGGAATGTTTTCATTTGCATAGCAAAAAAAAAATTTTAAATACATATTTTCAAAACTGGAATTCTTATTTTCCAATCAGCCCCAGGTGTTTTGGTGAAAGTTTCATTAGGTAGTAATACAAAAAACAGAAGCAAAAAGTTTCCCTTATCCTACTTGCCATTCCTGTGACTATATTTGGGCAGCAAGCAGAGATTCAAACAGAAAGTTTAAAACAACTCTTTCCAGTCAAAGGTTTTCCCAAGAAAAATGTCCTAAGTTTCTTTCTAAAAATCAAATGCACTGTTTTTGTCTAAGTCATCCTGCACTTAATCACTGGGCCTACATCTCCCCTAGAAAGAGTGGGGAGGAATCTGATCATTCCCACAATGTCTCACTCACCCCTAGGCTGACAAGAAAACTTAAGCCCTTTTCATGAGGCTTATGAAATGGCTCATGGGCAGGAGGTGCAGAATAGAGGCCAGGGAGTGTGATGGCCAGGGTAAACCTGCAGCAGTGCCAAGCAGCTCACTATACCCAGTGCTGTGCAGAGGCTTTGTACACAGTTGTCTGGAGATGGAGGCACCCTGCTTCTGTTCTCACACACTTTATTAAATGGGCTTTTGTTAAGCTTATAGTTAAGATTAATGCAGCTCAGCGAAGTACCAGCTCATTGATTCCACATTTGATGAGTAAATTTCAAAACCAGACAATAAATTAGGATATCTTACCCCCACAACTTAATGTCTTTATGAAGTTAAAAGAAGGATTCAATAGCAAACAACTGTTGCTTATACTAAAGTTATTTCCCATATACTGAAATGCTTTTTGCTTCAGATATACAGGAAAAATGTGATTTAAGGCACTGATTACTCTGAGACAGGAAAAGCTACATTTTATCATTCCCTTATTATGAGCCACTGTAAATAAAAGGCTTATGCAAACAGCATCTTTTTAGGATTTGCATTCATACCACAGATATATTTGGATCTAAAATTTTGTCCTATCTCTCTCACCTTATAAAAGACACAGAACCCACACTGGAGACAAGCTCTTACACCATTCAAACCTCACCTTTCCCAATTATGGCAAAAGAAATGTGGGTACTTTCTTCCTCTGTTCTACACCTGCCCACCATTAAGAGCAGTTTAACCTCCAAAAGCCTCTTTTGTTTCAAAGTGGCCATGATAATATCATAAGGCCTTCAAAAGCAGTCTGCTATTTCAAATGAATGTCATCAACTGCTGCATTTCATACTGAGCCTTAAAACAAGAACAGCAAAAGTATATCTAATATAGGACTTACAAATCTGAGGGGCTTTTGTGACTCTTGCAGGAGAAAACCCATTATTTTCAGAAGACCAAGATGCAAAGAAAATAAATGCCAAACTTGTGCTCAAAAGCACTGTAGTTCTTTTAGTTGTCGTGAAAAGACAATTTTATGATTTTGTGCAGTTTCATTTCTGATTTGGGGATTTGACAACACTATATATATTGTCCCAGTAATGAATGGAAAGTAATTTCCTTTTGCTTACTGAATCTCTATGTCCCTTAGAGAGGTCATCTTTGCCATCCCTGTTGCTGTATACTCTCTGCTCTACCCCTGATTGTGCTCTGTAACCTCTAGGCTGAACCAGCTGCTTATTGAACAGCAACATCAGAATAAATAGCTTTCCCCAGGAATTTGCTGCAGACTGGCATGCTATTCCAAAATTCATAGTTAAAGCACTTTCCAAACATGCTTTCCAACAGCCTGAGGACTCTATTTGGTTCAATAGCCTTTTAGAGGCCATGTAGTAGACTTTGCTAGATTTTACATACAACTCTAACATCTAACTCAGTGTGACTGATTGGTAGGCCAGGGCAAAGTGGGCAGGGAAAAAAAATACACTGAAGAAATGTCATAGAATTCCTTTTTCTCTCCCTCACCAAATATTGCAATTTTGAAACAGCTTGTTTCAAATAACTTTAAATTCTGTAAAATTCTCAACTGCCTTCAGGTCATCCATGCCACATTTGAAACTCAGTGTAAGAAGGCAAGTTCTTCAGCAAAGATGACAGTAAAACTGGATTTATGGAAGAAAGCGTTTTTTGCCCTTACATAAAGAGTGTAAGATTGTGAGTTAGACTTAAAGAATGGTATTCATTTAATTCTGAATCATCACTCTATCCTCTATAACAAATAAAATGTCAGAAAATGCACCCAGTTCTACCAACTAATCTTATGAAGACATAGCAAGTGGTTGTTTCCGCTTCCAAGTTCCTGCAGTACAAATGCACAAGATGCACAGAGGAAACCTGTATTCACTTCATTTTACATCCAGGCACAGGAAAACCAAGTAACTCATCCATTGTCACTGAAGGAATGGAATTAAACTCAGATATATTTAACACTGTGACTGAGCTTTGTCTGCCTATTTGTGTTTGTCTGTTTGTAATCTTTACCTTCACATTAGTCAGCATCTGAGCTACAGCAATTTGAGATCTCTTGATGAAAACATTGGCAAAGTGAAAACATGTTCTTATGCTATAGTGGAAGCAAAGATTTATCAAAGGGGTAGAAAGCATTGCATGCAGATTATTCAAAAGTTAAAAGCATTTCTCACATTTTCTGTTAATTCAACTTGTGAGAAGTCAGTGAACTGAATTCTGTGGGTATTGCAGGACTTACATGAGTTGAAACTTTACTAAAGTTTCCAGAGGGATGAATCCACTCCCCTTTTGACCCTAAAAATATCTGTAACCTAACAACTACACAAAACAATAGTGAAGTGTGACTAAACGTGAATGGCAATGTACTGCTGACAAGCTCTGACCATTAACATTTTTCTTTCTGTTTAACTCAGCAGGCGAAAGGCAGCAAACAGAAGCTGTCTGCTGTTATGAGCACTCATTGTGAGCATGCAAAAGAAAACGAGTGCATTTCTCTCTCAGAATGCTACTTTCTAGGTTCTTATTATTTCTTTACAGATTAATTGTGGATGAAAGCAAGCAGCATATTTAGAAACAGGACACTTTCTTCTGTTGAGATCTTTGGAGCCTGCAACCCAAGCAGGTGAAATAATTGAGACATACAAGGCCAACATCTGTTGTGCAATTGTAGTAATATGATTCGTTTTGCCATGGTGTTACTAAAGGAAGAATGTAGTCCTTTTATAGCTTAATTGATCACATTTAGATGTTTGGTGAAGTCTGAATGCAATTGGAAAGTTTCTTCAGGGGTCAAAAGTGAGTTCCCCTCACAGTAGTATGTAGCTTTATTACTAACTGATGTGCTGAACTGCCTTAGGCTTCAGCACAGTGTGGGGAGACACCAAATTCAGCTCTCCTCCTTTCTGGGGGAAATTATCAGCTACTCTGTTCTCATGTAAGTGGTGCATCCTGCTTTGCTTGCAGGACAATAAGCCCTGCTCAGTTCTCTGCAAAAACACTTATACATGTAAGTCTGCCTATATTCAGGAGCTGATTCATGGCATGGATGGATGGATGGATGGATGGATGGATGGATGGATGGATGGATGGACAGAAGAACCTGGGTGCTGTCTAGAAGACAAGCCCCAGTTTCAGAGAGTTCTGTGCTTAACACTTCCAGTTGGTTACACTAGCTTCCAGCTCCTAGCACTGGTTGTTTTGGTTCCCATTCTAAAATATTGGCCCACCAGGTATCAGGAGCCTTCACATTTGACATGAAATTGTGGACTCAATCAAGAACCTGTGAATTCTTTCTGTGCCTTGATCTCTTATAGTCTGTGAGACAGTGATTGGTTATTACATTTCTCTGTAATATTACAGAATCAGTCAACAAGAACTATTCCAAACAAGTCAGCTACATAATAGACATTTCTAAAAATATTGCTACACATTTCTCTGTGTAACAAAGTGTAAAAAGAATCAGATTACTAGCCCTTTGGTTGCTGTAAATCAATGCTACTATTGAAACTGATGCAGGTTCCCATCTGATGAAAATCTGTCTGGTATGATCAATTAAAACAATTATCTTAGGAGAGAAATAAAGGTTGTAGAGAAATTTCCAAGTATAAGAAATCCTCTTCTTCTAAATGTCATGTTGGGATTATTACTGAAGGGTTCCATGGTACTTAAATATAAAGGGGCACTTTTAAGTACAAAATTTAAATAAAGAAAAAGCAAAGCCCATGCTCAGTGAATTATGAAGAGTCCATGAAGGGTGGTAAGTGTGAGAATCCAGTCCCTGCTCATAGAAAGAGCCCTACTGTATGTTCCTACAAATATTGATGTTTGAAATCCAAAGCACATGTGATGCATTAGTGTGAAACAGCGATTACATACATGCTGCTCTCTGCCCTGCAGTTCAGGAAAAGTCCTTATGTAATGAAGAACTGAAAGACTTATGAGGGAATCCAATAGACTGTTATCGTGTAAAAATACCAGTGCTCTCCAAAGTCAACTCACAGTTCCTCAAATGTATGCCGGTGTGTGTTTTGTTTTCCAATAGGCCTGAGAGAGAAGGAGCTCCATTCATGTCAGACCCTGTTAATCTCATACCTCCAGCCCAGTCTGTGTGAATGGAACAGTGACTTGGGAAACCACTGCTTTTCTTTCCAGTCAATTCTCAAACATATAAAACCTACCACAGGAGATCCAAACACACTCAAACAATAACAGGTAATTTTGCCAATTACAGAAACTACTTATGGCAATAAGAAGGGAACTTTTCATCCAACTCCGACTTTGGGTGTTGGAAAATTAAGAATGATTTCTTGATGTTTCTTTCATCTGTTTCTGCCAATAACCTTCTGAATCCTGACAGTTTTCGTCATATGTTATCCAAATGACTGGAGCAATTCTCAATTTAAGGATTTAAGAATTTAAGGGTAAAAATGCAACAGCAAAGCAAGCAAAATGTAACAACAGAGGCTATAGCATGTCCCAACATGAAAATTATTTTATTCAATGGACATCCACAGAGTAGGACCAAGCCCAAAGTTTTTCACAGGTCAGACTCTGAGTTCAAGACAAGATCTTTCAAACTAAGCAAAGCTCCCATTAACTTAATGGCAACTCAGTAATAGTTATTGTGGGAGTCCAGGGTGTTTCCCTGGCTCCTTTGGGGGTGCAAAAACCCCCCTGGCAGACCCCTCAGAGACCCCCGAGTGCTGCCCAGGAGCTGCAGGGGCTGGATTTGGCTCCTTGGGAAAATCTGCCCACATTGAGAGAAGAGACACAGAAAATAATGATGAGTAGAGTGTAAATTAGAATGTTAGAACATAGGTAAATAGGTTTTCTTGAATGTTTACGATAAAGGACACATGGCCAAGATGGAGAATTTGGGGGATGGACACCTTTTCCTCCTTCTTCTCCATGTCATCCATGTTGGGTGACACGTTGGCACTCTTGGATTGGATGGGGTCATGGCTGGACCATTTCATAAAATTGTATTGTATTGGTAAAATTTTGTAAACATGTAATACATAGTACTAACTACATAAGATAAGCCCTGCCTTCACCAGGCAGATTCCACCATGGATGCCAGGCTGAGCAGACCGCTGCTGGCCAGGCAAAATGTCCCAGAGATAAGAAACAATAAACTGTCCTTGGAAAAAGAGAAAACCGTCTCCGGCAGTTTCTCTTCAGCGGCTTCAGGGAAAACCAGGGTTTGAACCACCCTCCGTGTCCCTCTGGGGTGATCTCGGGGCAGAGGAGGAACCCCAGACTGGGACAGTTATGAATGTCTAAGTGTTTAATAGGAACTCCTAATCTAATATATTCTTCAGATCTAGAATATGGTTACTTCCAAGACTTTGTGATTGTTTTATCCACATGCCTTATCCTACATGATAGAATCTCACTCAACCTAAAGAATATTATTGCCATAGAAATAATACCTCTGCTTTTGAGAATTTCACAGGAATTGTGTGCAAATCCTTTGTTCTGATTCAGATCTCCAGTAAGACATGATTTATATTGTCTCCTGCAAACTTTAATATAGTGTATAAATTGTGCCATCAATATCACAGAGTTGTTTCTGTAGCCAAGTTAACAGTACTATCTGTGCTTCTAGACCACCTGTGCCTCAATAATATGGTGCTGGTATGGAAAAGCCATTTCCACCTGGGAAAATGTGGCCTCTGACTCATACAGAGATGGAAATATGGAATAAAAATGCAAGAGTCCTTTATATTCCATTCAAACAGATTGAGTACACTTTCACTGAAGTCTCAACATGGAAGCTAACCTATCTTCATTTCCAAATGGCTTCTGTGAAGACTTTAATGAATTTTTAAATATATTATTTGTAGCTCCACAGGGCATTGCTAAGTCACATTGCTACTGTGGCAGCAGCTGCTCAACCAATCTTTTTACAAGAGGAAGGGGCAATTTATGTCACTGTTGCATCCAAGGAGCACAATACACATGCCCTGTCAGAAGACTTACACAGGTAAAAAAACTGAGAAATAAGTCCTGGCTTTCATTATGCTAAACCACAGGCCTCAGATTTCTTCCAGACTGATCTTTATGGCAGTTTGTACATGTGATTAGATGTTCAAAGAAAAGATTCTTTTTAATTCATGCAAATCATGTGAATTCAAAAATGTAGGATGGCATGATCCATTAGATTAATTCTCCTATTGTAATAAGATTGCTATTCTGGAATTTTACCATATATATATACACATGCTGTGGTTGTTGTTGTTTTGTTTGTTTGAGTTTTTTTGTTTGTTTGTTTGTTTGTTTTAAGAACAAAATTAACTGTTCTTTCAATTGCCACAATGTAAAAATAGCAATTACTTGTTTGATGGAAATCTGTGGAAAATTGGTTTGGTATAAAAATCATTCAAACATTTCCCAATACTGGGAAAAAATATGTTATATACAATATAAATTATGGTATTGACGTGGGACTGTCCAGATAAGATTATATAGCTTCATTCCTCAAGAAGTCACAGTTGTCTTAAAGTCTCATCTGGGGCTCCACAGAAATCACAGTACTTCTGGTCATGCTTGAAGTACTGTGTGCCAAAAAGAAAGAATGCAGGAAAGGAATGATCAGAGCAGAAAGTAACCAGCTTTTCTTTGACAGCAAAAGGCAGTTGTAAATTGAACAGAACTTGCTATTACAGTTGGCTTATTCTACAAAGCACAAGAATTTCATATTCTTCATAATTTGCCCTGGATGTTCACATTCATCTAACTGTTTCTGAAAACCTAGTAAACTTTCAGTCTCCACAACATCTGTGCCAATGAGTTCTTCAGATCAATCATCTACTATGTAATTTTTACTGTGTTGACTCTTGATCCTTGCTTTCAAAGAAGTGTCCAATATATTTTCACTAACTTCTTCCCTAAACTTTTGCCAGGCCTTTCCTTGCTCATTGCCTCTTGAAGTTTACAAGTCTGAAATCTTACAGCTACACCAAGCTGGTTTTTGGTAGCTCAGCTTGAGTTTGCAGAAGTTCCTTTTCTGGTTTATGTGAATTGTCTGTCAGAATAAAAATGAATCATGAACAAAAATCATCGTGTGTCAGTCTGTGCCCAAAGCCTTAGTTAATTTACAGCCAGTGGGTCATTTCAGACCAGAACTGGAATAAGAACTACTATAGAGCTTATATGGAAAACTGGGTCAAAGTCTTGCCTGACTACTATAAAATAACACTATAACACTATAGACATAGTCCAGCCCCTCCATAAAAATAAAAACTCCTGCCTTATAAGAATAATTCTTTCCAAAAATATATTTAAATTACCAACACTTGCAAATAAAGCATGAATCTCTGTGGGCAAGAGATAATCAGAAAAAATAGGACATGTTTTATAAAAAGCTTTCTGTAAGTTCCTTACCAATCTAGTACCAGAAGAAAGTGCAAAAAATACCTGGGAGATTGAGAAATGGTAAAGAAGAAAGATCTCTGAACAAATAACTGAAGACAGAAAGAATTCTAGGAGCATCAAGCAGGAAAATAGTGATGAGGAGAAGTACTTGGAGCAAAGCAAGGTACAAGAAGGGAAGCAACAGGACTGGGCCACCAAGATGAGACTGTTTTGTGAGTTGGACAAAATAAATTGAGTGGGATCATTCTGAAAGAAACTTGGTAGTTCTTAAGCATGGAAGCTATTCGTGGGCTTAAAGAATACCTGTTTCTTAGTTGGAAAATATCTGGCTTAGGAAACCTTCCATGTTTTTTCTCTTTTGCCTTCTGCAAAGTCCCATCAGGGCACTTCTTCCTCTCAGAACCAGAATAACATTCTGAATGACATCTGCCATTTTCTATAGATGGGAATCACTTAAGTGTCCTGCTTGACTCTGACCCAGAGCCCTCAGGTCTAGACCACTATTCTCTAACCTACAGCAAAGGCTATTGAGTGAGTGCTTGGTGACCTGTATCATAGGCCAAGGTGTTTATTGTGGCTAGTACAATACAGGCTTTTGTAGAGGCTCACTGCCTCCCTGCCATGCTCACCCTACAGTAACAGGAACTGCTCCAGCCTTATTACTCCTACTCTCCTCAGCTGCTCTAGGTGGGTGGCCCTAAAACTTCCAGGGACCTTGTGTCTGTAGCTATGGTAAGCTCAGGTCTCCTAGCTACAATACTGAAGGCTTTTAGTTGCATTATAGCTGGCAGAAGAACTTCCTGCTCTGGCTAATGGAAGATGAGCTGAACATCCTTCTGCCCCTTACAAGGCAGGGAGACAATTGCCGTGCACTGGGCAGCTCACCAGTCAAGGAGTTTTAAAGCCAAGAATGAGTGGGAACTGACAGAAATGGAAGGAAGGAGAGGCTTGTGTGATTATTAGGATTATTAGAGCCTGTCCCTTCTGAATCTATGCACGTGCCTAAGAAAACTCTGCCATCTGTACTTTAAGCTCATAGGAGATAAGCAGAGGAAGAAGGGGTTTTATCACATGTGCTGCAAAGCCTTTGTAAGGAATGAAAATAAACTGTGGTGATGACTTAGTCTATGAAAAACAGCAAGGTCTCAACCATGCCAATATTTTGTCAAAAAATATTGAATGAATTAGTGACCGTAACGTTTTCTAATGGCTTCCAAACAGCAGAACAGATTTTGGCATAAACAAAAATCCTCTTTCTTTATTCAATCCTTATATGGGAAGTTTCAGAGAAGAAGGAATTCTTAGCATCAGAGTCATAAGGCTGGACCTTAGCAGCAAGAGAAACTTTGGTATCAGATAATGCACAAAATACAAAATTGTCACTCCACAATTCAGGTCTCACCTTAAGGCCAACTGGAGTTGCTAAATGGGTACCAGTGAGGTTTCATTTATGGAAAGCAGATGAATGTTTACACTTGGTACAGTTACTGTATAGATCAGGATTTTGTCCCCCAGCCTTCCAAGGTAAGTTTGCAGGGGTCTTTAGTTTGGCTTCAGTCTTCCTTTGTCAGTCAAAACTCATGCAGCAATTCACATGGTAATTTGATCTTCTGAGCTGATTTCCAATCAACTTTCTTCCATCTTGGAAGTGGCACTCAATGGCCTCCAGGGTTAATCTCTCCAAAAGTATGTCAGGGTTGTTAATTCTGAGGAGTCCATTCAAGACAATAAGTATATAATAGTCCCTATTCTTTCTTCCTAACTTAATACCTATACAGAAGACAATTTCCTTCCTTATTCAGTTATTCAGTCATGTGGTTGTCTCCTCTCACAGAAATAGCTATCAATCTTCTAAAAGTACAGTTCAGGTATTCTGCAGTCCCTCTAAACTTTTCTCTCACTTTAATTGGGGTTTTTTATCTCCATCTTTGGCAAGGCCTGCAATCCCAGCTGAGGAAATAGCTCATCTTGAAATGAACTTCATATTTTGGATATAAATAGGATAGATGCCTAGAGGAAAATCTACACCTACACTGAGTACATCTGAAGCATGGGAGATTTAATATGCACTTCTAAAATATTCTGAAATATCAAAACACAGACAATAATTCAAAGCAGTTTTTTTTTACTCTAAGCTATACAAGGTGACCAGTACCAAATGTCTTACAGTCATTAGACATATCAATACCTAACATTTTTTTGGATGCTTACAGGACTTTTCTAAAATTTGCTGTTAGAAAATAAATTTCACATGCTAAATGTCTGCCAGGGAATTATTATTTTATTTTGCACATTGTGCTGCAAAATATTAGAGGTTTCCAACAATGAAATTAGCCAGAAATATTGCTTTGTGCATGTCAAATATATTCTTACAACTCTTTTTTAAGAAGGTTCTGCTGAAATAAGATTTGAAATACACTGAGTTTCTCATGTCAGAGATGAGCCTTATCTTTCTCCCTAAACCAATTAAAAGTTGGCCAAACCAAAGTCATCGGAGGCAAAAATGAAGGTTTGCCTATACACAATAATGAGGTAGAGCTGTGGTGAGCATATTAAAAATGAGGGATTCAGGAGCTGGCCAAAATTGCTGGTTCATTCTACTGGCTAAAACATAAATTCCGAGATTAAGGGAAACACTCCCCTTTTATCTACAGGGCTTAATTGTGCCCAGATGTCATGGGACATAGAATCAAAGACTTATGAAACTATAAAATCATTTTGGTTGAAAAAGACCTTAAAGATCAGCAAGTCCAATCATAAATCTTAATCTGCCAATTCCAACACTAAACCATGTCTCTAAACTGCCACATCTACACATGAAAATACCCTGATTCAAATAAAAAGAGAAAATCATGCATGGAACTAAAAATACCCCAAGAGACAAGGGCATGTGGGCAAGGAAATGAGGACAATGAGGAGAAAAGTTATGATGATGTGATAATGATGATGATGATAATGATGATGATGATGATGATGACGACATGGGAAAGGGAAGTCAGAACAAATCTGCAGAGTAAATCTGACTCGTGGAGTGATAAATAAGCAAGAAGTACCTGTAACCAAATTTTCCACAAATCACTGCTCCTCTCATGTCAGCAAGCATCTCAAACTCCTCTGGCTGTTTGGTAGATAGAGCTTTAAGCACTACTGGCTTATTTTGTTCAGGTTTTGTCCTTATCACCATGGTTTACAAAAATTGCCAAAGACATTTGGAAGAAGACTACATGCAGTCTCCAACAGCTGCAGAGCCAACTGTCATGGAAGGATGCTGAGGATTGGCTCTGACCTCTGCTTGCCCACCTTTGTCTCACTTTGCTGTGTGCTCCTACAACTTCTTTCAGGAAGGAGATCATTATGGAACTGGAATGAGCACAACAATGAAAATTCCAGTAAACAGAATGCAGCTGACTTCAACTGTGTTGGCACCTAAATTTTAAATTAAATTAGGCTAGGTAAAAGAGTCTGCTGGCTCCTCTCCTCTTTCCCCAGCTACATGCAGTAGAAGAGCTATACATGTAAGAGCCCAAGAATCCAAAATTCAAATAGAATCCAAGATATTTAAACCAATTGTTTCTAATTGTTCTACTGATGCCTAAAATATCTAAAAATCAGTTGCATGCTTTGGCTTTAAAAAAGTACTAAACACTCCCAAGTGTTAAGTTTTTTCTTTAAGGTGTGTTTATCCTTCTGTTTTCTATTCCATGGAGCTCTGGTATTCCTGACCTGTTCAAGTTATGACACCTTTATAAGCATTTGCTGTGGCACTGTCCTAGCATACATACTGCCCTGAGCTCACATATGGTCAGCCTGAACCCTGGATATGCAGATACCTGATCTGTTTTCTAGAAACTTGTTACTTGGACAAGATTCTGACAAACTGGAATGTCGGCCTAGGTTTTTGGCAGAGTGCCTTAGTTTTCTGCATCTGTAAGAGGCCTTACTTTCCCAAGCTCCTTGTCCCACTGGTAGTTTTATAAAAAAGCTCAGCATGTCCCTGGAAGTTCACAAAGCCTTCTTCATTCATAAACAAGTTGCTTGCGAGCCCATGAACAGAATGGCTCTATCCGTGACGTCTGATTGACCTTCAAGAACTGCACACATGACAGAAAAAATAATAATAATAAAAAAGGGGGCAGAAAGTTTAAGGAAATAGACAAATGAAGAACAAGGGACCCATCAGTGTGTTAGTAATGTGGTGAATGCAAGAATTAAAGATATAAATATCATGACGGGCTGTATTTGCATTGCCACAGTCTGTTTAAAAGAAAGAACCCCAGAGCTAGGAACCGATGCCTCCTGCATCCCTAATGGCTTCTATATAAAAATTGTCATTTTCTTTGTATGATTAAAATAAAGAGCATCGGCAAAATAAACTCTCCCTTCCTACATGTTTCTTTTAATGACTCTACTGCTGATAGAAGATGCCAGTTTAACAAGTCTGCAGACAGAGGCCTTCTGTCTGCAGAATAGGTACAAGGCAAGCCATGGCAGGGAGAGGGTCTCTGCCACACACGCAGCTGCCTCAGACCAGCAAGACCACCCCAAGGGGGAAAGGAACATTCAGTCCTTGGCCTCCCCAGCAGCAGCCTGGGAGCCAATCAGTGTCCTGTGCCAGAGAAGTTCCAGGCAGTCTGAAGTCTGAGCACTTGTCACTAGCACGAAGTTAACAGTTCGTTTAGCTTCATTTTCTACTGGGTGCTACTGACAGCTGCTCCTGAGAATGCACGGCATGTCATTGCTGGTCTCTACCATATGGGTCATTCATGCAATTGCCATTTCTAGTTATTCCGTTAGTCACTAACCCCTGTCATCTCCCTATTTTATCCTCTCTGGCAAGCTTGCTTAGTCTCTAACTTTAACATAGTGACATTTTTGTCCCTTTTCCTTTCCATTTGGCACTTTTCATATCTTTCAGTGGTGCCTTTCCAGTGGAATCCCAACAGAGCAGTAAGGACTTAACAGCTTTAAGCAGATAACAGCTGACCATCACCCTCTTCTTTACTGAATTCTGTGCCCACACATTTCTAACTGCACCTTTTCAAAGTCAGAACATCTAATTTATTCCACCTCTGCAGTGCAAAGCTTCTGATGGCAGAGGGTAACTCAGCCACCGCCCAAATACTGTGGGAGTACCTATCAGCTTTGTGAGTATGGGACAAGACAGATGCACAGGATCTCTCCCACAGGATCTCATTTGTTACAGCACCAGAAATGATGCTATGAACTTTCATTTAGTGCTAAATCTCAAGTGTGCAACTTAAAAAACTAGCAGTGGAGCAGAGTTCCATTCAGACTAAGGGTGAACACAACCAAGGATCAGGGGCTGCCCCTAGGTGGCCTTATATGCTAATTTCTGCACCAGATGCTAAGTTTCCAATTGACTAAAAAAAAAAATCATCATTTTAGGTAGCATAACTAATAGTTCTCCATCAAGATGCCTGCCAGTGAATCAGCCATGGAGACTAAATTAGGCTTTATTACTCTAGAAGCAGTTATTCCAGTTTAAGTGATGCTGGCAAGGGTCTGAAGAGGAAATGCTGGCAATTTCCTAAACTGTGTGTATTCCATGGGTAAACAAGAAATTTCACCTTTAGGAAAGTGAATCCAAAATATCTCAGAAGTGTGCTCCTCACAATAAGATTATCCTGGAGGCTCTGAAGGCTATAGGCAAGGTCAGGTAGCATGTCAGTGAAAGTGAGGTTAATGGATACCTCACAATGACTCAGACCATGGTCTTTGGTGCTTTGCCAGCCTGGTCTCTAAAATCACAGGCACAATAAATTCCTCTAAATTGCCCTTCAGGAAAACTTGCTGCTACTGAGATTCAGCCAGTGTGTGGCTGGTCTAAGAGGGTTAACCCACACCTGAACATGTTTTTTGGTGCTACTCTCAACAGTCCTATTCCATGGTACTATCACATACTCTGTAACAGGGTGGCCACATCTGAACTCTTCTTGCTAACTGCTAAGTCTTAAACCACTCATGAACTGTTAGGAGAACTCCAGCTGATGGAAGTGAAACTATGCCAAGAACTTTTCCACTGGCACACAGAACAGTTCTGATGCTGAGGAACACTTCCTGACAATGTTTACGAGTAGATGCAGCCTTCAGGGGTCCTTTCTATTGCTATCTTAGATGGGCTCAGGCACCATTGGTAAAAATGGCAATGTCTGAAAGTTTTACAGCTCCAGACATGGCTCTCAAGTATTTGAACATGTTCCCTTTACTGTTAGCAGAGATTTCTATAGGACATAAGAATATTACACTTTTCAGCCTACAGCTAAAAGAACCAGATTTTTATCCCAATCCTTACATCTTTGGTTCAAGACAAATTAGCTTCATGCAGGTCTTATAGGTAGCTTCTCTTTATTTACAGACATTGATCTTTTATCGATAAAAATTGACACTCTCAACCAAAAAATACAGTTATTAATTTTTAAGCAGGCTTATTTTCTCTGAATCTATACTAAGATTGATGGGATTTTTTGATGCAAGTTGAAAGCAGTTTAGAACAAGAAGCATATAAACAAACCTTTAATGAGGAAAAAAAATCCCATTGTGGGATGAATTACAATATTTCACAAATTCATTTATATCTGCACTAGAAATTTAAATATTCAAAGGTATACAGAAAATGGAAGCACTAAGGCAGCTGCATAAACAAAGAACATTGTTGGAACCTGGAAAACGGACAAAGAATAAATTTGTAAAGGAAGCAATAATAGCTCATCAGTATCTGTAGATCTTAGGGAAGTTCTCACAAAGTAAGTATGAGTAAGCAATTGTTTTAATCTTGGCAATCCCCTAGATAAGTATATAATATGAGGATATACTACAATTGGTCCATCCCTCTCTGCTTGCAGATCACGTTCTGATATTCAGATCTGATAAAGCCCAGAATACAGGCAAACTCCTATTTTTGGAAGGGCTTCATGCTCTGAAAGTTTAGTTGGAGTCATTATTGTTTTGTTGACTGTATTGAGAACTCCAAGAAATCCATCAGCCAGGCTTCTGGCTTCTCTGATGTCAAAAAGAAACCCCTGGACATCATCATCTTGGTTTAGAAAAGGTGTCCTGACACTAGCTTGCCCCAGGAAGCTTGGCAATAACTAAGAAAAAACAGAATCTTTACCCTCAAGAGTGCTTACAAACACAAAACTCATTGGGTTTTTTCCTGCATTTTATTTTCTTTCTGTTCAATAGAACAATTTTTCCTGTTTCCAGCATCCAACCCCACCAAACTTCAAACAGTCTTGGTAAGTATTAATTGCAGGCACATTTGGTGATATTCTCACGGCTTCTGATCATCCAGTAGAGACAATAATGTCTTATCATTGGTATACAAGAAATTGAATTGATTTTAACTAATATCTCTTCAATGTCACATAGAAGAAAGGCAAATAAAGCCTGGTCTAATTGTCTGACTCCCCGCTGATGCCAATAGCATCCCATCCAGACATAAACTGGAATTCCCAGGAATTCTGTTTCTTCTTCTATCAATAGATTACTGCGAGATCCCTGACACATGGAAGAGTCACTGTCTTGACTATTACAAAGTTAAAAGTCTTCAAAACAGACTTGAAACACTTTTGTTTGTGCAAAACACAATGTCATACATAGTTTCAAAAGACTTTAAGAGACTGTGGAGAGTCTTAAAGCATTAGCTGGTAGGTGAACAGCTACTCACAGTCAGAACATCAATATTTTAACTATTCTTTCTACTCATCATTTTACACACTACTCTTCTGCCGATTGTGGATGGAAAAATTAAGTTGTTGCAATTCACAGTATTAGTTTTGTACTTGGCTGAAGTCTGGTTTGTAGCTACTTGGCTTTTTTTTTTTTGCTATCACTGGAAGTGTGGCTCAGAGTATAATTTAGTGACAGTGCAATGGGCAGTTTTAATATGAAGGTGAAGATCACCTACACACCTAGTGTAGCAACTTTTCTGGTGCACCACTCAAAAAGACTTCTCATTCTTTCTAGCCTCACAAAAAAAAAAGTTGGAAGTTTTATATTCTTTCTACGGGCATATTTTGGTTCCAGTGATCCATCACCCACTGCCTCAGAGTCACTGAGTTTTATAGTCTTGTCTTTGGAATACTAAAAAATGCTATGTAATGAAAACAGGCAAAGATTGTGCTTGATTTTTGTATCAGATTTTTGCCATTTCAGTTTGTGGTGATGCACTAAAATTGTTCCCCAAGGCACTGAAAAGAAGGATTCTATGTTCTTCAGAAATGTGCCTAAACTGAAATGTTTGAGACCTCAGCAAGCACAGACAAAATTGCTTGACAATCCCAAGTTTTCCCTTTGTGTATTTGTGGAGTAGAACATGTACATTACTACATCCAATTCAGAACACAAAGACAAGAAAAGAGCAGTCTTAAAGGTCTTTTCCAATCTAAATAATTCTATGATTCTATATTAATGAGGATTTCAAGACTCATTAAGGCCAGATTTTATGAACATCTTAAATTACTATATTTGGTAAGAACTTCATTTTTCCAGCTAAAAAGTGTATTGTTTTGCTTTAAGTGTTTTTTTTTTTTTTAAATAACAAAACATGTTTCAATTATTTTCTATTGTTCAGTCCTCTTGCTGAAACCTGGGCTTTGACATCTACCTACTGGTACTATCTTAGCTGTTGGGGAACAAAGTCCAGGACACATCTGTTTTTCCCAGATGTTCAGCAGTAAGAATCTACAATTTTCAGCAGCTTCGGCATGAGCTTCCTAACTCTGATGTTTTCTAGCAGGGGTTATGTATACATCTGCTCTAATGTAACTTCCTATATCTCCTTCTCTAACCCCCTTCCTCCCTCTCCTGGACAATGAAAAAAAAATACAAAGGTCATGAACCTAACTGCAAGCATCTCTTCCTGCTTCTTGTGTGGTTTTCACCCTGACCTTGATACTCTTTTCTGTTTCCCTAGTGGCAGGTCTGAACCCCCTTGTGCTTCCTTAAGAACAGGAACAGCAGAAAGAGGGAAAGAAACTCTGGCAATTAGAAACATACCCTGAGATTTCCTGCTTCTAATGCCTATTGCAAAGAGGCTGCTGCTTCTCAGTTAGCAGAGAGTAAAACAAGAGAAAATTAATGAGTTTAGCAAATTGAGGACAAATTGAATAAAAGGGGGCCAAATTCATCCCTGATGTGTTTTATTGGAAGGCAACAGATGGGTAAATTTATCTTGATATTTTTAACTATTTTTTAAGTACACAAGTGAGGACTGGGGGAAGTTGTTGTTGTTTTGGTGGTAGGGTTTTTTCTTAACCACGTATCATATGGTATTTGCAAACTAAACTACTTCATTAATCTCCTGTGACTAAATATTGTTAATATATTCACGTAACCAATATGATAGAGGGAAGAAACAAGATGATTAAATGGCTGACTTACTCTCACTATGGAATGAAACAGCCACTGAAGAGTGGCATGACCTGACACAGGTAATTTTCGCTCCCTGTGCCTTGGGATACCATCAGTCTAGATCATTCCCTTAACACAAGTTCTTCAATACAGATACCATCTCTTCACTATGCTTAAGTAGTTATTTTTAATCCTTACAAGCTTGGCCTAAGTGAATATTTATTACAGTGAAATGTTTTCATGGCTGGATTACCACAGAACTGTAACAAGAACTCTTCCACAGTACTCAGGTGCAAAAAAAGTGCTATGTACTACATGCAGCACTAAGAGGTGTTGACAACACTGTCACCTAAAAGATTTACTTGGCCTTGGGGGGAGAAACATTTTTGGCATGAAATTGTTTCCAGTGAATAAAATACTAATTTTCATTAACCACATTTAAACTGTAAATTTACTATTACATAAGTCACATGTAAATGAAAAGCCTTAAATCAGGTGTGGAATGTACTTGTAGACAAACACTTCTTGGTAATAAATTTATACAAAGCAGCAATTGCCCTGCTGTGGCCTAGGTGGAGCATTTGCAAGTGCTGCACAAAGAACTGGCTATTCACATGGTTCTGGCACTCCTTCCTAGTTTCCTGCTGCTAAATTACATTAAGAGACTCAAAACATACTTTCTTAATATCCCTCCCCCCTGCAGGGAATTACTGTGGTTGCCACAAGAAAGTTACTTGATCATGATGGGGCAGGAAAAGGGCTTGGTACAATCCTGAACAACTGATCCATGTAACCATCTCTGGGGTCCCAATTCAGCCTCCTGTCTCTACTCAGCAAAATACATGGCCTCTCTATTTTACTTACATAAGAGGTTAGGTAAGATAGACTGCAACGAGAACTAACACATTTTTAATTCTCCCTGTGATGTCAGTGGAGTGTTGGAGGTTACCACAGGCTGTACAGCTCTATAACTGGGGTTATAGAGAGTAAGCTCTGCACAGCATTGACTGCTTTTATGATTTTCTTTCTCTAAAATAATTCTTATCACTAGGGGCTGAGTTTTAACTGTGTCTCCTACAGTGCTATGGTAATATAGCATGACACTGGCATACAAATACAGACATATTAAAAGATGAAAAGAGAAAGCCACAGTATTCCAACAGTTTCATCACTGAACTGTTGTGATGCCAGCCAGCGAACTCACATGTCATTCAAATTAAGTCATTTCTCTGTTTCCGAGTCCCAGCTTTCCCGTATCCAGTTTTTGTACTCAACATTCTTAAGATTTGTTGGTTTTAATTCATGATAGTATATGCAGCAGAATTGACTCAGAAAGTGCTACTCAGTGAATTAAAACATGAAAATGTGGCTATATCCCTGTTTCTGAAATTGCTGACCTCTAAGATGCACACTCCTGAAAGAATATTCTTTGAAAATAATATTCATTGAAAATTTTGAGTATATAATACCCGAGCCTCCATTTGGGTTATGTTTCCTGACTTACTTGCCAAATTTTCATATTCCACTAAATATCAACAAGCAACTTTAAATCCATATCACAAGCCACACATTTTGTTTAGTGATATCCACAGCAATTCCCAAACCTATGATTTACTAAAATGTTGGAAAGTGCATATTTTGATCAGGTGGATCAAGATTTTCTTTGGATCAATCGTAATTTCTATCTTAAGCTAAATTATCTTAATTTAAAGATCTTAATTTAAATAATATAGCCTTACATGCTATAAATTTGTCACTGGAACTAGGTCAATTGATAATTAATGAGGACTTTATCACGTAAAATATCTTCCGGGATTACAGGTGCGTGCTTCTATAAATCAACATATTTCTTGCAACAAAATGCCTGGAAATTCTGATATAGGGTAATAACATTTCTAAAGATTGTCTTCTGAAAACATGGAGGACACTCAATCTGTGCTACTGCCATCTGAGCTTTTATGCAGCAGCGACTGCTATGTCAGTAACAACAATACCGGAATGTAAAGGGCAAAAATGAGAGTTTTCAACCTTTGACCTGTCTGTGCTCTCTCAAATTATCTTTGCCCTGGTTACTTACATTGATCTCAGCTGGTAGAAGCTCCTAAGCATTTTGTACATCTCAGTACACAATTCAAACAGATTAGCCTTCCCACTGTATCTCAAGTCAGATATGAACAAGGCAAAGCAGCTACATCTGTTTTGCCCAGAGTCAGAACTGCTCCTTGAAAGTCTCTCTACAGTGGCTGTCCCAGTTGCTAACTTGTATAAGCATGTTTTGCATAAATTCCCTTGTATTCTGGGACTTATGCTGTCAGACTTGAGCATGCTTTCTTTTTTCATGGTGTCCTTTTTATTTTTTTCTGTCTTTTACCAAGTACTATATTGCCTGACAGAGATGAGGAATAGAATACTCTAATCTCATTCTGTTATTTTTATCTGATGGAGAGAACAAGCATATGCTTTTCACAGATGCAGCTAGAGAAAAACAAAAAGGCTGCCTCAGAGATTGATGTAGTACCTCTCATATTGCTGCTATTGGATTCTGGCAAAGATGTAAAACAGCCAATGCCTGCATCATAATGTCACAAATCTCTTCATCTCTGATAGTGCTTGATCCTAAGTTTCCAAAGCAGTTTTAAAATCTGCCCATTAAAAAAAATAATCCATTGATATTTACTTTCATTACAGGTAAGTATGACACATGGTACAATGTTTGACTGACTAACATTAGGAAAATTCTTTGAGGTCCTTGATTTATAAGTAAATTTGATGCTTCTAACTGAGTGTAGCTGCAACTTACCAACCTGTGTTTGGACCAAAGTCAAGACAAATCAGCCAACTAGCTGCTAGGACTGCATTTGCCAGTCTCCAACAAAGTCTCCTCCTTGTTGCTACATTCTCTGCAGACCACAAAAATAAGGTTCAGGAGGGTTTGCACTGGCTTATCCTCCCCATACAACTTGAAAACCCTAATAAGGTCTGTGTTCCTGCTCTGTTGTGTAAGCAGAATATAAAAAGGAAAAAAGGAGTTGGATTTAATATGATTTTCAAATTAATTTAAACACCCCTTTCTTCTGAAATCCTTTATTGAGACTTTTCACATATCAAAAGAACAAAAATGCTTAAATTGTTTTTTAAATCATGCTCTATTGTAAGCTTTTCAAATCAAAGGCATCTTTTGGACTTAAAAAGCAAGGTACCCCAAAATGAGATTTAGTAATATCTAGATGTTGACTTGTCTATTAATCACAGATTGCCATAAGCCTATGGGACTGAAAGCCAGATTTCCCAATTCTGCTTCATCAAGGTACTGTGTCATAGAATGTGGGGAACTTAATATTAATGTACCAAGGGTCACTATTACTGTGACAGAATCAGCAACTTTATTGAAAGCACCCACTCTGGTTGCACAAAGTTAAATCTAAGCATTAATGTACACACACACATTCTGGCATCTGTTCATAGAAGGCCTCATGCAAATCAACAGGGCTGGGGTCTAAAGAGCCAATTTGGCCTTCATTAGGATGAAGTCTGTCTCACTGAGTTTCACAGTGCAGTTTTGAATGTGCGTGTGTGTGTGTGTGTGTGTGTGTGTGTGTGTGTGTGTGTGTGTGAGACAGACCAAGAGACACTGTCTCTGATTGACTTGATCTGGTACTCTGCTGAAGATATATATATATATATCTCTGCTACACATATATATATATTTAAGAAAGCCATGAATGTCTGCATATAAATATAGATATTACATGACTATATATAATTTTACTCACAGTGAAGTTAATAAAGAAGGAAGAAAGTACTTTTTAATGACATTTTTATATGAATAAAGCTTGTCAATTAATGAAAAGAGTCTTTTCACAGAAAGTTATTCCTGATAAAAGAGATGTTGTTTTCTGTATGAAAAGTCATACAATTACATTTGTGTGTCATACTTTGTGGGAGAGATATATCAGGAAATCCAAAAGAAAGTACACATCCCTTTCTGTCCAAGTAACATGGTGTGTTGCTCCTTGCCATGTGAATGAAAAGAAGCTGCATCAGTGCACAGCCCACTGACTTCATCATGAATACAGTTGCAGCTCACCAGGGATTGCACAATGTAAGAGAGTGATAATTTGTAGCTGGAATTCTATGATTGCTTTATGTAGGAATTTGGGCGAGATAAATACAATTATTGCTTCTAACTTAAAAAAAAATAAAAAAACAACACCCTGGGAGTTCATACTTCTCAGCTTATAAATTAAGACGTGGCAGCACAAAGGAAGGTGATTGCTTAGACTCATTTAACTGGCCTGCAGGAGATGGCCAAGTAAAATCTCGTTGCCATGATTCCTATCTGCTAAATCTTGCACCTTGCTTCTTTCTTTCAAAGCAAACATTATGAAATTAACACTTTTTCATACAGGTAACAATTGCCTTTACCACAGCACATCCCAAGCCACATGCTTGATTTTCTCTATTTACCAAGCTTCACAGGCTGCCATCATCATTGCTGATTCAGCAATGCCAGTCTGACCTTTTGCACTTCATAGAGTTAACTGTATTTGCAAAGGTGCAATGCCCTGCAGCTTCTGCCTTTGGTCTCACTGCAGCAATTCCTCCATCATTACACAGTCAAAAGGATAAGTAACTATGCTGGCCTTCCACAGGAATTTGCATGCAAAGATCCAAATCCATTGTTGAGAAAGTGTAACTCTTTAGAAATTCTATCCTGGAATACAGTGATGGTCATTTACGTGACAGAATCATGCCTTTATCTGAGTTGCCCCATACACTACATGGAGCACACTTTTGTTCTAAAACTCACTGATCTAGTTTCTGCGTTTGAGACAACGTAGGAAGATGAAAATTACTCAGGACTGGCATAAATGTTGAGACCATTTGGTCCCATACAACTTCTGCTAAATAATGCTTAATCTTTTAGTATTGTTCTGCAAATGCTTGAATATCACTCTGATTCTCACTTCAGAGCTAACAAAGTCATTTATCTTTTGCAAGAGGGATATGAGTTGAGGAGAGGACAAGGTCTCTGGTGGAGGCTGACTCACTGTCTTAGCACTGGCAGGAAAACACCTGTCATAATTATTTTGACATTCTGTTGTAGAACTAAACACCTTATTCCCAAAAGATGCTTTGCATCTATCCATAGACAATGACTATGTGATAACAGCTGAAATGTATTATTCCATAATACAAAGTACCCTTATCCAGACAGAAAGAATATCATTTTGCTTACCATACATGCCTCTAAAGCTGAAAAACTATCTGAGTCTCTACAGCACATTCCAGCATTACTGCTTTTTCAGAAAGAGCTTTCCTTTTCCTCTCCAACTTCAGCTTGGTACCTATATAACATAGGCATTGTGCCCTGAAAACATAAAACAAAACAAACTTTGAAGTGCTTTTAAACTAACAAAACTATTTCATCCTTCTAGCACATGCCTGTGCGTAGATTCCCATTCTGCAACTGATATTTATTGATCTACATTCATATGATCCAAGAAAAGCTTGACTGCATTGCCTTGTGGTAAAATTATAAGGGGAAAAACTGGAATGTGAGAGAGAAGGAAGGAGGAAAGCCAAGCTTTTATAACTCTTTGTAAACCTGGTTTATGTGAGCCTAGCCAACTCAGGGTCTAAATGATCTGTTACACTTAAGAACTGGATGTGAAAGGCAGCACTGTTGCTGAGCTGCTGGTGCCCCACAGAATCAAAATATTTCTGCTGAGCTACAATTTAAACAGCCATACTCCAAATATGGGAACCAACCCCTGTGAGGAAGTATGTTTTCCTTCTCAAAGCACTTTACCTTCAGTGAGTAAACATTCCTAAGTGCAATAATAAAAGCACTAAAGTTTAGAAGAATTTTTATTTTGTGCTAATAGAGCAATCAAAAATGCACATTGTCTAAATTTTACATTTTTATTCTAAAGAGATTGCAATGTTTTCCTGTAGATATAGGTCTGATCAGCATATCCCTATCTGTCAAGAGAATAGAGACCTCTCCTGCCTTTTTGCTTTCATTAACATAATAATTATTATGAGTTCTCAGTCATGACCAGTTTCTGCTTGAATTATCAGATTGCAATGCCCCATTACTGTGCCTTGCTCTGGCACAAAACTCCAAGGAACCATCTACCAGCTGAATGGCTTCTACCTGTCACTTGTTCTTCTGCCTGCCCCTCACATACAGGTTGTATTTTTACTTCTCCTCAGACTGCAAAATCAATCTGAGTAAAATAAGATTGCACAAAGCAAGAAACCACATTTAGATCCAGACTCCCCATCTTCTTCCTTCTCCATCTCATATAATGAGAACATCTGTGAATTTGGGAGATGATAAAACCATACCTGTGAAAACTGTAGGCTTTCTGACAGGCTGAATAGACCAGAGAAGAGTAAAAAGACTTGTGTCAGCCATAAGGTGAAGTGTCCAAGGATATGAACATCACGATTGTGAGAAACCTGTATGGTGGGTGGGTGGAAAGGGGGACATTTACAGCTTTCTAATGAGTCTGGTATGTGGTAAGTACAAAGAATTGCCAAGCACTACATAAATCAGAATAAAGTTGTATTTTCAAAGATACATCCACATAAAGTGAGAAGATTTTTCAAGCTCTTCAGCTTCTATTTATCAGCCTTTATGCACACTAAGATTCTTCAAATCTGTATTGATATCATCTATATACCTTAACAGATGCCTATCCCTTGAAAATCTGGCATCTCCTCTGGATGTATAAGCATAAGCCTTAAAATTCTGAGAGGACTGCTTCCAGTAATGTACTCACGGGCTGAAAATTAATTTTAAATGGCATATGGCTTTCATGCAGCTTCTCTGAAAAGAATTTATCCATTATGGGAAAGAAAATGGAAAGAACATCTGGAGTTCTGTTGAAAAAAAGGATTAGCAAGAATTAATTCAAGCTTATTTTTTCCCCAAAACTTCATGTAGGTTAGAGTCTGAAACTATCTCAGCTGAGGCTCAAAACCAAGGTGATGCTCTCCTCCCTGGATCTTCAGCTCTGCTCAAAAATGTCATGTAGGATACAGTTAGAGAAGAAGCCAATACACACTGTGAGGATGTTTAACAACTGGAGTAAAGCTCTGAGGCCACTAATTAATTTTTAATGTCTGAAAGTCTTCATGCAGACATGCAGAGTGGAAGATATGCTTTAGTCAGACAAAAAGGTTCTTGGACTCATTGCTCAAGCAATCAGATGAGGTTCTCTGGCCTGTTACTCCAAAAGGCCAGATGACCTAATGGTCCCTCCTGGCCTTAAATCTGAGAATCTAGAATTACAGACCACTATAAAGCTTATGTAAGGGATGGAAGAATAGAGGCCAAAGAATTACAAAGAGCATTTACAAGCCTGCTACAGTCATCACTAATGTATATATAATTGGCAAAGCATTTACATCAGAGGCCACTTGTAACACATACGGTTATTGAAGGCTTGCACATTTCATTATAGCTGAATTACTGAATATATCTAAGCCATTTATAGTGAACTGTGGCAAACTCTAAAAAAAAGTAAACACATGTGCAGGGATTATTGATGTGGTATGGCTGCTCTGATACTTAAAGGCATTATAAACGATTTGCAAGGCATTTAATAAAAGTGACCTACATTTGTACAGCGCCTTTTATCCTGAGGTATTCCAAAAATTCTGTACAAACTGCAACTACAACTGCATTACTTCAGGCTGACACCACTGTGGCTATCCTGAAGCCTGTTGGGTCACAGTGCCATCATGCTAGAGCTAGAATGCAGCTATCCAATCTTGCATTTATAAATGGGGAAGGGGAAGCAGCAGCTGTTTCACAGGACATGAGTTCTTAAGAACATATTAGATCATCTAAACTGATATTTCATATTACTTAGGATGTCTAAAAACAAACAGGCAGAACAAATGGCATTTTTCTTTACATGTCTGAGCATTGCAACTCTCAAACCTCACATTTAAGCTTGTCTCCCAATAATGCCTTTCCTACATATTCTTCTTGGAAATAGGGACACTAAGAGCTCTTGCTGGGATGGTTATTTACAACAGCATCTCACTCCTCTGAATTTCCAAGACACAGTCTCACAGCATGTGGGAATACCTTACCTTCTTAGTCAGCAGTCTTTAAACCCTTTTTGTTGGAAGACAAACATGCTCAGATGATTACAGTCACTCCATGATAGAATCTTGCTTTCTTCATTATTTATTATTTCATTAATCTTTATTACAAAACTATCATTCAAAACTCTATTTAATTTTTTTCGTTTGGTGAAGAAAATACAAAATTATATTGGAGCAAAAAGCAGTCTCTGGAGATCCTTCCCAGCATGACTTAACAAAGAAATGTGATTTATTAGTAATAGAGCTTTTAATACAGCTTTTTAATTCAAACAATACTGACTGGTCCAAAAGGACTCTTCAGACCTGGTCTCCTTCTGTGTCTTGTGGAAGGAAAGATAAATGACTGGGAAGGGACCTTCCAAGCACTCTACTGGGTGTTCTCTTTTGATCATCATAAGTTAGGACTGGACTTGAAGAGGTGATGGGGCATTAAAAAAATGCCTGCCCTGAAATGCAGCCAAATCCAATCAGTACTAAGTCAAAAGCTTTGGAGAAAGCCAAGCATCCTGTATGAGAACATTCTTCATACCAAACAGATCAACAATCCCATCAGAAAAAGGTGGATAATATATTCACTTTGGGAGACAGAAAAAAAGGAGTCATTCTTTTGACCACAGCTACAGTGTGGTAAGCCACTGTGGAACTGAAGCAAAATCCAACTACTAACATTCCTGAAAATGTTATTAAGGCATCTTTAATTGACATTAAATCAGGATATAGTTTTACGTCTCCTCCACAAACATTACCTGTAGAAGACCAAAGCCCATAAAACCCTGGCCTCTAATACATCAACATTTTTTCCTAACACAGGAAAGGATCTTTCTAACAAAACCTCAAACCATGTGCTAACACCCTTTACACTTACTTTGTGAGATTTTTGTGTCCTAACATAGCATGATGACTGGTATACAGGTTTGATAAAGAAAATGAAATTCTGAACTTGTCCAATTTCTTAACTCTCTGAACTTAATTAAAGATATTATTTATCTCTGAAAATTATATGTGTTGTAATATTATGTCTTAATCACTACTGTCTCATTTGTTATGTAGTCTTCAGATTGCATACTGCTGAAATTTATGATAATGCATGTACTCACTATAATCTGCAATTTATAAAGTCAGCATTGTTGGCAAAATAATGCGTTTCACCTATAATACACTCACCCTTGTCTAAAGGTAGTTGTTTAGAATACTCTTAAATACACTGCATGAATTACAAAACTGGTTTTACAAGCTGAAATATCCTAAAGTGATCAAAGCAGAAGACAGTGAAGGTTCTTGTATTTGCATATTGTGAAGACCCCATGTTATGTAACATTCATGAAATATTTTCCCATCTCACTCTCACAAGGGAAAAGTCTAGCAAAGCAAATATATCTGGAGTGATATGAGGTTCTTTTAACCCATTTTTAGGGAGGAAGATTGTAGATTTTGTATTTTGTGCTCTTTTAAGCTGGACATTTCTTATATTGCTTTAGATTACAGTTATACAGACAATTTCACTGGTATGACCAAAGGCCTTTCTAGCAGGTGGCAAGAACAAGCAGCTGACGGATGTAGGCAGGTTTGGCAGGGACAGGAACAGGAACCCCTTACAACCAGCTGTGAAAGGATTTGTAAAATGGAACTGCATTTTACACTCAGGAACTTGCTAAATGCTAATGGCAAATCAATGAGACTCAGGATATTCTCAGATAAACGCTTTCTCTGGTGCCAAAGCTGACCTAAGAAGTTCCTGCCCTTTCCTGCACCTGCTCTTTTTCTTTCCCTGCAGCATTGCCCATTCCATCACAGAAATGTGTTGGATGAAATTGAAGATTTTAACCCTATTTCAGTTCCGGCCTGCAGAGTGGCTCCATGAACTGTTGCAATGTAAGTGAAGTGCTAGGATGACGGGGCAGGAGCATGTGGTACTTGGCAACATAATTATAACAATGGCAAATACACATCTTCTGAGCTTTAATATCTTTCTTGATACCATATTTCATCTGATTAAACATCTCCTGAGCATTCATGGATGAATTCTGAGTCCAATTTGAATTAGGCCCCAAAAGCAGGTATTGTGTGATAACCATTCTAACCCTCTCTGGCTAAAAGATTTAGTTAAAGAAAAAAAACCCCAAAATTTAGAAAACATTCATGCTCTCCACAACATAGATCTGTCTAACCACTACTGTTTTCATTGTTCCATATCATTCTACTGCTACCTTTAAAATTCAGTTTTTATCTGTATTTCTCTGTTTTCATTTTACACTGCTATCCATAGATCTATTATATAGATTCATGTGGTTTTACAGCTGCCTCACACAGTCTACTTGTTTAGACTATGAGCCTGTTTATTCTGGACTACGATAACTAAATATACTCTCTGAAGCTAATGTGATTAACTTGGCCAAGCTGGTTTGTAAAGAAGAATGTCAGGAATTCCTCTTCCAGATGTAGCCTGCATTGCTCAGAACTTTCTCCAGCAGAAGCACATTTCCCAAGCTCCACCTAACTTCCCATAGAGGGCAAAAATCCCAAGATATAAAATTAAGGAGGCAGAAGGAGGAGTGGGAGAAGGCAATGATTGCCTTCAATGTGCTCAGACTTAACAGAATTAACATTTGCTGATACAATAGAACCTAAGGAGGCAGGCACATAGTTTAATGTGTTAGACTTGCAGACCTTTGACTCTTTTATGGTTAATTAGCCTTTAACTTAAGAAAGCCCCCAAGTCATAGAACTTCCATCAGCTCTGAATTCAAAGCTTTGCCCTCTCTCACCCTGGCAGTTTACAGTGTAATGATGATTGATAGCCAGATGAAAGCTTTAGCTGGGGCCTGTCTTCTTGCATTGTGCTGGAAGAGAAGTGTAATGATCTATAGCTGCAATGGTTTCAGAAACTATTTTGGTTAATTGTGACCTTAATTACTCACTTAAGCAGGTTTGGGCCAAATTGATTTTATACAGCTTTATTCTACAGCGGGTTAAAAATTAACCCTGCAATCTTAGATGCATTTTACAAGGTTTCTATTCACTTATTGCCTAAAAAGCCCCTAGTGAATATGATCTCGAGCTGATATTCATGAACTCAAGTAAAAATGAGGAATGATACTTTTTAATGGTAACAGATTACTGCTGACACTTAACTACTATCAAAGATATGGAAGTGACCAAACACCTTATTATAGCTGGTTAGTGAGCAGTTATGTGAGATAAACTCCCACCCAAATGAAAGCTTTTTTTTTGTTTAGACACAGGAATTATAGTCAGCTTTAAAACATGAGGAGAAATCTGCCCATCTGCAGGATCAAAGTGGCTGACTTTATTGGTCTAAGCAGCATAGAGATCAGACTGGCAGGGAGCACCGTACTTCTCCTCAAGTTCAGCTTTTCTCACATCACAAAAAGAACATTCTGCATGAAATGTTTCTAGACAGAAAAAAAAAGGAAGAAAGGATCATAAAGATACACTATTCTTTCTGACTTAAAGAGGACCCTCCAGAGAGAATTTGGGTTTCCACTGCCTCACTGCAAACTCCCACATGCGAGTTACTCCACAGTGGGGAGCGGGTACATAAGCCTATTCTAGACCTGTTCTTATTGTTTTTATTGTCCAGACAGTGAGAGCAGACAATGTCTCTGTATACTTCCTAAGGGACTCTTAAAGCTGTCTTTCACAAAGATCAGTATTTGCACACAGTCTGGGCTCCCATGGGAACACTGGTAAACCCATAAGGTGCTGTGGACAGCTGAGGCTGTTGAGCTCTGACCTGCACCACAGTCCCGCTGACTGCAATGTCCAACAGACACAACTTGACTCCTGTGTATCTTATGTCTCGTATAAATCCACAGTATGCCTCATTTCTTCTCTTTAAAGTGATCCATGGTTCTTAAATTTTAACTATAAAAGCCATTCCAAAACCTCTTTTTACATTGATCACTTTTTCTAATTACAATAGCTGGTCCCACTAGGTTATAGGCTAGGAACTAAGGAGCTTGCTTACTGTAAATTATAGCCTGCTCACATAAAACTGACAGCCTCTAGCAGAAAGAATCATACACTCATTCAGCTGACTCACACACAAGAACTGTGAGAAATTCCCAAATATTTGCAAGCACAACAGGTAGTGGAAGCAAGACAGTAAGAACCAAAAGAAGAAATAATTTTGTGGGTGCAAAATAGCTGTTGCTCACTGCCAGAGATGCAAAAGGGATGATAATCATCCAAACTAACTCCCTAGCAATAACACACTCCAGCTAGTGCAAGTGTTTGTACAGGTCTTTTCAACAAAACTTCAGTAAGCTGACATATCAGTTCCATTAAAAAAGTCAGCTTTTGGCCTGTGCTCAGCAACTTCTGCATGATGCTTTTGTCATCTCTGTTTTAAGGAAAAAAAGGTGTTCTGCTTTATTCCGCTTGGCACTGATCTCCACATGCTCCTGCCCTCTGTGAGAGAGAATAATTGTTTGATGTCAGGAAGACACCTTTGTCAGACATTATTTGGATGTGCTTGCACTGATAATGCTTTCAACTCCCATCATAGTTTCCAATTAATTTTATTTCCACTATCTTCTACTGTATTTGTTTTTCTAACTTAGCATTAGGGGACTTTCTATTTAAGGGGCTGGAACAAAAGCCATGATTTGGCCTTGCAACAGAAAATTAGCTATATCCTTTGCAATATTGATGAGGTAGATACTCATGAGGTTGTTTTTATCTGGAGATTCTTAGTTTTACAGTGTGCAGTTCCCTTAAAGACTAATGTCTTTTTCATCTAGCTTGCAATATTCAAATTTGCTAGAATTTTGTTCAGTTGTATGTGCCCTTTTGACCAAGTATCACAAAAAATAACAGGTAGTCTGAGGTGCTTACACCTTAAAGACACCATATTCTGCATCATGGCTGGCATAAGTAATGAAAGATACTTGTAAAGCTGCTCTAAACTATCCACCCAGAGCAAGAAAGCTTTTGTTAAAACCTCTGAGATAGCCACTGGAATTATTTTGCTGTTGTTCCCTCAGGCTCTTAGCCTCCTCAATAAAATGGCCCATCCTGGAAAATTAGCCAATTCAAATAAAAGTCCCTTGCATCTTGCTGGTGGGACTCCATTAACATGATGGAAATCTTTGGCTCTTTCCACTGATCAGCCCACAGCAACAGCTCTTGAATGTCATTTCTTCAAGGAATAGAAGCTGCTCTCACCTAATGGAACATATGTACACACACTTGCATACTCAAATTCTTATTTAACTTCCTTGAAATAAGCATGGGTTTCATTTTGGATCTTCCAGAAGACACCAACATCATCTTCTTTTTCTGCTGATAAGTTAAAAATCACAGACTAAGAACATTTATCTTCTGGAGTCAGGAAGGGACTGCACAGCAGACACATACAGATTAAACTGCCTTTATATTGGAAATGTTTCTATTTAAAATGCAGTTTTTGGTTAGAGTGTTCTCACATGTTCCATTGCTTCCTTCACATAAAACAAGGAGCTTTGATATTCTCATTCATGAAACACATCACCAGGCATTTTAATAATCCCAGCACAAAACTGCTAAAGTTAAACCAGCCCCTGGTCTCTATATTGTTTGATTACTGACACATGCTGGGATTCTGAAATCTGCTTGTGACTTTATCTGTATGGGATGAGGAACAGATTTGCTTAAATTCTTAGTGACACAATTATAACAAGGATAAAGGAGAGGTTATTTTCCACCATAACTTTTATTTGCTTTTAAAAGTCTTCCCCAAAGCAAAGTTATAATGTGATATCTTGAAAGAACACTACTCCATTCTTTGTTCAAATATCATTTAACTTCACATCAGCAAGACAGAATCATATTAGTTAGCTAAAGATTCTAAAGATACTGATCAGATAGTTTTAAATTTCACTGAGGCTAGAGCTGGGAAAGGTTAAGATGCACTACTTGCAAGAAAAGTAGAACAAGTTTGCTGCCAGTATAGCAAAAAAAGCTACCATAATGTTGATAACAACTTATTGATTCCAACAGCTACTTTGATGAAGGCATGTCTTTTATTTCTGCAATCCTGCTGCTGTGGGCTGAAAAGGTAATGCCAAAGGAACACAGTTGGAAAAATATTCCATGAACATAGGAACATTCAGCAGAGAGAGTGAGAGAGAGAAGGGTGTGATTGAAACCAGATGAAGCCAGCTCATGATCACAGCTTCCACTGCTGAATAACTGAGTCCATGTAAAACTGCCAGGCATTTCCCTCTGCCACGTGAGAAACCCCAGGGAAAGCCAAGCCTTTGTCTTCTTTTGACACATCAAGCAGTGAGGGTATTATTGACTGATAGAACATTCACAATATACATCACTCCCTTTGGCTCTGGTGAATGTTAGTATATCCTGCCATTTTAGACATGGGCAAATTATCAGGAATTTATTATGCCAGAAGTCTGTTGTTACAGATCAACAAGTTCTCCAGTGCTAACTGTGTGCACCTAATAGGATTTTCTATCCATGGCATGGCATATAGGAGAAATGCCTCTCTCAAAAGCTGCAGTATAATTCAGATGCAGTTGGGCTTACACATTTACCACTGAACCATCTGGACCCTAGAGGAATTCACAAACAGTATCCGTGCAGCCTGGTAGGTGGAGAATTAGAGAGGAACTCTGAAGTTTTGGGGCTTTTCCCATACTTCAGGACTTAAAATAGTCTTGGAGATGTCACTTCCTCCCCTATGTTTCAGCTACTGTATTAAGAGCTACCCAGATAATAAACCATCTAGCTGAAAGCTAACTTATCTGTGTACACACAAGTTGCAGTCACAGTCTTCACTACAGACAGACAAGGTTTTAAGCTGTTGGAGTTAAGATCCAAGAGCTTTTTGTTCTGTAGAGATCTGCACAGTGGTTCATGATGAATTACTCTGAATGCTACTACTGTACAAATGATAACAGTGGTCATCTGTCTGCAGTTATTTAGAGAAAACCAAGCAGCTAGGGCCCCTTAATTGAGACACTTGCAGTACAACATGGTGTACAGTCAGATTCAGACAATGGCACTTTCAGAATTCCTCCTACAACTGAACAGTTTGGTGGAAGCTGGAAAATCAGTCGTCCAGGTGATTCAGAAGAATACAGGATCATGTCCACAAAAATCACTATCAACATTATTCAGCAATGTCATGAATATTTGGAGAGAAGGAGGTTCTCTCCATACTGGACACTTAAAATGACATTCCAAAGAATATGAAAAGGTAAGACAAAATCTGATACTTGTCAGAGATGTCCAGAAGACCATACTTATGACATTTCCATTAGTGAACAGAACTCCATGAAGATTTAGCAATTTTTGTGCTTTGGGGAAAAAAAAAAAAAAAAAAAAAAAAAAAAAAAAAAAAAAAAAAAGCTGGAATGTTGCTCTGTGTCTTCCCCTGTAGAAAAGCCAGTCAAGAGTATTTCCAAACCTTGTTGACTTACTTGCCACTGCAGTTTTAAAGAAGATGTGAGCATATCCTAACAGTTGTCATGCTGGTAATTTGGTAATTAACATATAATTATAAGTATAGAAATTCAGATTCTAAATGGATTTGGCACTAATCTCTAAAAATTAAATATTTTACCTCTGTTTTAATCTCAAATGATAGAGTTATGGCAATTATATCACTTTGTTGTGCAGTGGTAGGTAGGAGGTGTCATGTAACCCAATCCACAAGTGAAATGTAATCAAGACAGCAATTTAACAGTGAAGCAAGATGACATCCCTCTTCATTTCTGCTGTTTCTATCCAGCAGGTTTTCAGCTAAAGACAACTTCAACATTCAGTATTTCAAAGCAAAACCTTTCAAAGTAAAGGTTTAACTTGCATCAAGGTGCTTCAAAATATCAGCTAGATTGCATTCAGACAAGCTGAACAGCCCAAGTGAATGAATGCAATGCATAATGTAGACCACTGGAGGGATCATATGAGTGGCAGATGGAAAGGTCAATATGATAACATATTTGTGAACCAAAAGTAACAATTTCTTTAATAAAACAAACCACTAGTGCAGCTACTGAAGTGCTATGCTCTGAGAAAGTCAGACAGGACATCAGATTTCATCAAATGAAGTTAAAAGAAGCTCTTCTAATAATTAAATATTGTTCAAAAAATACTTCTGCAGGTTGAGGCAGATGGCTGATGCCCACTCTCCCCACAGCCTGCAATCATGATTGCCCTCAGTTCAATCACTGTTGGAAAGTGGAACGTGCTGTAAAGACCAGTTGAGACATTTGGCTTCAACATTTTTACTGATGGAACATTACATCAATTGAATGTGTATTTCTTCCACAGAACTTAAGCTGTAGTTGTGGCTCTTCATGTAATATTTTCTGATTTTCTCACTTACATTTCTCTCAGTGAAGGAGAAGAAACAGAGGAATAATTTCACTCTAAAATATTTTTACTATAGGTTGTTTTTTTTTAAGAATACAAATGTCAGCTATTTGAAAGCTAAATGGAAGCATTTTTCTCACCTTCTCACATAAGATAAATTTGCCTTTTCCAGATTTCTGCTTGCAATAGAAGTTAGAATTGAAAGATATCTTGGAAGGTGAAGACAGAAGTTGCACCTGAAAATATGTGAGAAAGGCATAAAAGATGAAGAAGGCAAGAGATAAATGAGAAAGGCAAGGGGATATACCCTATTTCTGCATCTTCTTCTTAACGCTAAGGACAGAGCTCAGTGGCAATTTTTCCTGTGCACATCTGGAGATTCTCATCTTTCAAAAGAAAAGAGATTGGACCCTCTATCCTCACTTTCTGGCTACAGGAGGGGAACTACCTGTGCCATTCAAGGGAGTGATATCTTACATTCTCCTTCTGCCACAACCAACAGCTTGTTCTCTTGAAGAAGGTGGCCCTGCCAGACCAGCTAGAACAACAGCATATGAAGAAAAGGAACAAGCTGAAGAAGTGTTTGGGAGAATGCTGCTGGAAGTAGCAAGACTAAAAATGCCTGGTCCTTCTACACTGTAATCTTCTGCTTATGTTTTTGTCCTTACTAAGCACTGTAAGGCGTGACAAAACCTACTCCACTCAAACTCCACTAAAAATCCCCTTCTCAATCTCAAAAACATGTGGCTTGCACACTACAAGAAGAAAGTTAGATTTTTCTTATTTATTTATTTATTTTTAGATGGACAGGATATTGAACCAGCATGAATGGGGAAAAGAGATGCAACCAAGAACTGTAAGCTAAATCCCGTGAGACAAATCCACAGAATTGCTGCAATTAGGGCAGAGTTCACACCAAGTTAGCTTTTACCTCTTCAGTTTCCAAGAGGAAAGACAGAGGATGGTAAACCAGTGTTGGGATACATTCAAGAGAAACATAGAGAAAACTGGACTTTTTTTTTTGTAAACTGATGTTGCAACTTGTGCACTGATATTAATTTACCATCTTAAATTAATCTTAGATCACACAAAAACCAGAGACACACAAGGATGGTTTCTCCTTCTTAATGCTGCCTTCTGAAATCCAGAGATACAACACAGAATTTGCCCAGGACTGAAAGAGGTATACCATCCAGCACTGTTATGGGATTTCTAGGAACAAAAAATAGAAATTGGAGGTAAGAAACCTTACTGAGTTTTCTACCTTACCTACATGCTAATATAGAACTAAAAAACCCTTCTATAGTCTCAAAGTTGTGAAATTCCTTGACTGGGATGTCTGTGGTATTTTTCCATACTTGTTTATTACCATGCAATAATTCATCACAATGTGGACAAAAGGCAATAAAATCCATGCTGAGAGTACCAAGAACATTTTCCATTTGGATTAGAAAGAATCTGCAATCTTTTCAACATAGATAAATATAAGACTAAACTAGGAGTCCCAATCTGCATGTTTACAAGGCATCACCTCAAAGACCCCTTCCAAAAGGCTCCATCTTAGTTTCTCTGAAGCAACCTGTGGGTTGTTTCTTTTGTGAAGAAACTCCAGCAGTACTGGCATGTTTGATATGTGTGTCTCATTCCTGTGACTCAGTGTGCTACCATTAGGTCAGGTCAGGTCACAGGTGCCGCCCCCTACACTCACTGTTCTCCCATAACAGCAAATATTTGCACCTGAGATGCACTGATGAAGGATTCTGCTTTGTTCTATGTCACAGCTAAAACAGGAAAGAGGAAATCCCTGTCCCACCCAATTTTTCCCTCTTACATCATTTTCCTTTCTCTACCCTGTTTGGAAAACAGTTTAGCTTGAAAAGATCTACAAAAACTAATTCCTTCCTGCTGGTGACAAGCAATGGAATAATTTCTGCTAGCACAACAAATGAAGCAAGCAGATAGTGAGGACAACAAACGTACCCATTTACAACCAGGTATCACTGGTATCAATGGTAAAGCTCTCCTTGAGCTCCTGTGGCAGCACTGTGGATACCAGTGGTGAGGGAACACCCTCTTTACTCCACACACAGTAAACTCTGTAGAAAGGAGAAGCAACATCTTGCAAAAATGGGAACATTAATGAAGAAGATACAAGAGGTATTTCCAAAAGTGATTGATGTTCCAGAACAAAAATTATGAAATCCAAATCAAGAGTAGTACTGCAAAGTACCCCAATAAATATTTTTTTCTCTGATTTAGTCTAAATATTTTATAAACAGCTTTATTCCCAATCTCAGAAAGTTTTCTGTTATTTTGGGATAATAGTTTCTGAGGATTCAAAATTATTTCCCAGAACTAAAATTCATTTTCAGAGCCAGCCTTATTGCTGGCAAATCAAACATGCTAAAATAATGAGTCAGGAATTTATAGGCCTAAAACTCTATTATGTGAGTCTTAAAAACTGAGATTAAGTACAAAAATAATTTTTAATTAATTTGGTTTTGAGCTTTGAGCTATCAGAGTTCAAGAGGTTTTTACACCCAGAAAAGCAGGATGGTTTTTAAAATAACTAGAGATGAAATTTCATATGGCTGTGGGAGTTTAAGAAAGACACCTTGACAAACATGAAAAAAAAAGGAAGCTATTCAATTCCACAAAAATAAGATGCATCTAGCAGTGAGCTGTACAAGATCATTCTGTATTATCTTTGTTTCATATTAGTTAAACAAAAAAGCTCTAAAGGACAAAAACAATGCCTCAGGAAAATAGTGCAGCATTCTTTACTTTAAAAAGGGTGCACATCCACTGTTTTTACTAGGGGATTTAAGAAGACTTGACCTATTTGGATGCCTGTCTTTTAGAGACTGGGATAGTTAAATATGCAACTGAGACAGCAAATGGAAAGAGAATTTCATTCATGTAACATCTGGCCTCATTTTAAATAATTAATGCTTCTCTGGAATGACTGCCTAGTCAAGATAATGAAATAACATTTAAATATGGTCTTGTTATTGATCTGTCATCCTTTGATACAGAGATTAATTTAGGTGACCTAAGAAGTTAAGTACACAATTTCAACAAGCAGGTAAAACAGCATACATGTGGATTAATACAATGTAATGTATTAATGCAATTAATACAAGGCCAGTTTAAAAAGATATTGATGCATGGGCACCATGTTCACTGTGTAAAGAAATTAAGTGAATCTGAACCAAGAGATTCCCACACCTCCTAGGGGTCAGGAAGGGCCACATCTCAGTGGTATGCCCACAGAGACACAAGGGAAAAGCAGCTGCCTGGAACTGCTCAGAAATACAAAGCTAATACCTGGAACTCCTCAGTAGGCTTGGGCTCTGCTGTGCTGTGCACAAACAGACCACAACAGAGCAGGAGCTCTTTTGACATTCCCATCTTCAAATAAGAGATGCACGTAGAGGGGAAAAGGGCCGAAGCACAAAAATAAGTGGCCTGATTTAAAAAAAAAAAAAAAAAAAAAAAAAAAAGGCTGATGGAACAACAAGGGTCAAAGCATTCCCTGACTCAAACGAGCAGGATGGCAATTCTGTTCAACTCCCTGCCTTGAGCCCTTATAAACAATCAAGGATTACCATTTAGGGTCTACAGTCTGGAGAGCTTCACTTCCCAGTGTGGATTTGTGCCCAGCCTGGCGTGTGTATTGAGGTGGTTCTGTCAAAGGACATCCCTGCTGGTGCTCAGGCCTCACAGCTGGCCAGGCTGGGCAGAGTGCTGATCTGACACCTTCCTGCCACTGGTGTGGAATGTCCTCTGGAAGGTCAGAACTAGGATTATTTTGGAGACAGAGTTACTCTGGAAAGAACAGACCAAGTACTGTGCATTTCACAACCTATTGCCAAAATCTTCTAAAACTTATTCATCCAAAGCTGGTTAAGGTTCTGTTTGTGTTTGGGGTTTTTTTAGCTGAAACCACCTAAGCCTCCTCACCATGAGTAGGAGGTGAGTAAGTAAGAGGGAGGGAAAAGCCCTCATTACCTTGAACCTCAGCTCAAGCACAAACCACAAAAAATAATCAACTATTGGACAACATATCCCAATGTAAATATTGATATTTTTCAGTACAACTAGCTATTGAGAGATGAATAGCCGGGGGAACAAATTCTGAAGATAAGCAAGTCAGTAGACATTGAAGAGCTCTCTTTTGCTGTTAAAAGCTACCTTAATTTCATGGGTTTCATTCTTAACAAATAGAACAGTGCTCTAAGCCTGAACTAATGTTCTAGATGTCTCAGCTTGTCTCCTCTGCAGGTGTACACCAGTACAGCCTCACCAACCAACAGTCCTCACTGGTGGCAATCACTGCTGATTTACTCTGAAATGGAGAACTTGTATGTACATATTTCAAACTCCTGATGCTTTCTTTTGCTAAAATTCAATCTGTTTGGTAACTGGGTCATGGAGGAGTGAGATAAAAAAAAGCTCTCCCTTTTTGTCCTGATGCATTGTACAGAAATGTCTTTTTTTATTCCTCTCTAAGGATTTCTTTTTCTTCTTCTTCTTCTTCTTTTTCTTTTTTTTTTTTTTTTTTCCAGCACAGCACACAAGTGTTAGGAGAAGGGATACGTAATTAAAGTAAAACATTAAAATGTCACATAGAGATTAAGAAATAAAGAGCTGCTGTGATGGTTTTCCACATATGCAAGCCAGGCAACCATTGGCATATGCAAGCCTGACCTTTGGAAAAACAGAATCCCCCTCGTCTTCAGGGCTTCCTGTAGCCCTCCTTAAAAAAAAAAAAAAAAAAAAAGGAAAAAACCAACTAAGCAAAATCACAACAAAATAAAATAAAAAGCATGTGACTACCTCCACACATTAGCAGAGATATTGATAATTCTGAATGCAAAGACATGCATCTTTTTGTGATGCATGTTGTGAAAAATTTTGGGGTAAGGAAGAATAATATTTTATTAACTTAGTAATGAGAAGTTTCCACAGCTAAGGTAATACATGATAATATGGACTGAACAGCAGCCCATTGTTTGAGAGCAGAATGGAGCCCTGTATGGGATCACTGCTGGATTCTGTACACCACAGATGGAAGGGAGAAATTACACCCTGGATTTGGGGTGTGAAGGGGGTATGCATTTCTTTTATGGTTTTATTGGCCTTGCACACAGGTCAGTAAGTCACACTCTCAAACACACACACACACAGACATATGCTCATGCATGCACACACTGCAGCCCTGACAGTCTGTCAGAGCTGGGAGGCAGTTTGTGGAAGTTGAAAGTTTAATGAGTGCCCGACACTAAGCTAACAAGTTTTTCAAACAGTGGCTAACAAAAAACAGGGATCAGGGAGACTGCATTTGGTGCCAAGAGATTTGTTTTAATATTAACAAGGACTGAATTCAAGCAATAAAAGAGAAGGAAGAAAATAATATCTTCTGAAAGTGCTGAAAGCCAGGCAGTTCAATATATTTGAAACAACATATGTTTTTAAACAAGAGAGGTGTTTTTTGGTTGGTTTTTTTTTAGGATAAGAAAGAAAATCCATGAATATGAAGCAGAAGTGGTTAGCAACACAAAAATTTCAGCAAATATGCACATAGTAAAATTCCTTTTCTATTCTACACCTTTAAAACTTAACATAATAATAGCTGTGGAGACTTTTTTAGTACAGAAACCCAGATTCCCCCAAGGGAGTCATGCTACAGTCCCATAAAGGTCATGATAAGATCTTTTAATAAAAGTGCCCATTTTAATACTAGTGGGGATCTGGATCTCTGAAATGAAGTAAAAAAAATGTTGTTAAATATTTCACTACACTTCCTAAGCTTTTTTTTTTTTTTGAGGATTTTAGAATCTAGGCTTAGAACTTTGAGACACACCAATTGTAGATGAGCTGTCTTCTGAGATGTATTTGCAGCATCCTCTTTGGAGTAAAAGACCTGTGCCTAAGTTCCTGGTAATATTTTCTCTGAAGTTCAAAGATAATAACAAACCTAGACAAGGGATGGCTGTTGCCATCATATTAAATGGAAGGTTCAGAACTTGAAAAAGGCTTGCAAAAGACTGTACCAATGAAAAGGTATTGATGTGTTGACCCCGTGTTAGGATTTGCAATGTTATCAAAGTCTCTTCATTCCAAGCCTACATGAAAATGAGACTTAATTTGAGAAGATAAATGGAATGGAATTGCTTCATAGTTGAAAAGGAAAACTCGAAGTGCAGTTGGAATTTAAACCATGACCTTTTCTCTCTGATTCTACATAATAGTATCTCTCAAGTTGTAAAGGCATCATACATCTGTGGAAATTTTAAACTGTGGCCAAAAGTTACAGTTTTTACACAAGAGACAATGTACTAATACAGTATTCAATCAAATTTTCAAACATTTCATATACTGATTTGATAAGAACTAGGTAACTTTTTCAAAGCCAAGACAATTTAATCAAATAACAGGATTAAAGTTTCCATATCCAATGGTGCATAAAGAAATTATGTATCTGAGGGTACTGTTTCTTTGAACCCTGCAGACTAGAAAACAGACTGCAGTTGGATGATCTGAGGATGCTTTTAAGGATCTCTTCAAAAGCTTCAGCCTATGCCAAGACCAGAGTGTAAATTACTAAATAATATCCTCTCATTCATTCCCTGTGGTTCCCTACATCTCATGAGCGATGCAGCAAGCTGCCATAATTTTTCATTCTTGCCTTCACATTCTTTTCTGCATCTTTCCTTAAAACAAATAACATGAGGAATACATACTAATTCTTGTGACTGTGTAGAAAGTCAGGGATCTTTTAGAAATATTTGAAAAATAGTACTTTGAAAATATATTAAGTTTTTCTAGCCAATGCCACTTCAAATGATTGTTGGAGTCAAAGGCTTCCTGGGTTCTTTAGTAAGGAAAAGGGTAAATGAAGCAGAGAGAGAAAAAAAAAAAGAAGAGAGATGGTTAAAAAGCACTGGCTATGAACATCTAAAAGATTAAAGTCAAATCTGACAAGGCAGAAGCTTCATCCATAAATTAAACAAAATTGGGTATCCCAAATCTATAATCCAATTGCAAACCAAAGTAATTTCTATCTTCTTATATGGATCTAGCAGCTGGAAACTACCAAAAGTACCAACAGATGTCTAAATGCCTTTGAAAACAAATGCTATAGGAAAGTACCATGGATTAAATGGAATGAATCTAAATCAAATTCTTAGATCAGCCAAAGTTCAGCAACCTTTTATTTATGAAGCTATTCTACAGAGAAAATGGAAATATCTAGAACTTTTTGTAAATGAAGCCAGAGTATTTGCAACAGCTGACATGCCATTAGGCAACTGAAAAAAATTATGTAAAATGAGATGACTAGAAGAATTACTCCACTGAACAAGTGGAATAAGAGAAAACTCATGATCTGTTTGTGATTTAATAATGTGAGCAACAAGATAGAGAAAAGCAAAATAGCTGGGACCTTTTCCCAGCCATCAGACAACATAGTAAGAATCAAATTTATATGAATTATTTATCTGTACTCAGAAAAAAATTATTTTTTTTTCTGCAGTATCTACTGAACTTTGAATTCACATCTTATTCAGAAATTATTTCACGTTTTGTTCATCATTATTTCAAATTTTAATATATTTTAAGAAAGATACACTATCTTTTTTGTGGTTTTATTGCTCTTGACATAAGGAAAACCTGGTCTATGATTAACACATGAATACAATACAGTGAATAGTAATTTTCATGGTATTTTTTTTCTCTTTAGATTCATAGAAACAGTAGGGGAATATACAGTCTCTAAGACAGTATGTCACCTTTGAAGCATACACTGAGTTTACTCTGCAAACAAACTGACAGTCTTATAAACTTAAATGTGTAGTTCCTAGAATACAAGTAGCAAAAGATTTGCACAACTTAATGGACAAAGATTTGTTAGAGCCAAGGCACATCTTGCTTTACTATGAAGTACTGCTTTGTTATCAAATAATGCAAGGAAGATGTTTTGTATCTTCAGCAACACTGAGAATCATCATTTGCACACCTTTTAAAAACAATGCTTTCCAGATCTTCCCTTTTAATACCAGACATGATGAAAATTGTTGACACTACAGGGCAGAAAATTTTAAAAGCAAGAGAGAGAAAGATTTCTGAACACCATTAAACGGACCTGTTAAAACTTACCACCCCAGAAGGTCACAAAGTGAGAATAACTGGTGCTGGGTACTAATGAAAGGCTTGGATCATTTTATGACCATTCATATCTTTAGTCATGTTAGGCAGAGATAACAGTTGCACTAATCAGACCAAGCTGGATTCAGGTCATAAACTGACTGTCTGTGGGCTGCTCCTGCCACAGATAACTTGCCAAAATAGGATTCTTTCTCTTTCCCTCTCTCCTACCTCATAAAGTTTTGAGCAATTCGCCTTCTACATTAGCTGCCAACCACTTTTTTCTCCAGTGGTGGGCACTAGTCAGTGCCAGAGACACTGGACCTGATTTCTCCAGAATGTGTGGTTTCTGCAGTGAAGTGACTCTAAGACAATGCCCCATCTGGACCTGTGGAGGCTGGGAAATGGCTCAGCTCAGAGCACCCTTGAATTGTCAATGATGTCTGCAGCACATGAGACCTTTGAAATAAATTTATCACAATTTTGTAAAATGCTACATTATGTATTTCAGTATGGTTGACTCCAAAATTTTTGTCACTGTCAACTTTGAGAATTTCTCTCTGCCCCACCCTTCTCATCCAAGTTTTCACTGGAAAGACAACAAAGGTGATGTAGTTAGAGAAACCAACTACAGACTCATTCATCATTGTTTTATGGACCACCACTGGTCCATAAACCACAGTTTGGGAATTGCTAGCCTAAAGCATCATAGAAATGCTAGGAAATAGCAACTAAACTATCTGTGGATTTGAACTATGAGAATAATAGTTTTGGCAAATCTCTGTCTTCTTTTTTTTGACCATAAATGCTCTACCAACAAATTGTGATTTAGTTTATTTATTATTCACAATTGCTGGGCAAATAGAATCCACATGTCCCTAGACTATGCTAGCATAAAAGACCTTGATCTCAGTTTCTCTGCTAACATGAATTGGAACAGTCACTGTGTCATTTCAAGTAGGTAAAGATCATATTTAAACCAGAGCTCTCAGCTGCTGGTCAGTTTCTGACAGTTTTACAAGAAAATCCTTGTCAGTAGCTATTTTCTGTCTTTTATTATAGGGGAGCAAGGGCAAAATGGTCTGATTTGATGGCTATTTGCCTACTGATCTGATGAATAATTTGTCCATTAGATGACTTGCCTACTGGAAATCAATGTCAGACATAACATTACTGCATATGAGATCCTCTTGGTTTTCAAGTCCAGACTTGCACATCTGAGACAATTATCTCACAATTGCTCATTTTCAAAATTGACATTTATGGTCCTAGTCCAGTGGTAGCCAACTAGATGTCACACTTGTTCAAAGTGACTGTTTTCTGTTTAAAATAATTGTAATGATGAAGTTGAAACATTCTGATTTTATTTAGATGGTGCCAAATTACAAGCTGTCATTTTTTTGCCTAATTTTGCTTCAGTCTACTTTCTCAGCATATTCTGGGAATGTCTTGAATATTTACCCATCTTTTCATAATGATGAAAATAAAAATATGTTTCCATGTGTCACACTATTGCTCTTCTGCATAGGAGTATTATGGTGAAATCATTGTGCCCTGCATCTGTGTCATAACTCAATGCCTTAGGTAGGGATAACACTTAGTTCTGAGCAAGGATTTGGGAAATAAAAGCTAGAAATGGAGGGGGAAAAAATCTAAAAAAATGGAAGAAATATTTGGTAAAATAGGTCTTCATACTGCTTGATTATAGACACTAAAAGTGGTCTATAACAAGATGCTTCACTGCTTTACAATAGTCCCTTCTTCTCCCAGTTTGGTATGAACAAACAGCACAGAAAATGGAAAATAACAGACTACTTAGTCATAAATGATATTTCAAACATCCCATAATATGTGACCACATAAAAATTGTTGACCATAAGAAATTATGATCCTGTAAATTCTCCACAAATTTTCCATGGCTCTAGATGAAAAAAGAGGAAAAGTTTTGATATCATTGTAGTCAGTTTTTGTAGTTTTAAGGGTTTTTTTTTCGGTTGAGTTTTGGCTTTTTGTTTGTTTGTTTTTAATACAATTCTGTAGTTTCCATTCTGGGAGAGAGCTGAAATATGTAAGCCCAGAAGGTTTTTGCTACTTTTTTTAAATGACTGAACTATTATTATTATTATTATTATTATTATAAGCTCAGGTGTTATGGGATAGCAAGAAGATTGTTTTGATACTTGAACTTTGATTAGAGCATAAATATTTTAATGAAATCTTGTAAGTTGTTCTTGGAGCTACACTATTTTTTGGTTTAAGTTTTATTCTCTAATTTCTTAGTTGAAAGTTACTTCAACAAAAAGAGGTGGGAATTGGTCCAAGAAGAATCAGTGTCTGGTTGAAATAAAAATGTTTTAGTTCATGGTATTGCCAAATGATATGACAGCCCAGCAATACTAAGAATTGCACAGACACAGAACAAGAATCCTTCTACTGAAGAAATCATGTGAAGTCAGGATGGTGAACAGGGGAGCTGGGAATAGAAGCCTTATCTCCTGGCATCCAGTCCAGTACCCTTCCCCAGGACTGTCTCAAATGAAGCCTTTCTCCCATTTTCAAATTTCTGTCTCTGTTTTTGAAGCGAGCACTGGCAATGGCTCGCTGGAGCAGCCTGTGGTCAAGTCCAACAGCTTCCCTATGACAGCAGTCAATGTCACATATTTCCAAGGGACATTTTGATCCTAAATTTTTCCTAAATTATAAAAATTGTTAAAATGTAAGGACTAGGCTTTCTCAGGCTAAGATGAAAAAAAGATGTATATCTCTGCTGCCACATTATTGTTTTCTTCTTTATCATTTCAGCTCCAAGGTAAGCTGCAGAAACATGAGCTGCTCTGATGATTGGCATGGAGACCAGGCAATGCCAGAGTGCAGTACCCTCTTGACATTTTCTAATGTGTCCATCTCTACTTTCTACCTGCATGCACTGCATTCCTGTTACAGGTGATGGTTAATCATTCAGGCTGAGCACTCCCAGTTGAGTGCCTGCTGTCACTCACACAATTATAGAATTATTAAGGCTAGAAAAGATGTCTAAGATCACGAAGCCCAGCCTTTGACCAAACACCATCATGCTTCTGAAGTCATGAAGCATTCCTGCTGCTAGAAACAACAATGGCTAATCAAGTGCTAGGAAGTACCTTCCTTTCCTGCATGCACATATATGCAAAAATTCACCATATGCCTCAGATTTCCAGTATTATTCCAGATAGACAGTAATAAAATTCAGATAATAGTAAATGTTCAATCCTCCAGGGCTGCTGGGGATGAGAGCACAAGAGACTCTATGTTGGTCAGAGAGTGCAGCTAGTTCAGAAGAATTTATTGTTTTAAAAAGGTAGCTGAGATAAAACCATACAACCCTGGGTTTGGGGTCGGCCAGGGATCTATGTCTCATCACAGTTCCAGTATTAGGAGTAAGCCTACAGCAGCACCTGGGCCAGGACGCTGGATTCCAAGCTCACTGTAGAGGTCATACCCCTTTGGGTTTGGCCTGGATTCATCTCTACTTCACCCAAACCAATAACAAAAAGTGATGAAAGATACACAGTTGGCCATAGAAGCACAGACAGACAGAACAGAAGATGAAAGCTGATGGTTTCAGCTCAGAACTAAGAAAATCTGCTTTAGTTGATATGGTCTAAAGAGTCTGGACTTGGTATATGGCTAATCTGTGCAAGGAGAAGGGCAGTGAAGGACACAGGCAACCATCCATTCCCTGCTGGTTTGTGTCCAGCAGCAGACTCCCAGTCAGGGTACATATGCTTTCTCCTCTGATTCTGCCACTCTGCTCCTGAATTTTGCCACTCTTCTCCAGAAGTTCTATTCAATCAATACACAACTCAGTGTGTGGAGTGGAGACTTCTCTGTGCTTTTTCCCACTATCCGGGAATTTTGCAACCCCATCCTGCCTTGTCCGGATGCAACTAAAGCTCTTCCCTTTATAAACAAATAACAACAGAAAAGCTGCAGTCACAGAACTTTGTTGATTCTTCTTGTGCCATGTTAGGGTGCACATGGTTCCCAGCAGCCTTTGAAAACCCAATGCATGGATTAGCTACATCAGCACACGAAGCCCTTCACACACACTGAGAAAGGAATGATGTTTTTTTATTGTAAAAGCCCTGCACTGTCACTGTCTAGACTCACCAGGCACCCATTCCATTTCAGTGCATCAAAACAAATTTAACTTAATGCATCTTAACAAATGAAAGCTCCCTAAACAATATACCATCAACAGGGCTTCATTGTCTCAGGCTCAGCACTTCTGGGAGAATGTGATGTTCCTGTCAATCTCATATCCTTAGGCAGAGCATTGTGAAGGAATATTCACTGCAGTCAAAACGAAGGTAGAAGAACCATGCCCCAAGTTTTAAAATATTTTGTTGGCTTAACAAAAATTCTCACTTTTTTTTTTCTTTTCTTTCCTTTTTTTTTTTTCTTTCCTAGTTCTTTGTCTTCTGGGAAGCTTTTTGGGGGGAAAAAATTAAAAAATGTGGCAGGACCCTCCCTCGAAATGCTTATTAAAACAAAACAATAACAAAAGGCTACAGATTCTAAATGAAATATAAACAGCAATATTAACTTCGTTCCAGTTTGGGAGAAAATATTCACAATTGTTTACAGTTAAAATTTCCCAGATGGCATTTCAGAACTTGCTATTCTTCTGGCACTTCTTGTCACAAAGGCAGGAAAAAGAAAATGGATTTTTACAGGCCCTCAAAACATAAATGATATGGTGCAAATAGCATCCATGCATTCCTATATTTAATCACTTAACTCTCTGAAATACAGGAAAGAAAAACCAAATCAGCAAAATGCACTCTGAAACCAGTGGAAATATTTATATTAATTAATCAGCCATTTCTTGGTTACATACATTTTATCACAGACTAGGGTTATTACCGGCTATTTCTCAAGCAAGAAAGTCTGAAACATTTTTCAAAAGCAGTTACAAATTTCTTGCATTGTCTGAAGCTGATGAAATTAGCATTTAGTGAGGTATATTTTAAACAGAGACCCTTTACTCAGATATTTGCATATGTATGACAATGGTGCTTCACAGCAACTCTCTATTACTTGCACACTATAGATTGCTCAGCTCCATGAAACTTCATGTGGCCATCCAAGGAATCTAGATTTTCCATGGCTTTTTTTCCAAAACTCTGTGAAGACTAATGCTATTCTACCAGGAGTTGGTAACAGAAGTGTCTTTTCCACTTTTGATAGTAACACCCTGGTTTTGAAAACTCTTTTTTTGTTGGAATTTAAAGTCACCCACTTTAATAAATTTATATTCAAACTTAAAGCCAAAGTTCTTGCAAACTCCATGTGACCTTAGCTTAGGTCTACATTTTCAGAAATACCTATCCTTCAGTTCAGTGGGAAAGTTATTTTGAAGCACTTAAAATACGATTTTCAGGAGGTAGCATGATCCTAGCACTGATCCTTAGGAAATCAATACCTTAACAAACATTTTAATCAGAACTACCCAGGAAGGCAGCCAAAATCCCAGTTACTTTAAAGAATTTATTCCTCTCTGTTTCTGCTTCCCAACAACATCTCTAAAATCAAGAAAGATCTAAATCATAGGGTGTTTTATTGAAAACACATAAATCAGATGTAGGCAACTGGTGTCACGTAAGTATTTGAATAGACAACTAAGCCACAAGAACATTCAGTTCTACACCCAAGTTATGCAAAGCTGAGCAGAAATCCAAACTGGCTATCTATGGTTTCCCTGAGCTCTAATTTTTGGTTTTCATTGTTGAATTATGGTCCCTCTGCCACCTTATAGTAGAAAGAATTGTATTTTCTCCTTTCCTTCTGGCTGCACTGGGTGTTGAGTAGGAATGAGCGTGGTTTTGGCTTCTCTTTACTGAATTCAGTGATAAAAAGGGGTGTTGATTAATAACCATCAGCTATCTGCTCTAAAAGCACCATTAAAAAAAACCCAAAAACCCCCCACATTATCTCCTTCAAAGAAAGCCCTGATTTTTATGAGTACCTTGTACTAAAACCAGAAGGGTATTTTCTCCATTCTGTTTCCAACTTTGAAGAGCTACTGCAATGCAAAAAGCACAGCTTTTCTAAAACACTTACTAACGCTGTAAAAAAGTGTGAAGCAGAAAAGTCCCTTCTAGTTTTGGGGAAAGCTTGCAAAATTTTTCCAAAAAAAATGAGGAAAAGTATGAAATTAATTTGTGTTTCTTCATGTCCTTTCATTTTAATTGGCAATTCTATTTTTTTTTTTTTGTTAGGTCTAAGAAACATAAAATTATCACAGTTACTAGTAGCACAATCAACAGAACTGACCACTGTAAAGAACACAGGCCTAAAGTAACATCCAGAAAAAAAACCTAGCAAGGGAAGCCCTTTGGTTAAAAGTCAAGACTCTCTTAACTGGAATTCAGCAACTCTTTCTTCACACATATATATTGTGAATATATATTGTGTATCTGGACAGTGATCTCTCTGGTTTTTTTTATGGGAGTCACTTTGACTGAATTATTTTGTTCTGCTAGTCCTGAGACTGGGACCTCATGGTACACTGGAGTTACTTATGCTGCAAAGACTGCAGTTATGGAATACTTCAGCATTGTGGCTATAGCTGCCTGTAAAAGCCTTGGCCTTTCATGAGGAGAGACAGGTTTGGGGTAGCTGTAGATTGTACCACTGGCAATTGAGCAGACTAAAACCAGACTGAGGAAACAACATGTTTCACATAACAGTCAGTTTTCTATTATGGCATGTTGTTTTCCTATGGTTTTATTTTAAAAAGATCTTATCTTTTACAGCTGGATATATATTCTGAAAAGATACCCTGGAATGAGGAGTCTGTCTGAGAATTCATCAAAACCAGACAGATGTGTGAAACTGCCCCCTTCTTTATAGTGTAAACTTAACTATTCCAGGACAGTCTTCAGTTGCCTCATTGTTGAGAGCCATGACATACTGAATTCATAGAATATCCCCCACTGATTTTAATTGAAACATATATTTTCATTAATCATCAGATAGAATGATAGACCATCACACTCTGAAAGATATGAAAAATTATGGAGATGAAGTCTACAGCACATGTGGCCCTTTAGCAGCCTTTGGAAGTTAAAAGGAACAGCAGTCATAGCATCTAATGCAGTACCTTTCCTTAAATAATATGTACTAACTGTTCAAATCCATATTCCTAATTTCTACTAGTGTATATCCTACAAACTAGTACAGAAGTTCCTAACTATAACCAGTTTTAGTACTAGAATCCAAATAATTCAACTTTGGTAAAGCAAACTATTAGATCTGACCATCTTAGTCTGAAAATGAGAATTGAAAAGTAATAATAACTTTGCTACACAACATTTGGACACTTTCTTTTGCTAGTGCAGTATCTCATTTCCCTCTCCCTTTTTCTCTTTTGAATACTGGCAGTCCTTTGTCTTGTGGTTACTTTAATTTCTGCTTTGAATGCTTCCCTCCAAGCTAAAGTGGCTGGCTTTTGATTTTGCTTTGTTTTGTTCTTGTTTAACTGGTGGATTGGAAACTTCCAGATGTCAATATCTAGTAAAATTTTGTCTTGGAACAGCCCTTCCAAATATTCACTTCAAAACCTCAGCATTCTTGCAACACTGACTTACACTTGAGTCCCTGGCTGGCGAGCGCACCGCCACAGCAGGACAGCCACGCACAGGTGACAGCCTGCCCACTGCCACTGCTGCCACTTGTCCTTGAGGAACAGCACCTGGCCTCAGGGACAGGAGCACTGGCCCACGTGGCCCCACAGTGCACATTCAGCTCTGGCCTATGGTAAATATTTCAGACAAAGGAAAGAAAAATATTGGTCATAGCCAATTGTAAGAAGCTGTACATGAGCGGGGATGAGGGACATGGTGTCAAACTGCCCTTCTCTGAGGATCAGCATGCACCTCTGAGAAGGAGATAAGGTTATTCCTTGAAACAGTCTTGACTTGCCCTAGCTAGTTACTGTGCAAAAGAATACTGAACCTTTCTACCAAGTCTTGCACAGGTCCATGTGTCTCATGTCCTGCTTTTCTCAGCTCTGTTCCTTACCACCTATGGTTGTTTTAGGACAAACAATGATTATTCATTGGCACAGAAGCTAAGTTTAGCATGGATGGAGATTAAAGCTCTTGACAATAATGCTTACAATCAGATAAAACATGTTTTAAAATAAATTTGTCATTCAACATCAAAGAGAACTGGTCTAAGGTTACAGTTAGAATGAGTCTTACAATTTCAGACCACAGCAAGAAACAAACTTTTGCTCATATTGCTAAGGAAAAAAGATTGCCATGCTGGCATCTGTGAAACAAATTACTTATTTTTATTCTTGAAGTAACTACGAGCTTTTGGGCTATTCTAAAAGCCCTTCTGAAAGGATTAGGGCTGAGGGTAAATTAGGGCTAAGAACAACAAAAGCTGAAGAAGTAGTCACTGGACTTGAAAGGCTGAGAAGATAAAATGAATACTACTGCTGCCAGGGGGAATGTTTTTTAATACTTTAGGCAGCAGATTTCAGTCATTTGATAGTCTAGTTTGGATTAAGAATGAGGGGTTGGATCACCATTGATAGACATGAATTAGTAGATTGATTTTCCAGTGTCTAGATAGGTAGGAATAGAGTTCTACTGGTCAGGGCTCCTAGTCTGTAGTTACTTATGTTGCACTGGGGGTTTGTGATAACTAGGGATGGAGAGCTTTCCTTACCACTGAGTCCCATACAGAAGAGGACTAATGTTGACACAGATGAAAGATGCAAAATTAAGGAGCAGAAGCAAAACATGGAGCTTCTGGCACCTGATCTTTTCTTCCTTACTACCTGACTTCCAGACAGAAATCTTTCTTAGAGAAATACACTGGCAGAAGTGAAGGTTAGCTGAAGAGGGATGTTGCTGTTGAGTCCATACAAAATTCACTTAAAGGCAAATACACTAGACAGAAACATGAGTTTCTCTTTGTAAACTGTTCAAATTCATGGGCTACTCCCTCAGAATCACATATTCCAGAGACTCCACATCTGAAGACCTTGGTCTGCTTTAAAATATGCTATAAGCCTGATTATGATCACAAAGCAGCTCACATCAGAAAAAGAAAAAAAAAACATTCCCTCAGGTCAGGTGGTAAAAATCAGCATAACACCGGCTTTAGTAAAATTCACACAGTGTCCAAAGATCAGGAATATGTTCCACTGAGTTAATTATCAAGGTCACTAACAATGTCAGTGGATTCTATATACCACCTCTAGTTAAAAATCACACCAGAATGACATCAGACCATGCTGAAAATCCACTTAGCTGAGAGTAAATACATTACATATTCTGAAAGAGTGGTGGAGAAGCATGGGAAAACATGCCATCAAAAATGAGTTTCCAAATTCAAGAGGATGCTGAAGAGTTTGGAATATTGCTTTCAATAAAATTCTTATCTTAGCAGAGATGATGGCAAAAATACATTTTTTTAAAAGATACTATTTTATAATATTAGAACTGACTACAAATTAAAATACACAGTAAAAGGAATTCTGATAAAAGAATTGAAATAATAAAGATGGAATTGACCAGTGGGAAAATGACTGCCAGCAGTTATCCTGAGCCACAACATAAATTATTGTGAAACATAACTACAAATAAAATAAGAAACTGCCTTTCAGTTTGAGGCAGAAGTCACAAATTTGTAAGGAATCAATTACAGTGAGGAGAGAAAAAAATCACTGCAATGAACTCTGTTAGGGCTACTCCCATGCACTGGTTGTCATGGGACATTCAGTTAGCAAGCTACATAAACATTCTGTGATTGCTTATGTAATACAAGTAATATATTTATACAAAAGCAAAACCAAAAGTAAACTCAGAAACAAACAAACAAACGAAAAACCATCAAACCAAAAAACATATATAAGGTCTGAACTTGAAGATGTGAAAAAGACTGAATATTTCTTAATTAATGTAAATTTTAGTTTTTCTTTGAATTTGCTCTGGCTTCCTACTTCGTTACTTTCAAGAGTAATTTTTGTCTTTTTTTGCTTTAACAATGCAGGTAATAACTAGTACATGTTGTGATAGGAAGATATGCCAGACCTGTGAAACAGATGCATCAAACCCACCAGAACAGTCCAAAATAAATGGCCAGTAGTAAATAAGACCATAACTTTTTCTCAGGAACCTGTTATTACCAGCTTGTGCCTTCCTCAAATATACAACTGATGACAATGTCACTCAGCATCATTATCGAGTAAGCCTCCAAAAGCTGGAATTTCATGCATAAAACTGTTCTTTGGGTTCTCCATTAAACCTACCAGTCTGTAGCAGTGCAACTTTGCCTATATTAAAAACATGAGTCTATCTTCATTTCTGTTGGTTCAGGACATTCAATCAGAAAGCTCTGATCAAAGAGCACTCTACAAATATCAAGAAGCTTCTGCTCCCCTAGTGTTACTATCTAAAGACATGGCAAAAAAAAAACTATCAGAGAAAAACAGGCTCAAATTAAAATTGAAAGGAAGTAATTTGATTACAATTGTGCAGTAACTGTACCACGCAACCAGGAATATAAATGGAATCAGCAGCCAGGCCCCACCAACCCAGGAGCAAGATTTAAGCATCAAAGCCAAAGTGCTCTTTCAAGAACGGTGATGCAGTCCTGGGAGGTTTCTATGTAAGGTCATACTGACCATCAGCATCCTAATTTTAACTGCTTAAAATTTACATTTTCACCAAAAGCCAATTTTTATTTTTAATTAAGTATTGCGTTGTATGCACCTACTACATATACATCCAAAGAAACTGAGTTCGGTTTTACCAAGTTTATTCAATAGAGTGCTGCAGCAAACTCTCATTCCTAACATCATTTTAAAGAGTACACATATGGTGATGTGGTTCCTGTTTTTTTCTTTCACTGAACTTCTGAAATACCAGGTATTCCACTGTACCTTACAGTGCTCTTACTCCTCTTCCCTTGCAGCAGAAACAGACTAGGTTTGTGCCTAAAAAAAATGGATCTGAAAATACAACTGATTCTAGATCCTTTGCAGTCTAGTAGTCAGGACTGACTGCCATTATTCTCAAATATGGCATACCAGCAAGTTTTACAGAGTCATCATCCATGATATGACATTTTCTTAGGTCCCCATCCTTGAGAATTGGACTATTGGAAAGCAATTTTTGTCTGCAAAGATAATGCACATGCCATTTTTTTATTGCCTGCTTACTGAAAAGTAAGTACTATGTCCCTGGGTCTATTTTTTATTGCACTCTATTATTCAGTTTTTGCATAATTTAAAAGACTTGATGGAAGGAACAGATCATTGCCATGCAAATGACTGTGAGATGAAAACCTCATCATTGTGCTATGCCAACACAACTGAGCCTTCAAAAGTAGTCAGTTCCCATTGCAACCAAAGGAAGTTATGTGGTGAAAAGCCCTCTGCAATCCATTGAAATTGTGTCCCTTAATGTTTTACAAATGCCTGCAGCAGCAATGACTCTTTCTCAGTACTGCTCGTATCGCAGCAGCCAGCTCCTTTTGCAACTCAAATCAGTGACTACAGCAGCAAAGGACATTTGCTTCTCTCTGAAGACATACAGACAGCTAATGCTGGTTAGCACTTTATAGGCTTCTCACTGGTAAAATTTAAAGTTTGCAAATATCATCAATTCTATCAGCAGAGAAGTGAAGTGACTTACTCATGGTTATCTTGTGAACTGAGCACAGAAATCAGTCTCTGGTTGGACTGGGAGTTTCCCCAGCTGTTGGAATATACTGATATTTTTGAATTATTTCATTAGTAAACATTCCTTGCAAATTCAAATTAATAGCTGAACACTAGCAAAGCAGTAAACTTTCCTAGTGCCTTCTGCTGTGGTTCTGGCAAAGCTTCCAAATACTTATTATTTTATCTATCACCTTCATGAACTTACTGAAGTACTTTGCTTCATGTCTGTAGCCAGCCAAAGTACACACTGTTTTAGAGAGGAGTAAAAATGAAGACAGATGCTTTGGACATTCTTACCATATTGTCAGAACATATGTAACTGATTAACACATGTGCATTAAAAAAAACTATCTCTGTTCTAGTAAACTATTCATGGTTAGTGCTTGGGCGTAAGCACACACTGGCACACAACCACTCCTACTGTTGATTTATTAGTACACTCCCTGGCATTATTTTGGCTTATGCCAACTGACACTCTCTGAAGAAATGCCTGGGCATGGTATGAAAATTCTTCAAGTTAGGGACTGTTTCCAGCTGATACTTTAAAGCAGAATGCTTTGCTTTGAGTGGAAGACAGCAAAGCAATGTGGGCATGATCCATTCCATGCCCTTTGATACAGGTCCCAGAGAATGGGCCTTTGCCATTTTGTTCACATTAAATGATCTGAGACCAGTATTAGAAAAGCTAGAAGGAGCTTCCCAAATCATGACATGAGCTTATCTACAGGTCTTTCTTTTGAGGCTAATTCCTGCTCCTAGCTGCTCACTGACTGTACATGTATGGTTGTAGCTGGAGATGTATATTTCAAATCTTGTTACCCACATTATTTTTCAAGTGTTAATGATGTCATTTTCAGGGGGGTAATGATTACTCTGAGCTTTCACTGACTTCAGGGGGACTGATGGTGTTCTGCAGATCTGTAAAGACGTGTTTTCATAAAGAGTTGACCTGAGTTTCAGTGTCTGCAAAACCCAGTGCAATGCAGAGATATTTCAGATGGATTTTAAAGCAGCTGTAACTCCGGTTCAGGAGGCTTCCTTTACTTAGCCATACATACTAAGCAACTAAGCTAGGCTTTATCCCTGCTCACATTTTCACAGGTCCTGTTTTAGTAAAAGCCACAAACCATTATCACCTTAGCCATGAATGGAGTCTCAGGCTAGTGAGTTACAAAGGCTACCAATACAATATTCTCCTTACCTAGAACAACCAGTGAAAGATTGCTAATTGTTGTATAAACATCAGGTGAAAACAAAACATAAGATATTAGTTATTATCTTTGAGATATTTCGTTGAATTATTAAGAATGAATAGGGTTTATCATGGTAACCTTCCTCTTCAATGGTGGAATTATGGACCGGTCATATTTTAATGGTAATTAATTTACATGGTAATGCATAGTTATTGAAGTTACATACAGGGTGATTAGAGTTACTAGATACAGATGCTTGTTGTCCTGATGCAGGGTACTTAGCACTTCAGATCACTATTTTCACTGTACCCCACTATGGCTGAATGCATGAAATACTTGTGAGTAATGCTGTTTTCTATCTAGTTTATGAAGGTGCATGTGATAAGTTGGACATATAAATATAATTTACCTTCCATATATTAAGATACAGCCTATTTTTTCCATGAAAGCATGAATGCCTTGTTGGCATGTATGGCTCCAAGTCTCTATACCAGCTGACAGCCCACTGACTGAAACACGAGGATTTGTAAGAGCCCTCTAACATCCATTGGGGTGGTTTTTTAAGTCTTTTGAAGTAATTGTTCTGTATCAGTTAGACTGTAATAAGTAATTATTGGCAGCACCTATGCTTCCTTTGGACAGCTGTTTTGTCAAAGCAACATGCTGCTTACAATGGTTTTCTTTAAGTAAAAATTTGTTCCCGAAGGTGTCATTTTCTCATCAGATTGTTGACTGTTGGCTGCATGTTTGGGAGCTAATGTCACTTGTTTATATAATGGATAATAAATCCTCACCTTTTCCTCCATTCTGAACCCAGTTTCACATCAAGAGAAGCAACTTTTCATCACTTAATCATGACAGCTAAAAAATGAGAAATTATATTGGTTTTGTCAGATAGTGCTTATTTCAGAATTTGGCAGATGTAGTACTCCTATACTTTCTACCTAACATAAAAACATTAATTACAATGTGTCTACACCTTATTGTTTATTTGACTTTTTATTTGCAAGGGAAGTTTCCTAGTAGAAATTATTTTTTTTTGAAACCTGAGCTTTTTTTTCTGCAACATAGTATAATCCCCAAAGCAGCTGCTTTGTGAAAGAAAAATAAAAATTCACTTTTGTGGGAAGAAAAATTCCAAATAGAAGTAATTAGGCCAAAATACCAGTTATTTGTTTTGGACATGTAGAGTGGTGCAGATGCTTTAGTGTAGTTGCCTCATTTTGGACACTTTCTCATTTGCCCATTTTCTTCTCTGGATCAAGTCCCTCACTAAGTATTCCCCATCACAACTACTTTCTCATATCCAGAGGGGCTACCTTGGTGCACCCTGGAAGCTCCAGGGCATCCTCTGAGAAGCACTCCAGAGAGCAGGACTAAAGCAGGAGAGCAGCCCTTATTCAGCTCTGACACAAAAGTGGATGCACACACCACACAGTCCCCCTGATTTGGTAGCAGTCAAGAGAGAGGAGCATTTGGAGTCAGGGCATTTGGGAAATTTAACAATTAGAAGATTTATGCAAGACAACATGCTGCCTACAAAGGATTTGAGCTAAGCACAACTGTTTGTCATATTAGCTGAAACTACAGAGTTTATACTGCAATACTGTGCAATCTACACAGCAAATAAAATGCCAGTAATTTGCAGAGGCATCCTCCCACAAGTACTTTCCTCAGAATTAGTGAGTTTAGGTATGCTTTATGGGGAACTATTTGGAGGCATGTCCCATAAGAGGTATCTCCATTCTCTCAGTAATAGCTCTGGTAATTTTATACAGATAAAACATATTTCTTATGTAAATATAATTAAGTTGGAAAGTTTCCTAAGTTCCTTTCAAACTCACTAAGTTTCATTTATCTCATCACATAAATCGTATTACTGTAACATTCAAAGAAAATTAGTGCATTTGATTATGATGTAAAATAAACATTGAAAGAATCACTCCCTACTTGTTTACTTTCGAGTATCTTGATCAAACATCACATTTTTCATAAGAGACTACCTATTCTGTACATCTGTACAGCACCAATACCACAAAAAATGTACCTTAAATTCTTAGAAGCACACAGGATCACTTGTTTAACTCATCTGACCCTCTGCATAACACAGTCCTAGATTCATACCACTGATTGCCACTTGATGACTGTCATTTCTGGAGAAACTCGACTGCACCTTTCAAAATGCCTTTAGCAGTCACCAAAGAGACCAAAGATCTTTCAAAACCCAAACTACGTATTTATATTTATGTATGACTTAGTTCTGTGCTCCCACTTTTGGCTTACACAGTCTGCTAACTGAAGAAGTCTGTTACTATCATAAAAATCCTCCCGCTCATGAGCAGAGCATCTGATTCTACTCTTTGCTAGGTAAAAATTTTGGGTATTTTAGCTTCTAACTGTAAAAAAAATTCAGAGAAAAAGAATACTAGAATCATAGAATGGAGAAAATATTTCTGTCTAAAATATGACATTAAGTGGAAAACTCAACTGCAGGCTACTTTTTTTTCCTAGGTATTGAGGAAATATAAGAGTTATTTGCCCACCTGGACAAGCTGCATATATATAAATATGTGTGTGTGTCTGTGTGTGTATACATATATGTGTGTATATATATATATATATATGCATGCATATATATATTATGTTCATCTGGCAAAGTATTCTCCAGCAAGTGTGGAGCCACATACAGACTACAGGAAGGCTTAAGTAATTGAAAGAAACAGAAAAAAGTTTGTAACAACAACCTTTGCATTAGATGCTTCAGAAATAAATACGTAAAAGCCCAGCAGAGACATTGGAACCTTATTGCTCAAAGACAAAAAAAATTAATTTACTCAAGGTTACCTACTGTGTCTTCAGCAGAACCAGGTAAGAACCCTCCCTGGAGCCTTTTTTTTGGCACCTGAGCATTTTATCACATTGCTCCTCATTTGCATAAGGGCTGCACCATAAATCATTAAGAGGAAATTTTTTTGAGGACATCAGAACATGACCCATACTCAGGTATATGTGGCAATGTCCTATACTGTTCAAATAAATCATCATGTGCTTTTATGGCTCACAATGACTATTAAATCAGGATACTCAGAAAATGAAAAACCAATCTCTGTGTCACACCCAATAAAATAAATTATGAATTTTGAATTGTGATTCCAGGCTGCAGGCTGAGTTGCATCAATACTTTTCATAATTAGATCTTTTCATAATTAGATCAATATAGGAAACCACTCAAGAGCACATACAACTTGAGTAAGTGTATCCATCATTACCCTTAGAGAAGAATGGCCTTGATAGATAGGATGGAGGAAACCAAAGCATAGAAGGTGATATGCAGGCAAGCTAGAAATGTGCTTCTTTGTTCCAGAAGAGTATATGTAGCATTTTCAAATCCCTTTTCAAAACCCTTTTACAGCATGAAGCCTGCTTAAAACTGGTAAGTGACAATATGGGCCACAGCATGATTGGAAATTTTCCAGATTTGTTGCTATTCCTAATTCTTTAGACCCCATCCCCTATTATTGCAGCACTTTATTTGTGAGCTGCTCCACTAGGTAAGACCTTAAATTGATCACTCAAAACCTGTCACATAAAGGCTCAGATTCTTTCAAACACCTTCATGCTCACATGCTAACACTAAGCAAAAGAATTCCTCTCTTGCCATTAGACATCACCATATATCAAGTGGTTTGTAACCAGTTTGTGTCTACAACTCTATTCAGCCCAGTAATTTATGTAAGTGCATATAAAAGATGTAAAAGGGAAAAAACCTCAGCAAAATCCATTTCACAAGAGAAAATTTGAATCTCTAGCTAGAATTAATTTGTTAGCCTTTGTTACTTTGACTAGTGGCAGTTGGATTCCTTTTCTCACAAAAGTCTTTTTATTATTTGCCCTCAGAGGCATTCATTTCAGAGAAAGAGAATAATAATAAATTTCACTTCGGTTTCAAGCTATCTGTGACAAATACACTGTGACATTTGATTTTCCTTGTCTTTTTGATGTCACTTCTAAATAAATACTGGAGGCCTGTCATTGTACGGCTATAGCCAGAAATGTTTTCATCCAAAAATTCAGATTTTTAAACAAAATGTGATTGGCAATAGAAAAGACATGTTTTCCCAGTGGCTTTTAATTTTCCCAAATGCTTACAATTTTTGATTCTGCAATTTTTAGAGATGAGACAAGCTGGAATTAAGGACAGAAGGGGACCATGCTTTTATTTCCTATTAAAGAAATAAATGAAAATTATAATAGAAAACATGTAGAGAATATGACTATATTTTTATGCTCCAGTAGAAACATGATCACATCTTCTTATAGCCTCAACATATGCAAACTCAGGGTAGTTCTGATCCTTTGACCAAGTCTGAATTTTGTAGCTTTTTTTGCAAAAGCCTGGACCTTTATAGTATTCAGAGGTTGAATCCCACTTATTGAGTACAAATCTACTGAACTAAATTAATTAGTCTTTATATTAATGCAATTCAAATTAGATAGTTCTTCAGGTTCCAAAATTTCTGATATAATGTAAAGCATTAAACTTTGTATTTATCCCAGAAAACTAAATTTTGAAAAAAAAAAAGATTTCTATTTAAATCTTGCATTTTGTGCCCACCTTTGCAGCCTATGCTTGGTATTTTCCCCTTTTGAAAATGTAGGGTATGAACAAGGAGGAATCTTAGTTGTAGGAGATAAGTATAGATAGACAGAAATGGGAAACATTTATCAGAGAAAGTAATGTTTCTCAGCTGAGAATATTATGAGCTTTGAAAGACTATTTCTTCTATGGAAAAACTCAATACAGCATTTTCATTTATATTATTTTTCTGTATCAATTTTCATGCAGTGTTTATGTTAATGAAGCTGGTCTACAGACTGTTAAGGCATTAGCTATCTAACCATACATTATGTGTTCTCTTTTGCCCAAAGCATGATCTTGACTTTAACACACCAAAAACCAGCACAGACCATACTGCTGGTGTAAATAAGGCATGTGGTCAAAAAAGAACCCAACTTGCTATTAGTAGGATTTTGCTGTATGACAATTGCCAGGGAAGAATTGTTTGTAGTGCACATCAACACCAAAGCAAGAGGTACATAGCACTCATATCTGCACAGCAGATCTACCTAATTCAGCCTAATCAAGCAGTGTATAAGTGAATTTGAGTTGATGAAGCCATTCTTATAGCTAATACTTTTGTCTAACTCTAGTGCAAAAAAAAAAAAATGGTGATACCATGTCAGCAACATGGGCCTTTGCAGTTTTTCACTGCAATGACCATTATTGACAATTCAATGAAAAGGAATGATCTTTTGTATAATACTATTTGTTCACAAGTCAAAGGACTCTTTAGTTAGGAAGAACTTAGGGGTGAAGTTTTCTTTAAGTGGGAACAGACCCCTGTTCAACTCTGAATAGAAACTTCATGTCCTGCCATTTAAGTGTTTAAGTGCAAGCTGGAATACTTGTATCTAGACATTCTGTGATTGTTGACTCAATCTACCCTCTTGCTAGAGTTCAGTCTTATTAATGACCTAAACATAGAAACTTCAGCCTAAGGGAAGATGTTGCTGATAGGTCTCTGGAGAGAGATTCAAAACACCTCTGCTCAAAACCTGTTTTGTTCCCTTGCCTGCTGCATTAGTAGTGATGCTTAAGTTGAGCAGGATGCAATTACATAACAATCAGCATAACCAGGTTCTGAATTCACTTCAATAATTTACACTTTAAGCACTTGATTTCAAACATGACCACTTTCCCAGTGCATAAAATCCATCATAAGTAATCATGCTTAATTGATCTCCAGAGCAGAATGCTGAGCAAAGACAAGAAACTTCACTGGCGCATGTGAATGGACACACAGACTTCACACAGAATAAGAAATATCATCTTCCAGGAATACAAATCTACAGAAATGCTAACCTGAAAAATGCTATTTCTAATGTTCACCAACCACTTAAACCGAGGTGAAATTACCAAATTAAGCTACTCCAAGTGTGGGCTGCCACTAAGATGGATGCTTCTGTGGTTGTATAATAATTTGGGTCAGGGAACTAATCCAACTGAAAAACCAACCTGCTCCTTCTGCAAAGGGAAGTTTTCATCCAGTTCCTTGATTAAGTTCCCTTTGCAGCCACATAAGCACAAGTGTCAGCACAAAGGCAAGTACAGCAGGTTGAGTGCCAACTGCTTGACATTTTAAAATCCTTTCCCTCTAACAAATTGTTCCTATTACTAAACAAGCTGTTTTACAGACACTGCTTTGCCAGTTTCTTCACTAATACAACTCCTGGGGGAAGAATGACAGGTATTGAACTACATAAATTGAACTCTGCACAATGTGCAGTCTAGTATTCAGTGTGAAGTAGTTTATGTGCAAGAAGGAAAAATCCCTAAAAGATTCAACTTGGAAAGGGATAAAATATGAACTAACAGCTGAGAGATGCATTCAGAAAAACACTAACAGGGACAACAGGACAGTCAGCTGCCTAACCCTGAGACAGGGCTATCAACATTCAGCTGTAGGAAGTCAATACTGATGATATTAAAACATTGGGAAACCCATGCTTCTTTATTTGGAATTCAGTAGATTAATGACACCTTTCATAAAATACTGTATTTTAAAATCAAAACATTTGCAGATGTATGCTTTTGTGAAAAATAAATTTACTTTTCATTAAAATATTTATGGGAAAGTGTGTCTTTCAGCAGTCCTTACCACCATTTTCTCAGTAGTTATTACAATGTACACCAGTCAGGGACAAGCTGGCTAGAAGAGCAGTCTAAAGTGAGAGGGTTTGTAACATATTGTTGGTACCCTAAGCCTCCACTGTCCTAGAAAGTGGATTTATCTATTGTCACTCACAGGAATTAACCATTGCTAGAACTTGTCAAAAAAGCATGTGACTGTGAGTATGGCACTAAACAGGGAGGGAGAGGACCCAGATATCTCTCACCACTTTATCATCTGATGGCAAAACTGTATGGAATTCAGTGACATCTCCACAGTGCCCTGGATTATGATTTTCAGTTCTACAACTGCCTCCTTTATGCCAGTGGGTTAATTCCTTTGTTTTGTCAGGCCTCTCAGCCTTCTAGTTTGATTGTTTAGCCTGTTGGTACTGTGAACTCAAAAGGGCTAAGGCTTTTCCTGTAATGAATTTAACAGTTTTTGTCATATGCTTTCTCTAAAATTGCTGCAATGTATATAGAATTGACCATTTATCACTCCCTGATAACAAATTTTTCAAGTTTTTCCAGTTTCCAGTGTTTCTGGAGCTTGCTTTTATGCTACTCATGTTTTCACCACACACCACCCTCCTTACATGTGTTTCAGTGTCTTGTTTTTTCTGGGAAAAAAAATTTATCACTTGTATGAACACTAGTGAATGTTTGCATTGGCAGCAATGGATGTCACTTCCTAAGAAGGTTTATACTAGAGGAAAATAATGTTCCAAAAGTTTAATCCTCCAAATGTACTGTCAATTTGCTGCAGCACACACAGTCTAGCATGGTTAGAGGGAGCACTTCCAGGATCCATGCAAAAGAAGAAACTTCCCAAAAGATTAATGATTCAAAATCAATTTCTTAATCACAAAACTTGAATCTGACATTTCAAAGAAGCTTTCATGTTCGATGCTTCATGCTTTCTCTAGGCTCCAGGAAAATACATTTTTCTTATTGAAGGCTATTGTGAAACCTGATGAATATCAGAGAATTTTTATTTTGAAATAGAAAAGAAAAAGTATGTGCTACTGTGCACAAGAGAAGATAGCAGATGAGAATGAAGGCTGTACTAATATTTAACGTGGTGATGGTACTTCTAAAATATCAACAAATTAGACTCAGGTTAATCACAAACCAAGCAGTAAATTTGGAAGAGAGCACCTCTTCAACCCCAACAGTATCATTTTTAATCCAAACAAAAATTTTGAAGTTAGATTTGAGAGATGATAATTGCTTTTTCCATTTAAAAATGAAATTAAGGGATAGTCTAAAGTTTAAATGAATTGTATTCTGAAAAATGGTAACTTCATTTCAGGAAAATTAAAAAGAACATCTATTTTCTTTGTTTAAAGCAGAAGTGCATCTTCACAAATGAATAGAGAGATGAATCTGAAGCAATTTTTTTTTTTCAAAACACTAATCTCTTGCTAGTCAGTTAAAACCCTTTTTCAAACTCTGAAGCCACTAAAACATGGATAGTCCCTGAAAAAGCTGACAATACCAACCTGTGAGTTTCAGTCATAGTTATGAAACTAACATACAAGACTTCAGTTGGGAGAGTCAGACTTTGGCCTTTCACTCTCATGTGGGTGGCCTTCACACATTTTGTGCCAGTAGGAACTCCCATCTGATGGGCATTCTGTGCTGTGCCAGAAATTAAGGGGTTGCTGTAGTGGTTTTCTCTGTAAAGTTATTTTGGTGGTAAATGTATAAAGGCTTGCATAACTAGACATAAACCAATATATGAAAAGAGGGCAACCTTCTACTATGTCTTCCATTAGATATATTTTGTCACAGCTCAGGAATAATTTTTATTTGTGCCTTCATCTATTAAATTTCATAATACTTTATCTGCTTTAGTTATTTATTTACTTTAATTACCTTGCCTTACTCATTTCTGCCAACCATCTCATCCATACCTGATGTCACAAGCTGGAGTAGACTAAATTAATCCCAGTTAATACTTGTGAGAAGCTTTGAGATCCTCAGATAACAATACATTCTTAAGTTTTCAGTAACATATGCCCCAAAACATTAGAGTTTATGTCACATACCAACACCAGAAAGCATTTAACTAATGTCTGGTCTGTAAAGGGATATCACTCTTGGTCTGAGTCTGAAAAAGGCAAGCACTCTTAAGTAGAAATGGAAATTAAGACATCATAAATTTATTTGTTTCTCAAGTTACTCTTAGATTCAGAGTGAAACTATTCATGAAATAGTCTTACTTGGACAGATTAAATTCTGGACTGATGAATCAGTAAATGCTTTGACACAGGAACAATCAAAAATTCCTATGGCGTTCCTATGACTACTTTATGTGAATGCCAAACAATTTAGGCATTCCAGTTCTGAGCAATTAAAAGTTGTCTAGGAAGTATCAAATCTAAGCTATGGATACAACTGTCACTACCATAAATCTTAGCTGAAATTGCATTAGAAATGGTGGAAAATTATCTAGTCTAGTTCCCCAAGTCTCATTTACAAACTGAACTGCTGGCAAACATGTTTACCTCTCTAAAGGAGGCCTGGCAATGCAGCCCCTTTCACAGTCCATAAAGTCCTTTGAACTGGATGAAGCAATATGTACAAGAAATATCCCAGCAAAATGGAAAACTGATGCTTAAGTCAAGTCAGAGCTGAGAGTCACACACTAAACTCTGCTATTGAAACCCCAACTCAGTATTCTTTTGCCTGTAACATGCAATCCTGATCCAACAGCAAGGGGCTACACAATGCAAAATCATGTGCCACCTCTACTCTCCTTGAAGCAAACAAAACAGAAGCACCTACAGAGACATTCTGTGGGTTTTAGTCACAGAAAATATCTTTCTTTTATATGTCTCAGAACACTGAATTAAAAAACACAATGGAGCTCAGTCTTTTTGGTGCCTGCTTGGTTTGCTGTGATGTCATCTCTCTATCTTTAAAATTGTTTACAAAGAATCCAGTTTTAATAAACTTTTATCATAGGAAGGAAACATATCCACATGCAGTAATCAGCCAAGGTAATTAGAAAACCCTTGATGCAGAATCGTGTTTAACATCTCATGTTGAACCACTTTAACTTTCCTTGAGTTTCAGCTTCACTAACACTAACAAGCCCAGTTTCAATTAGATTTGTGTTAAACATGCTTCATGTCCATGCACAATGTGTCTAAAATACATCTGTCAACATGGACAAACACAGACCTGTTTTCATGCAACTTGTGTTTTCCTGGGCTGGCATAAATTTGTCTCATGATAGGTGAGTCATCACCGTTTTGATGTTTTTTTAAATTATTCCTCTATTTTCCAGAATCATAGAATTATGTTTGACAGGTAGCCTAAAATCTTAAAGATCCTGACTTTATCCATGCTTTCTTGTTATGCTATCCTCTGCTAAAGTCCAGCATATTGAGGCTAAATAACATAGCTAAAGTTATACCATACACCAGCCACAGAATTGAGACTGACATCCATGCCAAGCCCCTGAATCCCCCCACCAATGCACAAAGCATGGACAATGCCACTACCAAATTCATTAACAAGAACATAGTTGTGTTGCAGACACGTAATGAATATGTGGAAAGGTCTTTTGTTCTATTATGATCTGGGGTCCAGCTGTGGGGGCAGAGATTTAAAATGGTATAATAGCTGTAGGGTTTGAAACTTGTTTCCAAGATCTTTATAACATCCCACATTCTGAGAAATGGCATGTGACAAATAGGACAGTAAACTAAAGACTATGTGTCACATTTTTGGTGGAGACTGCTGTATAGTTTCCTCTGCCCTCCCTGGATCCTCTTTTAAAAGAAATGGCATAAAGCAGCAAAGTGTCCTTTTCCTTTATGAAGCTGTCTTGATGCCTTTGTTAGATACTTAAAGGACTCTGATCATAAAACAAAATAAAACAACAACAACAACAACAAAAAGAGAAGAAAAACAAAAACAAAAACAAAACACCCCAAAACAAGCCAACAAAAAAACCAAACCAAAACAAAACAAAAAAACAAAAAACCCCAAAAACCAAAACCAAAAACCCAACCACTCCACATGAATTTCATCAGTAACAAGAACCAAAGTTCTGTGAGTTACATTATGGAGATATTTTTCTTAGCTGAGACAAACTGGAAGGATAATGTAGCCTACTGTCTGAATTCCTTATGCTTTTGCTAGATATGTGTGGTTTTGACAGCTGCAGAAATTAAAAAGGCTATTAGCATTAATTATCAGGTATTATACAAGATTTTGCTTGTAAAATAATACCAGCAAAGTTGAGGGTGAACAAAGTCAGATGTTTTGTATTTATTTTAAAGGACCCAGGATTAGTGGGTGGTCCAGCGCTGGAAAGAGTATGACAAGATTCAATTCAATCATTCACCTTGAAAATTCAGAGGTGGATGGTTATTGATAAATGAAATGAGCATGTGAGCAAAAATTAACATAGGTAGAGATGCAAGTCTTTGCAACACTGAGTAGAATACAGAATACAACTGACTTTTCAGAATTCATAAGAACTACAGGAGGTATGAATGAAGCCAAATTCAGATTAAATTACTTGACTCATATTCTCGTGCTCTCTATAGCCAACTAAGAATAAAGTGCCTGCAGGGAGAAAGTGATTACTTAGGTTAGAGTACAAAATGGAACAATGTCCTCCATCTACAAGATGTTCAGAAGACCACATTACAATTTTACCACTCTGGCACCCAGAAACTCATGGCGTATATGGTGTTAAATAGAAACTATTGTCCCTCTCCAGAGTTTGGAATCCCAGTGAGCAAAGAAAAGATTCAGTGCCTGGAAGAATGAAGAGGTTAAATTACATCCCTGAAGTTACACACTGAGAATATGACAGAGCTTAAAACAACATAGTCTTGACTTACATCCTGGACCGGATGCAGCATACCATGAACAAGGGAGCAACTGACCAGCCCTTCCCCGAATCTGCATTCACTGCCGTCTTCATATGATGTGTTTTTCCAAGGTGTCAAGAAGAAGCATTTGCTGTCAATTAAACTGAATCCTTTCAATTTTTCCAATGAGTTCAAGGGATAATCACTTCAGCTTTAGTTTGCTTACCAGTCTGTACAGTTTCTCAGACAACTGCTGAATTCACCAAAACAATAATAATGCTCTGTATCTCTCATTCACTTCTGGGAAAGGACATAGGAAACTGGAATTTCACACTTTGAATGTCCACCTGTTTTCCAGAGCTTAGATTTGTTAGTAGAATGGACTGAAATAAGAACCTCAGGGCAGGCTTTTTGCCTTGATTTAGCATGTTATATACTGTCTTACCAGACTTTATCATCCAATCTTCAATTGCTCAGGTCTTAGAGACAATATCAACACCAACATGAAGTCATTGTCTGTGTTTTAAGGGGAGAATGGAATAAAAATGCTCAACAGAAACTACCTTGCAGATAAAAATGATACACTTCTCTCAATGTCTTGTAAGCATGAACACCCTTGGAGTTAGGATTCTGTTCAGAGCCTACAAACCAGTGTTTGCTACCAAGAAATGACTATTCCATCCTAAATTGGTGGCTTTCCACCATAACTATCACCAAGTAGTTATCAGAGTTTGGGCTGTGAACAGGAAAAGCCGTAATTCTGCAAAATCATAGAATTAATGACTCAAGCTGATAACTTTCTACAGCTCTGTGAAACTTCAAAGCAGGATGCTTAGCGCTTTCTGCATTTTAAATTCACCACCATCATGTTTACAACAGCGTGCAAGTCATATTTGGACCTGAATGAAGTAGAACTGTTCTGACTTGTTTTAGAGAAGAAAAGTCAGCATTCTGTCACCATGTGGCACCAGATCAGTATTCTGTCTTTAGCACAATCATCCTAAGAATTGTGAAGGAGGTTCAAGATGAACTGTTGTAAACTTAGCTGAAATTCCCACACATGCACTGCTGGTATTAAGGATATTATTTGTACTGTAGCAGTGTGTAAGGGCCCCAGGGACTCGCCTGTGCTAGGTACTGCATTTCCGTTTTTGCCTCCTGTCTTGCCAACCAACTCCCTGTGCTCACTCTGAAAGATATGAGGCACTGAACAGCCTTTTAAGATGTCATCATGCACACTCAGGCCAAGATGATTGATGGGCGATGTCTCCAGCTGGGAAGGAGCCTTGTTGGAAGTTAGAAGCAGAACTGAGCCCAAGACATTTGCTTCCAAAGTGGAACTGGCAACTCTCCTGCTGTCTGCCAGTTCCACTCAGCACTCCACAAGTATTTCTGGCATTTTCTACAGGAAGCAGCTTTGATGACTGATTGGAACTGCCTTCCCCATCTGGCAAACTTCAGGGACCTGGAGCCTCTGTGAAATTAGCTTCAAGACTTACCTTTAGCTCCTCAGCAGCACAGTTTTGTCTGGTAATGTACTGCAGCCTCCACTAGTCACTAGTGACACACCCTCATTCCTACACACTGCATTTCCAGCACCACTTCCCTTTCACGTGGAAGAATGCTGTGTACAAAGGGAGTCTGAAATCTACTCCTGAAAATAGTTCTTTGTGCTAGGCTCCTTTATCCACAAGAAAATGTTTTGACTTCAGAGAAAAAAACCATGACAGTGGGTTCAGGGCAACAGTTTTAAACAGGATGATAAAGTTCCCAGATCATCCTACTTGGCTTTCTTGGAAAACTGATGAAGTTTCTAATGTAAGAACAAAAGCAAATAATTGATAAAGCATATCTAGATCTCAATGTTAACCAGTATCTTCTTCCAGGCTCAAACTTTAAAAGTCATGTGGATACTCTTGACTTAAAAAAATTTACAACCTTGAACTTCATCTGAGTTTAACACATTCTCCCTAATGGGATCCAAATATTATTAAGTGATTGAGAGGAAAAAATTAGAAGTTCATAGTAATCTGCAACTTCTCCAAGCATTTTCTGTTTAATGTAGTTTTTTTTTTAGTGATCAGGTTTTGACCAGCAACAATTTAAAGGACTTTTCCCCCTACGGTTATTTTTCTTACTTTGCTGAAAATCCAATTAGAAAAATATATGTATTTATAAATATATAAACACCTACAAAACTAAATTGGACATCAAAGTTTTCCAGAAAAGAGACATTCCTCTTGAACTATTTTGGGGTTTGTTAAAATTTTTGGTTTATGACTCTTCACTTAAATTCTTTTCTAATCAAACCAGCATTTTTTTCATGAATTTCCTCAACTGAATGTAAAGTCAGTTTTTATTACAAGGATTTAATGTAGGAACCTTAAGCAGCTCTACTATTTTTATTTCTAAATAAAATTTTCAGGGTACATTAATAACAGGCATGAGAGGAACACTGCAAAAATGAAGATAACATGCTAATACACAAGTAAGAAGTGAAGTTGAAGAATGACGAAGCAAGTTTACTAAGCAGTGAATTACAGCTTGCTCCTCTATCCAGATGTTGGGTATGTCCAGACAAATAAATGCAGGCAGTTGGGATTTTACTCTACCATACTTCACACAAGCCAGACAGCAGCCAGCTCTCCAAAAGCCATGTAACTATATGAACATGGCATGGAGCCTGAGCTAATATATCTTGCTTTTCAGCACCAGCATATGGCTTCTGAATTGGACTTCTCCTGTTTGGTGGGCTCAAAAAAATGGGCAAAGCAGATGCACACCTGCCTTCATTCAGCCAGAGAAGCATGTCCTCAGAAGAATCAATCTCCAAGTGGGCTATGATGCACTATGATGAAATATCATTTGATGAGAAAAAATTCACAAAAAACTACATTTCAATACAAAATTCAGTTTTGCAAAAGAACATTGATTCCCATTAAAGTGCTTCATCCTCTTTATGTTCTTAAATGCATTTTATGAAAACAACAACCTGACTATATTAGTTTTCTGGAACGCTGATGGATGACAAAATGCCTCATGGAAAAATTCTGAGCAGCTCTAAATTTAGCACATGAGGTTGATTTCCATGGTAAAAAACTAGTATACTGCTGGTCTGTAACTTTTTAGTGAAATGTTTTTTTATTAAGAATACATGAATGTCTTGGAAACAAAGTTTATTTCAAGAGAAATTTATCAGTGTTTTTTGATCTTGAATTGACTTCCTAGCCAAAACCACACTTGTCTGAGTGGGTGTGTGAGTGGATAAGTGACTTGACCAACTTAAAGCTATGTCTCATGACACAGGTGAAGCCAAGACATGCAGCATGGCAAGACTAAAAGGATTTCCACTATGGTTCACTTTTAACTGTTCCTTATGAGCTGAGAGTGAAGGAAACACAGCAGTAAATCATGGTAACACAAAACCCTATACTACCCTAAATAAGAATATATGATCAAATGAGTTTTCCATTGCAGCTAATCCCCTAGGGAGGAATACATACAGTTAACTGAATTATCTTCCTTGAGGATTTTAAAAGAAGGGTGTTAAGAAGACAAATGTATGAATGAAAGAGCAAAAGCAACAACAAGCTGTTCAGAGCAAGTATGAAAACACTAAAATTAAAAAGATGAGATTCGGTTTTTTTCAAAGTAAAGTTTAGACACAGAGATGCCTAAACAATAGTATGAAACTGGGGGGAAAAGTATTGTACTGAAAATTTTAGCAGTAAAGCACAGGAGATATGGAATCAGCATGAAAATGGAATTTGACTCCCATTTGTTTTCATTGAAATCTGCCTTGCAGAACTGTATCTAACTCAAAGACAGATTTCAGGAATTTCATTTGCTACTCTCTTTTCCTCTACATTCTTGAATCTTAAGGAGTTTTACATCTATTCTTCTGATCTTCCTGAACCCCTAAGAGGTAAACAGACATAATTATCCCTATTTTATGCATAGCAGACTTTTACACAAAAACCATGAATGAGTCATCCGAGATCACACAGCACTTCAGAGAATGTCTAGAACACCATCCAGGAGGCCTGACTGAGCATCCTCTTCTCACCACTTGACCAAATTTCTTCCTATTGTAGGAACTGAAAGAATGGAAGCCAATTAGCCACCTGTTTCATTGTTTGGCATTTTCAAGACATCTGATGTGTGCTAAGTGAAGCAATGGGCCTCACACATATAGGACCTCCTGCTACTCAAGAAGGTTGAAGTTTCACACATGACCAGGACCTTTCACTGTGTAAAAACATAAATGGTACACATTCCAGACTTCTGTTTCTATTAAACAAATGTTTTGACTGGGAGCACTGATTCCATTTTACCTCTGTTGTTTCTGATTTCCTATTGCTGTTTCCTTTCTTTCCACTCCTCTTCCTCTTCCAACACTGGTGCCAACACACTGGCCACACACACACACACGTCATGGTTGTTAGTAGCCAGCTGGCAGGTGGTGGATATTTTTCTTGCAGTGTATGTATGTGTGGATGACTGCTCTTGCTGTGTGACTAACTTAGTTGCTGGCAGTGATTTTGGCTGGGGTATACTCTCTGGCATTATTTTAGTTCCAGACATTTGATGGGTTGACTCCCCTGTTTTGTTCTCCCAGACAGTATTTTTTCAGTATTCCCTTTTTTCCAGCCTGAGACAGTCATGGCTGTGTGGATGCCTTTTAATGGTGTTTGCACAGCTCCAGGCCTTTCTGTCATGTTATACAGCTGGGAAGGGAACCGTGGTGTGTAGGTATCTATGTGTGTATTCATGCAATGCTGTTCATGGTCATGTGGCTCCCATTTTGAGTATGTGAATTTGCTTCTGACGTGCATGTGTATACACAGCCCTATGCCCTCCTGATTTTGAGTATATCTGGGCCTACGTGCATATCCTTCCTGCAGTGTGCCCCTTTACACAGTCTGTGTATACCCAAATTCCAAAATGTGAATGGATATGTGTCCTTAGTACATGCAGAAAGATAATTTCAGAAGTGTTATTAAAGTAGCAAGTCAAACAGCAGGTATGTGAAAATACTATAATTCAGTTTGTCTGCTCATTCTGAATTCTAGCCTGTATAAAAATATCTGCTGAGATAATCAAAAATCATGTCTGTAGTTTTTTAATTCAATGCACAAATCAGACCTGCTCCAGGAAGACTGCACAGCAAATGTACACAAATTATCCAAAATTTGTTGCAATGACTGCCTCATTTACTGAAAAAAAAAAAAAAAAAAAGAGAGAATGAGGCAGATGATTATAAAACAAAGGTACTCTGAATCCTTGACCCAGCACCTTATCCTTCCAGAATTCCCTTTGCAGTCTCTCAGGCACCTTGGTTAATTATTTATTGTGATTTCATACTCATTCTCCAGCCATTTCCAGTTTTCACTAGCTTTACGTCTCTTGCCAAAGAGAAATATCAGTGTCAACATCAGAACAGTAATTGCAAATTCCTTCTGTTACATGCCTACAGTGTCTATTCTTCTTTTTCCCCCAAATATTTCAACAATTTCCAACACATGTAACTTCTACCTTCATTGTTGATGTGCAAAACATGCTTACAATGTGCAATGTTCGATGGTGAAAACAATACACAAGTGTCAAGAACATAAGCATAAAAGTATATTTCTACTATTTATATTATAAACAGGTGAACATTTCTGTAGCACCTGAAAGACAGAGAGAATTTCTGTTTTTAGAAGCGAAGAAGAAGAATGACTTGACATGATGTATGAAAATAAATATGTGAAAAGCAATAGTCTAACTATATAATGGTATATTCAAAAAATAATGAATTTTTATGGAGTAATAAAGACACATAAAATCAAGATACATTCCTGAAATATTTTGTTAAAAATTAAGGATTATTTTCCAAATCTTAAATTCTTTAATTCTTGCTGGTAACATATTTTCCTTGAATAATGAAAATTATGTATGTGCTCCTGGTAAATGGTGGCATCAATTAACAAGTAAGGATTATGGATGCACAGTGTGAACCACCTGATGAGAAGTGGACAAAAAAAACAAAACAAAACAAAACAAAACAAAACAAAACAAAACAAAACAAAAGGAATCCTGGGTTCTCCAATCACAGCCAGAGAAGTCAGGAAAACATCCGAGGAGACAACTATAGTTTCACCTTGCAAACATTATGAAAAGATAGGAAACCAGAATAGGTAAGAGCAGAGTAACCCATGAAAATTACCTACAAAAGCAAAATCAAAGGCCAAAGTAAGAACACAGAAATACAGTCCCCAGCTTATCACATACACACAGCTTAATGATGACCTCCAATTCTGTCAAGGACTGTAAGTACACAGTCCAACCCACCATGTGCTGATTATAAATTGAAATAGTCCTGAAGAGTCTTAATGCTTTGGGTAAGTGCCATGATATTTCTTTAATGAATACACTTCCATGGGCTAGTTTGAGAGTTCAGTACTATTTGAAAGAGGAACATAGCAAATCAACATTAGTTTTGATTATGCCAGACCTAGAGCTTAGTGCTCTGAGTACTCACTTGTAGTCACCTGATAACAAGTCTTTACCAGATTCTTCCACTCATCAGTCTCAGAAAAGAAATGTGGATGTATGCAATGCATTAAAGTACAAGACAATTTATAGCCAGACAGTAAAGTTACACTGGCAAGAAACTCCCAGTGCTAAGTACATGGTTCAATGGAGAAAGTGTTACTGGCTAAGCTGCACCAGTAACATTTAACGAAACATTCAGGCTATTCTGCGAGGGTTTTTCAAAAGGGAAATCACTTATGTTTATTCTGGAACATTTTTTAGAAACTCTTCCTGCTCATACACTACTATTAAAGCACACAAGTTTTTCTACTATATAGGCATTTTTCTTATGCCTTGAAAGTATACTGGATACATAATTGTTCAGAATGTAATATAATGTTATCTTCATTACTTTAACGATAGACTTCACTTTTTACTGAAGATGGGTTATTGCAATTCATGCTGCACTAATTATGTTCCAGTTGCTTAAAAACATAGATTTCAGGAATCAGAAATGTGACTGATCACTCCAATCATAAATGCTATTTAAAATTCAAAGCTGATTGCACATAATGTAACTATTTGCAACTAGTTTCTTGATTTATGAATATTCTTTTCATTTGCTCAACTGATAAAAATCCTAACAAAATGCAAACACAAAAACACATGGGCTATGCCTTAATGAAACCTAAATTTTAATACCTAAACAAAATGTCTGGAATTTCCAACATTATCTGATATCTGGCTGTAATAGTGATATATAAGTGCATTAGAAAGATCAGGTAACTCATACTTTTGAAATAAATTATGATCTTAATATTAAAATATTTTTTAATTTTGTCTATAACAGGAACGCCCTTGTATACAGTTTGGTACAGCAAGAGAAATCTGGATTATCTCCAAATTTAAATGCATTGTGCATGGAAATTTTAACATATATCTGTATATTTTTTCCAATTATTTTACTTCAACCAGTTGGCGAAATGGGAATTCAAAAGTAACAAAACTCATCATTGTTCTATTTTTTTCAGGCCTGTTTAAAATTTCAATGGAGTTCCTTAGAAAACCTATTTTAGATGGATGGAGGTAGAATTTTAACTCCACAGAACACATCTAACCACCTAAATTGCTCTCATTCAGATCTTCCTAGCATATCACCTGGTGTTTTATAGGCATACCCCCTAATGACAAGTATTGAGTCTCAGTATAAATTTGCAAATGCATAAAATATTTACAAATTTTTACAAGCTTAAAAGTCAAATAAAAACATATATAAATAAAATTATTTCTTGAAATTAAAAACCCAGCTTATTCTCTATTGGAGTAGCTCTATGAAACACCAAGACACTAAACACAAAATTAAGCTATGTACCTTGTGATTTAAGCTAACTGAAATTGTCCACAAACTTCATGCAAATTATGTTGAAATGCATCTTTTTTGCAGAGCAAAATGTAGGTAGAGAACAGAAGGACATGTGTAGTATATATTACAGACTACACACATATGCTGAAGATAGAAAAAATAATTTAGAAAAATCTATAAAACATATTGTACAGGGTACAATATTTCATAGAGAATATTTTTAGAAGAATGGTAAAAAGTTGAAACAACACACTGGATAAAAAGATACTTTGTCCCAAGGGCAAGTACTGTAGTGATCAATTACATCTTGAATTGCAGAAACAAAATTAACTAACTTGATGGAAAGCACCACATTGCAATAAAATATATTATATACAGATGAACAGGAATTGAGAATGCTATTTATTTGAAACAGCAGGTATAATATACTGTACCTCCATACCTCCTGATGGAATATTTCTAAATGGGCTACCCATATTTTGCAACATGACTGCACGTTGATTTATGGAGCCAAAATAAATGATATGCTTTGCCAATAAAAATTCCTTGCAAAGGCAGCTTTTTCCATTTCATTTTGAAGTGAATATGAAAAGAAAGACATACAGAGACATTTTATTAACAAACACTGCTATGCAAAATACACGATACAGGTATGGAAATATGTTTGTGTATATGTACAAGAGTGTTTTCTGTACTGAATCAGTTTTTGATGCAGAAAAATGGGAAATCACTTTGTATATATGCAGACAGCACAAAGAGTACTTCCTATGTAAAAGCCAGATGCCTCATCTTTCCAGTTAACTGTAGCATTAATCTGTGGGAGACACCAGAAGTCACATCCAGACTCCACAGAAATCAGTCTTACTGAAATAATTCTTTGACATGCACGGTGAAATAACAATAAGAGGAATGAATGCTTATTCACAACAGTCCTTTGTTGTTAAGCATATGAAGTAAACTGCACCAAATTAATGGGCATAAGAGTAAATTACACTGCATGGAAAATTCTACACCAGTTATAGGAAAGGAAAAGATAAATACTTTTAATGCTCAAAATAAGCAGAAGCATGAGATTAAATCATATCAACAAAAAATTTTACCCAGATCTAACTGAAGCCTCCACACAGGTTCTGATGGAAAAGTTGAACACAATGTATGGTGAAGAAGTTAGAATATATGGTATCAAAGCTGGAACGAAATGTGGACAACTAGATCTCAGTGGAACTTCAAATCTTTTCACTCAAATAATTCAGGTATTTTAATGGGACTTCAAAATCTTTTGAAGGAGAGTTGGAGGCTCAATAAATTGCCACTGTTAGCAGACAACCCATCCAACTATTCACTCTCAACTAAGGTGACTAGTTTCAACAAGTCTGTGACATCAGTACCATAACACTTGTTCCACTTCACTTCTGACATCACAAACAGCTTCCCAACCCTTATGGATAAATGAAATTATTACATTCCTTCTAAGAAGCTTCTCTCCCTGAATTGCACCAATATCATATTGTATCATCCCTATCATCATTCAATCTCATGGCATTCTCTACCTCACTTCTTCCTAAGGGGAGTTATCCCAGCTCCTATTCCTCTTTGCTCTGAAATAAAAGAACAGGCTTCTTTCTCCTCCTTCCCATCAAGCAGGGACACCTTCCTTTGAGAAATCTGGTGCATAATTGGTCCTTCTCCTTTCTTCCTATGGTAGAAGCTTTTAAAATCTTCCAGCTGGCAGATTGTGATTATGTGCCTTCTCATGAAAGGTCCACTACCATTCTAGAATCTTAAAAAGGCCACATATCCTGTCACTGGAAGGATTTGCTATGCTCATCATACTGTTTTTCATTGCAATAAAGCAGGGATTATTCAACAGTCATCTGTGATATATTTTCAGTGATATTTATTATAACTCTTTTCTGCTGTAAGAGTACCTGCAAGTTTGGGTAATGAAGCAGAATCACTGAACTTGCCAGTTCCCTTCAAAACAGTTTTCTAGAATCCTTATTTCTTCTCTAGGAAGAGGAGAAAAAATGAGTGGTGTTTCTTTGGCAAGATAAAAAAACCCCATGACGAACTTGTGTTCTCTGAATCATGAGTGTGAGTGATATTAAATGCAGACTGTTAACAGGAAGATAAATGTAGTAACAAAACATCTTTGGGGACAAGAGACCACTGACAAGCACTGGAATGCCTTGTGGTAAATACATCCCTTCTGGATGCATCATCATCAGAGGATTTATTCCAGGTCTGTGTCATGCTGCCATAACCCTGCAGTAGCTTTCAAGAACTTATAAAACATATGAGCAAATTAGGTGAGGGCAGTAAATAAAAATAAAATACTTTCCTTTTCCAAAGGTCTTTGATCCTAAAGTTCACAAGGAACACAATTATATCATATTAAAGCAAGAAACAATATTGATTAGTGCCTAGTAAGATTTTCTAAAATTCCTAATATGGATACCACTTTCTTCTGAAAATGCCATTAGGTACAGAAGCATCTGCATCTTAAGTTACCTAAATAACCTTTTAAAAAACAATAGAAGTACATAGATGCTCCACTAAATTTAAGCTGCCTTACAGGTTTCAGTTTAATAGAAATAAAAGGCATTTTCAATTCCCACATGAGATTTTTAACTGAATTACAATACTTATGAGCTCTTTTCATGCAGAAAGAGATTCAAACAAACATCCTTACATGATAGAGCACTCTATCTTACATCCACAAACATGAAAAAGTCACTGCTGACCCTCATCTACCCTAAGGAACTGCTTTCCATATTCTTCACCATATTTCCCAGTGTCCTTGAAGTACCTGTTCCCTGTCTGGTTTCATTGCTGAAGTCCCTGTTAGCTGTGGATAGTGCAGTGTCCTACCATATTCTCTGCAACACTGCCATCCTTGGGGGTACTGCCCATCTCAATCTAACAGCAGCTGGTGATTTAGTGGTTTGCAGATCTCACAGCATGCAGACAGAGTGAATTCTGCTGCCCCACTAAACCTCCTTTGGACTGCAGCCTGGATCTACCTTCATCTTCTTAGAACTGAATATGCCAGCACTGCCTTTTAAAACTAATAGACCACTCTCCATTATGTCAAATTTCAGTGTCATAGTTGCTTTTTTACAGTATTTTACCATCTTTTTTTCTGGAGAAGTCAACCCATAAGTGTCAACTCTAGTCCAGCCACTGTGCTGGGAGTTTTGAAGCTGAATAAAACATGCCTCAAATCAAGACTGCATTTAACTAGAAAGAGGCTGAGATGATAAAAGTGGATAATAAAGATGTATTAAGATAGTCTTTTTTATTTAATATTTTCTAGGGGCCCATGCTGCAGATAGCAAGGACTTGCTACTGATTGTGGAAATTTTTAACGTGCTTTGTTATACTTTAATAGTAAAAGCCATTAAACTATAAAAATGTAACAATGCTCATAAAAACTTGACACTCCTCACTAAAGACAGGCTGCTGGAAGCTGCCTCTGCTCCAGAGCAACCCTGCTGAGCCACTTTACTAGGTCTCTGACTCCCTGCTCTGGGACATTGTGGCACCGTGGCTGCTTTCAGATCCTGTGGAAAGAGCTTGACCCACCAAAAACACAAAGTAGAAGCTTAGAGCTTTGTTTCACTACAAACTTTTACTGCCTCCTGTAGCCCTTTCCAATTTCAGAATATTGCTTCATTACTTTACATCTGTCTCACTGAGCAGAACCACAGAGGTTAGACCTTGAAGCTGGAAGCCTATTGCTTCCTTTGCCCATCATGGTAATTTATTAGCTAATGTCTGTTTCTCTAGGGGGGCTTTGGGAGACACTAACATGCTAATAATAAAGGTCTAGAATATATCTTTTAACCTATGCAGGTTGTGCTGCATCACCTTAGGATCAGAATGCCATAAAAGGGTTTATTGAGCAACAGAGTTCAAATATGTCCTCCATTAGTCTTTAAAATATTTTTTAAAAATATTGAGAAAGAAACTAAATTATGGACCTTTCTTATTTGTTGGCAGTTTCTCTACAAAATAAAGAGAAAAACCAAGTTACTACATGGGATCTTTTCTTCTCTTAAAAGAAATTGTGCCACCCCTTGAAAATGCATCTAGCAAAAGCCGAAGAGGGCTTCAGCAGCTCTTTGTTAAGCTGAGAGTCCTTTCTACTGTTTGAAATGGCACTGAAGGAACTTCCATCTCCTGAAATCCCCTGAAGGTGATCTGCTGCTGAGCAACTGCAGCTAATATTTTATGGAACTGATTTTGAACTAACCAGGCAAATATGATACCTGTCTGATGGGGAGGTGTGAGGAAAGGGTCCATAAGACAATCACTCACAATCAGAAATTACTTATATAATATTTTAAACAAAGTATTTAATTTACTTTAGAAGTTTTGAGATCCCTTCTTTCCATGCAAGTAATTTGTTCTTTAGAATCCTTCTGAAGAACCTCATGATGAAAGATCAAGCCAGTTAAAGATCTGAAATCAGATTTAACATTTATTTGAACAGCAGAGCTGCTGACATCTTTCTTAAAGTAACGTGGTGGTAACTCTACACCAGGAGATACAAATCTTACTGAAAGTCTAGAATTTACAAATTATTTAACGTAATTCTGTTGGGCACAATCACACCACACATGAAGTGTCTATACTTGCTCTTGCTACCATCTTATTACGGTAAGAAATGCTGAAACGGGAATTTACTTTGCAAATTCACTTCTTGGCAAACAGCTTTGTCAAGGTTCACTACCCAGACTGGTATGTATCACCAAATCCAAGGCTGGCTGAGACTAATTTTCTCCATTTTCAAATGATACAGAAGAAATAAAGCTGGGCAGAAAACCAGGTTATCAACTTCATGCTCCTGTCCCACAGAAGGCTCAATTTTACCTCACCCTTCATCACAGAAGTTTTCCTTTCATGCCCATGAAAAGCTCCAGCCCCTTAGAGAACACATCTCTTCTAATGCTTCAGGGTCTTTCAGGCAAAAGGTTCCATAAACCTCAGTGATAGGAAATTAGCATATTTGACACAGATACTCCATGCTGCTCCTACAAACATTGTATTTATGACATTTCACAGGCATTGTGTTCTTATGAATGTAATAAAATTTGGAATATAGGACTAAAAAACCACAAAAAAACGGTGAATACTATTAATGCATGAGGTATTTTCATCCTAGCTTTCCCCCCCTAAAAAGTAGCAATTTCAAGTAAAATAAATTGTTCCCTGCATTTCTCATTTTTTGACATTTGAGATTTAAAAAAATGAAAAACATATAATAGGTTATATGCCTATAATTGTTAGGAATTGAGAGGCTATATCTATCTGGAAATCATATTGATATGACTAATATCATATTAGCATGAGTTAATAAAGTATGTCCTACTCATCATCACAAGGAATGCAGTACTGTGAGCTTACAGAAATTTACCAGTGCTGATATAAAAAATGGAAATAAATATTTGAGTTGGAAATCACTAGCATGGAAAGAAGCATGAATGTACAATGCCATTATGGATGAATAAATGAATTAGCATGCCATTAGATCAGTGTCCTTTTAATCCAATACTGACTCACTTACCAATTACTGATGGCAGGTTTTGAAGTATCGTTTTTTTCCACTTTTGTCCTGATAATCTAAAAATTTATATTACAAGAATAACTTTTCAAAGTCGAAATTTGTTGAAATCATATGCAATTGTACCTTTCAGAACTGCAAAAATATCTACTGTTAGCATCATGATTCTTCTGCTACAATATTTCTCTACAAACTTTTAAAATAAATTTCCTATAAATTAATTTAATTAAATTTCAAGTGAGTCTTACAGAATTTCTGGTATTTCTTCTTTCTGTGGAAAAAAACCCTTCTGCATAGAGTTTGGTAGGAAGAGCTGGGCAAGAGTTTTTATTATTTCCTTCCTACAGATAGTGTCTTAAAGGTGTATTCAACCCAAAACATCTTATGATTCTAGGATAGATGGTTTTAGATTCATATATGAAATCTGCCAAGAATAGGCCTTATTTTATTTTATTATATACATCTATGATCAATGGGGGTGAAGGGTAATAAAATTTGCAACTGAGACTATCATAGATTAGATGCCACTAAATGCCAATAACTAGTACAATAACTTACTTAGAATGATATTCCTATTTTTCTCCACTCAGATACTTCAAGCTGTTCTAATTGTCATCTTCCTAATAGTCTGAGAGTTATATAATGTTAATGAAAAGTTAGTGTGAGCTTGATGAACAAAGCATCTTATTTCAAAGCTTAATTTTTCAATTTACAGGGAATGAGAATTTTGGTGGAGTTTCAACTGATGATTTTTGTGGTTGCTAGTCTGGCATGCTCCCTTTCTAAGCAAGCTGAGATCAATCATAGCAGGAATTTAACAACTGACAGGGCCAACTTCATCTTGGATGCAAGTCCAAAGTTAATATAGTGACATTAAATTTTGGTCCACATCTTAGTATAACAGAAAAACAGAAAACATCTTCCTAGTATTCTTTTACAACAAACAAAATGCTCACATGGACCCAAACTACATAGCAGTGATCTGTGGAGTCAGTTTCACTCAATGTGTGAATTCTGTTTATGGAAATCAGAACAAAAACACCACTTTAAGTCCTGACATTCCATCTGTGTTGGTTGTTGGGGGTTTTAAGCATATTGAACATAATAGGAGATGATAACCTAAATAACTCTTCTAAATGTGACAGCTAATGGTGCAATCCTCAAGAAATAGTGTTCTGGACTCATCCATTCATGCACATTTCTTCTGGAGACTGCAGGGATTTTCTCAGAAAAAGGTGAGAGGTGTTGGTCTCTCCCCTCAAAAATGCTGAATATAAGAAATGACAGACAGGTAGATCAAGGAAATATTAAGGGAAAGGTATATATCTGGAGAACTACATTCTTCTGCATTGTTGAATTACCTGAAGAGGAAGGTCACTGCTTACAAGTGAAACAAGAGAAGAGGCTTCATGGATTCAGAAGCAAGGCAGACAGAGAAAATAGCTCTCATTAGACCCACAAATATGGCTGAAAAAATTTTACAAAACCACCTTGCAGCCTGCCTATGCTAGTTATCTAATACAAAATACTACCTTTAACCTCAGATCTCGCCATGATTCAAACCATCATGGCCAATTAGAGCAAAACCACAAAAGTATCCTGAACTCCTGTAAAAACAATCTGATATTAAAAAAAAAAAAAAAAAAAAATCTAAGAGGACTGTTGGAATCATGGTGAAAATAACATGTGCAGCATTTACTCTTTTGCCTGGAACTATGTGTTTCCTGCAGAAGTGTTTTGGCTTTTTTTTTAAAAAAACCACATGCTTGGAAACGAGTCAAAACCTCTCAATCACTTGTCATCTGTCCTGAAGAAGACATCTTTACATTCCAAACACCTGCCCAGGGAGACCACAGACCCAAAAGTATGTGTCTTGCAGTATTTGGAGGGTTGAGAGAAAAATGACAGCATGGATCTACACAACTGCAATAGCAAGAACACAACTTCTCATGTGTCTGATGGTGGAACAAAGACCTTGTAGATAAGTAGAACTAGGCAAGAAAATGCTCTGCCATCTCATATAGATTGAGAGGAATTTAAAATTCAATATATATTTAGAATATCTGGGTGAAACAGAGATGCTTGGCAAGTTTTTACAAGGAGGAAATGTCACAACATACCTGTCATTCTTAGTATTAAATTATTTTTTATTAGTAGAATCCTTGCCATTAATAAAACTACAGGATTTTTAGGAACTAGGGTTCTCCAGGAGATACTTTCATTCTTAACACTATCTCTGAGCAGGATCAGCTCCACATAAATATCGGCAGCATCTTCTGTCCCACAGTACTTCATACTTTGCAAACCTAGACCAAGATTTAGTTACATCTGTGGAATGGACACCACCGATCTGAGTCAGGCTTTACTACACTCATAGTTGCTTCTCTTCATTATTACAATGTTGCCCCTCATGGGAAGAGCAAGTAAATCACTTATTCTAGCAAAGAAACCATACTGCGGTCCAAAGAAAAAAAGAAGCTGAATTTACAGCTGCAGGGCAACCAAACCAAACAAATTTGACATAAAAATAACATGTAAACCTGAAATGTTAATGAAAATATCATTCTTGTGAATTCTCTGTTGGTATCAATTAAGAAAGCATGGATCCTGAATACAGCTGGTTTAGCTCAGGGACACTTGTGAGCACCGAGGACTCTCTGAGCTGGCAGCAGTTCAGCCCAGGCTATCCTGAGGCTGAGAAGGTTGTGGCTGTCCAAGCTGGAGACACGGAAGCCTCCCGGCAGAGCTGCCGGCTGGGAACACGGCACCGGACCGTGGGGCTGTCGCCCCAAGAGCAGGGCAGTGTCCCAGGGGCTGGCACCGCCGTCGGGACACGCCTGTCCCCTGCCGGTCGCCGCGTCCGTGTCGCCGCCCCGGGACCCGGCTCAGCCCGAGCACCGAGTGCGCGAACACGCCCGTGCGATCGGCACAGCACACCCTCCTCTCCTCTGCGGCGGTACTCGGACCCAAAAAATCCTGGAAACATCCCTACTCAATCTGCAGGAAGATCTTTGCAAAACCAGCTATGGTCATCAATGGTTGCCAGCTGCTGCTGCCTTTCCCTCACCCTCTTTCCACGGCCTTCAAATTCCACTGTAAACAGGAGTCTGCAGATGCAGATCACAGCTGGCCCTGCCAGCACTGGTGCCGGGTACAAGGGTACGCTGCAGCCTCACCAGTCTGCCCATTCAGCAGCCCATTCCCACTTCTTCTCTTGACAAACACTAGTGTTTAGAATGGCTCATCAGATATGGATCCTGCCAGAGTGCATCAGGCAGAACTCGGAACGTGTATTGAACACTGACCCCAGTGAGTCTTTGCTGCCTAGGAAACAAACTAGCTAAAAAGAACTGTGAATTCAAAGCCTTACAGATTGCAGGCTCGAACTTAAGGACTAGTGCCTAGAGCTGCTCGAATTATTTCCTTAAAATTGGTTTTGAAAACGAAAATGGATTTAAACACCACAAGCACCACCCCTTTTCCTCCCTGAAGTTGTCTACTTTCGCTTCAGCCACAATCTGAATGGTCTGATTACTTTCTGCTCTCATTCTCCTGCATGGTCTGTAGCTTCCCTCTCCCATGGAAGGAAGGTATCCCAGGCAGCACAATGGCCAGGCACTTGTGACCCCTTCACCGTAAGAAAAGAATGCAAACAGTAACAACAGCTACTGCAGTTCAGGTGAGCTTGAAGGCAGAATAACCAACCTGCATAAACCAGCTTTTCAACAGACATGGAAAAGTTTCTTCCCTTAATAGGAAAAAAAATATTTCTTCCTAAATGACTTTACATGGTGGTCCATGAGCCATTGAAGAGTTGAAAGTGTCTACTGTAAAAAAGAAGACATTACAAAACAAAGAAGGAAAAAACCAACCAAACAAACAAAAAAAAAATAACACCCCAAAAAAAACCAAACCCAAAACATGGTCTTCATTTCAGGTCAGTACTTAGTAACATCACAGAATTACCTTCTGCAAAGACCAGCTGATATCTTTGCTCTTGGTAACCTATGCATGGAGAAAATCCTCCCACAGGGGCTGGTGACTTCTGAGTAGCAACCAAAAGGGAAATACTTACCTGATAATACCATGCTCATTACAAGCTGAATGGTGGACCTCAAGATAGAAACATGCATTGTCGGTTCCTGAAATCTGACAAAAAAAATATGTTCTGAAAGTCTTCCAATATGGAAGAAAAAAATCCTGAACTGTCAGTGAGAAAAAAAACAGAAAAGCAAAAGATACAACATTTTCATTGCAGATGGGGATAAGTGATTAATATGCCAATGCTTGGTACGTGCCAGTTGTGTAAAGAGAAACTGAAACTAACCCCAGACTTCCAAAATGCTAATCATGAGGCTGAATAGTGCTACCATTGCCAGTGAAACTGGAAAGGGAGGTGCTCTCTACTTTACATAACCAGCCTCATGGAGCGAAGTTCATCCTCTGCACATCTAACCAGTTGATAGAGATTTCTTGTAGCCAATGAAAAACCATGTACACCACTACAGCAAGAGCATATGAGCAATTTTGGACATCTACAGTAGGGTGGGAGAAATTACACTTCATATGTGCATCCAAATTCCTTAGTTTCTGTAAGGATGATCATTGATACTGTGACAGGATGTGAACAGAGGCAATTTTTGCTTCTTAGAAAGATAGAAAAAATAAACTTTTGTCACTAAGAATGAAGGATGGGGAGCTTGTCAGGAGGAAAGTTTATTCTTGTGACAGACTGGAATATGTGAGATCATGGATCCAGAATGGAAATCCAAGGTGAGAGGCTATTCTTGATCTGATGGGATGGACTGAAAGAATTAGTGATGCTTCTTAAGAGGAAAAGCTTTCCCTGCCTGATATATCAAACTCTTCTCTCAACATTAAGAGCCTTCCAGATCTCTCTGGATCAGCTCTGAGCATTTTGCTCCCTCTAATACCTAAACACCATTATGTCTTTGTTCTTTCTGGGGTATTCAAATAATTTCATTATTGTTTAGGAAAACTGAACTAAACACAAAAGCTCATTTTACCGAGCATACATCATTGACCATGTAACATCCTTGTCAGACCATGTGATTTTGGGAGGAATGTGAAAAAGCTTTGTAGAGTTCTGCCACCAAATTCTATGAGAACCTGCAGACCACTGCATTTCAGTCAGTTAACTTCTAATTAATAAGTTATATAGTTAAGGAATGGTCGTAGCTAATTATGTAGCATTATACACAGTGAGGTATTTTTCTGAGTGAAAAATGAACGAACTGCCCTACAATAACTAGAAACCAGAAATTGGACTGAAGCCCAAATTTAATAGCAATTTATGTTTCATTAACTTCCCTGGAGTTTTAAGCTCTATTATACCTGCTACTGATTTTATTATTAAAAATAAAAGAGTCAGGCAAAATTATTTTGATATGTATAGATATAATCCTAAAGGGAGTTAATAATATATTTGAGCGTAGAACAAAAATAATAGATACTACTGCTGGTGCTTTATATCCCCTTTTGTATATTTCCTGTGTATTTCCTACAACAAAACACAAGCACAAGTCACAATAGTTCCTTTGTACAGATATCACTAATTCCCTAAGAAAACATTATTTTGTTTCTTTTTCTATAAACTGTTATTAAGGGTATGTAAAACTATTTAGATCCCAATGATTTTAGTAGGAAACTTAACTCTCCAGTTTAAAATCTTGAATGCATTGTTCTAACTATAATGAGACTTTCTTCAAGTCCTGGCTTGTGAAGCTTTGACTTAAGCTATTTAAGAAGAAAAAGGGAAGAAGAAAAGAAAAAGAAGAAGAAGAAAAAAAAAAAAAAAAAAAAAAAGACAGAAAGAAAAAAGACTCTACTTGGCAAGAGCTTTAATTAGCAGAAATTTCCACGCTAGGAATATTATTCTGCATGAGCAGAAATTGCATAGCTCTTGCCTCTAGATGCCTTAGAGATGCCATTGATTGGGCATATTCAGAACAGGGGAATTATGTGACCCAATGCTAATTTGAATTCCTTTACCAAACACATTTTTATTTCATCATCTCGGCTGCATAAAAGAGTCAAAGTACCAGAGCTTTAAAGACTTTGAATTCCTGCTGTTCTGCAATAAAATAAGGCAAGAAATATTAGCCATCCCTGGTTGATTCCTCAATTCTTTCCCAACAATGTCAAAGTATCAGTGTCCTACAGGTTTTAGTGCAGGTTAAAGACTGATACAAAGTGTATGCCTGAATAGAAGTTTGGAGTGAGTTAAGGAGAGGGAGAACATTTTAATGGGACATTGGTCCAAAATAGCCCAGCTTGTTTCTACCTCCTGCTGCCTCTTCCTCCTTTTCACAGGACCTTGATTGTATAGAAACAGTACAGACAAAAACCACAAACAACAAAAGGTTCGCTCACACCCCCAGTGGAGGTCATGAGCATGCTACCATGGAGAAAAAAAAAAAAAAAGCATCAAAGGGTAGTTTGGCTTACTTATAAGCAAAGATTAATTAATAGGAGGTTTGATACTTTCGCAATGTACATTTGGGCAAATTTGTATTTGCAAATTGTTTGTTTCGCACATTGAAAGGGCACAGAGCAATGAGGCCTGGTGCTAATTTTAAAAATGAATCAAACCTTTCTTTGCCATGATCCAGAAACTACAAACTTGTGGTTCAGAGGCTTTCAATAGTATCTGCTCAGACTTGACACTCCGAGGTTTAAAAAAAAAAAGCACAAAAGAGTTGTGTTATACACAGCAACAGTAGCTTTTTCCAACAATTTTTCAATTATTGCATTGTATAGTCTCCAAGAAAAGTAACTGCCTTGGCTATTAGAGAAAAAACTTTTAAAAAGTAGGTAGAATTTTAAAATTCCCTTAAAATATACCCCTCTCCTTATAGGTTGTCTTTAAAACTGCTATTCATTACACCAGCATTTATACCCGCTGGATTACTATGATTCAGAACTACCTGTGTCACATGATGAATAAGTGCAACATGCACCATTCACTTTCAAATCAACCCCCTCCGACCTAAGCCATGTAAATCCTTCAGAAATTCACACCACTATTCTCCTCCTCCAAATCACACATAAAAATAGTCCAATGACGAAAGTTTACCAATGCACAACCCCTTTAACCCCGACCATTTAAGTATCTGCTTGGAATTATCAGTGACCCTTGCTGCACTCCTGGCTAGCTCACTCTGGGTCTTCTAGAGTACGAAGCCACGGGGACATCTCTTTTCTCCGGGGTACTTGAAATAAACATTATTCACAGCGCTGCCTTTACAAGACAGCACTGTCAGTTCCGCCAGCAAAAACGAAACAGCAAAGACTCTTCCACTTTCGGCACGTATATGCGCACCTTCCCTTGTCATGCCGTCCCTGACATCCACTCACCCTTCTGTCCCCTCACCGCTTGCCTGCCTTGATTGGTATCTATTGCTTCTATCTTTCAGAAATTATTTTCAAGCCCCCCCCGCCTCCCGCAGGCAGCCAAGGTGCCGCAGCGCTGGATGCCGCAGCGGCGGCGGTGACATGTGTCTCTCATCAGCAGCTGGGCGCTAATTCATTTAGATCCTTTTCCCGCTACGCTTTAAGCAGCGGGGAAGCCCCACATTGGAGAAATGCAGCGTCCCCTCCCGCAGCCGGACCCCTGGAGCTGCCCCCGCTCCGCCGCCCCCGGCCCGCAGCTCCTCGCCCCCGGGCCCGGGGATTGGCCCGGCGGAGGCGGCATCAGCGGCGGGGGGGGGCCGCCCCCACCCTCCCTCCTCCTCCCTGGCCCCGCCGCCCCCTCGCCCCGGTGCGGCAGGGCCAACCGGGAGACCCAGACGCAGGCAGCGACCCAGCCGCCGCCGCTCCGCGCCCGGCCGCCCGCCCGCAGCATCCCCCGATGGCCGCCCGCCTGACCTGCTGCCTCCTGCTGTGGGCCCTGGGCCATGGGGGCTGCCGCTCGCCCGCGGGGGAGGGCGCCGGCAGCGCGCCCGCCTGCCCCGGTCAGCCGCCGGCCGAGCCGGGCTCGTCCGCCCCCGGCCGCGACCCCCGCGGCGGCTCTTCGCCGCCCCCTGGGCTGGGCAGCATCGCTCAGGACATGGTAGCTGTCCACATGCTTAAGCTCTACGAGAAGTACAACCGGGAAGGGAGCCGGCCCGGCGACGGCAACACGGTCCGCAGCTTCAAAGCCAGGCCGGGTAAGAGGGGCCGGGCGCGGGGGGCACCGCTGGAGCCCCCTCGCTCCTCTTTCGCTTTAAAGCGACGGGTTTGCGTCGAGGCTGTCACTGACTGCGCGGGGTGTCACCCTGGGTGAATGCTGGGGGGTCCCCTGCTACCTAAGCGGACAGGGTGTCGCCCCTAGCTTTGCGGACGGCTTTCCACCTTCCCAGGCTCCCTTCCCTTCCCGGAGAGTATCTCCCTTGGGAAAGTCTCCGAGGCAAAAGAAGCGCCGTTCCCAGCGCATATCGCATTGGGCCAAAAGATCTTTTTAGAAATACTTGGAGCATAAACCTAGCGGCGAGTGCTCCAGGCACTGGTCCTCTCCCCGGCTGTTCCCGCAGTCTCAGAAGTTCCTGCTAGGAAGAGTGCCGCCTACAGGACCACCTAAAACTGCTCGGCATCTTAAATTCTTTGCACTGCCTAAACCAGAGAAGACAGATACCTGACCTCCCTCTCCCCAGTTTTACTTGGCTTGATTATGAGAGTGGAGAAATATATGTATTGTGTTAAAATTACATTTCATTATCCCAATATTACATCAAATAATAAAAAGGAGGTTTGCGTAGTTAATAGTCCATACATTTGTTATCCTTTGCCAAGGAAATGCAAACTCTCTTTTCTGGAAAACACCTTCCTTCTTTGATTAACACTTACAGACAGACTATAACTAAGATCTTACTTGTTAAAATAAGAACCGTATCAGCTTCCAGAATCTAGTTGTTATTACCTTGTAAGAAATATTCATTATTCTAGTTAGACAAATCTGATGGATTGAAACTCACAAAAGCAAATTTTGCAAAAATCTATTTCTCCTCCATTGAAGTCTCATGTATAGAGTACAATGCAGCATACAGTGTTTTAGGGAATGCTTACTGTAATATTGTGCAATAATTCATATTCTCTTGTGCACCCCAACTTAATTTCTATTCTATGTCAACTGTAATACTAAAAAGTAAACAAAAATTCAAGGAGGGGCAAACTCCATGAAAGAGTAAGTGGCTAATGAAAATGTCATGTTAGACATAAAACAATTGCAGACATTTGGGAGAAAAATAAATTTCCATGCTCTAGATCATTAGTCAGCAGTTGCTATAATAGGGGTTAGGAATAAACTTCCACTGTGGAGGGTTTTTCATGACCTTCTGTTAACAGTTTTATTTTTCTGTGAATTGAGCAGCTAATACTAGCTGTCACCCAAATAAGGCCCTGGACTACAAGAGGGATTTGGGGACAAGGCAAGAATTGCACTGTATTCTTTTTTTTAATTTTTCAAATAATCAGATGAACACACTACTTGCATCAAAGTAGTCTAAGTTGTAATTCTGATTTAAATCACTAAAATAGCAGCATTTTCTTCCCACAGGTAGACTGTGCTGACCAAATATAAAACAATATTATTTCGCTCCTTTGTCCGATCATGCAACCAAGGCAGAGAGGCCCGAAATTACCTTGGCTCTCCCTGCAATGGAAATAAGGCATATCTATGTCTTCTGTGTCTTTTATGTACCTCCCTACTGGATCCCATCTTTCCCAAATAACATGGAATGAAAGCAGAAGCTCTTCTGCATTCTTCCTTTGAACTGTGTTCATCAAGCTAGTGATAACCACTCTAAAATGTACCATAGAATGATGCATGATGAGGCAGGAGAGAAGAACCATATCTTTCACCATATTTATATTCACTGAGAAATTCTAATATTTCCTTCTGAAAGAGGAAATCGACATGTTTTTCTAACAAGATGTGGAACATCCATTCTTTATAAACACGGATAATAATTGCAGTCCTATTGAAATGAGCACAACAGACTACACACACAATAATTTTCATTATCCCAAGCAATGGACTTCTTTCATCACCTACCTTGCAGAAAATCTGTAACTGTTCCTGCGGTGCTTTTTAAAGCTGTTTGTTAGGTGACACTCAAGCATCAGGGTTATTTACAGTTGTCAAGATGAGGGCTCCAGAGGTACAAAATGTTGGTCCAGATATTTGTCCTTTTTCATATGCATTATTGAGTTCCCTTCAACCACCCACCTATATTGCCATCCTACCTGCTCCTTAGAAGGTATAGGTGATATTGACTGAGCTATGGAATGTGCAATATTTTTCCACATTCAATGTGAGCCACTTGAAATATAAATGCATGTGCTGTTTGCATGTAGCCCAAATGCAATTTTTTTTTGTTTGTTTGTTCCTCTAGCAGTACTTGCCCCTTCAGAAAGGATATTTCACAAACATCTGATCACCTTCTCTCAGCTCATTTCTACATATATTCACAAGGCTTCATTTTTTTTATAAGGAGTTGAGATTCTGTCTAAGAACTAATTTCTCAGGTTTCTTATTTCTTTAGGTTCTTTCCAGTTTTCAGGGAATTTTGTAGCTTTAGAAAACAGCACCAACTGCCTGAAGTTAACCATAATTAATCTTCAAGGTAGCAATTTACTGCGTAACCATGAAAATTCCCCACAAATTGACTTTTGCAGCTCAGACTCATTCCCTGAACACGATGCCTCCTCTGTGCTAAACAAAGCAAAGACCTTAATAAATAGTAGAAAATAGAAAACATTGAATTAAGACTGTATCATAATGCATATGTGCAAGAAAACCAAATCAAGACTGACAATGCATGGTTGACAAGTTGGTAAATGCCTGAGTGAAGGTATGCAATATGGAAATATTAACTGTGCTCATCTAAATTCCTAAAAAGACTATGCTTTCTGGCTTCTGGCTTTTCAGTAGCTGCAGATTCATAGATTCTTATTATGTTTTACAAATAATTTTGACTTTTGAAGGGTTTGTTTCATTCTAGAGCACAGAATTATTTTAGATGAATCTATCATTACAAGTTACCTTCCCTTCTGAAACCCTGAAACACTGGTGTTTGAAATGTCTTTATTCCAACAGAACAGTAGCAACTACAGAGCTGATGGTTCTTGGAGCATTCTATTACTAAAAGAAATATTTAAAAATTCAACTGTACACAGCTCAGTTGCAGAGAACCAGTAGATAGACTTCTTTTTAGAAACGTATGCCTTCTGAAATGAACATGCAAGAATAAAACCTGGCGTTCTAAAGAAAGTATTATAATTATAATATACTAGAATATAATTATAATTATAATATACTCTCTTCCTTGGCCTGAGAAATCATCTAAGTAGCATTGTGAAATTTCTGTGTTTCAAAGACTTGAATAAAATCTAAACCCTTAAGTTTTTTCATAGTATGAGCACATATATATATGACTAGTGTTGATTAAAAGTTTACTAATAGGAATCCTGTCCTGAACTGACAGAAACAAATACGTTCTTATCACATCAGTGCAAGCTGTTCCACTTCACTGTATCAGGAAAAAATTACAGATGGTGCAAATGGAAATTGCATACTTGAACATTTGTACTCCAAGACTGCCTGTGTGGTTTTGGGATTAGTGATCATGCTGATCTGCTGTTCTCCAAATCACGGTTCTATTCAGCATTAAGTGGGAGATAGCAACCGCCAATTTAATAAGGTGCAGCACTATTCATTTCCCTCTTTCAAATGAAATTATGCTTTAAAGGAAAAATGTTCCAACAGGTAGCAGTTAACAGTACCGCCTTTCTGTTGTTACAAAAATTCATGTGGCTCATCATCCATAGTGCACTGAAAAACAAACCTAAGTGTTTCTGGGAAATCTGGCTGTTGCATTTGTTGGTTTTTATTTGGTTTGAGGTCATTTGTTAGTTCCTCCTGCCAGAGAATTTTCAGGTATGTCAAACAAGGCAGCCAGAGGGTTGGTTTGCTTGGGTTAATCAAAGATGCAAACTTACCAACTATAATACTTTGATGCATTCTACGTAGTGCTGTGAGCTTGGGAGAACAGGAATCACTTCTTGGTTCTGCCACCACTTTCCCATATACTTGAGCTAGTAAGAAAACAAAGGCAATTTTTCACAATGATAGACTATTAAAGCATTGTCTTTTTATGCTGGGATGGAATTACATTTTAACACACTAAGAGAGGTTTCTACTGTTTAAATAAACTTGGTGTAAGCAGTTATTAGTTTAAAATTGCTCATCTTCCTCAAAAGGTGGGTAAAGACATAAGCTGAGCACAAAGTGTTCGACTAGCTAAAAAGAAGCTGTTTGAAAAGGAGTTTGAATTTTAAGAGTCAGCTCCTGTTAAATTGCATTTGTCACTAACTTTGCACAGATCTAAACACAAGCCTTAGAAACCAAGTGTGTTTTTACAGTGCTTTAAACAAAGCTCCTACATAATGTTTACTGGAAAGGAGGATTGCTCAGAGGAGTGATGATCCCCGAAATGTGTTACACTGCTTACTGTCAAGCCCCCTTGTGAAATGTCTCATGTGCACTACTTGCAGATGAGCTGCTGCCCAGAGTTAGCACCCAGACATCTTTCAGGAATCTGCAGTCTGCTTTAGATTAGCCAATCTCTAACATTAACTGTAAACCTCATTTCTGCTAGTACTGGTTTCAGCAAGATGTTTCTTTGAGCTCTGCCATGGGTAAACTTGACAGCTTCTCTCAGCCTGACTGTTATAAATGAAATACAATCAAGGATTGCTTTTCTTCCCTGCCTAAAATGAAAGACAGTCTAGAACTAGAAATCTCTGGAAATAATTTTACCCCTCGTGTGTACAAAAGATGCCCAGTATGTTGGATACTCCCAATGTTACTGTAATATTGCTATTAAATAGTTAAGGTTTTTTCCTCCTCTTATTCATCATAATTTTAAGCTGAAGCGACAAGCTCACTATACTAAATGATTTGATGTAAGTGAAAAGTAAAATTTGTTAATTCATTTAAATGGAAATAAGATTTGACTACCATTTTTGGTCTCAGATATATATCCATGTTTTCCTTGCTCTCTTGCAGAATTCGTGGCCCAGAAACCCTTGTACTGCTTCAATCTGACATCCATGCAGGATTCAGAAATGATCCTTGCTGCCACTTTTCACTTCTATGCTGACAAACGCCCTCGGCACCGGGAAGTGTTTTGTAAACGGTCCAAGAACTCATCCTGCCGCCTCCTTCACCTGCCTCCAGTCCTACGGCTCAACCTAGTTTTCCAAAGCATTCACCAGAATTCTGCCTATGGACTGGTGAAAGGGAACTTCACTGTGATTCTTCAAAGGCGAGGGGCTTGGCATGCAAAGGACATTTCACACATTGTAAAAGAATCAAAACGAGCTGGAGAACTCATTCTCTGTGCAGAGCTTGATTCTGGGGAGAAACACCAGGGCTTCCCCGAACAGGTTGCCAGCCATTTACCTTATATACTGGTTTATGCCAATGATCTTGCAATCTCTGAACCTAACAGTGTGGCAGGCACCCTACAACGTTATGATCCATTCCCTCCCAATGATGGGGACCCAAATCTGTCCCCTAATGCCTCTACTGATACTCGAGTTAGAAGGGATACGTACCTCGCTAGCTCTATTCAGAACAACGAGTTGCCAGAAGTAGATTATAACAACAATAAATACAACAAACATGACATATGGGAGAATGCCTACAGATCCTTGAAACCAAAATCCTCTCGCAAAGATCGAAGGAGAAAAGGGCAGGAAAATACAGAAACACTTAAAAAGTCTCAGGTGCTAAATTTTGATGAGAAAACAATGAAGAAAGCAAGGCGAAAACAGTGGAATGAGCCAAGGATTTGCTCAAGAAGATACATGAAAGTTGACTTTGCTGATATTGGCTGGAATGAATGGATCATATCTCCCAAATCATTTGATGCCTACTACTGTGCAGGTGCATGTGAATTTCCAATGCCCAAGGTAGTATGAATTTTTATTCTTGTCAGTTTGCAAGCAGTAGGTCTACTGTTTTTCTAATCGAACTACTTCTTTAGTTTAAATTTCCTTTAATTTTTTTTGGCTTTTTCCATTGTGTTTTGTTGCTTTGACCTAAAGAATTTAAACAATATTGTTTCTGTCAACTTAGCCATCAGAGTGCAAAAGGATTCCCAATTTTCTTCAAATGCAATCTGAAGAATAGGAAAAATATCTCAGGTTTATCTTACAATTTCTCATCGTATATCTTGAAACCATAGAATAAAGACTTTTGTGGGATATGAAAATATGGTTATACATACTAAATCATCCAAATGCTCTATTGTAGTGACAGAAGTATGAAGTATTGTATGCTAATATTAAACAAGCTATTCTATCAGCATATTTTTGGATTCTATTTGTAATATCTTAGAAGAAAAGTGAAGAATAGCTACACTGAAGTATGTTTTACTTCAGGAAACTGCTTGTCACTTTTGAAAACAGTAATACTGATTAAGATTATATTTTTGTATCTAAATTCTAAATATGTTAAATAATCCCGCTGGAATAAAAAAGTTGATTTACCTTATGTCTGTAGAATGCCTCAAAACTGGCTCTAGCACCCTAAAGTAAGCATACTGAATTCCTCCTATAGAAGCAGTGTGAAATTTGCCAGTGGAGAGGCAAACATTTGTCTCACTCCCACTCTGCTCTATGGCAAGAAGTAGAAAGGTTGGTAATCTTATGCTGGACAAGAATTTTCAGCATTTTTCAAGGCTTTCAAGTAATGGCAGAGTGGAGGATCTCAAGTACTTTATAACCTGCATATTTAGAAATTGCAGTTATTTTGCAATTCTGCCTACAAACGGCCTGATCATTTTTTTGACTGACATTTTTTGTATATAGTCATTTGACACATAAATAAAGGAAACTGTGTTTAACACAGTTTCTTAGCGCAGAATTTCAAGGCTCTGAAACAGGAATCTGCCCTATTTCATATCCAGGGAGATTGATGTATGTTTGTGTTGAAACAAGTAGAATAATTTCAAGAAAAGTAGATATGTAGGCTATTTTTAAGTCCAGGAACAGTGGAAATCCAGACTTCATGGCAGGGTGTACAAATCAGACCCCATGTTCTTGTGTAGCTGGCCAAGGCTGAACCAGGTGTACATAAATTGATATATGGTCTGACAAAAATTAAAGCTTGCACAGACTCATATACAACTTCACTTTGTTGTTTTAATACAAATTGATAATGCAACATAATCACCATTTAACTTACCCAAAACAAAAGAGAGCCTGGGAATATGGGTCCTTTGCCATAGACTTACAGTCTAATGCACCATTCACACACAACAACATAAATCCCTCCCCAAAAAAAGAATCCCCAACCAAACAACAGCCCACCCTTCAAAAGAGATGCATTTAACACATCTGACTTCTTGTGAGCAAAACAGCATTACACAAAATCTGATACGGCCAGAACAGAGAGGATCCATTCCTAGCTTGAATAGTTACATAAGCTTATATTGCTCACTTACTTAATACCTTATCTAGAAATATAATTAAATACTTGATATATAATAAAGATCCCTTTCACTAGCAAGCATCATGATGCCCAAAAAGCAAAATAAGAAAAACAGAAACCCAACTGAAGAAAAAAATTAAATTTAAAAAAAACCAAAAAAACCAGAGAAACTAAATCACAGATACACAGATTTGGGAATTCTGGGTTTGATACCCATTCATTGATTTGGTTTGCTGTGGAAGAGGGCTACTGTTTGTTACCTTTGCCTTTTTAAGAGGGTAAAAAAAGAAGCAGACTCAAAACTTTTTTAAATTACAGTTTCAAAAGGAAGAGAGAGAGGACACCAGCATGAATGAATATTCACTTCAGAGCATAAGGATTGCTAAATATTACTGAAGAAGAAATTTGTTCCTTCACATATGCTCTAAGTCAGGACGGTATCGAAGTCCATATTAAAGCTATTCACAAAGTCTTGGTCTACACAGTCAACCTATGATGGACAACAGACACCTTATTTCCAAGTGTGAAGATAGAATTACATACCTGGCATGTTGCATATCATCACATTGTGGGTTTATTTTTTTTTCTTAAGTATCAAGACATCCTTCTGCACATCCACTTTAATAACTGCAAGTCTTGATTTAGATAGATACTCAATAGCTTAGGTACAAATCTTCTCATAGTAAATTCACTCTTCCTGCTGAATTTCTTATTCCCTGAACTGTGAGGAGGAAGACTAGATTATACGTATGGCTGGCTGCAGTGCTGCATTTGCCAAATAAATTCCAGTCCTGCATGTCATAGAACCCGGTGTGCTGTATATAACTTAGCAGCCAACATTTAAAACATTAGCACTTCCTCAGTGCCATTATTACTGGGCATTCAACTAATTTTTTCAAGCTTTTTACTTTGGCACATTGGGACAAAGTCAAATGTGAAGCCTAGCCCATGATCACTGAACACTGATGCCAGGTTTCCAGAAGGGCTGGAAAAAATTCAGAGCCTGGCTGGATATGGAATGGGTGTGCTGTCTGGCTCTGCTATGGATATAGGGCTCAGGCAGCCACACTCCATGCACAGTACCAGTCTATCATATGCATTTTCCTTTCTAAGCACGTTTGTGCATAGTGTATCCACTTTCAGGCATTAGAAACATAATTAGTGTTGTCTCAGGAGACAGCTGCTTAGCCTAGATAGACTTTGTTCACGTCTTTGTTCCTTGCAGATATTAGAGGCTGCACAGTGGGAGAGGATCCTTGTAGGATCTTCTGCAGGTTAATAGCCAAGAATCCTGTAAGTCAGTAAATGGCTGTGAGGGCAATGATGGCTATTCACTGCATGGGGGCAATAAATGCTGTTTCAGTAGCACATTGTGGTATGTGACTGCTTCAAATAACAGCATGAAATAACAAAGGTGCTAGGATCAGCTCAGGAGGTTTTTCATAAAGATTAAGTTAAGAACTTGATTCTAGAACCTCTAATTCCTTGAATTTATATATTCTGCAGTTGCTTAAACACACAAAAACTCCTGTCTCTCTCTTGCTGTCCACATATGCTGACATGACCAACATGGGTAGAAGCTGATTACTACTTCATACAGCAGCTGAGACCACCTCACTGCTGCTTGTCTGTGGACAATTTTGAAATCTAAAGATGAAGGTGGGCAAGAGAGAGCAAGTTGTTGCTAATTATGCTAACGTTAGAGAAAGGCACTGTGCGGGGTTGGTCACTTGTTGAGATGTGGCTACAGGGATGCTGTCTTGAAGAGTCAAGGACAGATTCAGAGTTACTCCTTTTAATGGCTTGGTGAAGTAAGATCTCATTGGCAGTTAAGGTTTGAATCTGATTTGCTGATAAGTTAGACTTAATGCAAATGTTTCAAAACTGAATTATCATAAAACCAGCTCATTTGTTATATCCATGGACTACATAACTTTTCATATTGAAATGGAAAAGCATTGTTTTTGTGGCTCAGTAACCTGAACATGTTATAGATGTAATAGATGTATAGATGTATAGATGCTATGAATCCTCGCTTCATACTTTTCCTGCCTTTTTTTCCTTCTCCTGGTTTGAGGCTAGCCCATGGGAAAAACCTGGTGATGAAAGCAAAGGGAAGCAAAGACCACAGATATGAACTATTTGTCATGCAGTTATGATCAGAAAGGCTCTGTCAGGGTGTTTGACTATTCTGTATTAACTCTCTCCTATGGACGCTACTTCTGGAGTACTGCTCTTTTAAAAAAGAGTGATTGCTCCAGGAAAAAGTAACTAATTCCAGGTAAGCATACATGAGGAAACATTCTATTGGAACATAGGGATAGTTATCTTGAAAATACTTACTGAAGCAAATTTTCTAAGTCAGACAAGAGGTTAAGAAAACAAAACACAGCATCTAGCAACTGAGAACTATGCCCCAGCTTAGGCTTCTTCTCCTGCCTGTCTGCCTTCAGCAGGTAGCAGAAACATTCAGGGACATTTTTCTTCAGGCCTCTGGCTGCTGGCTGTGCCACCAGTGCCCTCCTCTGGTATTTATGAAGGTAGCCTAAGAAACACAAAATATCTGTTGGATACATCCAGCTCAGGAAAACTGGAGATGTGAGGGAACTGTGGCGGTGCTGCATGGCCCTGTGACTCAAACAATGACATATTTGCTTTATTGAGAAACAAAAAGCTGCATAATTATTGTCATTTTCCAAGTTCATCTAGGAAAGTGACTGCTTATACCAAGTCCACCTAGGAAAGGGACTGCTCATAAATGAAGCTCTAACTATTTCCTTCTCTGTTCTAGATTGTTCGGCCATCAAATCATGCTACAATTCAGAGCATCGTAAAAGCAGTAGGAATCATTCCTGGCATCCCAGAACCCTGCTGCGTTCCTGACAAAATGAGCTCACTCAGTGTCCTGTTCTTGGATGAGAACAAAAATGTTGTTTTAAAGGTATATCCCAATATGTCAGTTGAAACTTGTGCCTGCCGATAAGTTTGTACAAACACACCTTTAACAAGGCCCACAAATCCTGCCTGACTGCTCTGGAAGTTGTAAAGGAGAAATGGATCCACTTGTGTTGATGAACCAATGCAAGTCTCCAATTCCTCTACAGAAAGCACATGGAGAGACTAAAACAACGCACTGTTCACCTCGAAGGATAGGTCGTACTGCCATCATTTGTCTTTCATATTCATCTTCCAGGAATTCAGTACTTCTACAGATACTTTCCTAACCTACCTAGCCAAGATACCTGGTGTTTAGAGAGAAATTTAAGTGTAAAGTTTTCCATAATCAAAGGACTAAAATATGCTTTTATATGTTATTTTCTGATTATTTTATCTCTTCAGTTAACCAAGAAGATGGGAAGTGAACTTGCAAAGGCAGGCTTATTTTAGAACATCACTTTTGTACACAAATCAAAATTTTTGCCTAAAACACTCATACTCTTAATATGTATATTTATACTGAAAAATGCTGTAATAAAGGGCTTAAAATGTATATTTTCTTCAGGATGCAAGTATAGTTCATTGCATAAGTTTTCATATAAATGATATGTTAATATAGTCATTTTTGGTTACCCTTCCTTAATATATAATTTCTTCTACAAAAGACATGTAATATCCCACATTTTTGGTTTGCTGGATAATTTCAGGTTGTTAAAGATATTCTCTGAATAACACATACGATATAGTAATATGTTGAAATACTAAAAATAAAATAACCAAGATTTATATTTTTGTAAATTATGCTTTATATCCTCTAGATTGTTACATGCTTTTAACAAAAGCTAATAAATTAAAGGTACAGTAGTATCTAAAAATATTTGATTGTCTTTCTATAAATGCACTCTCTTACATTCTGTTAATTAGATGGAAACTTGTAAATACATGTTAAGCTTGTCATAATGCACTTCAATAGATTAAAGACAGAAGAAAATACTATGATCATCCAGACTGACCTCCTGCATAGCACAGATCAAAGAACCTTGCTCAGCAGTTTCTGCACCATGCATTATGGAACTTCTGTTTTAAGCTTGGGAATATCTTTGAAAAACATGCATAAATTTGGCTTTAAAGATTTCATGTGATAGAATATCTCTACTGAACTACAAGTAGTTGTTCCAAAAGTTAGTGCTCTTTGTTCATATGCAGTGGCTTAATCCTAGACTGAATTTGATGAGCTTTAGCTTCAATTCAATGGATCTTACTGTAACCTATTTCATTAGATCCCTTTTATCTATTATCCAAAATACTTTCACTGTGTATTTTTAGTATAGAGAGTAGGGTCAACTTACATTTTGGCTAAGATTTAAATAGCTTGATTTCTTATTCTAAGCCTTAAAACAATTTCTCACAGCTCTCTTCTGAACTCTTTCCAGAACTTTCATTAACTTTCTTTTCAAACAATGAACATCAAAATAGAAAACATTTGGCAGTGGTTCCATTGGAAGTCCTTATAAAGTCTGCATCCCTCTAACTCCTACACAATCCCCTGTTGATACATTTATGGTAGTCTTTTAACTGCAGCAGTCTTTTAAGAGCTGGTGTTCCCATCATGGTGTCTGTCAATTCTCTTAGTGTCCCAATGTTCTAGGACACACACTACATACTTCATTTTCACCCACCTACTGTACAATAGCATAAAGAGGCCAAGAGTGGAAGAAATATCTGAAGTCTGTAAGGTAGCACAAATTATAAGATATGGAGTGCTTCCTCCTCAAGAAACAGTCTAACCTTAGGCACTACCTCATCCCATTATGATTTGCTTTGTTAAGGGAAGGATACTACACGCTCTTCCCTCTGATGAACAAATAACTGGAAGGCTCCAATCCTATTAAGGTTCTAGGTATCTTCTGCCACCAATTTTCTATGCTCAGGTGGGGCAGATGCTCAGACAACAGAGGTGTGTAAATGTGGTACTTCCTACTAACGTACATAAAAGCAAGATTCAGCATGCTTAGGAGGGTTTGCAATGTTACTCTCACAGCAGTTCTTGCTAATTCCTTCTAGAAAGCTCTGATTAAGAAGAAAATAGTTCTATGGTGCCCTGTAGTGACTGCCAGTTATACCTGACAAACTATTACTGATTCTACTCCAAAAGTACTTTTGTACTTTGCAAATTGCTACAATAATTTACACTAGAACTATTGGGAAAAACCTTTGTATAATGTTGTTTTTAGGAATCCCCCTTGAAAAATTTACAATCTTGTGTATTTTATAAATCATGAGAAAGTCAACTACAACTGACACAGTAATGGTAATGTATAATGAAAAATTTTCAAAGTTGTCAGAAAGTCGTAATTCCTACAGAACAGTCATAAGCATAACATTTTTCAAAGTATCTTAAATCCGTGTTATTTTTGCTCTTTATAAAAATCTACCTTTTTGTGTAGTTCTAGTCTTGCTCCCATTTATCACTAGCTCTGAAGAGCCTGAAATATTAACTTAGTATACTTATATTCTCATCTATAGCATTTTGTTTTCCTTGAGGAATATTTGCTATATCTTGAATTAGTCTTCGGATGAAAACATTCTTTTCAAGAAGTGCTGATGTAAGCTATTGCAGCAAGAGACACCACACTGTGATGTAAGGTCTATAGGACATAAGGAAAAATATCCCTGCTGCACTCATAAGGACACCTACAAACTCTAAGAGGTTAAGACTGAATTTAAAGTTCTGTTGGCAAAACTACATATATTATACCTTAGCTATACTGGTCAATTCTCCAACCCAAAAAAGGCTTTCAACCACTTTTAGTGGTTTAAATTACTCCTTTCTGTATCTTAGCAATTTGGATGTCTAATCTTCCTCTGGAAAGAGAAACTTTGCATTTGAAATGGCACAAGTGCAGATAGCTGTTACCAGAGGACACTGATACCTTCACTGTCTTGGTTCCAACAGATCTTTTTATTTCTTTGAACATCCTATAAACCATTCTGTTAAACGCTTGAGTTTCTAGAGAAAGTTACTAGTAATAAACACAGGTCAAGATAATTCCACTAACTGATCCTAAAAGAAAATTGTATGAGTTAAGACAGATAAAACATGAAAACAGCTGATACTAGCCAGCAAAGTGTAAGACCCTCTTTTTCTAAAATAAATCAAATTTTATTCTTACAGACTGCTGTTTAATTGCCAGAGGTAACAGCAATAGCTACAATGTACATAGTTTTTTTGTGGAGTGTTCAGCTCACTTGTGCAAGGCTGAATAATTAAAATAAACCACTGGGCAATATTAATGTGCTTGTGTATCACATTAATTAAAATCTGTCTCACTGCCAAACCTCAAAGAACAGCTTCCAAAAGGAATTTCCACAGAGTTAAACTATTCATGGTAAAGTTTCTGCAAAGCTGACACTTGGCCTGACAGTATTTGACACCTTTATGTATAAACTTAGAGTCTGTATATAGCAACCCCCACAGCATTTGCAGGAGGAAAGAGGTATTTATATAGATTACTTGATCTAGCTGCACTTTATGTAATTAAAATTAATTTTAAAGTAGGTACAGAACTTCAGGTACCTAGGCACAAGGAATGGAGGCTGCTCCTACTGAATACAAGACTGCAGCCTTGAAAGTCATAACTCTTAAAAACTTCTGTGGCTGTCATGGATTTGTGATGCAGTTTGAGCATCCAGCTGGTGCTATGTAATGGCAGCCAGTGAAAGCTTTGGAAAGATACACATTGGAGCAGTGAACCACATAAAGAAAGCATATTTTATTTCTGTATGTGGCACTGGTGGTGTATGTATAGCCCTAGGATTCACCTTTTCAAGAAGACATTCAAATTCTGAAAGAGATACAAAAAGAAAGAAACCAAAACAGAGAAATAAAATGTCTTTTGTTACTAAAAAGAACAATCTGATTATCAGAAAGAAAACTGAGAAGTAACTTGATTACATTGTGCAAGCACTTTGAGAGGGAGAAAATGTCAGTGCGATGGGACTCCTTAAACCAGCCAGAAAGCTACAGGAATTCCTGTCTAGAAGGGAAAGTGGAAATAATTAATGTGGCATGAAGGGTTTTTTAGTTGTAGGTGGTAATCTTTTAGCTACAAAAATTGAAGAAATTTTTGATTCTTTGACATGTTCAGATTAAGTCTGTTGGCACCTAAAGTGCTATGTTTTGCCAAACACAAGCAATTGGACTCTGCATGTAGGTAGGAAATACAAAGGCCCTGAGTAAATGTAAATTTTGTTATGGAGGACACCAAGATCAATGCCAAATAATCATTTTTGCCTTTATGCCATAGGAACATAATTAACCAGGATCTTAGGTCCAAGTTATCACTTGAACAGACAATAAGCAAGCATTGCAGAAGTCCCAGATCACTTTAAAAGCTGTGTTTCCACTGCTAAAAAACAAGAGGAATGGACAAAAAAGGCAAAATCTTGACCACATGTTTGCAATGAGATTTTTGTTAATGTAAAAGCTCATAATACTCTTCAGATTTTTTTGGCACGTCTGAGTATGAATTGAGTTGTTCTTAGAAAAATAAAGCATTAATAGTACAGAAAAAGTAATTATGTATCATTCCATTAAATCATAATACATTCATTAAATAAATAAACCTGTTTTTTCTTCTGCATCATGAGAAATTAATTTGCTTTGGCCTTTTCTTCTCATGCCCACAATATCTTCAGAGATAATCTTCAGTATCTTCAAAACGACTTTTTGCTTTCCTAGTTCTGTCTTCATTTTGAGGTTGCTGAAAAAATGGCTGGTTGTTTTTGGACTGGATTGACCATAATGAATCTATGAAATATATTGCATAAGATACTATAAAAACAAGCTTAAATTCCCATACACTAAAGGAATCAAACTGAAAATGGACAAGCCTGCAAACAACATGAAGCAAACTTGACACAAAACAGATATTTCACTGTGTACAAACAATAGCCCTTGGCTGATAAACGGAAAGAAGTTTTAAGGTTGTTTGCAATGTCATGAGATCATGTCTTGCAGAATCACAGGTCTCCATCAAACTAATGGGCCTTTTCTGATTGTATGTCAAGGGATTGTATAAAAGATTTGTGAGATGCTATTTGCTAATAGCTAATAGAGTGATTTTGTTCTAGGTCTGTATTTTCTAGTCTTGCTGAAAACAGTGTAAACTTCTGCGTCCCTAAAAATCCTTCTCTCTGTGTTGGCAAGGAAATGATAGAAGAATGTAATTAAGCAAAGATGACCCTGAAGTGAAATGTGGATTCTTTGCAATATACAATGTCCTTCCCACCAGCCACATGTGTTTGTCAGATGTTTACAGAATCTTCATTAACTAAGAGCTTTGCTAGATAACAGAAGCTGAAGCATGGCATCAATGACTCTGATAAGGACAAGTGTACGACCAATCTGCTTGACAACTGACAAGAGGCTGGGGTTTGAAGCAGACTGCAAAAAGAACACAAGAAAGTGATTTGCAAAGGGCATTCCAGTTGTTTGCCTTACATCTTCTTTTCTCTGTCTCTATTGAAACCGGAGTGGCAACCAGCTAAAATACCCTTGTCCTCTTGTCTCTCCACCAGAAAGTAAATCTAGAAGAAATGCATTGTTTTGGAGTACTAGCTGCACTGTCTGTTTTCAACATCATTGCTTGTTTGACAAGAGGCAAGCCTTTGGAAGACTGGGACAGGCTATCAGCTATGGGAAAGTCTGATGCACACTTTCATGATCCTGGGGAAGTAGAAGATGAGACCCATTTCAACTTTAAATCTTTCTTGGAGAATATGAAAATGGATTTACTAAGGAGTTTGAATTTGTCAAGAGTCCCCTCACAAGTGAAGACCAAAGAAGAACCACCACAGTTCATGATTGATTTATACAACAGATATGCTGCAGACAAGTCCTCCATCCCTGCATCCAATATTGTAAGGAGCTTCAGTACTGAAGGTAGGAAAAGTCCTCAATATGTAGACTACAATTTTTATAGAAGTACATAAATAGTAAATAGTCAGATTGTTTTGAAATTCAGAAGAAACTGAGTTGCTAACTTCCACAGATTTTTTAGAAATGCAACCCTAAAATTTTGGATTATATTCTTATACTATAGCTTCTTTCAATCTTTAAAAAATGCAGTTAAGTTTAGTTTTCTTCTTTGATATTTTTGCTTCATAATATTCTCCTCTCAAATGCTTGAACTAGGATGATGCACCAAATAGCAATATTTACATGAAGCACATTCATTAATCCCAGATATCTGGAACTGAGGTTTTGTGTTAATATGCAAACTTTTGATCACCTATAATTGAGACTGATGCTAGAGAGCTTTTCTTTCTGGTGGGCTCTGTACATGTACAATTCTGGGTTAGATAAAGATTTATATGGAAATGGTTAGTCGTGCTTATATCAAAAGGAAAAAAACTCAAGATCTCTCCCTGTGTAACACTAAATAGACTTTTAAAAGATCCATCAGGCAGTAAAAAAGTAGAAGTAAGTGCAATCCTTGTTATAAAAATGAAACAGGGAGAAATAAAGTTTTTTGTTTGTATGAAAAATAGAGATACACAGGTAACAGCATTACAGAGAAATCCAAATTCCCAAATTAGTGTCGCTAGTCCTGAAATAGAAAGAAATCTCAACAATAGGACCAGGACAATAGTTTCCACATCTCATTCAACCCTCTTGACTACTTTTGAGGGTAAAATTATCTGAAAAAATGGCAGCAAAAGCCAATTAAAATTTCCCTAAAACCCAGCCATGATTAAGCAGTTAGTTTACATTGAGCATTAATAGACATCAGGCATGACTTTTAAACACTACCAATCTGATCTTCCAGCCAAATATCTGCTCCTCCCAAGACAGAGTTGCTGGTACTGCACATAGATTTGCAGACAACAAACATGTGAACTAATTCACACAAACTCAGGGAGTCCAGCCTGTAACAGTCTGAGACCTGGGCATGAAAAGCTGTTGATCACCAAGTCCCAGTTCACATAGACAGTGGAGCTTCAATTCAGGACTTTGAAAAGCTTTTCTATTTCTCCAAACTCCCAGTCTAAGCTGCTTTCAAACTTATCTGGAGACAGCAACAAAAGCCTCAGCACAGTCAGTTCTTAAAGACACTTAAATATGTATATTAGAGCAGTTCATCCCATGCATGATTATAAGAGTAGGAAATCACTGGGATTTTTCACAAATTCTTTGTGTAAAAATATGTTTAGCAAATTGCTAAATCTGAAAACTCTGCACGTCTTATTTATGTATTTAATACTTCCCAGCATCATCCATGGTTTGTTTTAGGCAGCCTCTTCATGCTTCCCTCCACACACTCACCTTGCTATGCAAAGTAAAATACTACTAATACCAGAGACTTCCATTTCCTCTTTTCACTCTCTGCCCTTGAAACTTGGCCAGAAGACAGGATTTTTTTTAAATGCTGTGTTATCATGCTCTTATTTTATCCCTAAAATATATCCTAAGTCTTTTAAAATCAAGTTACTTGGTCAGTCAGAACCCCTGTAACCATGTTTCAATTTCCTATTGCAGATGTCGTTTCTTTAGATTCACCAGAAGAAAACCCATTTCAGAAACACATTTTGTTCTTCAACATCTCTATTCCACAATATGAGGAAATCACCAGAGCTGAACTGAGAATTCATATCTCCTGTCACAGGGAAGTTGGGTCTCTCTCTAGGCTGGAAGGCAACATGGTCATTTATGATGTTCTAGATGATGGCCACTGGGAAAACCCAGAAAGTACCAAATCTTCCCTTGTCTCCCACAATATCCAGGAATGTGGCTGGAAGATGTTCGAAGTGTCCAGTGCTGTGAAAAGATGGGTCAGGGCAGACAAACTGGAGACTAAAAATAAGCTGGAGGTCGTTATAGAGACTAAAGCTCTGAATGGTTTTTTGTGTGGGAAGCTGGATGTCAGTGTCACACCTGACACTAAAAATCTGCCCCTGTTAATAGTGTTCTCCAATGACCGCAGCAATGGGACAAAAGAGACCAAAGTGGAGCTCCGCGAGATGATTGTTCATGAACAAGAAAGTGTCCTCAAGAAACTAGGGAAGAACAACACTTCATCTGAAGAGGAAGAGCAGGGAGAGGAAAAGGCCACCACTGGATCCCACCTGCATTCCTCCAGGAGCAAGCGAAGCATTGGAGCCAACCACTGCAGGAGAACTTCCCTCCATGTGAACTTTGAAGAGATTGGCTGGGATTCCTGGATCATTGCACCAAAAGATTATGAGGCTTTTGAGTGTAAAGGAGGCTGTTTCTTCCCTCTGACAGATAATGTCACCCCAACTAAACATGCTATTGTCCAAACTCTGGTGCATCTCCAAAATCCCAAAAAAGCCTCCAAAGCCTGCTGTGTTCCAACCAAATTGGATGCAATCTCCATTCTTTATAAGGATGATGCTGGTGTGCCCACTTTGATATATAACTATGAAGGGATGAAAGTGGCAGAATGTGGCTGCAGGTAGTATACAAGGTAGAATCTCTAAGAATAGAACATCCCTTTTTTCTGACCTGTGTAAATCTGTACAATAGTGATCGTAGAAGAAATGAAGACCATTACAAACAAGGTTTGGAGGAGGGTATGGGGCTGGTTGTTGTTGCTGTTTCTTTTAAGGGAAACTTGGCATTTATAGAATGGCAATCATTGTAAATAGCCTGCATTATATATCATGGCAAAGTGAATACTGGATTAAAATATTGTGAGATTGAATGAACTATGCATTATCTGGTGACAGTGATACAATGTCAATGCCTTATTTCAAACTTTCTGTTTAATCGACTGTATTTAGGTCACAAACGAGAGGATTTTCAGTGGGGGTTTAGGATGTCCTTGAAATGTTTAACTGCTCTTGAAATCTAATTCTCTCAGTCAACTCTGACATTTTCAACTTTGGTAATACTCGGTAAATGGAATGTTGTCTGCATGATAAAGTCAGGAATCTAAATCCAGGAAGCCTTTTCTCATATCAGTAATCTCAGAGGCTTTTACAGGCAAATTATTTGTTCCTGTAAGTGAAGATTTGCAGTATTCAAAACAGAAGACACTCTCACTTATTTCATTCCCAAGTTTCCTTCTGTGGGTAGCAGGTGCCTTAGTTTCAGCTTTCTTATCCTCAATGTCCCTATTTTTACCCCTTTATGGCACATACTTGAATGATAAGAAGTGCAGCTTTCCGCTTCTAAGACGCTATTTCCTAGGAGGAGCAGCAGCTCTTATCACCGCACAAAGATAAGGAGCCACTTTGACCTACTGCATATTCTTAGTATTTCTTTGCAAGAACATGCAGGCAAGTGATGTCCTGCCTTAGAAGCTGGATCCTAAGAGCAGTGGGGGTTGGCAGAGCTCAGCACTTTTGAAAATCCCAGGCTGATTATTTAGAGGCCTAAATTTATTGTTCAGAGTCCGCATGAGGTTCTAATTTTTTAAAAATCTCCTCTTAGGAGAAATTCTATTTTACATACGGAATTATTTCACCCCTTAGAAGTCTGGGAAAGATTGAAAACTTCTATCTGTATCCTGTTACATTGCTGTATGAGAAATACACTATCATACTATCATTCCGCTGACTTCAGTTGTATTTTCACTAAAAAAGGACCCCATCTTTCCTGCAAATAAAGTAAACTTCTTTTGATGCTAATGGAAGTTGTGCCTGTAAAAGGACAAACTGTCTTCCATTGGTTGCAGGTGACAGGTTTAAGTGCTGTACAACATCACCATTGTGCACCTCATTTCTATTCCTTCACGACCTTACACACATCTACCTGAGAACCCTTTTGAACAAAATCCTTTAAAAACTATGCATTGGTTCAAAAAGGTGAAAAATATTGATGAGGTAAAAATCTGAACAGTACCCTAATGTATGGAAGCAACAGAATTTAAATCGATACATATGTTTTGAATTAGGACAGCCTGTGGGCAAGACGAATTCATTTGGCATGAACAGGTCAGCTTGAAATCCAATACACAGTTTATTTACTATTGTTAACCTAATACAGAGCAAATAGCAGGTGAGTGTGAGCAGGGCAGTTATAATTCCATCAAGAACTGCTGGTTAGATCACAAACCATGAGCACAAAGCACGATTCACTAGAATTCTTGAACTGATTTATAGTCTTTTTCTTTGAACTGGTCTGCAGTTGGATCAGATCTGAGATCTAGGTCCATACAAACTCCATACATCCCTAGCTGCATGCCATTAACCTCTTAAGCTTCCTACAGCAACAATCATTTTACCACTGGCTTTTGTCATCTTACAGTCATTGTTATGTCTTCTGCCTGCCAGACCCCCCTGTATTTTCTCCCTATTTTGCTCCTCTCTCCTAAGATCCTGACATTTTGCAAAACTTCTCTTAAATGACAGAAACAACCAAACATGCACTAGGTGTGATCACATTAGGAGACTTATTCACCCTCCTGTCAATGTAATTGTAGCTAAATGCCCTCCAGTCATCTAAACACAAGGTCCTAGTTACATTTTGACTCCACTGAATACAGGACTTTGTCCATAATTAAATGAACAAATGGGGAAGGGGAAAAACTACACAGAGAAAAATTCTCAAGAATCAGGGGGGGAGAGGGATGGGGGGAGCTGTTACATTCTGAAGTCAGACATTGATCTTTATTTCCCTTATTTGGATAGCAAAAATAAATACCCCAAACCATTTTGGCTTGAAACCTTAGCTCCTAGCTATGCTATCAGAATTCCAGAGAAGACCTACAGATCCCATCACAAAACTGGACTAGAAGCTGCTTTTGTATTTCAATGAAAAAAATCAATTGAGCTTCCAGCCAGCTTTAGCGATCATATGCCCATTAGCTTAACATTTTGGTTGGCATGGTAGTCAAATGAAAAATGAATCTTTCCCCAGGGTAATGAACAAGGTCAAGAAGAAATGAGAACTCAGTAGTGACTACAGCTGCTACTACCTTCAGCATGGCTGAAATGCGTGTCAAATTGATGTTTGGCTTTACATTTAGCAGCTTGATTTATGTAGTTTTCCATATTCAATTTAAAGGAATTGTTTGAGAATGCAACAAATCAGCCAAGTGGTCATGATGGTCCTAGAGTCCACAGGCTATGAAGAACAGGTAAGCATCTTGCCCCTGCTTCAAGCTGGGCCTCACTGGACACTGAGAAACCTTTCTCTCATCTCTGGATTGTGAATGTTGATCAGCAGCTTGCTGTCACTGAGGAGCAGGTTGAGGCTTGTGCTGTTTTCTGCAGAGGCACGGTTAAAATTAAAACTTATTTGTTTAACATAAACACAAAGTCTATGTATGTCCTGCTCCTCAGGCGTTACCTATCTGTGCAACAGTCCTGTAACATCAGGCTCCCCAGCTGAATCCACAGCCAATTTTAAGGCTAACTTATAGCACTTCAGTCTGAATAGATAAACATGGGAAGCTGATGGAAGCTGGTCAAAAGATATAGCTGGTGCTATTTTTACATAGCTTCCCACCTTGTTTGTGCACAGCAGACACAATAGCCTCTGATCTCACCCACTCCTCCATGCCATGTCCCAACACAAAAGAGCAATGATGCAACTTAACAGTGCAGAACCAGCAGTCACTAAAAATAAAATGTGTCCATTTTCACTATTCATTTCTACAGGTGAAGAGGCAGTTCTGGGAATCTGGAGATGTTTGGCTAGTATCTGCTCAAATGCCTTTATGGCATCTGTAATCGTCAGTATAGAAATGTTAAGCTAAATTAACAATTCTGTATGTTGAGAATAAAAGGTTTCAGATGGGCTCTCAAGGAAACCCATCGTTTTAGACACAGCTGTGCCCTACATGGTTAATGCTGCTCCCAGCACAGCCGATTCCAGCCTCCTCAGATCCTGGCCTTTACCACACAGGTAATGCACACAGATGTGTGACCATGCTCCATGGAGATCCACATCCCCACACGCTGTGAGCTCCAGGAAATATCAGCACCTTGCTGTAACTCCTCACAGGCAACACTGAGTGGGTTTGTTACTGCAAAGAGTCACAAGGTATAGGTAGAAACACATACCAAAGCCAAGGTAGTAAGTGAGCAATGTCTGTGAGGCAAGACCCTGTCCCCGCACTGCGGGACTGCTCCGCACCCTCTCTGACTGCTCTGAAGATCTCACAGGACATTGCCTGTGACTACCACGTCCCTTCTCCTGTGTTAAGTCCCCAGCGTTGTGTGTCTAGCAGTCAGAAACAGGGCAGGCCCTCGGCAGTGCCTGGGGCTCGGAGCTCTGCTCCCCGTCTGCCAGGTGGGACTCTGCCTGCTCCGCCCGCCCCGGCTCTCACTGCAGCCCACCGGCGGCCTCAGAGCCCTCCTTGGGCTATCCTCAGCCCTCAGTGCTTTCTCCAAGTGTTGCCCCGGTGCCACGGCCAGGCCGTGCAGGACTCAGGGCTGGGCTGTCTATGGGTCCGTGCCCCTCCGTGCCCATCCCGCCAGGGCTGTCTATGGGTCCCTGCTCCTCCCTGCCCATCCCTGCGGTGCTGCTGTGCCCATCGTGTTGCCCATGCCACTGCTCCCACACATTTTCTTACTCTCCCTCCCACGGTACCCTAAAGCCTCTCAGCATACACCTATCTCCTGCCATCTCACTGCCCCCAGCCTCTTCTGCCCTCTCCGTGCCTCCCAGCTGCCCCACGGCCTTGTCTTCCCTGGCTTAGCCTCCTGACACCCTCAGGAACATGTTGTCCTTCTAAGCTGCACCTGATTCTTCTCTTTCTTCTCTGTCATCTTCCTTGAAGCTTCTGCTGGACCATCAGTCGTAATTCAGCTGAAAGCCTGACAGGAGAATGGCTTCAGTGTAGCCCTGGCAAAGGGGACTGCCGCGTCCATGCCCTTGCTGAGGCCTTTGGTTAGGCTGGACCCGGCACAGCGCCATTAGCCCTCAGGAAAACCTTGAACGGGCCCAGCGCACCGAAGGAGCGGAGGAGCAGCATCCCGGCAGCCTGGGCTGGCCACCAAAGCTTGTGATCCAGCAGCCACGGAGAAACCCTGTCCCTGACAGCTGCACAGCTAAAGGGGCCACACAGCAGCATGGCGGGCAGCAGGGCCAAGTCCTCAGGGGCGCCGGGCCCTCAGCAGAGCCATGGGCAGGAATCAGAGCGGTTGGGTGGCACCCACCTGTGATGGACGCTGAACAAAGCCTGCTGTGGGTGACTGGGCCTCGCACTGTTTCAAGTATAACCCCAGGTTAGGAGGGTTTGATAGAGTGTTCAATATTCAGTATTTATGATTGGCTGTTGCACCATGCTGAACAAACATGTAAATCTATCCAAAATGTGGGATGTAGAGAATACAATATAATGCAAACACATAATATACCAATTCTTCAGGGACTGTACATTGAAAAGTATGTTTCTGAACTAGGTCATGTTGCATATTTTAAATGCACTTTCTCGATGACCTCCTGAATCTTCTATTTATCTAGTGTATGGTAGTTCATCTGTTCAGCAGTGCTGGTCAGTGTGAGTTTATCACGCCTGTGCTCCATAAACTATGATGACTCTCCACCTGCTCTTGGCTGAAATTAGATTTCAAAATGGGAATACACTTTTTCTACCCTCACTCAATATTACATTAAAAATATAATCTCTTTTCTTGATCACTGTCAAGAGGAAAGGGAAGGGAAGGGAAGGGAAGGGAAGGGAAGGGAAGGGAAGGGAAGGGAAGGGAAGGGAAGGGAAGGGAAGGGAGAAGGGAGGAAAGGGAAGGGAAGGGAAGGGAAGGGAAGGGAAGGGAAGAAGGGAAGGGAAGGGAAGGGAAGGGAAGGGAAGGGAAGGGAGGGAAGGGAAGGGAAGGGAAGGGAAGGGAAGGGAAGGAAGGGAAGGGAAGGGAAGGGAAGGGAAGGGAAGGGAAGGGAAGGGAAGGGAAGGGAAGGGAAGGGAAGGGAAGGGAAGGGAAGGGAAGGGAAGGGAAGGGAAGGGAAGGGAAGGGAAGGGAAGGGAATAGTAACAGGAAATCATTTTGGATTTAAGTTTTTCTTATTACAAATGTAATCATTAAGCAACTCAGAATATTATTTTCATAAAACGGAAAGATTTCAATGTTAAAACAATGTGAAAGAAAAGTTCCAACTTTAATTTTAATCTATACTGGTTTGTACAGCATAAGAACTGAAAAACCTTGGGACAAAAATCTAACATTACTTCTTTTGGCATGGGAATTAGAAAGTAATCTAAGGGTGGTATTATTAATTCTTTTTATTTCTCAAGGGCCTAGAAAGCCTACTCAGGAACAAGGTTTCCTTTGTAGCAAACAGTATAAGAACAGAACAGAATAGAGAGTCTTAGACCATACCTATACAATCCAGTCATGCCTGTCACAGACAGCTATGAAGTAGTTCTGACCCAGACTTGTACATCTATAAAAGGCAGTGGAGGTTTGTCTAGAAATACTTATTGAAATCCTGGAAGCATTAAATATTTCATTAGCATAGTCTTTCACTTGAGCTAATAAACTCTGCCTCTCCGTGTTTGGAAGCCAGCTATCACCTTCAAATTAATTCTAATTCATATGTATAATTTAAAATATGGCTGCATGAGAAGGCTTTACTCAAACCAGAAGTAGTTTATTGCAACTTTCGCCTTTATCCTGTTGGCATCTCTGCCAGTGAAAAAGATGCTCTTGCTGCCACCTTCAGATGAGCCTCCTGCTACTGCGGCTTGTCAGCAATTGACAAGAACAAAAATCTGCATGAGAGTCTGATGAGGGAATGGTGGGGTCAGCTGCACTTGAGAACTGGGGAGCAGAATATAGAATGATAATAATATACAGCAAAACATTTAATCTTGCACCTATGGAATATTTTTTAGCATGTGATCTGAGTAATGCAGGCTCTGCATGCAGACTAGTCTGGGACAGATGAAAAAATACCTCTTTTCATAGTATGGGGAGTTCATACCCACAGGAAGTCAGAAAATGAAATAGTTGTGGACAGATTTTAAAGGATCATAAAGTTTTATGAGTTATAAAAGCTAAAACTAAGCCTTAGCTATTTAGTTCTGCTCAAAACTAAAATCAAAATAAGAATTTGGCTTGAGTTATAAATTAGAATAGATTGTAGAGTTATATTTTTGATCTGGTTATAGAGAGTTCATTGAACAGACTTGAATTATGGCATTATGGCATTATGATTCTTACCTTCTAACACCATCTATAAAGAATTATCAAAGTTGCAGTGAATATTACATGTCATATTTAATTCAGAAATCCATACTGAATATTCATATTGAATTTCAATAGAAATAGATTACTGAGCAAATCCAGTGAGTAAAAATAGTTTTTCCACTGTCCTAGCATTTGTCCATGCATGTCAGAAAAAAAAAAATTAATTTTGCATTTACATTGTGAACCTGGTTTTGTTTTTATGTGGCAACAATAAAGTACGTGAGAATGAATGTGTATAACTAGAGAAATAAATTGGGCTGTGGAGTTTTTCCTTATCTAATCACAATCCTGTATATATTTCTCAGTATCTTTGTTTCATAAGAGCTCAGCTACAGTTTCCAGCACTTCTGATATGAAAATCTTTATAGACTGTGATAAAAGGCAAAAATAAATGTCAGGAAAATAGAGAAAAGTTTTTTTCATAATCTTATTATTTTACAACAATCGCAGGCAGAAAAGTGTCATTTTGTGATTTATAACCTCTAGATAAGACCTCGCTGGAGAAGAATATTGTTAAACTGTGGAAATACTTCCTTAAATGCTATGGAAAAAATTATCCTGTAAAGAGTTTAGCAGTGATAGATAGATGTCATTTAGGTATGGAAGACACAGCTGATATCTCGCACATTGATTAAAAATACTCAGTTGCTGTCTGTTCTTGTCTGCTTTCTGACTATTGTCTTCATGGCAATTCATCTATGTCTGTTGCATTCTGAGAAAGATGAGGTGACTGTTAGCACCTTGTACATAACATCTGTAACACCCTTTGCACAGTAAGTTGAAAGTCGTGAGTGGCAGGCTTCATTCAGGACACTCACACATGACACCAACAGAGTACATCCAGACAGGCTTAGACCATCTTTAGACTCTTCCCTCCACATGCATTCATATGTAGCAACATTTTGACAGGAGTACAAAAACGTGCTCTTCCCAGATTTCAGATTCTATTCTTGTAGCTATCTCCAGCAAACAGAGTGACTGGGGTAGCAATTCATTTCAAATTTGCAGCTGGAAATCTGTTACTGTGTATCTTTGGCATGTCATACTGAAGCTCAGAGTACAGCCTGCATCCCACATATTCTGATCCTCTTTCAAACTCTTAATACAATAGGGTCTCAAATACATTGTGAGCAGAAGAAAACAACCCCCCACATTCTATTTTGGTATGTTGAGCCTGAAGTCTATTGGCTGGGAGCTGTCATCAGACATGACCATATGTTACCCAACGGTATTACAAGTAAATCCTAATTGAGTGCAAATTGTGAAGATTAAAGTCATCTCAGATTTAGCTGTATTATGTTGAGGCAAATGTGTTTCAAAGTCCTGTTTAAAATGCTGGCAATTCTCAGCACAGAAATTAAAAGGCTGTCATTACCTTGGATTTTATGAGCTGTGCTAAATGTCTGGAGTTCCTTGTTTGGAGCCCTTAGTCATAGAATGTAACAACAGTCCTTTGCAGCTCAGACTAAAAAACACCAAAGACAATGTATTGTCAACAACTTTTGAAAGAATATTAAATATTGATACAACTTAGTCACTAAAGAATCTCCTGGTATAAGCTCTTCATAAATAATAGTGAAAGGCAGGGAGATTGCTATTCTAACTGTGGTTAAAATCAGTATTGCATTTAAGCAATACACTTTAAGAATAAGCCAGGACCAGTTTGCACTACCTTTTGGCAAGGCACTGCCTTTTGGGAACTATTAACTGCTAGAAAGATCTTCCTTGATGATTGAAGTTTATTACTGTTTCATAAGAGGCCTCTGAAGTAGTAAGGAGCTGAGCTTCATCTATTGGTGCACTTTGGATGATGCACTCCATTTTAATGAGATTAAAGGTTTAGTACAGATAAAAGATCTGTTCAGTGCACCTGGATTCAACACAGGGATTTCAGTGCTTTCAGGATTCAGAGTCATTGGAGAACTATGCTCGTCTTGATCGATAAGAGCTTCTGACTTCTTTTCCATACAAAGGCAAAATGATCAGGACACATTTCTTGCTGTTTTCAGCACTGATCATATGCAGCATACCTGCTGAGGAAATCTTTCAACCAACTCTAGTGCTGGACATGGCTAAAGTCCTTCTGGACAATTACTGCTATCCTGAAAACTTAGTGGGAATGCAAGAAGCCATTGAACAAGCAATCAAGAGTGGAGAGATCCTGGACATCTCAGATCCAAAAATGCTGGCCAGCGTCTTGACAGCTGGAGTGCAGGGTGCTCTGAATGACCCAAGACTGGTGATTTCCTATGAGCCTTTACCACATGCAGCTCCTAAACAAGAAGCTGAGGGTTCTCCTACCCGTGAGCAACTCCTGAGTCTTATTGAGCATGTGATCATGTATGACAAGCTGGAGGGCAATGTTGGCTACCTGAGGATTGATTATATCATAGGAGAGGACGTTGTGCAGAAAGTTGGACCTTTTCTGGTAGACAAGGTCTGGAAGACACTGATTGAGACATCTGCCCTGGTGATAGATCTTCGTCACAGCACTGGGGGACAGATTTCTGGCCTCCCCTTCATTATCTCATACTTGCATGAGCAAGACAAGAGGCTCCATGTTGAGACTGTATACAATCGTCCCTCCAATACCACCACAGAGATATGGACACTACCAAAGGTGTTGGGACAGAGGTACAGCAAAGACAAGGATGTCATTGTTCTGATCAGCCATCACACCACAGGAGTGGCTGAAGATGTGGCTTACATCCTCAAGCACATGAACAGAGCTATCACTGTCGGAGAGAAGACAGCTGGGGGCTCACTGGACATCCAGAAGCTGCGTATTGGTCCTTCCAATTTCTATATGATGGTTCCTGTGTCACGATCTGTGAGCCCCTTGAGTGGGGGTGGACAGAGCTGGGAAGTGAGTGGGGTGATGCCATGTGTGGCTACTGAGGCAGAGCAAGCCTTGCAGAAATCATTGGACATCCTGGCAGTGCGCAGAGCAGTGCCTGGCACCATTAGCCACCTCAAAAACATATTAAAGGACTATTACAGCTTAGTGGAGAGAGTGCCTGCGCTACTGCGGCACCTCATCACCTCTGACTTCTCTTCTGTGCAGTCATCCGAGGACTTGGCCACCAAACTCAACGCTGAGCTGCAGGCTTTATCTGAAGACCCCCGCCTGATGGTCCGAGTCATGATGCCAGGTGAAGCTGCTGATCCCCCAGCTGAGAAGCCAGTTGGAACGGCAGCTGACTTACCTGACAATGAGCAGCTGCTGCATGCCTTGGTGGATACTGTCTTCAAGGTGTCAGTGTTGCCAGGCAATGTTGGCTACATGCGCTTTGATGAGTTCGCAGATGCCTCTGTGCTTGTAAAGCTGGGGCCTTACATTGTACACAAAGTGTGGGAACCCCTTCAAAATACAGAGAACCTGATCATGGACCTGCGTTACAACCCTGGAGGCCCTTCCTCCTCTGCTGTGCCTGTGCTACTCTCCTATTTTCAGGACCCTGCTGCTGGTCCTGTCCATCTCTTCACCACTTATGACAGATGCACCAACCATACCCAGGAGCACAACAGCCAGGCAGAATTGCTCGCCCAGTCCTATGGGGCTAAGCGTGGCATCTACCTGCTCACCAGCCACCACACTGCTACAGCTGCTGAGGAGTTTGCTTACCTCATGCAGTCCCTGGGCCGTGCCACGCTGATCGGTGAGATCACAGCAGGGAGCCTCTCTCACACCCGTACCTTCCCTCTGCTGCAGCCTGGGCCAGGAATAACCCGTGGCCTGACCATCACGGTTCCTGTTGTCACCTTCATTGACAACCATGGGGAAAGCTGGATGGGTGGAGGAGTTGTTCCTGATGCCATAGTGTTGGCTGAGGATGCACTGGAGAAGGCTGAAGAAGTGCTAGCCTTCCACAAGAGCATGGGAGTACTGCTGGAGGGCACCGGGCAGCTGCTGGAGGCTCACTATGCCATCCCAGAAGTGGCTGGTAAGGCCAGCGCTATGCTCCGCACCAAACGGGCCCAAGGAGGTTATCGATCAGCTATAGACTCTGAGACTTTGGCTTCCCAGCTCACCAGTGACTTGCAGGAGGCCTCTGGAGACCATCGGCTTCACGTCTTCCACAGCCATGTGGAACCAACACCGGAAGAGCAGCTTCCCAATGTGATCCCCAGCCCTGAAGAGCTGAGCTACATCATTGAGGCACTCTTCAAAATTGAGGTATTGCCGGGGAACCTGGGTTACCTTCGCTTTGATATGATGGCTGAGGCAGAAACAGTGAAGGCCATTGGGCCGCAGCTGTTGCAGATGGTATGGAACAAGCTGGTGGACACGGATGCCATGATTATTGACATGAGGTACAACACAGGTGGATACTCCACTGCCATCCCTATACTTTGCTCCTACTTCTTCGAGCCTGAGCCTCGGAAGCACCTCTACACGGTGTTTGATCGTAGCACCTCCCGCAGCACAGAGGTGTGGACTCTCCCCCAGCTCGCTGGCAAGAGATACGGCTCCCTCAAGGACATCTACATCCTAACCAGCCATATGAGTGGCTCAGCAGCTGAAGCTTTCACTCGCTCTATGAAGGATCTGCACCGGGCCACAGTTATTGGTGAACCCACGGTCGGTGGATCTCTCTCAGTGGGCATTTATCGTGTTGGTAACAGTTCCCTGTATGCCTCCATCCCCAGCCAAGTGGTGCTCAGCCCAGTCACTGGAAAAGTATGGAGTGTATCTGGGGTGGAGCCACACATCACCATCCAGGCCAGTGAAGCCATGGCTGTAGCTCAGCACATTGCCAACCTGCGTGCCCAGGTGCCACAGATACTGCAAACTGTAGGCAAGCTTGTGGCAGATAATTATGCCTTTGTGGACATTGGGATGGTTATAGCATCCAACCTCACAAAGAACATCAACAAAGACAGTTATAAAGGGATCCACACAGAGGAAAAGCTTGCTGGGAAGGTGACTGCCATCTTAAAAGCTCTTTCTGATGATGAACACCTGAAATTACTCTACATCCCTGAACATGCCAAGGACAGCATCCCAGGGATCATGCCAAAACAGGTACAGTTTTCTCATACCCAGCTATAGAGATTCCAGCTGTAATGGGAGCATTAATTTAGAAACCTTATCTTTTTTCTAGCCTGTACTATAAACCCACCCATATTTACCTGTACCCAGAGGAAAAGTCAATGGCTTTGTGGGCTGAGCTGTCTCTGACATTTAGGGTAGTAGATTGTGGAATTAGATGGCACTTTTAGGTGCATAGATTTTGGAAACAACCTTCAGGCAGTGAATCTAAGTTGCCATATGCCACAAGCAAAAATGCAGGGCTTCAGGGTTAGAAGGAAAAATATATCATTGTTTCTGTGATCCCTCTTCTTTCAATGCAGCAGCTTTTCCAGCTGTAATTAATTCAGAAACCCTCTGGTTTCAAACCCAGGTTGTAATTTGAGGGAAGTTTAGTTGGACTAGAGTAAATGCATACAACTCACTAAACATGGAGCCATGTGCTCCTTGATGGACTTTTCTATATAAAATTGTAGCAGCTGACATCTATTACAACAGAATAACCAGCAACTCCTTTGGTAGTGGCAGTGGAAAGTTGTTCTAATTGTATCTCATGTTCAGCATCAGACAGTTTCCCAGTGACTTAGAAACACTTTGGAAGAAGTATCTGGGTGGAAGTTAGGTGACCCCAGGGAGAAATTGATTTTTAATAATCTACTTTTGCCCTTACTGTGTGGTTTGCATAACAGTCTGTGCTTTGTTCTGAGCCTGAGTGTTTATACACTGGCCTGCCTTGGCAATCTTTCTTGTTCATTGTTGTGCCGAAGGGAGCTCCCAGGAGCACTTGTTAAAATTCCATCTTCAAATTAAATAGAGGGTTAGGATAACCTGATCCCTTTCTTGGATGGAGTTAGCTGGTTTCTGGCTACTGCACTAGCATGGCTATCAGAGACGTATTTTCTCCAGAGACTCATAAAATTACTTTTTGAAGAGAATGCATTTGCCTTTGCAATGAACCAGAGTAGACCAAGTGTCAGGTAACTATTAAATGTTTCCTGGGGGAGGAAATCCATGGACTTCCACACTCTGAAATTTTTGGCATGCATGATTTAAAGTGGCCATGACCTTTGTGATACTACCACAAATACTAAGGTCAAGGACAAGGTCTAAGCGTTGCCGGGGTGGATCATTTTTTTTTCAAGTTTGTTAACCAAGAGATGCTGGACCCATTCTTGCCTCTAAGATTAAATGGAAATCATTAATTAAAGGAGTTTTCTATTCCAACACTCTCCCTCCTAATTTGGTTGAGCATAGAAAACTTCACTCTAAAGATATTTCAATGCTTTTGACAGAGTTCTGTGCTCAGTTACTATTGACATACCAGTAATGACACACTATAATTTCTCCCCATTCTGCAGAATGTAAGAATCTTGCAAATTAGTCACTGTGTTCGCTGAAGGCTGTGAATGAATATTAATGGTTTTTACTTCTTCAGATCTTACTTTATTCAGACCTTAAACATCAAGAACTGGACATAGAGGACCAGTATCTTATTTGTCACGACATAAAATTCTGATCCTGATGAATCTAGTGAAGAAATGCCATTATATTATTCAATGCCTCTGTTTTACCATAGTTCTTTGTCAAGCAAAATGATTGGAAGAGGTCAGGGATACTCCCATAAGAAGGAAATCACATCAGTGTGGATGAAAATCAGGACAAATATGAGATTTTTCCAAGGTGAAATAATATATGAAGAGCAGAGAATTACATTTTTATGAGACTAAAATGGTTTCCAGAGGCAAAAGCATTCCCTCATATTGCTAGAGGAAACTGAGTGTCAAACAGACAAGAAGCATTAAGATGTTAACAAAGACACTGAAGTCATTAAAGGATTTTCCTTAAGGTGAAGATAAAAGAAAATTCACCCCTTCCACAGAGCCCTGGGCAGCAAGAGTACCTTCATCTCCTGTTTTGCTTTTACAGCCATAAGCGGGATGCTTTCTGTGGAATATTTTAGTGTACCCCAGTGAGTAAATTTAGAGTACAGTGAAGCATATATGACGGCACCAGCTGTGTTTGTAAATAAAATAAAAAAAAATTAAAATTCAGCAGCCCGATACATGACATAGTGGCTCTCTTGATCTATATCACATTTATTCCTTAAAAACCTAAGAGCTGGTTTTTCTTGTGCTGCCTACCTACCAAGCCACCCTCTCCCTTGACAGTAGAATTAACTGTTAATGACCTTGATGATGAAGCAGATCCAACACAATTAACTGAAAGTGATGATGAATAACTACAGGAAGGATGGGATGGGACATAGGAGACAGACAAGTGAAATGCATGCAGGCCTTTGCATCTGCTGTACTGGAATAGCTGCTGAAGCATAGTACAGGGGAGTTAATGTGTCTCCTCTAAGCAGCAGCAAGGTCACTGCTAGTCAGACTTGTCAGCTGCATAAATGCCACTTTCCAAAGTCAGACTTCCTTGAGGCAAATTTTGTCTATTTTTTTTTTGTGCTCCAGAAAATAACATCTTGCTTATAAGGCAGAGACCTGTAAACTTGCTGACCTGCAGTTTAATAATCCCTGCTTCTTATTCTTCTGTCTCTCTCTCCCTCTCCAGTCAAACTTGCTCTATGAACTAAAACATTTGTGTTTGTGACTGTCTACCTATGGAAGAACTGCTGATTTTGGCATAAGTGTTATGTCGATTTTAAGTGACAAGGAATCTCCCTGAGTGATTATTTTTGCCCCTTCTTAATGACCAAATACTTTTAACCAGTCTTTACACCTTAGAGAACTTTTGTAATGATGATATAGATAAGCAGCTGAAAATGATGATCAGAACAAAAGGCAAAAACTAATCCTTTATAAGAGAGATTGTTCCTGTATTTCAAGTCCTTCTGTTTCCAGATGAATAATATGTATATACAGAAGAGAGAAGGAGGCAATAGTTAGAGATATTTCACCAGAAAGAAGTACAGTTTGTTTGTATCCCTTCATTAATGAGTGAAATCAAAATGGTCAGCCTCCAAGTGTCAAGATAAATAATCAAATTGCTACATTTACTGCTAACAGGAGGAAAAACAATTGTAGGCTCATATGACTTATATCAACCTAACCACAGTAAAGTCAGTGGTACTGTGCAAGCTTATGCAAGAGAAAAATGTCTCATTTTTAACTCTCACTGGCTCTTCACCTTTTGCAATCTTTGCTTTCTTGTTTCTAGAGGGATAGTAGTTCATTGCATAATTCTGGTAGGAAAATAGCTTGTTTAGGGGGAGTCCTGTAAAAATAGAAATGGCTTATTCAGGGTTCAGAGGCTGAGCACAAGTCAGTAGAGTCAAGCTGTTGCAGTAAATACTCCTCATCGTCAAACTGGAATGGATAAGGAAGAATATAATCAGGAAAAAATGAAATCTTCTGCTACATTTAGCTCTAAAGAAAATTCATCTAGGATATAATATGCACAGCCTTGGGCAATGCTTTTCTGGAAAGATGTGGCTCAAATATAGAGACAGCAGAAAAGAGGGACAGGAGTAAAGAGAACACTGAATAAAAGTAGCCTTCAAAAAGTTTAAAATATTTGAGTTGTTTATTCCAGAGAAGAAAACTGAGAGGACATGAAAACAGTCTTCAGATACGTAAGATACTGTTTCAAATATGAAAAGAATAATCTCTCCCCTTGTCCATAGTAAATAGGTCAAGAAGTAATGCACTTAAACAGTACAAAGTAGTGAACTTTGTTTACATTAGATCTTAAAAACATCTTTCTAATAGTAAGGCTGGTGACGTACTAGGGTGGATTGCCTGGAAATCACCCAATAAAATGTGTGTGGTTAAGAGCAAGTGAGAATGAGCTGTCAGGGCTATAGCTGATCCTGCTCAGTCCTTGAGCTGGGAGCCCTACTAGGACAAACTGTTCCTTTCCAGCCTATGAGAGTACACAGGGAAGCCAAATGTTCTAAGTGCAACCCTGCCACTCAGCCCCAAGATCTCATGGTTCTTAAACTAATTTCAGGGGTTGCAATGGTATTGCAAGGGTATTGGTAATAATATTTTAGCAGCCAGCAATTGACAGCATTAACAATCTTAATGGAAATCTGAGTTATTTTACAATCATCAGCACAAAAATTGCTAGGAAAAAACAGGTTCTATCTAAATAGACAAAACAACAAGGGAGAAATGAAAGGAGAGAAAAGAGGGAAAAGAGGCACAGTTAGAAAAGTGGTTTGCCCATGGCTGGGGTTTGAATCAATAACAGAATCAGGAAGCAAACTCCATGCACAAGTCCCAGGGCAGCATTCTAAGGTCCTATTTTGTGTGATATCATGTGTTTTACTCAGGCCACTTCCCTGTGGAAGGAGTCTGCAGAACAGGACTGCAGACCCTATATAGTTAATGAAAAAAACATTTTTCCTTGGCTTAAGTGGAGTTAGCCTGGAGGTCCTTTGGTGTAGCCACATTGCTTATAGTGTGCACCTGAGGGTTCATATTTAACAACAAGTCATTTGTATGTAAACATTGTCTGATGAGCAGCAGATCTTACTTTCAGCTGCATCCTGTCCCAGCTTGTCCCTGGCCAGCAGAGCCCTGCCTTCCAAAGGAGAGCATGTGGCTGCTTCCTGAAGCTTGACTTACCTCCTTAGGTACCCTCAGCACGTGGCCCACGTGTCAGTGCCATGAACCTGCACTTTTGCCGGGCAGTAACTCTCTAATTTCAGTCACAGGCTCCTCACCTCTTTTGCTGAAAGGTTCAGATATTTTCCCTGGCACCCCAGAATTACATTTTGAGTGCTTTTTCTGATTTCTGCTCTTGTAACTTTTAGAATAGATACATTTTCATACATTTTCCTGCAGCCATGAAGAGCTTTCATTTAGATCCTTGCACATTTATTTCTCCTTATAAGACTTGGGGCTTTATGAGCAAACTGTCCACCTTGAAATTTATACTGAATTTTCAAGAGTTATCAAAACTGAAGTTCTCCGGGAACAAAAATGTGATGCATTACAGTAAAAGAATGAGTCAATAAAACATTTATCAGACAGTTATTATTCTTAGCATGCTTATGGGTATGCATTTATTACTGGAGACAGAGATAAGGCACTTGGTGTTCAGTTAAAATATTATTTGTAAGTGCTGAGATTAACACATCAGTTTTATTTGTAGATGTTACTAATGAGTGATGTTTTTATTTTCCTCCTGGGGGGGAGCCCCAGTATCTCTGAACTAGATATAAATTCTGTCAGAACAATCAATGCATGTTGGATATATTTTTCAAAACTGGGATTTTTTAATCAAAGTACAGTGGGCATATCAAGTAGCATTGCTGTCACTGGGAAGCAGATTGGAAATGACAATCTCAGCAGTGCTGGACTGATGTGTTCACAGCCCAGATACAATGGTTATTTTCACAAGGTATAGTGATAAAGAGGGGTGCATAACAAGGTTTGCTCTTTTTATGAGGTCAACAACTACTGCCCAACAGGGCTTTTAAATTAATGATTGCAATTTTGGTAATTTTGGCATACATCAGGGACTAAATTATAAAGTGTCATATGATGGGTAATTTTCACCTAGGTAACCTCGAGCTGTGGCGGACAGCTGCATTCACACACCTTGGAAGAAACTCTTTCTGCTGTGGCAGACCTGCTTTTGGCAGGAGCACAGCTCCAGGCCAGAGCACTGCATAGAGGTCAGGAGATTATTTGACTTCTCTGTAGTTGCAGAAAGCTCAAGTGCCAGCCCAGTTCTGTGGCATGTTGTAGACTGGAAGAGCACCTTTAGCACATGGCTCACTGCTGAGTCCTTGTTCTTTTGAGCATAAAAATCATGGATTGTCTGGGGATGAGCTATGGCAGAGGGCAACTGATTAAAAGGAAAGTATAACACCATTTTCACAACAACCCCGTGGAGAAAAGACCAAAGTTGTAGGAATTCTAAATTCTTATCTCAAGCTGAAGAAGAATCTGAAAATTCCATTTTCAGATACTGCATACAAAATAGAACTTTGGCAATATGAACTAGCTATGCATACAATGCATACAGGGATTACCAGGATAACTTTATTATTCGGCTACACATTGCTACTAAGAAAAAGTCTCCTGTTTAATAACATAAGCTAAGCAAAATTAAATAAATCGCAACCTAACACGTGAGGCTCCAGGCACATGGCCACCATAGAAGAGATTTAGCATATCTACTTCTTGAGTATCCTAGCACATGCCCAACACATCAGGTTCCTCACTGTCACAGGGACCAGTCATTAAGAGGGGCTGGGGCCACTCACGCCTGCAGCCAGCAGCTGTTTGTCCAATGAGGCCAATCAAGAGATTATGAAAGTCCCAGGTGTTAGAAACAACTCATAAAGGCAACATGTGGGCTTGGGTGGCAGGCCTTGGACTGGGATCTATGCTGCAGGCTGGGATTGTTCTAGTAGCTTCTTTGCTTCAAATTCTTGTATTTTTGAAAAATAAACTGAGTTCTGGAAAATATAGGTGCATGATCCAGATTCTGGGCATGTTATTGATGCACCTAATACTGCACAGAAATGCATCAGGCAATGCTAACCTATGTTTAGTGTGCAAAAGTCTTGTAAAATTTATTATGTTTTCCAAACTTGGTCTCATTTCTCACGTGTCCCACCTGGATTAAAGCACAACCCACATAATTTTGTGTCAAGCTACCAATGCCAGCAAATGATTTGTTTTGTTTTTTCCTACTCTTCAGATCCCTCCACCGGAAGTATATGAAGATTTGATTAAATATTCATTCCACACAAATGTATTTGAAAACAACATCGGCTATCTGAGATTTGATATGTTTGGAGATGGTGAACTTCTAACCCAGGTGTCCGACCTAATGATAGAACATGTTTGGAAGAAAATTGTTCACACAGATGCATTAATCATAGACATGAGGTAAACCTTTGAATGGCAAATAACCAAAGCTCTTTCAAAACAGCATTTTATTTGTAACAGTGAATTAGCTTTACATGGCTTGCTCTCCTGTTTACAGGCTAGCATTGCTAGGACTAAATGAGAAAAGGAAAACAGCCAAGGAAAATAATAACAGTCTGAAAGTATATCTCAAGATAAATTGTATCATCACTTGAGATGTTTAGAACTAAATAGGCAAATTTAGGGAATAGCTTGCAGAATGCAATTCTGGATGTTACATGTGTTTTATTTCTCTAATTTCTTTCCTATCTAATTCTCCATGTGCCACATATATATATAAATAAATCTTTTATTTCATGTAGTGGCCAAGTGAGTCAGCAGTCAAAAAGACCATGTTTAAGGCTGTGTTACAACATTTAATTTACTGTATCTGCAGTGCTAAATAATTCTGGGCAATCAGGTCTGTACCAAACAGGCCTTGTGCCCAGATCACAGAGATCATAGAGGTACTGTAGCTCTCCTGGGCCCTGCTGCTCCAAGCTGCAGCATCATATGGCTGCTCTCTGCTTAGAATTCTGTTGGACACTCCAGTGTGTCAACAGTGCTTCAAATTCTATGAGCCATAAGATGTCATCCATTTGTCATCAGCTATCAAAGCAGATTAATATAAAAATGTATGTTTCCTGCACAATATACAGAAAAGTAATTCTCTTGTTGTGGTCCAGAGCTATTGTGTGTGAGCCCAGAACATTACAAATATAAACCAAAGAAAAGAAGGACTTTGTAAGAACTTGGTTTTAATGTTAGAACCACTTGCATCTATTGTTATCACAGGGTTCTTAATATTTGGTAATCTTTTTAATATTCTTGTGGGATTCTCAGAATAGGGAGGAAAAGTTGAGCAGAGTGATGAGAGCACAGAGAAAGATCTCACTGTGTGAGCACAGAAGAGGCAAGGCAGCAATCAACATAAAACACCCATGACTGAATTTGAATTCAGCAAAAGCACCACCATATTACAGTACACTTGAGATAGGATTGGGACTTTCCTCCTTCTTGCCCCAGTTTTTTCCCAAACTAAAAATTTCAGGGCTGGGGGCACTGAAACAACAAAGATGAAATCATGTCTCGGGTACCAAATGGTTTCATTATAGCTCTTTTCATGTGCTGTTTGGTTTTTGATTTTTTTTAAAATATATATATTTAATGTATTTTCAGTCCTTTAATTGCACATAAAAGACCCAGTCTCTAAAAGCATATAAAAGAGAACCCCAAACAAGCCTTCTAAAATTCTCTGTTTGCCAGTCTTATGATTTTAAGATTGATGATTTAAATTTTGCATGGGATTAACTGTAATGAATAATGTTTCTCATTTTAAAGGTTTTCCTCCCTGAAACAGCTGGGCCACTCATGAACTTCATATTTAGATAATTTCAATTTTGCATGGGATTAACCATAATGCATAATGTCTCTCACCTTAATAGCTCCCCTTCATAGAACAGCTGTGCCACTCATGAACTTCATATTTTTAACTCTCACAACATTGATAAGAGATACTAAAAACTACAAGGCCTCCCTAAGGTCACACAAGACATCTGTCAGAAGGAGTACTAGTATCCAGAAGTTAAGTTAAAACTCTGGCAACTGCTCAGTCGTTATTGCTGACTCAGTTACTGCAGTTTTGCTGTTCAGGAGTCCCTGGAAGAGCATTCCAGCATTGCTCTGCCTGCCACCCCCTTCAGCTGTGATGGCTCCTGTGGGAACCTGGGCTCTGCTGGGCTGAGCTGCCTCGTGGGCTGTGCAGCAGCAGCAACTGCAGCCCCTCCTGGCAGCACAGCACTGTCAGGGACACGCTGGAGATGTTATTTATCTTCTAGCCAGTCACAGTGTCAATCATACAGCTCCCAGACGTGGAGAATAAAGAAGTAGCTTCACTCTTTGGAAGACAGGCCTCCTGGATTGTCAGATCATTTTCTGGAGGTGAAAAATCTTAGCTGTAGGTTGTACTGAATAAACTAATTTTCAAGCAGGTTTTTCTGGAATGCTTGTGCTAGGTAATCCTAAAATCAACTACAGGAAAGTACTGAATCCACATTATGTGTAAGTAAAGTACAAACATTTCTAGAGCTGCATGTGCTCTAGTATTAGTGAAAAGTGATGGACAATAATATTTTGGTATTTAATTGTGTGTATTCATAGCAATAACAGGCTCTTCAGTAAAATTAATCTTCAGAGGCTGCAATGGAATTAAACTGCAACCATGGTTTTCAATTACAACTGTTCTCAATGAACCAACGGACACAATCTTTAAGCACAAAAAAGTTGCCTCATTTAAACCACAAATTCTTCTCATTTTGTGTTGCAAAAAATAACAACACAACAGTTCTACAAACATGCTGCTTTAATTGGAATCTACTTTCATGTGTTAGGGTTTAGGTATTTACTCCTTGATGGCCTACATCAGGAACAGAATGAGTTACTCAGAGGAGAATAACAAGAATCTGATATTTTTCTGCAAATTCAGTCTTTGGTTACTTTCTGATTTTTTCTAGGTAATATCAAGAAGAAAAATAGACTTTTAAGTTTTGTATTTTCTTTTCAAGTCAGTTGTGGGCAATAACAGTCCAACACACTTAGACAGGACTTTGTTTATCTGATAGATATGCAAATGCTGATGGGGAGAATGAATGTAAATATACCAAAATGTAGCCATAAGTCTTTTCAGGACTGATATTAAGGAACAGTACTTAGAAAGGAGATTTACTGCCTGACACAAATTTTCACTTGTTTCCTTAATATTTTGCATTTTTGAAAAGGTACAATATTGGAGGCTCCACTACACCCATAGCAATCCTATGCTCATATTTCTTTGATGAAGGACACCCAGTTCTTCTGGACAAAGTTTATGACAGACCCAGTGACTCAGTAAAGGAGATATGGAGCCAGCCACAGCTCAAAGGTAAATGACAATTTCTTTTCAGAATAGCTTCTTATTTCAGATGTCTCTTCTTGTCATTTTAAAGTGAGTCATTAAATCCTGTAACTTATTTGGTGAAAGCACCTGCCATGATCAGCTCAATGTAGAGAATGTAGAAACATAAACGTTCATTTCAGCCATATCACTCAATGCCATCTACAAACAGCAGTTTATCACTCCTAGAAATGGGGTATGTTAGGCACAGAGGTCTGTAAATTGGTCCCCTGAAGTTTAGTCAAATTAAAAACAAATCCAGTGTTGCCTAGACCTCTAGTAACATCTCTTCCAACACTCCCATACAGTTTCATACTTTGCTCCCTACTACCTACCTGTGTAATTCTCTACATCAATAGATGAAAACACCTCAGTTTGTCCAGAGAAGAGAAAGAAAAACACTAAATTTTGTACATCTGGGTGAGTTTGAAGCATTTGGCAAGTGTCAGACACCCCCCACACATACTCTGCCCCAGTTTGTGGAAGTTGAAAGGGTGCTGCAACCTGCAGAAACAGAGCTCTTCAGTGTTCATAAACTGCAGTTAGAGTGCTAAGAAGCCTTACACATGGGGTTTAATTATTTTCCTATCTTAAGCTAAGACAGTAGCAAAACAGTTAATGGTGTCTGCAGATGTTGGCCTGGATCAGGCTGAAATGGTTAAACTTTGTCCCAGTCTGCAGGGTCCATCTATTTTCCCAGGCAGTCAGAGGTGGGTTGTGCTTTGGGATATGATTTCTATGGACACATTCCAGTTCCCATCAAAGAGAACAGGCAGACTCATATTAACTTCAAAGGAGCTGGATCTGGTCCTGTATTATATGTATCTACTGTGAAAAGAGTCTTCTAATGGTTATTATGTTTATAGTGAAATGAGAAGACCAAAGATGGTGTGAAAATTAATTACCATGCTATTGGGCCCCTCTCTTAGAATTCAGCATGAGAACTGCATGTCATATTTTTACTTACTTATAGATTGAAATTTTTAGAGTACTTTAGTTTTCAAGTTACCAAGTCCCAGTTATTACCTGCTGGTCAATTTTTCAAAGAAACTAAACTCTCAAAAAGTGTTTAGCATGTTCAGATATATTGAAAATAAGGGTCAAAACCATTCTTATTCCTGTCAGCTGTTTTATGTAAGAAAATGAGATACTTGGCTCAGATCCTAATAATAAAGGGGTATTTGTTGAAGAGTTTGGGACAAAGGCCATGTATAGCATCTATTTACAAACTACAAAAAAGCTGTGGGAAACCACTGTAAATGTAATTTCATAAAATAATGCTACACAGTTACAGGCCAAGTTCTATGAGAGCCATGTTCCTAGAGCAGGGATGAGGGTGAAACTGAAGATGCTTCTGGATGAGTTTTGACTACTCTGCTGCAATGGTGAAAAATGTCATTTTTCTCACCTGTCTATTCTGCTACTACTGAGATCTGGAGCTTCTGTAAAAGTCAAAGCCACAGAAGAGCTAACAGTAATAAACATGAGCTGGCTTCTCTCCTTACAGAGCTCATAACCAGGAAACTGATGGCACAAGAGCACCACACAGGGAGGCAGCCATTTTTTACAGCATATAGGCTGGGCTAGTGTTAGAAGTACTTTAATACTATCATAGGCACAAAGTAAATTTCCAAACTTCTTCAGTTGCTAACAGCAGGTAGGGAGCAAAGCCTCTATCTTAGCTTCTCTTTGCTCTATTATACAAATACATCTCTGAAAATAGATTCATTTCTGATGGGTTTTTTCCTACCTTACAGGGGAGAGGTATGGCACTCAGAAGGGGCTGGTAATCCTTACCAGTGCTGTGACAGCTGGGGCTGCTGAAGAGTTTGTATACATAATGAAGAGACTGGGCAGAGCTCTCATCATTGGGGAGCAGACCAGTGGTGGCTGCCATTCCCCACAGACGTATCAGGTAGATGAAACCAACTTCTATATCATCATCCCTACCTCCAGATCAGTCATCTCTGCAGACAGCACCTCTTGGGAAGGGAAAGGAATCCCTCCTCACATAGAAACACCAGCTGAAACTGCACTCATCAAAGCAAAGGAGATGCTCAATGCTCACCTACACACCTCTAGATAGCCCAGTGGAGGAACACATCCCTAGTTCTTATGAAAAGAAAGATAGCTACCCAAATGTAAACCCTAGAAGTAGGAGCTGCATTTCAATCTCTATGGTTAGTGATTTATTCCCTGTACATAGCTCAAAGTGACTCCTATCCAACATGCTGGCATTTTCCCCATTCTGTGGAACCCAGCTCTTTCTGTGCATGGTTGAAATACTTCAATAATTCACTGGGGTTTCTGGATTCCTCTCCTGTAATCAAACATAAATGTTCAGTGTGTCAGTTTTTTAAAGTGTAGCTACCAATCACAGATTTTCTTTCGTCCATAAAAAAATCTCAGTATTCAATTTTCAGTAGTGAAAACATGTGAACAACTTTAAAGTCAGAAAAGGCTCTTCTTCTTTGAAAATTGTGTACATTCCTATGTATACATCTTTAAAAATTAACAGTAGTTGGAAGAGTCTGTTTTCCAAACTGCAAAAGCTAAATTGAGTCTCTTCTCCACTTCATCTAAACCTACCAAAAATAACCATTCCCAGTCTGACAGGGTTGCTGAGACTTCTGGTATTTGAAAGGAACATGTCTGCTTCTCTCAGTGTCTGTCAGAGGGGAGGATGAGCAAGACAAAGGCAGTACATTGACTCTTCTACCCAGTCCTCAGATCAACTGACTCAAGGAAAAGAATCATGTTTTTACTTAAGGCTAAAATTAGATTGCCGTCCTGCCCCAAAGACAGGGAAAAAAAAAAAAAAAAAAAAAAAAAGAAGAAAAAAAAAAAAAAAAAAAAAAAAAAAAAAAAAACTGAAAAATATCCTTTGCACCCTGCTATCAAGCTACATATGTGATAGTGTGTTCCAGGATAACTCACAGAAATATTGACATGAGATGAATGCACATTATTCCTTATCTTTCCTATAATTCCTAAACATATATCTCTGTAATTATTTAGAAATAAGTGTAACTGTAATCTAGAGCTTAGATCTTCTCATCTCTACAAAACGCCAGCTGTAAGGTAATTAAATTAGGGAAATAGTCCCCCAAAATTCAGTTAGAGTCTATAGCAGTAACATGTTGGTGTTTATTTGCTCATTTGTATGTTCCTGACTTTTTTTATGAATTGTGTTAAACTCTTCAAATTTTTACAGGAAGAAAATTTTATGAGCTAAATAGATTTTCCATCTTTTTTATTACTTGTCTTACCAACTACACTCAGTGTGATTGCTAACCTGTACTCTTTTGAGACATTTTCATGTTCTGATTTTTATGCACTAGCTTATTGTTAAACTTCTCAGTGTTGTGGAAAATACTTTAATGAATTAAAACCCATATAGAATTTCATGTAAAGTGATACACATTTGAAAAATATTAAATATTCTTAATGTGGAAAAAATGGAGTAGTCAATGAATGAGTAGACAACACTAATGTATTTCTTCTAATGTCTTTTAAGCCTCTTTAATATCTCAATGATCCAGATAAACTGCTTTGTTTTCTTAAAAACAATCAGTTGTGCTGTCATGTACAAACAATGTTAATTGTTAAGCCAAATATTTAGAAACTTCAGCCATCCATTCAAGGATAAAAAGCTATACCATATGGGCACAAATAGCAAATAAATTCTTCCCAGAGGAATATGGGAAATGCATATGTATAATAAATATGTCTAGAAATCGAAATTCGGTTGGAAAAACAAACAGTGAAGATGCAATTGCTGGTGAGTCCATTTTAAATCAATAATGCTGTTAATTCACTGAAGTGATCGATTTCAGTGGAAAACTATTGTGCAATCTTGAGAAATTTTATTACTTGACAAAATATTATTTGCTATTTCATAGTACTGGCTAATTAATATTGAAACTGCCAGGCTTAACAAAGACCAGTGTGTTAAAAGTAGTTTTTCCTGTCTTCACAAACTGCTGTGTCATAGTTATGCTCATCTTAATGAGTTTAGACCTCACAGAACTACAGTCAGTAATTGTGTAGAAAATTACATTGCATTGAAAGGTCTGAAAATCACAAAAGCACAAATGCAAATTAGTTATGGAAAGTCCATGGTTTGTGGTTTAAATGAGAAAGTTAGAAAGTTTTTAGGGAGGGACAAGCACATTGAGAAGTGCCCTTCGAGAACACAACAGGAGACATGATGAAACTGCCACCCTTCTCTCATCTGGTTCCAGAGCTGACATGGATATTCTACAGTTTGTAGCACCATTTTCTTATCATCCCACCTAGAATAACTTCCCGAATTTTAATCCTAATCATGTTCCTTGTAAAGGTGGAAAGAAAGGAGTTATTGTATCAGACTACCTAGCAGTATCATCTTTCTCCTTCCGGCATTCATAGAACTCCAGCCAAGAAATGACAGCCAGCTTTTATTTCTTTTGTGCTGCCTTAGTCCAGTGATTTCCAAACTGTGCCCTGAAGACCCAAGGAAACATACAAATTGCCTTGATTAGTGAAAAATTACCCCATAAAAAACAAGTAAATATGTATTTCTCAAAAGCACATCTGAGTGTCATTTTGATGGAAAAACACATCTTCATCAGAAGAAAATTAGGGATCAGTGATTAGTGAGCGAACAAATATTGTAAAATATTGCATTTCCTTTTGGTAAATTCATTATCCATTGCAGAAACACAGTCTGCACAGCTAAGCTTGACAGCACTGTGTTGTGTCCTTTTTCACTGATCCAGAAACACGTCATGAGAAACAGTTGTTTGATGCAAATGAACAGTTAGTTGCTAACAAAGACAGGAAAAGAACCAGTCAGGTCACTGCAAATTGTCTCCTATTATTTTAAAAACAAAATTATTTTTCTGCCTTCCCTAGCATTTCTACTTGTAGAAAACACAGAGATGCCTGCTGTAAAATCACAGTATTTCACAGGGACCAAATGCAGTTCTCCATGAACCCCCTGTTTTACTGAAATGCTTTCCTTCCAGCAGGATTTTATCTGCACCAATTTGAATTTTCAGACTTCTAGACATAAGGGGAAATAAGCTTCCAGTATGACTCAATTATAGGAAGTTTGTTTTTCTTTGTCTCGTTAGGCTTCCTTCTGCCTGTTCAATATTTGGTTCACTCAGCTTTAATACGAGTATTTTCATTTAAAGAAATAAAATCTGCAAAAATTTTGGATAAGCCCCCTGGTTTATGTAACCCAGTTTAGATGAGACACTCAGTTAAATTTGAGACACATAAAAGCCTTTCACTGTGCCTGCACAAGGAGCTTTACATGAGGGTTGGTTTTACACACAGGGAATCGAGTTCTGGTGCTGTTGGCATCTCTGGGTTTTGCACTGATACTAGCACAGATGCAGCAGGCAGCAGGATGTCATATTGTTTGGTTTGCTAGATAAGTCTTTGTTCACAAATTCCTTTACCTTAGAATAAGAAGGAATTTGTTAACGCAGTCTTTATGCTGATGGCCACCTACAAAATAACAAGGACAGCACTGCAAACATTGCCTGCAGTGTGATTTTCATGGTGCAAGAGGGAAATCTTTACAGACCAGGACCACAGTGCACTGCCCCCAAGCTGGAGGAGGTGAGGAAAGTACCAGAAATAAAGCTTATTGAAAACCTCTCCTCATTTTTGTATTTTGAATCAGCTCTGCCACTTTTTGTAACTGCTTCTCCTCATAACACTCTCTCTCTCTGTGCACAGAAGGCATTCCTACATTGCTTGGTATCACAGTAATGTATATAAATATAATATAAATCACTGTGTCTGAGACATGCCCACAAGGAAACTGGATAAGTGTTCTTACCTTTTTTTTTCCCCAAAGAAAACAATTCCATAACATAAAGGGAAGCTCTCCCTATAACCTTGCTGCCTGCTTAAGCCTCATACCATAAGCAAAGTGAAGAAGTTTGATTACTGGTGAGAATTCTCAGGCTGTAGGTCTAAGACACCATTTGAAGAGTTTTGAGACTTGGCATCTGTGTTTCAGTGTTTGATTTTCTACACTTTGTCAAACACAAAATCAGTGAAACCGTGTAACCAGTAAGATTTGGTACTGCTTCACTGTGATCTAAATTATACACCAGGTATAGTGCACTGGAAATACAGGCATTTGGAGCAGGGTAATGTTGAAGTGATGTGCCAAAATAATACTGAGGAGCATTATACAGCTAGTCCTGTCTTTTTCCAGAAGAAATCTGAAACTAGGTTTCTAATCATAAAACTGTTAAGAAAACACGGCATCTTTCAGTAACTACAGAAGAGAACATTTTACAGTAATGGTACCAAAAAATCTTTAGTCTTATTTATACTGGGCCAGCCTGATCTTAGAGTAATTAATATAAATCAGGAGTAGCAACATGGAATTATTCTGGATTTGCACTGGAATAAATGAGATCACAATCTGGCCTAAACTGCTAATGGGAAATACAAGCCTGACCACATATGAATGCAGTTACACCACAGAGTCCTTCATTACACTTTATGGACACTGACTTCACAGTAAACTGGCTGGCACCCAGATAGAGTGAAATTTGGCCCATTAAACTTTGCCATAAATATATTCCTTACACAGTAAATGTTATTGGACACAAAATAGAGATGGAAAGATTACAAGGAAACCACACCATCCCCTACCCAATGCAAGGTTGCTCCCTGTGTTCCATGTTTCAAAGTCTTTGTTCATTTTGATTTTTAATGATTCAAGTGGAATCATTAAACCGACCTTGAAAAGCTGTGTTACAATCCAACCAGAACTGTCTCCTGAACTCAAAGGCATAATGTAACAAGTTTTATCACTTTCAGTTTCAAAAATGAAGCTGGGGTGCACAGCCAGTGGTTGGCCTGCAATAAGAAAAATGTTTATATTAATAGGAAACAGCCATGTATTAATGTTCAGCAGCAATATATTGGGAAGAATACAATCTTCTGACTTACAGAAATTTCCCAAGAGGTGACAGTGACTGTGTTATGTTGGTTCCAGCTGACAGCCTAAGACTATCAGTCTCTCTTTTATCATTCAAATGTGTTTACTTGCTGATACTTGCATTATCAGGCTAGGTGTTGCCATGTAATTCAAAATTCTGTCCAGTATACAAAAACCACTGGAGTATATCATCAGTATGGTGGAACATATACAGCATATTGAAATGTCCTTTACCCTCAGCTGGGAAACAAGTGGTTTCTGGTCATTCTGTCTCTGAAAGGGAATAACAGCCCTTGGTGAGGCAGGTGGCGTTCAGAGACAAGCCAGAAAAACATTTTACAACCTGAAAAAATACCATACAAGAGCAGAAGAAATGATTGCTTGATGAACCGTGTCATAAACCATGAAAATCAAGCCTCTACATGGATTTTAAAAGTAACAAAAAGCTAATTAGATGGGCTGAGTAACAATAGACAGTTTCCTCTCACACTAAGCAGTATAAATGGATCTGCTGCTGAGACTCAGCAAAGCTCAAAACAAAGTAGGCAAGAGAAAAATGTCTCATGGACAGGTCAGAGAAAAAATATGCCACTTCCTTTTTAAAAAGTTGGAATTGGCCCATGTAGAAACCAGAGGATAGACAAACTGGTCTAATGCAGTGCAATTCATGTACACCTGTATCATTTTGTTTCTCTTCTAGCAGTTATCAGAACAGACCCTTTCATCCACAATTCAAGTGTGCAGATTCTATCTATCAGTAGCTAACTGTATACCCTAAACTGCTTCCTTTGGTATATCTAAAACCTGAAAACTAGAGGATAAACTCTAATCCCACCAGATCTGTTTGCCTAATAAAGTCACACAGATCTTCGAACATTTGCTTCCTGTCTACACAATAAAGCTGACAACAGCTCACATTTGGATAGATCCACATTGATTTCACTGTGTAAAAGATATTTCAAAAGCAGCAGAGCCCAGAACAGAACTTGGATATTCTGCTTTACAAGTCCCATCCTTTTTGGCAGTCTGCTGGTCAGTTGTTGACAATAATAGATTTTGGTCTTAAATTCAGGTCTTTTTCAAAGCCAAGGAGATGGTAAGATGTCAGTTTTTAACTCAAACATTTGGTAAGAGAGCTGATTCAGCTAACATAAAGAGTCCACCAATGCTGCTAGAAATAGTAACTTTTTTTTTAAGATATAAGCTCTGATTTTTCTAATGCTTAGAGTTTCCTCATTCAATGAGATGGTTGTTATTTCTGTATTTACATTGTACTGCACAGACACCAGCAAATCAAATATAAGCAAAGACAACTGTGTTTGCAAATCCATAATTTTGTTCCCTACTCTGCAAATTAACACTGCATGTGGATTCATTTCACTAGTTTATTTCCTCAAAAATAGGTTGACAAGGGCTAGGTTGAGTTTTCAAAACTTAAAACCCACTCAGACTCTTGTAAACATTTCATATTTTTTTCGCAAAGCATGTATTATAAATTATTGTAAACAGCGATTTCCTGAAAGAAATTAATGTAAACTCAAAAAGAAATTACTTAAGTGAACTATCATTCCCTTCTTCATCCAACCTGCCTGGTCTCTTGGTGACATCTGTCTGCACAGCTCTAATTATGAGAAGTCATGTGCCGGGATAAATGATGGCGTTCTCGGAAGTACTCATGGCAAATGGGACATGTCAGCTTCTCCTCTCGTCTCCTCTTGCACTGGGATTCACTTGAGGAATATTCTTTTTTGTGATGGGACCGCATGTGGAAGACTAAATCAGATGTCATGCGAAAGGACAGGTTGCATTTGGCACACCAGTTCTGGGCAGCCACTCCAAAGGATGTGAAGGTAGGGGGAAGAAGCGTCAAGGAGGAGGAGGAGGATGAAGAGGAGGAGGAAGTGGTGGTGGTGTTTTGTAACTGTCCTCCTGCTTGCTTGGGCCACGGTTCTGAGGTATATGGGAAAACATTGCTCCGAGTGATGCTTGTCTGCAGCATCTGAGCATTACACAAATCACTGACAAAGAACTTGGAATTGAGAAGAGTGCTGCAGCACATGATGTCTGCGGTGGCAATGAAGCCAGACAGCTCCCCCAGGCTCTTTGTTGACTCACTCATGGGATGAGAAGAATTTACTGCAGCTCTTTCTGTTACACACTTACTGGGTTTGCTGAAAGCACTCTTCTGTTCTCCTCGAGCTCTGGTGGGCCAAACAAAGGAGAATGCACTACCAGAGGTGTTCAGCAACACTTCCTTTGACACCTGCTCTTTACCAAGAGAGACTATGCCATCCTCCTGCTCTGGCTCCTGCAGTCTCTCATTCCTCAGCTTCTCTTTCATCCTCCTGACCTCAGTGAAAGCACTCTGCTTCTGCTCTAAAGCATCCTTCCTAGCTGACTGCCTCCCTGAACTAAGCTTCCAGAAAGAACCAGCCAATGCATGCTCTCCCCCAACCTCCTCCTTGCCCCCGGAGTTATGCTCCTCAGTCAAATTATTGGTTTTCTCCAACAACACTGTTTTCCTGCTTCTGTTGTTCTCAGCCTCTTCTGATTTTGCCCTCCTTTCTCCAATAAGACAATGTGCATCATCTTTACAAGCTGCCATTTTCACTTCCAGGTCCCTTGCCAGACTGTGGAAATTCGTGGTCTGCTCAGCTAGGTTGCTCTTTTCAGTTTTAGGGTTCTGGAAGTTTCTCCATAGCAGAGCGTTTTTCTCTGGGATGCAGAGGAAGCGCACATGGGACAGATAGGAATGCTCACATTTAAACACTCGGTTGCATTCTTGGCATCTCAGCTCTGCAGAAACAGACAACAAGTGATGAGTTTTACAAAGGTGGAATCGTGGGTGGATGCAGATCCTGATCCTGTCATTGACACAAAAAACCAGAAACTTCTCTTGTGTCATACAAGATTACACATGGTAAAACCAATGCGAGTGCAGAACCAGGTTCCTTCCTGCTATGCAAAATGTCATGTTTAGTTGCTTCCATGCTTCTGTGCTACTGGCAGAAATTATTCCATTAAGACTCTGAAGTCTATTTTATTATATAAAATGTAATTATATTACAGAAAAGTAGATGAAATGGCCAGTACACCATGATCTAGATAAAACCATTTAGACTTTATAATGATTTGAAGTCTAAACCCAGATTTGGGTTTACATTTCTTAGCTAAGTCACTGGCTTTAATTCAGAAGGAACATTAAATACAATATATCCAAGCAATAATGAGTTTTAGACCAGGATTCAAAGACTTTTACATGACCCTCTATTTTTAGGATACTCTGGCAGTTTAATACCATTAAAAATCATCTGACCTTAATGCCTGAAGCCCTTACTTATGCTTCTTTGGAAAGCTGTTATATGCCTTAAGGCACACATGTCTGTGGCACATTAAATGATGTTCAAATAGAAGGAATGGCAGTGATGGGCAGGAGGAATAAGGAACACTCTTTCCTTGTGGTCTCCAGACCTACTGCACCTCTGGTTCATTGTGATGATTGATTTCCCATGAACAAATGATACAAAATTCAGCAATCAATACAAATATGGTACATCAAAACCTTTGTAAACTATATCCATGTTACATTATTTCACAACACAGCAGTTTTAAAATGCAAGTGATGCCAGACAGCACCTGAGGCCTGGGATACATAGGAAAGTTCATAAACTGGTTGAGTAGAACTAAAAATTCCTAATTTGGGACTTAGCACAGCTTACATCTCTTTACAAACTACAGAAGATGAAATTTTTATAAGAAAAATAAGGCTGATAAAATGGGTGGAACATTATACCTGTGAGATTAAAATCTTGTGTCTAGATAGAGTGTTTCTTGTGCAAGTAACACTCTTCCCTGGTAAATTCAAAGAGCTGGCAGTGTGTAACAGAATACATTGAAAACAGCTGGAATGATTTAGTCATCTCCTGCTATGAATGTGTCTGTTTTAATTTAATATTAATTTACAGACAAGCACATTTCCATATGAATTTGCTAACACATATCTCTACCAACCCACACCTTTACTAACCAATCTACATAAGATTTGTTAACATCAACTAAAGGGAATGAAGAAAGGGTTTTGTTCCAGTTTAACTAGGTAGAATTTGGAGAAAATTACAGCTGTAGTCAGACTTGGTACGGACCTGACTGACTTGCTTGGTATTTCTCTAATCTGGATTTTTAGTTTGTTTTTTTTCAGTTTTGTAGCAACTTCCAGGTCAATTTCTTTTGGAGCAATGAATTTCCAGCAACATTTCAGAAATTAAAGCTTGCTCTTTTCCTAATTTTTACTGAATCCCACACTAAATAGGCTGACTGTGCTGTATTCAGTACTGTTAGGTTTGTTATGTTTTTTTAAAGATCTGCTCATTTACAAGACTTAAGCAGAATATCAGCTTATACCTGATTTCTCAATGTGCTAAAAAGGCCTATTTCCAACTGATACTTTAGACTTTTAGGATTTTGAAGTTATCAAAGTGCATAGATTTCCACTGCACAGCTCAAAAATTTTGGCATCTCATTCAGGGTCCCTAGTGCACCATCCTCTGCTAGAAAGTACCAATTAGAATGGCATCAAGAACTGCAAATTGGTTCTTGCTCTGTACCTCTAGATCAAATCTCAAAGCAGAAGGTCTTTTCTCTCTGCAGACCAGGTTTAGACATGTTTTGTATTATTACAAGCCAACACACACACTTCTGTCCTCAATGACCCCTTCAGTCAGCAATTTGGTACTTACCATTCTGGGGACTCTGAGCTTTTATCTCATTGAAACCCAAGAGGCTGGAAAGCTCCTCATCATACCAGACAAGCAGTTCCTCATTTTTACTGATTTTCCTGGTGGAGCGATAGTATAACTGACTGTTTTCTAAGTAAGCTTCCAAGTTCTGCTCCTTGCTATTGGCAGCTGCTTGTACAAGTCTCATCCAAGGCAGTCCTGTGGGACTGTGCACAGATGTAACATCCACCTGTGAGGCAGGACACAAAGAAGGGAAGTTACAGGTCTTGAGGCCGAAGATTTTCATCCAATCCAAGAACAAAACCTATTTTCTGCCTCTCACCGAGCTCATAGGACAAAGCTGTGAGCCCAATACACCTGCCAGGGTCACCAAATCTAAAGGCATCACAGGGAGAGGGCTTCCCCAGTGTGGGGGCTGAGAGCTCTGGGAATACAGCTGTGTGGAGGGAGGAGGAGACACCAGTGCTCATGTGTAACCTCCCATGGCAAAGCAGAGCCTGGTATGTTGGTCAGTCCCTGGCCCTGTCCTGCACAGACCATCCCATGGGGTGTGGATCACTGAGGTACATGAGGTGTGATCCTCTCTAAGAAACGGCCTCAGTCCTTGGGATATGAAAATGGGATATGAGTCAGGAGAGGTGCCAGTGCTGTCACTTGGGGACTGAGAGATGTGCAGACCCCTGGATCAGTGCAGTGGAAACTGTGGGACAACTCAGGACAGTTGCATGTGGAGTGTTTCACAGACATAAGAGGATATTGATGGGAGGTGTAAGAAAAATCATGGTTATTTGATTCAATACCCCAAGTAAACATCTGCATATCTGTTTGGCTAGATCACAAAAAATACAGATTTTAATATATACAACTAAAAAGCACTTACATGATCTCTTTCCTTTTTCATAAATAAAATTATGTATGCTTTCTTTACCTTTGCTAGATTAATTAAATTAATTGCAAGGTGTCTAAACAGATAAACCTCATCAGATCAATACTTTTTGTTAAATAATTTCTGAGAGTTGCAAGAGGTTGATTTACTTTCAATTTGTGTTGCATGCAGATATACCAAATTCAGTTTAAAAATATTTTTCGGATTGTAAGGTTAGGCACTATAAACTATAAAAAATAATATTGAGTCTATTGCTCAAATTTAATTTCCATTCTGTCTGTATATTACAGCATAATCCTAAATCACATAAAATTTTTACTCCACAGATCTCCTGAGTCATTTAGTCACAGGTTGACAATGAAATAATGTAAGTACAAAACATGTGGCATTGTCTTCCTCACTCAGTGTGTGATTCCAATCTTAGTTATTTTATTACACTGGATAGGGAATGATTTATTTCTTTATGTGTTATTTCTTGTTGTTTACCACAGCAGATCTGTGCCCTCTGCAACATTTGAAAGATGGGGAAGATTTTCATAGCTTGAGGGCTAAAACACAGGTTGATCAAGGGCAACATTTATATGCATAAAAACGAATTTTTGAAGCACTAAGTCATTGTTTAGAAAGGAAGAAGTTTGCAAATGAAAAATGTCTAATGACAAGTATGATCTAAATTTCACCCCAAGCAATGTATAGCTCTTTGTTTTCCACTAATTGCAGGGCAGCCATTCATTGGTGTTTGGTACCAGCAACAATATTTTGGCTAATTATTTCTCTGGTTTTTTTTACTGACTATTACTCACCCTAAAAAGTTTGATCACATTAGTAGCTTGGATACAAGAATGAAACATTAAGAGACCATTAGGATAAGAGTTACTTAGTGAAAGAGAGAAAATAAATTAGCATGCCCTGAAACTGGGTCTCTCTAAATGCCATGGTAATTAACAATGATTGAGAAATACAAGTGCCTGACAGGAACACAAGCACACCCACCCACACACAGTGGCTGTAACTAATAGCTATGACAGAGGCTGTCATATTCTAGTTGCTGTGTTTCAGAAATACCAAGCAGCCACCCAGTGCTCTAAGCAAAGTCAAAGGGAGCACAGCTGCACCAGGAACCAGGACTCCAAGGAAAGAGCTCAGTGAGCTTCAAGTAGGTGAGGAGGAATACCAGAGGAAAGACAAGATCTGGGTGCTGCCAACTAGAAGCGTGAACCAGCTTTAGTTTTTTCCATGTGCTTAGAGACACTATAAACCTGGCAAACCCACCCTCTCCTGGGGATGTCAATCCCACAGATGGATCCTCTGCACCCATACATGAGGTAAGGCCTTCACAGCCCAGCATTTCAGTCATAGCTGAGCTAAGGAGGAACGGGGCTCCCTTGGGAGATGCTGGAAGAGAGAAAATAAGGCTCTTCCTTGAAACCCCCAAGAAGCTGTAAGGGGCAGAGAAATTAGCTGGAAAGAACTACCTGTGCCAATGGCTGCCAAGGTGTCTTCTTTGCCCAAGTGTACAAACTGGGCCAAGGAGCTCAAATTAAGGTCTCTAATAAAATGAAGAAAAAAATTTATGAAGTTCCTCTTTGGTCTAAACAAAAAAGCCCAGGATGAAGAAACCCTTGCTAGAAATAATATTCCCCAAAGTCTCGCAGGAGTGCTGATGAACTATGATAAACAGAAACCTCAGTTGCAATGAATCCAGCCTGCCAAATCATTCCTGTGTGTTTTCTGTTTGTACTATACCCAGCAGAGAAAAACCTATTTCTTGTTTTGCACTTCAGGGGATGATGACAACATAGCATCATGATTGAATTTTTAATTAATTACTACACATAGTTAGGAGCCTAATGGTAGTCCCTGATTTCTGGAAGGTTTACTTTTGAGTACTTAACAGGATATGGGACTACTGATTGCATCTGAAACAGCTACTTGCACAGAATTTCATGTATTTACTGCCAAAAGACAGAGATCTGAGCCAACTCAGGCATCCAATTTCATTGCTGCATAGCAATTACTTAGCTCAAGTGTAGAAAAACACTAAAGCCATCCCTCTAGAGGGCTCTTCCAATGTAGAAAACCTTTGAGGCTCTCTCTACAGTAATTCAAATCTCCCAGGAGAAATACAGAGATATTCCAAAAATAAAGTCTTATTTCAGGGCAGTCTCTCTCCAAAGTTTGTTGGTCTCCTGGAGTACTGATAACACTGTCCAAGAAAGCAAACTTGTGCCAGAGACTCAAACAGTCAAGGGTTTATAAAACAGATAAACCGTGAAGCCTCTTCTTTTCTCTCTTAATTTGTTTAAAGCAGAAGTGTAGAACAGGCTATCTCCCAACAACTGTATATTCCATATCACTCATATGCCTCCCTCCTCCAGAGCACAGAAATCTCAGGCAAACCTGGATCTTTCCCAGATGCATCCATGCCATAGAATGGGGGAAACTGGCTTTCCTCACACTGTAAAACACCTGTCTTCATTTAGACCAACAGTGCCTGAAAGGCACTCCAAGCCCCAGAAAGCCAGGGTAAGTGGTCAGCATGACAAACTCTGGCTATGCAACAAAAGGAAAACTGGGGAACTAGAGCTTGAGAGTTAATAGCCCATTACAATCTTGGGGTTTCTGCCTTCCCTACAGTGATTGAAAAGTGCAGCTGCAACACAGAAAGATCTAAGGTAACTTTAAGAGGTCATGTACTAATAGCAATGAAGTTGTGGCTGCCCAAAGGGTATTGGGCTGGTTGCCTGAGTGCCATTGTGGTTTCACTTCTAAGGATAACTGAACACACTGGAGTAGCAGCTACCTAGATCTGTAAATAAATGTTGTGATTGTTACCACCTGCACGAATCAGTGCAATGCCACAGTCTTCCCCCTCTGTTCTCACGGGGCTGTCAAACCTCCTGATAAACCTCCTTTGTCCTGACAAAACCTGAACTAGAGGTTACTAAACTATTTGTCCCTCTTCCCTCCTATTTCAAGTCAGATCTGAATCAGGTCATCAATCATCAGCATAGAAGTGGGACTTTGTATTCTTCCTGCAAAGGAAACAGTTTTCCTTAGGTCCTTCCAGTCTACAGCTCATAAATCAGAAATGCACTGGCTCTCTCTCTTTGAAGGAACTGTTACTTGTGCTGAACAAAACAAAAACCTACCTCTTGCAAAGTTACCTTCTCAGGGATGGTATAACTCTTTTTGGTAGGTCTAACATTAAACATTCATATTTTTCTCATACCTTAAATACATAGTGGACGTTCCGTCTATCGGAACACTTGAGAGCAATGAAAGCTACAGTGTCCAGCAGTGTGTTCTGCAGCATGCATGGTCCAAAAACAACTTCTTCAGGGATGTCTTGTGTGGTATGAACAGTAGCCAGTATGTCTGGAAAATGGTGATGCAGAAGTTTGTTGTCACTTGCCCAAAGGAATTTAGGCAAAGATGTTAGTTCCATTATAAACCTGTAAAAAACAAAAGAAATCACACTTGGCATAGAGATGGAAGTAGAAGGTGGCATCACTACTTGAAATATGAAGATTCCCAGGAGCTGTAGGTGAACTGTAAGAGTATGCCAGGACATTGTTGGCTATTACAGAGTTTACAGCTCTATTAACGTCCAGTTCAGAATGAGAAAGATTACTTTGCACTAAACCAAAATCTTAGGTTTGTAAACAAGTGAATTACTCTTCCTGGAATAGACAGACAGTCCAAGAGTTCAACTGCTGCTCTCTACAGACAGGACTAAGTAGATTTGGGAACAATAAGCAAAATTTTTCGTGAGTAGAACTCAGCATATTCTTAAGCCTATTCTCAGATATTCTTATTATTAATAGTTTGTAGAAATGTGAAGAAAAGTAGAGAAAGAGAACACCAACAAAATAAAGCAAGACTTTTTTGAAATACATTTTGTAAAATTGTGCTTTTATTACCTGAGTACAACATCAGACTAGTTTCTGGTTAAGCTGCTACAAAATCAGGAATAACCTGAATCCTGAGTCTCTCCAACCAGAATGGACAAAATCTGTGGAAATTCCTGAAAAGAATAATTATTATCCCACCTCAAAGTATATGTTATTAGGTGTTATTGAGAAAATCAAATCAGATTATGATTCTTTGCATAGTGATACTCCTAGCACAATGTTAGTTGAGATTCCTGTCTTAGAGGATAAACTTTCCAGCCCTGAATGTAGAATAATATATTTGTCATTGCAAATGCAACTTCTGCATTGTAAGCCACAATCTGAGATTGTATGCAGCAAGGAGAAGACAGGCTTGAGTTATTTGTCATTCTAAGCCTCTCTAGGTTTCTAATAAAGATATTGCCATCTCCAGCTTCCAGCTGGAGGTCATGGAAAACCCCTCATTTGCACCATCAAGAGCTGGATCAGGTCCATTAGGCAGAGAAAATTAAAGAGAACAGCAACAAGCCCTGAAGAGGCCTTAGCCTAATAAATACTGAGATAGAAGTGCTGAAGATCCTGTCTAATCTTTCTCACTCTCTGCCAACAGAATTGATTTGTTACTCACTGACTCATGACTTAAACTGAAGTGGTATAAAGTGCTCAGGAGAGTTGCACCGATTTAACTAAATCAATTTCTAAATCAATGTAGTTAATTCAGTATAATTTATTCCTTGTAGGCAAGGTCTAAGACCCTAACTTAAAAATATTAAAATGCATGGTCAGATATTCAGTATGTAGTAAGCATCAGAAGGATGAAGGCCGAGACTAGATAAGGAAGGGAAAGAGTGGGATAACAGACATCCTTTATCCAGCCTCAAGCACCCCTTGAACTCAATATGACATTCAAGTTTCTAATTGACTTGCTAACTTAATATGTGATCAGACAAAAAATCCCCCAAACCTACATGTGTTAAGTCTCAAAGCGCCACCCTGGCAGCTGTGGAATTTGAGCCTTGCATGGAAGGGTCACTTTTGTGAAGGATGTGCTGTGGTTGCACAGCAGATGGGACAGCTACCGTCAGCCTCCCACCGAAAGGTTTGGGCACAGGAAGAGCCAGAGCCATCTTTTCCAATCATTTGGCGAACGCACCATCTAGTGTCGCATGTCAGCATTACACAGTGACAAGGCGGAGCGGGACACGGCAGCGCCTGGTGCTGTCGGTGCGCTCCATCGCCGCAGCCGCTGAGCACCTGCGGGCAGCAATCGTTCCTCTCAGGAGTGGGGCATTCTCTCTGCACACTCTGCTCAAACAGCAGGTTAGCTGCCGCCCCTGGGTTTGATAGGGTCTGGTCAGGGTAATGTCAGGGAGAGAGAGTGATTTAAATCTACACCGTTGGCTTTTCACAGTGTTGGCTGAAGATGTGCTGCTGTTAGTTAGAGTGGAGAGTGGGGATACTCTGCAACATCATTAGAAGAAAAAGGGTGAATCTTTTTCTACAGTCTTGAGATATTATGAGAAAGCTCTTTCCTTTGCATCCACAAGATTTCAGCTTCTGTTACTAAGCCAAGTTCATCAGCTGAGGGATAACAGTAAGTAAACATGACTGTACTGGTTTCAAAAATGAGCTGCTACCTCTGCAAAAGGATGTGCTGCATCCTGTGGGTTTTCCAACCTGCCCTTGTTCAGGGGTCTCCATTCCAAAGTGCAGTACTGGAACAAGCCCTGCCCCCTGCACAGGTGAGGGGTGGTAGGGGGGTCTCTGGTAGCTGCTGCCCTTACCATGGAGAACTGAAATACTGGCTTCCTCAAAAGTAAAGACTGAAGCATAAGACATGACTTGAGAGAAAAGACTTTAACTGATTTGCTTTCTCAGCTCTCTGATGGAGCAAAGGAAATCAAACAGATGAGCTGAAGGAAGGTCAAAGGACCATGGACAACAGGAAAAAGAGGTGATAACAAGATCCAAATAATAAAGATCTACAAAAGCATCATAGGCATCACTGTAATATTATGGCTGGATTGTGCAACTCGGAAGCTGTAGCATGAAAGAAGGTATCCCCAGACAACATAGGCAATGCATTTTTACATGGAAGACTTATAAAAATTACTTTCCAAATGACTTTTCAATGGCTGCTGCTGTTAAATCCAGCTCTGTGGCACTTTTAAAGAAAGTTTACTAACATAGATTTTACCTTTACTAACATAGATTTTACCTTTTACGAGTCTGAAGATGGTGGTGTCTGGAGAATGCACACAGAGGTGCCTTTTCAGCAGAGCACAGGAAAGCTCAGCAGTATTCCAAGCCTAAATCCACATAGTGCTCTTCTCCCAGTAAGTCCATTCAAATACTCACTGACACTGTACAGAAGAAAATCTCTACAGCCTGGGCATGATGTTGCCAGGGGCCCCAGCCAGCTCTGCCTTTCTCAGTCCTGCCTCCACTCATAGCAAACCCAGAGATAGCCAAGGAACAGCTGTGTGCACAGTCAGGTCCAAGTGCTGCCAGAGGGCATCTGCTGGATTTTCACAGGGTCAGCAGGAGTGTGACTACACTGTGGCACCTGTCAGTGCAGAGGTGGCTGTATAATAGTCAGTGCATACCTCATACCTCAAAACCACCATCAGAGATCTCAGAACTGCAGAAATAATGTAGCAGCACCTACAACACTCAAAATACACAGCAGAAATTAGCTAGGGATAAAAAAGATCATGTGTAAGTAGGCCAGAATATAAATCTGAAAAATATGAAATATCCCTCAATTTACATGAAAGTTTGAACCTCTATATGTTTTTCATCTGGTTATAATCTAAAGCAAAAATTTCAGCCACAGTCAAGATGCTTGAGAGCTTTTAAATAAAATCTCCCTTAAGTTTTCTGGAAATTCAGACTTAAGACTGAATGAGAATTTTACACCAAACCATGAATCCAGTACTTGAGCTCTTGGTTAATAATAAAATCTGGTTTCAATGCAAATCTCACACTTTTGCCAACAGTCTTCATAGTTAAAGGAAATTCATTAAGAACCTACAAATGGAGTCATAATGAGAAATGGAGAAGACATACTAGAATGCCTGCCATTTTAGTTTGACAGGCTGAAGTAGGTAAATCACACACATTCTTCCCAGTGAGTGAAGAAGAGAGAAAATTCTCATAACAGAGAATTCCCCATGATTTCACCAAACTGACTACTCTTAATGTCATTGATTTCCACATTTTGACTACCTCCTTTAGTGAGCAATAAATCTGCTCTGCCTTCATTTCTTAAAGATTCAGTAACTGTTGTACATATGACTTCATTCCCTCTTCCTCTATATGTAGCAAATTTTACAGAACTCTACCATAATCCTCATTGTGAAGGTCAGATCTTCAGCTCTACATCATGCAGGAAATTATATGCTTGCCTCAAACTGCCACTGCTTCCCATGATCCCTCTCAGACAACATGATTTTGCTGTTCCCACTCAGGCTCTGCATAAGCAGTTCCTATCCCTCTGGGATCACTCACAGACATCTCTGAGAGGCTGAAATAAAATAAATATTTATAGTGCTTTAGTAGCACATTAGACTCAGACCACCTGTTAGACACTGGGTACTCTCCATATCCTATCTGTCACAGATGTGAATTCTTCATATGGATGAGTTTAAGGATTTGCTGTTTAATGGACTCTTCATCCCCCAGAGAGTATCTGATACACATATACCATGTCCCTGAGTGATGGATTTTGCATCTTGATTTCTGAGAAGTGTGACAGATCTGTCAAAGAATGAGGACCTATGGGCAGGCAACTTCCTATGGATTATGCAATTCTGGATGCTCCATCAAAAAGCACATGAAATAGACGAAGGTCACAGCACATGCTCCCAGCCTGCTTGCCTTCAGAGCAGCACACAAATTGCTGGCCAACTTTTGGCTTCCTGAGTGTTCTTCCAAGCTGGAACTCTAAAGACAGCCTTCTCCTAGTTTCTCCCCATTTGCTAGCACTTGTATACCATCCCATTAACTAATCAGGGTTACAACTTCTGCCTTCCTGAAATATGTATACAAGCTCCTGTATCTCATGAGAAAAACATGTTACCAGAGAGGAAAATAAAGGAATTTTCAGATTCCTGGTTTTCTACTGCATGGCCTTCAGATGTCACTGCAAGCTCTTCTAAGAAATGCCCAGTATTTCCCAAATGTAGAAACACTGATTTGAGCAAGGACTCCCCTGCATTCTATTTTCAGAGGACTTGACCCAATTCTCCTTGCCACAGCAACCCCACTGAACTGTGGCATCATTTGGAGCTTCTTAGTGGCCATAAAGGCACTGGTAGCCCTGTATTAATATTATGTATGCAAATGGGAAGGAAACAATTTAATCACATTTGCAAGGGGGGAACTGTTCCAGCCAGAACTTATTTAGCTAGTTCAGCTCTTCACAATCAAAACCAGAAGCAGATAATAAAAACTTTCTCTAAAATTAATTTGGTTTCTTAAATTGTCATTAGATACTTCTATTTCACCTTTACTTCCATTTTAACTGTAGGTTACTTTGCATACACTTATTTCACTTTCAAAGCAATTACCATAGTTGAAAAAAAAAAAAAAATGGCATAGAAGTTACTCTTAAAAAAATAATTGAAAGTATTTGATCCTGGAAAGCATCATCCCAATCATTTCTGTATCTACTCCAGACTTTCTCCAGAGCAGAGGTTAATGTAAACACTATAGCTCTGCATTTCCCATGTCAACAAAGCTGAAAGAAAAAAATAAACAGAAATATTGAATACTGGAGCCATCATTTCCTTCACCTTTTAACTTACTCCTTTCTGCTCCAAAGTGTGAAGGCATTTTCCCTGAAGCACATAACCTGTGACCGTGCCAGTGCAGTCCTGTGGCTGCTGCCAAAACTGCCTTTGATTTCAGCAGCAGGTCTGTTGGTCTGAGGAATCCACGATCAGACACGCAGTGTCACACACAATAAACTACAGATAATAAAGGAATTGAGCTGATGCAGACAGAGTGGTTCTGTCTGCTGCATTTATTATTTTCTGTTGTTATATGGAACTGAGGATTCTTAACACATGAAGGAAATTTCAAGGAAATATGAAATAGAAAAGTGAGAAAATCTATTAATGGGTTTTATACAATTGCTTTTCTTCCGTGCCAGTTTTCTTCTCCCTTTATTTAAGTTGTGAACTGCAAAAAAGAAATATCAAAACTAAAACTTGAAGGAAACTGTCAGGAAATCAAATAAAATAAAGGAGAATTCTTGTTTTAAAAAACAATCCTTGAACCCACAAACTAAATCCTGAAACTAAAGCCTGTTTCCTAAATTCAATCACAAGCTGAGAAGTCCTTTAAAAGCATGAAAAATCTGAACAAGTAATTTATTTTAGCTTGCAGCTTCTGCAAGACAAGTGTGCTTCAGCTAGGGTGCAAGTCAGGTCTTTGTGAGTGTTAAATGATTTCTTTGCACCTTCACTCCTGAAGTGCAAATGAAGAAAATTGTCCAAAACCACTTGAAGATACGGCCATGTGTTGCCATTCCCAGCCTTTCTGGGATGAACAAAGACATCTGGGGGCTTGCTGCACTTCAGACAAATATTATACCCCTAGCAGAGTATGCAAAGGTCTTGGATCACCTTGGAAAGGAAAGGATTTCTCTGGATTTTACTAAAAACTACTCATATGTTACTCATTTCCCAGTCTCAGGTTTAACAACCTGTCCATCTTTGAGATGGAGGTAAGGCAATACACACTGAATTTCTGAGCTTTAACTATGCTCTTTCATATTCCCATTTTTACTGGTCACAAATTTGGATCCCAGCAGTGATCCTGCAGAGAAGCAAGAGGGTGGCTGATCCAGAGGCCCCTTTCCTGCCAGTCACATCCATATCACATCCGTGTCACATCCATGCATTAAGAACAGCCCAATTAGCACTGATGAGATAAATGAGAGAACGATAATAAAAACTGTGGAGACTGGATTTTTTTTTTTTTTTTTTCAGTCCAGAGCTACAGCTGGGGCTTATTTTGGGTACCTTTCTTCTCAGTTCCTCACAGCTCTCGATGTACTGTTCATCTAACATACCCCCTGTTCTCCTGGCATGATTCAGTCATGCTTGCCTAAGGTGCTTACCTGAGCTAGGCATCTGGGAAGAAGCACAAGGAAATACAATTCTGCATCAAGGAGGAATTTGTTGACTGCAGAGATGAAAATCTAAAGAGTGGAATAAAACTGGGACTGAACTAGCCTGATGCACGGAAATGGTCTTCCCTTGGCATTCCAGGCTTCCCCAGCTTCTTTCATCATTCTCTGCACACCAGCTGCACAATTCTAATCTGACAAGTATCTAAAAATAATGAGTAGAAATAGGGAAACTCACTGCCTGGATTCCTCTGGAATGATCAAGAGACAGCTCGAGGTGTGGAGCTTGGTGTCCAGTTTGAGCTTTCAGAAACTGGGCCCTTATGGAGGTTTTATTGTGAAATAGAAACCTTAAAGTTTATGGGGTGCTTACTACTTTGTTATTGTATCATCATGATACCTTCAGGGAGAAGTTCTCCAGTTTTTACTATTTTAAGGCTCTGTGGTCTTCAGATTGTTTTCCATCATCTGAAATCCCCAGCACATGCAATGTATGCTGACAGCTTTTGATGAACCATCATTATATCTTGGCTGGATACCCAGCCTAGTGAATCATGAAACTGCCAAATCTTTTTATTATGAACAATCTCTCAAACTTCAGTGGGAATAATGAAGAACACAGAGCTAAAATCCCTGCTTGGAAATTAACAAATACCTCAAGCTGCACATTTGCTTTCAACAAGTCTTGTGACATACAGGAACCATTTGGAAGTGGGAACTAAAAGAAAAGTTTTTGGGTTTCTTCTATTTTCTCTGAGAATAGGGAAGTTGGAGTGGCCTCTCTCCTGATTCATGGTAGCTGCCATACATATATGTAGACCTCCCTCTCCAAAGCAGATGAAGATTACGTCATGTCTTCAAGACCACCACAAGGATGCAATTTCCAGTTTTTACCTGATGTCCAGAAACAAAATGCCTGGGCTTGAGCATCACATCTAGTTTGATGAGAAAATAACTGAGCTTTAAACAAGTCCCAGCAGAGTCACATACTCTCACCCCACTGGCTGTCAAATGGCAGCCCAGCACCAAACTTCCCTATGTTTTTTGGAATTTCCACATTGAACTCCTATCTGCTTCCACTCTCTCCCACGGCTGGAAGTGTGGTAGGTAGGAAAGGAATGGGCTATCCCACACAGCTGGAAAGCCTGCTTAATATTCCCTTGTTGGGATGTGTGGTGCAACAGCATCTGCACAACTTCACATGAAGCTTTCCTGGGTTTAGCTGGAGGTTTTGAATTTTGTGGAACATAAAAAACAGGGCTACTGTTCCATCCCTTCCAGAGCTCGACTACAGGAACTGCAGTGGAGGCACTGGGAGAACTCTTGGTATTTTAAACTGGACAATAAGCAACAGTAATACCATGCTGCATCTTTTGGAAAGGATGAAGTACACTTATTTTCTGCAATCACAGTGGTTCAAACAGACTGGGTCTAGGAATTTGGCTTCACATGATGCATAAAATGTCAATATTCCTTTCCAGCTGGGTTGGTCCCAATGACAGAATGAATGCTTCTGTCTGGCACTCAGTCTGATCTAATGCACCCTGTTGGATGGTACTGGGTTGAACAAGTCACTCATAAATCAGACAACCCACCTGTGCATAAAGAGGAGATGACTACAGCTCTGTAGTCTACTGGTTTTTCAAAGACTTTATTTTCATATGAAGGGCTGACTCTTCACTGGCTTACAGCTGTTCTACTTAATGAAGCAGTGCATTTATCCACCACTTCACTCCTGTGGTTTCAAGGCCAAAGACCTAAAAAACAGGGTTTCTGTTGGGTAAAGGAATAAACTGTCTTTCTGTAGGATAAAGGGAGCATGTTTTAATTCTTCAGCCAGGAATGAGTATTATCAGCCTGTAAATGTTATGAATACATAATTCAATTGCTTTAACAGCCGTACACTGTATGGATACATTTCAGATCAGAGCTCACAGTATTTCATATTCCAGGCCTGAATTGTGCTGGTGGTCACCTCAGAGACTTGGTCTGGTTTTGCACCTGCTGCTCTGGCATTGTTCACCATTCAGCAATTGACATAAGGCTCCAAAACATCATGGGAAGTTTGAATTTTACAGGGACATCCAAAAAGAACAGAAAGCAAATGTTATTCCACAAGAGGGGGAACAAAGAAGGCAGCTATTCATCTGTCACACAGTGTAAGAAAGTTACTTGTCACACAGATGTGTGCACCTCCTTTCAGCAAAATCCTCAATTCACATGAACAGCAGCCCTGACCACAGCAATCTGTGCTAGCACATTTGTTCTCACAGAGATCTGTGCAGTTGTTCCTTCACCCAGGCATTCATGCACACAAAACCACCATTCCCTGTATGTAGCCACAGAAAATGGAGAAACAACAGCCAACCAAACATGGTCCAAACTCAAACAGCATGAATCAAACACAAACAGACTGAACCAAACACAAACAGACTGAACCAAAATGTTTAACTTGTGAAAACAGCTATAAATATTTGTCTTCCCTCTTCATACAATTCACACTTATGTCTCTTTTTCAGAAATTTTTAAAGTTACATTATCTGGTTGAATTTAAAGATATATTAAGATATGCTCCTATTTAAGAGTCCTGCTATTGATTTTGGCAGCTTTAAAAAAAACAAGTAGTATCTGCTCAAATGTTTCTTTCTAATAGAAAAGCATATACATGTGCTGTGTAAGCACATACTTAAAGATGAAAATATATATACATACATGCATTCACAACTGTACATATAGCCATACATACACCTGTTTATTTTTTGTGATTTTGCATGTTCATCATTTATATTTAACAAAGATCCGTTACTTCCACATGAATGATGCTGAAGATTTCTTCAACAGTACTAAGTGGCATTAACTTGCATTAATCTTATTTACATTTGTGCTAAACTTACTACATGATGTCAACTCCAATAAGAGCAAGTGACAGAACTGAACGAATATTCAAGGTGAAATTGAGGAAGCAACATAAATAAGTTATTTTTTGCTACAATGAAGCCAAGAAACCTTTTAATTGAAAGCGTTTTTGTAAATTTAAATAGGTCTTACCTAAAATAGTTTGTTTTCCAACAAAATACTTTGTTCTTTGACCTGGTGTATATCAATAGCAATTGCAGGTAACATAAGACTGTGCTGCAGGAAAATTATATTAACAGAATCACAGCATTAGAGACATGGGAATATTCATCTGTTAAATACTAGGATTTAGCCAACTAATTTCTTTTGCAAAATCTTTGGTACACTCTGTAATTCTTACACATAATCTAATTTTGTACTTTCTCATCTGGTTATATGACTGTTCAGCTAACAGGATCTAAATATTTTGACTTTACATTAGTATTTCTATGGCTACAAAACTATTTTCTCTATAAAATGATATCTCTACAGAGTTTTGTAAGGCAGCTCTACTTTTCTTTGAAATACTGGAAAATGGTTAAATAAATAAAAAAAATTGCATTCTCAGAGGACAGCTCATGCTTTGGTGTAGTTTCATAGATCAAAGAACATAAATTTAATCACCCTATTGCCAAAAGAATGTCCTATATTCCTCTCTCTAGTAACAATCATACTTAATATATGCTGTCATATAGCTGTCAGTTGTTACATTTTGCATTTTCAAAAGCCAAAAATAAGGAAAAATTCCTGAGACATAAATTATTATTAAATTCTGAATTTCATGCATGATTGCAACTGCTTTTTATTTGAAAGCAACTATACTAAAAGTACCAAATTATTTAAAAAGCTTACCTTCCATCAATTTTCTACTGACATTTTTTTAACTAGTAGCTGTCAGTTCTCAGAAAAACGTCATTAAAATGCTTCAAACATTTTCAGTGGCCTGAATTCTTACAGAAACCTTTTAATGTAAAGATTTGCAAATTTAAAGATCAATGTGATATTTTAAAGTGAAAGCAACAGCAGCTCCTAACAAGTAAGAAATTTCTATATGGATATCTATATGCTTCTATGGATATCTATATGATAGCCATGATATAAGGATTACATACAAACAGAGAATAACAGCCTGAGCTATTCCAAAAAAACTTCTCCAATTTCATAAAAGCAATTAGACCCTAAGTAAGTACCTAAAACAGCCACGATGCTGTGTCACCTGTCGAAGTTGGAGGATGAGGAGAGCTGTAACCCATAAAAAGAGCAACTGATGCTCGAGAGCCGGGAGGGAGGAACAGGGCTGCTGCTGCCGGCGGGGCTGCCGGGGACCCGCCTGCCGTCCGCCCGGGCATCGCCCCGCCAGCGCCAGCGGCAGCGGCAGCCGGGCCCGGCACCCGCCGCTCGGGGCCCCTCGCTGCCGCACGGAGCGGGCTGTGGCACGGCCAGGGCTGGGCACAGGGCAGCAAGGGACACCGCCGTGCCCTCACCTGCTGCCCGGACACTCCCGGCAGGTCCCGGCCGTGCGCCTCAGGGACGGCAGTGCCCGGGCCCCTCAGGGACCCCTCAGCCCCGGCCCGGCAGCGCAGCGCCCCGCGGCTCGGGAGCACAGCCCGGGCGGGACGGACCGTGCCGCTCCGCTTGGCCCCGAGACCCCCGCCCGGCCCCGCTCACCTGGGGTCCCGCTGCAGCTCCCCGCCGACGGGGGATCTGCCCCGCCGCGCCCCTTCCCGCTCCCAGGATCCCGCTGCGGACAAGTGCCCGCGGAGCCCTCACCTTAGCTCACCTCAGCTCACCCCAGCGCCGGGGCAGCCCGGCCCCCCAGAGCCGCGCCGCAGCCCCGCCGCCGCACCGCCCCGGCTCGCCGGCACCCTCCTCCCCGCCGCGCTCCCCGCCCAGAGCAGACCCCGGGAAACGCCTACCGCAGCTCCTGCCCCCGACCCCGCCGCCAGCAGAGCCACCGTGCCCCCCCGGCACCGCCGCCCCGCCCGCGGCCCGCAGCCCTTCCCCGGCAGGAGCCATCCCGCAGCGGCTGCGGACCGCAGCGCGGGCGAGCCGCAAGGTAAACGGGATTGCCCCTTGTACCATAAACCCGGGAGTTTCTTTTAAAGTTGGAGGGTGAAGACCACACACACGCGCGCACGCTAAAATAAACAAAACAAAACCATCTCCAAAGCCTCCTTCCCACTTGTCCTTTACATCATCTGATAACGCTTTTGAATAGGAGGCTCTTCTAGGAGCTGCAGGTATTGACAAGAGCGCTTAAAAAGAAAACTACTGCTTCATAGACAATACTCGCAGGATAAAAATTAGGACTTTGAGGTATGAAACGATTTGTGGCACAGCTGGTATGTAAAATAAAACCATCAAAATTCTTGTCATAATCAAATATACCCTAAATCTGGACTAGCGACATTGCTTTTGAAAGATGTCGTTCCATATAAATGCCTTTAACGCCTGGTAGAAAATTTTTATGAACATGTTGACAAATGAAATAACCCGGGTTATTTGATTAGTGTCCATGTAATCTGAATATGGGCTTGTATCAGGAAAAGAAACGTCAACCCTTTAATGCTTTTGAAAGGATGGATTTTCGCTGCAATTAAAGAGTAATCTTATACCAATAATGAGAGCGAACCACTCTCGCTGTGTTCTGTGATACAGGGATTATAGAGGATAAACTCAAGAATTCCTGTTCTCTTTTAAAATTCAACTCGGGCCGAAGGAACAGCATTGTTGAGAGCAGCGGGGGTTTTGGTAGCTGCCTATCCGCCCTGGAAGCTCCGCATCCATCCGCCCGCCCAGGAAAGGGTTTGCCGGTGGCATCTCCTAATACTACTTGGGAAACATCTGCCGGTTGGGATGCAGGTGTCAGGAAACTGGGATGGGCAATTCCCACTGCACTTCATATGGCAAGAGTTTATATTTTTTGCAGCCTTTAAGCAAATAGCGACAGAAGGTGTAAGAAGGGACAATTAGACGTGGTCTAATCTAATCTGCTTTATGGAGCTTGAAGCACTGTGAGACGGTGCGCTAAGGTAACCTGTGCCACAGGGAGGGTGAGATCTGCACCTTACGGTCAGTTCTGCTGATGCTTGGTGTGATTTTCCTTCGAGCAAGACCCGATCAAATGAGTCCGAGTGCCCGGGTCACCGGCCCTGCCCTCCCGCTCCCTCCTGACCCCACACAAATCTCGCTCGGGGAGGGGTGTGACAGCCACAGGAGGGACTCAGACCGGTCGGAAAACCTGTTTTGTTTAAAACAGAAAGCTCCGGATCGCAAGCCCCCTCCGCCCGGTCCTCCTCTCAAGGGCTGGAGGAGCAGGGAAGGGGCGCTAGCAAAGGCGCAGCCCCACATTCCCCAGGGTGTTTCTGCCCAGCACTGACCATGGCAGAACTCAGCCGCGCCCTCGCTTTTGCATACGCCCACCTAACCTTAAAGCATGCCCCCTCACCGGGCCCTTTGGAGGAGGCTGATGAGCACGCCATCTCTCTTTGCAGTATCAGAGGATATGTTAGAGCTCATAGAAGGGCAGTGCACGTTATCGAAAAACAGTGATTTTTTTTTTTTTTTTTTTTTTTTTCGGCAGTGCCTTGATTTGCTTTGGAGATTCCCTTGAAGTCTGCCGCGTTACTTTACGACACAATTTGATATTCACGAGGCACCTAGGGAATCTGACGCTATCAGCATTTTTATTCCGTTTTGAAAGGCAGTGTGTGCGGGGAAGGGCGGCTGCCTTGGGCAGGGGGTGGCGAGGGCTCCCGGGGACCCTCGGGCTGCGGACACTAGTGGGCAGCGGCGAGGCCGAAACCCGGCGGCGCGGGAGGAAGCGGGGGATTCCTGCTGCTCAGCAGCCGCTTGCTCATTTTTTGTGAATGTCGCCAGGGAGGATGTGGGTTTTTTCTATTTATCCATGATCTAAGTAATCGCTGGGTCTCAACTGGCCAGTGCTCAAAAAACCTTTCAAGTGGTGAGCGCAAGCAATGCATTCAGCTTTTAGATGTGTATAGTTAAACCAAGCAAGTGACTGAAAACCGGTGGACCCTCTAATCTTTTCTTGATAAGTCCCCGACCGCCGCCGCGGTTGGATGTGTCTGAACTTGGTCCAGCACAGAAACAGGCAACTGGAGATGCTTTCCCCGAAGGGCAAACTTTGTTTCAGACTCGCGGGCGGCAGCCTACACGGCACAAAGCACGCCAGGGCTGCCGGAGGGGCCGCGGGGTCGGACGGGGAGGGGGCTCTGTGCGGAGGGGCCACGCGTGTCCCCGCCGGACGCACAGGAAAAGGGCGCGCCAGCTGCGGCGAGCATCCATCCCACCGTTCCCTACGGAGCCCCAAAGGCAGGGTTCAGGGCAGAGCTGCCGTGTGCGATGGGGAGCAACACACACATCCCGCGGCCGAAGGGCAGCGGGCCGAGCCCGGCGGGGTGCGCCATACCCCTCTCGGGTACCACCTTTGTCGCGGGCAGGAGGTGTCGCTTTTTGCTGCTGGCATGTAGAAGCGGCTCCCGGCGAAACGCCGGATATTCGGAGGCTGTGCTCGGTGGGACAGCACACCATCACCCCACAGGGGATGGATTCCCTCCCCTTCGGTCGCGATGGGAGCCTCGCCCCGAGAGAGAAATGTCTAGCCCCAACTCTGTCATGCAACATGACTCTGCTAGCATCCCTCCCCGTGTCTCTTTCCATTAATTAGGGGCTGCAGAGAGCGTGGGGGAGGGGAAAGCGGCTGGAAGCCGCTAATTATTCAAACTTTGGAGACAGCGTCCAGATGAGCTGGGCAATCTCTTTAGGGCAGCGCTTTGTAACCTATGTGTATCAGGCGGGGAGTGATTATGCTACTGTGCAAAGCCTCCATTAAGAGATTTCATTTCATCATTACTCATCGCCTGCAGGATATGTTCAGACTCCAGTGTGAGTGAAGCAAGATTTCCACGAAGAGAAACAATTTGCTGTGGCACAAGAGGGCCGTGAAAACCTGCCCCTACCCCCGCCCCCAAGCAATAATCTTTTTAATTGCACTCAACTGCAAACAGATTTTTCTTAAGTGCCCCCTCGCTTTGTGCCCCCACCTCTGCTTTGTTACAGATTTTTGCCATAACGCCTGTCTCCCACGACAACTTCTTTCTGCCTTGGGCACTGCCACCCCTGAGCTCTAACCACCTCTGGGCTCCAGTCGCTCCCAGCCTGCGGGAGAGGCTGAGCAGGACGCGCAGCGATGCTCCGGAATGCGGCTGGGCTGTCCCGGCCCCCGGCCGGCTTCCCTGCCCGCCGGCGGCGGAGTGCCGTGCCGCGCTCCCGCTGTGCTGCCCCGAGGGCAGTCCGACAGGGCAGGAGGGAGGAACGCCCGCCCTGTGCCCCGGCGGCGCCGGGCACGGGTCCCTAACCTCGGTCCCTCGCTAGCAGCAGCCTTTGCCATCTCGGTATCCCGGAACAGGAAAGTCCCAGTTCAGCTTGCCCCCCATAAGATCCTGTCTCCCTCCTCCCGCTCCCCTCCCTCTGCCCCTTCCTGCCTTTGGGCCGTGCGAGGGGAGCCTCTTCTCTCCTTGCGGGACGGGGCTGAGGCTCTCGGGGCAGCCGCCGAGGCGGCAGGGAATGGGGACTGGGCTCTGGTCTCGCCTGGGCTGAGACCTCTGCCCGAAGCCAGCGCTCCGGCGCCCCGCGGGCAGGGCTGCCTTGAGCTCTCGGGGTTGAGCTGAGATCCTGAAGTTAGTTGGGTTTTTTTGTTGTTGTTGTTGTTTTTGGGGTTTATTTTTGTCTTATTTTGAGTTGATTTTTTTTTCCCTCTGCTCTCGGTGCTTCCGAAGTGCCTGTAAGATTTGCAGAGGGAGAGAGAGACTGGGGGAGGAGGAAGAATTAAGGAGAGGGAAAAGATGGCGAGTTGCTGGAGCAGTGCGGAGAGAGCGGCATTTTTGTGCTGCTTTTTGCTGGCAATGGGGAGCCTAATCTGCTGCGCCCGGCCGGAGGAGGAGGAAGAGCAAGAAGAGCAGCGCTCCTGTCACGGTGCCTTTGATCTCTACTTCGTCCTGGATAAGTAAGTGACAGTCGCATTTAAAAACGTTTATTCACCCTTCAGTGACTCCGTGCAGCAGTGGGGATGTTCTTTCTTTCTTTCTTTCTTTCTTTCTTTCTTTCTTTCTTTCTTTCTTTCTTTCTTTCTTTCTTTCTTTCTTTCTTTCTTTCTTTCTTTCTTTCTTTCTTTCTTCTTTCTTTCTTTCTTTCTTTCTTTCTTCTTCCTTCCTTCCTTCCTTCCTTCCTTCCTTCCTTCCTTCCTTCCTTCCTTCCTTCCTTCCTTCCTTCCTTCCTTCCTTCCTTCCTTCCTTCCTTCCTTCCTTCCTTCCTTCCTTCCTTCCTTCCTTCCTTCCTTCCTTCCTTCCTTCCTTCCTTCCTTCCTTCCTTCCTTCCCTTCCTTCCTTCCTTCCTTCCTTCCTTCCTTCCTTCCTTCCTTCCTTCCTTCCTTCCTTCCTTCCTTCCTTCCTTCCTTCCTTCCTTCCTTCCTTCCTTCCTTCCTTCCTTCCTTCCTTCCTTCCTTCCTTCCTTCCTTCCTTCCTTCCTTCCTTCCTTCCTTCCTTCCTTCCTTCCTTCCTTCCTTCCTTCCTTCCTTCCTTCCTTCCTTCCTTCCTTCCTTCCTTCCTTCCTTCCTTCCTTTCCCCTGTCTTCCCAGACGACTTCTCCTGATACCAAATGTGACGTGCAGAGCTTGTTCCTTATTTTTGGTCCCCAAAACTTGCACACTTCCCAAGTGGACCATTTAGGGGAGCAGTGTCCTTTATGCTGAATTAGTTGTGCATGCAAACCTGGGGAATTGGGTTGCTTTCAGGTTGTAGCATGTGGGGTGTGGGCTGAGAGTGTTGAATTTGAGGGGATGTTGGCCAGTGCCCCCATCATTCCTGGAGTTTTGTGTCACGACTTGGGCTGTGTGCAGAGATGTCACTTGTGGGACTTAGCAGTGCTAGGACCATGCAGACCTACCTAAAGTACCAGACTGCTTATATGGAGTGGTTTTATTTTTACAAGTTCGCTTAATAAGAACAAGGTTTTATAAAACCTATTTTTGCTCAGCTTCTTTGGAGTTTTCTAAACCTGTGTTTGAGTTGCATCTATTAAAATAGGTTGTAAAATACTTCTTTTTAATACAATATCAGCTGAATTCAGGTATGGTGGGGGGATATTATTGAGCTCGCATGTGTAGGCATGTTTTAGCAAGCACTAGCAAAGCAAGTGGTAAACTGGTGCACCCACAGGTGTTTCCAGAAGCCACAAATTTCTCTTTTTTTCTGGTGTACTGCTCTGGCTTGACAGAGGGTTGAACCAAGGGATTAACTCAAGGAGTAAATTGTTAGTGTCCCACTGAGTGATGGCTGTGTTATCTAATACGTCCTGGGTTACCTGTGTGACAGGGCATTATGAAAGATGGAAGACTTGTGATTCTTGCCCTGAGGCCAGGTATAAAATCAGCATTGTTCTATTTCCCAGCCGGGAGAATGGATCAATCCATAAGGCCCTCTGTAGAGCCTGCAAGAGGCAGAAAGTCACTATCACTCAAGATGAATATTTCATTAAATAGTGATTCTGGTTTTAGAGCAAAAGAAGCTGAAGATCAAAGGGATTCTGCCTTTCTAAAAGATACAGTAATGCACCATGTGGTCATTGGTTTGTTTTTCTTTTGCTTAGTACTTGTTCCTGAAGTAACCTTTGTGTCTGGAAAGGCCTCTGTGGGGGGCTAGTGTTATTTCTCAAATGAATTCCTGCCAGGCATCCTAGGAGTGACTGGCACTGTCATTATGCCCAGTTCCCACACTGAATTCCCTGTAACAATGAATGTTGGTGATTGCAGTATGGCTTCTCTGTCTTCTATAGTGCAGTTCCTTGTTACAGGGACATTGAGTACCCCTAGCAATCTCAACACTGTGCCCCTATGCTGCTTTTTATCTGTATTTCAGAAACCTCTTTATTGGCTGTGCTATTTCCATTCATGTTGTATTCAAGGAGATAAAAGCAGAGAAGAGAGCAATTTGCTCAGAGATAATGATCTTCAAACACTGGGAAGTTGATCATCTAAGCAAGTTCCTCTCTAGTACTCTGGACCTGAAATAATGTGTTTTCTTATTGCAAGCCACAGATCTTTCATTTTGTTTCAGATGCTGTCCATTCACTACAGTGGTCCACTGGAAACTGGATATGATCATGGTTGAAGCAATTGGGGCTCCAGTGGGAAAGTTCTCTTTAGCTTCAATTGCAAACTGAGTCTTTTAAGAGCTTTGAGAGTTATACCAAAGCATTCCCCTTTGGTAAAATCTTGTGTTAAGTGTTATTTGGGTCTCTGAGTAGTTTTAGAATCTGTCCCTGCTCGTACTAAGTCTGTAACAATGTGGCGGCAAAGCTGCTTTTGGTCTCAATGAGATTGCATTACAACCCATATGGGCAATATTAGAGTGCCAGATCTTGGGAGCCATAGGTCCCATGCTGGCTGAGGGTGTATTTATCCCAGCTGTATTCTGTGACATCTGGCACAACACAAGGAGCTTTATGGAGGCAGGGAGGACTGGTTCAGTGGGTCTTGGGACAGTTCATCAGGAAGGAGCTAGATAGTGTTAAGAATTCATTAGTGTTGAGGACAGTCAGGGTATTTCAGATAGGGAGAAGACAGGAAGCCAATCAGAAGCATCTGGTAAATCTGTAAATGCAGTGAACAATTCTTTTTAGTATTGGATCCATGCTGACATGTATCTGTGAAAAATTCCGTCTCTAATTTCAAGTGGGAGAAACCCCAGTAAAACCCAGCCATATGCACCACAAAGTATACCCCTATGGCTTGGGGTTTGCCTCCCTTTGTTGGTTCCCTGCCAGTCTGGAGTTAGATGCATTCAGTCTTCTTTAACACTGGGAATAAAATACTGGTTGTGTGAAAACACCAGTGACCCTGTAGTGAGCTGAATGACAGCTCCTGCCTCTAAAAGTCCGCCTGGCTGAACCACAATGACTTTAAGTCTGCTTTGCTTTGCTTCCCAGTAGAAAAATGTAATCACACATCAGTAGGAGGCAATCTGGAAGAAGACAACAAACCTTTCCCTTATGCAGCATGTGTTACTGCAATGACTTTATTGGGGCATGATTTTTCCTTTTCATTCTGCCAGGCAAAGACTGTGAGGATTTAATCCTGCAGGCAGCAACCATCAGATGGAAAAGATCATCTTCTGGTGAAGTTATTGGTATAATATATGTGCTGCCAATTTCAAAAAAAAAAAACCCAACAACTTGCTGTTTCCTTACAATTTTTCTCTGCCTGAAGTTGATTGCAGTCCTTCATGTTGACTCCGTAGGATAAGCAAGATCAGAGCAGTGCCACTAAATCTTAGATGCCTGAAAAAGTGGCATAATGAAAGGGAAAAGCAGCATGTGTGAGAGGGATTCCAGCCATCATCCTCGTTAGGATTGGCTGGCCGTGCCAGAGCTACATTAGGACTTCCTTGTCTCTGGGCATGCTTAAATGAGGAAATCTCTTGGAGCTGGGAGAACCGGGTATTTGCTGGCTGCAAAGGCAGCTGCCTAGAGTCTGCAGTCTTGCTCTGTCTCTGTCTTGTGCTTTATGAGTTGTGCAGGCCTGAGCTTGTTTAGAGGCATAGTGGAAAACTTTAAAGTATCATAATGAAGCGGCAAAAATTCTTCTGTTTGCAACTAAGTCACTCTCTGCATGAGGTAAGGCAGTAAGCTGGCACGCACACCCATCTCTCCCATGGCATGTAGTAAGACCAACTCACTTGTGATAGCAAAGTTCTCATTTTTACCTTTAAACAACATAAAAATCTCTTTAGCTTTTAAGCCAGACATAATGGATTGTTGAGTAGTTGTCACTTTCTTTGGTTGCTTCATTTGCTTAGGTTGTCCCAGTTCACAAAGAACTTGTTTCTGTCCCATCCCAAACTGTGGAGCACAGGCCCTGTTTGGGATTTGATTGCTTGACCATCAGGTCTTCTAGTGGCATACTTGTGCTCAAGAATGTAAATAACTCCCTTTCATCCTGCTTTGTTGTTAACATCCAGCTGTTGTTTGTAATCAAACTGAATTGCACTTGAAGAGAAGAAAGGATGACTGACCTCTAATGTTTCCTAATTATAACAGTGCCTGGTAACATCATTATGATTGCTTATTAATGCAACAAATAAAAACCTCTTTAAAGTGAGGACTTATACTTAGCATAAATATCTGCTCCTGGCAATGTTTGACATGATAGATCTGAGCTGCAGAGTTATCTGTGTTGTAATTCACATATGAAGCAATTTATTGATTATTTTTGACTGTCAGATAGACAAAAGTATTTTCTTATTTTTCCTATTTGGGATGTTTGCTAAATGTTGTCCAGATTTTGAGAAAAAATGACCTGTACAGAAAATATTTCCTTTTTCTACAGCACAGATCACAGCAGGCGAAATATATTGATAAAGTCTTGGCTGGTTTTATTGGGTTATAACTGATATGTTGGGGAGTTTGGCTTAACTGCATTTTCTTAAGTCCTCATCTTCCCCTTGAACTTCTGTATAGGCCCTCTTTGTCTCTCTGGGCCTGCACCAATATTGCCCTCCACATCAATTTCACTGTGTCTCCTGTGCTCCCAAGAGCATCCATGTCACCAGCGACTTTGGTAAAGACATCAGTACAATGTGCCCAGTCTCTTGCTTGTAATCCATTTTGCAGCTGCCTCTTTCGATTTGGTAAGCCTTGCTCCAGAGGTGAATGTCACTGGTGGGGAAGAGCACAACCTCTGATTAGGTGGGAATTAGCTACCCTGTTTAATATCCTTCCTGAGTTTGTTTTTTGAGCCTGTGTCACCCTTCTCAACTTGCCATTGAAAAGGCAGTGGGTGTGGGAAATGTCAGGAGGGAAACAGGTTGATCCTTCCTGATTTGCCAAAAGCTTTCAGAACAAAAGCATTTCAGGAGTTGCTATTTAAGATCACCTTCTAGAATTTTAAGACTACTGAAGGGAATTGCTGATCTCCATGTGTGTTTTGTTTCTTTTCACAATATACTATATTTAAAGCAACCAAAGAGCATTTGGTAAACACATTATTTGCCCTCCCCCCCCCCCCCCCCCCATGACTTTCTTGCTAATGAATTGAATGAATTTAGCACTCATGAATTACAAACACTACTGAGAGCAAATATTTTTTGCCTTAGGGTCTCACTGCAGCCTTGTGCTTCTTTTCCTGCCTCATGTAGTCCCAGCCTAAGACCATTAGGATGAAGTTCAACCTATGGGAACTTCCGCAGCTTCTCTGTCCAGGCTATCTGTTTCTCTAAGAATATCTACCTCTACTGTAGCCAGACTTCAGTTTATTGTAAGATGTAGAACCTGATGCCAGTCAGCTGAGAGGAGTTGCTGTCTGAACAAAAGTATCAGCTTTGTTCCTTTGACGACATTGTTTTCTGCATGTGTATTTAAAAGTGGTTGTCTGTCTTCCTCCTTTGCTCTAAGTTGTAAGCAATTTTGCCTGTAAGCAAAAATTTAATGTTTTCAAAATGTTATCTGTTGGTATTTTGCCTTTGTGTCTTCCTTTGTTGTGGTTATATTGCAGTCAGTGCTATGATTCACTTACAACCAGGTATAATTGCTTGGAATTCTCCAAAGCAATTTTTTATTCTGTTTCAGACATACCTATGTGATTTGGTCCAGGTTTTATTGTTTGTATTTTGTCTGATATTTTTCTGCCGACTTTGGCTTCTTTCAGGAAAAAAAAAAAAAAAGAAATATTCAGGAAAATCAATTCTCCTTTCTTTAATCCAAGAAAAAAATTCTTTATGAAACACAAGGCAAAGCTAATGGGTAATGATTATTTGACATAAAACATGTACAGTTAACGGGAAGAAAAAGCCATGGCAGCTTGTCATTTGCAGTCTATTTATGCATGTAACTAAATCTGATTTATTTGGGGCTTGAGCCAAGGAAGTTAACCGTAAGATTCCCACTGACCTAGGATTTTTATTTGTGTGTTCAGTGATTGAGAATTTCACTACTTTTGTCTGGGTTTGCAGGCCAAATTCAGTATTGGAAACTGAATTTGTATGAGGTGTAGTAGGACCCAATCTTCCCATCTCAAATGCAGAAATGAATTGACTCCTGTGAACTATTAGCAGCTCTGGAGTTGTATATCCCTGCTCCTGCCTATCATTTGCACCTTTTTAAGAGTGTTGCAGCATGGCTGGGATTGTCTGCCTTTCTTTGCTCCCTATGCTGTGCTGAAGAGTACCAGGATGCTCAGAGTGGGTCTTCTTGCCCTGATGCTGCTCAGAGCATCCCTGGAGCTTCACAGAGTTGGATGCAGTGTGAGCATGGCTTCTGAATTCTACTTTGTGCCCTGTTCTTGGTGAAGAACTTAGCAAGAGGCTGTAGTATGGCACCAGGTGAATAGGATTTGTGAATGAGGTGGATGACTGTAGGATCAAAGGGCAGTGTTTAGTTTGAGGCATGATTTCATAGAAAGCTGTAATATTGCTGCAGACTTTATCCATAGGACAAAAGCTATGAAATTAATGGTTTTGGTCATGAAACATTTTGTATTCAACTACTTTGGGTCGTGTACTCAGATGCTGGCCTGGGATTAAAACCCATTTTGCAATCACTCCTCTGCATCTTCCCCTCCCCATTCCAGTCCTTGTCTTGTCCATTAATGTTACAAGTACTCTGAAGCAAGGACTGTCTCAGAATGGCTGTCTCTGCCCATGTTTCTAATTGCCTCTGGAGCAGATGATAGAAACTAGTCCTTCCTTGCCTGGATGAATCACCCAGTCAAGGTTCCCTCCATGCTTGCAAGATGCATTGTTTGGGAGAGGAGGATTCTTGTCACTTTTAATGCTCTGGTGGCTCAGAAGGGAGCAGAGGGGTGGATGAACACTCGGGCATGCATGTCTGAAACCACAACAAACTCAGTGCCCCAGGGTTTGCTTTTATTGCAGAGCCATTATTAGCCATGTGCAGGAATTCTGTTGTCTACAGTGTGGCTGTAGCCACAAAGAGCTCTCCAAATAACAACAGTGTCACATTTGTGAGCAATGGACAATGTACAGGGCCACCATTAGCTTAAGAGGGTAGAGAGTTACAGGGACCTACAAACTTAAGAACTCTTGTAGTTCCCTTACACCATATTTAGACTAAACCCAGCATCAGTAATAATGTTTCTTTTACTTGCTTCAGAATGTCTGGAATTGCTGCCTTCATCTAATCTGTAATGGAGGCAAATGGGCAAGGGGATGTGTGTGTGTGGAACAGGACAAGGAGCAGCTCTGTGCTTGCAAGGGGTTTCACTCTGTCACTTTCAGCAGGGATGAAAGGCTCTGGGTCCTGCTGCCTTCTTTGTGTACATATGGTAATAAAAATATTTACTGTTTGGGTAATGTTAGGGTTTTAACTTTCACTGCAAAGCTAGATGATTGCTGTATATTGTGCTGGGTTGATCCATGTGGGCTCCTGACAGGGAATTCAGCAGTAGCTGTGGAACACGTGCTCTGGGACAGACACAACTGGCCCTCCTGCTATTTGCCTGCTGAAGTGACTGGGCTGAGAGTGGCACCCCTTATGCCAGGGTTGTGCTGCTTCATTTCTCCAGGCTCCAGCTTCCACTGCTACTGGGAGCCTCTTAGGAAGGAAGACAAAGCTCCCAACCTTTCTTGTTCTTTGTTTTCACAAACATCAGTGAAATACTTCAGATTGGTTAGGCACAATTCTAACATGCTGAGGGTTTTTATGCTGACACAGAGCTCTGCTAAACCAGAAGGAATCACTCCAAAGTTGGCAGGAGTGGAATCAAGCCTTGGAATCACATCACTTCCTTCCACCCCCAGAAATACTCACTGACCTCCTCTTTTCTCCTCCCACCAAGCAGTAGCAATATAAAATTAAGGAAAACAGCAGCAGCAGGAGCTGCAGCAGCAGCTGGTCCTCCAAGCCCAGTCCTGATGTGGCTGGGAGGACATTCTTTCCTGTATTGTGGTTTGCTGACTTTTCTCTTTGTCTTGTGGGTAATGGGAAGAGAGCTCATGGAGCAGGGAGCATGCTCAAGGCAAATGGCTTCTGTGGTGGTTTTTTTTAACTTCATTTGGGCTGAATTCGAGTCCCAATTGCATAGGTATAAACCAGGGGAAATTTTGCTGCTTCTCTGGTCCCACTCCTGGTTTACCCTAGCGAAAGCAGCTGCAGAAACAGGCTCTGAGATGCTTTCTGGAACATTCCAGCTGCCCACAGCAGCTGTTTATCACTGTGTACTTTCCTTCACCATGAGAATTATGTCACCTCTGAGGGCTAAAGCCTCACCATCCTGCTTGATTCCAAAAGGTACCCAAACTGCTTGTCAGCTGTGGGTCACTATTCACTTTGCAGAGAGCACTGGGCTGGCTGGGCTTCTTCAGCAGGGAAAGTGCAGGGAGGAGGGCCAGGGCCAGGGCAGGGTGGTGGCATCCTTTGATTGATGTGAGGAGCTGAGCTGGGTGGTTGATGGCTGAAAGTAGGGAACCTCAGAGGTGTGAACCTGCAAGATGGATCTGGCTGCAGCACAGATTTTTTATTTTTTTTTTTTAAGATAGCCACAGTGCTATTGTGGTAGACCTATTGGTACAAACCTCCACAATAGGATACATTAGATTCCCTACCTGTGTCACTTTCCCAGGGCTTGCCCCAGGTGCTGATGGTGTCACACCCCAGTGCTGGTCATTGAATTTTCCTAGTCTGATCCAGCCACAAGGAGCAGCAAGTTACTTTATGCTGATAGTAACAGTGATTCTGCAGTGTGGAAGATAAGATTCCAATGGCAGTGAAATGGCTCAGGATTTTCAATAGTATAGGGCAGTTCTGTTTGTCAGTGGTGACATTCATATTTGATGACATTTGACAACTTAGTATATAATTTAGCAAATATTTTGTTGTTGTAATTTTTTGTTTAATCTGCCTTTAAAATTGCCATTGCAAATAAAAGTCCTTTACAAATAGCTTTACAAACAGGGATATTTAGAGGGAAGCTTGGGAGAGGGGAAATCAGGTTCTTCTATAAGCCACCCCCACTGGTGTTCATGAGGGATTTGACATACTGGCATTGATGGCATTTTGGCACCATTTGCAGTGGGAGATGAGACCTGGGCTTGGAGGAATGTGGTGTGGGGAGAGTGATTAAATGCTGACCACTTCACTGGTACTCCCTCTATGGGATTCTGAAACTAACATTTTCTTGCCAATATTTTTGTCTGGCCTTGACTTTTCCCTGTTGATAGATTGGGACACTTGTGACACTTCCCAGCTGGTAAGCAACATGTGGGTGCAGAATTCCCCTCAGGGGTGAAGGACACCCACTGCTATGCTGAAGTAACTCTGCTCTGCAGGGCTGCAGCTCTGTAATGTAGAGCTGGGCACTCTGAGAGCACAGAATGCTTCCTGTGAGGACTAATCCATGACACAGATCTCCCTAGCTTTTCAGGGGTGGGCACCTACTGATTATCATAGTCAATCCTCTTCTGGCTGTGCCCTTTCCAAGAAAAAAAAAAAAAAAAGGAGGGGGAGAAAAACAAGTAATTCTTACAGTTCTAAGAAGGTACTGGAAATGTTGGTTTGTTGCAGTTTGAAAGAAATTTTGCTGCTACTTATTTTCTGGATTGCATCAGTGCATCTGCAGCTGGCAGTAGAAATTTGATACCTCATGTAAAATAGGTTAGTCTTTTCCAAGAAAGAAATTATGGTTATTCTGTAAGGGGAATTGACTTCATTGAAAATTTTAGGAGTTGAATTTAAGTCAGATGGCAAGCTCAGAATGAAATTGAAAGTGTCAGCCTCGAGAGGGGGAAAGAATTTTTAAAAAGTTTGGGAGCTGGGGATGCATCTTAGATTCAAGGAAATCTTTGACTTCATTGTTTAGAGATTTAGCTTGGGACTTTCATAAAAAGCATGGGGACCTGTAGGTGTTGATAGGGTTAATTTGGTAATAGTGCCAGCACCTTTCACTGGTGCTGTTGACAAATGATAAAGATGTTTCGTAGCACATACAAACTGAGGATTATAGAGGAACCAGAGCCTTGGTTTGAGAAGTCCCCAGTGCTTGGTTGCCTTCCCTTGCTGCCTGGAAATTTCTTCATTCTTTGATAACCAGTTTGTTCTGTGAATGAATCATCAGTTCTCCAGAGGAGCAGTGTGAAAGCACAGGGTTACACAAGCCAGTTTATTCTAGCTTATGTACTTCAGGAGACTCCTTTGGTCCTTGTCCCTTTATCTTTGCCCTTCTCCACTCCACCAGCACTGCTGCAGGCAGTGCCATCCTACATTGCACACATGGGTTTCTGTGTCTGGTATACAAGGGCATGAGTGACTGGCATAAGATCACTTGGAAAGCCCGTAGTAGAACTGAGAATTAAAAAATGTAATTGTTTTCTCATGTTTCCACAGAAAAATGCCTAGCAGCATTTAGAGGAATCCTACTGCTTTATAGTAGTTGACTTTCAGAAGTTTTTTTTTTTTTATTTCTGCATCCAAGCCACTGTGATTTTGTGTATGTGCCATTGTTTCATTTATCTTTCTTTTTATTTGCCTAAGATACCTGATAGATGAGTTCAGCAAACAAGGAAAGCAAATGGATCATTCTTTCATAAGCACCACAGTCCTAGAGAGGGCTTTTAAAATCATTGACTTTCATGCTTTGTAGCCTTTTTAATATCTTAAAAGTGTATGGCATAGATCAGTGTGATAGAAATCTATAATTTATTGTAGGGTTCCTGTGTGCAAGGCTCTGTTTGAGATCTCAGTTCCATCAGACTGTGGGGGTCCCTGCTAAGACTTGGCAGAAAAAAGCCAGGGAGTGCCAGTAATGTAGTTTTATATAATGGAAACGGCAGCATGAATGAGTAAGTCTTCTGCATGTAACTAAGTTGTCTAAGTTTTCACAAGAAATTCATAATAGAGCCAGGGCTTGACTGCCCAGAACATTAGTCCAGCAAATTAAGCAAAAGTACTGCCTTTCTCTTCAGAATTATTTCAAAAAGCTTTCTCTTTTGAAACAAACAGTAATTCATGGAAACATTCTCCCACGCATTCTGGGAGAACAGATCAGTCAAGACTTTGTGTGGTGCAAGGGCAGAGCTGTGCTCTAGGAAAGCAAATAATCTGGTAACAGATAATTTAAGGAAGTCAAATAAAATTAATTAAACTAGAAGAAAATATTTATTTTTATGCTATAAAAGAAACACAAGCAAATGGAAAGGTTACTGAGTTTGTTTCAAAATTTTATAGTAAACCATTTCAGACCTCTTTCTACTTGTCTTTGAGTCAGTGAGTTTTGTAATCATGGTTCTTATTGCAGCTTTCAACAGAACTCTATGTAATTCGTGTCCCTAACCACATCTGGAGCAGGCCAGGCTTAAAATTCAAAGTGGAACTAGGAATTTCACTGCCAAGAAAGCTTAATGCAATCAATTATGTTTTGTATGCAGATCTGGAAGTGTCAAAAATCATTGGACTGAGATTTACTCCTTTGTGGAAAGCCTAGCTGAGAAGTTCATAAGGTAAAGTTTTTTTTAATGATACTTTAATTTCCCTTTTTTTTTGTTTTTGTTTTTTTTGTTCAGTGCTTATTAGTAAATGAATTTTTTCTTGAAGTAGTGAATGTGATGTGGATCTGATTTGTTCTTCTCTTTCAGTCCAATGTTGCGGATGTCTTTCATTGTTTTCTCCTCACGAGGCACTACAATCATGAAACTAACAGAGAACAGGCAAGTACCTCCCACAGCATTTTCAGAAATGCCCTCCATCCCTTCTCTCAAACAGTGAGTGTCCCCATACCCAGAGTTTGGAGGTCTGTCTTGGTCCTTGGTGTGGCACCAACCAATATCCTCTCCCCCATTCCCAACTGGAGGAGGGCTTAGAAGGACTTTGGGTGTCCCATTTCAATTTTCTTTCCAGCTTAGTGAGAGGAAGGCAGCACTGGGCTGTCTGCTCTTTACTGTGCTATTTCAGGGGGAAGCTGCAGTTCCAGCTGAAGATCCAGGTACATACTTGCTATCCCCAGCTACCCAAGTAAGGACAGTTTTTGTGGAAGAGATCTTGAACTGGTGAGCAAAGGAATGTATGAGAGGTCCCCAGTGCCCTGGGAAGGGACTCAAAGCACTGACCTTTACACCAGCAGCTGGTTGTCCCCAGTGCTGCAACAGGACTTTGCCAGGTTGTGGCACCCCTTTCCTGGACTGCCTGCAAACAGCACCTGTGCCAGGGGTAGTTTGCAAAGCCAATTGACAATCTTTGTTAGAAAAAAAGTGGAGCAAAATTCTGGTTGCCAAATTCACAACCAAATTGTTTCTTTAAAAACAAATGGATAAAAACCCCCGCACCACCACTGAAGTCAATGCCAAGAAAAAAAATCCTTACCCTCTGAAATATTATTTTTTAAATTTAATTTTTTTTTATACATTTAAATCCCTGTCACTGAGGTGTTTCAAAGTTTTTGGGGTTTTTTTTTCATTTCAGCTTTAAGCCTTTGCTTTTGGTGCTGCTGCTGTCTGTATGAGAGGGCCTCAATAGTACAGGGGACCCTATGGAGCAGAAAGAACAGCTACTCCCTCAAATTTGTACTGCAGGGACTGGTCCGAAGCCAACTACCCTGCAGGGCTCTTGCATTTCTACTGGCTCCCCTGAATTTTGTTTCAGGTCTTCATCATGTATCTTGGTAGCAGAGTTGAAATTTGCTTACTTTTCTGTGGGTGAATTTGCTCTTTGCAATGTGGAAAGTAGACAGGACCCCTCGGTCCATATGGTATTAGTGTGTTCCCTGTCCTAAAATCTTGTTCTCTGTATGGATCACTGTGTGTCTTTTCAGCTCATTTGATACTTCAAAAGGGTAAGAATGTGCTTTTTGTGCTAAGGACATTCCCTAGTCCAAGCTCCTGATTTTTACCTTAATCCCATATAGTCTCCTGTATTCTCTGTAACTGTGGTTGTCACCTAAAATACCCAGTTGCAAAATAGAGTTTAGAAAGGTTCTTGCTATTCTCCTAAAGAAAGATTGCCCCATGGCATCTGGAGATGATGTTTGAACTGCCTGTGTCTTATCTGTTGAATATTTTTACCTGGTGTTCCATTAGTATAATGAGAACCCTTGTCAAGAATCAGGGTGTTTTGGTGATCAATTAAATAATTAATGTCCCTGAGGAATCCTCTTGTTAGTACATATTTGGGGAGTAGGAAGCTGTGCCACAGGGGTCATGACATGCAAGTGCTTCTGTTTCCAGGAGTAATCTGTGCCCCATGAAAGTTAATGAGTCCCTGGCCTAGGATAGGAAATTCTCCTCATTCCCATCCTGCTCTCTTATCTTTTGGCTTCTGTCGTTAAAATGGAAAAATCCTAATCCAGACTGTCCTGATGATTAATTCAATACAGAGTTTTATTTTGTCCCATTTTTTTGACAGGGTCATAAGCTTTTAAACCCTGTTTCATTCTGCAGTTTGTTTAAATTTAATGTCTGGCATTGGCTTTAATTCAATTTTATCCTGGCTGAGAACATATGAGAATGAGGGAGCAGGGATGGAATTCCGTCTTTATAATATGTTACCATAATGCTGTACCCTGTGTCTGGGTACAGACACCCCTATGGGTGTTTGGCTGATAAATAGTGGAATTTGAAAAAAAAAATCTTATTTCAACCAGTGTTCTAGCTGATGTGCATGCACTCTGTGCAGTTGATTGACAGGCTGCATAATCTAGTTGTGGTACAGGAATATCTCAACAAAAGCGAAAAATAACTTCTAATAAAATGTTCTCCTGGGATTTTTTTTGTTTTGTTTATTTGTATTTGGTTTTTTTTCAATCCAAAGGGAAGCCATAAGACGAGGGCTCAACATGCTTAAGGAAGAATTGCCTGGAGGAGACACCTTCATGCATGAAGGATTTAAAAGGGTACACATCACAATACCTACTTTCTTTGTTTTATACATAGAAACTTTGCTTACTTTCTGCTGGTATACTTAAGAGCTAACCATGTTCTACACTTCATTGCAGGCAAATGAGCAAATTTACCATGAAACCTATGGAGGTATGTGTTGTGTATCGTTCATGTTGTATATCTGCATTGACAAGACAGGGATTTTAGTTCTTTTTATGACCTGCAGTAAACCCACTGAAAGAAGTATTGGAGAAGGAGCGCTGTTATGCAATACCACATTCCATTTTGACTACAGCCCTACATCTAAATGCATGATTCATGGTTTATTGAGATCAGAGAAGACCAGCATGATCTCAGATCTGACCACTGCAGAATGCAGACCAAACCATAGCAGCCAGAGCTGCCCATCTTGCACCAGGAGACAGGAATAACCACATTTTCCTGGTCCTTTCTATCCTGATGCACTCAGCCCTCTCTGCTTTGTGGTCCCACATCCTTGTTCTCACTAGTGTTGTTGCAAATGATAGTTTTGCATCAGTGGGAATGCTTTGTGTTCAGATTCTGAGTTGCTAAGATGTGCATTTTCACTAAATTTTGAGAGGAAAGTGTATTTTTTGTTTTTGTCTGTGCCAAAAGAAGACCTAGTTAGTTAATAAGACTTGCCTAGTTCATACCCTGGTGTGAGGTTGTTCTCATTTGTAGGCTAATGGTCTCTTAGGAAGATGGAGAAACAGCTTGGTGCCTTTGTATTAAAAAAGGCTGCTAGTGTAAAAGCAGCAGCTCCACACAGTGTTGCAGTATTTCTGCCAGTAAAATCAGGAGTCCTGAAGTGGAAACAATTTTACTTCATAGCTTATAGCTAAGAACTTATCAAGTATTCTGTAAATTGAATTAGGAAGGAAAAAGAATGTATGAGATCTGGATTTAGAAGGTAAACTACCAGGAAAGAAACAAGCATTGAAAAGAAAACAAAATAGGATCTCTAGGTTTTTTTCAGTGTTTTTCAAGGGTGCTGGGTACAATTAAAAAAAAAAAAAAAAGAAAAAAAAAAAAAAAAAAGGAATCAAAGATATTTTTTCCCCCCAAGTTGCAGGTCATTTTTTTAAGATTTATGTCTGTGTCTGACATGACATGGGAAGGACTGTGTGGCATAAGAAACCTGTCAAAACTAATCAATCTGTAATTTCAGACAGTATGGAGGAAGACACTTGAAATTGTAACAGATTATTTTGAAAAAATAACAAATGCTTGCCTGAAAGTAACATGTATGCGTATTTGTTACTTTCCTTAAGAACTATGGACTCAGAATGGTTGTTTGAGCCAGAGTTTGCATGTTAATTTGGTATAACTTTGAGAACAGGTTGCATTTTTCTAGGTAGCACTGTATTCTATACTGCATTACATATTTAAATCTCTGCAGTCTGTGCAACCTTTTCACATAAGTTAAGATGGGTTATGAGATATTGTATCACAAGAAATGATTGTTTTTTCTAATGAACCTCATCTTAAGGTTTTCATATGCTCAGAATTCCTATGAATTTCGCTGGAAGTTCTTGTTGCTTGAGAACTGTAGGGCTGACCTCCCATTGAAGCCCATTTCATGCCACTTTCAGTGGGTTGCTCTTTCAAAGCCTGCTGGGGGAAAGGTAGGATGGCAGGAAAGCTCCTTTTGCAGAAGCATCTCTTAATCTCTTAGCACAGTCTCCGGACAATGTTTATGTAGAGACAAGTTTGTCAAGAGAAGAGAGGAAAGCTGCCCTTCTCTGTGAGCCACTTAGTTCTCCATGTGAAAGCTTTGTCTGTAATCTTGGTAGCTGCTCTATTTTATTCACAACAGAGAAGTTGGTTTGTGGACCTTGTTAGAGCAGCACTTCCTCTACAGTGATGCTTGTGACCTGAGGGTCCACAGGTTTTGGCTCATTGCAGGTCTTGCATCTGGCCTTCAGCTGCTGTATCCCCAAATCCATACAAATCAGGCTGGGAGTCTGGCCTTGTGGGTTTGTGTGTACTTGTCAGGAAAGAGGATTGCCTCACTCCAGACGTTTTTCCCACTGCTGAATCCTGTGTCATGTGTGTGCAATGTGTTGTGAACTGTCCTCCATGCAGGAGTCCGGACCGCCAGTGTGATTATTGCCCTGACAGATGGAGAGTTGCAGGATGCTCAGTTTTATTATGCAGAACAAGAGGTAAGTCACTTTTATCTTTCTCCAAACTAATTTTTGTCTAACCTGTACACATTTGCTGCTGACTCCACTGATTATCCAGCTTTGCACTTAATAGAAATTATTTTGGGTTTTTTAGGCCAACAGAGCCAGAAGCTTTGGGGCTATTGTTTATTGTGTTGGAGTGAAAGATTTCAATGAAACTCAGGTAACTTGCTTGTTTTCTCCTGTGTTTTTTCTGTTATACTACTTACTGCACAAGTAACAGCGTCAGATGAAGGCATTTATTTAATTACTTGAGACATAAATCATTTCGTGTCACTGCGATGTCTTTTAGCATGTATGAAAGGGCCTGGTTTTGTTCACTGTAATTTTGTTTTCCTCATGATTTATGATTGTCTTTCTTTGCAGCTGTCAACGATTGCTGACAGCATCGATCATGTTTTTCCAGTTAAGGGAGGCTTTTATGCCCTTAGAGGAACCATTGATTCAGTAAGTTGGAAATTCTGAAATGCAGCAAAGGGTGCCCTTTCCTGCATTAATAAAGCATAGAGGAAAATGGTTACCAAAAAATGCCCTTATCTGCATCTTTTAGATTCTGAAGAAGTCTTGCATTGAGATCCTAGCGGCTGAACCATCCAGTGTTTGTGCAGGAGGTAAGTTTCCACAGGAACAGTGTGTTGAATGAATGACACCGATGAAATGTCAGTAAATACCTAATTTGGTAGTGGAGCTGAAGCTTGTGGATCTGTTAGAGCACTTTCTCAGGTCATGGCTAAATCCCTACATGTTCCTTCTCAGCTTGAGAAAAACATTCTGACAATATGCTTGTAGCTGCTGTGGATGAGTACCAGTTTGGAGGGCTGACAGAGGCAACACTCAGCAAATTGAGGATACCACCTTTTAAAAAATCTGAGAGAGAAAAGAGAAGTCATGTCAAGACAGACTGACAGAGGTGTTTTACGGTATAAGGGCAATATCTCACAAATGTCTGGAAAGACTGCATTCCCAAGATCTGCTAGGACTTGTCAGCAGTTAAAACAAGATTTTTGCAAAACATGCAGAAATTTAAGGTTAATTTAACCAAATATAATTTGCTGCATAGGACAAGACTCCTCTTGTGTTTTCCAAAATGCTAGTTTTAGTTATTTGAAAGAACCCTTATTCTTTATAGTAAGCGTGAAGGATACCCAGAGGAGTTGTTGATAAATTCATGCCTTTCATATCTAGTATATTTAACTTGGATTGTTCTGGTTTATGTTAGCAATTCTCTTGCTGTGTTTTTTTTCCACTTTAGAGGTTATTGCAGCAGAGTAAGAGTGACACCATAAGTTTGCTGGAAGGTACAGTTTTCAGCATGGTTATTTAGCTCTAGTGTTAGTATCTTGTGTTCATTTCCTGTACATTGTAAAAAAGGAGCAAAGAAAAAATGGCAATGATGCATGAAGCTGACCTTGAAAACATAAAATACAAAACTCAGGAAAAATTTAGTATCACAGAAGAAAAATTGTTCACTCTTCATTTCCACATGTCAATCACAATACAATCGTACCCTGAATCTTTCAATTTAACATGAAACATCCTTGTGTCTCTTGAATCATTCCTAAGTATATTAACGTGGACTAGATGTAAAATTCATAGAAAATTTAAAGCAATGATTTTACTTTTAAAAATATTGTGAAGTTGATTAAAAAATTAGTTTTAAAGTTTTGACATTTAAAGCTTTTTATTTCATAATGATACTTTCCTATTTTTGCTTAGTTATTGTATACCTGAATTTTTTTTTGTGCAAAGCTTATTGCAAGCCATCCTATTTAACAAAAATGCCTTTAGCGACATAAAAACGTGAGTGTTGCAATAGGGAGGGATTTCAGTAGTATTCTTGAAATTGTTCGGGACAGTGTTAAGAATATTGGAAAGCTGAATTTGAAAAAATGTTTTTCAAATGGAATGTTGAAAATATTTTTTATGGAGTATTTGAGAATCTCAAGAAAAAATTCTTTCAACAAAATTAATATATTTCAGAAAAAGGAGTAAAATTTCTCTTTTTTTCCAAGGGATAGTGTGCTCAAAGCACTTCATTTTTTGCTGAGCTTGCTATGTAAAAAAATTGACAAATATGATTAAAATTCCACAAGTAAATTTTAAAAATAGTTCGCCTTTAAAAAAAAAAAAAAACAACAAACACTATTGTTACATTACTTGGATCTGTAGAATGTTTTATTGTCTTTGTGGCTTTCAAACAAGACCAATATAAATTGGGACAGAATCAGTTTCTGTGTCGTGATGCTGATTCAGCGAGGTGCTGGCACTTCTTTCACTCCTGTTCTGAGATTTGCTCTGTCCCTGTTGACCAGGCAAGGGCTGGCTCATGGTGGAGCTTTGGTGCCGAATCTCCACATGCTTGAAAGTTTCTTTGTAGCAGCAGAGAGCTTGAAAATGGGAGGAAGCCAAATCTGCAGCTCCACAAAATGTACACTGTTTGTGTACCATTATATTTAAAGCATTAAAGTCTTTAGCACTAAGAATCAGGCCTGCAATAATATTTATTTTTATCCCACCAGTCACAGCTGAAATTACCTCCTGCAAGAGGTTTTACAGCATGAGGCTACAAATATTTACATTTGTGCTTAGATTTATTATCCTTTATTATCCCACTTTCAAGCCAGAGGTTCATCTGTATAGCTGTGTGCACCACTGTCTCCTGGAAGCAATCTCCTGGGATTAAACAACTTTTTTCATGGTAGTGTGAATCCAGATCATGAGTTCAATTCACTGGACAATTACAGTGTCACTCTATATGTAATGTGGTTCAATTTTTTAATGTGCTTCATTTGGACTTTACTTCATAGGCTTCACTATTTTTTGCATTAATGTCAGAATTTTATGCATTTTAAATTTAGGTAATTAATTACTGATATAGTTTACTGACAATGTATTATTCTGTCAATATATATAGCCACTGAAACCTATATCAACTTATCACTTGCTTGGTGAATGTACCCACTGGCTGAAAATTAGCACATAACATTTTCTAGAATGTCACCATCACTCCACTTTTAGGTTGGTAGTGTCTGTTTGTTTAAATACATAATAGAAATTTTCATTTCAAAATTATGGTTGAAAAATAATGGAACTTTGGAGACAGTGGAATATATTGCCACATTCTTCAGCAAAGATACTTGTCTGTTTGCAGCCTTGAAATGTGTCTGTCCATGCTTTTTGTAGGAAACTTACCTGAGTGAGGTGGTGATAACAGGTTTAGCCTCTATTCAGCATTGCTAATAATTTTTACAATTTGCTATGAGATCACAAGGGTTTTGTGTGGCACAGTGGAAACAAGTTATGATCAGGGCTTAAAGTAGGGTCTGAGCCACTCCATGTAAGTGTTCTGATAATTATTGCTGCCTTGGTGATTGCTGGTGATCTTTGCTTCATTTTTGATTTGCCAGAGGTTTAGTAAAATGCTAATGGAACAATTTCTATGTGTTGACAATTCCATTTGGGACTCTGGCTTTCTGTGACAAAGCTGTCTGGCAAATCCAGTTACAAATTGATCACGTCATATTGTGACAGCTATCTGATGTTTAATGCTTTTTGACCCTGCAAATTCATTGTCCCCAGTGTGGAGGGAGCAGTGTAGTGGGTCCTTCCTGCTCCCTCTGATTTAAAGTGACCAAGACACGCAGCCTGTAAACAGGCTATCAGTGCAAAATCAGAGGTGCCTCGTATCCCGTTTGACAGCATCATTGCTTTGATTATGCTTATGGTACACAGACATGATTGAAAGGTTTTGTTGGATGTGGCATCCTACTGGCCACATCAAGTGCCAGGTGTGGATGCAAGCAGTCAGCTTCTCATCAGAGTCAGAGAAGCGGAGCCGACAGCAGGGCCAGTGCACACCAGCTTCAACCTACCCTTCGCTGCCAGCGCCGCCCGGTTATTTCAGTGCTGACCTTTTTCCCTTCGCTGTCTTGTCAAAAGCTGCAATCCATGATCTGACAGTAACTAAGGAAGAAAAGGACGCAGCCAGAGCCAGGGCGCAAAATTAAATGGAATTAGCCATTTCAACAGAGCGTCACCCAGAACATGTTAATGCTCCAGAGCAGCGAAGGGGCAGGCTCTGAACAGCAACAAACACAGCTCCAGCTGTTTACATTTCCCTGCAATGTATATATTCAGCTTGTGTTGGTGGACAGGTTGCTACCCAATCACTTGTTCACAACTGACTGTGCAGAGTGGCAGTCACAGTGAAAAGAACGGCAGGAGAGGTAAATTGTCCTGACAAGATTAAACTTCTAGATGTGGCTTTTACCTTTGATGTCTTGTGTTGAAATTTTCTTACTTGCTGCATCTTTTTGAAGCCACTGAAACAGCCACCAATTGAGCTTTTGCTATTGCTGCCTTTTAAGGCTATTAATTCATGAGAAAGGGAAGAAAAATTTAAGTGCAATTTTGTTTTAGCAAGCTTCTTTTAAAACATAAAATTAAGATACGGAAAAATTGTCATCTTGGCTGGGTGTTCAAGCTGCTGTGAGGTGGACTGGTTACAAGCAAGTCTGCTGGTGTGTGTCCCAGGCAGGTAGTTCTGGTGGATGGGCAAAGGCCCAGGTGCCCCCAGGGCTGGTCATGACTCTGAGCTCTTCTGGCAAAAAAAATGCTCATAATTCTCAGCATAGCAGCTGGGTTAGATGTGGAATGGCTCAAGGCATGAATCTGACTAAGAGTAACTCAAGATTCCTATTGGAGTAAGAAGCAGATGAATCTGCCCTACAGTACATTTTCATTTGTTTAAAGAAATGCTCATTACCCCCAGTGAGAACCAGGATGTATAACCCTTCCCATCAAAAAGAGGCCAAATTCTGATGCTGGATTTGTGTATCTGGCTCTTGGTGTGTTCACTGAGATCTCAGTCTTCAGCAAGATACTTAAGCACATATTACATTTCAAAATCCACTCCAGTAGATACTTTTTTTTCTCCTCCCAAAATATCTTCTTTGATTCCCATGTACCTTGTGGTATTTGTCAGTTCAGAGCCCAGCTCTAGAGCAAGTTACCACAGTGAAAACCGGAGTGTGGATTTCCAGTGCATGATTGCAATTTGTAAATGCCCTAGCCCAATTTTACCTGGAGTTGCATTAGATCTTAATAGAGTGCTAATGGCAATGAGTGAGAGTGTTTTGGACAAAAACAAGCTGTTTGTATGGAAAAGTAAAGCATTCCACATCCTTGTGCTAGCTTGCCTTGCAGTAGGCTTGATAATGAAGTGCAGGCAAGTGAGGCTGAATGTATTTCACACACCTTGGGGGCCTCATGAAGTGTTATCCAATAATGATTCCTTCCTCCAAAGCATACAAATAACATGGCAGTGCCTTGTATGTTGCTAAAAGTGAAATCTTTTATCGCTAAAAGTCATGTATTGCTCCCCTCAATCCCACCAACATTGTTTTGCTCTCCTTTTCCTCAAGTGACCTTTCCTGTCTCTAACTGTATGGGGTATGGTGGCACCAGGTGCTTTCATGCTAGACAAACTCAGCAATCCTACCTCTACTTGTCTCGATCCCTTCCCTTCTCCTGCACATTTTTGCTTCTAATAGATGCTCAGCCAGGTGTTACTGATCTCTCTGGCAATAAACAGAGTTACTTTCTAGGCTTATGAGCAAGCTCAGTGCACTGCAACATGATCAGTGGTGCCAATAGTAGAGGGCATGTGTGGTTGGGATCCCCTTCTGATAGCACTCTTCATGGACTGGCTTTACTCAAATGCAAAGCTGCCTTGTCAGTAAAAAGGCTATTGGAATGTTTGTGAAAAAAAAAAAAGCAAAACAAACCAGATTTGCTGTGGCTTCTGCTGGTTGAATGAACAAACCATAGTTGCTCATCACAATAATGTCAAAAATCACAGATGTCTTCCCTTCAGGACTAAAGCAACAGAAGCTGTGACAGGTCTCTCTTTGTACCACTGATGGTTTCAGCTGCTGGACCAGGGATGTGAGGGAATAGCACAAAGAAAGTGGTGCCTAGGTCCTTAGCTATTCCCACACAGAGCAGATTTTAGTGGGGCTGCCCATGGACTCAGTTATTGCATGGGCAGGAGCACTATTTTTGCCCAGGGTTTGTACCAGAGACAAAGCTTTCTCTCTGAGCCACAAGAGATGTAGGAGAGGAGTTCTGTCTGTCAGCATCTTCCTGAACAGAGCTCTGCTGAAAGCTTGGTGCCATCTGCCATGAAGATTAGGGGGAAGGACTGGTACAAGTGCTTAGCAAAGGTGTCTGTCCCAAAAGCCATGGAGGATCCATGAGATAACATCAAGTCAGATTTGGTTTTACTTTGGCACCTGTAAGGCAATGCAGTTCTGTGTTACACTTGTGGGAACTGACTTGAGACAAAGAGGAGACTCTGAAGCACTAATCCACTGTAGCACTCTTGGGCATTGCTGCTGAATAGAGGGAGTGTCTGTGTGGATGTTTTATATCAGGCACAGGTCAGAGAACAGTAACTGCCATGTTTTAATTCAGGTCACTCCAAACAGAAGTGCTGTATTTATTTCTCATAAATAAATCATAAATCATCTGTGTTTTTGCTTACAGAATCCTTTCAAGTTGTGGTAAGAGGCAACGGCTTTTATCATGCAAGAAACATTGACCAGGTACTCTGCAGCTTCAAGCTCAATGACAGCCTCACTATCAGTAAGTTTGCAGTCTGTTGAATTGTGACCACTGTGGCTGTGTCACCTCATGGGCCAATTCTCATTCATGTTAAGGGGAGTCCTTGCAGCAGATGTGAGAGGGAGCTGGGGTAGAGGTGTATACTTAAAAAAAGCTTGAATTTCATGCTTATTCAATGCAGTGACCTGTGAGCATTTTGGTGAATGCTTACACAGGGCATGCTGCTGCACAGTGACCTTAGCAGCATTGCAGTGATTGATGCACATGGGTGCTGCATGCAGCAAGAGAGAACTGGGGATCAAGTTTTAAGATGGGCACTTAGAATTGCTTCCTATTCCCTTTTTCATCACCAGTAAAAAGAAATATTGCTATCTTGATCCCCTGGTGGTGTTTTCAGAGATTTTATTCACCATTTCAGGAGGCAATTGCCATTAAGCCAGGCCTCCCAGGCACACTCTGCTCCTCTGTGACACCCATTGGTAGTCCCATCACAGTGACTGTGTAATATGGAAACTCCCTGTCATTGCTCTGCTGTGCTGTTGTTTGCTTTCTCAGCAGCCAAGCAAAGGACTGAATGGCCAAAAAAATATGGAGTGTCCAGTTTCTAGCAGTCCTCTCTCACTCCTGAGAAGCTGTGTGTGTCTGGCAGAAAAAAACCTGGTGTGGGGAGAGGAGCTCTGCTCCTTTTTCATATATGCCACCCTTGTGGCCTGAGCACAGTAGAGGCTTTCATATGCTGCTGTGGCCAGACTGGTGCCTTCCCAAGCAGGGAATTCACTTACAAGAGAGAACACATGAATTGCTCCTTCATTTCTACCCCCCCCCCACTTGTCTATGTTGCTGCTGCAGTCAGTCAGCTCTGGTGGTCTTGCATTTATTCCACTTACAGATATGCTTTAAGCAGGATTTGTTTTTTGTGGTTTATCAGTTAGACTTTTTGCTTTTTCTTCCCTGACCCCTGTCATTAGCACCTTGACTGTGCCTCACACTGTGAGTGCTGACCTAGGTGTGTAAATGCACAGGAGGAAAACTACTCTGATTCCACTCCAGCTCCGTGCTGTGTTTTCCTTGGGCTAAGTTTGCAACAGATCTTGTAATGAGAGGCTGATCTATGCTGGCTTTTTTTCCCCTCCCTAAAACATATCATTGATTTCCATGCCCTCATCTCTGCCAAGGAAGGGAAATGAGTTCTGTCTTCAGGTGTGCTTGAAGTGGGTGAAGCATGAAGGAACATCTCTAGCATCTGATGTTGCTTGGGTTAATTTTTCTCCTAGATGGAAAGAGTAAACAGGCCTTAAAATTATAAATAAGATGGCAGCCTTTGTGAGCCATTTATTCCCTTGGGTTTGACTCCTGTAGAACCACTCTTTTCCCAGGCTGGCAGCACAGTTGCTTTGCTGGCATTCAGAGCTGAGCTATAGTCATTGGAGTGATGTGTCTGCTCTGGTGCCTCAGCTCCCACACTTTTGGTGGAGTGGCAGTGCAGGATTACTGCTGGGCCTCCTGTCTGTATTCACAGGACTTGGCTTTCTGGATGTGACTTTTGAAAGCAGCAGAAATAACACTGCTGAATCGTGGAGCAGGAGAATGCAGGGAGATGGAAAGATGTGTGCCCTTGTGTTTAGCTCTGCTGGCACCAAACCCTTATAAATGTGGGCTGTGTACAGATGCTGCTGCCACAGAGGGGAGGTTGGGTCCAGGAGAAGCAGCTAGCTCAGAGCAGATCCTCATGTTAACATCAGTCATAGCTCCTATCTGCCTGTTTCCTGTAAATGATTAACCATCTCTTGGGTTTGTTTTTTTTCCATTTCAGCTCCACCCTGTCTCTCTCCTTTCTTTTTCTTGGGCTCAGACAGTGCAGCCTTGGATTCTCTTTTGTGTGTGTTTGGACATGGGTAGACAAAAATTGAACCCTAAACTTTTGAGCCCTTGAATAACTTGAGGAGTCAGACTATTCAGTGTGAGTAGAGGTTGCACGTAATATTCAGATAATCATGATGAATAATGCTCAAAGCTGAATTCCAAATGGCTGGTCTCTGTTGTCAGGAACAGAGATAAACTTCCAATTCTTAGCTGTGGCACTTCTACTCTGATAGCATCATGTTGACATCAACATGAATGGTTATTCTAGTACTTGGATTTGTCATCAGCACCACTGGGGAGTATTGGTACTTGCCAATATATTGAGTTAATCTGTGCCTGTCATTGGTGTCAGCACTTCTCAATGTGGTGGCCTGCTTGAAACAAGTTTTTTTTTTTTTCATCCCTGATAGTTATATTAATTTCTTTTCAGATGAAAAGCCGACTTTTGTTCATGACACGTACTTGCTTTGTCCTGCCCCAGTGATAGAAGATGCTGGACAGTGAGTATTGCTTTCCAGCACGTGTTGAGAGAGTGGACTTCTGGGTAATGATGCCATTACTGAGCCAAAGGCTCAGGATTTTGCCCAAAGTGGCAAACAGATAAATTTGTGCGTGTGTGTCATATTGCAGCCATGTCCTTTGATCAAATGCTTTCCTAGTATGAGCCAGCATAGCTCTATTTAATGTTGGGTCTTCAGCACAGTGTAAATAAAAGTCTTTGGACCATGGCCTCATATCATAGAATCACAGAATGATGATTCTTCCTTCCTTCCTATATCCTGTTGTTTCAGCCCAAAAGGTAATTAAATTCAAGAGAAAGTTTTAATTTTTGTGGAAAGGCAATGCTTGGCTTGAATTCCTTTGCTGCTATTGTGTATGTTGCTTCCAGTATTTTGCTCTGCTGTGTCTGGTGTTGATATCTTTCAGCCTTTTTAATCCTGTAGACTTCTGGGAGATATGGCAAAATGCCCTACCTTTTCCATGGGTGATCTTATAGGCACTTAAATACTTTACTGGGGCTATGGGTGAATGCCTCCATTCCCTTTTGTATTTGTCAGTGAAGGAAGTTAATTTTGTGGGGTTTTGTAATTTTTTTTTAAATTACTTTATTTTTTTCCCCTCCCTTGAACCCTTTCTCTGATATTGGAGAATATCTAGGGAAGATTCTTCTTGAATTTCACTGGCATTTCAGTGTTTTATCCTTCTTGATCTCAGTGCAGGTGTTTTGGATTTACTTGGATACAAAAGAACACATTCTGTCATTGACAGCAGGGTTTCTTTAAATAAATAAAAAAGTCTTAAAGTTTCTTGTGCTATCTACAATAGTATTGCTGTTATCTGAAGTATTCTGTCATGACTCAGTGTCCTAGTTCCCTTTACCCCATGTGGGATGGAGTTTTTTAAATAAAGAGCAAATGTCCCAGCTCAAATAAGGTAACATAAAAAGGATGGCTCCTGGGCAAACAGGGAGACAAATGCAGATAAGTGCCAGAGGCCATGAAAATGCACTGACTCAACAGGATGTGCTCTCCATGAACGCTCATAAACCAATGGTTAAACCAGAGAGAGAGTCAAGGTAACAATGGGTGTAAAGACAACACTAAAAATAAACATATCTGTTTTGTGCTCTAGGGTGGTTTTCCTACAAGTCAGCATGAACAACGGGCTAACGTTCATCTCCAGCTCTGTCAGCATCACCAGCACACATTGTGTAAGTAATTCCAATGGGGCTTGACAGAGGAACCATGAGACCTTGGAAAGAAATGGTTGTTCTTCAGGCAAAGCCTCCTTGAGTGAGCCTGACCTCTCTGCAGCTTCTGCATCACTGCTACAGACTGGATCCCAGCAGTTCTTGGGAAATAATCAGGGCTACTTAAGATCAAAGTATTGTTATTGGTGATGGGTAGATCATAATAGATTTTCTGAGTAAAAAATTAGAATAAGAGGCACCCTGCCCATTCCTACCCCAGGAGAGAGATCCTCAAAACTAGGATCTTATCAGAAGGAGATCTGAGAAAATGATCGAAGGAGCATCAGGGAGCAACACTTTGTTGAGCCTTGGGGTTCCTGATGGGATCTGGGGTAGAGGGTACAGCTGTTAGGACTTGTATCTAGAAAGGACAGTGATTTCTGTCCTACATCACATGGTCAAAAAGACCAGGTGGAGTGTCAGGGACAAACAGCTAGAAGTGATCCTTTCTCAAAATCTGATTTTTAGAATCAAGTAAGCAAAATTAGGTGTAAGCAAGTACAGTAATTAAATATGTGACCTTGTGTTGTGGTCTAAACCAAGTTGGCTGAAGTACCTGATAGCAGTTTGTATCATTGTTATTAGTGTCTAAAGGACTTTTATAGCCTATGCCAAATGCTGTCATATTGGTTTGTAATCATTGTTGGCCATTTTGACAGCTAAGAACAGAAGGGCAGGAATGCAGATAGAGGCGTTGGAACTTGTAAATCTAATTTTCTGATGTTTGCAGCAATGAAGGTGGGAAATGCCACACCAGAATGCTGGAACAGTCTGGGTTGCAAGGGCACAATATAACAGAGATGTGTTTGTTTCTTTATGGGGTTATTTCTATTTTGCTAAAACTTTCTTCCAAATTTTCCATGCTGAGGACAGATATTCTCACATTTAATTCCACTCTTTTACCTCAGGTACAATAAAACCTTTCAAGTCTGCAGTGAAACACAAGTGTTAACTGGTGCATTTAGTTACACATATGTAATCTATTTCTGATGAAGACTGAAGTCTCAACCCTAACTGGGGTTCCTAAAGGCCAGAGCATGGATGGAGGAAGCTTTTCCTTTTGGTAGCCTAAGGATAAAAAGAGGAATCCAATCTCCAGTCATGTCAATCTCTGACAGTTTTCAACCAGCCTCTTGCAGATTAAATGTGAAGGAGGCAGGAAGCCTGATTTGCAGCTGATAAAAAACTACTGTCTCACTCCTGTTATGTCCCATAAGCAGGGAGTTGGCAGTTCAGTTTCCAACTTCGTCTTAATTTCATGCATTTCACTGTTTTTGTTTTAGACTCCCTGCATTTCCTCTCCTCTCCTGTTTCCTTTTCTGTGGGTGGCAGTGAGCTGGCCTGCTCAGCTCTCCTCCCCAGCTGATCCTTCTGTCTTTTCTGTACAGTAAGTATCTTCACTATAATCCTAAAGCCTCTGTGTGATCCTCATGCTTATTTCTGTTCAGCTGCATGAAGCCTGCTATTTTCTTTTCAAAATCCAGCTTCACTATGGTGCTTTGTGTCATTAAAATTATTAAAAGAAGACTTTTGCTTCTTGCTGCCAGCAGCTCCTGAGCTACTGCTGGCAAATATCTTAGCAGTTTATATGTGCAGTTAGCACAGGGAAAGTGATGCCTGGGAACAAAAGCTACAAAACAAAGAGGAATGTGTGTTTGGAGTAATAGTAACAGTGGTACTGCATTGCTACTGTGCTTGGATTTGTTTTTCAGGAGGGCAGCGATATTTCTTAAAGTTGTGCTAGATTTTTACTCATCCTTTCCTCAGCAAACTGACTTTACTGGAAATTCATTTTTCTTCAAGGATCTGTTTTCCAGATGCATTAGTTGTATGTGGAGCCATGGGAGGGCCAAAGAGGGGGGCTTAGTTCAGAGCTGCAGATGGGCGCTGTGTCCTATAATAGGACTTGTTTGAGCAGGAGTCTGGCACATGTTGGATCAATCCAGCTGCTCCCTGGCCAAATGAGGGTGAGCCACACAGCATATCCTAAAACAGGTTGGTTTGTTGTGTCTATAACAAAAAGCCCCAGAGCAGTGTAGGAAAGATGATGCTGTGACACAGATATGGGACACTGTGTTACCTGCCTAAAAGCATGCAGTAGGAGCTGGGTTAGTGTTAGTCTCATATTGAACATGTCAGTCCTGACAACTCTAGGAGTTGGTCTGAGAGAGCTGGGTACCACCTAAGTCAGTCATTCAGGTCTCACCCAGACTTTGCAAAGTTTTTACCAGCTGGTTCTTTCCACCCTCAGCCTTTCCATTGTCTGAGGGGAAAACAAATACACTTAGAATGGTGAAGGGAATCCCTGTTGTAAGAAGGGGCTAAGCATCAGTTTCTGGTGTCATGGAAATTCAGCAAGTAGTTTCAGATTTATTAAGATGACTCTCATGGACTTTATAATTTAGAAATCACTTTTGGAATTTGGCTTCTTTCCCTTTATCCCACCTATCTTTTGAAAATCTCTTACAGCTTCCTCTCTTGCCAACTCTTCTTTCCTCAGCCTTATTGACAGATCTTCCTTCAAGCTCTTTTCACATTCTCTTTTGCCCTAGGCTTTCCTCTAGTTTCCTGCTATGTAGTGGGCTATAAACACACTAAAATTCGTACATAAGTTATACATATACACACTGCAAAGAGGAGATGCTTCCCACGTTTTGTGACTTCAGATACTGATGTGATCCTAATTATAATAGTGATTGACTGCACAATCTACCTGAAACCTTGTAGTGAGGGAAAGCTAACTCTATATATGTAATTCAGGACTCCTGCCTTCTTTGAGACATACAAAGGTAACTCAGAAATAATCATCTTGTTTGCAGCTGACTGGGACCATCCTTTTCATTGCTCTTCTGATTCTCTTTCTGCTGCTGGCTCTGGCTCTTCTGTGGTGGTTTTGGCCCCTTTGCTGCACAGTGGTAAGTACAGGGTTTTTTTTATTCTGTTGACTCTGTTTCATCTATTATCTGCCAAAGCAGAGCTAAAGTGTTGGAGTGGGTGGTTAACCTTGCTTTAAAAACCCACCCCATTTGTAAAGCCCTGATTCAACAATTTTATTCAAGTGCATGTTGGAGTTACTCTTGTCTGGGTTTTTTATTGTTTCAAGGCCTATGTGATTTTTATATTGAATGAGAATTTTAGATAAGCTCATGGATGTGACTTAAGTTTCTGTAGGGATCAAGACCTCCTTTAGACCAGCTTTGAAACCTGCTGCATAAAAGTGTAATTGATTTATTAATGTGTGCATAAGCTGTTGTGGCCCTCTTTAAAGACAAGAGTTAGGGGTTTTTTTGCATATTGTTGGTTAGGATTTCCTTAATATATTCAGAGGAGCCACAGATTCTGAGATAATATCTTTGCATTAACTTGATAATTATATAGTATTTTTCATCTCATCTGGGTGAGAGGATTGAATGGAGGGAATGAAGCAGAGTGACTCATTTGTGGCATGGGCAAGAAAGCAGGGAGGACATAGTATTGAGATGGATGAACCCTGCCATTGTCTCAGATTTCTCCATTATTTGTTTATTCCAGGTGATCAAGGAGCCGCCTCCACCACCTCCTCCAGAGCCTGTAAGTGCTGTTTGTGAGCTGTGGCACTGTCTGCAGCCACTGTAGTGAATACTGTGCTGCCCAGAATGTCAGCCCTGTAGGTGTCTTAATGACACCTTACAGGCTGTGAGAGGAAGTCCTCTGGGTCAGCACAGTTATTTCTGCCTTCTGGCCTCTTTGTATACATACAGCAACACTGCTTCCAGACAGGGTGAAAGCAGTTGCATAACTCAAAAATCCACAGGCTAACAGTTCCTATGGTATGTTGCTCCTTCTGATGTGCATCAAACAGGTGTGTGAGCAAATCTTTGCTTCCCAAGCTGTGCTGACAGCTGTCCCTCCTCCAGTAATGCTGCCATTGTTTTCAGCAGGAGTTTAGCCCAGATTGGTAGTAAGGAACAGTCTGGCAGCTGGAAAAAAAGGACAGCAAAGGCCACATTCTTGTGGCTTTGCTACAGGAGAAGAAACAAAAGCCTGCCCTGGCTGTGGCTCTTCTGCAGAGTGACCTTTGGAAGGACATTTAGCCTTTCTCCATTTAGGTTTTGAGCTGTTTGAGGCAGAATTATATTTAGCTCTTTTGGGGACACTAACTCACTGACCCTGACCTCAGTTTAGTTTACCACCACCAGTTTCAGGAAAATAATAGTAGTAAATAAAAGCACCTCCAGAGAAAACTTATGCCTGCCTTTATTTCTTTCCTAGGCATAGACAGTTAAATGATGGAAAAATACTTGCCTAACCCACAAGAGAAGCTCACAGTTTACTGTTAACTTGCTGTAACTTGGCTTGAATGTAAGGAGGCAACCACAGCTGCTGTTTTGAGGTTGCTAGAGGCCAGCACTAGTGTGTATGTGATCCTATTACTTGTCCTGAGCAGCAGCACTGTGACCATTTAAATTCTGAATGCACACCAGAATTTGTGCTGGGTTTAGTGTGATTAATGCTATCACAAAGCCTGCAGTTGCAGCCATGCTGCATTTGAGGGAGGTTTCAGAGAGCATCACACCCCTGCAGAAATTCCAGATGCTTTGGGATTTTAAACGCAAAGAGAATGAACTGATGTAAGCCTCCAGGAATAACAAAGAATACAGATGTTATCCATCCCTTTCCTTGGCCTTGTCTTTATCCAGTATGGGTTGTAACAATCATGCATTGTAATAATTGTAACTGTGTAATGGATTTCATTACGTTTAGTATTAGGCTCCATAGGTATGTTGACCTGCCCTTCAGCTGATACAGGGGGTATTGCTACTATTAAACTGAATAGAGGTGTATAAAACTTGTTCTAAAGCACAAGCATTAGATTTCCACGTGGTGGCTATTAATGTTGCTTTTCTGTGTGTTCAGTGTAGGGGATATTTGGTATAAATCCTTTATCAACTGGAAAAGTATCAGCTGTTACTATGGAATCTGTCCTGCTAGAGTCAGGCTTGCCAGCAGTAAGAGCTGTTAGACATGAACACTTAAAATCTGTGTCACATTGCATGGAATAGGCAGAGTGTCTTACATAATACTCATGAGTATTTCAGACATGTTTGATTTCATAATGAAATCAAATATAAATTAATTAAAAATGCTGATGCAGGTCACTGGGTATTGGTTTAGATGTGACATGGAATCGGACAAAATTGGTGTATTTGCTGTACTCTCAAAAAAAAGCTTACTGAAACAACACCAAACCCAACACTAAACCACAATACCTTCATTGTATATTTATTTCCCCAATTTAGGATAAAAACAAAATAACAGGAACAAAAAAAAAGGTAAACCAAACACCAAAAAGCCAAACCACAACAATAAAAAACCCAAACTTAAACTCCCCTTAGTAGTTAATGCAAATGTCAACTCTATTCTTGCCTGGCCATACTAAAGAATTTGTTGGAGGAACTGACCTGTTGAACTGTAGCTGAGTGACCACATGTCGCTGAATACCTGATGGAAATACTTCCCCCAAGGCATAACCTACAAGGTAAATACAAACAAACAAAAATTAAAGCAAGGTTTTAAAAAGCTATTACTGTCTTTTGTGCTTAACTCCTTTTCCATTCCAATAGAAACATGTAGGACAATTTTGTGAAAATGCCATCTAGTAATGTAACAGTAATTTATGTCTCTCTACAGTATTTGGCTTTCAGTTGTTTGTTTGCTTGTTTGTTTAATTAGAGAGTAAGTTCAGGTAGTGTTTCTGGAAACATACTGAGGAACAGCAGCAGAGACCATTGTGCATGGCCAGAGCAAGAGCAGCATGCATATCTGCTCATCAGCATGAGCTACAGTTAGTGGAGGAATGAAGGAAATATATTGTAGGAGGCTTGTTGTGCCCTCTCCTCAGCTGTGTGTTTACTTATAGAGTGTCAGGCTGTGACTTTCAGATGCCTTGAATGAGTGGAATGATATGGAGTCTGAGAAATCCCAGTTACTTCTCTTGGCTCAAGATTATAGAGCTGGAGATGTATTCCCAGGCTAGTTGAATTGGAGCCATTTGCCAGCTTTTAGTTAGGCAAGAACAGAAAAATGAACTTGAAGTTAATTCCTGATTCAGACTCTGGCATGTCCAGAAAAACAATCTTCAGTCTTGATGATTGCTCTGGTTCTCATCTCCCTGAAAATTGTGAGATGTTCCTGTCCAAATCCTGTTCCAAACTACAGCTTGAGCTAGTCTCCACAAAGCATTAAATAGTGTAGAATGACTGGTTACAACTGCCATGAGAAATGGATCTGATGCACATGTTGAAAAACTCAACAGTAGTTGCTTTTTTTCCTCTGTTAGGTGACATTAAGTTCTAAAAGTGCAATTAATAAATTATTTCTTTGGTGTAACTCATCGCTGCATTATCTGCATAGCACAGTGGCAAGCCAGTATATGTACAATTCATCTGTACTTTCCCATTCCTTGCAAATCAATTGGGATTTTGGAGTTCAGTGCATATTTGATTAAATAAAAGCAGTCTGTACAGGAGGAATAGGCAATCCTCTATGGCTTCCCTAGTTAAAATTGCAGCTGCAGAGACAAGAGACTTTTTTGGCTTTTGTCAGCAAATAAGCATAACACACAAAGCCAGTTATCCAAGGATTGGACCATAGGATGTTCAGCTGTTTTCCACAGTTTATGCTTTTTATGTGAGAACAGTATTAATATCTCCCTGTCTATCCCACAGGACTCAGATGATGAAGATGGATTGCCAAAGAAGAAGTGGCCAACCGTGGATGCATCTTATTATGGAGGTCGAGGTGTTGGTGGGATTAAGAGGATGGAGGTATTTGGCTTATTTTTTAGTGTTCTAAACCCCAGCACATTTAATTGAAAATTGTATCACTATGTTTTCATGTGATTTTTGAAGAGGACCCAAGCCTGGGATTTAATCAGGTCTTCTCCACTTAATTGGCACCTGCTGTCCAAGTGACAGGCATCAAGCTGCTATCATTTGCATGAATAATTAAATGAATCTAGCATTATGAGCCAGAGAAATTTATAGGTTAAGAAATGAGATAAGCCCAAAAGAAGTTTTAATCTCATGAGTCAAACCCTTTGATGCAGTTGCAGCCAGTTCCCTTGTCAGAGAAAATTCAGGCAAAGCTACACTTGTTTTCTATTTGAGGGTGCAGTCTATGCAGTGCCTGGTTTCTATAGAAGGGGAGGCTTCTCTCCAAGTTCCTGTAAGAATGCAGAGGAAGTATTGCATCTTAATATCTTTAACCATTTTCCTTGAAAGAATTTTATCCTTGATGCTGAGAATGTGTGATGACTGTGACACTATGGATTGTATATTGTTCTTGAATGCACAGTCACGTTTCTGTTTGAGCTAAGTCAGACAATAAGATTAGATATTAAGATATTAGATATTGGGAAAAAATTATTATGAAATAATTATAAAATATTAGGAAAGGGTAATTAGGAGTTGGAACAGGTTATCCAGGGAAGTAAGGGAATCTCCATCCCTGGAAGTGTTGAAAAGTTTTGTGGATCTGGCACTTGACATATGGTTTAGTGGTGCTGGGTTAACTCAGTCTTCTTAGAGCTCTTACCAACCTTAATAATTTTCATCTGCCCCAGATGCTGTGAATTCCTACAACACAGATTACTGAAATGTGCAATAGTAGTTCCAGAAGTTTTTGAATGAGACTATTTTATTCATAAATGCGTATTTCTGATTACAGTGGGAATTTGGTGCTTTCATGAATTTGACTTAATTCCTGGTAGCACTTACTTGTCTGATGAGAACTAGATTAATATCTATGGAAACCACCTGCTGGTGGGGACTGCTGAAATGTCTTCTTACAGTGTGCTCTCCTGACATCAGGTGCGATGGGGAGACAAGGGGTCAACAGAGGAAGGAGCAAAACTGGAGAAACCCAAAAATGCTATTATTAAGTTGCCAGAACAGGAGTATGAGCCTTGGGAACCCAAGCCAAAGAAGCCCCATGTGAGAAAACCACCTTCCCAGCGAAAATGGTACACTCCAATCAAGGTAATGTCTCTGACCCTCCATTTTACCACGTCTCTCATGTCATGTAAGATACTAAATCCCACTTTCTTAGCACAGCCTTTCTTTCAGCAGAGCTGAGACAGCCTATTCAGAAAAGTGGCTACTAATCCTCACCTTTGCCTGTTTTTGGAACATGTATTTCACTTTTTTTTTTTTTTTGAGAGGAGTAGAGGGCATGAGCAGAGCACTTCCTCAGCTCACAGTCTTTTCAGGTATTCTTGCAACAGCAGATCACTTGAAATTTAGGGGAGGGCAGATGCTGTTTTGTGCCACCTCAAAGCAGCATAGAAAAGGATCAGATGGAGGGCACTGTCCTTGCTTTGACTGCATTGTGGCTAAGGGCTTGGGTTGGGATCAAGCTCTGTTTCCCCCTAGTTCAACCACAAGACAGTAGTGTTTGATTTTTGGGCAAGTCACTTAGTCTCTCCATATTTTCATCCTCAATTCTCCCATGTTATTATAGTATCTGGTGTTTCAATGTATGTATCCTCACACAACCCTAAAAGCAAGGAAGAGCTGTTATCTCTGCTGACAGAGAAGGAAGCTGGAGGGCTAGCACAGTCAAGGCTGCAGCATACCATGCTCATCCCAGGAACCTATGGCCATATCCCAAAAGAGTGCTGTGTATGATGAGTTCCCCCCTTCCCTGGTTACTCACAGATCAGTTAAACAGTGCTTGAATGTTTCTGGAAAGCATCTGTGAATTTTAAAGCTTGCCTATGCAGATAGTCTCATGGCTGTTTATCCATGTTTCAGTTCTCTTCTCAGCTGTACTGTACTTTTGTTCTGCCTTTTATAACCCCTAAAGTAAGATCAGCACTTTAAAATAATACCTGTTTAATCATGCGTCTTAAGGGAGTTGTTCATGTTAATCTACTCTCATCCTCACTGCCTATTTGGATATTTGGCTTACTGTGTATTGGGTATTACCCCACTGGGGTTCTTCTGGTGTCTAGATAAGAAGTGTACAGAGGGTAGGGTGCAGGACTAGTGTGTGTGCAGATAGCTGAATACAGACAAACTGTACTAACCCACTTGTTATTTAATCTCATGCTATTTTCACCACATTTCTTTTCTCTTTTTTTTTAATTGCAGGGTAAACTTGATGCGCTGTGGGCTTTGGTTCGACGAGGCTATGACCAAGTCTCTCTTATGAGACCACAGCCAGGGGATAAGGTAAGGCACTGGCACCACTCATCTGTTAGCAGCAGCAATGCTCTTCCCTCACAATCAGCCCATCTTTTTTTTTTTTTTTTTTTTTTCCAATAAGCTTGTCTTTTTTCACATTGCCCTAGAGCTAAAAGCATTAACATTTTTAATGTTTCTTGGATTTAATAATGGAGTTCAATGATTATTGAGAAATCATGAACTGTACAGATGATGAAAAAACAAATCATAGCAAGATTAATGGAGGACAAGTTGGTGTTGAATTGTGTGCAGACACATTTTTCAGTCATCTCCTATACATAGGCAAGGAGTATCTCCTTCCTTGTTGAAGTCTGTTGGCCAAAAGTAGGTCAGGAGTAGACTCCTCCTGGGAGGAAGCAGGGAGTTTGTGCTTTTCAGAGCCACAAAGGTGTCTGTGTACTGTCCCTGGATCACTGGCAATAGCTGAGTTCAGAGCTCTCACAGATTCCCCCTGTGAGACTGGCACTGTTATGGTTGTCTCTGTTTTGTTATTCTGAGGGGACAACTCCCTAAGAATTGAGTGCTGCTGCTTGAACTGTTTCACCATCAAGGTTTTTCTTTCTGCAATGGTTCTCTGTAACATGAGAACTGAGCAGACACAACAGCATCTTTCTCTCCCCTGTGGGCAGAGTCCATACATTTCATCATCTTGGCTCTCAGGTGAGGGGATTATAGAGTTACAGCAATATGGTCCATAAAGTGCTTTTTTGGGGATAGGACTGGTGCAGATTCCCAGGCTTGTTTGCCTGGGTAGTTTTCACACCTAATGACAGACTTTAAAAAGTAGCTCTAATTTGCATCAACTAGGGCAATAAGTTGCATGTCTCTTGCTTCTGGCAAAATATTATGTCATTTGTGTCATCGTTAACCAAACATGCTGCATCAGTTTTTAAAGTTTAATCTCTTCCATTTTTCTTTTGGCACATGAGGAAACCAAGAGTACAAACCCAGCTTCTTACACTAATTTGTTAAATGGTCTTAAATGTTTCACTAAGCTTCATTTTCAAGGCAGCTGTGCTTGAGACACCTTATTTGCTTTTTAAGCACGATCTAGAGCTTCTGAATAGGCTCTTTAGGTCCAGCTGTATTTTGATAGCACTAACATTGTATAATATGAATCTATCCTCTGCCTTTCACTCCCTTGGCTGGGACATTTCTATCAATGCAGAGCACAACAGGACCTCTGTTAGCCAGAGTGGTCAAGAAACATGCAGGGGGCTGGCTCAGAACAGGGATCCTCAGTTCCTTGCCTTGCAGCTCTGCTGTGGGGAGAACAAGGGGCTGAAAAGAGCCAATGTAAAACAGCAAGCTGAAGGATTATTGTATCAGGGATAACATAAGAAAAATCAAATGTGCATCTGAGAAATAGGGTGGAAAGAATCCTATTGAGCCAGATCCAGTGGAATCATAGAATCATCTCTGTTCCCTGGCCTGTGAAATTAACTAAGACTGAAGAATACTGAAAGTGAAACAAGAAAAATGACTAGACAGCCTTCTGCTGTTTAAAAAAAAAAAAAAAAAAAAAAGGATATCACAGGCCTGTATTTCACGGAGGAAACTAGCACAGAAAGGAGCAAGTTTATTATTTATTCTTTGGGTGACTTCTCTAGTAGCCGTCTCTCAGTGGATAATTGATTCCTTGTAAGTTATATTTTTGCTGGGGGATGTATAAATATCCACCTGTACATGCACAAAAGTAAGTGTGAGCATACCCACATGTGCACACTCGTTCATCATTGTAGCTGAAGAGCTGGGAGATCAGGTCAGTGCTGTGAGTGACCAGCTTGGAGCTCTGGCAGCCCCAGGAGCAAGGCCAGAGCTCTGCTCACCCAGCCCAGGCAGGACAAGGTCACTCAGAGTGACAGAGTCACAGCCTTCAGCCTGGGGCTGGGGAGGATGAATGTTCATCCTGCCTTGGTGTCCTTCCACACTCTGCCATACACAGGCTGTGTGGTCATCTTGGAGCAAGAGGTTGCTTTGGTTTGTGTGGTTGTGAGAAAGCAGGGGGAAGAGTTCTTGGGGTGGGTCTAAGTGAACCTTTTTTTTTTTTTAAGGTCATTCATAGCTGTCTTGGTTGTTCAGGAAAATGTAGAGCTTTTCTAAAGCAAAAGGAACACAATTTAACTTTTTTGGGAGTGACATTTGGATTCATAACTCAGGAAAGCCCTGCATCTGAAGTTCCTAGAATCAAAGAAGTTATTTTCTTTATATTTTCAGGGATTACCAGAGATAGAGGTTGTTTCCCACTGGAACAAGATTCACTGAAGTTACATTTTCCAAATTTCTGTTTCACAGTTTTTTACCTCCATTTAAAAAGAAAAGGTTTCCCTTTCCCATTTTTGCTGCTTATGTTCCTGGGCATGTGCTCCTTTTTGCAGCCATTGGATGAAATGATGGCAAAGCCCCATTTTCTGCATAATAAAAATACTCATTATGGAGAAGAGAATATCTGTAAGAGAGGGAGGGAAATATTTTTACAAGGCTTTTAGGATAGGGGGAAGATGAAAAAGAATTCTTTTTTTTTTTATTAAAGCAATCTTTAGAAACTCTTTTAAAAAACATAACTTCTTCATCAATTGAAATGAATACTGTGAATTGGGAGCTTTTCTCCCCCTTGAAAATCTGAAAAATACTTGTAGAAAAATTTTGTGATAGTTTTGTTGGTTTTGGTGTATTCATCAATGTATCAGGCTTTGTCATAGGGAAGCAAAAATCTATCACACTTTTTGAGACTATTCAGTATCTTTGCCCACAACACAGGCCTCTTCTCTTTGCATCTGCAAACCATGCAGCAATGGCAGTATTGCTATCCCAGATTTTTAAATCATGACTTCTTACCCATTCCCATCATGAAGTTAAAAATAGCCCTGCTTGTATATTTTTGAGTCTTAAGTGGGGAAGCCCATTCCAGACTGTGTGTGAGAGCCTTGCAGTAGAAATACAGGCTGTGAAGCATATGTGCAGTAAGATGGGACTGACTGCTGCAAGGGTTCTGTTGTCCTTTCCTGTGAGTGAGCAGGTCTGTTGTCCATCCATCCATTTTTCTTCTTTCATTATGGTCCTGTTGCCATTCCCCATCCTGCTCTTTTCCTTACCTGTGCCCTGCTGGCTCTCCTGCCCTAGACACTGCATTCCATTTCCTTCTGTGGTTTGATTTCTTATTTGCATGCCATTCCCCTTGATGAGACAGACTCATTCCCTGCAGCCCTGTCTTTGGGAGCAGTAGGTTGGTCCCCAGCCTCCTTACCCTGTTTCTCTCCTGCTGCAGGACCTGAGCTGCTGGTAGCATCATGCTCTGGGCTCTAGCCTTGCTGCAGAGTTGGCTGAAGCTCTGAGGGTTCCCCTGCCCCTGCTCATGTTTTCCATGAATTTATTAAGAAATGGATCTCAGGATGGATGATTCATCAGTATTAATAGGGTTGTATTAATAGGAATGTATTAATCCTTATGAAAATCACAGGAGCTTTTTGGAGCTGCCTATTTAAAGAAAGCCATCCAAGCACAAGCTGTGGTGCTCCTTCTCCTGTGTGCCCACAGTGTTTTACTTGGCTCTTACAGACAGCTCCTCCTCTTGGTCTCCATTCAAGATCATGTCATAGCAGCACCACTGAAATTCATTACTTTGGCAAGTACCTCAGTAAAGGGTCACAGATCCCACTCACTCGACTTCCTCAGGTCACCTCTAGCAGGAATTTCTGTTGCACCAGTATGGGACAGCAAGGGATAAACACACTTAGCTGTACCCCATCATTAGCAGCTAGACTGTTATTTGTGGTGTGCAGTTTTGCTGAGCTCTCAGACAGCATCAGCAAAGGAGTGAAGTGATGAAAAAGGACTTGTGGCTCTGTGGTGGGTTGCCTTCTGCCTTGCTGGAATGTACAAAGGTGAAGCCTTCATAAGCATTTGTGCTACTGCTGCAGTGGTGGCTCCCTTACAGCTAGGCTATTATTCTTCCCCTTCCTCAGAAATCTGTGTCTGAGGACCAGCAGTCACTCTTCTGGCCCAAGAAAGGGCCAGCTCTGAGGTGGGGACACTGCTCATCTAGCCACAGGAGTATGTCAGTGTTCACATGGCCCCATTGGGCTCTGTGTTGCTCAAGGTATTCAGATTTCTTTCAAGACTTTCTCATCACGTTGGAGTCCTGAGCTTGCAGCAGCTGCTGTGAAGGTTGGAGTTTGGGAAATATTAGATATCTTGAAATATTTAATACCAACCAACCACAGTAGCTGATAGGGCAGGTTGCCAATAGTCTGTGCAAAAGGTGAGTTTCAAGCTCTTCCTTGGCCACATAGTTGAAAAGTGGGCTGTTTCCAATGGCAGCAGGTAAACATTGAAAGCCCCAGTCTGTGCAGAGAGGAAGGGGAGGTGCTTTCCAATGGTGTTAGCTGCTGCTTTCAGCAATTCCATTCCATTTTGCCTCTCAGCACATACTGATTGATGCAGGAAATTCTCAGAGGCTCGGTTTACCAAAGTCTTTGACTAAAAACCCAACATTCTTCCCCTTCAGGCAGAATGGATCATTTACTTTAAAGACTTAAAACCTGATCTCATTATTTTCACTGAAAATTTTGTAACTGCAACAGGGAGTGTAGACTAGATTTTGCTGTCACCATTCCCTTGTATGCCCCTGGGACTTTACTTGGAAAAAAGCAATGCCTTAATAGTGCTACCTGTGGTTTGTATGTTTTCTGGAGTTTTCTGAGGAAGGGGTCTAGGAGCAGGTGGTTGTACAAAACTCTGAGAGCCTTTTTGCCTTTTTCTGTTCCATAAAACTGAGATTAAAAGACTCAGACAAAAATGTCACAAACTATGACCTCCTGGTCATTTTAGAATCGAGAACTTCTCTAACTTTTCAAATTCTAACCCCTGAGTTATAGTGTGACTTGGAGGAAGGCATAGCAACTGGAATTTTAAACAGCAGCCTTTGAAATGAGGAGTATGTGGGTTCCTTATTCTGTGCATCCTTTTCAGAGTGATCACTCTTTGTCTGATCAGACTTAGTCTTAGAGTTTGATCTCTTTTAGACCTAAAAGTCTTGGGTTTGTTAAAGCTCAGAAGGTCTGATTACCTTCATATTTTGAGTGATTACTTGCAATGCTGACCATGACATCTATTTGCCTTAGTTCTCCTAACAACAAAATAATCATGAGAACAGTGTATTTACCTTCCCTACAGCTGTGAGGTTTAATGTTCTGCCAGGCACTTGGGACTCCTCAGATGAATCGTGGGACACCAAGTTTATGGATTATTAATGACTAATAATTGCTCTCTAGCTGCTGCTTGCAGGTGGTCAGCAGCTTGGCTGCAGCCCAGGGTGATGGCAGCACCCGCCTGTCACGCCACGGTGGCTGCCCACGTACTGCTGCTATTTGGAGTTTATTCTAATTACTTCTCTTCAAGACCTAGTAATGGCTTTTAATAGGCTTCCCTGCCTCTTGCTTAGAGATGTTGTAATCACCCGTGTAACAATTGGCACAGCTACAGGGGGTGCTGGAAAAGCAGCACTGAGCTCCTTCAGACTGTAGTCATCAGTGGCTGCTGCCTGGTCCTGGGGCTTTTCTCTCTTTGCTTCTCACCTTCAAAAGGTGCTGAAAGATTAAACACATGAGGACATTGCCTGCCACAGTAGGTGATCTCACTTTGTCACTTTCAATGAAAATGTGACACATTTAGCTCCCATTTTGCAACTTACTTCTAAAAAAGGAAGAGAAGAATCTCTAAGATTCATTCCTGCTTTAGCAGACATGGCATGGGGGGAAAAGCTCCCTCTCTCTGGTGTGGGACCAATGTCCTGATGCACAGTGCCCAGGATATGTTGAGTGCTGCAGCTGGAAACATGTAATCAGTGGCTAATGAATTTCCTGTCCTACAAGAAGCCCACATACTGCATACTTGTGCCAGGGTTGTGTTATTTCTCTTGTGGCAGAGGAATTCCCAGACTTTGGGGATGGATGCTGCCTGTCTGCAGCCAGGTCAAACCAGTAGTCTGTCCATGTCCTTGGCAGCCAGAGGCATGCTCAGGGACAGGAGGCTGTGAAGGATGAGTGCAGGTCCCAGGGCTGGTGTTACCTGGCACACAACAGGATGAAGGGTTGACCTTGTGGTTAAGGCATTGGCTGTAACTTGCATAAGTTACTCCACTTCCATTGTACTGCAGTTGTATAGTGAATAAGTGAGATTAAGTGTAAATTCTAGGAGGCTGAGACCATGTTCCTACTAGTACTTTGAGAACTTAATAGACTCAGGCAGAGAGGGGACTCCACTGCTAGTCTTAAAACATATGTACCACTTTGCTATTTCTCTGATATTTATGATAAAGGAACAGCTTCATCAGCTCTGATTCTCAGGGGTTTTTTACAGAGAACATGTCTTTGGGATAAGGCCTGCTGTCTTAATCCCCTGTTAACTGCAACTCTGACATGTCTGCATGGGGGGAACAGGCTCTTGTGTTATCACAGTTTTCCAGACATCACTGATGCTCCACAATCCTACAGTGTGTCCAAGGGCCTGACTTGAAGCCTGAAGACTGTTTTAGGGCTTAGCAGTACTACCTCAGGGCAGTACTGATGGCACAGCTCTTTTGAGAGGAAAAGTGCACGAATGCACGTGTGGTTGCTTGCTAGGACTGTGTGTGCAGATCCACAGTTTGCACATGGACAGGTGTGTTGCAGCCAATATGTTTGTTTCTCAGCAGCACCCTTGGATCAATCTGAACATCATCTGACTGTTTCAGCTGATTTGCTAGGAGCTGTGCATCCCTCATTGTCTTTGAGTTGGGTAACACTGCAGAAATTAACCTATCCAGCCTTCCTTATCTCTCTGCTTACATTGCATACTTCTAGTAGTTTTGTAGGATGTGACCTTCTGGAGCTGCAGAAATAACAAATACTGTGTAAGAGGATGTATTCATACTATTATTCACACTAAAATAATTGCACAGAATGATAACTAAAATTAAAAAAGGAATTGCCTTACTACTTTCCTCAGAGCAGCTGGTGTCTCTGTTCTTGTAGAAATATTGTGATTCGTGTTGTACTAAAAAAAAAAAAACAATAAATCTCTGTCTACTACTTAACAAAAAAGTTACTAGACAACAAGAAGACCTTAGGTCTATGTATATTAGGTCTTAAGATCAACCTAATCTTGCTTTGAACATTCCAGCTTTATATGCCAGTTTTAGTCTCAGGAAGCAAATGCCTTGTGCTTTCTGCACCCTGGTTGGTTTTTGGGGTTTGTTTTTTTTTTTTTTTTGGAGGGGAGAATAAATCCCTACTTTCCTCATCCTGTACAGGTTTCTTCTAGAGAATTTAATTGCCCAAGCAGACAGCTCAGCCATCATTGGCTTATCAAGGAGTGGAATACACAGAAACTTGGAGGTGAGGGCTAACAGGAACAGTGTCCCTTCTTGCAGTGCTGGTGGCCAGGCAATCTGAGTTGAGCAAACCTTTAAAAAATGAGAGGATGAGTATTTGGGGGTTTTTTCTACTGCTAGGGGACAGGCCACTGACTCTGCTGAGGTGAAAGCAGGGTGTATAATACAGTTCTAGGAGAGAGCTGGCAATGGGGTGCTCATGGAAAAGAGCAACTTCAAGATGTACAGCTGGTACTTGATAGCTGCACAGGGGAAACATGGCAGGGATCTATTTGCATAGTGTTAGGTCTCTAGCATACCTGAAATGGGACAGAGTTCTATGTCAGGACTTTGGTACTTGAGTTGCTTTTCTAATGTGTTCGTTCCTAGAATAAGGTGGTTGTGCCCCAAGACAATCTGCCATTCAATTTAACAGAGGAGCTTTTGGGGGAGAGGAGGTTTTCAGGGCTTTATCAACATGCCAGCACTGATAATGAGCTCTAGCAGTCCCATCCCAGAAGAGGAAAATCCATGTGATATAAGCACAGGGGAAGCTGAGAACTGTGGATTTACCATCTACTTGCTCTAGGTAGCAGTAGAGCCATTTAAGGGCCAGTTACCCAGAGAAGCATTGGTGATAGTTGTATCTGTTTCCAGACTCTGCACAAAGAGGTAGCCTGTCTGTGTGGTGGGCCAGAGTCTTACATTTTTAGCTGAGCCAAGGAAAAATACTATAACCAGGAATCTGAGTTTCCATCATTATTCTGTACCCTAGTCAGGTGAATAATGTTGTGTACACAATAATCCCAGCTTGCTCCTGAGAGACAGTCAAATAATTCACCCAGGAAAGCATGATGACACTTAATTGCAGTTTGAGCAAGATCAGTTACGGTCCTTTGTGGCCTAATTTGCTGCTCCCAGCAAGCCACCAATACCTCAAGGCTGAGGCTGTTGCACCCAGTAAATGTTTGTTGCTTTTGTTGCTGTGCTCCAAAGCCCTCCCATCTAGGAGATGGACAAAAGCAACATCCTTTTCCCTGAAAACACCAAAGGAAAGAGGAAAATCTTTTGCAAACCAACCACTGTTTTGGTTTTTTTTTTGTTGTTGTTGTTGTGGTTTTTTTTTTTTTCTTGAACCACATTCTAGTCTGGTCAGCATTCAAGTGTGGAAATGTGTGGTGCTGTGGTTAAAACAAGGGATATGAGTCACAAGTCCTGAACAATTTTTTCCCCCCTGCATAACCTTGAGTAGATGACCTGATGGTGGCTCTCCTCACTTCCTCCACTCTGGGACCCTCATCCATAAAAGCTGTCAGGAAGGAGGAAGGCAGTAATGTGTCTCTCACTCACTCACTCATGTGAGTGCAGGTTTAGATTAAGATATTTTTCTGAGGTTTGGATAGGATTTGGTCTGGCACAATGGCACTTTGAGATTGGCACTGAATGTAAAGGGCCTGATAAACCTGAACTTTGGTTTTGCCCAGTGTTACTCTTTTCTGTTCCATTTGTCACTTCAGCCTTTTTAGGGCTCAGAATCAACAGGCTTTATTATGGATCTGCACTGTGCATTACTCCAGCCACAGCCTCTGCAAGGTCCAAGACATGTGATGTTTGTGCATTCCTGCAAGATGTCTTGTGACTCTGGCCATTCTTTCAGGAGATGTCTGCAGCCCATTGCTGCATTTCCTTGCTGAGGCATGGCTAGAAGCAGCATGCAATTTCCTGCTGAATGGAGTGTGATGCATATTATTTGAGTTGCCCTGTCTTCAGTATTGGGGTGGGCTTTTCGTGTCTCTTTCCTTGTGTGTGCCTAAGCTGAAATAGTGGTATGAGGCATGAGATACCTGCATGGTGGGAATGTGTCCAGAAAAGTTTATTTTGCTGGAGGGTACTGGTCCTAGCTTAAAAGTCTGATTTCCCTGGCTGAGCTGTTCCTCCCTCAGATTCCTCATTATTGTCCACTGTCTCCAGTGGTAAATTGGAAGTAGCCCCCTTGTCTTCAGTGTATTCCTGCACTGGTCTTCACCCTAACTGAGCAGACTGCTCCCAGAAAACCCACCCCTTGTTTCAAGCAATGCTGTGCACAGCTGGGGCTGTGAACTGGGGAATAGTGCCTGCAGATGTGTGTCTGGGAAAACTATCAGTGCTTAATTGTATTCAACTCCCACTATTCTGATAAAAGAAACTACAGTAGCCTGGGATACTGCAGCTATTAATCTTACTGCAAAACAGCTCCTGTTTTAATTGCCTAATCAAATTTAACACTGTTTCCCCAATACTGTTGTTATTTTGGTTTAAATTGTTCCTTTAGATGATCTGTAAATGATTTTTCATGTTAGTAGAATTAGCTGAAATTGAAAATACACCCTTGAAAAAGTCTCAATATTTTCAATTTTTGTTTTGAAACAATTTTTTTGCCTGAGACTCAAAGATGATTTGAAATTAACAGTACATGTTTCAAGCCTGAATTAAACCTATTTTGACACAGTTGTTTTACCTGAAAAATGAAGACTTCTGTTGCTGTTCTTTTCCTTTGGCCAGCAAGTGAACTGAAAGATGACTTTTATTGCTGCTATGTGCAATGCATGCCATGGGTCTGTTTGTGAGTTTGCCCTGGCAACCTACCTCCCTTGGTCCTGGGGGATCCCTGGATGGGATTATCATACATTTCATGTCAAAAGAAGAGTTCCTGTGCTCTCTCATCCCTTCCACCCCATAAATCCTATTTTCTCAGCTATTTGGCCCCCAGAGCCAGGGTGTCCGAGGGCATACTGGACTTCTGAAGGACTTTTTCTCCCATCTTATTTACAAACAAGGCTGGTCCCACTTTACCTCTATGAGAGGGCTCAGGCATCTTGCCTGAGCTTTTTGGGCAGCAATGTCAGCCATGCCTCGGCCAAGACAATGGATTTTGTCCTGAATGTGCCAGCAGCCCAAGGAATTGCTTAGCTGTGTGTCACTGTCACCATGTGCTCAGCTCCCAGCCCATGTGCAGGATCTCATTGTTTGGGACTTGGGAGCCAGGGTTTGTGAGGCAGGGATTAACTTCTGTGCTCTGTCTCCATGGTGCTGCTCCAGTGAGCCAGGGTTTGTGGGTGGTTTTGTTTGGTTGCTAAAAAGAGAAAAAGCAGACATTTGCTTATAAGAAGGTTTTTGTGGACTTTGTGAAGGAGTCACGTGTGCCTCAGCTGCTTTTAAATATCACTGCCCCTTCCTGGGTCAGGATGTGTGTCCTGTTTAAAGCTGGGTTACCTCCCACATCTTAAAGCTCAGTCTAATTCCTTTTGCAATAAGCAGCACTTTGGGTGAGTCCAGTAGATTACACCTCTTGGTAGCATCACCTTGCTCATGCTGTGCTGTAAACAGAGTTTGCTGCTGCTGGTAGGATCATCCATGTGCATTTGCATTACCATTTTGCAATTTTCTATTTGAATTTATCTGATGTGCCAAAGAGCATGGCAGGCTACTGTTGCAATGAGTGATTCACAGCCCACAATGCAGTGATTTCCTTCCCCTCCAATAACTCCATCATAGAAGGGAGGGAGCAAAAGTGATAGGAGTTTACTTAGAAAGAGGCCAGATAACATGCTGGGAAAAGAATGGGCTGAACTTATTTTCCTTTTTAAAAGCAACACAAAAGGAAATAATTACATTCTTATTGCTGACACTGCCACTTTACTGGACTTTACTTAAAACTCTCTTCTCTTCAATCAACCCCATTTTCTCTTATCTATAGTTTTGAATTGCCATCATTATAGGTGTCAGTGCTGGGCTGCCAAACAGCTTCCCAGAAAATAATGTACCAGAGAGGACTTATTAAACTGGAAGGTATGTTTGACAGTCAGGTTATCATGCAAACAAAAATTTTAACTTGATATTTAATGTTTTGATTTGAGTCCTGATAATTTAAAATGGCTTCATATAAAAATTAATGATGATTTAATAAAATAATTGTTAATGATTAATGAAATAACCACCATATAATTAATTTTAATGATTATAATTTGATCATTAAATAATATAATTTAAAAATAATTATAAATTACATATTTATTCACCTGAAAGCATGATCAGTCACCAAAATGGTGCTATGACAATATTTGGCACTTTCAATACTTTATTTTTCAGCACAAAAAAGATATCTGAGTCCCAGATGTAAGAACAGGAGTTAGTAAAAGTTACTTGTATGCGCCTGAAAACCAGGCAGCTTTGGGTTTTACGTGACAAACTGTTTCAGCAGCTCACTAATTTCTAGCCTGTGTGCTGCAGGGTAATCAGTGCAATTCCCAGGAAATGCATGAAGGTTTTAATGAGCCATGACATGTTGAGTGCACAGTCAGTGTGAGGCAGTGCAGTGAGAGGAAGCTTTTGGCAAAGGCTGATGCATGGAGATCCTGGTTCCTGAGGAGCCAGCTGCTAATCCTGACACTGGCCCAGGGAACTCAAATATTGGGAACTCTGTACCACCTTGCTTCATCTCTTTCACTGTACAGGTGTTGTATCCATAACCTACCTCTGATAAATAGATTAGCTAAATGAGTTTCCCACACTGGTTGGTTTAGGATATTCTGTGTAAGTATTTCTGCTAGAACACTCTTCTACTTCATTAGAAGACAGGGTAATCCTTAATTCTGTTTTCCCAAGTCACTGATCTTAAGGGTGTATATCTCGTTTTTTCCTGGGTGTGTGGATCAAAACCTTCACTTACCCAAATTGATCATGACTTTTTGTTATATGCTCCCTCTTGTGGTTTTGTAAGTAGCTTAAAATCTGAATCTATTCTTTTGAGATTTAGAGCTGCATTTTTATACTGAACTATCGAGAGATATTTAGGAAGTGAAGCTACATGCTGATGAACCAGGTCCATAACAAGCTGGCAGACTCATCCCAGTGACACAGATAAATAAAATTGGAGAGACAGCCCAAGGAAGTTATGCTCATTTAGGATTTTCAGTAAGCAAATAATACTTACATTTAAAAATAATAAATAATTTAGTACTTCCTTACTGGGAGCAACTTCATTTTTAATTTGGTAGTCTAGTGTTTTGAATGGCCATGCTCAAAGTTTAAAGGACTTAGTTTATTTTAATCCATTCTAAAATGCAAGTATTGTATTCTTACAAGGTCATAGACATGAAAACTCAGTAAACTAAGTGAATCTGTTTTCTTTTTCAGCCAGATACCCATTTCTGCAAATCCAAATTGCAGCACTGAGACTCTGTAAGCCAAACCAAGAGGGAATGGAAAATCAAGCAAAATTTATAACAGGAAGAATGTCTTTTATTAGTTCAACTAATGTAGCTAAAAATAAGAAACAAGCATATTTTTGTGTACACAAATACTGACATGCACAGAGATGAAAATGGATTTGATTTTTGTTGAACACCAATGCATGTATTAAAATGAAGAGAGAAAAGGGACAGCTACTGGCAGATGGCCTGGATTTTTTAAATTCTTTTTGCTGAAGTGCTGCTAGTATCATGGGTGAACAGACTTCCCCATGGCACTCTTTGAATTGCCTGGATTCTTTTGACAATCATTTCTGTCAATAGAAAACTTGCTGAGTAGTAGCTAAAGATTTTGGGGAAGTGGGTGCTGGGGAATGATGTAGTGAGCACTGTGATGAAGGCAGCCCAGCAACATGATACAGTGGCTTCCAGGAGGTTTCTCCCTTCCTTTCTCCCCCCCTTAAACCACACACAATAAGACATCCTAGGTGGTCGAGGAGACTTTGCCTAGAAGTACAAAGTGCCTGAATTGCACATGTGATTGTTACACTGGGATAAAAGCTGGAGTCGGGACAAGGGCAGATCCCACTGCTTCGGGATTTGTACTTTTTGAAAAGCCAATTTGGCTAGCAGCATAACAAGAGCCTAACAAGTGGATGGACATATGGGGAGGCAAAATAATTGTGCATTAGGAAGAGGGTGCAGATGTGAGCTGGAGTAAGGGCGTAGCTCCATATGGCACAGTGCTGACCTTCGGTTGGTGCCTGAATGACAGCACGGCGTGCGGGTCGCTCCGGCTGGGAGCGGGGCCCCAGCCACACAGACCTGCAGCCACGCACATCATCTGCCTCCAGAGCACAACAAAGCAGCCACTGACAGCTGCTGTGCCTGCCAGCATCCTGGCATTGCTGCACCTTGCAGCTCCAACACCTTCCCTGACGCACTTGGTGAGTTCCGTGCTTCTGGAAAAATATATATCATTGCCACTATTGAAGTGGTGTGGTGGCTTCTTAATCCCTGCTAATCTGCTGTGCTGGAAGAGCAGAGATAAGTGTGCAGTATACCTAATTTCTGTCTGTGTTCCCAGGGTTTAAAAGTCTTTATATGCCTTTGAAGCGGAAATTACTTAATGCTTTCAAACAGAATATTAAAAATCCTGTGGTTAGCATGTTTATTTGAGAGGCATCATAGATTTTTTTTTTTTTATAAACTAACCCCCAGAGGGATGTGCATGTTAGAATAACAGTGGCACTCTGTTATTAGGAAACTGTGGCGTGTGGAGGGCTTAACTCTTCAACCTAGAAATCCTTTGACAAAACACACTTCATAAGTCCAAACCATCACTTATGATTTATTGTCATTTGTTCTTCCCTTTCCCTTTTCATCTGTTAATCCTGACACTGGCTTAGAGTTCAGCCTCATTTTATCAATGGCTGCTTGAAGTGGTCAGGAGGATTTGCTCCAGTATTCACCAGAAGTCTTTGATATATGAGATTGTAGGCTAACACTGATAATCTTTTGTGAGGAAGTGTCACAATACATACATCGATCATCCAAGCCTCTATCTGTCAGACTCCCCCAACTCAACCGTATTTTTCATGACACAATGCAGCGCATGGCCTTTAAATTACCCATCTGACAAATCAGTGAGTGTGGCAGAAACTGGCAGCAGTTTGACGTCGCCTATCACTTCAACTGAAGTGAAAGTAATGCAAACAGATTTATGGGATCCCCTTTGATTATAGACTATGAATATATTTGGAATTGATGTTTGTGAGAGAGACACAACAGAGGGGCAGAAAAGGCTTGTAGGCAAAAACACTAGTGTTGGGTTTGCAGCTTTGCATTTACTATGAGGGAGATTGTTCTGTCCTAAATTTTTCCCTCCCCATATGGTGCATCTCATCTCAGCACCTCTGACCTTTCTCTTTCTCTTTTTTTTCTCTCATCCTGAGTGATTATTTAGCTGCTCTAAATTCATAACTTTATAAATATCAAAGCTGAGTTTTCTTAAATGAATTTGATGTACAGCTGTTAAATATATCTGTAACATTCATTGCATGCCAGTAAATAATGCTGAATTTCCAAGTGGGCTCTGAAAACAGTGGAGCATAGCAGAAAACAAGTATCTGGCAAGGATGGCTGCTTGCTGCAATGCTGGTGAGGACTTGAGTTTAGTGATGGAGTAGAGCAAAGCACTGATTTGCTTCTTTTGATCCAATGATTTATCTTTGCAGGAGTAACCAAGACCATGGCTTTTGCCTCCATGCACAGTCTCTGGCCCAAGTATAGTATTGGTATGAACCTGGTTCATAACCAAAGTCTGGCGTAGCAAGCCTGGATTTTTAGAAAGAGAATTTTATGTTGTTTAAGGGTAGTGGTGAACTGTAGTGCTGAAAGCTGGGACAGAGAACTATTGAGTGTGTCTCATGTGCAGGCAACAACATGCCCATTCAAACAACTCCTGTCTGCAGCTCAGCTCTGCAAGCCCAGAGCCATCCAGTCCAGTACCACCAGTAGAGTGATACCCTTTGGGTTTTAGTACATTTCTAAAACCCTTTTCTGAGCTCTGGAACTTATACAAGCTGCTGAAACATTGCTTCCCTTTCTTCAGAGAAGCTGTAGACTTAAGTGATTCCCCTCTTTTTAAAGAAATAGTTTCCATGAACAAAGGTGCGGATATTGGAAGTCACTCAACAAAACAGTTGTGGTTCTGCTGTGATGGCTTTAGCCTCGTTTCCTGAGGAAATTGGGATTTGTGAAACTCAGCCCATTTTCTAAACACCTTCAGAGTTTTCTCATGCCAAGCAGCACTGAGCCAAGAGAATCTGTGACTGATGTGGGTTTTTGTATTCCTGCTGCCACAGCCATTGGTAGCTGGGGAGGATCGTGATCTACAGCTGCTTTGAGATAAGCTTTCTATATTTGGAATCCTGAGTTTGCTCACAGGATGTTGTCATAACCTCAAGCTGAATTTAGTTTGTTGATTCCAGCATGCAGTCTATCTGAGGTGTCCTGCTGAGGTTGCCATGTAGCTTTTGCAATACCGAGGAGCCTCTGGCTGCTTCTCACAGGAGAGGCTAGGTGGTCTTTGGGGTCTGTCTCTCTCTCTCTTCCTGTCTGAACTTGGTTAGTGGGAACTTCTGCAAAGCTTTGCTTTGGCTAAAGGAAACCCTTGTATATTTGCCTTTAGCTCCTAGTTGACTAGGACATCCCCAATGCTTGCTTTTTTTTCAAATCCAGGCTACTCCTGTTTTAAAATTTCCACACAGTGCTCCCATCAGGTCCTGCTTGCCTGCATCCATCCTGAAAATGCACTCATTGGAGAGCCCTCTGTGCAAGTTCCACTACCTTGCTGGTGTTTCTCAGGGGAGCCACATCTACACTGCAGCACGAAAGACACATGTACTATCCCAGTGTAATGTTCAGAGCACAGACATCAGCCAGGCTAGGATCATTGTGAAAATCTACAAAGAACTACAGATTGTGTCTGTGGCTGATGTTGGTGCTCTGGTATAATCCTGTATGAGCTTTTTTCAAGCACAGCTTTGCAGTCAGGGATCCCACCAAGGCAAGCACGACTTGAGTGGAGCTGTCACTTTAGGTGTGTTCTGCTCTAGTAGAGCAGAGAGCACATTTGGGCACAGTCCCTTTTGCTTTAAGCCAGTCCTGGGCTATTCTCTACAGGCAGTAGCTCTGAAAATCAAGGGAAGTATGAGCTTTAGTACATCAGGGTTTCAATGTAATTTCTAGGACCCAGTCAATGACACTGGATGAAATGTAGCCTGACCCCTCACTTATAGTACCTTTGACTTTCTGCTGCTAAGTCAAATACCTGCTTTTTAATAATGAATTTTTCTTCACCTCTAGGGCAGATGCATAAACTTCACCCGTGTGAAATCGGACGGAACCTCTGCCCCTTACAGCCCGCCCCCGAAGCTGCCGGTGCGCAACCACGCTCCCCTCAACAACGCTCCACGGCATCCTGCCCCTCCTGTGTCTCTGCAGCCTCCTTCCAGGCAGCCCCCTCCTGGACCACCTCCATCCCGAGCCCCTCCTGGACCGCCTCCTTCACGCCCACCCCCGCAGCCCATGGCTTAGAGTGCAGCAAAACCTGATCGACACAACGCGTCTCTTTGCTGAACACAGCATATTTATTGAGTATTGGTTTACAGTTAAAGATATCAGAATTTGTTGCTGGTCAGCAAAAAGGAAAAAAAAAAAAAAAAAGGAAAAAAATATTGCCAAGTGTCAATTTTAATGTATGAATATATTTATACCACACGTGCTGAGTAAACGTTCAGTGGAAAGATTCAGAGCTATGGGGTATAGAAACAAACCAAAATCATCATCTAGATACAGTAGAAGCTTTTGTGTTTATACATTTGAAGATCTATTTAGATATGACAGTTGTCTGACTTGGTATGTCAGATCATTCATTAATAATTTAGCTGGTACTCATGCATCCGTGGCTTTGATAGCTGCCACCTACAAGTTGGTTCAACATAGTTCATTGAGGAATTTGCTTTCTTTTCCCCAACAGTACTGCATCCAGATGTTAATATGAATCAACAATTGCAAAGATAACTTTCTGCCTTTGGTTCTGCAGGTGGAATTTCCATGGAAGTTTTAAGAAGCCTATAACAGTAATGAGGTAACATGAGACTATGTGCCAATGATCTAGCACAATAATTTGTCATAGAAGAGGGTTAATTTTTTTCCCCTGGAAAAATAAGTTTTGAGCCTGCCCTCTCTGCATATGTTTAGATGTGGTTGCATAGGATAATCACTGAAGGTGAGAGACTCTATCTAGAAATCCAGACTTTGTACAAGACTTGGGTTCATATTTGTCCAAAGTTCAGAGGAATTTTGAGAAAAATATTTTGGTTTCATTTACAGAAAGTAGTCCAAAACACAGAAAACATACACAGAATTTGAGCATAGATGCTGTAGTAAGCAAACAGAATGTGTTATTTATATCAGCAGCATTGAGGGACTGATTCTAATGCTGTTTAATTGGGTAAATTTCCTTTTGACCTTACTGCCAAGAATTCAATCCTTTTGTGATTCAAACATCAATTGCTCTTTGAGCAGCTTTCTTAAGACAATTCAGATCCCACTAATATGTAACCCTGCAGTCTACCTGTGGCTGAGAGGCATGGTGTGAAGAGTATGAGGTTTATCCCTGTTTTATTTGCTTGGCTGCTCTCCCATGACCTCAATTCTGGGTGTCACCAAAAGCGATGTGAGCGCCCACACAGAGGCGGCAATTCACGACGCGGGACTGCGGGTCAGCCCATTGTGAGTGTTCACTGAGCAACACCTGAGTGGGTTGTGCCCAGAGCATTCCCTAGGCAATCAAAATAACACCTGAGCTTGCTTTTTCTCCACCACTACCTATTGTATTGGAGAGGAAACCTATGCTGGTCTGCTTTGGCACTGGCTGTGTGCTTAGGATAGTTGTAGAACTAATAGTATGTTGCATTATGACACAGCATATACCTATTTCTTCATCTGTGTGTGGGCATGTAACACATCACAGTAGTTATTGGCACATAAGTCTAAGATAAAACACTAACTGTATTGTGCAGTTTTTCCAGATCTGAGACCTCTTGATGCAGTTGTTACAGGCATGTAAAGTTTTACTGGTATAAACAGAAATCAAGTTTAATGTTTCCAGTGGAAAGCCCACTTGCAGAACACCACCAAGCTCTCATCAGTCTGTGCTGATCACTGTGACATGCCGTGTGTATGCAGCTAAGGCTGTAAAACATAACTCAGAAGAACCACAGAGCCTCTTTCTCCTCTTGCACTGCTCTGCTCTCTTGAGCTTAGCTCTTACCTCATGTATATTGGTGCAGGTAGTGGAATCATTGTTGTGAGTGCCAGCTGGCCTTGGAGCTGTTCCTAATTTAGGCCAGAGCCAGCAAAGCACTTCTGCATGTGTTAAAATGTCCTGCAGGTCAAGAGAAATTTCCTTATGCCCAAGTACTTTGCTGACCTGTGACTTTATTGTGATCAGAAAGGAGAATTGGGATGCATTCAACCTTATCCTCATTCTTTTTAGACACTTGAATAGGGTCTGCATAATTTGGTTCATGAGAATGGATTTCTGTTTGGAGGGGAAAGAAGAGTGTGTGTGTATGTGTGTGTGTGTGCCTGTGCTTGTGTGTGGGAACTGTGTAGGGTTTTGTTTGGTTTCTCTTGCTTTACAGAAGTTGCTTGAGAATTGCACGCCTATGAATAGAAAGGCCTTTTTCAGCCAGTGTGACACAGAGTCATCACCTATCTCTGTTTCTTTCAGTTGAAAGGTGAAACTAAAATAAGTCCTGTTTTCCACTGCAGTTCTGGTGAAACTCTGTTTTCACCCCAGTGAAAGGAACTGGATGACTGCAGTAGGAGAGCAGGGGGAAGGGTGAGGGAATTTGCTTCCCAAGCAGAGATCACTGATGTGCATTATGCTGGTAATATGGAAACCCTGAAATAACCTTGTGGGGTCTAAGACCATTTGTAAGTGTATGTACAGTGAACCTAACAGATTCTTATATTGGTTGCATAAGAATTATTAGCTAGCAAATGCTAACTAGAAATTGAAATGGTAGAGGACAATAAAACTGATTCCCATACCAGGACAAAACAGAGCTTTAATGTGGGGTTGCTACAGACCACTGCTCTACAGACCCCTGTAGCCAAGTCTCTTATCAGCAGGCAGCAGTGAGATTGAAGCAGTGACTTGGTGGGTCAAGACTCAACTTTAGCTAATGAAAAAGCCCGAGAGCCAGATTTTGTCTTGTCTTGCACCTGTACAGATCTTGGGAGGGCCAAGTAGAGTGAGTAGAGCTGGCGATTTGTCCTCATGTTAATGATGGAATTTGACTCACTACCAGTGACAGTGGAGATGTTGGCTGGCAGGGTTCTCAGAGTCACACATCCAACGAGCCTGTTGGATAGGAGAATATTCTTCTTTGCTGGAATAGGCAGTCTTGCAAAGATAACACATACTAACAATTCTGCACAACTTGCAAGAGCAGCAGGAATAGGAGCAGCTTAGGCTTTGTCAAATCCCAGGTGAATGAATTCATGTATGGTAAAGCAGGAGCTACAATGGATTTGAGAATTAGATTTGGCATAAATGGAGTTTTCTGCATTTACACTGTGAAAAAAAAATTAGGCATTTGGTGTATAACTCAAGTTTTGGCTGCAGCCTCTGTGATAAGAGCACTGCAGGTTTAGTTTGCTGGTAAAGCAGAAAGAGAAAGTGAACTTTTTTTGCCGTAAACTGAATTTCCTTTGCAAAGGTGGGAGCAGTGAATATGCTGCACTGGCTGCAGAAAGGCCTTTTGGTTGTATAGAAATGTACCCATTTGCAGTGATCTCAGGCACTGTAACAGCATGGTAGGAGAAACTAGTTGCTCTTTTATTGTCTATTGAGCTTGATCCTTACCTGGCATAAATCAAAATAGACCAACTGAAATCAAGGCAGTAACATTGGCATCCATCAGCTGAAAAATGTCTGAAAATAAATGGACAAAATCCCACTATTGAGCTTGTTGTTTCAATGTTTGTTTTGGCATTCTTGTGTATGTCAATTGTGATCAGATGTAACACTAGTTACACTGCTAAGAAATGTTCTCATATGGGATGATTCCCATGTATTTTCCATCACTAGACACTTTCAAAAAGTGAATATTTACTGCTTCCCCAAATCCTAGAGGAAAATGTGGATTCAGGAGACCTTGATCTCACGCCTAATACAGACGTGAAATGACACAAGGTGCAAAGCAGCAGGAGGAAAACTCTATGTGTGTAAACCTGATACAGAACCACATTGATCAAAGCATATTTATGGCCATCTTTCAGGCTCAGTGCATGTGTTGCCATCTGTGGGAGTAGCCTGCAGAGCAGACGGTCCTAAACAGAAAAAGGGGAAAAAAAAAAAAAAGAAAGGAAAAGAATCAGCTTCTCATGTGAAAGAGCAAGCATAACAATGAATGACATTATTTCATGAACTGTACCAGTTCAAATGCATGTGCACCTGGTGCTCATAATGCTTTTTAGTCCTGTTGGTCTTCAGACAACATGATCAGTAATATGCTTTCTCTCTTTAATCATTTGCTGTTTTTATTGTTGTTACTTTGGTTTTTTGTGGTTTGTTTGGGGTTTTTTTTTAAGAAACATTTCACTGAGAAAACAGCCCTACTTCTGTAAATATAGAGTTTAATTTGGAGGAGACAGCATACTTCTGGATGTTACTGCTGGACAGTTATTTATTAAAAGGGGCTCAAGGTGAATAAATAGAGGTGGCTCAGGATACATACATGCAAGTATGATAATGCAGTATAGCATTTTCAGTTCTCTGTAGTTTTGGGGCAAGGGGAATTTTTGGGTCATCCTAGTTTTTTTAGAAGTTTGTTACTGATATACCTTTGAATAATGCAATAGAGATTCCTAACATATAACAGTGCTTGGACAAATGTGTTTTTGATAGATTTTGATAGATTTTTCATTTGGGAGATAAGGAGAAGAGTAGTGAGGGGAAAATGCTTTAGTTTTTAGGGGGGAAAATGTACTGTAGTCAATTTTTAAATTTTTCATTTTTTCAGAAAGATGTAGTGTTTTCAGAAACAGTGGAGATGTGGGCTGATCCACAGCTGGGGCATGGAGAGAAGGGACAGTGGAAGCATTAAGATTTTTGAGGGATAAAGAAGCTTTACATGGGGGTGTGGGTTTTTTACTGGTACATGTGGTACAAATTTCTGTAACTGACATGCTGCTTCCATGTTATAATCATGTAACTTTATGCATTTTAGGCATGTGCTCCGTTTTTCTGAGAAAACCTTGCAAATGCAATGCCTGCATGCAAATGTGGGAGATGTAGCCAAAATCTTGTAATCCAACATAATGTAGTCTTAATGGCTTCAAAATCAACAATAAAAGTGCTTACTGGTTAAACACTACAAAGAATTTCATTGCACGGTCATTTTAAGAGGTGATAAGCTTCTGTGTATCTTCTTTCTAATCAGCTCAGCCACCTAATGGTCAGGAGAAGAATGTGGAGTTGGGCTGTCAGAATTACCACCCTTGAGTTGCTGCTAGCTGAACTAGAGACAAGAGTATGTTCTGTGCCTCAGTTTCATGTTTCTAGGCTGCGAATTTGGATCTTTGTTTAATTCAAAGGTAAACCATTGTGTTTTGAAACCACGTAGAAATGCTGAGTAAATTGAGTCAGGGCTCAGATATTTATTAACACATGGGACAGAGCCTGAACTAATTGCTGCTATCTTAAAGAGGAATCATAGAACACACAGACATAAAGTAAAATCCATGCAAGGTAAAATGCCAGAGCTCAAGACAGAGAAATTCCATGGGAAATCCTACAGCTCTGAAAGCACTGGGGTCACCAGGCTAGACAACACTACAGATTTTCAGTCCCTCCCTGCTTCTAATGTTTCCTGTGTATCTGTTCCAGCCCCATTGAGGGCTGGTGGGCGTAAGGCAGGCAAGAAGGCCAACAGGGCCACAAAAATCTCCCACCCAAGCAGGCTGCAATTATGGGTAATCAAGGCTGCTGCAAAGCTGCTGAGCTGTGCTCTGCACTCAGTGTGCCCAGCCTGGCAGCCACAGCCCTGTGTGCGAGGGGGAAGGAAGCTGCTCTTTGCACACACATAATCCCCTGAGCACATGTGAGAGCCCCATCTGTGAAAAATGGTGGGCACTGAATTTTGGGGGTCTGGTAGCCCCAAGAACTCACTGCAGCAAAGCAGGTGGGAGCTGCCTGGTGGCTGGGCCAGGCATGTGCTTCCCTCTGGGCAGCTCCAACTGGCTGTGCTGCTAATGGGAATTGAAATCCTCAGCCTGGAGCTGTGCTATTCCCTCGTGAAGGCAGGGGCTCTGACAAAAAGCCTGGCTTCTCTCACTCTGCACCCCAAGCTGGCAAGACAATAGTCACCCAGTATGGTTTTGTGGCCTTCGCTCTTTTTTGTTCTTCCATCTGCTTCTAACTCAAAAAGCAGGCTCAGGCTCTTGGAAGAGATCAGATAAACAAAAGTGATCCTGCAGCCAAGGCTCTGGGCACTTTTATTCTTCATTAACAAAAACCCTACATTGGCTGCAGCTGTGGCTGCTTAGGTTTATGCATGCCTGAGACAGCAAAATTCAGATTTGACCAGAACTCTCCCAGAGACTGGGAATGTGCAGATCCAGGTCTTTGATTGTGGAATTGTCTATAAATAGCTTCTAGTGCTGATTTAGAGTCTTTGATCAAACGTACTTCACAGTCTCAGGAGTGGCATTTATGTTCACATACACCAACCTCTACCCTATCTGGCTGCATGGACGTCAGCAGCAAGAATTTTTTTGGCTTCAGTAACCTGAGCCAGGAACGGAAAAAATGTTCTTTCTCCCTCTCCTTTCATTCCTTAAGAAACCACAGGCAGAGCATGTTGCCCATGCTGGAAGTTGTCTGGTCTTTACTCTGTAAATGTGCTTTGCCCTTTGGGATGGGATTCATCTCTCATTTCATCTGTTTCTGCAACAAATTTCCCCTTTTTATGCACATCAAAGGACCTTCCTTTTCACTACACTGGAGATTCTTGGCCAGGTATCATCACAGATTTTTGACTGCAGCTTGAACAGTGAGATGATGTATGATATGTAAAAGTTCTCTAAAAGAGAGCATTCCTGCTGAAAGGTTTTGCCTGTGACATAGATTGAGACATGTTTCCTTGTAAGCTTTCAGAGATGCATGATTGCATGGGTCAATACTTCACTGAAGGTCCTTAGATAAGCACATCTCTATCCCAGCCCCAGAGGCCATCACTGAAGTTCACTGAAGCTGAGCTCTCCTCACCTCAGCCTCTCCCTGCCATGGTGCAGATGCCTTGCCCTGCATCCATGCTGGTGTCCTGCATCTTGCTGAACCTCTGGGCCACGATTCTGGAGCTCAGACTGTTTCTTCATGGTAGAAAAAGGAGCCCTAGAGCCACTCTTGGTTTCTGTGACCCAGAACACCTCACACTGAGAGTGTGCACTTTTCCCTCTGATGGCAGGGGGATATGGATTGAGAGCATGAGTTTTCCCAGTGAACACAGGAGCACAGCTGTCAAGCCATGCAATAAACATGCATATGTTTGCCACAGGTTACTAAATACAGCAACTCTTGCCTTACTGGTCATGCTTCATGCACTGTTAGGGTAAAATACTCAGTGCCCTCAAATGTTTTCTGGTCTCTTTTTTTTTTTTTCAGTACAGAGAAAGATGTTTTGAGGTGAAAACAGGAGTCCCAAGATTCCCCTTCATCATCAAAGACAAGTTTGGCCAATCAAAACCAAAGGAAAAATATGGCAAGCATATCTGGCAGCTTATTCTGTTCAAAAACACAACTTTTCCTGCTTTGTACCTCTTCCCTTTTGCATCGAGAATATCTCAGTTAAAAGTGAATATGTCTAGGGGTAGAGGTTGGTCCTAGTTCAGCTTTTGAGTTGTTTTTTACTCTTCTCTGTATCCCTGATGCATCTGTGTAAGGTGTGTTGGGATCTTCAGTGATACAGGGATCGCAGCACATCAGTGAGGCTGTTGTTTCCAAGTGGGAAATACTGCAATGTTCTCAGCAGACAGTGCCTTCAGAAGGTAGTTAAAACCCCCTGAAAGCCATCATCACAATAGTAGACTTGGCTCTGCTACAGCTCACCAGGAAACTCGAGCTCCAGGAGTGCAAGCAGCCTGTATCTGAGACAGCAGGAGTGACAGCCTATCTGCCAGGACAGTGAGAGACCCTGCTGGGGTCTGTCTCTTCCCAGGCTAGCAGGTATAGCCAGGAACTACCTGTGCCTTAAAGCACTTACTCTCTTCTAGGGAAAAAAGTGGGCAGGAAGAAACTGTAACTCTGCAGTCTCTGGAATTTCCCAGCTCTCTCCCATTTTTCCAATACTAATTGTTTGAATTGCTGAAATAACTCACAGGTGAAAATATGAATAACTCATTTCCCTCCTGGCCATACACAGGAGCATCTAACCCAGGCCAGCTGGACCCAGCACCACCCCGGGAAGAGAAGGCAGGATGCTTCCCAGGTGGTCTCCTGGAAGTTCTGTCTGGAGGGTGAGGTTTTGCATCCCTCCTGAATCCTGTTCTCCTTTTCCTGAGACATGCACAGCCAGCAGGGATCAACCAGAGGGGTTGATGGAGCACCTCGGGTTCACAAACTCTGCACTGTTGTTTTTGTGGGGTGGCCTTTCCTTTCCTCCTCTGAGGCTGGTACAGGCCAATCAAGTCATGGCCATTTCTTTGCCCTCCATTTGTGCCTCAGTTTCCCTTCCTGAAAGGACAGAGCCCAGCTCTGGCTGTTGGAACTCTACAGCTCAGCACTCTTGGCCAGGCAGTTTCAGCCATTGTAGCTATGGTGCTGCTCTCAGACTTAGCAGCTTCTCTGGGTACCTTTGCAACAACCCCTGGGGCAGAAGAAAGAGGCTGGAGAAGCTCCTGGTCCGGGCCAAGCATGACTCATGTTTGGTACTCCAGTATTTTTGGTAGTTCAGGAGCAGCCCTAACGTAACAGCAGGAAATAAGTGTAAAACTAGGCTGCCAGTGTGTCTGCAGCCAAGCAAAGTGCATGATGCCTCTCTGCCAGGGCTCCTCAGCAGCCATGGCCCCAGGACAGGGAAGCAACACTTCATGTCTTCTGCTTTTGTTTTCCTTTGGCAAGATTTGAAGACGGCTTTTCTACATCCACCAAGGGAGGTCTGGGTTGCAGTGTTACCTGTGTGGCTGGCACGAGCACACTGGCTCGAGTGGTGTCACTGCAATTCTGCAGCAGTGGGAAGGAACCAAAATCAACCAAAAGACCATGGATGTTGCTCAGCTCTGACATAAGTAATTGGGAGACTGCAAGCAGTAAAGGATATGTTGCTGCCTTGCTACAAATAGCTGGGCTTAGACACATCTACAGATGTGAGAAGCTTTTATTTTTTTCTTCTCTCTTAGGTAGCTCTGTGTGAGTCTACCTCCATCATAAGGTCATTTCAAACAGCAGAACTGTGTTTGTGTACAAACAGCTGTGCTTTTCCCATCAAGGAGCACACAAAAACCAATTCCCATAGAGGCAGATAGGTGCATGCACAAAGTACTTCACAGCCAAGCATTCAGAGACTTGCTGAATGCTGCCTGCCACCTTCAGCTGGCATGTGAGCTCCTGGCATCTGTCATGTCCCCATCAGACCCAAGTGAACTGCCTCTGATTTTGATTCAGAGGGCGCTTTCTTTATTGGCCTTTGGGGTTAAACAAGTACAGCAATTGTCTGCTTTGTGTGGGGAATGGTTGTTAGAGCAACTGGGAGGAATTCCTTGGCACCAGCACTAGCTAAGAAAGGAATGAGCAGAAAAATGCTCCACCAGAGTCAGTGCCAGGGCAGAGGCAGGGCAAGAGTTGATGCCTCGCCCTGACTCTCCCACCTGCAGCAGTGTCCCTGGGCAGCAAAGCTGCTGGCAAAAGCCAAGTCCACACCCTTCACTAACCTCTGCAAACCCCTGGGCAGATCCCACAGCACAGGCACCATTGACACTGAGTTGCTGAGGAGAAATCAAGCCCTGAGTTTTTACCCTTTTGTTCCTTCTGTAATTGAATGTTGTGTAATGCCCCACAATATGCAATATGAAATTTCTCTTATGCTTGGCTCATAGCTGCTTGCAGTGCAGCTTCAAAAATAAAATTTTAATAATGACTTTTAAATGGAAATAAACCTATTTTGGGGTCATTTTCACTGTCAAACATGGTTCAAAGGCACCAGAGGAAAGGGCAGGGTTCGTAGTGAGCTGACAGGTAGTTCAGTTCTAGGGGGGGCTTTAGCAACTTCATTTTTGCATTGCAGATGCTCTCCTTGCTCTGAACTGCTGCCTTCCCCATCTGACCCTTTTCCCCACCCAGCTCACTCACACCTCATTCATTAACAGACAATAACTTTGTTTGGATAGGCTTGCTGGCAAATTTACACAGCTCTCCCATTTAGAGATCTGATTTCAGGTGAGGTGATTAAGAGTGATAAGCAGGAAGAAAGGAGGGATAGGGAAATGGAGCAGCAGAAGGTAGTGCCTGGTCTCTGGTCTTGTTTACACAATGGCTTAAAACCTGCAGGATGAAACTGCTATGGTTTCACAGTGAGAGTGTGAGTGTGTCTGCAAGGTTGGCAGCTGCTGCAGCAAGGGGCTGGGGTATGACCCTGGAAGGCAGGGCCAGGTGCTGTTAGTAATGGCTGTAAAGCTAAAAGATTTGTAGAAGGATAATGTTCAGATCTGGAAAGCACTGAAAAACTGATCTATGTCAGTTTGGTGATTTCTTTCATACATTAAAAAAGCCAATTCAGACATTTGCTGAACTGGGTCCTTGTCAGAGCTCCAGTTCTACATGGTTCTGCTTACAGACTGGGCTGGAGAAAGGTATCCATTTTAGAGTCTTGTACTATTTGGTCTAAAGGGTATGCTCTTGATCAAATTTAGGCACTTATTTTATATGGTTGTAGCATTATTGCTTTGCCCAACAGTATATCTCTGTGTTTGATCTGCTGTTTCCTTAGTGATTCCAATCGATTTCCAAGTTCCTGTCTGAAAAATCAAACAAATGCATACTTTGGGATGAAATTCCCAATGGACTGTGCTGTTTTTGTTAGTCTTGAAAATATTTTTTTAGAAGTGAAAGCCATGAAAGGAAATTGCTGAGCATTTGAGAAGCCTGGTTTCCACAGGCTTTCATATTCCAAAAAAGCCAGATCTTGGCCTGGAACTTTCCAAGCATAGGGCCAGACTTCACAAACTCAGAGATGGAAAAGGGGGCTGCCTCTATATCCTAGAAGACTTTAGTCATCCTCAATCTAAGTTAGAGCATCCTTTATACCACTGTCATTCAACCAAGAACAAACCTGCCTGAGATTAATGGGCAGCAAAAACTTCTTGAAGTGATGTCAGTCATGCATCTTTCTAAGGTTATTGGCACCTTTTTGTTAAAATGCTGATTGTGATTTCTATTTCCTTTGTGCTGGCTGAGTACATATCAGGGGCAACTCCAATGTCAGTGATTCAAGCTTGGAAAGTCCTGGGGCAGAGTCAAGAAAAGCTAAGTGTACTGGTTCCTGCTGCATTGTGTCTAGCTGAAAATTGATTTGGACTAAATGGCCTAAAAATGCAAGCCCAAAGCTGATTATGGTGTGAGATGTTCTGCTGGAGGTTGGTGCCCAGTCTTGCTGGCTGATGGCTGTGCTGGGATATCAGCAGGTGTAGGGATTCTGAAAGCCTGGGGGAGCCTGGGGGGTGAGGCCTGAGAGAGAATCACTGCACAGACATGCTGCAGGTGTGACTGACCCCAGGCACTCCTCCTGTAGAGAGATCAGAGGTGGCTCTATTTTGGGGGGTACCACAGCACACTGCAGTGCAAGCACACACAGTCACTGTCTGAGACAAATTCCAACCACCTTAATATTATGTTGAGCAGAGTTCCTAGACAATCTGGTTTGTGCATTTGGGGTTCACTTTCCAAAACACAGTAGTTCCTGAAATGCAGGTGTGGTCCCTGGGCTGGGGGGAAGTGCCAAGGTGAGAAAGTTGAGCTTGGGAGAGTCCATGCATCATCTTCTACCCCTTTTCTAAAGAGCTGCATGTTCCTGAGAGCAATTGCTGAGGTATGTGTGAGGTTGTGCCTTGCATTGCCTGCTGGTGCTGTAACAGCTGTGTGTGTCTCTGGTACACAGCAGTAAAGTCCATGAACCAGAGATAAGCTCACTCACACAGCACAAGTGCTAAGGGAGGGACAAGAGCTGCAATGAAGACAAATCTGTTCATGTTTACAGCTGCTCAGGTTAACTATATTTGCACAAGCAAAAGGAGCACTGAACTGCTGTGGGAATCCTTAAAATCAGAGGATCTTAGGAAAGCTGCAAAAAAGCAGGCCTCAAAGACAACAGAACTGCAGTTAGAGCTAAGTGAAAAGCATAAGGCATGTCAGCAGAAAAGTTATATGAGATGTAGAAAGAAACGAAAAATAGAACAATGGTCTGTGTATTAAAGCTTGGCTAGAATTACTCCATAAATTGTAGAAAAGTATATCTAGCAAGATATTCGGAAGGTCTAAGCTTAATACTGTAACTCTGTGCATTGTATTTTAAGGCTTACAAGCAGGTATTGTATTCAAAATAAGCAAGCATTGTTTTCACCAAAGGTATGTGTACTTATAGTGGTTGGATAGAACTACTGTCAAAGTGCTTTTGCTTTTTGGGATTGGTCAAAAACTTTCAAAGTGCATTGTAACATCACATTCTGCAGCTGCTGCTGAGGACGTGACCTGCTGGCATCTTCCCACTGTCCCAATCTTGTAATGAGACTGATGCTTGGAAGAAAAAATAATAGTAAAGCAGCTGGAGACATGTTCCACAGCAGCCCCATCCCTTTTGTGATTCTGTACATAAACCCATGGCTGGCCTTAGCCTGCCTGCTGCCCCACTGGCCTGTGAGTGCTGACTGCTCTGGTCTATATTAAGTCTCTGCAGCTTTGCTCTGAGTCTTACAGCATATTTCAGCTCTCCATACCTTTTCTAGCTTGTCCATATTGACTAAAATCTGGCCAGTGTTTCTATGCATTAAAATACCCTGGTTTGTCCCTTCACAGCCTTTTTAGTCTATGATGGCAAGAAGGACCCCTCAGACTATTTTTCCCTATCTGGTTTGGTCTCTGCTGCCCTCTGTGACCTATGGCTGTCTGCTGTAACTGATTTTCTTCCTAGAAAGGCTTCTTTGTCCTTGGAGTCCTCAAGAAAGCTTATCTCCATGGCAAGCTGACCAGCTATATCCCAGTAGAGGGAAATGTCTATGTAGGCAGAAATGCTGGGGTCCAGCAAAATCCATGCACCCTGCTTGCAAATTTGGGGTTGCCTTTGCCACCCCCAGAGGAGGGAAGGGCCCCTCCTGAGCTCTCCTGGCTGTGTGCTGTTGATCAGCCTGCCTCTCCCAGGGGAGCACAGCCAGTGCAGACCCAGCAGTGTGTTTTCATACCAAGGGCAATGCCATCTCCTCCTTCCAGCTTGCCCTTGCCACATGATGGATATGCTGGAGGCAGGGGCAGCTGGCCCAGCCCATTCCCTTGGGAGCAGCCAGGGCAACTTCCCAGGCCACCAGGAGCCTTGAGGAGTGAAGTGAAATAGCTGTGTGTGGGAAGGAAATTAGAGAGGCCCAGCAGAGTTTGGTGTTTACTCAGCATCCCACGTGAGCCTGTAAATGTGGAGGGCACAAAGCTCCTATATAGCAAGTGTTAAGATATAGCTGGTGGGAATGTTTCCATCAGGGCAGCTTTCCATTGCACATAAATAAATAAATGCTGGCATGGGTAGATTCTGACAAAAGTCTAGACAGGAAAATATTGCTACAACCATGAAGTATTTCAGATGATTTCACAGAAACATTTCACCAAATTAAAGTATGAGGAGCTGTTCAACTCAGTTCTTTTTCTTTTGAAAAAAAAGAGAAGTTGTGCACTCAGCTCCCAAACCTCAACAAGTCACAGCAGCTTCTGCAAGCCATATGAGACTTAGCTGGGGTTGTCATTACTCAAATTTGTTAGCCTTCAATGTGTTTGTCCCATGTTACCCTAGAGATCATTTGTGACTCATGCTGTGGAAGCCTGGGTGTGGGATGGGGGGACCTCCTAAGTCTCTGTACAATCTGATGCTCTATGGAGCTACACTGCAAGGTGTAGGATATGGATGATGTGGAGTTTGGCTGGGTATGTGGTTTGTTTGGTTTTGAAATTTTTTGGTTGTTTGGCTTTGAGGTTTTTTAAATAAGTTTTTGAAGGGAAGTAGAGGAAGGTATGGTATGTTTCTAGAGTCCTGTTTGGCAGTGTTCCAGATTAGTAGAGATAGAAATAGTTCATAGTAGTGAGTGGCTTATTCAATTGTAGCTGAATTAATCTAGTGGGGTTTTTTTATGCTGAGAAATTACCTGGTTGCAATTTGCATGTTGTATCTGTGCCAGAGGCCAAAATGTTAGCAGGGAAGGGTGTGTATTGGGAGAAGCAGTGGAAAAATTACAATGAGTCAACAGGGTTGAATTTAGGCCTCCTCACAAGGGAAGCCTCGTTTATTAAGCAACTCGATCTCTCCCTGTGAGATCATATGTGCAAAACAGGTTGAGCCATGTCTGAGGGTGTTGCCCTGTGGAATCTGTAGATAAGGATGCTTTATACCTGAGAGGCCAGTTACATTCTGTGGCTTCCAGAGGGAACAAGCCTCCAGAGGAGTACAGTTATTCCATTTTTCTTGGGGTAAGTTTATTGAAAAGAATTTTTGTTTCTTCCTTTCCTCCCTCTGCCCCCTTCAAATCTCTCTCTCAAATCTTCCCAAATTTTGAGGTGTGATATGTGTGGTTTTCTTCACCAGCAGACCCAGGTGTCACTACTGAGACCACAATGGCATGGTGGAAGGCCTGGGTAAGTAGAGGATATTCTGACACTCTGAGTTTTTTTGGCACTATAATAAGGTAACTTATAAGTTGCATCAGGCACTCTGTGTGAATGAGGGTTTCCCTTAAAAATCAGCAAGACCTTTATACTATTTTTCTGGCTGTAAAATAGCATCCTGCACTTCAAAAACATTGATGAAGGAGGGTGTTGATATGATGTAGGAAGAGGAGCAGACCCTATCTGGATCCTCAGCTGAGAGAGTGCAGGGGGTGTTTGTATCCCTGTGTTCATGGGGAGGCTGTGGGCTCCTTGTCTGCTCCCTTTTCCTGTGGCAGTGAGTTCAGGGACTGCTCTGTCCCCATTTTTGGTCCCCTGTTGTTCTGTGGTCACATAGAAAGATATGATCAAGCCACAAAGTCTATCTTTGGTGGGTTTTTATTATTGCAACAATAATGTGTCCTGAACAGCCTGTCTCTTTGCCAGGAGCCAGAAATGCTGTGTATGTTCTCTGGTAAATGTTTGCGGCTTTGAGAGGAATGTGGCAGGATGGGGGGAAGCTCATGGGATGTGCTGAGGCAGCACCTGGGGTCTGGCTCAGACCAGGCAGCAGGTACCTCTGGCCAGGTTTGCTCCCAAGTCTCAAAATTATGTTTTTCCCAGAAAGATTAAAATTGTAATCTTCCTTCTGAGTTTTCTCTGTCTCATTCTTTCCTTTGGATGCTTGGTATAATAAAATAGATGTTTTTGCTGAGCTTAGAGTAGCTCTCACTTTTTTTTTTCCTTTTGGATGATCTATTCCCTGCTACCCCCAAGCTGGAAATGATTTGTAAACTTAGAATGAGAAAAGAAGGAGAAAAGCCCTTAAACTCCAGTGATCTCATACCAATTGGTGTTGTAGGCAGTGAAGACATGAGAAGAAAATGAGAGGTCCAGAGAAGGATGGGGGAGAGTTTTGCTTTTCTAAACCCTTCATTAAAAATACAGTTCAAAGGCAAAATGAATGAAAAAATGTGACACTTTCTCAGAAAATATTGACTGAAAAAATCCCAAACAGTAACCCAAACTGTCTCCAGGTTCCAGCCAAAAAAAAAAAAAAAAAAAAAAAAAAGACTATTGTTTAGGAAATATTTTGATAGCAAAACTTTTATTCTTATTTCCCTTTGTTTATAGGTAAAACTTTTCACAGCATCAGCTGTAAGGTACACTGCCTGTGCTGCTTTCATGCCTAATATTTATATTTACATGAGCACAAACACCTCGAGTAGTTTCAGTCAGGGTTTGTAGGATCAATTCAGCTGGGGAACAAGACCCAAGTGAACAGGGATTCTCTGAAAAGCTGGTTCAATTGTGCTGCAGCAAGTATGTGCACAGAGAATGAGGTGCATGAGTGAGTCACAAATGTGCAGCTCGATCCAGGAAGGGCCATAACTGTTTATGGGAATTAGCACCAAAAAAAGATCATTGTTCCATTTCCACTGCCTCCCAATGAAAGCTCAGGTTTGTGCTCCCTCTTTCACTGAGTCACCAAGCTCAGTCATGGTCCAGAATGTTTGGGGAATTCTGCACAGGGCCCTTGCATGCAGCTGGAGAGGATTGACCATCCTGATCAGAGCAGACTGGGATGGATGAGTCCAGCCTGCTTCCCAGGGAAGCTGAGGTGCTGCTGGCCATCTTGGCAGAGGGCTGGAAAAGGAGCACTTGGAATGGTCCTGCCAGCTCAGCCAAGTGCTTCTAGGCCAGTGACAAACTGTTAGAGGTGGCAATGCCACCTGCTCTGTCACTGCTTTTTTCTTCAGTGACAGCTTCACCTCAGCCTTCAACTTGCTGCTCAGTGACCATTTGGATTCAAAGCTGCATCTCTTGTGAAGTTTCCTGTTGACACCGTTTGCTTCACAGCTGCTCTTTCTGCCAGGAGCAAGGTGTGGTGGTGCAGGAGTGTCTCTGGCTGGCTGTAAAGCAAACTTTCCCAAGTCTTGCTGATTGCAGAGTGTGCTGCCTCTCTCAGTACTCCTCCTTGGCTTTTGGCTGCTTGTCACTGCTCCTGGAGTGCATGGCAAAGGGGCCAGCATGCAAACGTGCCAGCTGGATCCACTGGTGCTCCTTCATGTGGGAGTGAGGGATTTGCATCATAGCAGGATGGGTGGCACTTGGTGGTCCATGCTATTAAACCAGGTGGGACAGCCCTAATGCTTCCTTCTGATCTGTAATCTGATTTATAACTCACTGTGAAGCCATCCCCATTAAAATATCTATCAGGTCATACTGATACCAATAGTTTACTATTAACCCTGCCTCTAAAGGTAAATTTATGAGAATATAGCAGTTTCCAACTTAAATATCTTTGCTTCTAGGAAAGAGAAAATTGTGTCTATTATTGTAATAAAGTGATGATGACTCTTCATGCCTACCCACCACATACTCACCCTGTTGATAGCACCAGGTTGTGACAGATGTGACAATATATTCAAGGCAGTTCCAAAGCCTAATATCTTTGTTAAATTATGTCTGCTTCTGGTCAATGGCTCTACTAATTGTGGTCACTAAAATAAGTCTCAGTACCTGAGACTTACCTGGGACTGGTACTGTCAGCACCCCAGTTCATTAGGAGGCTTCTTGTGTACTTGTATCTGATTCTGGGTACAGAGAAGAACATAAAACCTGCACTCCTCCAGATGGATCTTTTCCTTCAAAGTATCCTTTTGGCCCAAATTCTTCCCATGGAGATTCTCCCTTCTTGAAACAAGCTGTGCAGAAGTTCTTTCGGCAGCTACTGAAAAAAAAGTCTCTGAGAACAAGACTATTCCAGGAATTTTTAAAAAATCTAAAATTCTAAAAACTTTAGAAAATTTTAAAAATTTTTAAAATTCTAAAAATTTTAGAATTCCAGAATTCTAAAAACTACCCTGCACCCACCCACTGAGAAATGCAGTGTGACACAATAGCATCCATGCTATGAAGGACTGTAATTAAGGGGTGGATAGGAAAGTCCAGTCTATTGCAGCCTGTGCTTTTTCTGCCAGGCTGCCTGCACCTCACAGGGCTTGCAGCACAGTCTGCACTTCATGTTTGTGCCAGCAGCAAAGGCTGGTACAGGCAGGTGGGAACAGGAACTTGGGCTCTCTTTTTGATCTGCTGGTAAAGTTCAGGCCAGTCTCTCCTATTTTCTGTGATTTCACCATGGGTAGGCAATAAATAGGGTTAATGTGCTTTTCAAATACTTTTTATTCAGCTGATGAAAAGCAGTGATGGAAAGCTGTGTGTTTTTCTTCTTTTTACAGAGTGAAGCAGAGGGCAGGTCCGTGGCAGGTGCTTTACATTTTAATGCTGCACCTGATGCTCAGATTCTGTACAAGGCCATGAAAGGGCTTGGTGAGTTGACTCCAACCACATATGTAAATTCTGCTAAGTTGAAACCCTTAGATTTAAATTCCATAGGAAATTTACATCCAGAGATATCACTTCTTTTTAACTGTGAAAAACTAATTTTAAAGTCTCCTCAGTATGTACTTAAACTTCTGCACAAAGGCAATGAACCAAACAAGGTTTTCTGAATATTCAGATTGGGATTTTGGACAAGTCCCAGCTTATTCTATGCACTGTATTTATGATTTATTGTTGCTTTCCACAGGGACTGATGAACAAGCTATAATTGATGTCCTAACCAAGAGGAGCAATCTGCAGCGTCAAGAGATTGCCAAATCCTTCAAAGCACAGTTTGGAAAGGTTCTTCCAGAACAAAGTCATATTCAATCATTGGTTTATTGCATGCAGGATGTAGTAAATGGGCCTACAGTTCACCCTGAAAGCATGATGCAAACTATATGCAGGTCTTCTGCAAATAAGTAGACTAATATCTATTTATAAGGCCTGCAATGAATGTGTAAAATTAATTTTTGACCAGAGAAAAAATGTTTTTCTCCTACAGACTGCATTTTTAAAAAATGCATTTTGACCAGAAATACTTTTTAAAAGTCAGTTTTAACTTGAAGTGAAGCTTCTTATTGATTTGAAGCTGTAACAAAAGTTGATACCCCTCTAAGTGACATTTTAAGTAAAATACTGGTTTGTTTCAGACCTTTTTAAATGTCAAAAAAAGTTCAATTTAAGGACTTATTTAATTACACTTGTTTTGAATTTCTGTGGCTATTGACAACTTATGTTTTCCTTTGTTTCTCTTTGTTTCCTTGATAAAATCTTACTTTTATTGGGACAATTTTTTCACCAGCAGACTGTACCCTCAGCCCTACTGTGGAGTCTCCAGTGACCCTTGCTGGAAAGGGGACTGCCCTTTCCAAAAGGGAAAAGCCTAAGAAAGGAAAGCAAATATGAGAATAGGGGATATGGAACAAGGAATAGACTGCTTGCATCCCACTAAAACAGAGTCCTGGAAAACCTGCATTATAGTGAAAGGGAAATTGGAAGAGTATCTTCAAGCAGACTGCATTCCAGATTCTGGAAATGTCCTGGGTGCAAGTTTAAATGCAGGCTTTGGGAATCAGCTCTGTCTGAAGCTCAGTGCAAGGCCTTCAGCTATCTGGTTCTGCTCACTGAGTTAAGCAGGGTGGAGGAAGATTTGCTGCAGGATTAATGATTGAGAAAGCCCAAATATCAAGAAAACAGGGAATGTGTAAGCATCTAGACTAATCCCATTTTGGAGTTAGGTGCCTTTTTCAGTCCCTGGACCTTTTTTAATGGACTATCAACAGTGCTGTCATTCAGCTTCATTCCTTGGGCCATGGGGATGGAAGCAGCATGTACAGCAAAATGATCCTGTGAGGCTGCTTATGTAACCATGTGATGATGCTCATTTAACAGGACCTGATTGAAAGCCTGAAGTCTGAATTGAGTGGCAACTTTGAGAAGCTCATTGTAGCTCTCATGTACTCCCCATTCAAATATGATGCCAAGGAGCTGTATGATGCTATGAAGGTAAGCAAATTGCATGCTGATGTTTAAGTAGTAGCACAAATGCAGTGCTAATTCTTGCAATTGTGCAAGTGTTAATAGCTGGGCTGTTGCATGGTTAAGTTTGTTATTACCAGTAACCTTTGAGAAATACTTAATTGTACTATTAATATTCTGGGGGGAAATGCTGCTTAAATATTTCTGGCTATAAGTTAGTTTCTGTACATACATGACATAAAGCCTGGGAAGGCAACAGTAAAACTAAATTCACACCCAAACTTGCTGCCCTGATGCCCCAGTTGAGCCATGAAACTTTTAAGGAGTCAAGGAGTGGTGGTGCCAGGGCCAGGCTGGGGTTGGCTGGGATCCTACCTATTGATAGTGTATCTTTACAAGATTCATATGCAGAGTGGTCTGTTTAAATGGCACAAAGAGGGACTGACTAGCCAAGCATTGGTCTCCCTGCATTCCTCTAAAGCTGTGTGTCATCAAAGATCTGACTCCAGAAAAACACTGCAGAAATGTAGAGTGACATAAAACCATCCTTTACAAATTAGGCACCTCGGTAAAAGAAACCCTGTTCAACCCAAATGTGTTTTGTGTCCCCAGTTTCATCACGAGCTCAGCACACACCCTGACACTCAGCTCCCATCCAACTTCTCCCTTCACCACACTTCCCTAGCAGTAAATCACCTTCCATCACTAGATGCCTTTCTCCACCTTTATTTCTCCACTCTATTACAGGGTGTGGGAACAAGAGAAAGTGTTATCATAGAGATCCTGGCATCTCGTACAAAAGCGCAGATCAAGGAGATAATCAAGGCTTACAAAGAAGGTAAGTGCCTGGGGCTCAGATTTCTGTGGTCAGAGCACGACAGGAATGGTGTTACCAGCTAGCACTGTCAGCAAGAAAATGGCTTTTCTAAAAGCATTTAACTCTAAAAGCAATGTAAGTGCTTTCAGCTGGCAAACAGAACACGGATATACTGAGAGAATTTGAAAATCCCTTTCTAGGTCTTCATCCAGCTGCAGCAAAGGGTCAGCAAATCACAAATCTGGTTCAATTTGGTTCAGAGTATTGTCACAATATAAGCAAAACTATAGCTGTGCACTTAGCTTTTCTCCCCATTAAAAAGATGGGAATCTATCAAATATGTATTTGTAAATATTTTATCTTGTTCATTCCTTCAGCTATACCTCCCAAATTAGCTCTGGGTTTATTTCTTGGACATCAGGGGAGCTAGTGACTCAGCTGGGTGCAAATGCTGACCTGGGTATTACAGAGGGTGTGAGCTGCTCTCAGCCCTGTTTTTTCCTTAATAACCCTCTTGCCCAGTGTCAGGCTATTGTGTGTGCTTGGGTTACTGGTAATATCTTGACTGTGTCATCTAAATAAATAACAAATCCTTCCCTTGTCCTTCTCTTTCCCTTGGGTAGAATACGGTTCTGATCTGGAACAAGACATAAAATCGGAAACAAGTGGCTACTTAGAACAGATTTTGGTTTGCCTTCTTCAGGTAATGCTAGAGGAGAGAAATGATGCTACAAAGGTCTTAACATTGTTCTCTTATTTTTTGGAGAAGATATGCAATAGGAGAGCCAGTACAGTCCTGACCACCAGATAAACTGCAGAGACAACCATGTCTCTTGGTCTGGGTCTGTTTCAGCTTTGAGGTGACTGAAGCAGGGAAATCTCCTTTCCATAGTAGCAGGAAGAGAGCTGGGAACTTCCAGCCACTGTGCTGCAGAGACACCCCTCACTTTCACATAGGTGTAAAGCCACTGTACTCTACAAGGGTCTTAAAAAATAGTGGCCCTCCACTAGGATTCACCACTTTTCCAGGGTCTGTGCCCTCAATACTGAGTGCTTTTACCCTACCACATTTTTTGAATTTCCCTGCTTGGTAGCAGAATAACTGAGCAATTTTTTACTCTGATTGATATGACTGATTTCAGCACCTTTCAGAGAAGGAGTTAACACTTGTGCTGTCTGAAATATTACTGCTTGAGTACTCTGCAGACATAGATAACTGAAAGAATGATTGATCTCTGCTCAGAATGAATGCTCTAATCCTTATCTATGGAAGAATCTTCATTAGATAAAAGTGTTGCATTTCTTTTTCTGCTCATAGGGTGAGAGGGACAATGCCACCCTCTATGTGGACACAGCCCTGGCTCTTCAGGATGCAGAGGTACTTTCAAATACCTGCAATCACTGATACCCTTGCATTCCCACCTTGAACTTCAGAGTGCTTCAGTGTCAGCAGAGGGCGGGAGTCACAATAATTTGGGGTGGGGTTATCTTTAAGTAGTTTGGGGTTTTTCAATTTTTCCTGCTGAGCTCTGCCATTCCCAAGAGGAGTGATGAGGCCTGGACTTTGGCTCAGCTGCTTTTGATATGTGGAAGAGCAGAGAAAAGGGAGGAAACCTCAAGGGCATTGTTGGCTGTTCCAGCTGCTGCAGGAGGGGTAGAAAGGATGGAGATAGTGGATGTTCTGTCTAGAAGACAGAAAGGTTTTCATAACCAGCCATTCTAGGAGACTGTGGTTCTCACAGTGGTTTCAGTTACTCCAAACCCCTTTACCCCAGCCATGCCTTCAGCCAAACTCTGTTCCTGTTCCAGCTGCACACACAGAACAGCTCACTAATAACTGTGTGTTAAATTACAGACTCTCTATGCTGCTGGAGAGAAGATACGGGGCACTGATGAGATACAGTTCATCACCATCTTGTGCAAAAGGAGTGCCACACACTTAATGAAAGGTATGGAGCAGAACTCACACTAGCATCACTGCACTGCCAAGCCTCCAAAATCAGAAATCACCTAGCCAAAAAGAGGGGGGGCTACAGATGAGAGACATGGGTGGTCAGAAATAAGTACCTCAGCCTGTTTTCTAATTCCTGGTCACCCAGTAACCAAAAGCTGCCAGCAGATTTTGTGAAAGATTGTGAAGTTTTGCTGAAAAATCAAGTGGCTTGTCCTGGAATCCCCATACAGTGGTGATTACTGGAGAGTTGTTTTTATAAATCCAAGGAGTGAGTGAGCACAGTCCTACTTAAGTAGGAGCATGTGGTGAACAGACACATCCCCTTGGATGTGGGCTCCTCTGGGGAAGAATAAATCACTAAAAAAATAGCTGGCTGTTCAGTGCTGGAGAATCACAGGGTGCAGCCTGCATTTCTGCCCCGGGTCCCTTTGAGGGCATCAGAGGCTGCTGGGAGGGAAGGCACAAGCCCTGCTCCAGCTGAGACTTCAGCTCCCCACTGTCTGTGCAGCAAGGACCAAACCTTGTCATCTCAAGGCTTTTGGGGCATAACAGATTTTGTTATGTTGACTGAATCTAAGCATATCAAGTACTGTGTGAATCAGGTGGACCAAAACCAATTAATTTAGCTGGAGATAAATTAGGTATGCCTGAGCTTTTTCCAAGCTGAGGTTTTCTGAGGCTGTTTCTATGCCCTGGAAGCCAGCTCCCCCTTGTGTTTCAAATTCAATCTCCCAAGGCCATTTAAAAAATAAACAAGACAAACAAACAAAATTAGGTGGTCTCTATAGTATTTGTCTGTATCTGTCTTTAAGAATTGAATTTCATCTTGTTGTGATAATGCAACCAGTCTTTGGAACCTACTGTGGCACCAAGCAATTTCTTCTGTGCTAAAGCCACCTGTAGCTATTTTTCTTTAAAAGTTGAGTGTAATTATTGCAGCTTTTTTTTTTGTTTGTTTTTTAAATAAAGTAGGTTTGAGCTGAGAAGGTTGTATCCATCTGCCTATTCTGTATTCCATTTCCCCAAAGTGTATTGAGTGTTGATGATTTTGGATGCTGAGCAAAGTTTCTTAATATGTCCATTACATTACACAGCAGTTTTCCTTCTTTGTTAGTCCTAGAAAGCTAGGAATAAAAACAGATATCTGTGTTTCTGAGCCTTGAAGTATCCAAGGTGTATAAGGCAAGCAGCCCTGCTGCTGAGCTTTTGTTATTGTGAGAACTCAAATGTCTTAGAATCTGCACCCATGTTTTGCTCATCTTTTCTCTGTTGTTTTTATTTGAAATTGTGGTTGAAATAAGAAGTTTCCCCAAATGCTGTTGTCATCACTTTAAAGTCCATGGGCTGTGAGCTGCATAGTCTTAGATTTGATTTTCTTTTGGCTCCTGAAGCTCATGACATCAATAACCACAAGACCAAAGGTGTTCCTAACTTGGTTGTCTGCTTTATTTCTGTGGTTAAAGACAGCGATGAAGGGTCAGGTTTCCATGTAAACTTTAGGTGACTGGAATTGCCTGAAGTCAGGGAATTGAGAAGCATGAATGGTTTGGCTTTTTGTAAATGTTAACATCCATCTTTGTGGCTGATTTCTGATGTTGACTAAAGCCTCCTGAAGGTGATGTAAATGTGGCCATTGCTTTTGCAGGATCTGTGTGTTCATATTGCCACACAATGCCTGTAAATATTGGGCACAAAATGCCTTGAGGATTTCTTGGTAAAAAATTAAAGTTCTTTGTGTTTCAAACAGTGTTTGAAGAATACCAGAAACTGGCTGGAAAAAGCATAGAAGATTCTATCAAGAGTGAAACTCGTGGTTCACTTGAGGATGCCATGCTGGCTATTGGTAAGTGATGACCTTTCCTTTTGCTTTGTCAGAGTCTGCTGCCTTTTATTATGCAGTAGTTGACTTAGATGAATCTACTTTATAAAGATATATGGTAGGAAGTAAGGGGTACCTCTTGGGTAAGATAAACTCAGATTGCAGGAGCACACTGAAATAATGAGAAGCATGTAGGATCTCAGTCACCTCCTGCCCTGGGCTGGAATGATTGATTCTTACTGAGTTTTTTTGTATGCCTAGTGAAATGCACCAGGAACATCCGTTGCTACTTTGCAGAGAGGCTGTACAATGCTTTGAAGGTAAGACTCTTCATTGCAGCACACTGGTTTTCATACTGACTTAACTTGTAGCCTGGCTTTTCACCAATTCAAACTAGAAGAGGCAAGGTTTTGGTGAAATTCAGCAGGTCTAGTGCAATTGTTGCAAGTAATAGCAGAATCCTTTCAAACACTAGAAAAGTACCCTTTAAGCTCAAGATAACAAGGGAGTCTGGCTTTTCTGGCTTAAGTCTGCAAGGAGCCCAGCCCCACTTTCTGGAGCACAGACAAAACTTCTGGAAGACAAAACTTATGGAGGAGGCTTTTCTAGGAGTTTGTTTATGGTGATGACTTGCCTTCCATGTTAATAGAGTGGAACACAGTATTTTCTTTTTAGGAAGCAGCTCTCTCAATGGCAGTTTCAAATAGGGATACATAAGGTATTTGCAGATTGTGCCTCTGTAATACTTAACTGGTATGTACAACATGTCAGCTCTCCAAATCTTTTGTTTTGTTATCAGTGTGATCTTAATTTTCCTGTGAGTGATTAAATAATACTGGTTGAAGCAAGCACTGCCTGGGTGATGCTGCAGAAGGACAGTCTGTATTCAGTGCCAACTCCCACCTTTGTAGCGTGTTTGCTTTTGCATTTTACATGTGCACACTTCCATGGTGGGCTTGTGGTGTTTGGCACTGTGTGTGTGAGGGGTGTGAGGGTGGGTCCTCCAGGAAGAGATGCAGATGTTCCACAGAACAGTTGCCAGGTGATGTTTGAAACCTGACTCCTCCTGCACTGGACTAGTTTGCACAGCTTATCCCTTGAACTCACAGTAACATCACATGTTATTATTACATTAATTAATATTATTTATTAATTAATTAAGACTGTTATTCCAGGGGGCTGGCACTGATGATGGGACTCTGATAAGAGTGCTTGTTTCTCGAAGTGAAGTTGACCTAAATCTTATAAAGCCTGAATTCAAGCGTATTGCAGGAAAGCCACTCTCCACTATGATTTCGGTAAGCACAATTGTAATGTGATGGTTCTCAGCCACTGCTTGTGTTCCTAGTCTTTCCAGCACTGTGGGATGCTTCCATGGTTGTTGGCAGTAGTAATGACATTTCTGCTATGATAATGGTTCTCCTTTTCTAGGCCTGTTAACACTCATATCCCTGTAAGTGACTTGGACAAAGCAAACCCAAGGAGACTGCACTAGGATTTTCACGGACCAGTCTCTTCATCCATGCACTGCATGACATCCTAGATGACTCTAAATTAAATGAAGCATTCCTGTTATACCTATCCCACACTGCTGTGCCATTTTCTCCTCTCTCTATGACATCCTTAACAACCTCAAGCCAGTGCCATCCATATGCATCAAAACTATTGTAGCATTTGAGTTTCAGCTCTGAGTGAATGTGCCTCCCCTGTTAGTGCTGAAATGCTGTTTTTTACTATTTGTCCTAAGGACTTTAGGACATTCCTCTGCCCCTGTGCAAACAGCACAGAAGCCCTGTCCTTAGCAGTCCCTATGGGCAATCTGGCTCTGTAATGAAGGGCCTTTCCTGTAACTGACACTGCCAGTGTTTGTCGTGTTGATTAATGATCAGTCTTCAAGGGTCTCTACAGAATATTCATTCCTTCTCAGAAGTGGAACTAGCTTTACACCTGTCACCACGAAACATTCAAAGGGAACACTTTTTTTAACCTATGAATATATTCTGTAGTGCTTCTAGGCCAAAATGACCACATTTGTGGCTTTTTTAAAAAATGCTATGTGTCAGGGCTGATTATAGTGCCCTTCCTGTAGGGAAGAGGTGCTACATAAATACCCAGGGACAAAAAATCTGAACACAACAGGTTTGCTTGCTGTCATTTGTGCTGACTTTGTGCTGCTCTGTGGGACAGAGCCTTGATCAATTGCTCACCTGCATTCCAAAGGAAAGAATTGGACTTGGTGAATGTTGTTTCAGGTGTTAGCTACAAGCCTCATTTCTCTGCTCGCTTTTGATGGTGTGTCAGCTGGCAGCAACTCTGCTGAAGTGTGGCTTGCTCTTTCCAAAGTCCTTTTCCTGTGTGGGAATATTCCACAGACTGAAAACATCAGCACTTGGAACATGCAGAGGAACTTCCACACTCACCTATTTTTTAATATTTTCTCCTGTCAGGAGGATACCAGTGGGGATTACAAGACAGCCTTGCTGAACCTCTGTGGCAGTGACTGACAGACTCTAGGAGGAAGATATTGAAAAGGATACAGAGAGAAGATTAATGGTGAACAAGGGTCTGAAAATGTGCTTGTAGAAAATCTTTCCATTGATCCAAGTGAGGGGAAAAGAAGATTGGTTTAATGGTTGAGATATCTGAAGCTCTCTGAAGGATATGGGTTCTCATTACACATTGAATGCTATCCACTTCCAGTTTTTCAAACACAAGGGGGAATGTTAATTTCTTGTTTCCATTTTATTCTTTAAGTTTTCCTTCTATGTTAACTATCTTGTGAAGGATGGCACTTTGACATGGAATTAAAGGTTCTTTTACACACTCTATAGCTGTTTCACAAGTCTGAACAACCCTACAAAGCTTGGGCTGCCCTGAAGCCATGCTAATTTCACTGGTAGAGTTGGGGACCGTTTGATGCTTGCAGGATGGGTCTGGAAGGAGTCCCAGATATTAATGAGGCTTTAGGGCATGGGTCAGAACAGAGAATTTAGTGCCAGAGGCAGTAGTTTAGCCTTATCTACAAAACTTCAGAGCGTGCTCCCCAAGGAGCAGTGAATGGCAGAGCCAGGCTGGCTGCAAGCATGTGAAAGTTGAAGGCTGTGTGCCTAATTTCCTTCTTGCTTGTCTGCTGGGGAAGACCAGAAAGTTCAGGCCCCTACATCAATGTCAGGCCATGGGGGAATCAAAACTGGCATGGATGATTTGGTTTTGGTGAATACAGGATACCCTGCCCACGGGAGCAGACCTGTTTCTGCTTCTAGTTTCACAGTAAATTCTCAGCAGTCAGTGGACTCCCTCCAAAATTGCCTCCAACCCCCATGACTGCACCACCAGAGTGCTGAGTGAAGTCCCAAATGTGGACAATGATACAGAGAGCAGTCTGAGAAGTTTGAGAAGTTCAGGTCTTCCTTGAGCACTCATCTCCACACTCAGAGCAATCCTTTAAATGAGTAGTAACAAAAAGCCTTTCAGTAAATGTGTTCAGTAAAGGAGATTTTCTGATCAAGTGGGTGAATTTTTTGGCTGAGGGGCGCTGCCTTCCTTGCACTGCTGAGATTAGCAGGAATCAGGGCCATGAGAGTGGCAAGTTCAAAAGGCCTTGGTGAGTCCAGGACATAGATCAGGGTCCTGGGGTCAGGGTATCAACACACCTTAAGTGAACACGAGGAAGAGGAGGTTTCAGTCTCTGCCTTTAAGTGCTTGTCTTTTCAGTAATATCCCATTTTCTCAGCTGCTCTCTAGGCTGAGAATCAAGTTGAGGGTTTCTTCCCTTGTTTTTGACGGACATGGGCCGGCTACAGGCACCAGAGGACAAGGACTCGCGCGTCCCTCCTGCTGGTCAAAGCACCCCACTTAGTTTTTCACAGCCGCTTGTTCTAATGGACACGGATTCAGGCTTGCCTGTTTCGTGCTGGTTTGGGGTTTTTGAGTGGGTTCGGTCCTGCGAGTGCCGTGCAGAGGCTGTGGCGGCGGCGAACGCCGTGCTTACACTCCCCTCTGCTGGGGGAGCGCTGCAGCCCGGCGGCGGCGCCGCGCAGCCGGGCAGGCCGGGCATCCCGGGGCATCCCGGGGCATTCCGGGCACCCCGGCATCCCGCGCATCCTGGGGCATCCCGTGCACCTCGGAGCATCCCGGACATCCCGCTCATCCCGGGGTATCCCGGGACATTCCGAGCATCCGGCGCATCTCCCGAACCCCGGGAATCCCGCGCACCTTGGGCATCCTGCACACCCCAGGGTATCCGGGAGTATTCGGGGCATTCCGGGCACTCCGGGCATTCCACGCACCCCAGGATATCCTGCGCACCCCGGGGCATCCCGCGCATCTCGGGGTATCCGCGCATCCCGGGAATCCTGCGCATTCCGGGACATCCCGGGGCATTCCGGGACATCCCGGAGTATCCCGGGCATCCCGAGCATCCCGCGCACCCCGGGGCATTCCCGGGCATCCGCGCACCCCGAGCATCCCGCGCACCCCGGGGTATCCCGCGCACCCCGGAGCATTCCCGGGCATCCGCGCACCCCGAGCATCCCGCGCACCCCGGGGTATCCCGGGCCCGGCCCCCGCGGGAGCCCAGCGGAACTGCGGGTGGGATTTTCCCTCTTTCCCCCGTTCGTTGTCCCTCCCGGCCGCCGCAAAGGCTGGCACGGAGGGGCGAGTTCCCCGTCCCCCTGGGGAGCCAGCTCGGGGCTCTCAGCCCACAGCGCAGGCTCTGCAGCAGGGCTCTCCTCCGGCCAGAGCCGTGTGGGGAGGTTTTACTCAAAGTATGACCCATTCTGGTGTGATTGGGGTGTGACTTTGGAAAGGCCAAGTAGGAATTTGTGTCTGCCTGAGCAGGGAGCAGGAGTGGTTTACACTGCTGCACTCACAACACTGTTTCCTGGAGCGGGGCAGGCAACAAGCAAAAAGCAGCCCCAACTTTGAGGGACCTAAAATCTGACTAGAAAAGCCAATGAAAGCTCAGCTCTTCAAGCATATTTTAGTTCAGAGTTGTGTGATGATTTCACTAAAACACTTGTGTTTCCATCACCCCAGAACTCCTGTTGTTGTTATTGGTTACTCAGGTCAGAGGTTGGCTTTTGCTGTTGGCCTGTGCTTAGCACAGTGGATATGGATTAGAGCTGTGATTGTGATCCCAATTTATTAATAACAGCTTGGGAGATGTTAAGTGAGTTGCCAGAATGCTCACAGGAGATCAGTAGTAAAGCTAGAAAGGAGGAACAACCAGGGGAAGCTGATTCTATCACTGTAATTGCTGGGAAACAAAACAATTGTAAAACATCAATGAAGATTTAATTACATATTGATTGCTGCTAAAATGTTCCCTGGGTGAACAGGTGCTTTAATAAATCAGGATCAATTCCTAAGCTGTTCTAACCAGTCTTTTCTAGGTGCAAATATTGACTTAGGGCCTTTCTATTCATTCACAGTTTTATTAACATGATTTTATTGCACAAAAATCAAGATAAAAGCTTGGCAAGGAAAAGGCAACAGGGGCAGTGTAAAAAATGCCCAGGACTGGTGTAGGCCTTCTGCTGCCTTTTCCATCCTCCTGTGCTGCAGAAAGACCCATGGGCAGGCAGTCTCCAGGGACAGCACTAATGCCACCTTCCAGGGTGGCTGCCCTGTGTCCCCAGGTGCAGCACACACAGCAGGAGCTGTGCCAGCCCTCAGCCCCATGGGGTGTGGGTACATCAGCTCTCTGCCCAGCTCACACCCAGGTGTACCTGGGGTGGCTGTCTCCAGCTGTTAGCTCTGCTCCTGAGACCTGGAAAACTAACAGAAGGCTGTTCCAGATAGCTAATGCATGTACTTCATGTTTAACCCTGAGAGTTTATGTTCCAGAGAAAGATGACCTCATTTAGTGTTACTTAATTCTCCAGAAACCCAGAGCTGAAGCCCCAGAGGCCAGTCACAGGCAAGCAAAGGGCCTGCTCCTTAAGAGATACATCATCACTCTGACTTCTGGAGAGAAGAAAAGATTGGATTGGTTTGGCCTCACTTGTCTTTCTATTTTGCAACAGTTTGGAGTAATTTTGGATAAAATATGTTCAAGTGTTCAAACTGAGGTTAAAAGAACGTTGTTCCTGTCAGGAAGTGGGAGAAGAGAATAGCAGATATCTTAGTCAGGCAAAGTGGGAGATCTCTTTACCATGTCCTCATGTTAAGGAAAGTGTTTCAAGGGCAGGAAATAATCTGAGAAAGATGTTCAGTCTTCCTTTGTCCCTGTGGTTTCCTCATCAGTGCACAGAGGCAGCCCTGGCTGCTGCAAGCTGTTGAGCAGGGGCTGGGGCTGGGCCAGAGCTTTGCCTGAGGCACCAGAGCTGACCCTGGGGCATCTTTGAGGCTGCCCAGACAGCACTTCCTTCAGAGCTGGGGATGGGCTTGCCAAAACACAGGACAGCACAGTGTGTGGCCCAGGGGAAGGGAAGGTGGGCTGTGCTCTCATGGATGGCTCCACTATTTATTCTGGGGTGGGCTGAAGGGAGGCTTAAGGGCAGAGCACCCTCACTGCTGGGCAGATGGGAGCCTTCCTGAATGGAAACTGATGATTGTTTTTTATTCTTAAATTAATAAATTAATGGTAAATTACTGTTGATACATTAATGTAAAATGCAGTGTTTGAATACTGCCTGCCACAGACTTCCAGATGGGATAATGGAGTCTCCTAGTGTCATGGCTTATTGCCTGGCTGTCTTGAAGCAGCCTGTTTTTCTGGCAAGGTGGACATCTGATAATAAAATGTACACCTTCCTTGGGGATTATTGTGTGGAATCTCCTTTGCTGGGAAGATAGCAGCAAACTGTAAGATGCTAAGATGGGAGCATGCCAAAGACCTGTCAGGCTTTCCTTCAACTTCTGCCTTGAACCCAAATGCCTGAGCTGACTCCAAAGACTCTTCACTTCTTCAGTGTCTGGGGTCAATAACTGCAGGACATCCCCATGCCTGGGATGCTGCAGCAGCAAGAGATGTTTAGTTTGACATAGTGCAGCGAGCTCTTCTCCTCACATACAAACAAGGTCACTCCAATTCCCCATCTCTCCCCTCACTGCAAACATTATTGGCCTTGTATGTAATTGTTGTTTGGTCTTCTGGTGTCATACATTTGAACCCAAAGAACTCATCCCTGTGGTTCCAAGAAATTGCCATTAGTTTTTGTTGTTCACTAAAAACCTTATGTTAGGCTGCAGAAAAGAACTAATGGTTTGGGGTTTGGCATCTGACTGCCCTCTGAGAAGACTGAAAGAGCCAGTCCTGAGGACCTGGGTTTCTGTGTGCTTGGAAGGAAGCATTATTTGTTCAAGCTGTGTCTCTGTTTCCCCAGCATTCCTTCCTGTTACAAACATCTGTTAGCCATGATGCCATGATGCATCGTGCCTTGGACTTATTGGAGGCTTACAGTTGTCATTTCTGACTGAAAGTTGTGTGCCCAACCCTTAAAAATGTCACTGTATGGGAATTCAAGGTTCACAGGGGCTTTATCCCATAATACTTTGCCTTTTTCCAGTTGCAAGCAAATACTTATAGTGGTATTTTTCTGTGATATAGAAGTTGTGTGATACATCCAAGTATAGTCCTGAGAAACCTTTTCTGCATTTCTGACTAGATAACAGCACTTATTACAAAAGAAACACAGATGTCTGTAGGTTCTGTACTTGCAGGAACCTAACATTTGGAGAAATAAATAGCTCTGGATCACACAGAGGAACCAGTACTGTTCTCTCTGTGGTAATGAAGAACAGGATATGTTGTGGGCACAATATTATTAATAAATAGTGAGCAATGCAATATGAATCTGTAATTCAATTTAGGTTTTCAGCTGAAATTGCTCTTTGGAATTATAGATGGCAGTGAGCTCTGAAATTGAATTACAGTCCAAACAGGAACTGAGTCATGTGTAGCAATGGTCTAGGGAAGCATAGAATCACAGTCAGCACTGGGCAAAACATTATTGGCAGTACTATATTCAGAAAAAAATATAAAAGGCATTTGGTAGACATAAATGAAATTTAACTGAGCCTATAAATTGATGTCAGCCAGAAAAATAAGGGGGGAAATGAAAGTCAACATTTATATCTATTGATTTTAAAATGGCAACTTTATTTTGAAATCTGATTCAAGCTGAAAAACAATTATTGGAAGGTTTCACTAATCTGAAGCTTAAACATGACATTTTTGAGGGGAAAATTTTAATATTCAGTTTGCCTGGTAACATAACTTTTACTTTCTGAAATATCTCCTATATTTCTATTTTAGTTTAAGCCAGAGAACCACAGTTTCCCCCTCAGTTTCTCAGTTTAGCCACTGAGCTGAAAGGTCCCTTGTTATTTTAGCCAAACCAAAGACTGATGTTTTACAAAGGGGAGGAGAGAGTCATTGCTTTAAATGTCACTAGCAATCATGTCTAACAGAAGAGATCAGTGTTGGGGGTCTGATTTCTGAGTTTAAATGGATCCCCAAAGGTTCAAACAAGGAATAGGAAAAGTACAGCTACAGCTGATGTCCATTTCTAGCCTTGCCAGAAGCAACACAGTGGCACCTGAGAGGTGTGGGATGCCCCATCCCTGGGAACATTCAGGCTGGATGGGGCTCTGGGCAGCCTCATCTGTTAGAAGAGGTCCCTGCTCATTGCAAGGGGGCTGGACTGGAGGGCCTTTAAAGGTCCCTTCCAAACCATTCTGTGGTTCTGTTCCTCACTGCTTGTCCTCCTTCTGGGACTGAAAGAAAACTCCTGCACAAGGCAGTTTTCTGCTTTGCAGACATGATAGCTCTGGATTTCTAAGCCACAGCTGTGTTACCCCGAGTAATGTGCTAACTGTAAAAGCCATGTGCAGATAAATCTTGGCTTCATGAGACTGTCTGTAATGAGGCTAAGTTGATTAATTTCAGGAAAGAGTTTAAAATCCATTATAGAAGCTGCTGAATAAATAGGATTTTCAAGTAGTAAAGCACAAGATGGGATTCTTCTGAAGCACCAGGTATTGTCTGCAGTTAAATTTGTGAGCCAATATGATGTTCTTTTTAAGCACCACACTAAGTCTATAGATTCTCTCTCTCCTTCATCTATATAATCCTGTACAAAATCCACAACCCCACTAATTGTCTCCTTTCCTGCCAGGCATTCTGGAAAGACTGTTCAGAGAAGACAGGATACTGAAAACCAGGCTACCTTCAGAAAGAGCTTGACAAGATCATCTGTCTTTAAATATGCAATAAATTTTCTAATGACTGGCTCCCAAATAAAATTACATCAGACAAAAACTTAGAAGAGCTGTAGCTTTGGGGTTTGGTGGAAAATAGGGTGAGGAGTGTCTTTCTACACCAGCCACTAGGCATTACAACTTTTTCCTGGTTTCCTGGTGAACTTTTTGCATGGTTCTAATGATAGGTCATAACTACTTTGTTGAATGTTTCAGTGACAGTAAACACAGCAAAAATAATTGTCTAGAATACATTGTTCCTTAAAGCTCTATCACTGGTTTAGGAAAATCGTGGCTAAAAACTGTGGCATTTGGATGACCTCCCTTTTTCTGTTCTCCAGCTAATATTAACACTCAAGCATAGTATAAATAAAGGCAAACATTAATGATAATAAACTCTCAAACTCAGTCACTCGTTTGTTTATAGCTAGGTTGGTACTTGAGAGATCCAGTGCAATTTAAAAGGCAATAAATTGAAACAAACTCACTTGTTTTGGAGGCTGTTTATGAACCCTTTTAATTTGGTGTCATATTTATTTGGGGAGAATTAGATTATCCTATTCATTAGATGCTGTGGCCAGTGATGAATGGAACAACATTCCACATCAATGGCATTAATTGAATCCTCGCAAGCACAGATAATACCCCTGCAGGAAACAGGAGAAGATGGAAAAGTTCTCCAAAGTAGGTCTGCAAATACTGCAGGGATCAGGGAGCACTACTGGACAGCCAAGATAGTTGGCAGCAGCTGAATGCTTTTCATTTTTTTTGTGAGACTACTTACAGAGTAGTTACAATCTTGGGGCATGCAGTTAAATTCGATCGCTGTGGTGCTATGGGCACCACGGATCTGCCACAGAACCAAGGAGGGAATTCAGGTCTCCTAAGCTGCAGGTTGAGCCAGAACTGAAGATTTTTCCTCAGGGGAAATTTATTTCACAGGGAAACATAACCAAAAAGACTGACAGGCCTTTCAGCAAAACTGATTTAAAGCTTGGGTTTGTGAAAATACCCAGATGATTTTCTCCTAGCTCATCAATAATGCATGTTTGGGTCTGTTGAAGGTTTCTGGAAAATGTGTCATTCTTCCAGGGAGCGTGTCCTATTGATAGAGCCCTAAGCCACTGCCAATTAATCAGGGCATAATGCAGTGTTCAAAAATGAGCATGAGCTTTTCATGCCAGTCCTCTTTGATTCATGCCTCCGCTGTGATTCATGCCAGTCCTCTTTCAGATGAGCAGCTGTTTGTTATGAGCAAATTACTTTATTGTCCATGAAAGGTGAAAATCAGCCTGAGACATTGATGAGCTTTGGTGCAAAGAGAATAGAAACTTCATCAAAATCTCAAATTCCTGCTTGCTTCCTATGGAAGCAAGTTTGCTCTCTCACATCTCAGTGGCACAAGGCAGTGAACACTGGCAAACAAGGTTGAAGCAACAGTGCCCTGGAGTGTGGGATCCCCCAAGACCCCTGACATGACCTATGAAGCCCCTGTATTACTGATAGATCCTTCCCATCACTGATGTGATTCCAGTCAGCAGGCAGGGGCCAGGTGTCCTCAGCAGTGTGTGCACCTGAATAATTCTGGGGAATTCGGGAGCAGTAGTTGGAGGGATTTTTCCTAAATGTTCTGATCACGAGCCCCAAACACTCTTGCTGGTAAAAGGAGAGCAGCAGGGCAGCACATGTCAGGAATGGGGATTATCATGCTTAAAAAAGGAGGTTCCAGGGCTGGCCACTGGGAATAGTGGTGACTCTGAGCTCTGCCAGAGCATGTCCTTTGCCACGGGCAGAGGGCTGGAAGGCAGTAAGTAGTACCTCATTTTACTGAAGAAGAAACACAGGGGAGGAACCAGACCAGGGTCAGCAGTGGGACAGCAAGAATTAGGATGCAGCTCATCAGAGCCCCAGACATATCACCCACCTGATAACTCCACATCTTCTCACTGCTTGTGCTGGGCTATATGTGTTTTTTTCTGACCTGCACTCTCAGTATTGCAGTCCCAAGAAGGTGCTCTCAGCCAAGGTCTCAAAGAGGTTAAAGCAGTAATATCCAGAGAGGCAGTAGCAGGGGCATCTATAAAACTAACCATTTCAGAGCACTAATTTCATCAGCAAGCTAATTGCAAATATTGTATCTAAGAACATTTCCAGCCATCTGCAGGAAGGGAATGTCACAGTGCTTGAAAGGCATCTTGTATTTATGATTGTGTCTTGCTGATACATAAATCTGGCACAGTGAGTTTTGGATGTTATTATGATAACCACACAGAAGAAACATACCTTTCTTGGGAGGTAATTACTTGGAGGTATTTACACACCACCTTTATTGTGTGAATAATTCCTTGTGTATGTAAAATCCTGGCGCATTTCACCTCTGATTTTGAGTACAGAACTGAGTGAATCTGGAGACTATTGCTAATCCCTACAGCAGGACTTGACTGTGCCTGTTGTCACACAGTAAAATTGTGATCCTGCAAGGAACAAGATTACATCTTTCTGGGTCCAAGGCTGATACTCTGCTAAATGTATTTCCCTCTTATTGTGGATCCAGGTAAATATATTTACAGTCTCAAATACTCAGTCCTGAGGTGACATGAGTGTCAAAGGGATCAAGAAAGAGTGTGTGCCTGTGTCCCATTCTGAACAACAATTTTAAGAAAGTGGATATTTGAGCTGTCCCTTTGCTCTTTGTATTCTTTGTAAGTTGAAATTCTCCCTCCCTAGGGCTGGAGATTATGGCAGGCACCAAATCTGCTCTGCTGGAAGGTAAATATTTTTTATAAAATATAAAGGATATAAAGGATACAAGGTTCACTATGTGGTACAGTTTAATTGGTTCTTGATGCTCCCTGAAACAATCAATGATGTTTGACCTATAAAGGAACCTGCCACCTCATTGGACAGACAATTTGCCTTTCAGTCTACTTGGAATCAGTTCTTGATGCTTGTTGCTGCCTGGGAACCGAGTTTTGATGTTTTGACTGTCTCACATAACTCTAAACCATCTGTGTTTGTAACCAATGCTTTTCAGGGATTTGAATATAGTGTATACATAAATTTAGTTGTGCTTACCTTTCCTCCTGTGCAAAGGTGACTTGTAAGGACCTGACATATGAAGCTACCTGATGAGGTGGGAATGTAACAAATAACCTGCAAGCTCTCCCTTCTACTTACCTGGTAAATAGTTATATGTCTGCATACAGACTGCAGATTTTGTGAGTTGCCAGCCAAAGAGCTTGGCATTTGACACCAGCACAGGTCCTGCTTTGCAAGAGCCAGCAGCCTTTTAAAGAGCAGCCAAATTATTTTAAAAAATACTCGCTTGTTAGTTAGTTTAATGAAGGACCCACTAATTGTGCCACTAATCCTTGTTATAAAACTTGTTATGACACTTCATTTACCTGATGATCAGTGGAGACTTTATATTGCGAAGTCTTAAAAATTTGTGCTGTGACCAATGTCTTACCAAGCATTACATAACACTTCGTCTTGAAGATGGTGTGAAGTTGCTGTATCCAGGCCTAAGGTTGAATAACCCCAGGAGTCAAGAATGAACTTGCAATGCAGTTCTTAAAATATTACCCATTTGCTTTTAGAATAAATTGGTTGAAAAAAACCACACTTCTGTTTCTTGATTTTAGCATGCAGCTATCAGTGAGACCTTGGTGTTAGGTGTGAAGGAAATACAAACTTTTCCCCAGAAACATCTCACTTTAGAAGCTTTTATTAGCTTGACAGTCTGGGCTCCAACTCTGGTAGATGACTTGTGTGGACAGATTCAATGCTAGGACTCAGCACCATGGATTTTGTCCAAGTTCTCCTGAATTTCTGGGGTTCATTTAACATGTTCTTAAGATCACAACCTATGGCTGGAGCAAAGAGCTGCACAAAACTTTCTTCTTCCATTGACTTTAGTAAGAGGTGTAGAAGGAAAACACCTCTAATAAATAAATGTACGTGTATCAAGTGCTTGTCATAGTAAATAGGCAGAAGCAGATGCTGAATCACAGCATTTTGAAGGGACACAATTGGATCTCATTGCAAACTCTGGCAGATCACTACCCGGGTCCTGCTATTCCTAAAGTCAGTGTTTTGCCTGCCCTTTAAACATATGCAACACAAGATCTGTACTTTGAAGAGCCTAAAGGATTTTCATGTGAATATGAGGACACAGTCCTAGAAGGGTTTACCCACTTTGCAGTCTTGACCATGCTCTGAGAGCTGAGCCTCTCTTATTGTTTAGGGCAGAGGCTGGATAAAACGCAGTATGAAGTCTGTTTCTCCTGCTCTGACATTGCTCTGACATGGGCTATGTGATCAGCAGATGTTGCTGTTACCTGGAAGCACCAGAAGGTTTTTTAACACCGATGTATTAATTAAGGGTGTCTTAGAGTTGCAGTTGTCAGATTGGTGATACTGGTGATATACAAACTTTGACTAGATCATAAACTCTGTAATGTCTGTATGTCTGTAACTCCTCCCAGCAGAGATGATCCATGGAAGTGACCCAAGAGGTGAAACAGTGTTCTAGGTTACAAGGTAAAGATGTGCCCAAAAGTATGTATTCTATCACCATCTGCTAAAACCAGGTGATTCTTATCTCTGTGGGAGACATCCTCTGCTAATGGGCCATCTGTTAAAAACCAGGTGGGGCAATGTTCTTTATCTTTCCTATGACCCACCCTCCCTCCAGGAAGATATCTTGTGTTAATGGGACATTGAATCCCAGTGCATGACTGATAAAATTACATAATCCCATTGGGAGATGCTCCAGCCAGGGGGAGGAGCCAAGCCTTTCCTACCTAGATAAAAACTGAGATTTGGAACACCAAACCAGCCCTTACCTACTGGTTTCCAGAGGACAAGAGCTACCAGGATTACTGCTGCAACACGGCCACTTCATCTGGATTGCTACCACTACCCTAACTAGCAAGGTATCAGGTTGTATTCTGACTGGAATCACCCACTGGTTTTAATTTCAAAACCACTACAAACAGATTGAAGGCAGTTAAAATAAGCAGCACACAGTCACTCAGTCTCCATGAGCAGAAGAGCAGAACCATGAACACAAACAAAGCTTTGCTGCCTAGCTTAGCACCAGCCCTCCCAAAATCTGAACTCAGCTCACCACAAAAAATTAGAAAGCCCAATTGGTCCCAATTCAGAGGCAAAGTTTCTTCCAGTCTTTCATGCCCCTTCCCAAGACAACCAGTGCAATAATACCAACATTCCTGTCACAGCAGCAGGAGGAACACAGCCCAATTTTCCAAAGGTGTATGAAGCAGGCAGAAAAATTTGCCTCAAATTATGAAGCTCTTACAATTTAACAGAAGGCTGTTAAACAGGCATTACCTTTTCCAGTGGAATAATGAAAATGTTAGCTTTTATCTATCCTACAAGAGTGCTATTTTGACAGGACCAAGCAAACACTAACCTTTATACTGTGAGAAAAAACACTGTTTGGAGAAAAAACCAGCAGATTCACCTGATTAGTGGACAGCATTTTTAAGGTTAATTCCAAATTATGAGCTTCCTATTAAAATGAGATCCCAAGTTAAGGACAAAATTCTCAGAAGTCATGGAATCACTTAGCAATTAAAATCTAAGCAGAACAATAAGTGGAAAAGGACCCAATTTTGACAGAACAAGGATAATTTGTAACACAGATACACTTGCTGTTTGTAGAAAAAACAACCTGCTTGTTCATGCCTGAGCTCACTGTGCAGAGTTCCTCAGTGAAACAAAGAATTAAATAACCTGCTACATAAATGTACTTCAGGATGGTTAAAAACTGCTGGGACCTGGATGGGGATGGAGCTTTGGCCTAGCTTCCCCCAGGATAATGGATTGGCAGAGTTTACACAAGGGAACCTCTGCCCTTGTTTCATTGACTCTGATGGTGCTCTGCTGTTTTAGAGCAGCTAAACATCTGCTTTTAATTTAACCAGATGTTAATTCCCTTAGGCTGGGCAAGTCCTTGCTGCCTGGAAATAGGCATTTTTACATGAAAAACTCTTCCAGCCTCCCCTGCTAGGGTAGCTCCACTTCATCTGTCATAACCCTTGCCCTACATTCGCTGAACTAGGGCTGAATTTTCAATATCAAATACTAGGAAAAACTTGGACTGAAAGAAAACAATAAAGTTTTATTACTTCTTGCAAAATATTGTGCTGTGCTTCACTGAAAGTAGCTTTTCAAGAACATTGATTGTAGTTTATTGTGGACATCCGGGTATAAAATCACCACCTGAGGCATTAGGCCATGGAATAATGTAACTTTGTGTAATGCTATCCAAGATAACCAATTTAGGGATGGTAGGGAGGATCCCAGAAGACTTGTCCTTGGGGTTTTTCCTACTTAAGGGTCTGGACATGAGGATGACAGGCTGGCTGTTTGGGAAGTTTAGTATGAAAAGAAGCAGGGAGAGCTGCTACATAGAAACTAGTTTAGCCTTAGCTACTGAAGTGCATTTCTCCATGGTGTTGTTTTTGTTCAAGATCTAAATAGAAATTCTTTAATATGTTGTCAATGTTCTTTTGATTTGGGTTTGCTTTGTTGAGGTTTTTTTTGTTGGTTTGGAGTGGTTTTAATACCCTATACTGAGACATTTGTTACCATCATGGTGTGACTAGAGGGTTTGCCAACTTTAAATATTCAATTTCCTTTAGAGACAGGATTTAGGAGTAAAGACAACGCAGGCTTAAAACTTAAAAAGGTACAAGAATAAATTTATTAATAATACACACACAAAAAAAGAATTCAGAATAAGATTCCTAGATTATTCCCTCCTCCCTTCATTCCACATTTCTTACCAAACACATACAGAGAACACTTCAGTCAGTTGTCCACTCAAATAATCATTTCAGTTCACTTAAGAGTGAAAAGTTCCTTTTTCTGCTTTAGACTTAGGGCGTGTCTTCACCTTCACAGTCTGCATCCACCAGGGACTTACAGAACAATGAATTGTCCTCTCATTCCCACAGTCCTTCCAGAGCCGTGTTATGAGTTACAATGCACACATGGGGTACCACTTTTAAAGGCAGACTGCTGAAAAACAAAGTCTTCTTCATCTCCTTCGCTATCAAATGTCTCTGTTCATATTCCAGTCCCAAAACAGAGAGCTCAATTTTCTGAGGCAAAAAAAAGGCCTTCATCTTAAGCACCCATCCTCCCCAAGTGTATTTCACAGTTTAAAGGAATTTTAGTGAAGTCAAAATCCCCTCATAGCCCCACAAAAAAAGGTTTTCAGCTGCTTATCAGTTGCATCTTTTCAATCTCTTCCCATCAGGAATTTTATCTTCATTCCGCCAACTTCCGTGGACTCCATGCTTTATCCCTTCTCATTTAGGGGAGCTCAGGAGATCGAGAATCTTATTTAGGCATTAAGAAGTTAAAATTGTATCCAGATCGTGAAGAAGCCATGCCGTCAGCTGGAAGCCTTTTCTGGCACTTGGAGAGCCGAGCCGAGCCGAGCTGAGCCGGGGCCACCAGGGCCGGGCCGTTGCCTGAGCCATGAGGCCGCTGCCTGGGGCTGGGGTGCCGGGCCGGGCTCCCTCGCTGAGCCTGGAGCCAGGCCGGGGCCGGTGCCATGTGGCGGGTGCTAGAGCCATGCGGCCGAGCCACGGCCCCGCCGAGCCAAGCCAGGGTCGGGCTAAAGGCTCCCCGCAGAGCTGGTGTCGGGCAGAGCCGGGCAGGGCCGGGCCGGGCCCCACACCCAACCCGGAGCCGGGTCTGAGCCCCTACTCCTCCGGAACCACTTGATCCACTGTGATTTGTGAAAAGCGAAATAACCTTTCATTGGTTTCCCTAGCTGTCCATCACCAAATCAGCTCTTTGATTGGTTCCAGCAGCTCACAAGGGACGTTCCCAGAGACGGGAGAGTCCCTCCCACTCGTCAGCCTCATGGTGCTTTCCCTGAGGGGAATCCATTCCCCCCCCCCCCCCCCCCGAGCAGGTGAAACTAACACAGTTATTTGTAGAATTATTTGTCTTGTGATCTGGAAGCATCAAGATTTCTATTTAAAAAGAAAAAATTGTTGGTTTTACCTGAAGAGGAAGTCACTGTTTTGCTGTTGAAGACTGCCTGAAGACTTATGTTAGTTCTTTAAAAAGGCCTTCTGTTAGTTCCTTAACCTAGGCTAATGATATCTTGGGGAATCTTGGGGAATCTTGCCTGCAGGTAGCTTCTGCAAATGTGTTAGTTTTTCTCTGTAATATGTCATTGAAGGACATATTAAGGCATGGAGAGTCAGTGGCTTGGAGGCTGGAATAAAGGATGGAGACTTCAAGCAAGGCTGGAATTGAGATTGCAGCAGTCAGGCAGATATAACAACCAGCTGGCAACACAGCACAGGACTTTAAAAGCTGGTCTGCATCTATCATCTGCTACAGCATCAGGTAAGTTTGTTTACTGGCAAACCAGGCTTTTATTCTGAAAGGTTAACATGGTTAGAAAGGAACCTCAATGAAAACCTTTCAGTTTCAAGTCCAGACTTAGCTTGTTTTTGTCTGAACATTGCCCTTTTACCTCAACTGCTTTTTCTTTCTAATTTAATTTGCCTGATGCAAGTACAAATGTCAATTGCACCCTGAACAGTGAAGCTCTTTTAATCATTTTTGGTATATAGATTGGCTGCTTCTCTGTTCCTAGTAATCTTACTTTGTTCTGGTTTCTGTAGATATTTCCTCAATGTGGGTCTCTGTGTTCTGCCTCACGTCCTTGTCCAGAGTCACTCTTGGCAGTAATTGTAATTATGTTGCTCTACAACAAATCCTAAGGTTGCATTTGCACTTCTCAGAAGTGTGTTGGGAACTCACTGTAATGCTGAGAGGACAACATTGTCATCATCCCCCAGCAGCACCAGCAACCCTTGTTTTCTTCAAAGGGCACCATTGCATTTTACAATGGCACCTCAGAAGTATCACAGATGGGCATCTCTTGATTTTGTGGAGAGCAGTATCTCAGTGCAGGGTGTGCACTTGCATTATATGTACTCCTGAGTTTATGCAAGGACTAGATTCTGCTCTTCAGTGTTATGGTGTATAGCTTAAAAAGTGTACATATAAGTGTACACAATATTGAACTAATATTGAATAATTAATAACATCTCTATAGCCCTAAATGGTCAGACAGAACAATGGCAGGACAATAAGGAAAGATGTAGGGAGTTGTTTTATGTACTCTTTGGAATAATGATTTGTGGTGGACTTGACCAATTTTCCTGTTCATTAATAATTTACCTTATGCTAATGACTGCTAATATTTATATTAATTCAGTTATAGTCAGCTGACACTTGGGGGTATGAGTTTCATGTTAATTCCTTGTTTCTGCTCTTTTGTCACTAGGAGGCCATAAAAAGGATAATTTTAATAAATAAATATATTTGTTTATATTTATTTATTCAACTCTTATTACTTACTGAGAATTACTCAACATCTCTACAGAGCTGTGTAGGACAAACTAAAAATAATGAGGTTGTCCTACTCCACTCTGATCAAGAGAGGAACTAAGCCAGACGAATACAATTAGGCAAGCTGGAGCAGGAACAGCATCCAAAACATACAATTGGAATTCCCTCTGGCACAGTAGTGCTCAGAAAACATGCCATACATTTGCAATAACCACAGTGGGTCAGGAGCTCAGCTCTACAGCTCATTGGAGAAAACTGACTTTTCACACTAGTACTTCTACCAGAGTCTATTTGGTTTCTTGTTCTGCACTCTCCTCGGTATTTTAAGTTGATAAAAATTCCATTGTGGCAATATAGGAATGAGATTTTTTTTTCAGAACTTAGAAGCAAAAGTTCAGTGTAGGGCACATTTCTTCCGTTTAGTATGGAGCTTAAATATATTGTTAGAGGCTTCTAGAAAACCCCCTCTTTGGTGAAGTTGTGATAATGAGAAGCAATTGTAAATACTGCAGCAATTCTGCTAAGATCAGTCAAAATACTTCATCCAAATTACATGCTAAGTACCCTCTGCTTTATCATAACATTGTCTGCATTGTCAATATGGGGCAGAATTTTATGTTTTCCTGCTCTGAAAGCCTGTCTAGTTCTAGTGCACATTGTCAAACAGATGTTGCATTTCACCCAAGAGCTGGTTGTGTTTCAATACTGGATAAAGTGTTTCCTGTAAATAAGGCTTGCAAAATGCTTTCTGTCTGAACAGAGCTATGGGCCAGTTTTTATTACATGCTATTATTATAATTATAGGATCTTTTGCTTAATCAGGATGGGCTTAATTAGGATAGCCATTTAATTGGGACATCTCCCAAGGAACCAATTTAGCTTAATGTTATTAGTACTATCTAATCAGGGCAGCTTAGGAAAAAAAAATTTGCTTTTAAAAAATAGGATCTCAGCAAAAGAAAAGATAACCTGGTGTTTTGCTGGTCTAATGCATCCAGTCCATTTCTCAAGGAACTGCAGGGATGATCTCCTCAAAGTAGCACAAGACAAGCACAATCCTTTTGTTGTGAAAGCATCAGACATGACTTTCACTCCTGCTGTTGGCTGCCATCTCCTTGTACCAGAATACCCCTGCAAATGAGACCCATGAATGTCATACTGTACCAACAGGAAAAAAAATCTGCCAGATATAAATGGCAAAATGGAAAATAGTGCCACGTGTTCATCGTAATGGTGTTTGCAAGGATATGAAATAAGTAACAGGCTTTGAAAGGGGAATTGCTCAAACAGAGATTCTTAAGAAAGCTGTTGGTCATTAAGGTGTTTTATTCTTATTTTAGTAAAAAAAAAATCTATTCTATCTTAGGTTTTGGAGTCAGTATCATTGGGATTATACATTCAGCACTGTCCAGTGAGAGACCTCCACCAAACAAATCCTACCGTTTTAAGGAAACAGAACCATGCAAGTTAGATCTACATTTCAGTACGTTCAAAGGCAGTGTATTTGGTAATAAAATTTAAAACTCCACGTTTGTCAGCAAGCTGGTGTGATCCTAGATGGGCAGTATGAGCCCACAGCTGAGCTAGGGCTGAATTTTCAGTATCAAATACTACTGAGAAACTTGGCCTGAAAGAAAATAAAGTAGTGTACAGACTTCCAGTAGGTGTAAACCAGTCATATCCCATTGCAATTTCTGCAGACACTGCAATTGCTGCTGGTTTTCACGTGCTGAAGATTTTCAGGCAGTGAGAAGAAGCAGCAATACAATTTGCCTGTGCACGATGGCAGCACTGGGACGAAGCTGGCCAGGGCAGGGGTGGAATTTCCATCCATGGAGATATTAAAAACCATCTGAACATAGTCCTGAGTATCTTGCTTGTGGCAGCTCTGTTTGAGCTCAGGGTTTGGCCAAGGTAGCATCAAGAAGTTCCTTCCATCTTCATCTACTCTGTGTTTCTGTGAAGTTTCTGATCACACTCCCCTCAGTGTAGGCAAAGTACAAATCCAGACACTGTGGGTTTAGTTAGGCAGCATGTTGACTTTGTTGGTAAAGCTCATCTAAGAAATCTGAGTCCCCAACATTCCCCTCTGCTTTTTTTCTGTGTGTAAACTCACTGTCTCTTTATTTGTGATGATAAAATTCTTTATAGGGTCACTGCATTAACTGAATCAATGATAAGACAAAGTTAAAAATAAACTGGAAGTTTAAAATAATATTTTTTTTAAACCTTATTTTTAAATGCATGTCAGTTCAGCTATGCACTTCCCAGCTCTGCTGGGATGTACTGCCACAGCCCACAGGATGATGAACAAGTGAGTGTGGAGGAAAGCTGAGTAAAGACCAGTATGATGCCTAGATCCACCATGTATAGTTGCACTCTGACTTATGCTGTCTCTTGCAGAAAGCAGAACTATATGTTATCTGATGTTAACTAACTGAAAAATCAGACCTCTGTCTTCATCTCTCTGCACATATTAGGTGTTCTTCTTATGAAGATAGAGCATAAAAATCTTTACTTTCTTTAAGTGCAGCTGAGGAGGTCTAATGGTTAACCAAATAAGAATTCAAATTGCATGAAAGCATATCTATAAATTTCTGCACAGGTAGGTGTTCCTCAGGGTCCGGGTGGTTCATTAGTACTACAGAGCCTGCAAGAAATAAACTCTTTCAAACTAAGTTAATTACAAAATCAAGTGACTCCCCAAGAAGGGGAATATTTTTAATCTTTCAGTTGTGTGACTGCCCATACTTATTCAGGTCACCTTGTACATCCCCATCTCCTTTCCAGGGCTCTGAGTCTATTCTGGACTGAACATGCTGGAGCTGCAGTTTTCAGGATTTAGGTATGGTTATGGTGGAAGTAGATTATTGATTAGTGTGCTGGTGTAGGACTGGGTTCAACAGCTGCTCGGATACAAGCTCCCTATGTGACTTCAGGATGCCACCTTGGAGATGAATTTAATATTAAATTTCGATGGAGCTTGAGCATCTATACTCAAAAAAGGATCCTCAAAGCTCTGCCTAACCTTAGACCTCTGTTTTATGTCACTTCCCTAGTCCCTCTGAAATCCTGCTCTGACCATGTGGGAATAGTCTTGGTTTTGTCACCAGTGATGAGCTGTTCACCTTCCCAGTCCCTGCTGCTGCTGCCTGCAGAATGGGAGCTGCCCACCCTGTGCCTCCCAAAACCCTGTGCCTCCCAAAACCCTGTGCCTCCCAAAACGCTGCTCCACCAGATGTGCCTCAGCAGCTTGGGCAGGGCCATGCCCTTCCCTGACTCTCTCATGGGACTGCTGAGCAGCTGATGTGTGGGCAGGGTGTGTGAGACCCCTCCTCACTTCCCTGCACAGCTTCTGCACCAGCAGAAAACTGTATTTGTAGCACACATGGGTGAGCAAAATTATCTGCCTGTGTCTTCAGGCCTCTAAAAAGAGAAAGGTAAAGTGTTTGCCTACTTAATTTGTTAGTGTATTCTGTTCTCAGAAGTTTCTGTCCTGTGTGGCAAAGAGCAGGCCTGGGGCTGTGTCTGCACTGTGTGTGTGAATATCCATGAATGTCCTTGTGCCACATAGGAAAACATCCAGTGGTGTCCAAGCTCATGTTGAAAGCTCATTTCCAAGCAGGTGGAAATTAAGAGTAGTTGCTACATTTAATTTCTGTGTATCATCATGACACTGGGAGGCCTGGAGTTTATTGTAGGAGTTGCTGCTGGCAGTTATTTACAATTGCAGCATATTAACAGAGGATGCAACACAGACATTCTTTCCTAACAAAGCAGTGATTTGTAAACCTCTATTAAAACAGGTGACAGTGTTTTCCTGAATGGATATTATAAATGCTATTAAAAAAAAAAAAGTTTGATAAAGAATGGAAGTTCCTGAAAGCTGGTACCACTTATTGACCCATACCTCTTAGTAATTTGTATTTAGTTATAAAAGGATATATTAAACAGTGTTTGCTCTTAGTATAAAATAGGAGATTGCTGCTGATAAGTATGCTTAAAATAAGCACCAGAGTGGTTGTTTTCATTCCCTACCTTTAATAACAGACTATACAGACAAAAGTGCATGCAGCCAGTCAAGCTGATGGCTGAATCATAGCAACAGCATCAATTGATTTGTTTCCAAAAAAAAACTAATAAAGACTTTGCATGATCTCCTAGATACAAGAGGATTATGGTTAATGTCTTAAACCTGTCCTTTAAGCTCAAATACTCTCTCTGTGTGCTCAGATGCTGCCTACTCTCTCTTTCAGGTGAATTCTATTTATAAAAGTTGAATCTGAGTTAAGCTGATTGAAACAAGGGCACGTTTCTTCTTATTAAACTAAAGAGAAGCTACCAGCAGTTCAGAACTGCCACAAGCCATACCATTTATCAGTCACAACAGTGCACCCATGTGTGCTTTGCAGTGTTTATCATTACTGTTCCTTTTTGTTCTTTCCAGTGAAACTAATGTGTTCACCTAGGAAGTATTGCACAGTAGGAAATTTAACACCAAACCACTCTTATTGCTCACATAATTTGAAGTAAACAATTTTTTTTTTTACTTCATTCAACCTGTTTGCAGAATGAGGGACTATTTTTTGTCCTTGTTAGTTGTTGTTTGAAATTTTTCAAAATAAAAATAAATTTTCTTAATAACTTATTTTTAAAATGCACTGTTTGCATTTGTTCCAAGGCCCAGATCCTGAGAAATTGTGTGTTTATGATAGATCTTATGTATATTTTAATCCTGGAATGCATTGCATATTGCAGTTCTAACCAATTGTGGTTTGTGGACAACTGATCAGTGAAAAGGTTATGAAGCACAAAACCTCAAATTGTCCTCACTTAAACCTTAACCTCTGCAAATCTGTAATGTAATATATTCATTTTGCACTGCAAATAATTGTGCATGTGCTGGATCAGGGGTTTGTTTGCAAATACTTTGTTGCTCTGAATACAGGTAGAACACTTTCTTTTGTTCCAGCCAAATAATTCCTTTCTTCTTCCCACAAACAACAGGACAACTTATTTAGAGGTGTCTGTAAGCAACTCACCCAGATGCTGAATTCAACTACAATGCCATGAACTTTTCCTTGCAGTGCATGGAAAACATTCATCCTATTGAGAACCACCTTCCACAGACTCTTTCTGAGGCAGGGGAACTGCCTTAGCAGTTTTTAGGTTTAACAGAAGACTTTTTGTCTGCCCAAGGAGATGAGTTTGGCTGTGGAGGCTGTGCATGCCTGTGTGTTGTGTCATATGCCATGTGGGGCTCCTGCAGTGGCTTGTGGAAATGTGGGTTATTATGAGAGGACATTGCACAATCTGGGGCTGTGTGGTTGGATCTCCCCGATGGGTTTCAGCACATGCTGAATTTCAAGTGAGATAGTGGTACGAGTTCATTTCACCAGCTTTAAAAACCTTTACCACAGTGCTAGCCAGCTTCTGCTATTTTTATAGCCTGGGAGCCTTCCCAAAGCACAGCCCTGGGGGTACATATGCATTATGCTCCTGCAGCAGTCTGTGTATTTGGAAGTTTAAACAAAAGTCTCTGCTTGACTCTGTACATTCCTTTGAGTTTAACATACATGTGAGAAGACCATAACTTTCCTGTGTTTTTCAGCTCTCTGCTGTGAATGCAGGGTCTTTCAGAAAGTGGTTACACTGGTCTTTAGGACATCAGGAATTTTTCTACAGTCTACCTTTAATATAAAGAAATATATGGTGCCTGTTATTAATTTTAGTCATTAAGGCAGCCTATCATCCAGATGAATCAATGCTCATTAGCTTACTAGAGGCATGGCATTAGAGAAGTGCATTTTACAAGCAATCACCTTGTAGAAATGGAATCAAGACAAACACTTAGGAATGATGAAGTAGTATTTGCCCACTAGCTCCAACAGGGAGGAAACATATTCCATAGACAGGATAAGGGACAAATTAACTCATGAACTGAAGTTACTATATTCAAAGGACAGATTTTTTTTATTGGGGATTTTAAGAACAAAACTTAGTCCCATTTTAAAGAGTTACAGTGCAAGTTCCATGTTCTCTGTTAGCATACCTTTTGACTGAAAATCCATCTTTCTACTGTCAGTTTGCAACTTGTGAAATTCCACTAAAAGTACTTATTGATATTATTATTATGCCATCATTTTATGTGTTTCATGGCCTTTTTTAGTATTATATCTGGTAATCTGTGTTGCAATTTCTATTGAACAAAATACTTTCTATCACATCTGATTAATACTATAGTGCTATTTAAATGAGTATTGTTTTACAAAAGGGTGGTGGGTTTCATCAACTAACATTCTATAAAGAAAAAACAAAAGGTAGACATCTCTGGAATTAAATTTCAACACAGGTTTCCATCATAAAATTTCTGTGCTGTTACTGGGCTTCATATAAGCATTTACTGGAAGAACAACAAAACAATTCTAAGGCCTAATGAGCATTGTCTGGCAGGAAAGGCATAGTACAGAAGTATAAATCTCAGGCTTATTCTACTTATGACTTCCTGAGTTAAAAGAAATTACTTTATAGAGAAAACTGAGAAATAGAGAGAAGATCATAAAAGCTGTGTGGATTTTGATGTTCATACAATATAAGCCCAGATGACACATCATGCTCAGCATCAGCAATTTACATTGAAATCAATACTGCTATGAAAATCAGGCCAGTGTTTGACCAACCAATAAGGGAATGGCCTGTAAGATGAAATGCCAGGTGACCCTGTGAGAAGGCACCTGTGGTGCTCAGGGAATGACATCTTGTGTCACAGTAACCTCTCACTGTGATTGCACCCAGCAAACCTACCCTGCAGATGTGACTGATGGCTGGCACAGCACTGCTGCCATCCACTGTGGCAGTTTGTGCCACACCAGTCCAGGCAGGCAGACACTGCTGCTGCACCCTCCCCTTGTGTGTGCAGGTGTCATAAACCAAACCTGCTTATAGCACAATCTGCAGCCATTTCCAGTACCTTGGTTTACTTTCTGCCAAGCCAGGCAGCTCAGGTCAGACAAATTTACCAATACTTTTAGCCCAGGCAAAGCATTTTATGAAGTTCAGTAAAAGTCTGTTAGATGTCCCACTTTGGTTTTCATCCCAGAAGACTGTGGCTCTAGTCAGGGTTCAGGACACTGTGCCACGTAGGACCCAGCTTCCTGTGCAATCTGAAAAGTCTGTGAAGATGATTTGAGTTCTGGTATCAGAATATTCCAATGTTCCATGTTGAATTTTTGGTACTTGCCAATCCTCCATTGTTGGCTGCACTGCACCATTGTCCTTTGGAATGTGTCAAATTATTAATCCTTCATATATCAGTAGCTCTTATCACACCATACACTTTTTTTTTCTTGATAAACACTAGTTGAGGACTAAATCTTATGTATTTTTATATTTTGAAGGCAATTACATAATTTTACAGAAGCAGGCACAGAGAAGTGACACAGACAATATTACTTTATTTGTTACTATAAGATTCCCTGTAGTGTGCTACTTATATCACAGAAATAAATTGTTCTCTTGCTCTGAAAACTTACTGTCTTCCTATAATGTGTCACAAGAGGCAAGAATATGATTTATTTTTTTAAAAAAGGCAGTGTAAGGTCTTAAAATTGTAGGAACTCATGATTTGCACAGCTCTTGCCTATTTCTCCAACATTGCTTTTGTGACTCAGTAGCAGAACTTCATACCCAAAACCATGACTGTATACAATGAACACAAAAATGCTAAATTCTTCTTACACATTAAGAGCATCTACAGTTATTTACAAATGAATAAGAGGTATGTGAGCTATTTCTGTTCTGTTACCTTCTGCTGTGACCAAAGAAACCTGGCCTCTCTCAGCTGCTGAGAGCCTCAAGGTGACAAATAAAATGGCTCTTTCAACTGTGCAGGCATAATTGCACCCAGCCTTGTGACTTTGCCTTCAAAGGGAACAGGGAACAGTTGCTACAGCAGTTCTTAAAACTAACATGGTAGGATCCTCTAGTGCATTTGTGCACAGCAGCATAAGCCTTGGTGTGTTCACAGAATGAAGAATTGGTACAGGCACCTCTCCTGTTACATATGCAGTTCTTTGGTACCTAGATATATTTATTTTTCTGGGTTTTCTTCAAAATTTATTGAGTTACTTAGGAAATTTTAAAGGTTGAAAAATATGTATCTCAGGATGGTAAGTACATGGATAGTCTGCAGCTGGTTTGGAGTTTTGAGGATCTGCATTCTTACAGTTAGACGTATGGGTGCAGTTTGGTGGCTTTTAGTGTTTAAATCCTGTAGTTTATCCAGTCCAAAGTCAGTTAGCAATAAACAGTAATTGACTCCAAACTTGACACTTTGCTTAATCACAAGAGGAAGATAACATCCGTTTGTGTTTGTCAGTGTTAGTGTAAAGTTGGATCTGCTTGCTTTATGTATCTACTTGTGTTCATGGAAACAAATGGCCACGTGAATTACAGCTAAACAGAGTGTCAGATCTCGCTCATATTTCTGCCCTTTGCAGGAAGAACTCGGATCTGATGCACAATGCCAGTGCATAGCTCTAGTGGCAGGTCTCTGATATACTGTACATGCTTTACCAAATGTTTGCAGTTAGAATTTGTGACAGATTCGTGGAAGTGCAAATGCTAAAGGTAATTGTGTTTCCATTTAAGACACTGGTGCTTGAAAAGTTATATACTTAAGACCAAGTATCAGGTAATTTTCTCTGTTTGTGTTTAGCATAGTATTCTTACAATAGCTTTACAGATACCTTAGCTAGCTAAATGCTGGAATTCTAACAAGTGCCAAAAACAGGCAGAATTTCTTAAAACTGATTCTAAATGCAAAACAATGACAAAGTTGAAACAGTATTTAAGCCCTGAAGTAATATAGAACAGTTTTGATAAAACTCATGCTGATTAGGAGGAGCTACTGTATTTTGTGCTACTCAGCATCCCATTGTGGTTTTGGCTACAGTAGCAGATTTCAAGATGCATATAAGATAAAATAAGAGTCCTCTTGTTCTGTGTTTCTAGTAGACTCGATGTCCAGTCTAGAAATTACATTGCATGCAAACCAATCAACTTCTCAACATAGCACAACAAGTAACAAAGGAAAAAAGGGGAAGCTGGAATCCATTTTAAAAAAGCAAAAATGCCTTGCCACATAGTTGAGGAAGATACAAAAGGTAATCACACACAAAGTCCATTACTAAGATACATAGGTTCTGGCCAGAGTTACAGCGGTAGCTGCATCAAAAAAGCTTCTGCCATTAGATTCTGCATACAAGAATTCAAGCCCAAACTTTAAGTTTTACCACAGAAATCTGTGCACTCAATTTATGGCAAAGGGGTTAATTCTTATTTATTCCAGCTGGGGATATGATCCCATACTTACTGATAGCTCTTGCTGCCTTATAACACAGAGTTTAGCTCTTGTCCTCAGATACTCTGCTCAGCATCCATGCTCCTGTCAGTTCACAGCAGGGGAAGAAGTCTTTTCCTTGCCTATCTTCATATAAATTTGTCTAATCAGAGATCTGCCATCTGAGGAATTTCTAGTTGTTTACATAAGAATACACTGGATATCTTCAGCTCCATGCAAACCTATTGACTGCAACAAGTAACCACTGCTTATCATAGCAATGAACAATTCATGTTGGAAATTACCTCAGCTGACCACCTAGACCAGTCTTCTGCTAGGGTTAGTTTAGCAAATCAGGACAAAATGGGCTTCAGTATTTAAATAGCACTGAACTAGTTGGTCTCCTTTTTGCACTTGCAAAAAACCTGTTGGTTTTTTAAAATTTGTCCCTCAGTATGGCCTTCATAGGCATGCCTTGGTTTCTCAGTAGTCACTCAACAATTTCTCTGTCTCCAGAGATTTAAATGAGTTTATAATTTGTAGGCTTCATGAACAAAGGCTACAAATAACACAGTTGTGAAAAAAATGAGCTTCATTTTGCTAGAGCAGTTGCAGTACTACCTAATTACATGTGGCTTGGCTTCAGCCTGACCTGGATTCCACCTGTGTATTTTCATTGACCTTCTATTGATTTGTTGGAATTTCAGCTTCAGTCTTGCTGATGCCAGTGAGTGGGACTGATATCTGACATCATGTTTTATTTTTTAAAGAAACTGAAATTCTCCATATGCTTATTTCTTTGGAAGTGTATCCACTCTGGAAACAGGTGATTTCCACAAACAGGTTTTCATGCTCATTCTGACCTTCTGAATTAGATACTTTGCAATTAAAGTATCAAGAAGATGCTGAAGCAGAATGCCATGTTGCTACCAAGTCCTGGAACAATTCCTGTAATCTGGCCATCTTGTACCATGGCATGAAGTTTTAGCATTGCAGATTTTGTGATTGACAGCAGCAGGAGCTGACTCATTTCCATGTAGATCTACAACTGCTTTTCACATGCTTAAAAATAGTTCTCAGTATCATCTCAATGCATTTTGAGTTTAGTCCATCTAATAACATTTTCATTTGCTGCCATCTCTCCTAAGTGACTGCCTTCTTTACATACCAGGGCCATTGTTCCTCGTACCTACTTGCAGAGGCAATGACTATTTTCAAGCCTATGGCAGAGAGTGAAGTTTCATAGAAACAGGCAATTGTTTCATGTGAAGATCTGAAATATTGCTGTTACTTAATGGGCTGTGAGAGGTGGTAAAGCAAAAAAAAAAAAAATTGATATTTACATATCTCTGTTCCACTGGTGTTTCAACTGTGCATAAAAATCTCACTAATACTGAAAAACTGAGTCTTCTCCAACACAACTTTTGGCAGCCTGCAGTGCTGAAACTGGAAATCTGGTTTTCTACTGCAGCCGTGGTAGAGATATGAGTTTTACTGATGAACCCCACATCAGCCTCTGTGCAGCCACAGCTTAGTTACAGATCTTAGAGCAGCTGCTTATACATCAACCCAGTCTCCTCAGTGTCTGTACCACCTCATTGACATGAAAAACTTGCACACCACAGCAGCAACTCTGAACATTTACAACATTTGCTTGTTCTTCCAAATATCAGGTAGTGATGGGTTCCTGTTCACGTCCCAGCTGTGGCATCACCAGTTGCTTTATATTACCCACAGGTAATAATTGGTGTGTGGTGTCAGTGTACCCTTCTGAAATGCTTTCTGCCCATTAGATAGAATTGTGCCTGCAGTTCAACATCAGTGACCCCTTGGAAATTTCAGTCTGCATGGTGGATAAAGGCAAATGATCATATTCTTCCATTGAGGCAGTTACTGAATTATGCTGGCAGCTCAGAATCAGTGACTTCACTTCTTTTTTGAAGTTGCTGTTTAGGAAACCATAGATAACAGGGTTGACACAGGTGGAAGCCATGGCTACCAGGTGGCACAATGAGAAGATGAGGTTGTGGTGGCAAGGCGAAATGATTTTGTAATTCCAGTCCACGATGGTGTTGAAAACATGCAGTGGTAGCCAGCAAACAGCAAAAGCAGCAACCATGGATGCTAACAAAATGTTGATCCTTCTCAGCTGGACGGCTCGGTTGCTGTACTCACTCTTCTCAAACATGTCCTTTCTCTTCTGCAGGCGCAGGTAGATACGCAGGTAGCAAAGGATGATGAAGAACAGAGGCATGCAATATTGCAAGAGCAGTAAAGTGGTGGTGTAGATAAGTTTGTGCTGCTCAGAAGGCCACGAGTTGATACATATTGCCTTATCAGTGGAAAAATTCATGAAGTGTGAAAGCTGCTCATACAACTCGTTAGACAAGATGGACGTGGTCAAAAAGGGCAGGGACATGAGACATGCTAAAGTCCAAATCACTCCAATTCCTAGGTAGGCTTGGGAGGTATTTGGCCTCCAGCCAGTTGGGTTTATGATAAGTTGGTGCCTTTCCAGAGCAATAAGGACAAGGGAAAGGATTGACACTGTCACAGTAGTGCACTGAGTGAAAGAGGTCATTTTGCACATGACTTCTCCAAATATCCAGTAGTCCATCATGGTGTAAACAACAGTGAAGGGCAGGCAGACAAGACACATAAACAAGTCTGAAATTATTAAATTGGAAATTAGGATATTGGTGACATTGGCCTTTTCCTTCTGCCTGGCAATGACAGCAATCAGACAGATGTTTCCCACAATGCCCAGAACAGTCTCCAAGCTGTACGAGGTGGCCAGAAAGACAGTAAGGTCAGTGATGTTCCTGCACTGATTAGAAATGTTCATAGGAAAGCTTCGGCTTGAGCTCCAGTTCTTGCTGATCAGGAAATGAAAAACATCATTAACAGCCCTTGTCTTATTCATCTTGAATCCCAAAATATTTATCCAAAAGGGTGGTTGTCAAACACAGTCTGAGTCTTCTGGAGCCAGCCTAAAAGCGTTATTTCTGTTCTGTCTGGCTGTGGAAGGTCTGGGTATATCTGCAAAGGAAAGGCAAAGAAAAAATATGTTTAGTTATGCTGCAAGAAATTAGTCAAAAGGGTAAGGAGGGAGACAGGGAAGCAAATGCCAGGGATTCTGTGTATATTCTGCAGCTCCCTCTTACATAGTTTATTAGATCATAAAATGGAGCCCTTTGCTACACTGTGGTATGAAAGTCTGTGCAACTCTATTGAATTATGGCCATGTTTATTCATTGTGAGGCTGTCCCATAGATTTAAGACCATCTTAACTACATTATTTCACTCAGTGCAGTATCTTGAACATCACTAATGCAGTAGAGTGGTGATACAAGAAAACCGGATCAAAACCCACTCAGGGTAAAAATTGTGTAAAATTCTGGTTTTGCAAGGTTCTGATTCAAAATTGGGCAGAGGATATTGTGAGGCTGTATTTACCATCAGCTGAGCAAAATATCAATGTGCAAAGCAGGGCATATTAGGTGCACAAGGCCAACATTAAAATATTTTCTGTGAAATGTATTTGTAATTGCAGCCAGAACTCACATTTGTGTGAGACAATCACCATGCAAAAATTCAGGCTCATTCTCTGGAGGGAATATCATGGGAAAAATTTTTAAAAGTCTAAAATAATTCAAAATAATTTCAACATTTTCCAGCTTCTACACAGCTGTGATAGGTCATGGGAACTGCAGTCCAAATTTCTTGCTTCCTCATTCCAGATGAACTCCAGTACCCATGAAGCATTGATATCTCCCCTGACATGACCATGACTGGGTTTACCAGAAATACAGCCCAGTTCCCTGATTTTGGCTTTAAGAGTGAGTGATTTTGATAGTGTCTTCTAATTCCTTCTGGGAAAAATTTTATTAAATCTCCTTCAGTGTAATTTTGTTTTGGTTTGGTTTTTTTTCAAGTTTATCGTAAAAGCCTGTTCTATCTGCTGGATAGTGTTCCTGCACAGACAGACAGGTCTGCTCCATAATCACTGCAGCAAGCCATGAGCTGGGACTTTCTGTGGGATTCAGGGAGCAGAACCCATGGAGTTAATTGGTGCTGCATCCTTTTGGAAATCTCAGTCTGCCTCGACTCTCCCAGATGACTCCTCTGAGCCATAGCAAAGGCTACTTCATAATCCTGACCCTCGAGTCCAAATCCTCTGTGTCCAGGAATCAAAGAAAAAAAATGTGACTCTGCTGGGAGTTCTCATCAGGCCAGAGGCAGTTCCATGCTGTACAAAGGCTTGTAGTATGAAAAGTAAATACTCGAGGAATGACACTATTTAACCACTGCATGACCCTTTCTTCAATGATTAAATATTACTGAAACAATTTTGTGGGGTGATAAAAAATGTCTGAGATTCAGAAAAAAACCTGATTAAGGTATGACTACATAAATAACATGGTATATAGTGAGCTTATCACTTCAATTTAGTAGCATTTATTGCTGAACAAATGCATGCCTAAAGATAACCAGTACTGTACAAAAAAGCACCCACTATTCTATATCTTTTTCTTTGCCTTGTCTTTCCCTTTATGAAATTTATTGTTTCTAGAGATGTTGCCTCAGAAACTGTAGAAAGCAATAGTGTGCAGTAAATAAAAGGATGCTTTGGGATCATTGCTCTGCTTGTCAGCAAAATTAGATTAGTACAGTGAATTTTTTGTTACTTTGCTAGATCTGCTGATTTGTCTAGCTGTATCTTTATCCTCTGTCACCTATGCATACCCATCTGAAGTGGTCAAGACAACCACACAAGCAAAATATAGTAGTCCTTTCTTTCTCATGGTCTTTCATTTCCTCAGTAGTTTAAATCTTAATTAAAGAAGGGGAAAGAAAATTTTCCAGTTTGAGGATACAGGTGTGACTCCTTCTGTCCACTCATTTTTGTGTTGTTGCCCAATCCATGTGAACTGACTGAATATTTTCTGGAAGAAAAAAAAAAAAAAAGGCAATGGTGTTCAGATATGGGAAGGGTATAGTGGTCTGTCTCAGAGTGAAAATGGATATAGAATGAAAAACCTTCAACCAGCCCCATTGTTAATGATTGTTGGCCAATGGAGATGCTGCAAGCAAAACAGAGCAAAGAGACCGGCAGCCTGCAATATTATTTTGTACCAGTCAGGAGAGATAAGTCCTGGCATTTGGACAGGACAAATAGATTTTGTTGTAAACAGAACACATGAGCTTTTTACTATGGTCCCAGCCCCATGTCCTTAGCTACAGTATCCTCAACAACAAACACATGGTTCTCTTTTGTTGCTTGAAAAATATGAAAATATGTGCAGTTATTACAAACATCTGTGTCCACAGAGTAAGCCCTCTCAAGGGTCCCAGATACTTTTGGACATGCTGAAGCATCAGTAAGAACTAATAATGCTGAAAGAAAAAAAAAAAAAAAAAAAAAAAAAAGAAAGTGGTGGAGCCACCTGAAAAGCAGAAGCCAGATCCCCCAGGTTTATGGAGTGCATTTCCAAGAGAAATGCCAAAGACTGAGCGTGGCAGTGTGTTTGTCACTGGTGTCAGTGTGGTGGGGATAAAGAGCATCCCTAAAGGCTCTGCAGTGTGGGCTCTCTGCTAACACCTTGCATTCTGTGGTGTCCCCCACCAGGTGACTGGCAGGCACTTCCTGGGCACTCAGGAGGTAAATAAGGAATTATCACCCTCTCAACACAGATGAGGGGAGTGTGAGAGGGAGATTGGACACGAGTTCTCCAGTGTCTCTCTCTCCTGTCATGCACTATGAGGTGCTTTAAACCAGCTGTCAACCTGATGTGTTGGGAAAAGTCAATGCATAGATCACCTGTGCCTGTAGTGCTCTTTAACTCTTGTTCCAGCAACCAGAATGTAAAAAGCAGTACCAAAAAACCAGAAAGATAAATATTGCAGTGACTTTGCATCCTATTATGGTATCCTTGGGTGGTGGATCCTCAAGGATAGTCACTCCCAAATGATGTGTTTGACTTTCAAGGTGTTTGGTTGCCATTCAGTTTATTCTAAAGCAAGAGCCAGTAATAAGCAATGTGTGCATATCCTGTTTAGACATCTGAATAGAAGGTGAGCTAATATAGCAAATCACCAGTGCAGTGGGAGCAAGGGTGTTAGCCCCCTCATAGTATTGAAGGTTTGTTGATTACCCCAGAAAACATAGCAATGAGATTATGATCTAAGGAAAAACAGCTTATTTCTCCAGAAAGTGAAGCAATATTTACTTGGCTTGTAGGAGTAAGAAGTATATCTCCTAAATCAGTTTGTTGAGGGAGAGAGGGAGAAAGATTTTTTGTTTGTTCTTTGCTAATTCGTTTTCAAAGAAGAAAAAGAACTCTTAATGAATATTGGGAAAGAGTTAAGCAACAAAACCTAAGATATTAATGAGAATTTCTTCTCTAGTTAATGCAGCATGAGACAGCTTCTCTAAAAAACAAGTGTCACAAAAGTCTGCAGCAGATTAGCAGGTTGCAGAAGGGAGAAGAGAATGAGCTTTCAGATTTAATCTTAGTGTAAGTTAAATTCCCCACATCTTTTTAAGACTTTTATCACTGTTTGTCATCACTCTGTTTGTTTATCGTTTATTATTCTGTTTGTGTTGGCAGCAAGGAAGAAGAGCAGGCAAAGTTTGAAGGGTTTGTCTTGGTGAACAGCACAGCCTTCTAAACTAACAAATGTCACTCAGCTTGTCTCAAAAAAAAGAAATCAAATTATCACTTGTCAGCTAAAAATTCTTGCCCCAGGGCATTATCCTGTATTTCCCAGAACAATTCCTAAAGGAAAGGGAATTCTGCAGAAATAAGTCAGGGAAGAAAATAAAACCCTCAGTGGGTTTCAAGGAAACTGCTAGACCCTAAGTGGCTTCAAGCAGTTAATGCATGACTGCTCTTTTGAGATACCTCTGGACTCAAAGCCATCCTATGAAAACCCCTATAAAAACTTTTTTCCTGGAGGCAGGATAAAGCAGGGGATGCTACAGATGCTGGGCTCTATGTGTCCCCTGGAAAAGGGTGGGTCATTTTTGCAAAGCTGATCATGATCATCCACTGCCCGTTATCAAATAACAGTCTGCACAATTGTGATAGACAGGGGAAGCCAATTTCCACATCAGACATCAGTCAAAGAAAAAACATGTTTGCAGTGTCTGGCTTCATTATCTGGTACTCAGAAGCACTAGCTTATCTGCCTCAGAGCCTAACTAGTTGCTAAACAACTGCTGCTTTCAGTCCATAAGACATTCTGAGAGAAGCAATTCCTAAAGACGTGGTGATTGTATCACTTATTTAAAGAGTTACAGCAATTACTGGGAGTAAAGCTGCCTGCTGTCTGCTAGGAAGATAAAGAAAAAAAAAAAAAAAAAAGCAATGGAAAGGTTCAACACAATGCCACCAGAATTTATATTACAGATATTAATTGAGGTAGTGGGGACTGACTGCCAGTGGTATCCCCTTTTGGCTGCCAATGGCATTATCTCAGTAAAGCAGATTTGCCTTGTTTAGCTTACATACTAAAGAAAAGTTAAAAATCACTTGGCTATCCCTACAGTTTCCCAGGAAAGCAACATTTAAATAGAAGAGGAAACATGTCACTGAATTTGCAGAGACATCCCACAACAGTGTGAAATCCTTAAGGGATTTGGTGCAGTGAAAGTTAATGACGGACTCCTCACCTCTTTTTAACTCTGTACTGCAAAAATATTGGGAGAAAATATCTTTAGTCATTGAAAAAGCTATATAGGATTAAAATTTCTAGAACCTGCATAATTAGGGCATAGAAAAACTTGTAATATTAACATGTTATAAGTCTATAACATAAGGGGTGGCATAAATATCCAGGAAAGTGAATTCTTTTTCCCCCTCTCACATCTGCATGTTTTCAGAGGGAAACTTTTGGAGCTTATGAAATTCTGTTAGAAGGTAATCTTCTTCTTTTCCTGTAGAAAGCAGGGAAGTTTTACAAAAGCATTTACTCCAACGTTTTATTTTCTGGTTAAATTCATAACAACCTTACCAAAGACATGGAGCCAGCTCACAAAGGTAAAATGTGAATAGTAAATCAGCAGACTGAAGAATGGTGGTTAGTCCCTGACTTCTGTAATGGCCTTTGTGACATGTTTGCAACCCAAGAGAAAAAAAAATTACATTTTTACAAAAGTGATCTTTACCAAAGGAAGTGGTGAATCTGTAAAACATTGCAATGGGTCCCTCAGCAGACAGTCAATCAGGATACCTGGAGAGGGATGTGTTGTGTTCTGTCTGAAGCTGGTTGTGTGAGGATCAAGAAACCTCAGGGACTAGGAGATAAGAAGGTTTTCCAGCGACCAGAGGCAGCCAGGAAGATTCTGTCACACCACAGAGTGGCAGGGAGCACACTGAACTGTAAAGGCCCCCAAAAAGCTGCCATCTCCCTCTTGCACCCCAAAAAGGTTACAAAGCTTTGCTCAGTAGATACAAGGGTTAGGCCTTTCATGACAAGTCAAACAGTCTTCATTAATCAAACATAGTCTGCTGCTTTTTCAACAATAACAGGTGATAACTTTAATAAAGAGATGTGAGCTTTTGATGATCTAAAATAGATAATTTAGGAAATTCTTACCAGTTACTGATGGAGAGAATCACTGCTCTTGGTGCACATTTCTGTTCTGGAAGAAAGCAGAAATGTTGTAGGAGTGAAGTAAGATTTTCTGTGCCCTAGCAATCCAGGAGAGAAGCTCTGCTGGCTGTTTCTGTAGGTAATTTGGATGGCATCTCTCTCCCTCTCCCCTCTCTCTCCCGCCCTCTGTCCTTCCCTCCCTTCAACCTAACCAATGAATTCTGTTTTATGATTATGGTCTGACTTTGAAGTTCTGGCTCCCTCTGCTGTTGTATAAATATACAAATTCTAGGGATACTTGGGAGGAATAACAACTTCAGAAAGGAGCTGTGAAGTATCTGAAGCACAGCATGCACCCATGCTGCACATGAATGTGATCTCAAGTGAAAACAAAGAGACAAAATACAGACATAGAGCCTAATCTCCTTCTCCTTGCTGAGGCAAGATTTCTGTAGAGTTCCAAAGAGAATTTTTCCTCATACTTATGAGGCCAGTGCCAGTTTTCTCAGATTTTCCATTCCATCACAGACATGTTGAAATTTTCTTCTGTATGGGTGCACACTACAAGTCCTTAGATTGTGAAAGGGGAAGAGGCACACTGTTACTCAAGAAAAGAATTCAGAAATGAAAGAGCACTGAGAAAGGTGGAAATAAAGGGGAGAAAGGGATTTGCAGAAGTGCCAGATTTCTGTTATTTTTCCTCAGGTATTTCTCATCAAAAACCACGGCAGAAATCAGAGTTGCAAATGTTTTTCTTGCACTGGGAAAACATTCAAACAGAATATTTACAAGGGCTATACCAAAATAACCTAATTTTGGTCTTCATATAAAAACGGTTTTAAGCTGTGGTCAGCTATGTAATTAGTCCTGTGGCTAATACTGTTCTGGAACCTTTCTAAAGTTGTAGTATGGTAACAAATGTTTAAATATGAAAATAAGTGCAAGCTCATATGAACTAAGCTTAACAGTTTTTCATTTACACTGTACTTTTTCTTTCATTTCTTCTGGTAACATCTATTACAGATGTGATCATCTACTTCAAGAGCTTAGCAGACATCTTTCATCATTCGAGAAATAATCAAAGCAGAAGTAGGGATATAGGGTATTTTGGCATTTCTCATGTCTTATGGTGCAGAGAAGCACAGAACTGGAATATGTATAATGAATAGTGTAAGCTGGACAGTTGTCCACTGTTAATGATTTTTAAATTAGGGGTTGCTTGAGCTGCTTATTTTGTTTTACTTACCCCCCCCCCCCTTTTTTTTACAGCCTCCTTTTCAGAGGCTTTCTTTACCAACTAGTTTGAACCAGCTCCCCATATCCCAACATTTCCCCTTCACCCAGGTACCTCTGGAGGAGATGAGCTTTCCATCTGACAGTGGAAAAGGACATGCAGGCTGTGCTCAGGATGAGAAAGCACCAGCCCACACAGATCTTGAGCTTCTGGCCAGCTTTGCAGGAAGTAGAAGATTTTTCCTATCTTACTGGGGACAGAGAAGCTGAAATTATTTATCTGGCTGGTCTGTACACTTCTGTTTCTTCCTTAATTTATTTATCGTATGTTTATTCGTACTGCTGTTCATAGCATTAAAGAAAGGGGAGGAAAACCATTAAGAAACAGACTGGACTTTTCCTGAGGGATATTTGGATTTATGAAGCTGTTCTTCTGTTCCCCTCAGCTGCAGAATTCCTTAGGCAGCCTTGCCTCCACAACCTCCAAATTCCATTTAAAGATGCATTGCACCACTTTTATTCTCTCAATTCAAACATTTAGTCAGAGCTTGCAAGCTAGCAAATAACCATCTGCTCTCTTCCTAAAGTCAGTAGAGAACAGCTGTACCACTGTTCCTGAAACACTGCTCAGGGTTCTGCTATCCAGAGATCAGGAAATTATTTAGCCACCACTATCTTGCTATGTCATCTGGGACTTGACAGATTTTTTGGATGAACTTCTCTAGCAAGGTTCTGGCCATTTTCGTGAGGTGAATGGGCCTGTATTAGAGTCCTGTTACACAGATCGTATCATTAGAGTTCTTTCCACATATATATCCAAATATACATATATAACCATATATCATATCCAAACTGCAGGGTGAAAATGCTCACTATAAATAAGCTGATGTGGGAGCAGCACTTGGGTTATTCCAGCCCTGCAGACATTCATGAAGCTGGGACTTTCATGCCTCAGCAGCCACTGAGGGTCAGCCAAGAGGTGCAAAGGGGCTGGAGCTGCCAAGCAGCATCTGCCCAGGCTGTAGCACAGAGGGGACAGTGCTGCAGTGACCCTGGAGTGAGAACAGCAGCAGCAAGACAAAGATGACAATGAAAACTTCCTCATGTGAGTCTGGGTTCAGCACCTTGTGAAAGAGGTTCTGGTACTGGGACTGGCTGGTTTGTGTCTGGCCATGGTTCACTTCCCAGTAGGAACTGCTGAACATAGTCTGGAGAGAGTCTCTGTGAGGATCCTAGCCTTGAGACTTGAGAAATGAGCAAGAATATTTGTATGAGGTGCAAAATAATGGAAATTCCACATTGGGAAGCAGTGTGGAAGTACTGTAGTCCCAACTATTGCTAGTCGAGTGCTGCTAATGGACCAGTCCCCTCTGCTGTTGATAGGGGATGGGGTAAAGAGACTGTAGCTGGCATGGCATGGGCCTACCCTAGTTCCCAGAGAGCAGCAAGAAGCCTTGCTCCCATTCTGCATCCACAGCACATGCTCCTGTTATGAGAAGGCACTGGAGAGCTGTCCTGCTTGCTCTGCAGCTGGATACAAAAACAGCTGGACTCATGGAGACAACACATTTCAAAGGGGTACAGGTGCATGGAGAAATAGCCCTCTCAGCTCTGCCAGATAACTCCTTCCTGCAGGAGGTTGTGGTGACAGCAAGGCCTCCACCAACCAACATTCTCTGGGGTCAATCAAGCATTTCCCTACAGTGACAGGATTGTCACAGCAGTGGGATTACAGCTGCACTCTGGATGCCCTGAGGGTCTCCTCAAGCATTCTTGTGTCAGATCTTCAGCCATATCAGCCTTCCTTGATGGAGCCCTGATAATCTGCCTCCTTTTTTCCTCTGAGCGTGACATTTCAGAGGCCAATTCTGCTACAGTACATTTAGCAAATCTAATTGTGTTCCAGCATCTGGAGTCCTGCTCTCTATGGCCCTGCTAAATAGTGAGCAAACAATATCCGCAAAGAATAGTACTAGGCACTTGATGACTAAAGCATGTGGAGAAAATGTACCATGGAACAGTACATAGTCCATGTGTATGCTGAGTTTATCAGGGCTACATGGCATCCTTGTAGATATTTCACAGAAGTTTGGCTTGGCTTCATTTTGTCAGAATCTTTACCTCTTTCTGAAACAGAATTGCTATTTCAATCATTATGACCCATCCTCAATTTGTTCATAACCCTTATTCCACGGGGAGAGCTATGAAACTGATCTATCTTCACAGGAATTTTTCTGAACTGCTTAAATGATGTTCAGAATAGTAAGGCTGTTACTCAGGGGTCCCTAGACAGGCCCTTATAAATGAATCTAGCATTTAGGAAGTTGAAAATATGACCCCTTGTATATATACCTGTATACCTCCATAGATATATATACAGAAAAAGATATATGTTTATATATAACTGGATTAAATCCTCTGATTCATCCTTCTGAAGCAGAGAAGTGAGGGCCCCTCTGGTGTCTGTTCCTCTCAACTGGATGGGTCATAGCCAGATGCAGGGATATCCATGGCATTGGTCCCAACAAGGCACAGGGGGATATTCTCAAAGGGAGCTGTTACTAGTTCTGACCCTGAAGCCCAAAGATTTAAGAAGATAAATTATATTTCTCATTTTACCCACTTTCTGGATTCACTTTATTGACTGCCATAGATGGGTTTTTTTCTGATAATTGGTAGGCAGTTTTTCTTGTTATGTACAGGCTTTCTGCTTGTATGTTCTCAGCACCACAGTTTAAATAGACCATGTGATTGTAGTTTTCTACAACAAATATTGAAAGAAGTTGTCATTTGCATCAGATGAAATGTTTAATTGTAATACACTTCAGGAAGATAGAGGAAAGGCAGATGAAGAAAATAACTATGACGACAGTGTTGAATAAACTGAACACACTCAAATTATTTATCTGGGCCTTTAAAGCTGTACAGAACTCTTTTTATAATTGCTCTTAATAGTGTATAAATATATTTTACAGGATATTTCTCATATTAACTACTTTTATGGACTTTGTACGAGGCACAGTGTAATGCCTGAAGTCTGCATACTAAACATGATTTACAGTCTAGGTTTCCTGTAAAAACAGCTTTCATGGGGTTGTTTGTCAGTGGACTTTGATCCAAACAAGATTATTGCAGGAAATTCTACCCCGGTATGGAAGGCTACAGAACTATTTATATGGCATTTCTTTGCAGTAGGTTGGACTCCCAGGCATGGGATTGCCATTTTTGTAATGTACCAGTCATCTCCTGGAGAATATGTTCCCTTGTGCATCTGCATTAATGGATTGACCTACACAAGGCACCAAGGTGAGGGGAGACTTTCAAGGGGCTGTTTTTCTGCTTTGTTCCATCCCATTCTTCTGGTACACATGTCATCGGGGGAATGTCAATAAGTGTAATAGCATAATGAATCCCTGTGTCTGGCAACAATTTGTATAGTACCTGTTACTTTAAAAGCTAGATTACTTCCAAATCAATAATTAGATTTACAAACATTTATAGACACCATGAATTCTTCTGTTTTCAAGGAGACCAGTCAGTGACTACAGTGATTCAGTGTATGTGAAAATTTATTTATCTCTGGATCCCAACAGGAAAAAAGCCTGTGGAAAAGTTTGGTTAGAAATGTGCGTAAGACAAACCACCTAGTGTCAGAAATGAGATAGATATGGCACAATTAGAGCTGTGAAAGGCATGAGGCAAACCCATTTCTCTTGAAGCCATGCTGCTTGCTGCTTTCCTCTAAAGGAGAGATCCAGAGCGTCTTCAGCTTCTGGGGTAGGTGTGAAAGAGGAGAAATGCATCATGTGGTCTTATCCAACTCCATTGTAGACTTTGCAGCCTATCTCAGGATTAGTCTTCCTCACCACTCGAATGGAGCAGCTTTTCTTGTGGAACAGGCCAACACAGTTCACCCTATCATACTTCTTGGGGATTACAACCCTGTCATTGAGAAAGGCAGAGAGAAAATCAGCAGGTGAGGCACAGTCTGAGAAGGATACTTACTGAGTTACAGCCATGCTGGAGCAACCATGGGTTGACTTGGCCTGTGGATATACATAACTAGTACTACGGATTATCACAGGAGAAATACAGAGCCTTGGTTGTGCCTGTGAACAGATGAAATTATTTCTCAATGTTTGTTCTTGTTTAAATGCATTTTTCACTGGTCATTCTGTTAGAGATTAGTATAAATTCCCACACAAAAGAAAAATATAGATTAATTCTGTCTTCCCCATTCAAACTAAAACTTTCTTGATAATAACAAACAATTTAAAGAATGCTGAATCATCTCAGCATGAATGACTCCCAGCTGGGCCTCCTCAGCACAGGCCAACTCTCTCCCTCTTATGGCTGAGAAGAGCTGGGAATATTTCCCTCCAAAAGTTCCTTGAATTGTGGTCTTCCTCACAGATCATTTATGGGGTTCTTTCTCCCTCCCCTTAAAAGAAGGATTTTTCTATTCTTCTGGGGACACAATCAGTTCACATCACTGGAAGGAAGGCGCAGGTTTCCTTGATGAGTCACTGCCATCCATGAGGCAGAAACACACTAGAAAGTAAATTATCAGTATGTATGTCCTGTTTTGATAAGGAGGAAATGTGGGATCTTGGCAGCATGGCAAGGATGTTAGAATATCTGAATAGATATATATGAATAGCTTGTAGGCAGGCCAGTGGTTTGGTGCAGAGATACAGAAACCCACAGGTTCATGTATTTTGGGTGTTTAGGTGTCTGGAAACAAGTTGGTGAATAGAAAGTGCAAGAAAACAGAGGCTAAAGGGAACACACAGTTAGTGCCTCAGTCTAAAGAAGGACTAGGTGATGAGGAAAAGCTGTGTGCTGGGAACACCCTGTGTTTTATTATGTTTCTTCCCCAAAACGTCTGTGTGATTGACTGATTATTCTGCTGGTCATGATTAGAGCTAACTGGGAAACAGGAAAAGGAATTTTTGCTCTCATGAGTATATAATTTCAGTGCATGCTTTCAATGAGGTTTTTTAAGTCTGAATATTTCAATCAGTTTCTGAATAAACAAACAATAATTTGGGTAAACTTACAAGCTGCAGCAAGTCATTGCACCCATCTTACACCTGCACTGGAAACAATCTTCATTCTTCCACACTGCCCCGAAAACATAGAGGTTTCTGTCTGAAAGGCACCCTGAATGCACACACCAGAAAATAATAATCATAAATCAACAGACATAGACCACAGTCTTGTGTTTGTGGTCCAGTAATCAAAGCACTAATTTCTGTAGGGTCACACCAGTGAAGAGCCTAACCCTGTGCTTTACCAAAAAAGATACCCTGCCTTTGCTCCTGCACTATGCATGAGGGTTTGACGTGGCATGAAAAAATGTTGCAACCACATACCAGATGGGTATTATTCTGCCATTGCAATAAATCTGGAAAACACCTTAGCTTATGGCTACAGGAGGATATTCCTGCCCTTTCTTATATTCAACACACAGGTTTTGGTTTTATTTTCTCATTTCCTTCCTCCTTCCCAATTATTATACTTCAACTTGCACTACTAAAATGAATTTAAACAGCAGCTGTGTTGTCCTTGTTTTGATTTTAATGTCAGGTGCCCCCTTCAGATTAATTAATGCTGCTTAAAAGTACATGGGGTTTTTGCCACACTGGAAAGTACCTCAGTCATACACCAGCCCAGACTGCAATTATTGAATCTCTCAGTTCAGAGATGCCTCTGGGTGGGTTGATTCCAGAGTAAGCAGCTGTTTGGATCATTCTTCAGCAAAGAGCATGTAATGCTATTTCAAGATTTCTAAGAATAAAAGCTTTTGAATCTCTGAATTAATTTTTCAGGGATGTCTAATATATTTGCCATTCTTACCATATTTTCTGGCTGGTCTAAGGTAACAGCGAGCAGGAACACACAGAGTTCTTGAGAAGAGAAGGATCAAGCAAAAAACAAGCAAGAATTTCTAGAAAGAAAATAAGAATCTTTTTTCAGAATTAAGTGGGGTTTTTTCCAAAGGTCTAGCACAGACTTATGGATGAGTCCTACTATTCTAAATAAAATAAAATTTAAAAATACTTTCAGTGTAAAAAATACTACATACACACAAAGCTGATAACTTACCATGCTTGCATGGGCTGCTCACATATAATAAGAGGAGTAGTGTCTCTTTATATAAAGTGAGGAAACAATGGTCAGTGCAAAAAGAGGCAATGCAAATGTGCTCCCAATGGACACTCTAACCTGTTCCAGTCATCCATCAGAAGTGGCACCTCAAAAAGTCCTGCAAAGGCTCATTTTGTGCACTGGCATACTTTGGCATCTTAAACTCCATTGTGCTGGTGTAAATCTGAAGAAACTCCAGCAGATACAGTGGCTGCTCTGCCTCAGCACTGGTGTCAGTGGAGAAGTGTGACCACCAGAAAGCAGTGCCCCCAGAACTGGCAGGCCATCAAGGACCGGTGGGAAAGGACTCCATTGTTCAACTGACCTGCTGTGGAGAGGTACAGGACAAGTCATTCAGGCAGTGCTGTGGTGTGGAAAGTCCACTGTTCTCAGACAGATTTATTGTATTTTCAATTATTTTGTACAAGACACATTACATCCATGTCTAGCAGCCTGCAGGAACTTGCTGTAGTCAGGTATCTCTCAGCTCTTGAAACTAAGCCAGGCCTGGGGACTAGAGGCAGATCAGCATGACCAGGTAGCACCTTTTTGGCAGCAAAAATGAGATGAGATTTGTATTATCTCAGTCCAGAATCAATGCTAAGGACTGAGGAAAGCAAAGAAATAAGAAGTTCCAGTTTTATTTCACTGTATGCATGTCCTGCCTTGAACAAAGCTGGGATCAGACACCAAAGGCAGTGTTGTTCCTGCAACAGTAAAATGAGGACATTTCCTTCAATACATATCTTATCATAGTTGTCCAGGTCTTTGTGACATTAGACAGTTGAAACACACAGTATGTGAGGCTGCCTCTCAGAACCAACCAGAAAAATTAGCACAGATCATTGTGGCTCCATTAAGGCTGCAGGGATTCAATGCTTTACTGAATTGGAGCACATAGGCATAACAAGTTTCAAAAGTTACCAGAGCATTCCCAGCCTAATGAATTGCATTAATTCCATTAGCTTGGCTCTTTTAGTACACCTGGCTTTAATTAGGCACTTGATTGGCATGCCTGAACTTGTTAGCTTCCACTGATTGACAAACAACTGGAGGAAACAAAGCTGCACTGGAGGTGGCTTTGGGACAAAAGGGGCAATGGCAGAACAGGAGTGGTGTTCTGACAGATTCAGAGTCAAGTAACAGCTGTGGAGGAGAGGGCCACTGTTTGCTGTGGCAGAAGATCTGAATTATGTAAATTCATTTTCTTTATTTGTTTGCATGAACTTAGAGACTTTGGAACTTCTGCTGTACCTTGCTTTTAGCATTGTAGTACAGCTTGTGTTAACCTTGTGATTTTGGTAGTTTGTTCTCTCTGTGTATAGTCCTGCTGCAGGAAACAGTTGTGGTTTCTAATGTAGTGTTTTGAAAAAATACTCTTTCTCTGGTAGTCTTTAAATAAATGGATTTCCCTTTAAAGGGATTTATTTACTCAAAGTGGTTTATTAGTAAAAGCAACAAGGTGAAAATATAGCAAAGCTCTTATATTACTGTGAATTTTGTTTTATTTTAAATAAAACTAATTGATTAGGGTCTAGTATAGCTAGAGGCCAGACCCACTTCTTCTCTGTCCCTGCTATAAATCTTTACAAATATGGGAATGTGTCTTGAAGAGAAATAAGTGTTACAGTGGATAGTACTCCAAAAAGAATATAGCTGCAAGGAAATGTAATAAGCAATTCTGACTTAGAGGACATGGTGGATTCTAAATTATTCTGTTACTTGATTTTTTTAATTAGTTAGTTATCCTTTTCTCTCTTGAGAGCAATAAGTGTATAGATAACTTTCATATAATTTTTCATGTTTCTCAGGTAGTCAAATACATTCGTATGTCTAAAATATACACATAAATAGGAAACTGAAGTGTTGCCAAGGCTATTGCTTCCAGAGGTGCCTGTTAGCTCTACCTCCTGAAACTGAAGAGTTTATTAAAGTATTCTTTGTGACCTGTTTTCTAAAAAGAAACAAGGCAGCTTAAGCATCTTGGATGAATTGATAATAAAAAATGCAAATGCTTGTGAGAGCCTGAAACATTGAGGGAGTTGTCTGTGGGATCTGGAGCAGAGAAAAGGCTGAACCTGGCTCTGTTCATCTTCTTGCTGACCTGCTTGGGCATTTCCTCTTGAGACAAACAAACAAGGTTTTCCATAAAAAAGAGGCAAGAGGGTTCTCTGTTGTGCAGATGTGGAGTTTTCTTCTGGGGCTGCAGTGTTAACCACATATCCTCTTTTAAAGGAAGGAGAAGTTTTCTCAGCCTTGGTGATGGCTGAGTACCTCTGAGACCTTTGGTGACTTTGTCAGTTTGCTGTTTTCCCTCTCTACCTTCTCCCTTGGGCTCTATTGTGCTGGAAGTGCTCAAAGCCCAGTTCTAGACATACTGACTTAGGTCAAACAACTTCCTTCACTGGCTTCTGAGAACAGCAACAGTTAATGTGTCTTCCCCACTTGGCTCTGTGAAGCAATGAGAGGAACATCCAGCACCTGCTATTCCCCGTTTGTCTCGCTCCTGCATCTGTCAGGGAAGTTGCCAAAGTAAACTGGTCAAATCCTGTAGTGGTTTCGCTAAAATAGGGACTCAGAGCCAAGCCAAAGAGGCAGTTCTGCCCTGGGAAGATTTTGACAATTAGAAGGATCCTGTGTTTTCTGAGGAGAGGCCTGGAGTTGGAGGGATTGGGCTGTGATTCCCACCCAGAGGGGTGATGAGATGGGGGCTCCATATCACCAAAGCTCTGCCTAGGGTATCAACTCTATAATTTTGTTACCACTTCCCACATTGAAAGTGTTTCTTCAGAAGATTTTAGTGGCTTTAGACATGGTCTGCTGGATGTCTATTGCTTACCCTATGTCTCAAAACTACATCAATGTAAGTTATTACTAATTTACTTAATTAGTAATACTTAATTACTTAATGCTATGGTGGGCCTCAAAATTGGGTTGAAACACAAAAATAAATCTGACCTGATTTCAAAATGGTTCATGTCAATGTGTTTTAGTGAAGTTAATAATGGAAACTGATGTTCCTGCTGGCTCTGACAACTGGCTGACTCCATTTATAGCTGAACTCATGGGAGTGAGTCATTAGGTAGGACCCTACCTAATACTCATGCAGGTCTCAGGAAATCAAATTAGATTTATTATTTCCCCCAAAACTACTCCTATGTGACCTGGCCCTTTTCAGTGAGAAGATGATTTGCTCCTTGTTAGGAGTGCTGCACCATTGTCTGGCCACCACTTGTGTTGGGGGATACTGTCTGTACAAAGGATTCAAGATTGACTTCCTGATGCTTTTAGGTTATGCAAAAGCACACTGCCCAAGTTCTCTCCCTAATGGCTTTTTTAAAAAGATGTTTATTAACTCTAACTTTATTTCCCTACTAGATCACACATCTACTGGTCTGGGGCAGATGGGTTTTGTTTTTTTTTTGTATGTGGAGAGAAGTTATTTATTTTTAGTCTGAAGTATTTCAAGTTGTTTAGCCCAAGTGCATGTTCTCCTTTGTCCTGCTTGGAAGTGTCTCTGAACACTCTCCCTTTGAAGCAAAAATGGAGTTCTCTAACTGCTCCTCATACAAATTGCCTGTTTTTTTTTTTCTTTAAACTGGTCAGCAAATGGCATAACACAAATATAGTGCAACACCTACATGACCTTAAAGAGAGGTAAACATTGCTTTTTCCTTCCTTCTGTACTAGGACTACAGAGGGAGTAGTTTTGCTCTCAATCCACAAACTTATTTAGACCATAGATTCCTACTGCCCTTCAGCAGGAATTAGCCTTTGCTAATTAGTTTGAGTCCAGAGCAGTTCCCTATTATTTTGCTGGCCTTTCTGTGCCCAGGAAAATCTCTCTGCTCCTTTCTCCTGCTGCATGGAGAAAACACTGCAATGCACAGGGAACAGGCACACGTGTGTCAGAGCTGGCAGGACATGAAGAGATAGTGGTGAAGGAGCAAGGTTAACAAATGAAGTTTATTCCCTTAAAAGTTAAAAAGTTCTGCATACTGCAATACACATCAGTGAATTTTTAAAGCTGATTTTAAGTATGATTACTGGCATGGGCTGTAAAATGTTTCTATCAACTGAGCAGAGATTTTCCTTCAAAGGATTAAAATTTACTTTCTGCTACCTGCCTTCTCCATTCTTGACAGGCAAGAAAAATGCAACAGAAAGGGGCAGTACAGCCAGAAACTGAAATAATAAAAATGCACTTTGAAGTTCTGTAGGAAAAAAGTTTGTTGACAGAAGCTTTAAAGCACGAGATTGGTCATTTCACTTTTCTTCCCAAACCAAATTAATCCCCTTACTATTATTTTTCTGTGAAACAGAAATGCTAATTTAATAACTCATGTTAAGCTTTCCCTTTTACTCCCAGTGATGTTTTCATAATCTATCACACCTGACTCAACTCACACTGCTGTGCTCAAGGGGAAACGCCTGATTTTGATCTCTTAACAGTCAGAGGTGCTGGTGCACCTGTTACCTGAATGAAATTCTAAAGTGGTGTTGTGTTGGTTTCCTATATACATCTATGTACACAGACAACAGGACAGGCCTGCTGGAGCAGCTGTCTCAAAGCGTTTATTCCATCACAGCCATCAGTCTCATTTTACAGAGCTGAAAGGGAGATGGAAACAGCTTCAGCTGATTCACAGTAGCTAACAAAGTTCCCTTTGTCACAAAGTCTTTTAACAACTTTCTAGAATACAGCATAATATTAAAAGCTGTCAAGACAAACTAATAAAGCCACACGTACACCTTGCTTTGAACAATGCTTGCTTGTAATGGCATAAAACAATTGATAAAACTTCATTCTTAAGCTTACATATTTCTACTGTCTTGCTTAATACATTCTCCTGACGCCTATCTCCACACACCTCACAGTCCTATTGTTTCTTGTCCTTGCATCTTCAGCATGCTTGCATTTCTCCATCCTGAGATTTGCTTTCACAGAGCTTTCTGAGAGTTTTATACCTTTTCTGTTTCCCACTGTGTTGTTGCTAAGCTTTTCTTTCCCTGATGTGAGGATAGCTCAGGTAAGCCAGTCTTGGTTCAGGTTCAAAAAGCATCCTTAAAACTACTCAGTCCCACTCATGATGTCTCCTGGGCTATAGACTAAAGACAGGTCTAAAATGCCACATACATTCTAAACCTCAGTGGAGCAAAGTGGAAATGTAGGCAAGTCTGCCAGCTGGATCAGGATCTAGGTTTCTGTGCTCTCTGTAGCTCCAGCTTTTCCATCTACTCCTAGCACAGGAGCACTGTGACAACGTTATGTTGTAAGGAAGTGACTAGTGGATTTATAGTAGAGAAAAAGGAACAAACAAATCCAAAATATTGGCAACAACAGAAAAAGTTCCAGAGCTGTGTTATCTGTACATAAATAAGCTGTACTAATGTAGCTGGGCTGTAGTTGCAACACTCTGTTCAGTCAAGCTCCTGGCACCTTTCACTAGGCTTGAACTGAAAAGCTGAGGTTCTCTCTGAAATTCTTGGCTGGTGTGCCACTTTCTGTCCCTGATACAATTTTGGTTGTTTCAACTTTTGAACCTTTTTACTGTAGAGAGATTGAAGAGTCCCCCATGTAAAACTGATATGCAGAAGAAAATGAAAGAATGTGTTAATGATAGATACTGGCTGCTCAACAGTAATTCTATCCTAAAATCATAGGCCTGAGGCCAGCCTTGTAGCCAGACCAGATACTGAACTCCTGAGTGTTGTGCTCACAAATACCTGCCAGGATTTCTCTTAATATTAGATTTGACCTCTTATTTCACCCATTGATAGAATTTCCTATTAATATTAGAGAGCAATGCTTTCTATGCTTTGAATGAAATTGTTCAATAGCCTCCTTTGCACAGCCATATCCAGATAAGAACAAATAACTGAGCTGAGAAAGAAAAAGAGACTTGTGTTACATAATCCAGTTTATTACCTCAAGAGTCAAAAGAATTTTGAATGACTACTGCACCAAGTCAGGCTTTTGCTCACCTCTCCTTGACCATCAGCTTTGGTGTGCAGGACAGTATCCCTTTGTTCAGGAGCAGGGCAAGAGCAGAAGAGAAGCCCAATAAAACAAGCTCTTGAAGCCCCCAGGAATCTTCCCCTTTAATGCAGAACATAGGGAGACTAAGGGATAGTGCTGTTAGGAGAGATCAACCAAGTCCCATGCTAGGAACTGAAAAGGGGAAGCAAAGTACTTCAGGGAGACACTAATGGATGCAATCATTAGAGTTGTATCTAATGAGAACTGCAGTTTGTCTCAGGGTAGCACTCTTTTTCCTGTCCCTGTAGATTCATCCCATCTTTGGCAGACCAGGGCAGCCACAGGAGAAGCCCCTGGAATTACAGTGGAAAAAATACTGGAATGTTTGGAAGGAGTTTATCATCTCATAATGACAAAGAACTGCAGTTTATCAGCAGTGCTTAATGGAGATCTGCTGGAAGCATTGGCTGTGCAAAAGCACTGAAACCCTGGAGAAGTGTAAATAGCAAGGGTCAGTGCTTGAGACCTCCTGAGGAAAATCAAATGTGAAAACAGAATTTTGAGTATGGGAAAGAAGGTTAAAGTAACCTAGTCTTGCTGTGTGTTTTAGAATGGTCATATGACTTGTGTGTTCTACAGTTTCATGTAAATACCTGTCATAAAGCAAATCAATTCCAATCACTTTCACCCTTAAATAAACCATAGCCTGACCCAAGGAAATATGCACACATTAGATTTGAACAGAAAGTTTCAGGTTTGGAAAAGGTGCCAATGCAAACTTTTCTGCATACCAACAGAAGAGTTAAATAAGAGCAAAGTGAACAAGCAAAATTCTCATTAATTGAATTGATCTGAGATTTTAAAATTGACACAGAGCAGAATGTGAACTGAAAATCCATTTGGATTTCTTTGGTGTGCATAATGTAAATGAGATATTCAATTTCCTTGTTTAAGTTGGATTTTCATTTTAAGATTGGGGTGAAAATCTTACTGAACACAAAATATGAATGGGTATAAAGCTTTTAAGCTTCAGGTGATAAGCATTGTTTAATAGGAAAACTTTTATCAGATTTATATGTACGTTCAGGTGTTTGATTTAAAGGGTTTGGCTGGCTAAACACTAGATTTCATTTTTAGGATGAGAACACGCTTCCACTATTGAACAGACCTACTGGAGAAGGAGGGCCAATTATCCAAAACTGCCTCTCTTTCTAGCAGGAAATCTCTGTGCTTTCAGGAGATGAAAGGGAAATTTGGGGTAAGGGACCACCCCAAACCTGTTCTGCTCTGCCAGGGATGATTTGCCTCTCAAGCTTCTGCACAGCCTCTGAAGCCTTTAACCTGACAAGATAGTGGAGGAATCTTCCCTGTGAATATTTTCTTTCCACTATGTGGAGCTAGTGGTGTTATGATCTAAAAGTTTTGAGGCTGGGGCATGTATTCTTTGTATGGCACTGTAGCTGTGAATGCTGAAGTGGAGAAATACCAAGGCAAAACATAACTTGGCAAAAGTGGGGAGCTCAAAGCAGGGTTTTGTGTGCCCTGTCTCTGTTTTATCTGGGTTTGAGGGCTTTGTCTTCCCACAGATAGACTCCTTGATGCAAAAGGCAGTCAGGTCCCTGCTGTGCTTCTAGTGTTCCAAAACCAAATGCAATAGATTCAGTCATCTGTTCCCATGTTGAAACTTGGAGCAGACAAGAGGAGAGCAGAGTGTTCTTGGAGGTGTTGTGGATTAGGCAGGAAATGAACCTTTCCTACCTTTCCTACTTCATAGTAAGCAGGGTAAATCCACATCTAAGAAGACTTGGCAGATGGTGGAGAAAAGTGTTTGTGAGGATTTAAAATGTGTCTCAATAGCTCCAAATTGTGTAGGAGTGCTGCTTCAGGCTGGCTTTTCTGAAATTCAGGTGCATAAGGTGCACTCAGCCTTAAACAAGGAAGTAAATCTTTGGTCACAACTTCTTTTGTCTTGGTGTTCTCTGTGGTATTGCCTTACAAATGCACCTGGAAGTCTGTTGCAGACAGAAGGACATCCAGGGAATGGTTTAGGCTGGAAGGGACCTTTAGAGGTCATCTATTCCAACCCTTCTGTCATGAGCAGGGACACCTTCCATTAAACCAGGTTGTTCCAAGCCTTCTCCAATCTGACTTAAAGCACCTCCACAGATGGTGCTTCCACAACTTCTGTGAGCAACCTGTTCCAGTGTTTCACTAGCCTCATATTAAAAATTTCTACCTTGTATCTCATCTGAATGTAGCCTCTTTTAAAATAAAACCTTTACCCCTTGTCTTATCACTGCCTTTCCTGGTAAAAGATCTCTAATATCTGCTCCCCTTTCTGTGTCACCTGCTTTGGTGAAAAGAGAAAGAGCAACCCTACAGTTTCAATGTACCAGGGTGCAGTACTTTCTCAGAAATTAATATCAAGTTTTCTAGCCTCAACCCTGCAGTGTTGGGACCTGTGCTGGGCACAGTGTCATTAGAAGATGCCATCAATTATACTTTATTTTAGCACAGGCTTGCACAGGGTAGTAAACAGGTTCACTGCCCAGCTGCAGTGGGGACAATGTCTCCCAGCAATGAATGTGGATAGAATCACAGAACTGTTAGGATTCAAAGGGACCTCTGGAGATCATCTAGTGAATCATGAAGTGAAAGCTGGTTCAAGCTGAGGTTTGCCTTTACCCTGCAGACAGCAGGTCTGGGCACTGCTCGTGAGGTATTTGTTCATTCCATAATTTGAGACTATGAGCTATGGAACCATTGACACACTTTCTGTTGTGGAGAAATAGGACATGGAGATGTAAGATGCCCATAGTCCCTTGTGGATAGAGGCAACTGAATAAATAGATTATGAAGCAGTGCCTCAAAGGGAGCTCACACTGGCAAGCGTATCCCTCCCAATTACTGTTTGTGGCTTTGCTGAGCTGCTTCCCTGTCTGACCCCAGTACAGATCAGTCACTCCATGCAGCCACAATGCTGCCCATGGCCCACTTTAGAACCTTTAATTTTCAAGGCTTAATCTGACAAAGGGATCTTTCTTTTACCCAAAGCTCAGGCTGAGGATGGGGTCTGCTATGCTGTCAGTGTAGTGGAAGAATAGTACTGGGTTACTCGGGGTACCTGGTAGATCTTGCAGTCCATAGGTTGGTCTCCAGGGAGCCATATAGGACAAAAATTACTCACGTAAGACATTGTCATAGAAAACAGCATGTTCAGAAAGATTTTGAAGTAACTTTTCCTTCTTTTCCCATGGTTTTTGGACTTTTAATTCTTTTGGTTTTCATCATTAGTGAAGAAAATAAGTCATATGAATTTCTGGTGCTTTATTTGATTTTCTTTTAGCTTTAAGATACAGCTGTTCAGAGGTTATAAAATATGCTCCTTGGCACTGAAACATGACCAGAGAAGAATACAGATTAGCAGCTACCAAGGATGCTTTAAAATGTCACCTTTAATGTCTGACCTCAAGGAAGTAACTGGTCTGTTCTTTGTTCGTGGTGAAGCATAAGGCAGAGAAGTCAAGGGAGATTTTTGTGAGTAGATTCTCAGTTTCTTATATGTTGGGTTTATGAGTAGATTTCACTCAATGGCTGTGTTTTAAGTATTTTTGAACTTGTGAGAGAGAACCATGAAAATAATAAAAGGAAATATCCCTCCAATCCACCATTCTTCTGTTACCCCACCCATCCATGGACAGGACATTCTTTTGAGTGATCATCTTTCTCCACTACTTTATAAGAGCAAGTCTCCTTGTTGAAAATGCTTTCACATTTCTCTTTATCGTAGTCAGCTGGTATGATATAGCTGTGGTTGGGAAAAGAAAAAGAGGTGATGAGATCAAGAAGTAAACATTTTCCACTTCAGACAGTGTCTGCACCTTTAATGTGAAGAGGCTGTGCTGAGGAGACTTTTGGGAGCAGAAAAGGGAACTTTCACAAAGCTCCCACCTCAAATGTTACTTAGCCTGCAAGAGGAGAGGAGAGTAGTAGCATTTCTGGTCTGATTTACATCCAAGAGATGTTTGTTGTGTTTATTTGCTATTCCAATATTACTACTTCTCTTCACCCACGGTATGGAATTAATATTGCATGAGTGGTTTGGTATCACTGTAGGAAAAAATACAGACAATGTCGTCCCTTGAGCTGCTTCTCAGAGGAAAGTGAAGAAATGTGTGCCTTTGGGATTATCTGGACTAGGACCAATCAAAATTCCTTAGTGTTCTCTCTTGAATCAATAACTTGCCTGATGTTTTAGCCCCAAGAAGAATGAAATCTTGTTTTTATTTCAAATCTAGAATTATTTGTTAAACGCGACCTCTGTTTTTCAGGGGAATTTCTTGCATGTTTAGTGATGATGGTGTTGAATTAATGCATAACTTTGTGATAGGGAGTGAGAGAAGAGTTATGGTTGTTTCTCAGAAACCCCTGTGTGAAGGGAAATGGTGTGTGTGCTGTGTCATGACAGCAGAGGAAAAACCCCATTGCTGCTCTGAACTCACCTATTGCAGCAGCCAATTCCAGTATGAGAACAGTGGCAATTATCGCAGTCCTCAGTCTTCCAACCAGAATCAAATTCATGGACCTTTCCTTCCTCATCAAGGCAGCCTGAAAATGAAGTGTATGGGCAGATTTCAGTGTCAGACCTATTGCACTAACAGCACTGTTGCATGTACAAAATGGGTGAGATCTTTGCTGGCTTTTTGCATTAAGATTCCTATCTGCCAAACACAGAGGTTCCCCAACACAGCAGGGTGTCTGTCCTAATGCAGGGTGAAGAGAGACCTGTCACTCTGTCTCCTGAGGTTTTTTGCAGCATGAGATTTCCTGGAGCATCTCATCTTCAAGTATGGAATTTGAAGCACCCAGCAGAAAGACAACTAGGCACAGACCTGCCCAGGATTAAAAATGCTTTCCTATTAACACCATCTCTTATTGTCTCCTTTAAAGCAAGACTACATCTGGCCAGAAAACTTTTTCCAGTCTTCAGCTGCAGGAAGAAAGCAAATATTGGATGTACAGTTCCTGTTCAGCAGTCACAGAATAGACCATAGTCCTTCTACATAACTGATCTGAAAAGCTGAATTTTATGAGAACAGAACAAGAGAGAGGGATGGGGCTTCTAGGTTGTATCTTTGCTATAAGTGTTCTTTTCTTTGGCAATTTAAACTCATTTCTTCAATGAGAAATGCTTTCACAGGTAAAGCTGGGATTTTAGACCACTTAGGATTTTTTTGCATGTTGGCACACATCAACTCTTGTTGTGCCCAAAAAATAGCATGTTTCTCTTTCAGGAACTTATTTTTCTGCAGCTCCACTCACTCATCTCAAGACTGGCAGATTAGGTGTGTTCAGGAAGGGAGGATCCGGACTCAAGGGATGCAGCCATCCTGCTTTTAAGAATTTGCTTTGGGATACAGAAACAAGATATGAGTAAATAGTATGGTGCTGAATACTTGTAAATCTGTTTCAGTTTTATACTGACTATACACACTTAAACACAGGTCCTTCTCCCTTCTCTGATTTCTAGATGTGATTCCATGGTAAAAATTTGAGTTACTATTTCATGCAGATGGGTAAACTAAAACTATGCTACTTCCCTGGAAAAAGAGAATTTATAATTTGGCCTGCATTAAGTTCCCCAAATAACTTATTCTTCTTATAATGAATTATAATATTGCTCTCTGTACTCCATTTCCCTTTGATTCCTCTCCACTGTTTCCACTTATTTCTAAATTGTGATGAATTGCACAGAATGAACAAATCAAATCAAGCAGTGATTCTGATGATTTCTGCCAAGCTGAGGGCAGTTTACTACTTACCTACAACCACACCATTAGACATCGCTGGCTTGAATGGTATGAAGTAACAAGCAGCATCAGACAGTGGCATGCTGATGGCAAGAGCAAGAAGGCAGGCCACGATGGTGTTCTGAACAAGAAAAAAGAATTCTTATCAATCCTTCAGTAATTATGAAGACGCCTTGACGATAAAAAACAGTAAAATAGATGGTGGTTTCAAATTGAAATCCAATTGTTGATGCTTTAGGTTTTAGCTTTCATATTTTCCAGATTCTGTACTGCATTAATATGTAACTCTGAACTTCATATAAAGTGGTAGCAAGTTGTCTTCACAGTTTAGTCAGACAAAACAATCCTTTTCCAGCCTGAGAACCAAGGACACCATTGCAGCCTAAGGCCCAAAAGTGCAAACAACAGTGAATTGAGTAGAGCAATCTGGAGGATGGGACTTCATAACCTGAAGCTGTAATTAGACAATTAATACCAATATGTAAATGGACCAAAACTTACAAAAGTGTGAAAAGTGGTGACTTGCTATCCATCTTGGGTCCATGTTGGGCAGAGCCCCAGTCAGGGTCTTGTACTGGCCACGGTGTATCCTTTCAAGGCCTTTTAATAAATACATACTTTATTCCTTTAACTCTGTCTAGCCTCTGTTCTATGTCAGTTTCTCAAGGCATCATTTGTCTTTTGCAGTTTAACACACTTCTCAGGAATACTGAACTGTTTTGAAGAAGCAGAGGCAGAGAAGCACGACATGGGAGGAGGAAAAATGCCTGTCTTTGCAGGTTGTTAAAATCAAGCATTGACTGCTAGACCCTGATACTGCTCGTGAAAAATGGGTGTTCTATTCCTCTCCACTCCCAATTAATTTTTCTTATCCTTTCATCTGTAGGTTTGGTCACCAACTGTTTTATCCACTAACCTCAATTATAGTTGCAAAAACTTCTTTATTGCAGTCTGAAGAGCTACAGAATGTTTCACCCTAATATTGAAGGACTAGGAATACATGAATTAATTTTAGCTGAAGTTTAATACTCAAGTCTTGGCCCTGTACCTTATTTGCAGGTGTCACAACCTTGATAATTCTATAGTCTGTGATCTGTGTTCGTGGTTTGTTTTTTTTTTTCCTGGAAGTTCAGCTGAAGTTTCAATATTAATTTGAAATATTTGAAGGACTTCCTTTGGGGGAATGAAGGAAATAAGTGCAAGAATTCTAGGATGGAATTAGCTGTGATTAATTGAAGATCTTGGTGAAAGGAAGGTAGACCAGAAATAAACAATCACATACACATATTGTATGTAAGTGTTCTCTTGGACAGAGTAGGACTGGTGACTTACAAAAAGAGAGATGAGAGGAGGAAAATTTAGCATTTTATTTTGCATAAGAGAGGTTAAAACCCACAAAACTGCAACAGAGTGACAAAGGAGTAAAGATCAAGATACCTTTCTTTTTTAGTTCAGATGTTCAGATATTATCCAGACTTTTCACCCCAAGTTCTTCCCTGCCTTTGTCTCTCTTTGACTCTTGCTCTCATAACACAGAATTTATACGTTCTCCAAGCTTCTTAACAAGACAAGTACTGAGACAAATCCAACAGAAATGCCTTTAAAATCTATAGCAATGCACCATTGTCTTCTACAGCACAAGATGTAAGGACTCACCATTCTTGCAGAATTATGAGACTTCCAGTAAGGAGATGGCCTGTACAAAGCTCATCTTCTCAAAGACCTTATATAGAGAGGGAATTTGTGCTAACAGCCCTTGAGCAAACTGACCATACATGGCTAGAACCAATGAAGTTTCTGCAAAATTACCTCACGGGCTGGGCATTATTAAGATAAGTCAATTACATACAAGAAGAAAGGTTTGTTCTAACAGACACTGGAGGGATAGGTGTGGCTTTTGTGCCACATCAGAGTTGGGAGGTAGCTACAGGAAGCACTTTTCAAGCCTAGAAGAAATATTTAGCACTTACCCTGAGTAAACCATCAGAGACATAATGATTGTCACTCACAACAAAAGTAAATGCTTAGTTTGAACCACCTAGGGTTTAACAAGTGCTAGATTACCATTTTCTTCCTTTTTCAGCTTTCCATTGTGTAGAAGATCCATATGCTCAGGTCCTCTATGAAGAAATAGGCATTACATATTTAATTTCTTAATTCTTATAGTCAGTGAGAAACTGTTCCTTTTCTGCAGGGGCTGGATATGTCAAGGGCAGACACTCTTTCCAAGTGTTTAGGACAGTAATTTGGTAGCAAAGAGGCCCAGTATGGTCCCTTTTTGCTTAGCTTTCACCTACTAGGTTCGAGTATTTTTGACTATGTGGCTCTTCTTGGTGATGAAGTCTATGCCTTACTTCAGAGCTGCAGTTTTCAGTAAGTGAGTTAATTACTCTGACTGCATAACTGTGGTGAATTCTTAAGTGGTTTTGGGGATAGAGGCTCAACTCCAAGTTGAATTGGCTACTCCATGTCTGCTACCCAAACTCTAGAGTTGAGAGGTAGCTCAGGAAGTCCATGAGAGAAGGCCAGAATTAGTGCAATGCAGGTCACAGTGAGACCACTACTTCCAGTGACATCTTAGATGGTTTTCAACTCAGTAAGTTGGGTAAATGGGTTTTTCTTTGGTTAGGAGATCATCACTCTTGAGCATGATAGAATAGACATGAAGAGCGTGCAGGTGTTTGATAAACTTGTGACAGTCTTGTCATTAGTAAATTGGACTTGGCAATGCTGATTTATTCCCTTCCCTGAAATGGAGGATAATTACCATTCCCTTGACTCCTAATCAGTGGATATGTCAGTCCTGGGAATTTCTTTGTTGAAATCAACAGAGTCCACACATCCCCTTTGAATCTCTCAGAAATATGTACTAAGTCAATTGAACAGCATCATTGTGGTTTGGGATACTGTTGGTGTTTCAGAACATGTTCATTTTCCAGTTAAAGAGAGGGGGAAAGGCTCAGTAGTACAGCAAAGGATTACACCCTGATCCTAGGCCAAAGCTACTTTTTGTGTTGGTTGCAGTGAAGATGGAGAGAACTCACAGTCTCCCTTCTCATGTCCTTCTCCTGTGCTGCCTGACCTAATTGATGAACATCTGTGACATGCCTAAGTGTGTGCCCTAGCTTTGCATGCTGGCTTTTCATTACCTTTAGGTATTGAGAAGTAACAATTTCCTCTAGGCTGAGGATACTGTGGGAAGTAGCACAGAATCCTGCTCAAGGTATTGGCTCCTCCATGTCCTCAAAGGTGATCTGAAACAAATGTTGCATGATATTTTGGAATAAAAGGACCATCAAATTGCACTGCATTTATTCTGAGCTAAAATTACTGAGCTATTTTTTTTTCCTTCTTGTGTATTATGTGCTTGGCATGCAATATTTTTCCTTGTCAGGCACCTGGCAGCAGTTCTTGTATGTGAATTAAAATTATCAGTCACAGGGAAATTTGTGATGCAGGTGTACTGGAGTGAAACTCATGGAATTTGTTATAGCCAAAATGAAAGGAAAGACAACTTTCTGGGTTGGTTTGAGTGACAAAGAGTCAGCTTGTTGCTCAAGTCTGATAAAACTAAACATCCAACCAACATGCTTGTGCATTTTCTTTCTCAACTTTCCAGACTGCCCAGCTGCTCCCACTACAGGACCTCCTCCTGTTTTCTAGGTGCAAGCTGTACAGAGAGCTATGCAAGCTATGCAGGGAGCTTGCAAAAAGTTTTCTTTGGACCACATCAGATAGACTTGCCTAAGTCTGAGCAGTGTTAAGGGACAATGAAGAAGCCTTTTTGCATGATCTGTGAATTCACAGGAACCCTAACAAAATGCTGTGGTGCTGAAACCAGTCACAGCAGCAAACTCTCTGGGGATAGTCCATTCATGTATTGATCATTTGGATCATATGTGACCCAGATAACATCACATTTCTTTATGTTGCTAATGTATAGGATGACAGGTGCTTTGCTTGGGTAGGGAACAGGTTTCTCTAACAGATGTAGCTCTGTTGAAATCTCATGTTGGTATTCCAACTGGTTAATTTCTTATTGAAAACATTCTAAGAATATAATTGCTCTCTCCCCTTCTGTGCATCCTTTCCAATTATTCTGATGGATAGAGAAACCTCTTTCTTCCTGAGGCAGAGAATAGTCTTGGAAATTGTCCTGAAGATTTACCTTGCTATTTTACTCTAGTCCTTCTTCAGCTGGAGTTTCTGGATACATCTCACTGATAACAACAGAGAGAATCAGAGTAATGCAAGATGACCAACTCTGCTTTTTCCTGTGTGGTTTAGAGCAAAGCAATCAAAACAGAAATACAGCATGATTTCAGAGCAGTAATGTTATTAATACAGCCCAATAAATCAGCTAATATCTATGGACAGCTCAAAGCCAGAAGAGGTGTGCTAAAATGAAAGCAGTCCAAGAACCTTGTTTCTTATGCCAGCATTTCAGTACTACTCTCACATTCTTGAGAGGGGTCAGCTTTCTGTGTGGGGGAGTAAGTGCAGGACACATTACAGCAGTTTGTAACCTACTTAACCCAGTAGGTTGATTATCACTGCTATTGGGAGGGGGAAAAGGAAGAGGAAGCATGAGGCATTTCAGGGCATGGATCATAAGTAAACATGATTTTACAAATAAGTTCTTCTTGACATTAAACTGACAACGCTAGGTATAATGTACTTTGGCTTGACTTTATTAAATTCTGTCACATTTGTGTTTGAGAAAGGACAACTGTAAAGGAAAGGCACACACAAACAACACTAAAATGTACAGTGCACTGTTTACACAAGAACATCTTGCAAAGGTGGTAGAAGGATGTTTTATCTTGGTGGGGCACTTTTCTTAAGTCTGAGGTTCAGATACCCACAAACCTCAAAACTTGGCCCTCAAACCTCTCCCAGGACAGGAATTACCAAAGAATTGTATTAATTTTATAGCAAGGTACACAGGCAGAGTGAGCAATTTGTCCCAGGTAACAGATGGCAGAGCAGAAACTTGAATTGAGATCTCAATTCAAGATGGGAGACCCAGTCTTGAGACGATAATTGTAATAATACTGAACAAGTCTGTGCCACAGTGACATGTCTAAACAAGTCCAAGCTGTAGTCTGTATCATATGCACCAGCCAAACTATATTTAGCTGGTTTTCTCCATATTTTGCTGCCTAGCTGTTTTCCTGCATATTTTGCTGTTTCTTCACATGCTTAGCTGTTTTTCTGTGTATTTCTTAGTTTAGACCAATGTTTATAACAAGTGCATGAGATGAGCCATTTTTAGGTGTTCTTCTGCAACTTGTTGAAAGCCTTCAAAGCCACTAAAACATAAATTATGCTAAATCAGAAGAAAAAAAGCTAAAGAACAGAACACTGAAATTAAAAGACTCAAGATAAAGGTGGGCAGTGAAGTTTTAGACAGCTACCAATCATTGTACCTAAAAAGCTCATGCAAAGTGCGTAATCAGCATAAAGACACCAATCAGAAAATGCGTGATTGCTTAAACAGTAATCTTTGAAAGTATAATTAAAGCTAAAAAGTAAACAATAACTCAACTTCTGCATAATCATATTATTTTACTGTCCAAAAATCCTGTTTCTCCTGCAAATAATATAACAAACCTGTCTTATTCTGTGTGTAGCCAGAGTCCATGAGTCCAATTTCAATTTTAATTCAATGCAGTTTCAGTGGAATGAGAAACACTTATTTTTTTTTACCTTGGTGCAAGTGCATTTTCATGTGATAATTTCTCAGCCAGCCTGAAAACTCCTGTCAGATCATGATCCCAGTATGAAGGATTGGTGCTAAGCAAGGGACATAGAGACAGACTCAAAGATCTAAAGAGCCAACCATGAATACCAGGCCATGCTTGCAATGAGGAGACCTCCATCTCTGAAATGTGGGTAGAACTGGAGGAGATGGCCACAGTGACTGTACCAGTGACTACAAAAGTCCAGAGGTGGTAAATCAAAATGAATAGGAGGGGCATATTCAGCAGAAAAGGTATCTCCAGCTTATGGAAATTCTAAATATCCTGCACTTCTACCTTCCATCTCAAGATGTGTAGTTTAAGAAAAAGTATTGGAAGTCTTCATTGAACCAGAAAAATGACAGAAAAGTTTATTCCACAAATTTAAAAAAACACAGTGCTTCCAAACACGATTTATTATCTTGGCCCTGCAGTTAAGCAAATGAAGACCATACATCTGTGAAAAAGACTTTTTGTGGAATTAGCTACAGGAAGGGTAGCAGGCTGGAGCATTGCTCTAGTTCTGTCCATTAGTGCCTCTGGTTTTGTGGAACTTACACGGTGCCACAGCAGACCCTGCTGTGGCCACACTGATACAGGGAGCATGCTTTTGGTGGTAACAAATTATCTGGTCTTTCATCTTGAACACAAGCTGCCCATGAGTACACAAAATGAAAGGAAGCTTTACTTCATTTTTAAGCCACAAATTACTTAGTTCAGTGTCCTTTGGACTTACTTCTGAGAAAATTCAATTAATTTTGTGTATATCCTATTGGGAAACCAAAATCATGAGAGATGGGGCAACTGAGAGACTTTTAAAAGATGGTTTATTGCCTCATGGCATCAGTCTCATAGAAGGGTGAGACATTAAAGGTCTGTTACATTTAATGCCATAAAATCAGAAGCTGGCAGATTTCTTGTTATGTTATTGCCTTATGTCAGTTTTCTAGCCAAACACATTCTTCTACGAAACTTGGTAGCATCTTTTTACACAATCAATAATTGCTTTACTTTTGTGCCTTTGCTGCAATCTGTCATTTTTAACCAATCATATAACACTTCACAAACTTACATTAATACGTCTTAAGCTTCTAACTAACTTTATAACATGTTTTATTGCTAAACTTTAAAATCTTTTACTCTCTTAACGTATTGCTTTGCTTACATAACGCATATCTCCGTTTGCTTAAAACATATTTCTACTTAAACTATGAACTTCTATTCTTGTTTTATGTATGTTTTGTTTTCACTGTCCTAATTTTCCACACTTTCTCCAAGGCCTTAGATCAAGCATTGTATCCATCTTTATCTCTGAGCCTGTACACACAAGGCCCTGAGAACTCTCTGTGCTTTTAAATCCCACATAGCTCACCTACACTGTACTTCAGCTCTATTTAGAGAGCATGAGCTTTTTTCCATTTTTTAAACCTGTTAGTTACTGATTCCATGAAGACTAAATGCCATGGTTGGAAGTTATTGCTGGAGGACTCAGAGCAGACTGGGATAGGGAGGACAACCACAGAATGCTTCAGCCAAATCCAAAGGATATCTTGGTTTTTGGGACCTCTTCTCTTTTTTCTTTGCAGTTCTCCTCTGTAATGTGTAAAATCCTTATTCTTGCCTTTTCTTGTCCTACACTCTTCCTGTGTGATTAAGATGGGCAGGAACTAGAACAGAACAGCATGAGAGATTTTGTGACTTGCATCTCTGACAGGTTTCACCAGAATTACACATGGTTGTTTAGTTTGTAATGACAGTATGCACTATGCAGTACTACCCTACTGTAAAACCCCCACAATGTCTTGGAATACTTCTTGAAAGTAATTTATCATTTTCTGAGGGCACACTTGAGCTAGGAGAATTGCTTTCCCCCTCTGTGAGAAAGCAAAAAAGTAGTCGCCATCTGAAAGGGTAGAAAATGCAACAAATTTTGTGTCATTTTTTTCACACAATGACAGCTAGCATTTTATTTCTGAAATCTTTTAAATGCTAAATGTGCTGCAGATTAAATACACGTGTGGTATGATTCTCTGATCATATACATGTCAATAGACTGAACTTGAGTGATATAAAATCTTAAGAATCTGAAATTTGGACTTACTCCAACAATAATGGGTTGTGTCTAAAGAGCTTTTGTATGGTATAACCTCTGGATATAAAAATGGCAGGAGTTTATTCTCCAGTGTCTTACCAACACAAAAAATATTTCTCATTTGGAGATGTTCTTCTGGGATTTCTGAGGAAATTACCAAAATTCAAAAAGTTTTTCTTTAGTCGTATGGCTATGAAGGATGGAAAACAGAATTTCTACCTCTCTCTTTCTGCCCTACATATTTCATTAATTTTTGGAGGTATGTAAATAATAAAAAGAATTCAAAACAGAGGATAAGTGATATAATAGCCTGCTTTCCCAAAGATTGAGAATCTCAGTAATAAAAAATCCCAAAACAGTAAAAATTACCTGTTGTTGAGCATTTCCCTGCTCAGAGCAAGGGAGATTAAAGACTCCTGAGCTTCATTTCTAAAGCAGTTTTATTTAGAGGGGAGGAAACAAAACAAAACAAAACAAACAAAAATCCCTGAAACAAAAAACCAAAACAAAACAAAAAACCCAAAACAAACAAACAAACAAAAAAAAGCCTTTTCAGGCTTTTCAGTATTGGCAGCTACTCTGGTAATAGAAAAACCAATACAATTGCACATTGAGACTAAAAACTGTCTTTTAAAACACTTTTATATGCAGTTTCTGGGTCTCAGGTGAACACAGTCTATTCTCTGGAATCTGTGGGACAAGGCTCTTCATTTCCTTGGCCTGGAAAATCCATCAGAATTCATTTTCTTTCTTCTCCAGTGTGAGCTCTTGTTTGTGCTGAGCTGCTCAGATTCTTCTTCCAGTACAAGTAGTGGAGGAGGTGCCCTTGCAGTGGAAGATGGTCTTCCCCACCCACAGACAACTTCTGGAAGGATGACAAACCACACAAACATGCTGGGGCCTCCCAGCCCCAGAACCTTAAACTGAGTGGGTCATTGGTTGGAGACAGGGACGGCACAAACTCTCAGACCCATGCAATAACAGCCATGGTTTATTGTTCATAACTTCCTTATAGGTTTGAATCTCCCATCTTAAGAGAGTTGATTGGTTGGGATTTTGGAGTGCCCAGCCCTCTGAGCAGTGATACATCTGCGATTGGTTGGCTTCAAACTGACACAGTTAATCTTTGTTTACCCAAGGACTTGTTTACTTCTAGGCTGGCTGAGTTTTTGGGGGCAACTTCAGAACAGCTTGCACAGTGACACTTACAGAAGATATTCTCATGAGATTGAAAGCTTGGGTAAGATTTTATTTTTGGGGAATTAATTCACACTTCTACAGGTTCTGTTAGCGTATAAAAATGTTCTTCAATTAAGAAACTCATCTTCATCTGTAAGAAAACGAGCACCAAGGCTATACAGAAACTCTTGGGACCTTACAGATAATAACGCTCTAATTTCAAAATAAATAAATACAGGACCAAAAAAGGAAACTAGTAAAATGAAATACTACTTAATTAAAAAGTTAACTAAGAATATGTAAATCACTTAAAACACTTAGTTATAAAAACAAATATTAAGAACATGAATACGAGTTTTTCATATAAATGAGACAGGAGGTTACAACAAGCTACTGAAGTGCTCTCTTTTATGAGATTTTCCCATGTCATTGTGCTTCTCTGTGATGAAATGCATCTGTGGTAAGGAGAGGGTACCACTGTCAGAGGGGTTTGGGGCAGGTGTTAGCTCACATGAAGAACCAAAGAACACTTCTTATATAGGTCGTCCTTCTACATCTCATAATGGTCACAGCACTTTCTGTTGAAAATTACTTTACATTTCTCTTTGTTCTAATGATGAGGAGTAAAAAAAGCTATCAGAGGCAAAGAGAAAGCAAATGTTTAGCTTTAGAGCTTTCACTGTGACATGGACCAGAAAAGGTTCTTTTGAGACCATACAAAATCATGGTACCAAGAAGTTCAAACTTACAGGGAACATCAATTCATTGAATATTTGTTTCAGTAACATTCCATAGCAATATTCTGTCCTCTCAGTGTAACCTAAGGGATACAGTTTTCCCTTCAATATATAGGCTGCATAAGACAAAACAGAACGTGTTCTTTAGGACTCCACCCAAAGGCTGAAGAGTTTAAAAATTATTTCAGCTTTTCTGAAAAAGTTATTCCAGACAATAGAAACATGCAAGGACTTGGGGTTTACTCTCTCAACTTGTGAAAGAGCTCCATGTGCTGGACCAGCAATAACAACCCACCACCAATTGCAACAATAATGCTGCAAACATGCACAGCCCAGGGGGACACTTTGTTCTCCCTCTGCATTTGGCAACTTGCTGCTGGAGACTCATATTTGTGATTTAGCATTGTCTTCCCCCTCCCTTATACTTTCAGTTCTTCCTAGCCGTTCTACATAGAGCCAAGTTACAACAGAGTAATCAGTTCCTTGTTTCTACCTTTGTAGGGCCACCCTGGCTCTCGAAGTTTAGTAAAGCAATCTGCATCACCCAGGGTCACAATGCTGCCCATTGCAACACAGAAAGCCAGAAAGATCTTCTGGGGGGATAAAGAAGCACATGGTAATTTCTCCCTTTTATCAATCAACAAATATTGTAGAAACTACTGTCTGCTCTGTAGAACCTCTGCCATTCCTGAGATGCTCATCACAGGTAGTTCTTGATTTCTGTACTTTTAGGATTACAAGAGTACAAACTACAGGAAATCTAGGCCAATGGACTTTTATCTATTTATCATTACCTAACTGTTGATTCAGATTCTGCAAACAACTTTGGGAACCTGAAGAGCAGGAGCAGGACATAATTTGAGGGATTAAATGTGAAGAACAGAAAAAATACACAGAGAAAATATGCTCTTTTTTATGTAAAATGATTACATTTTAAACTGTACTTCACATTTTAAATATTTAAAGGCATAGTTCTAAATATTTCAAAATCCTGAATGTTTTCACAAATATTTCTGAGCAAAAGATAACAGCAAGTCAAACACTAAGAGTTATCTGTTAGTTTTTCTTGCAAATAATTACAATGCAAAGATCAACATTCACAATAATCTTCACAGAGGTGTCTTCCTGCCTTTGCATCTTACAGGTTTGAAATACAATATAGCCACATTTAAAATGTGTCACTATATGATTCTCTCAAATGCTCTCCTTTTCCAATTTTAAAGCAAACACCTGTCTGCATCCCAATTACAAAGAAAGACCAAACCATCTCAACCTTTGACTTACAATTGTGGAAACCTTGGCTTCAAAATAGCTCTAAGTTCCGACAAGAAGCTGAAATTCTTTACGTGGAATCCAAGAACCAATGTTTCAGGCAAAAAAAAAAGACAGCTCAATGAAAACACAACCATTTTGTAATAGGGAAAAAATTCTGAAATGTTTTCAGATGGCAAGGGGAAAATATTTGATTTTGTAAAGCACTTACCTGGGCAATTTCTTGAGTCCAGAACTTTGTATTCCTTGGAAGCATTATGAATCAACAAACTGCCTTTCTGATGGAATACAAGAACCACTAAAGCAGCACAGTGTGTGCAGACTTTCAGGATCAGGGCATGACAGAGGAAAAGTCAGACTATCAGAGTTTAAACATTGAAATACTGCTTTAAAGTTCAGGTCTGCCCAGAGTGGGCAATGGACATGAACAGTCACTGCCAATGTTGGGTGATGACAGTGATGATAATAAGAGAACACATGAGAGAAAGAGAATGATCATCTCTCATCCTCACTGATTTCTCTGAGTTATGAGCAGCTCAGATCTTACCAAAAGTCCCTCCACCCTGAATTGGAGCCATTGTACAGCATGTCCCAAATAGTGCATCATTTTCATTTGATAATGGATACTGACACCTGGCTGGAAGAGAACCTGTAAAGCCTGACAGGGGCTTATGCCAGGTTACTGATGCACAGCATGTCAGAGTAGAGAGACAAATGCATTTCTTCTCACATCCGGTGCCATTTCAGCATGTCACTGCAAAAAAAACAAAAAAACAAAAAAACAAAAAAAAACCAAAAAAAACAAAACAAAACAAAAAACCAAAAAAACAAACCAAAAAAAAAAAGAAACCAGTAATATGAAGCATTTATGGATGTTTGATCTCAATTTATTGTAGTCAACAGATGACAGAAATGAGACACACTGTGATTATGCATCTTCTAAGCTGAATTAGGACAACCTGGAGGTTGCAAAGCGGTACAGAAGTGCTGTGTTTTATGAGATCTTCTCATATCTTCACATTCTCTGTGGTTTCAAAGCATCTGTAGGAAGGAGGGGTGTTCCACAGTGCAGAGCTTTGGAGGAGCTGTTAGCCCACACGAGCATAGATAAAACAGGCCTTGGAGGGGTCGTCCTTCTGCACCACATCATAGTCACAGCTCTCTTTGTTAAAAACGACTTTACAGTTCTTTTTGTCATAAGCAACAGGAGTATGAAAGCTGTCAGTGGTAAAGAGAAAACAAATGTTAGCCTGATAGAAACAAAAGTTTCAATACTTTAGTGATTATAATCTTAACTGTGTCTGAATGAGAGAGGTCTGAAACCATGGCTAAGGGCAGCTGAGGCAGCTTGAGTCCCACACAGCAGCAGCTCCAGAGCCTCAGATGATGCCCTCTGCACTGCACTGTGTGGATGTACCAGGATGCTCAGCACTAGGAAAGGGATTTCTAGCACAGCAGTCTGCAGTGTGACATAAGCATGTGCTTGTTATCTTTTCTCAGTTTTCCTTTAATTTTTTCATTATTTTGAGTTTGCATTGGATGTGGTGGCTGCTCTCTGATAGACTGTGGCACCTAAACAAAGACAAAGATAATCATCAAGATATGGTCTTTGAGATCTTTGAGAAAGCAGTGGAGGAGGAAAGGAGGATGCTGGAGAAGTACTTCAGAGAAGATCTTTGTGGTTCTATGTTTAGCATATTCACTGGAGAAAAGCATCTCAAGAAAGGGATTCAGATCATCATACACTCTTTAAGGAAACATCACTTGTCAGTCCTTCTTACCGCCATTTTCTCAGCTTAATGAAAGCCTTAACTTTGACAACTAAAGCAGAGCACCAAGTGTATGTGCCTGAAAAGATTTGGGTTCACTCACAGTCAGTAGAATACCAGCTAAGGCAAATTCAGCTAAGAATCCAAAAAATCCAGAGTTCTATGTGACTTTCACTAGTTTGTGACATGGATCAGAAAAGGCTCTCTTGAGCTGCTGACCCATTTGTCCCCAGCAATGGAAACCTGCTTTCATCCTACAGGCAATGATGGTACCAAGAATTTCAGACTTACAGGGAACAGCATCGCAGTCCATCTTCACTGCAAGTGCATCTGTAGCAATCCTCTGTCCTCTCAATGCGTCCAAAGGGATACAGTTTTCCATTTACCATACAGCCTGCACAAGACAAAGCAGAGCATGTTCTTTAGGACTCTACCAAAAGGCTGAAGAGTTTAAAATTATTTCAGCTTTTCTGGAAAAGTTATTCCAGGCAAAAGTATAGTACAAGGATATGGGTTTTACTCTCTTGACTCCTGAATGACTTCCATCTGCTGGGAACAGCAATAGAATCCCACCACCAATTGCTAGAATATTGCTGCAGCCATACACAGCCCAGCAGAAGATTTTGTTCTCCCCCTACTTTTGACAATATATGGCTGGAGCCCCTGTTTGTGTTCATGCAAAATCTTCCCCCTCCTTGTATTTTAAAGCTTTCCCGGCAGCTCCACATAAACACAAATTACAAGAGAGACACCAAGTCAGAGAACCTTCCTTTTGCTTCTTACCATTTTGGGCCTCCCTTGGCTTGTAAACTTTTGTCCAGCAGTATGCATCACCCAGGGCCACTATGATGCCCATTGCAAGAAGGAAAGTCAGAAAGCTCTTCTGTAAAGGAAACACAGAGCTCAAGCCATGCATTTTAATCCACTTTGTTTAGCTCTGTTTTCAAATGCTGTCATTGAACCTGAATCAAAATTAGAAAGAACCTTTTGTGTACATGAACATAGTGGCAAAGTACACTCCAGATATTTCTCTGCATTGAGGACTTCTTCATTTAAATAGGAAGATACAAAATGGCATGATAGTACCATGTCAGCAGCATTACTCCCTGCCAAAAATCAGCCTCTAGAAAGCACACTAAACTCCAATAGTATTAAAAATTTGAAAGAACTGTCAGACTCTTGGCAATGCTTCATTTATTGCCTTTGAGTCAGCTTTAACCATTTCTCCAGGACATCTTTGTGCAGCATCCCTTTGCTTCCCTTTTGGATGTAGCAATTCCTTCATAATTTGCAATGGAGAGGAGATATCAGTTCTAAATCTATTTCAGTAGGTTTCTTGACACAGGTGGCTGGTTAGAGAAAAGAGAGATAATTGTGTGTCTTTGGGGAAAATTCAAGTGCTGTACGCTGTACTTAGCATCACCTGGGCCATCTTGTCAAACCATGCAGACACAAAATGGGACTGGACACAGGATGCACCTCCTTTTGTCTAGTGGGGGCACCAGCTAAGCCACCTTCAGATATGTAAGAGGCCTTCAGATATGTCCCCTGGCACCTACTGAACATCCAGACCGTTTTTTGAAAAAGCCTGCATGGCCTTGTAATGATGGTTTTACTGGGGTGGACAGACTGGAGAAGCAGGAGAAAGCACGGGTTTGTTTTGATGGGTTGCTCCAGCTCAAGAACCTAAAAGGAAAAGTTTAGGAATAGCCAGATACTGAGAAGCAATTGAGGAAGCTGTTTAAATTTTCTTGATAGCACTTGGTGACTAACATAAAAGGATTTAAAATGAGTAGATCATTCCAAGTTAATGTTCTGAACTTTGGAAATGATTGCTGAGACTCTTGTTGCTTGAAACTGGGTTTAAAATAGCAGTGAGAGGCTTGGCTTACTTGAATCACAATGCCTTAAGACATTGAAAGGTTCTGAGCCTCAGGCAGGAGGTGAGGCAAGCAGAAACTCCTCTGTCTGCTGTGGAAAAAACTTGGTATTTCAATCCTTGATGTCCTGCTTCCTTATCAGACTGAGTGACATTTACAATGTAGTGATAGCAAGGACGAGGAGGGTTTATGGAGTGGGCTGGGAAGGGGATAATGCTTCATTTTCATTGTGGTTCTGTGGTGTGGAGTTCCTGAGGCTTTAGGCTAGAATAGAGACAGTTTTCAGGATGAGCACCATAGCCAGAATGAGGGAAGTTAAAGGGAAAGACTGAAAAACTCCTAAAGTGTGCTATTCTGTCATGTCTGGGTCACCTGTTTGAAACAGCACAGATGCTCCATGCCATGTCACTCACATCTTTGTAGAAAATACAAAAATCCTTCATTTGCTAGGGTGTCTTTTCTTAATGTTTTACCATTTTCTCCTTCCAGTATTTTCCTTATCCTGCTATTCCTGGAAATACCAGTCACATTTGCTTGGGCATGCTTCTTTCTCTAAAGATCAGAATTTTAGACATTCCACAGAAACTAAACAGAAACATAAGAGCACGTCTGTAGTGTTCAGTCAGGTGTCTGAATGTGCTTTATGCTGCAACAAGCAAACCATTGGTCAGATAAGTAACAGAAACATAGCAATGAAACTTATGAAACAATATGTATTATAGAAAGTACTGCCTGCTCTGCAGAACCTCTGCCATTCCTGAGATGCTCATCAAAGGTATTTCCTGATACCTCTACCTTTGGTATTATGTGAGCATAAATTACTGGAGAACTATGGCATAGGACTTTGTTGGTCTATTTATCATTACCTAACTGTTGATTTAGATTCTATACATACATTTGGAATCTCAAAGATTTAGAACAGGACACAATTTGTGAACAACAATACAATAAGTGAAGAACAGAAAAAATACACAGAGAAAACTTACGCTTTTTTTCCTATTTAAAATTACTATATTTTAAACAGACTAGATGTTTGCAAGTTTTAATAGCATAGTCCTAAATGTTTCAAAATTCTGAGTGTTTTCACAAATATTTCTGAGGAAAGAATAACACCAAGTCAAAGACTAAGTGATATCTGTTACAATTTCTTCCAAAGGATTATCATACAAAGAACATCATTCACAATAATCACACAGATGTCTTCTTGTCATTGCTTCTTACAGGTTTGAAATGCAATATAAACACATTTAAAATGTGTAAATAGATGATTCTCTCAAACTCTCTCCTTTGGCACCTTTAAAGCAAGCACCTGTCTGTATCCCAATTAAAAAAAAAACAAAACCAATCTAAGCCTTTGACTTACCATTGTGGAAAGGTCGGCTTCCAAAGAGATCTCAGCTCCCAGAGAAAGCTGAAGTTCTTTATATGGAATCAGGATGTATATATATATGATGCCTTTATATTGTGCAATTTGAGTCTGGGTGGAAGGGAAAAAAAAAGCCTTCTCAATGTAAAGGCAGTTATTTTGTAATATCCAAAGAAATCTCTGAAATGTTTCCAGCTGGCAATGAGAGAATGTTTGGTTTTGTAGAGCACTGACCTGGGTAAATGGTTAAATCCAGAACTTTGTATTCCTTGGAAGCATTATGAATCAAAAAACTGCCTTTCTGATGGAATACAAGTATTGATCCATACGGTATTGTCCAACTGGATGATTTTTCATTGGGGCCAAAATGCATGCCAAATCCTTCTTATTATCAGAGTGCAGGACCATGCTGAGTAGTGCATTAGGTGATAGTAGCCAATGGAGCTTTTGCCAGATCTTTGCATTCTCATGGTCAGTGCTGTGCTGTGCACTGGAAGATAACCAGAGGTGCTTGGCCACTACCAGGATCAAAACCTCTGAACATTGAAACCTTAATTGAAGCTGGATCCCATTACAATATCTCTCTTTCTCCTTCACTAAAATAAGATAATCAATTAAGTTACAAAAATTTTAAAAAAACAGCTCCTAGCCCAATTTTTGCAGCTTGGCTTCTAGAAAAATAGGAATTCTGAAACATTTCAATGTCACATGGCACAGTTCCACACTACAAAAATCAGGATATTAATCTTCCTGTCTGCACTTCTCAACGCTTGCAATTATAAAGTAATGTTTTAAGAAACTCCAAGCTCTTTTAGTTTTTTTTTTTGTTGATAAATAAAATTTAAATAAATCCATACATTCTGAAAACCAAATTTTCTCAAGAAGCAGGCTGTTGAAGTAGTTAGGTAGGAAGTCTTTGATCTCCATTCTCAAAATATTCCTTCTCTAAGAAGCTCAGGCTGTTTTTTCCCTAAGCAGGAACATTCCCTCAGGTGCATCGGCTGAGGCTGTGCTCTCTGTAATTTTAATATCAACTACCATAAAACCAGAAAAGTCATTCAGGACAAGTTTCAAATCTGTTCTTCTCCTGCAGAACACAAAAACCTTTTGGGCAAAACTTACTTCAGAACATTAAGCGACATGACAAAATGTGTTTTCACGTGTTTCATTTAGAGGAACGATAGGGTGGAATCAGCCAATGGGTATCAGGATTTTTAGAAGACATATGTAAATGTCTGTACTGGAAAAAGTTGAGCTGACTCTTTATTCTGACCCCTCACATTTTTCATCTTTACAGGAAGCAGTTGTACAGAAACAATGAGCTATTGAATGATATCCAGATATCCAGCCTGCAGCACTTTAAGAGAACTTTCAAAGGTGACTTGTGTAGTAACAGCGCCTGTAAAATACTTGGATATTTTTCACCCAAACCATGGTATGTTACTTGCAGGTCACAGAAACCTTGAAAGAAGTTCATAAGCAAATTACCAAAGCCAGAGAAAATACACCACAACAATCCTTTCTGATTTTAAAAATGGCTCACAGATCTTGGCATAGATTGCCTTGTAAAGGAAACACCACTGCTGAATCAATGGGGAATGACACTTGACTGGGGGCCAAGTGAGGATCCCTGCACTAAGAATGCTCAGCTTTGTGGAACCTCCTACTTTCACAAGACAAAAGATTTCCTGTGATCATGGAATTTCATTAAAAAATCCACTTGTTCTGGAAGGTGTGTTTCTGTTCAAACCATGGAACACTTAACTACAGATTTATGTGGCTTTTTAATACCCAATTCAGGAGTAGGGTCATCCATGTAGAAGCAGCATTTTTCAGGGTTTTGTTGTCTGCTCTCATCTATGTGGGCAGATGTAGGACACTAGGCACTACCAGGTGGGAGATTTGATTCCCAAGCCCTGCTTGCAAGCTGAGCTTCATTCCCCTGTGAATGTGGGCAATTGTTGTACTGAGGGGACAGAAGGCATCTGCATTCTTAGTAGCTCAAGCTCTGCTGCCATCAGGAAGCATGTGTGCAGGGGCTGCTCTGGATCTCTTTTTCAGAGTGGCTGAGAACCACTAAAGCAGCACAGTGTGTGCAGACTTTCAGGATCAGGGCATGGCAGAGGACAAGTCAGACTATCACAGTTTAAACATTGAAACATTGCTTTAAAGTTCAGGTCTGCTCAGAGTGGGCAATGGACACGAACAGTCACTGCCAGTGTTGGGTGATGATATTGATGATAATAAGAGAACACATGGGAGAAAGAGAATGATGATCTCTCATCCTCACTGATTTCTCTGAGGTGAGAGTAGCTCAGATCTTACCAAAAGTCCCTCCACCCTGAATTGGAGCCATTGTACAGCATGTCCCAAATAGTGCATCACTTTCTTTTGATAATGGATACTGACACCTGGCTAGAAGAGAACCTGTAAAGCCTGACAGGGGATTATGCCAGGCTACTGATGCACAGCATGTCAGAGTAGAGAGACAAATGCATTTCTTCTCACATCCGGTGCCATTTCAGCATGTCACTGCAAAAAACCCTCATCAATACGAAGCACTTATGGATGATTGACCTCAATTTATTGTATTCAACAGATGACAGAAATGAGACACACTGATTACGCATCTTCTAAGTTGAATTAGGACAACTAGGAGGTTACAAGGAGCTACAGAAGTGCTGTCTTTGATGAGATTTTCCCAAGTCATGGTGCTACTCGCTGATGGCAGAGTGTCTGTGGAAAGGAGTTCCAGATTGCAGAGAGGATTGGAGCAGGTTTTATTGCACATGTCTCGAGGTAACACACTTCTTGGAGGGGTCATCCTTCTGCACCACATCATAGTCACAGCGCTTTCTGTTTAAAATCATTTTACAATTTTCTCCATCGTAATGATGAGGTGTAAAAATCCTGTCACTGACAAAGGGAAAGCAAATGTTAGCTTGAGAGCTTTCACTAGCTCTGTGACATGGATCAGAAAAGGTTCTGTTTTGCTATTACAATCCCATTTATCACCAGCAATGGAAAGTTCAATCAACCTACAGGCAATGATGGTACCAAGAAGTTCAAACTTACAGGGAGCAGCACCTTATTGCATATTTGCCACAGTTACATCTGTAGCAATCTTCAGTCCTTTCAATGAGTCCTAAGGGATACAGTTTTCCATTCATCATGCAGCCTGCACAAGACAAAACAGAACATGTTACTTAAGTCTCCACCCAAACGCTGAAGAGTTTAAAAATTATTTCACATCTTCTGGAAAAATTATTCCAGGCAATAGTGAAGTGCAAGGATTTGGGTTTTACTCTCTCAACTCCTGAATGAGCTCCATGTGCTGGAACAGCCATAACAACCCACCACCAATTGCAATAATACTGCTGGAACCATACACAGCCCAGGGGACAATTTTGCTCTCCCGCTAATTTTAACAATCTGCTGCTGGAGCTCTCTATTTGCATTTTTGCAATGTCTCCCCCCTCCCTTGTATTTTCAGTCCTTCCTGGCATTTCCACATATAGCCTAGTTACAACAGAGTAATCAGTTCCTTGTTTCTACCTCTGTAGGGCCATTCTGGTGTTCGAGCTACATGAAAGCAATCTGCATCAACCAGGGTCACAATGCTGCCCATTGCAACAAAGAAAGCCAGAAAGATCTTCTGTGGAAGGAAAAAAGCACATAGTAATTTCTCCCTTTTATCAATCAACAAATATTGTAGAAACTACTCTCTGCTGTGTAGAACCTCAGCCATTCCTGAGATGCTCATCACAGGTAGTTCTTGCTTTCTGTACCTTTGGGATTACATGAGTACAAATTACAGGGAAACTAGGCCAATGCACTTTTATCTGTTTATCATTACCTAACTGTTGATTCAGATTCTGCAAACACCTTTGAAAGCTTTAAGAGCTGGAACAGGAAATAATTAGAGGGATCAGAAGTGGATAACAGAAAAAATACACAGTCAAAAATATACTTTTTTTTTTTGTAAATTACTATATTTTAAACTGTTCTTGACATTTGTAAGTTTTAAAAGCATAGTCCTAAATGTTTCAAAATTCTGAGTATTTTCATAAACATTTCTGAGAAAGGGCTAACAACAAGTGAAGGATTAAAACATATCTGTTGCACTGATTTGCAAATAATTACAATGCACAGAACAACATTCACAATAATCTTCACACAGGTGTCTTCCTGCCTTTGCATCTTACAGGTTTGAAGTACAATATAGTCCCATTTAAAATGTGTCACTAGATTCTCTCAAATACTTGCATTTTGTACTTTTAAAGCAAACATCAATATCCCCATTACAAAAAGCTCAAACTAATCTAAACGTTTGACTTACCATTGTGGAAAGCTTGGCTTCCAAAGAGATACAAATTCTCAGAGAAAGCTGAAGTTCGTTATGTGGAATCAGAGTGCAAATGTTTTATGATATCTTTATATTGTGCAATTCAAGTCTGGGTGGAGTGAAAATAGAGGCTGCTCAATGCAAAGGCAGTTATTTTGTAATATCCAAAGAAATCTCTGAAATGTTTCCAGCTAACAATGAGAAAATGTTTGGTTTTCTAGAGCACTGACCTGGGTAATTTCTTGAGTCCAGAACTTTGTATTCCTTGGAAGCATTATGAATCAAAAAACTGCCTTTCTGTTGGGATACAAGTATTGATAGCTAAGCTATCCATACAGTATTATCCAGGTAGATGATTTTTAGGTGGGGCAGAAATGCATGCCAAATCCTTCTTGTTATCAGAGGCTGGACCATGCTGAGTAGTGCAGTAGGTGATAGTAGCCAATGGAGCTTTTGCCAGATCTTTGCATTCTCATGGTCAGTGCTGTGCTGTGCACTGGAAGGTAACCAAATGTGCTTGGCCACTATCAGGGTCAAAACCTCTGAACATTGAGATCTTAGCTGAAGCTGGATCCCATTACAACATCTCTCTTTCTCCTCCACTATAATAAGGTATAAGATAATCAACTAACTTCCATAAATATAGAAGAAATATTTCCTCACTTCATTTGTGTGACTTTGCTGGGAAAAAAATTGGAATTCTGAAATATTTCAATATCACATGACACAGTTCCAGGCTACAACAGGCTGGATATTAATTGTCATGTCTGCATTTCTCAATGCTTCCAAATCAAAAGTAATCCAATCAGAAGCTCCCAGTTTTTCTATTCATAAGATTCTTTATTTTTATTAAGAAAATTTTTAAAAATCCATGAATTTTGAAAATCAAATTTTCTCAAGAAGCAGTTCTATGAGGTACTTCGGTAGGAAGTCTCCAAGCTCAAAATATTACTTTCCTAAGAAGCTATGGCTGTTTTTCTTTCAAGCAAGAACATTCCTTCAGGTGCATCAGATGACGCTGTGCTCTCTGTAATTTAGATATGAACTAGCCTAAAATTAGAAAATTCATTAAGGACAAGTTTCAAATATGTTCTCCTTCTGTAGAGCACAAAAATTTCGGCAAAACCAGTTTTAGAATGTTAAGCAACATGAGAATGTGTGTTGTCACATGCTCCATTTAGAGGAATGACAGGATGGAAGCACTGAATGGGCATCATTATTTTAAAAAGGCATATGTGAATATCTGTAGTGGTAAAAGCTGAGCTGACTCTTTATTCTGCCCCCTCACATTTTTTGTCTTTACTCAAAGCAGTTGTATAGAAATGTACAGACAGCACAGAGTCCTGTGGAGATCATGGCCCTTCCCTGGAGAGAAAGCCCTGAGTGCTTTCTATTCCATTACAATTCTGTCCTGAAGATGTAACCCTTAGGCAGGCTTCCCTTTGGGTATGGCAAAGAGAAAATCTCTCCCACAATACTCATCGTTAGTATGTAGATACTTTGTTCCCCATTGACCTTCTCCCTTTCATTTCCATTGGCCCTCCCATTTGTTTCACCCCTGAACCCTCCTGTTATTGCCCCTACTGCTTTACCTCCACCCCCGCTTTCCCCATATAAACCATGCTCCCTCAGACCTTTCCAGTCCACCTTCCTCCCTGGACCTCTTTGTGGAAGAAGAATAAAGATCTCTGTGGAAGCCCATATGAAGGCTCCTGTCCCTTTGCCCAGCATCGCCTGCAGCAGCAGCTCAGAGCTGAAGTCACTCAGTGGCAGCAGACGTGCCTGTGCCAGCAGCGTGTCCGTTTAAGGACACTTCTCCGGGAAGGTCGTGGGGCTCTGAGCACTGCCCCCTGTGACAGGTGGTGCCCAAACAAAGACCTCAGCTAGAGATCCCTGCACGTCTCCAACTGCCTCTGCAGCTGGGCACACGCTGCTCTCAGCACTGCCACTGCCCCAAGGAGAACCCCTCGTGTTTTAGCAGGGGCTATCTCAGGGGTGACTGGGACCCTCCAAAAACCACCTGGGAGGAAGAGATGCCTGAAGGACCAGTCATCAGGCTGACCACCCGCCAAGCAGATTTTCATTGGCCCACCGGGCTTCCATTGTCCGAAGGAAAATGGTTCATTCGAGGCCTTTTTTTCATTTTGCATATTACTGCTGGGTGTGGGAGAAGCATAGAGGGTGGGCAACAAATTAAGCCACCCAAAGCTTAGCCCTCCTCAAAGTAACTTTTATTTCCGAGTTAAGGGGACTCTTGTTGAAGGAAATTTTAAGTTTTCTAGAGGGGAATTGAAACATTTTGTTCAGGGTTTTTTTAAATGTTTTCAAGTTCTAGTCCTGATTCTTTTCAGCCAAGTTTCTTTTAGGATTCTGTGGGGAGAAAGTTATATATAGTTCAAGCTAGTGGGGATCTTTTGGTAGCCAATTTTTTTCCTTTGTTCCACCTTATTGTTATGTCCTTAGATAATTTGGGGAATGTTTCTGGGAAAAATTCAGGAGAAGTTTTGGTCTCCCAGTTCGAAACCCCTTCCCCTTCTTCTTTTCCCCATGCTCCCAAACCCTCTTCCCTGTCCGACGGGCAATTGGCAGGCGGTTATTGCCAAAGTGCACAGGGCTGCCACCAACTCCCTGACGCCTTCCTATCTCCTCTCTCCCATAGCCAGGATGGCACTGGCTATGCTGCTCTGGATCTTCCCTAAAAACCTCTGTCCTATGCCCTCATACTCAATTCCTTCATCCTTTGGTTCTGCCTCACAAGATGGTACAGGCAACATGGCCAGCCATGCCATTTTGTCTCCCCCTTGTCCAAGTTTTCCTACCCTTTCACCACAAAATGGCCACTTCCTCCCTTCTTCTCTCCCTTTTCCCACGCCCTCCACCACACTCAGCTCCCCTTCTCCAGTCACATCGATGGGTGTGACCGTGTCGAGACCCTCCCCTGCGTCAGGTCCCTCCCCTTCCACTGACCAGCCCCTTCCTGTCACGGACCCCATCCCCTCCTCCTCCCTTTCCGCTGCTGGCCCCTCTCCCCTGGCGCGCGCCTGGCTCCTGTGGCAGTGGCACCGGAAGCAGACGTGATGGCAGTCGGAAGGAAGCCATCTTGGCTTCCCCTGCCACCCACCATCCAGCAGATGCGGTTTGTCCGAAAAGGCCTCGTGCACCCTCCATCCTCTTCAGAGCATGAGAGCAGCGAGTCCTCAGACTCAGATGATGACACCAGGTCTGAGGATCGCTGGGCCAAGAGCCAGAGGGAGGCCGCCTGGGAAGGGGCCTGTGAATTGGCGAAGAAGCTCTCTGCCTTCCCAGTCATCTACAAATGAGAGAGGAGGGCAACCACCCTTAACTCCTGGGAGCTGATCTCCTATGGAAAATTAAAGGAATTATGAAAGGCAGCAAAGGAGGATGGTTGGGGCTCTCATTTTTCAAAAACCTTTTGGAAGCCACCCTCTCCGCCCATGTACTGGTCCCACACGATATAAAAAATCTGACTGGTTGCTTCCTATCCCCAGGTGTGTACATGCTGTAGGAAGGGAGATGGAAAAACCACCTTAATACGCTGGCTAACACATATTCAAGGGACCCAAACAAACAAAATCTGACAGTGCAAGAAATGGTGGGGGCAGGTGATTCCAAAAACCCATGGACCAAGTGCAGCAGCTCTCCAAGACCACCCTAAACGACATAGCTGCTTGCAGCCAAAACTGCCCTGCTTCTCACCCCAATGATTCCATTCCCACTCAAAATTTCACTAACATCAAACAACGAGTGGATGAGCCATTCATGAAGTTCATAGAGCATTTAAAGATTGCCTTGGAGAGACAAATCAAAAAACCTGAGGGTCAACGGGAAGTTTTAGCAAAAATCGCCATAACCAATGCAAACAATCAATGCAAGGTAATCTTGCGGACCCTGTCGCCTGACTCAGACCCAGCCATCGAGCAGGTGGAAGAAACCAGCACCAAACACCCCACCACTGGAAACACTGTGACGCAGGTAATTGCAAAGGGAATTGCCAGTGGGGTGACAGGAGTCTTCACGGTAGAGGCTGCAAGAGAAGACCAAAACTGGTGTCTGAATGTGCTTTATGTTGCAACAAGCGAAGGATTTGTCAGGTAAGTAAGAGAAGTACAGCAATGAAGCTTAAGCAGAGAAAGAAATTGAAATTTCTCCCATTTATGAATCAACATGTATTATAGAAAGTACTACCTGCTCTATAGAACCTCTACCATTCCTGAGATGCTCATCAAAGGTAGCTCCTAATACCTATACCCTTGGAATTATGTGAGCACAAGATACTGGAAAACTAGGCCATAGGACTTTGTTAGTCTATTTATCATTACCTAACTGTTGATTAAGATTTTGCAAATACCTTTGGAAACTTGAAGAGCTGGAACAGGACACAATTTGTGGAATCATTAGTGAAGAAAAATAAAAGTACACAGACAAAATATAATTTTTTTTTCTTTATAAAATGACTATATTTTAAACAGCACTTCACGTTTGTAAGTTTAAAAATCAATCCTCAATGTTTCAAAATCCTGAAGGTTTTCACAAACATTTCTGAGGAAAGGATAACAGCAAGTGAAATTCTGATATGTCTTACAATTATTTGCAAAAAATTATGATGCAAAGAACATAATTCACAGAAATCTTCACAGAAGTGTCTTCCTGTCTTTGCTTCTTACAGGTTTGAAATACAATATAACCACATTTAAAATGTGTCACTAGATCATTCTCTCAAACTCTCTCCTTTTGCACTTTTAAAGCAAACACCTCTCTGCATCCCCATTACGAAATAATCCCAAACCAATCTAAGCCTTTGACTTACCATTGTGGAATGCTTGGCTTCCAAAGAGATCAAAGTTCCCAGAAAAAGCTGAAGTTCTTTATGTGGAAACAGAGAGCAAATGTTTTATGATGGCTTTATGTTGTGCAATTCAAGTCTGGGAGGAAAGGAAAATAGAGGCTGCTCAAGGCAAAAGCAGTTACTTTGTAATATCCAAAGAAATCTCTGAAATGTTTCCAGCTAACAATGAGAAAATGTTTGGTTTTCTAGAGCACTGACCTGGGTAATTTCTTGAGTCCAGAACTTTGTATTCCTTGGAAGCATTATGAATCAAAAAACTGCCTTTCTGATGGAATACAAGTATTGATAGCTAAGCTATCCATACAGTATTATCCAGCTAGGTGATTTTCAGGTGGGGCAGAAATGCATGCCAATTCCTTCCTGCTATCAGAGGGCTGGACCAGGCTGAGTAGTGCAGTAGATATTGAAGGTGACCAAGGGCATCCTTGGAGGTCCAGTGCTCTGACCCAGCAAGCTGCCAACCTTCCCAGAGAGAGGGGCCCACAAGGGACAGCCTTCTAAATGGGTCTTCTGGCAGGTCTCCTAGCAGCCAGAATTCCAGTTTTGCAATTCCAGAGCAATTCCTTTATTATCCAGCAGCTCTGTGAAGGGGGCCAGGGACGACTGCTCCCTAGAGAACTGGGAGAAAAACTGGCATTTTTATGGGAGAAAGCAAGGGTGGGACCAAGGGGAAAGACCAATGGGTAACAAAGATTTAACATGGGCACTAAGGCATGATGGGGTCACTGAAGCTTCTGGGGACAGCTCACCATGGAAAGGGAGGATGTGCCAACTCAAGGGGCATCTCCACAGGGGAGGGTTGAGAGAAGCAGATCACAGCCCACTGAAGGGACATCCCATTCAAGGGACATCCCTCCAGGGCAGGGCTGCAGGCAGAGCCAAGGCAGGGACATTGGCCTCCACAGGGTATTAATAGCCAATGGAGCTTTTGCCAGATCTTTGCATCATCTTGGTCAGTGCTGTGCTGTGCACTGGAGGATAACCAAAGGTACTTGGCCACTACCAGGATCAAAACCTCCTAACATTGAGACCTCACCTGAAGCTGGATCCAATTATAACATCTCTTTCTCCTCCATCAAAATAAGATACTAAATAATCAACAACATTATGTTTCATAAATTTAGAAGAAATATTTTCTCACTTCATTTGTGAGGCTTTGCTGAGGAATAAATTGAAAAAAATCTGAAATATTTATATGTTACATGGCATGTTTCAAGGCTACAACAGACTAGATATTGATTTTCATGTCTGAGTCTCTCAGTGCTTCTAATTTCTGAGTAGCCCATTATGAAACTCTAATCTATTTTGTTTTTTAAATTCTTTTTTTTCTTCAAAAAAAAAACCAGTTAAATAAACCCATACATTCTGAAAACCAAATTTTCTCAAGAAGCAGTTGTGTGAGTTACTTAGGTAGGATGTCTTTCATCTCTTTGCTCAAAATACTACTTCCCTAAGAAGCTCAGATTGCTTTTGCCCTAAGCAAGAATATTCCCTCAGGTGCATTGGCTGAGGTTGTGCTCTCTGTAATTTTAATATCAACTACCATAAAACCAGAAAAGTAATTCAGGACAAGTTTCAAATCTGTTCCTCTCCTGCAGAACACAAAAATCACTTTGGGAAAAACTTACTTTAGAATATTAAGCAACATGAGAATGTGTGTTTTCACGTTTCATTTAGAGGAATGATAGGGTGGAATCAGCCAATGGGTATCAAGATTTTTTAAAGGCATATGCAAATGTCTGTACTGGAAAAAGCTGAGCTGACTCTTTATTCTGACCCCTCACATTTTTCATCTTTACAGGAAGCAGTTGTACAGAAACAATGAGCTATTGAATGATATCCAGATATCCAGCCTGCAGCACTTTAAGAGAACTTTCAAAGGTGAGCTATGTAGTAACAGCGCCTGCAAAATACTTGGATATTTTTCACCCAAACCATGGTATGTTACTTGCAGGTCAGAGAAACCTTGAAAGAAGTTCATAAGCAAATTACCAAAGCCAGAGAAAATACACCACAACAATCCTTTCTGATTTTAAAAATGGCTCACAGATCTTGGCATAGATTGCCTTGTAAAGGAAACACCCCTGCTGAATCAATGGGGATTGACACTTGACTGGGGGCCAAGTGAGGATCCCTGCACTAAGAATGCTCAGCTTTGTGGAACCTCCTACTTTCACAAGATAAAAGATTTCCTGTGATCATGGAATTTCATTAAAAAATCCACTTGTTCTGGAAGGTGTGTTTCTGTTCAAACCATGGAACACTTAACTATAGACTGTTGTGGCTTTTTAACACCCAATTCAGGACTGACGAACTCCATGTAGAAGCAGCATTTGTCAGGGTTTTGTTGTCTGCTCTCATCTATGTGGGCAGATGTAGGACACTAGGCATTGCCAGGTGGGAGATTTGATTCCCAAGCCCTGTTTGCAAGATGAGCTTCATTCCCCTGTGAATGTGGGCAATTGTTGTACTGAGGAGACAGAAGGCATCTGCATTCTTAGTAGCTCAAGCTCTGCTGCCATCAGGAAGCATGTGTGCAGGGGCTGCTCTGGATCTCTTTTTCAGAGTGGCTGAGAACCACTAAAGCAGCACAGTGTGTGCAGACTTTCAGGATCAGGGCTTGGCAGAGGAGAAGTCAGACTATCACAGTTTAAACATTGAAACATTGCTTTAAAGTTCAGGTCTGCTCAGAGTGGGCAGTGGACATGAATGTTGGGTGATGACATTGACGAAAATAAGGGAAAACATGGGAGAAAGGGAATGATGATCTCTCATCCTCACTGATTTTTCTGAGGTGAGAGCAGCACAGGTCTTCCAAGGTGCCTGCACCCTGAATTGGAGCCATTGCACAGCATGTCCCAAATAGTGCATCACTTCAAACTGATAATAGATTTTGACACCTGGCTGGAAGAGAACCTGTAAAGCCTGACAGGGGCTTATGCCAGGCTACTGATGCACTGTATGTCAGAGTAGAACGTCAAATGCATTTGTTCTCAAATCCAGTGACATTTCTCTATGTCACTGCAAAAAAAAAAAAAATAATAAATATGAAGCATTTATGAATGTCTCATCTCTATTTATTGTAGTCAAGAAATGTAGTGACAGCAATGAAGCACTTTATCTAATCATGCATCCTTTAGGCTGAATTAGAACATTTAGGAGGTTACAAGCAAGATAGTGAAGTTCTCTCTTTTATGAGATTATCCCATGTCATGGTGCTTCTCTGTGATGGCACAGTATCTGTGGTAAGGAGTTCCACAGAGCAGAGAGGTTTGGAGCAGATGTTAGCCTGTAGTAACAACCAAAGAACACGCCTTGGAAGTGTCATCCTTCTGCACCACATCATAGTCACAGCGCTTTCTGTTTAAAATGATTTTACAATTTTTTCTATCGTGATGAGCAGGTGTAAAAAACCTGTCATTGACAAAGGGAAAGCAAGTGTTAGCTTGAGAGCTTTCACTAGCTCTGTGACATGGATCAGAAAAGGTTCTCTTTTGCTATTACTATCCCATTTATCACCAGCAATGGAAAGTACAATCAACCTACAGGCAATGATGGTACCAAGAAGTTCAAACTTACAGGGAGCAGCACCTTATTGCATATTTGTCACAGTTACATCTGTAGCAATCTTCAGTCCTTTCAATGCGTCCTAAGGGATACAGTTTTCCATTCCTCATGCAGCCTGCACAAGACAGCAGCAAAACAGAACATGTTGTTTAAGCCTCCATCCAAAGGCTGAAGTATTTAAAAATTTTTTCAGGTTTTCTGAAAATGTAATTCCAGGCAATAGTATAATGCAAGGATTTGGGTTTTACTCTCTCAACTCCTGAATGAGCTCCGTGTGCTGGAACAGCAAGAGAATCCCACCAGCAATTGCAATAATACTACTGGAACCATACACAGCCCAGCAAACGACTTTGTTCTTCCCATACTTTTGCAAGTTGCTACTGGAGCTCCCAATTATTCTTTCTGCAATGTCCTCCCCCTCCCTTGTACTTTTGAGTCCTTCCTGGCAGCTCCAACACAGAGTCAATTTACAGCAGAGTAATCAGTTCCTTGTTTCTACCTCTGTAGGGCCACCCTGGCTCTCGAAGTACAATAAAGCAGCCTGCATCACCCAGGGTCACAATGCTGCCCATTGCAACAAAGAAAGCCAGAAAGATCTTCTGTAGAAGGAAAAAGCACATGGTAATTTCTCCCTTTTATCAATCAACAAATATTGTAGAAACTACTGTCTTCTCTGTAGAACCTCTGCTATTCCTGAGATGCTCATCACAGGTAGTTCTTGCTTTCTGTACCTTTGGGATTTCATGAGTACAAACTACAGGAAATCTAGGCCAATGGACTTTTATCTGTTTATCATTACCTAATTGTTGATTCAGATTCTGCAAACACCTTTGGAACTTGAAGAGTTGAAACAGGACACAATTTTTGGAATCAAAAGTGAAGAACAGAAGAAATGCACAGACAAAATATACACTTTTTTCTATATATATTGGATATATTTTTAACTGTATGTCGTGTTTGGAAATTTAAAAATCATAGTCCTAAATGTTTCAAAATTCTGAAAGTTTTTATAAACATTTCTGAGGAAAGGATAACAGCAAGTGAAAGACTAAGAGATAACTGTTACAATTTCTTGCAAATAATTACGATACAAAGAATAACATTCACAATAATCTTCACAGAGGTGTCTTCCTGCCTTTGCATCTTACAGGTGTGAAATACCATATGGCCACATTTAAAATGTGTCACTAGATCATTCTCTCAAACACTCCCCTTTTGTACTTTTAAAACAAATACACATCAGTAGTCCCATTCCAAGAAAACCCCAACCAATCTAAAACTTTGACTTACCATTGTGGAAAGCTTGGCTTCCAAAGAGCTCTGTGTTCCCGGAGAAAGAGGAAGTTCTTTATGTGGAATCAGAGAGCAAATATTTTATGATGCCTCTATGTTGTTGTGCAACTGAAGTTTAGGTGGAGGAAAAGAAGCCTACTCAAATAAAATGAAGTTCTTATGTAATATCCAAAGATATCTGTGATTTTTTTCTAGCAGACAATGGGAAATTAATTTTCTGCTACATAAATATGGATTGACACTTGACTGGAGAACAAGTGAGGATCCCTGTACTAAGCATGCTCAGCTGTGTGGAACCTCCTACTTTCACAAGATAAAAGATTTCCTGTGATCATGGAACTTCATTAAACAATTTGCTTGTTTTGAAAGGTGTGTTTCTGTTCAAACCATGGAACACTTAACTATAGACTGTTGTGGCTTTTTAGCATTAAATTCTGAAGTGGAGGATTCCATGTAGAAGCAGCATTTGTCAGGGTTTTGTTGTCTGCTCTCATCTATGTGGGCAGATGTAGGACACTAGGCATTGCCAGGTGGGAGATTTGATTCCCAAGCCCTGCTTGCAAGATGAGCTTCATTCCCCTGTGAATGTGGGCAATTGTTGTACTGAGGAGACAGAAGGCATCTGCATTCTTAGTAGCTCAAGCTCTGCTGCCATCAGGAAGCATGTGTGCAGGGGCTGCTCTGGATCTCTTTTTCAGAGTGGCTGAGAACCACTAAAGCAGCACAGTGTGTGCAGACTTTCAGGATCAGGGCATGGCAGAGGACAAGTCAGAGTGTCAGAGTTTAAACATTGGAACATTGCTTTAAAGTTCAGGTCTGCTCAGAGTGGGCAATGGACACGAACAGTCACTGCCAGTGTTGGGTGATGACATTGATGAAAATAAGGGAAAACGTGAGAAAGAGGATGATGATCTCTCACCCTCACTGATTTTTCTGAGGTGAGAGCAGCTCAGATCTCACCAAATATCCCTGCACCCTTGTTGGTGTCAGTGAGTTGGGGGTCTCTGAATTCTTAAGAAAGAAATCAGAGTACCTGGATTGAATTAAAGTCTTTAGATGGAATGAAGTATGGTAAGCCACTCACACGTAAAGTAGAGGTGTAAGTTTAAGTTTTAGGATATGTAAGTGAGTCAGTAAGTTTTAATATGACGTTTAGTGCTTTTAGCAAGTGAGAGGTTCAGATGCTAGTCAATGTGTGAGTTCTAGTGAAGGTTGAAAAACATACTCATGTTTTCCATGAACGCTTGAGGAGTGAAGTTTTAGACAGTGCTTATGCATAATAGAGCTATAGTAAGAATATTTCTTACTTTTTTTTTTCAGATAGAACAAGGTAGGTCATATGCATAGTCTATACTCAACCTGGCATGCTAATTAACTAGAATTCTTATAGGTTAAGGACTGGTGGTCTGAGTTTGTGTCTTAGTTTGTTGGGAATATTCTATACAAGACTATGTATTAGGGAGAGCTGGGGCTTTTGCTTTTTGCTTTTTTGCTTTTGCTACTGTTTTTTGCCACTGCCATTTGGTTTTGCTTTGCTTTGCTCTCTCACCATCATCATCAACACCCAAGAAGATAGGAGCTGCTGCAGCAACATCAGCTTCCCAGAACCCTGATAAGGGCAGCTTCTGCTTCTGTCTGGGACTTTAAACCAAAACTTAGCATGGACTTTGCTGTCTGTGACTGTGCCTTTTGAGAATGATGTGCTTCCGCAATAAATAACCTTTAGCAACTATTAGCTCCTTTGCTCCTTTTGGAAGATAACCTAAGGAATTTGGTGCCTAGAGCACTGGAGGACCAAAACTTGAAGACCATGAATAGGAGCCATTGCAAAGCATGTCCCAAATAGTGCATCACTTCAAACTGACAATGGACTTTGACACCTGGCTGGAAGAGACCCTGTAAGGCCCAGAGGGGCACTTGTGCCAGGCTACTGATACACAGCATTTCACAGTGGAGAGCCAAGTGCTTTTCTTTCTCAAAGAAGGTGCCATTTGCCCACGTCAATGCAAAAACCAAACCATCAGTATTAAGCATTTATTGATGCTTCATCTCAATTTATTGTAGCCAACAAATGTAGTAATGACAGCAATTAAACACTCTATCTGATCATGCATCTTGTAAACTGAATTAGAACAATTGGGAGGTTACAAGCAAACTAGCAAAGTGCTCTCTTTTATGAGATTTTCCCATGTCATGGTGCTTCTCTGTGATGGTAAAGTATCTGTAGGAAGGAGAGGAGTTCCACAGTGCAGAGAGGATTGGAGCAGCTGTTAGCCCGCAAGACCAAAGGAACAAATCTTAGAGGGGTTGTCCTTCTGCACCACAATAGAGTGACAGCGCTTTCTGTCGAAAATTACTTTACATTTCTCTTTGTTGTAATGACTGGGATGTAGACCACTGTCAGTGCCAAAGAGAAAGCAAATAGAAAGCAAATGTTAGCTTGAGAGCTTTCACTAGCTCTGTGACATGGATCAGAAGAGGCTTTCTTGTGCACTTACAAACCCATTTATCCCTAGCAATAGAAACCTGCAATCATGCTACAGGCAATGATGGTACCAAGAAGTTCAAACTTACTAGGAACAGCATGTCATTTTATCTTTGTCACAGGTACATTTCTGGCAATTCTCTGTCCTCTCAATGTGTCCAAAGGGATAGATTTTTCCATTCATCATACAGCCTGCAGAAGACAGCAGCAAAACAGAACGTGTTCTTTAAGCCTCCACCCAAAGGTTGAAGAGTTTAAACATTATTTCAGTTTTCTGAAAATGTAATTCCAGAAAATAGAAACCTGCAAAGATTTGGGGTTTACTCCCTTGACTCTTCAATAAGCTGTATGTGATGGAGTAACAATAGCAACCCACCACCAATTGCACTAATAGTGCTGCAACTGTTGCCTGAAAAGAATGACCTCGAACCGAGACTAGGCAGAGCAGAATGAATGAAATATGTATTTATTGAAAGAATACACCTTGAGCAGTGCAAGTGCCTGGCCGGGGCTGCACCCAAATCAAATCCAAGATGGATTATGGTCACGAGTTTTTGCACCTTTGCAAGTGTTGGTTCATCTATATATTGGGGTCAATCATCCTACCACAGCCCCAGGCTATGAAGTCTCAGCCCCCTGGCTTGCCTCCATTGCCTCACTGTTGATCGTGCTATTTTGGGTACCACTTGTCTTTGATTCCCCAGCTGGAAAATAATTGTTTTGTCTAACTACTATGTGGAGAAACCTTACTAACACCTAATATGAAGTTTTAGAGTTAAACACTAGGCAGCAGATATTCTAAAGAATATAAAACCCAACACCCAAGCCATCACAACCATACACAGCCCTGGGGAAGGTTTTGTTTTCCCCCTAGTTTTGGCAGCTTGCTCTGGAGAACCCCACTTGTGGTTTTGCAATGTCTTCCCCCCTCCCTTTTACTTTGAGCCCTTCCTGGCAGATCCACATAGAGTCAAGTTACAACAGAGCAATCAGGTCAGAGAACCTTCCTTGTTTCTACCTTTATAGGGCCACCCTGGCTTTCGAAACTCAGAAGTGCAGCCTGCATCACCAAGAGTCACAATGCTGCCCATTGCAACACAGAAAGCCAGAAAGATCTTCTGTAGAGAGAAAGATGAACATGGTAATTTCTCCCTTTTATCAATCAACAAATATTGTAGAAACTACTGTCTGCTCTGTAGAACCTCTGCCATTCCTGAGATGCTCATCACAGGTTGATTTCTGTACCTTTGGGATTACGTGAGCACAAATTGCAGGAAAACTAGGCCATAGGACTTTTATCTGTTTATCATTACCTAACTGTTGATTCAGATTCTACAAACAACTTTGGAAGCTCAAAGAGCTAGAACAGGGCGTATTTTGAGGGATCAGAAGTAAATAACAGAAAAAATACACAGACAAAACACAGGTATTTTTCCATTTTAAAATGACGGTATTTTAAACTGTACTTAACATTTATATGTTTTAAAAGCATGGTGTTAAATGTTTCAAAATTCTGAGTATTCTTAAAAACATTTCTGAGGAAAGGAGTACAGAACGTGAAAGTCTAAGAATTATGTTTTGGAGTCTCTAGCAAAGAATTACAATGCAAAGAACAACATTCACAATAATGTTCACACAGGTGTCCTCCTGTCTTTACATCTTAGAGGTTTGAAATACAATATAACCACATTTAAAATGTGTAAATATATGATTCTCTCAAATGGTCTCCTTTGGCACCTTTAAAGCAAACCCCTGTCTGTATCCCAATTAAAAAAAAACCAAAACCAATCTAAGCCTTTGACTTACCATTGTGGAAAGCTTGGCTTCCAGAGAGATATAAGTTCCCAAAGGAAAGCTGAAGTTCTTTATGTGTAATCAGAGAGCAAATGTTTTATGATGGCTTTATGTTGTGCAATTCAAGTCTAGGAGGAGGGGAAAATAGAGGCTGCTCAATGCAAAAGCAGTTATTTTGTAATATCCAAAGAAATCTCTGAAATATTTCCAGCTGGTATTGAGAAAATGTTTGCTTTGTACAGCACTGACCTGGGTAAATGGTTGAGTCCAGAACTTTATATTCCTTGGAAGCATTATGAATGAAAAAAATGCCTTTCTGATGGAATACAAGTATTGATAGCTAAGCTATCCATACAGTATTATCCAGCTAGGTGATTTTCAGGTGGGGCAGAAATGCATGCCAATTCCTTCCTGCTATCAGAGGCTGGACCATGCTGAGTAGTGCAGTAGGTATTAATAGCCAATGGATGTTTTGCCAGATCTTTGCATACTCATGGTCAGTGCTGTGCTGTGCACTGGAAGATAACCAAAGGTACTTGGCCACTACCAGGATCAAAACCTCTGAACATTGAGAACGTGACAGAACCTGAATCCCATTACATCTCTCTTTCTCATTCCACTAAATATAAGATAATGAACTAACATTTGTAAATTTAGAAAAAAATAGTTCCTCACATAATTGTTGAGGCTTTGTTTGAAAAAAAATTGGAATTCTGAAATATTTCTATGTCACATGGCAAATTTCCAGGCTACAACAGACTGGATATTTAATTTCATATTTGCACCTCTCAATGCTTCCAATTACAAAGTAATCCATTAGGAAATTCCAAGCCTTTTTGTTTGTTAAATTGCTATTCTTTGACAAATAAAATTTAAATAAATCCATACATTCTGAAGACCAAATTTTCTCAAGAATTAGTTCTGTGCACTACCTAGGTAGGAATTCTTTGATCTTCATAATCAAAATATTACTTCCCTAAGAAGCTGGGGCTCCTTTTCTTTAAGCAAGAACATTCCTTCAGCTGCATCAGCTGAGGCTCTGCTCTCTGTAATTTTGATATGAACTATCAAAAAGCAAGAAAAGTCATTCAGGAGAAGTTTCCAATATGTTCTTCTCCTGCAGAACGAAAAACAATTTGGGAAAAACATACTTTAGAACATTAAGCAACATGAGAATGTGTGTTTTCACGTGCTCCATTTAGAGGAATGATAGGATGGAATCAATGAAGGAGTATCAAGATTTTTCAAAGGCTTATGCATATGTCTGTCCTGGAATAAGCTGAGGTGACTCTTTATCCTGACCCCTCACATTTTTCATCTTTACAGGAAGCAGTTGTACAGAAACACAGAGCCTTTGCATGATATCCAGCTTGCAGCACTTTAAGAGAACTTTCAAAGGTGAAGTGTGGAATACCAGGACCTGTAAAATACTTGGATATTTTTCACCCAAAGCATGGTATGTTACTTGCAGGTCACAGAAACCTTGAAAGAAGTTCATAAGCAAATTACCAAAGCCAGAGAAAATACACCACAATAAATATTTCTGATTTTAAAAATGGCTCACAGATCTTGGCATAGATTGCCCCCTGAAGGAAACACCACTGCTGAATCAATGGGGAATGACACTTGACTGGGGGCCAAGTGAGGATCCCTGCACTAAGAATGCTCAGCTGTGTGCATTCTCCTGCTTTCACAAGATAAAAGATTTCCTGTGATCATGGAACTTCATTAAACAATTTGCTTGTTTTGAAAGGTGTGTTTCTGTTCAAACCATGGAACACTTAACTACAGACTATTGTGGCTTTTTAACACCCAATTCAGGACTGACGAACTCCATGTAGAAGCAGCATTTGTCAGGGTTTTGTTGTCTGCTCTCATCTATGTGGGCAGATGTAGGACACTAGGCATTGCCAGGTGGGAGATTTGATTCCCAAGCCCTGTTTGCAAGCTGAGCTTCATTCCCCTGTGAATGTGGGCAATTGTTGTACTGAGGAGACAGAAGGCATCTGCATTCTTAGTAGCTCAAGCTCTGCTGCCATCAGGAAGCATGTGTGCAGGGGCTGCTCTGGATCTCTTTTTCAGAGTGGCTGAGAACCACTAAAGCAGCACAGTGTGTGCAGACTTTCAGGATCAGGGCATGGCAGAGGACAAAGCAGAATGTCAGAGTTTAAACATTGGAACATTGCTTTAAAGTTCAGGTCTGCTCAGAGTGGGCAGTGGACATGAATGTTGGGTGATGACATTGACGAAAATAAGGGAAAACATGGGAGAAAGGGAATGATGATCTCTCATCCTCACTGATTTTTCTGAGGTGAGAGCAGCACAGGTCTTCCAAGGTGCCTGCACCCTGAATTGGAGCCATTGCACAGCATGTCCCAAATAGTGCATCACTTCAAACTGATAATAGATTTTGACACCTGGCTGGAAGAGAACCTGTAAAGCCTGACAGGGGCTTATGCCAGGTTACTGATGCACAGCATGTCAGAGTAGAGAGACAAATGCATTTCTTCTCACATCCGGTGCCATTTCAGCATGTCAATACAAAAAACCAAAAAAACAAAAAAACAAAAAAAAAAACCAAAAAAACAAAACAAAACAAAAAAACAAACCAAAAAAAAAAGAAACCAGTAATATGAAGCATTTATGGATGTTTGATCTCAATTTATTGTAGTCACCAAATGCAGTGATGGGAGAAATTACTCACTCTGTCTGATTTTGCATCTTGAAATCTGAATTAGGACAATAAAGAGGGTACCAGCGAGATACAGAACAACTCGCTTTTATGAGATTATTCCATGTCGTGGTGCTTCTCTGGGATGGCAAAGCATGTGTAGGAAAGAGGTCCACAATGCAGAGCTTTGGAGGAGCTTTTAGCCCACACGAGCATAGACAAAACACTTCTTGGAGGGGTCGTTCTTCTGCACCACATCATAGTCACAGCGCTCTTTGTTAAAAACGACTTTACATTTCTTTTTGTCATAAGCAACAGGAGTATGAAAGCTGTCAGTGGTAAAGAGAAAACAAATGTTAGCCTGAGAGAAGTAAAAGTTTCAATACTTTAGTGATTATAGCCTGAGCTGTGCCTGAATGAGAGAGGTCTGAAACTATGGCTAAGGGCAGCTGAGGCAGCTTGAGTCCCACACAGCAGCAGCTCCAGAGCCTCAGATGATGCCCTCTGCACTGCACTGTGTGGATGTACCAGGATGCTCAGCACTAGGAAAGGGCTTTCTAGCACAGCAGTCTGCAGTGTGACACAAGCATGTGCTTGTCATCTTTTCTCTGTTTTCCTTTAATTTTTTCATTATTTTGAGTTTGCATTGGATGTGGTGGCTGCTCTCTGATAGACTGTGGCACCTAAACAAAGATAGTCATCAAGGTATTATGGACCTTTTGAAAAGGAGGGGAGGAGGAAAGGAAGATGCTGGAGAGATACTTCAGAGCAGAGCTTTGTGACATTATATTTAGCATATTCACTGGAGAATAGTCCCTCAGGAATGGAATTCAGATCATCATGAGCTCTTTAAGGAAACATCACTAAAGTAATTCCTTCCTACTCCCACTTTCTCTGCTTATGAATGGGGTGAAAGAGATGCTTACAAGTTCCTTAAAACGAAAGCCAAGCACCAACTGGATGTGCCTGGAAAGGCTTCTGTCCACTCCCTTTCAGCAGAAAATGAGCTAAGGTAAACACAGATGAGGATCCAAAAAATCCAGAGTTCTATGTGACTTTCACTAGTTCGTGACATGGATCAGAAAAGGCTCTCTTGAGCTGCTGACCCATTTGTCCCCAGCAATGGAAACCTGCTTTCATCCTACAGGCAATGTTGGTACCAAGGAGTTCAGACTTACAGGGAACAGCATCGCAGTCCATCTTCACTGCAAGTGCATCTGTAGCAATCCTCTGTCCTCTCAATGCGTCCAAAGGGATACAGTTTTCCATTTACCATACAGCCTGCACAAGACAAAGCAGAACATGTTCTTTAGGACTCTACCAAAAGGCTGAAGAGTTTAAAATTATTTCAGCTTTTCTGGAAAAGTTATTCCAGGCAAAAGTATAGTACAAGGATATGGGTTTTACTCTCTTGACTCCTGAATGACTTCCATCTGCTGGGAACAGCAATAGAATCCCACCACCAATTGCTATAATATTGCTGCAACCGTACACAGCCCAGGGAAGACACTGTTCTCCCCCTACTTTTGGCAACTTGCTACTGGAGCCCCCTATTTCTGCTTTTGCAATATCTTCCACCTCCTTGTATTTTAAACCTTTCCTGGCAGCTCCACATGGACAAAGTTACAAGAGAGACACCAAGTCAGAGAACCTTCGTTCTTCTTACCGTTTTGGGCCTCCCCTGGCTTGTAAATTTTTCTCCAGCAGTATGCATCACCCAGGGCCACTATGATGCCCATTGCAAGAAGGAAAGTCAGAAAGCTCTTCTGTAAAAGAAACACAGAGCTCAAGCCATGCATTTTAATCCACTTTGTTTAGCTCTGTTTTCAAAAGCTGTCACTAAACCTGAATCAAAATTAGAAAGAACCTTTTGTGTACATGAACATAGTGGCAAAGTACACTCCAGATATTTCTCTGCATTGAGGACCTCTTCATTTAAATAGGAAGATACAAAATGGCATGATAGTACCGTGTCAGCAGCATTACTCCCTGCCAAAATTCAGTCTCTAGAAAGCACACTAAACTCCAATAGTATTAAAAATTTGAAAGATCTGTCAGGCTCTTGGCAATGCTTCATTTATTGCCTTTGAGTCAGCTTTAACCATTTCTCCAGGACATCTTTGTGCAGCATCCCTTTGCTTCCCTTTTGGGTGCAGCAATTCCTTCATAATTTGCAATGGAGAGGAGATATCAGATCTAAATCTATTTCAGTAGGTTTCTTGACACAGGTGGCTGGTTAGAGAAAAGAGAGATAATTGTGTGTCTTTGGGGAAAATTCAAGTGCTGTACGCTGTACTTAGCATCACCTGTGCCATCTTGTCAAACCATACAGACACAAAATGGGACTGGACACAGGATGCACCTCCTTTTGTCTAGTGGGGGCACCAGCTAAGCCACCTTCAGATATGTAAGAGGCCTTCAGATATGTCCCCTGGCACCTACTGAGCATCCAGACCTTTTTTTGAAAAAGCCTGCATGGCCTTGTAATGATGGTTTTACTGGGGTGGACAGACTGGAGAAGCAGGAGAAAGCACGGGTTTGTTTTGATGGGTTGCTCCAGCTCAAGAACCTAAAAGGAAAAGTTTAGGAATAGCCAGAGACTGAGAAGCAATTGAGGAAGCTGTTTCAATTTTCTTGATAGCACTTGGTGACTAACATAAAAGGATTTAAAATGAGTAGATCATTCCAAGTTAATGTTCTGAACTTTGGAAACTATTGCTGAGACTCTTGTTGCTTGAAACTGGGTTTAAAATAGCAGTGAGAGGCTTGGCTTACTTGAATCACAATGCCTTAAGACATTGAAAGGTTCTGAGCCTCAGGCAGGAGGTGAGGCAAGCAGAAACTCCTCTGTCTGCTGTGGAAAAAACTTGGTATTTCAATCCTTGATGTCCTGCTTCCTTATCAGACTGAGTGACATTTACAATGTAGTGATAGCAAGGACGAGGAGGGTTTATGGAGTGGGCTGGGAAGGGGATAATGCTTCATTTTCATTGTGGTTCTGTGGTGTGGAGTTCCTGAGGCTTTAGGCTAGAATAGAGACAGTTTTCAGGATGAGCACCATAGCCAGAATGAGGGAAGTTAAAGGGAAAGACTGAAACTCCTAAAGTGTGCTATTCTGTCATGTCTGGGTCACCTGTTTGAAACAGCACAGATGCTCCATGCCATGTCACTCACATCTTTGTAGAAAATACAAAAATCCTTCATTTGCTAGGGTGTCTTTTCTTAATGTTTTACCATTTTCTCCTTGCAGCATTTTCCTTATCATGCTATCCCTGGAAATACCAGTCACATTTGCTTGGGCATGCTTCTTTCTCTAAAGATCAGAATTTTAGACATTCCACAGAAACTAAACAGAAACATAAGAGCACGTCTGTGGTGTTCAGTCAGGTGTCTGAATGTGCTTTATGCTGCAACAAGCAAACCATTGGTCAGGTAAGTAACAGAACCTTAGCAATGAAAATTAGGCAGGGAAAGAAATGGTAATTTCTCCCATTTATGAATCAACATGTTTTATAGAAAGTACTGCCTGCTCTGCGGAACCTCTGCCATTCCTGAAATGCACATCAAAGCTAGTTCTTAATGTCTGTTTTTTTGTGATTACGTGAGCACAAACAACTGGAAAACTATGGCATAGGACTTTGTTGGTCTATTTATCATTACCTAAGTGTTGATTTGGTTTCTGCAAACACCTTTGGAAGCTTAAAGAGCTGGAACAGGATAAAATTTGTGGAATCAGAAGTGAAGAACAGAAAAAAACCACATAAAAAATATAAATTTTTTCCTTCATAAAATGACTATATTTTAAACAGAACTTCACGTTTTTAAGTTTAAAAATCATAGTCCTAAATATTTCAAAATCCTGAATGTTTTCACAAACAATTCTGAGAAAAGGATAAGTGCAAGTGAAAGTCTAATAGATATTTCTTACAATTATTTGCAAAGAGTTATGATTCAAGGAATATAATTCACAGAAATCTTCACAGAAGTGTCTTCCTGTCTTTGCATCTTACAGGTTTGAAATACAATATAACCACATTTAAAATGTGTCACTAGATCATTCTCTCAAACTCTCTCCTTTTGCACTTTTAAAGCAAACACCTGTCTGTATCCCCATTAAGAAATAATCCCAAACCAATCTAAGCCTTTGACTTACCATTGTGGAATGCTTGGCTTCCAGAGAGATCTAAGTTCCCAAAGGAAGCTGGAGTTTTTTATGTGGAATCAGAGAGCAAATGTTTTATGATGGCTTTATGTTGTGCAATTCAAGTCTGGGAGGAAAGGAAAATAGAGGCTGCTCAAGGCAAAAGCAGTTATTTTGTAATATCCAAAGAAATCTCTGAAATGTTTCCAGCTGGCAATGAGAAAATATTTGGTTAGGTGGAGCACTGACCTGGGTAAATGGTTGAGTCCAGAACTTTATATTCCTTGGAAGCATTATGAATCAAAAAACTGCCTTTCTGATGGAATACAAGTATTGATAGCTAAGCTATCCATACAGTATTATCCAGCTAGGTGATTTTCAGGTGGGGCAGAAATGCATGCCAATTCCTTCCTGCTATCAGAGGGCTGGACCAGGCTGAGTAGTGCAGTAGGTATTGAAGGTGACTAGGGGCATCCTTGGAGGTCCAGTGCTCTGACCCAGCAAGCTGCCAACCTTCCCAGAGAGAGGGGCCCACAAGGGACAGCCTTCTAAATGGGTTTTCTGGCAGGTCTCCTAGAAGTCAGAATTCCAGTTTTGCAATTCCAGAGTAATTCCTTTATTATCCAGCAGCTCTGTGAAGGGGGCCAGGGACGATTGCTCCCTAGAGAACTGGGAGAAAAACTGGCATTTTTATGGGGGAAAGCAAGGGTGGGACCAAGGGGAAAGACCAATGGGTAACAAAGATTTAACATGGACACTAAGGCATGGTGGGGTCACTGAAGCTTCTGGGGACAGCTCACCATGGAAAGGGAGGATTTGCCAACTCAAGGGACATCTCCACAGGGGAGGGTTGAGAGAAGCAGATCACAGCCCACTGAAGGGACATCCCATTCAAGGGACATCCCTCCAGGGCAGGGCTGCAGGCAGAGCCAAGGCAGGGACATTGGCCTCCACAGGGTATTAATAGCCAATGGAGCTTTTGCCAGATCTTTGCATCATCTTGGTCAGTGCTGTGCTGTGCACTGGAGGATAACCAAAGGTACTTGGCCACTACCAGGATCAAAACCTCCTAACATTGAGACCTCACCTGAAGCTGGATCCAATTATAACATCTCTTTCTCCTCCATCAAAATAAGATATTAAATAATCAACAATATAAGTTTCATAAATTTAGAAGAAATATTTTCTCACTTCATTTGTGAGGCTTTGCTGGGGAATAAATTGAAAAAAATCTGAAATATTTCTATGCCACACGGCACATTTCCAGGCTACAACAGACTGGATATTAAACTTCATATCTGCCCCTCTCTATGTATCGAATTACAAAGTAATCCATTAGGAAACTCCAAGCTATTTTGTTTCCTAAATTCTTTTTTTTCTTTTTTTTTTTTTTTCAATAAATAAAGGTTAAAGAAATCCATACATTCTGAAAACAAAATTTTCTCAGAAAGCAGTTCAGTTAGCTACTTAGGTAGGAAGCCTTGATTTCAGTGCTCAAAATATTCCTTCCCGAAGAAGCTCTGGCTGTTTTTTCCCTAAGCAGGAACATTCCTTCAGGTGCATCAGATGAGGATCTGCTCTCTGTAATTTTGATATGAACTAGCATAAAACCAGAAAAGTCATGCAGGACAAGTTTCAAATCTGTTCCTGTCCTGTAGAACACAAAAAACCTTTTGGGCAAAAGTTACCTCAGAACATTAAGCAACATGAAAATATTTTCACATTCTCCATTTAGAGGAATGATAGGATGGAATCAATGAAGGAGTATCAAGATTTTTCAAAGGCATATGCAAATGTCTGTACTGGAAAAAGCTGAGCTGACTCTTTATTCTGGCCCCTCATATTTTTCATCTTTACAGGAAGCAGTTGTACAGAAACACAGAGCCTTTGCATGATATCCAGATATCCAGCCTGCAGCACTTTAAGAGAACTTTCAAAGGTGAAGTGTAGAATACCAGTACCTGTAAAATACTTGGGTATTTTTCACCCAAACCATGGTATGTTACTTGCAGGTCAGAGAAACCTTGAAAGAAGTTCATAAGCAAATTACCAAAGCCAGAGAAAATACACCACAATAAATATTTCTGATTTCAAAAATGGCTCACAGATCTTGGCATAGATTGCCCCCTGAAGGAAACACCACTGCTGAATCAATGGGGAATGACACTTGACTGGGGGCCAAGTGAGGATCCCTGCACTAAGAATGCTCAGCTGTGTGGAACCTCCTACTTTCACAAGATAAAAGATCACAGTGAATCAAGTGCTTGGGGGGTCTTTCGGCTTCTGGCCTCCGGGGTCCCGGTCCGGCTCCGGGCTCAGTCTGGGGCCTGGCCCGTCATCCCAGCCTGGCACCGGCTCTGCAGGGAGCCCTTAGCCCGGCCCTGGCTTGGCTCGGCGGAGCCACATGGCCCCTGGCACCGGCCACATGCTTTCTTCTTCACGATCTGGATACAATTTTAACTTCTTAATGCCTAAATAAGATTCTCGATCTCCTGAGCTCCCCTAAATGAGAAGGGATAAAGCATGGAGTCCACAGAAGTCGGCGGAATGAAGATAAAGTTCCTGATGGGAAGAGATTGAAAAGATGCAACTGATAAGTAGCTGAAAACCTTTTTTTTGTGGGGCTATGAGGGGAGTGTGACTTCACTAAAATTTCTTTAAACTGTGAAATATCCTTGGGGAGGATGGGTGCTTGAGATGAAGACTTTTTTTTTGCCTCAGAAAATTGAGCTCTCTGTTTTGGGACTGGAATATGAACAAAGACATTTGATAGAGAAGGAGATGAAGAGGATTTTGTTTTTCAGCAGTCTGCCTTTAAAAGTGGTACCCCATGTGTGCATTGTAACTCATAACACGGCTCTGGAAGGTCTGTGGGAATGAGAGGACAATTCATTGTTCTGTAAGTCCCCGGTGGATGCAGACTGTGAAGGTGAAGACACACCCTAAGTCTAAAGCAGAAAAAGGAACTTTTCAGTCTTAAGTGAACTGAAATGATTATTTGAGTGGACAACTGACTGAAGTGTTCTCTGTATGTGTTTGGTAAGAAATGTGGAATGAAGGGAGGAGGGAATACTCTAGGAAACTTATTCTGAAGTTTGTTTGGACGGGAAATTAATAAATTTATTCTTGTACCTTTTTAAGTTTTAATCCTGCATTGTCTTTACTCCTAAATTCTGTCTCTAAAGGAAATTGAATATTTAAAGTTGGCAAACCTTCTAGTCACACCGTGACATGAGTTCTGGAGTGGACAACTCCACGTAGAAGCAGCATTTACCAGGGTTTTGTTGTATATGTGGGAAGATTTAGGACACTAGGCACTACCAGGTGGGAGATTTGATTCCCAAGCCCTGCTTGCAAGCTGAGCTTCATTCCCCTGTGAATGTGGGCAATTGTTGTACTGAGGAGACAGAAGGCATCTGCATTCTTAGTAGCTCAAGCTCTGCTGCCATCAGGAAGCATGTGTGCAGGGGCTGCTCTGGATCTCTTTTTCAGAGTGGCTGAGAACCACTAAAGCAGCACAGTGTGTGCAGACTTTCAGGATCAGGGCTTGGCAGAGGACAAGGCAGAGTGTCAGAGTTTAAACATTGAAACATTGCTTTAAAGTTCAGGTCTGCTCAGAGTGGGCAATGGACATGAACAGTCACTGCCAGTTGGGCAGCTGGGTGATGACATTGATGAAAATAAGGGAAAACATGAGAGAAAGGGAATGATGATCTCTCATCCTCACTGATTTTTCTGAGGTGAGAGCAGCACAGATATTACCAAAAGTCAATGTACCTGGAATACAAACCATTGCACACCACATCCCAAATAGTGCATCACTTCAAACTGATAATGGATTTTGACACCTGGCTGGAAGAGAACCTGTAAAGCCTGACAGGGGCTTATGCCAGGCTACTGATGCACAGCATGTCAGAGTAGAGAGCCAAGTGTATTTCTTTCACAAAGAAGGTTCCATTTCCCCATGTCACTGCAAAAACAAATCATCAATATGAAACATCTATTTGTGTTTCATCTTAATTTATTGTAGCCAACTAATCCAGTAATGACAGTAATGAGACACTGTATCTGATTATGCATCTTGTAAACTGAATTGGGTCGATTTGGAGGTTCCCATGCGCTACTGAAGTGCTCTCTTTTATGAGATTTTCCCATGTCATGGTGCTTCTCTGTGATGGTAAAGCATCTGTAGGAAGGAGAGGAGTTCCACAGTGCAGAGAGGATTGGAGCAGCTGTTAGCCCGCAAGACCAAAGGAACAAATCTTAGAGGGGTTGTCCTTCTGCACCACAATAGAGTGACAGCGCTTTCTGTCGAAAATTACTTTACATTTCTCTTTGTTGTAATGACTGGGATGTAGACCACTGTCAGTGCCAAAGAGAAAGCAAATAGAAAGCAAATGTTAGCTTGAGAGCTTTCACTAGCTCTGTGACATGGATCAGAAGAGGCTTTCTTGTGCACTTACAAACCCATTTATCCCTAGCAATAGAAACCTGCAAAGATGGTACCAAGAAGTTCAAACTTACGGGGAACAGCAATGCATTGCATCTTTGTTACAAGAACATGTGTCACAATTTTCTGTCCTCTCAATGTGTCCAAAGGAATAGATTTTTCCATTCATCATACATCCTGCATGAGACAGCAGCAAAACAGAACGTGTTCTTTAAGCCTCCACCCAAAGGTTGAAGAGTTTAAAAATTATTTAAGTTTTCTGAAAATATAATTCCAGAAAATAGAAACCTGCAAGGATTTGGGGTTTACATGTGTGACTTTTGAATGAGCTCCACATATTGGAGAAGTAATAGCAACCCACCACCAATTACACTAATAGTGCTGCAACTGTTGCCTGGAAAGGCTGAGCTGGAACCGAGACTAGGCAGAACAAAAGCAATAAAATATGTATTTATTGAAAGAATACACCTTGAGCAGTGCAAGTGCTTGGCCGGGGCTGCACCCAAATCAAATCCAAGATGGATTATGGTCACGAGTTTTTGCACTTTTGCAAGTGTTGGTTCATCTATATATTGGGGTCAATCATCCTACCACAGCCCCAGGCTATGAAGTCTCAGCCCCCTGGCTTGCCTCCATTGCCTCACTGTTGATCGTGCTATTTTGGGTACCACTTGTCTTTGATTCCCCAGCTGGAAAATAATTGTTTTGTCTAACTACCCTGTGAAGAAACCTTACTAACACCTAATATGATGTTTCAGAATTACACACTAGGCAGCAGATATTCTAAAGAATATAAAACCCAACACCCAAGGCATCACAACCATACACAGCCCTGGGGAAGGTTTTGTTTTCCCCCTAGTTTTGGCAGCTTGCTCTGGAGAACCCCACTTGTGGTTTTGCAATGTCTTCCCCCCTCCCTTGTACTTTGAGCCCTTCCTGGCAGATCCACATAGAGCCAAGTTACAACAGAGGAATCAGGTCAGAGAACCTTCCTCCTTTCTACCTTTGTAGGGCTACCCTGGCTTTCGAAGTTTAGTAAAGCAGGCTGCATCACCCAGGGTCACAATCATGCCCATTGCAACACAGAAAGCCAGAAAGATCTTCTGTAGAGAGAAAGATGAACATGGTAATTTCTCCCTTTTATCACTCAACAAATATTGTAGAAACTACTGTCTGCTCTGTAGAACCTCTGCCATTCCTGAGATGCTCATCACAGGTTGATTTCTGTACCTTTGGGATTACATGAGCACAAATTACAGGAAAACTAGGCCATAGGACTTTTATCTGTTTATAATTATCTAAATGTCAATTCAGATCTTTAATACTAAATTTCTAAGATTTTGAAAAAATAGACAGAAAAAATATACACTTATTTTCATTATAAAATGACTAGTTTAAACTGTACTTCACGCTTATATGTTTTAAAAGCATAATCCTAAATGTTTCAAAATTCTATTTGCTTTTCTGAGGAAAGGAGAACAGCAAGTCAAAGACTAAGAGATATGTGTTGCAATTTCTTGCAAAGAATTATGATACAAAGAACATAATTCACAGAAATCTTCACAGAGGTGTCTTCCTGTCTTTGCATCTTACAGGTTTGAAATACAATATAGCCACATTTATAATGTGTAAATAGATTATTTTCTCAAATGCCCTCGTTTTGCACTTTTAAAGCAAAACCAATCTGTAGCCCTATTACAAAATAATCCTAAACCAATCTAAGCCTTTGACTTAAGATTGTGGAAAGCTTGCCTTCCAATGAGATTTAAGTTCCCAGAGAAAGCTGAAGTTCTTTATGTGGAATCAGAGAGCAAATGTTTTATGATGGCTTTATGTTGTGCAATTCAAGTCTGGGAGGAGGGAAAAAGCCCTGCTCAATGCAAATGCAGATATTTTATAATATCAAAAGAAATCTCTGAAATTTTTCCAGCTGACAGAAAGAAAATATTTGGTTTTCCAGAGTACTTACCTGGGAACTTCCTATTCCTTGGAAACATTATGAATCAAAAAAATGCCTTTCTGATGGGATACAAATATTTATAGCTAAGTTATCCATACAGTGTTATCCAGCTTGGTGATTTTCAGGTGGGGCAGAAATGCATGCCAAATCCTTCCTGCTATCAGAGGCTGGACTAGGCTGAGTAGTGCAGTAGGTATTAATAGCCAATGGAGCATTTGCCAGATCTTTGCATACCTATGGTTAGTGCTGTGGTGTGCACTGGGAGATAACCAAATGTACTTGGCCACTACCAGGATCAAAACCTCTGAATATTGAAACCTTAACTGGATCTCATTACAACATTTCTCTTTCTCCTCCACCAAAATAAATTCCTCTCAAATCAAATCTTGCTGTTGCTCCTGTGGAACTCTTCTGGTTTTGACCTGAATAATCAAAGTAGAGTATATGATCACCTTTAAATGCTCACTTTCCCATGAAGAAAAATTTCAGAATGTTAATTAACTAGTCTGCTTTCTCCTGCTCCTACAGCCTATTTTGAGAAAGCAATATTCACTTGTGATCCTGCCTACATTTAAAATACTTCCTTACAGATGCTACCAAGCAATTTGAAACTCACTCCTGTGGGAGACTTATCATCATCTACAGAAAATTTTGCCTATGATTATAAGGTTTAGACACTGAAAAAAATATGCTGAATCATTTGGGACTTTGTTTAGAATAAATTAAGTACAGAGTTATATGCTTTGCGATGGTGGCAAGAAAAGTTGTCATTTTTTCCTATGCACTATGCATTACTGTGTATCAATAACCTGATTTGGCACAAAGAACTCAGCAGGAGCAAAATAAAGTTATGTACATCACAACAGAATTCCATTATGTCCCTGGAGGAAATGCTAAAGCTGAAGTCTGTGCAGGTTTGATAATTCTTTAATAAGAAAGACATAAATAATGAAAAGCTCCCAAGTATTAAATTGCCCAACTAAATACCTGACTTTTGGGTTTTTTCTGCTGCAATTACTGCATTTTAAAACTTCAGTTTGATGATATGTTTTCATGGTCATGTTTTCATTGAAAAAATTCAGTAATTATCCTTTTTCATTCTTTGCTTCTGGCATGGTAGATAACTGCACTTTTTCATCCAACTCTTCCTCTCATCTGTGTTTACAGAGTGTTGAGTCAGCTTGCAAACCTTTCTCAGGTGTGTACAGTTTTCATCTTCAGTTCTGTAGCACAAATTTATTTTCATTCATGCCACCCATTTCTGCACTCTCTGCAACGTGACAGTATCTCATTTCAAATCTGAATATAAAACAAGGTTTAAAAGCACGTAAACATTGTGGAAACAACCTTAGATGCTATAAAGGACATAATCTCTTTCCTATATATGTATCCAGGTACCTCATCAGCTGTCTTAAGCACCATATTGTTCTGGATAGAAAACATGCTTTCCATCTGTAAATTCTTCTCAAGGGCACTGTTGTTAATACAAATTTTATGCTTTACAGAGTTATTAAAAAATCCTACCATTACAAAATGAAAAAAAAAGCAAAAAACCCAAAAAAACTATCTAAAACATGAACTAAGCACAGTTTATTTTACCATTAAGATGATCAGTCTTAGTTATTATTTGGCACATTAAGTATCAGTTGCAAACTCTGTCAGTGATGGTTGTGTATTTTTTCCCAGATGTCTTGACATAAGCCTTCATACAAATGTAGAGAAATTATGGGTGATGTGCACCATGCCATGTCTTGTACCACTGTAAAAGCATTCCCTTCCTTTCACCTGCTGCATGCAGGCATTGCTACCACCAGGTAACCCTAAGCTGAACAGGAAATTTTGTGCCAGTCCTTCTGTGGTTTTTTGATAGAGACCTCAATGCAAAAGTGGTTTTGATTTCAAAGTGCTTGTTAGGCATAACACCTTATTCTTCTGGCAATGATTTCTTGGTGAAGATGCTGGAGCCCTGCCAGGTGTGCTGTAGACTGCCTGCTGTAGGCTGACACTTCTGGGTGTCTTTGAATCTCCTGCCTGAGGATACACAAATCTTGCTTTAAAAGAATTTAGTCCCTTCCTAAAGTCTTAGATCTGGCTACATCTCCAGTGAATTCCTCTTTTCAATATACCATTTTTTTTCAAGGACAGTTGCTTCCATGGCACTGCACTAATTTCACGAGAGCATGTGGAGTTCTTAACAGGGGATTGTAGGAAAGATGAGGAGGGCTGTGACAGAGCAAGGGGTCATGATTCTAAAGTGAAAGAGGGCATGTTTAGAATTGCTATTATGAATAAATTCTTTACTGTGAGGGTGGTCAGACACTGGAATAGGTCACCTAGAGAACTTCTGGATGCCCCATCCCTGGAAGTGTTTAAGGCCAGGCTGGATGGGGCTTTGAACAACCTGGCCTAGTGGAAGGTGTCCCTGCCAATGGCTGGAGGCTGGAACTAGATGATCTTAAGTGTCACTTTCAATCCAAACCACTTTATGATTTGGTGTTCTTATTTTCCATCAAGAAACCTGGTGTCCTCGTGGTGGATTAATGCTCAGTGAGAGAGTAAGCTCTTCACAATGTTCACTCCTGATTCCATAGAACTTAGATTATCCCACAGGTAAATATTTGCACAGTAAGTCATGCCAATAACTAAAGCCCCAATATGTTTGAAACACAATCTTTAGCTTGAATAGATTTGAACCTACTGAAGAAAGCTGGAAAACTCCCAACTTCTGCAGCCTTTTAACTAGGTCTTAGGGCTCAGGTCAAGCAAAGCACTTATGTAAATCCTTAGTTTGAGCCCTCTGGATAGTTCCATTGTCTCCAGTGGAGCCACTCTTTGTTCTCAAGCACACACTTGATGAAAGGCTTTCCTGAGTCTAACCTGGAACATAAGTTCACAGTCATCCTGGCTCTGTCTTACTCTATCAAAAGCGATACCTCAATTAATATGAGAAGTTTAATTTCTTCTCTGTTTACAAAACTGGGAGATTAACTACTTCTTTAGTCCCATGAGTTTCACATTTCAAAGTTTTGCTGAAGACTAAAGTAGAAAACCATGGGACTGTGATTCGGGACTTTTTTTTTTTATTTCTTCATTCTGATGCTGACTTGATGAATGATTTTGTATGTCAAAGTTTTCAAGTTTCAGATCTTATGACCTAGAGGAATTCAGAAATCAGAGACAACACAGAAATTTCCCTACTCCTGACACAGTAGGTGCTCCTACACCTCACAAAAGATCTCCAGAGTAATGCCTGTTCTCCATTTTAGTACCATTTATGAACTTTTCAGATCAAAGAAGGATCAAACTACAAACCAATGAAGTCATGTGTCTGAGTCCAGGTTCATTTATAGGGCTAGCTGTTTTGCTTGGGTTTTGTTTTTCTCCCTTAACTTCTAGTTACCTGAACTGAATTTATCAGACTGGCTATTTTTTTACTGCTTGCACAACTTATTGCAGTTAATGATTTGACTCAATATAACAAGATCTTTTTAGGTGACATGGGCAATCATAGTTGCTTATTTCTTATGGGTTACAATTAATTGTTTATAGGAAACCTGATTTTGAATTCTCCAGAAATGAATAAATACACTAAATGGCAAGAAGTCTATTCTGTCATTGCAATAACCAGCAAAGAACACCAAGCAGAAGGGGAAGATCCTCTGGAGGTTTTACATTCCTGTCCTGGCCCAGTGACAGCACATGTACTTATTTCTAGCTATAGATACTCCTTTCTACACTGTGCACCAGAGCCTGAGGCATCTTCAAGCCCTGCCATTTCTTGTCACCCCCAAGACTTTTTGCAGCCTGAGGATAATGCAGGTGCTGGGACTATCTCTAAGAGACTGAGGAATTCTGGAAATTGCAGAGCTGAAACAGTCACATCTCTCTACCTCTGTGCCAAGACATACAGCACTACTGACCATGAGAGCAAGGAGTGGCCAGGGAAATGAAGAACAATGCACAACTTGTACTGGAGTTCTTTTCCATGGGATGCAGAAGCTTAACTTTTAATTGCAATTTGATGTTTTTTATGTTTGCATTCTGTTATAAGGTTATAAAAGTATGCTTACTTTCTGTTAGCTGTTGGGAAAGCTTTACCTTGTAAATATTTGTGGGTTTAACCAAGTCCTAAGGCATGGCTTTAAGAATGGATGTCAGAGACATCAGACATGTACAGTCTTACATGTTCTGGTTCTTTAATCTGCAGATTAGTCCCTGATGACATATTTTTGATACTTTTATGTCACACAATCATTTAGAGAGTTCTTAGAGGGACAGTAATTTTTCTTGCTGCTGTCTATTCTCTAAACTTTAAACAGAACCTGTCTAAATTTCTCTCTCTAAAAGGAATTTTAGGATGAAATGCTTTTTGGAACCTTGTCTGTAATGTTTAGGACAGAAAAGCAGATTTTTGTTGTGCCATTCATAGTCCTCTTGGCTCAGAGGCCGGTGTACCACAAATAAAAAGCTTCCCCTAAGGAACCATTCAGGTTCTATATAGCTGCCATGCTGGGTTTTTTATGGAAACTGATCTGCAAGACCCCCAGACCTGAAGCTGCCAATGCTAAGACCCTACATTTTGCAGCATCAGTGCACAAAGAGCACATTGATCTCATTTTATAAGGCACAAATTTCTGTGAAAGTAGAGCTTTGCATTATCAACAAAGGAGACTCATGTGTCAGTGAATATGGAAAGTAAATAAAGCAACCTTTTCTGGTTTTTGGAATATTGCAGAGGAACAAACTATGGCAAAGTATTAAAAGGCTTTGAGAATAATTTTATGTTAATCCCATCTGTGGTTTTTAACAATCTTGCTCAAGACATTGTGAAACTAGCCTAGGTTAGTATTTTTCTAATTGTCCTTTGTTAGTGTCTGCTTTATTATCAATGTATTAAAATTCTTTAAATTCTGCTAGGTTTGAAAGTCTGACCCAGTTTGGTAATGGTGTCTTGTCATAGAATCACTGAAAAATAGAGTTGAAAGGAATACTATGATACTTTGCTTTTAGAAGTTTCTGTGTCCCTTTCCAGTATTTGAACGTAGCCATTAGATCAATATATAAGAACTTGGAGACCTTGCATGTTTATTCTTATTTGAGAACCCAAGTAAGATCAATCAGTGCCCTGGTTCCTCATGAGCAGTATCAATGTAGTCAAGTGCAGTAAATAAGGAAACTCCATGTGCTAAGATAAAGGTCTGGTTACTGCCAGTGGATTATTTAGCTACCATCTGGAAGAACAGGTTATTTTATTGCCATTTCCTTTCTCGTGAATTCACTTGTAATAAAGACCATATGAAATACAGTGGTATAACGAGACTTTATAATTCATTGGAAAAAAATCAGCAAGCAGAGTGGAAACTGGGGATGTTTAACCTCAAAAGGCCTAGGGATAACTGAATTCCAGTTTGGCAATTTGCACTGTATATTTGCTCATGTTAGTGTATTTTCTTCTTGCAAATCTTGGAATTCTGGCATGCGTTTCTTAAGGCTCATGCATTTTGAAACTAAGGAGATTTTAGTCGGCTTGGGGTAAGCCTTGCACTTACATTGGTAAGAAAAATAGGAGTAAGGGTCCCTTTTCACTGATGCCTGGGTGAACTGATGCCTGCACAGACACCGGTGCAGCGCTCCAGCGGGGAATGATGTCTGCTCTCCTCCACTTGGCTGCCCGCGCAGCGCAGGACACGTGTCCCTTGCATGTCCCCATGTCCCGTTTTCAGTGACGGGACTCAGACCCTGGACACAGCTGCGGCGGCAGCACCCACCTCCGCAGGGCTCCTGTCAGCGGGAATCCCGCGGCGAGGGTGGGACGGGACGGGACGGGACGGGATGCGGTAGGCGGGGTCGGGATGCGGTGGGAGGGGTCGGGATGCGGTGGGAGGGGATGGGATGCGGTAGGCGGGGTCGGGATGCGGTGGGAGGGGACGGGATGCGGTGGGAGGGATCGGGATGCGGTGGGAGGGGACGGGATGCGGTGGGAGGGGTCGGGATGCGGTGGGAGGGGATGGGATGCGGTGGGCGGGGTCGGGATGCGGTGGGAGGGGATGGGATGCGGTGGGCGGGGTCGGGATGCGGTGGGAGGGGACGGGATGCGGTGGGAGGGGACGGGATGCGGTGGGAGGGGTCGGGATGCGGTGGGAGGGGACGGGATGCGGTGGGAGGGGTCGGGATGCGGTGGGAGGGGATGGGATGCGGTAGGCGGGGTCGGGATGCGGTGGGAGGGGTCGGGATGCGGTAGGCGGGGTCGGGATGCGGTGGGAGGGGTCGGGATGCGGTGGGAGGGGTCGGGATGCGGTGGGAGGGGATGGGATGCGGTAGGCGGGGTCGGGATGCGGTGGGAGGGGTCGGGATGCGGTGGGAGGGGACGGGATGCGGTGGGCGGGGACGGGATGCGGTGGGAGGGGTCGGGATGCGGTGGGAGGGGTCGGGATGCGGTGGGAGGGGACGGGATGCGGTAGGCGGGGTCGGGATGCGGTGGGAGGGGTCGGACGGGATGCGGTGGGAGGGGTCGGGATGCGGTGGGAGGGGACGGGATGCGGTGGGAGGGGACGGGATGCGGTGGGAGGGGTCGGGATGCGGTGGGAGGGGATGGGATGCGGTAGGCGGGGTCGGGATGCGGTGGGAGGGGTCGGACGGGATGCGGTGGGAGGGGTCGGGATGCGGTGGGAGGGGACGGGATGCGGTGGAGGGGACGGGATGCGGTGGGAGGGGTCGGGATGCGGTGGGAGGGGATGGGATGCGGTAGGCGGGGTCGGGATGCGGTGGGAGGGGTCGGACGGGATGCGGTGGGAGGGGTCGGGATGCGGTGGGAGGGGACGGGATGCGGTGGGAGGGGACGGGATGCGGTGGGAGGGGTCGGGATGCGGTGGGAGGGGTCGGGATGCGGTGGGAGGGGTCGGGATGCGGTAGGCGGGGTCGGGATGCGGTGGGAGGGGATGGGATGCGGTGGCTCCGCCCGCCCGCCCTCGCGCGCCGCCTCGCGCCCCCTGGCGGCCCCGCGGCTCTGGCGGGCGGAGCGGGGCGGGTCACGTGACAGCGCTCAGCTGACCGCGAGCAGCGCGGCGCGCGCCCAGGGTGAGCGGCCGGGCCGGGTCGGTCGGGCCGGGCTGGGCCGGGCGCGGTCCCGGTCCCGGTCTCGGTCCCGGTCCCGGTCCCGGTTCCGCTGCTCACTCTCCTTCTCCCGCAGATGAACGGGGACGTGGCGGAGCCGGCGCCGGTGTGGGAGCGGCCGTGGTCGCTGGACGAGATCCGTAAGGGCAGCCAGAGCTGGTCCTTGGCCTCGGACGCAGGGGTGAGCGGTGCGGCCGGAGGGGTCTCGGGGCTCTCTGCGTGCTTTACCCTCCGGACCGGGCAGCAAAACTGGAATGAGTTGGCCGGAGCGGCGATGCAGAATGAAGCGGCTGAGCCTTGGCCCTGTGTGTGTGCGTGGGAGTGTTTCTGTCTAATGTATTTTGGTCCGCAGTTGAAGTGTGTGATTAGTTCTGCCTGTATTACAAACGGTGCCAAAAGGAAAGAGTTGGATGCTGACTATCGCTTTCCTTTGTTGTTGTCAACAGCTTCTGCATTTTCTACAAGAGTTCTCACAGCAAACCATTTCCAGGACACACGAAATCAAAAAACAGGTGGATGGATTGATTAGTGAAACAAAAGCTACAGACTGTCGCCTCCATAATGTCTTCAATGACTTTCTTATGCTGTCCAACACGCAGTTCATAGAGAATGTGAGTGTGTTCTAGTACAACATCAAACTTGTACTTCAAACATTGTCTCTTAATGTACTGTGGAGCAGTGGTTTAGTTTTCTTGCAAGTCTGATGCTTATTTAAGGATGAAGTGACCTTCAATTGCAATCTTTTAAAGGATATCCTAATTCCCTTGTGAGTGATGCACTATCTTATATTGGGAGGCTCCCTTTGCCTTTTCAGCAGTACTTTACTTCCTTGCTAGTTCATGACCTGGAGATCAGAGTTTTGGTTTTAGAACTATGAATGAGTTGGGAATTCTGGGATGTCTTAATTTATCTTCACAAGTTGCATGAGTGTAGCATTTATCTGCACTTACCTGTCCAAATATGAAGAATATTATACATAAATATGAAGAATGTTATGAAGTGCTGTAAATTTACCTAATGGTGTTAGTTTACTCTAAAAGCATTTTGTATTAAAGGTGTTGGCCTGCAGGCAGTTGTCCCCTTTCGTGAACATTTCAGATTTTGGATGGGGAGGCTTAGCACTGTGAGTTTTATCTGGTGTTTTGTTTTGATCAGCATTTTTTCAGGCCATACGTGTCTCATGGCATTATTATTGGAAAGGTGGTGGCAGAGGAAAAGATGAAAAACTGGATTTATATTCTGGGGGTTTTAGCTAGCAGTGTTTTTTTTCAGAGCTGCAGTGTCCTTTCTGACCTAGTTTGGCTGCTCAGTATAATTATTCCACTGAGAACTGGTTGTACCAAGTGTTTTAAATCTCATGTGCTTACAGCTGTTTGTTCCCAAATTAAGGTGCACAGAAATAGGTCTTCATTTCTGATTCTCAGTTTAGTTAGTGACAGATTTGTCTCTTCCCAGGGGATAATTGCACCTGTGTTTGAGATTTGGATTTAGGTTTGCAGGTTCCATGGAGATCTTTTATTCCCCTTTGTCTCCTTGTAGCTGGTCCTACAAAAGAATGCTAAAAGAGATGGATGTGAGAGATCATCAGAACAAACTGAAGGTTGAGGGGTGTTGTGAACCCTCTCTGTGAGTATGGAAGGAAAGCTACTAAATTACAGAAAGCTAAAGGAAAGTAGACAGCTGATAGCCTTCTCCAAGGCCTCAAGTCAAAAGCAGTGTTCTCTTGAGGGTCAGTGTCAGAAAGCACAGAAAGTTTAAAACTCCCAGGCTTTATGGTTCCAACAGACAGCTGTAAGTAAACTGTAGGTTTCACTATGAAGGTGCCTAGAACAGCTTTATGTTGCGAAGGTTAAAAGTGCATTTTTTGTCATGTTCAGGTTAATCTGTTAGCAGGCTTGAATTACCTCAGTTGCATGGAGAGGCTGCTGCCAATGCATGAAGGTACTAGACATCATCCATGGCTTTCTTTTTTTAATGTGTAAATAATTATATATTAACAGTGTATTTTGTTGTGGTACCCATGTTTTAACCCCTGTAGTAGTACATTGTTCTTATACAAATTCATTTTGCTTGATTTTTTAGAGAGTATATGATGAAGAAGTGGAAGAACCTATTCCCAAAGCTGATGTTGGAGACAAAACAGAGCAGGTAGGTAACTTTAGCTGCCTTGAGTGCTGTCAGTATGTTTGCAGCCATTGTCTACCTTCTCATTTTCAAACTTGCTTTGCTTATATTTACAGCTTACAAACCAAACTCCTTCCTTTGTCCTTGAAGTCTCTCTTGAATAGTGTATGTCACTCAGACATAAATTTGATATTGGAGTGTGTGATCATCTGTTAGGGCCCCCCCAAATATCCAGCAGACAAGACTTAATGCATCGATTTTTCAAGTAGTTGTACATGTTTTACTCAGGGAGCTTTACATATATATATATATATATATATATATGTATGTGTGTGTGTGTATATATATTGCAATCTAGGTGTATTATACTATTAATGTCCCCACAATAGTTTAGGAGCACAAATAAAACAATACTGTGTTGATGTGGATGTTTAGAATGTCTCTGTTTCTGGAGTGATGAAAATTAATTAAGTCAAGAAAAAAAACCATTCTGATTGTCCTTCTAATGCACATAGTGAAAAAGCTCTCATTGTGTGAATTTAAAATTAACATTTTGTGTGTGTTGTGGTAAGATTGAGTCTTAAGTAAAATGCAATGACCATATGTTTTTTCTTTTGCTAAAGGAAAAGACACGGGAACAGAAAGAAGCTGATCTAATCCCTAAAATTCAAGAAGCAGTGAATTATGGGTTGCAGGTTCTGGACAGTGCATTTGAACAGCTAGACATCAAAGCAGGGAACTCTGACTCAGAAGAGGAAGAAAGTAATGAAAGAATGGAACTGATACTTGAGCCAAAGGTACATGGAGCTGTTCTTGCTGGGTTTGTTTTGCTCTCTTGGACTTGCTCTTTGCTTCTATCAGCTGTGTTACTGCCTCAGTCTAAAACTGATGTTTCCTAAACTGGTTACCTTAAAAAAGGATTTGATGACTGCATCTGAAGAAATGCTCTCTGCTGAGCTAGTCCTTGTGTAAACTGCTTGTCTTGCAGTAAGGTTAGCATTAAGGTATGGCACCCTAAAGCAAGTTAGTTTAATGGAGTGAACTTTGAAGGGGAAGCCTCAGTTCTGTGTGGGAGTGGGATGTACAATTTCATGCTTTTTAGGTACAAACCATATCTTTATGGGTGGTTTTTAATGTTCAAGTGATAAAAAATCCAAAGTCCAGGTTTTGGGATAAGACTCATGCCTGTAGAATATCCTTGCAAGGATATTCTTCTGTTTGATGGCATGTAGAAAACAAGTTGGGACTGCACAAATAGAAGTAGCCACTTTCTTTTACAGTGTATTGAGAGGAATAAACCTCAGCTAGCCCACCCAGCTGTGTGTTGACTTGACAAGCTTGTATCTTTCTTGGGTTAAAACAAGGGGTGTAAGACTTCTGTCTTTGCCAGCCATGCAGGGCTGTTCAGAGATGTCAGAAAAACCTGATGTTGTCTCTTTCCAGGATCTCTATATTGACAGACCTTTACCTTACTTGATCGGCTCTCAGCAGTTTATGGAACAGGATGATGTTGGCCTTGGAGATCTCTCTAGTGAAGGTGTGTGCTGGCATGACCTTTTATTTCTATGCAAGTAATTAGTTCCTAATCCAAGATTTTTGGCAGTTTTAAATCACTGCTTGGGCTGTCCCTTGTATTGTTCTTGCATTTTTAGATGCAGGCTGTAATGAGCTGGGGAAAAATGTTCATCATGCTTTAATGACCACTTTTCCAGTATACAAAGCAGTAATTTCTCAGTTACTTGTGCTTTGTGCATTAGAAATGCAAAGTGTTAAAATTTCATTAGCTTTCAAATCTCTTTCAAACCACTCTACCCACCTGAATTTTAGTTTTCTTCACTGAGTCTTTAGGTTGCTTAAATGGTGATTATATTGTTCTGTGTCTGTCTGAGCTTAACTTTTTTTTTCCATTTAAATTAGAAGGATCAGTAGATAGTGATCGGGGAAGTGTAATTGACAGTGAAGAGAAGGATGAGGAGGTAAGTGCAAGTACCAACTGCTTTGCACAAGCATTCCTTGTGTGTGAGGCCATTAACTACCTTGATTTTTGATTTTGGCTCTCAAGATAGGACTGCACAACTTTTGTTCCTTGTGTTGGTTGTGATAAATATACTTTCTGTTATTGTTCTTATGCAGTGGTTTCCTCTGCAGCTTTCCAGAGGAATATTTGTGGTATTGACTCTAGCTGTTATTCAAATAGAATACTTCAAACTGTGTTTTATTCCACTCTAATATAATTTTGTGAAGCAAGTCAGATTCTTATCAAGAATTGAATTGGTGGAGTACAAATCTGTTGTAAATTGCAGTTACAAAGAATGGGATGGAGACTGACAAGAACAAATTTAAAGCTTTAAGTAATGTACCTCCAGGCTTTGCCTCATAAATCTGCTGCATTGGAATATTGGTTTCTGATATATTTTGCCTGCTTTGGCTGGGATGTCTCTGCTTTGTAAGTGTACTGTGGAAGCAATCCCTTTCTCCTGAGGTGTTTGCTTTCGGTGTTTTTGCTGCTTAAACTGAGATCCCTTTTGAGTTACTTGGATGCAGTCACAATAGAGCCTGCTGTCTTTGCTGAATGAATGACTTTCTAGTGAGCTCCTTTCATAAAGATGGTCAGCAGTGGGGCAACAATTTCTTGGTCAGATCATGGTAAGGAGATCTGAATGTCCATACTTCAGCAAGTTTGGAGTTTCTGAGCCCTCTCCCTTAACCACTGGATGAAGTAATGTGTGATACTCATCTCTGGGTCTCTTGTGTTACAGGAATCAGATGATGAATTTGGAAACCCTAGTGAAGATGACCAAAAGACGGTATGGTTAAACGTTCTGGTACATCCCTGAAAGACTTTACACCATCCCTGAAAGACTTTACACTTGTGGGACAATGAGGATGCATGAAAGAGGAGATGAGAGCACTAGACAGCTGACTATTAGCAACTTTGTGAGGCCTGATTTTTATAACTTTTTATGGCCAGATGGCACCATGTTCTGAGAGTGAACCTGAGTTGGGCTTAAAGACATGCTTGCAAGCTGTCATTAGATACAGAGCCTGTGTGGGATGGCATTGCCTGATATGTTTTCCTCAGTAATAACTTGGGAGACATGAGAGTTCAAGGAATCTACCCCAGGAAAATTAGGCTTCTATGGGTTTATTTGGTTTATAATTAAAATTCTAATCTTGCCTCATGTGAGAGGCAAGGAACAGTACAGTTTGGGTATGACATGAAATCAAAGATGTGAATAGTATTAGGTGTTTGAACAGTATATCCATTTGGATAATGAATGAGATGTGAAGAGAAATGTTGAGATGGAAAAATTCAAGCCTGACTTTAGTAATTGGTTTTAGAAAAAGGAATCTTATCCATATTTAGATGTGCCACTGCATAAAACTTTTATATGGGGATCCACATGATTTAGTGTCAAAAGAGCAATGTTGCAAAAAGCAACCCTTATTTAATCTACTTATTAATAAAACAGTATTGCAAAAGCCCTCAGATGTTACTTTAAGCTGACCTTCATAGGGTAGCTTTGTATGCCTGATGTATTTTAAGATGAACAAGTATCATTGGGTTGTTGGTGATTCAGTTCAATTCTGGGCCCTTGCCTGTGCCAACCCCTAGCTCTCATCCAGTTGACTTCATCTTTTTTACCCTCTTACTGATGTGATTGAAACCTGTAGTGTCTGTCATTCTGCTGTTCACCCTAAGAACAATGCAAGATGATACCATTTTTTACTAATTGATCACACTGTTCCTGTGTGAAGACTAAATACCAGGTCTTTAGTTTGTGTATGGTAGTGGTACACACCTTGTTATGGGAGCCTCTGTGTTGTTAGTTGCAGCATTCAGTAATAGAGCATAGGATTGGGGTGTGCTAGAGAATGCTGCAACTTGCTTGGAGCTAGAAGCACTCCTTCATTACCTTTGAAAAGATGTGAAATACTCCAAATTGGCTGTAAATTCCCATCCTTTGTGTAAGTTTGATTTGAATGTTTTATCTAAGAAGATGTAGTTTTATGCTTATTTTGTAAACAGGATATTAATTGTTTTTTAGAGGATAGCCCAGATGAGTGATGAAGATGATGATGATGGCTGTGATCTCTTTGACTCTGAAAAAGAGGAGGACGAGGATGGAGACATAGATGAAAGCACAAAGCCTGTGAGTAATTGTTGCATTCCTGCTGTGGGAGATTTGACTTCCTGTATGAAAAATCTGTCCTTAGAGGGATTATAATGGTAGCTCTCAAGTGCTTGGAAAGGATTCCTGTAGGAAGTGCCTCCAGAAATCCTGAGTAGTCTTTTAACATGATTGTTCAGCTGTTACTCCCTTAAACACAGGGATTCTTGCACCTGATGCAAGTATCAAAGCTTTCAAGCTTTGTTCTTTCAAGAACAAAGAACATTAAGAAATGGATTGTTGCATTTTTGTGAGGAGAAGGCCTTTTGTTTCTCCTGCTTACAAAGCAAAGTGACATTAAAAATTATGTGTTCATCAGAACTAGAAATTTGGAGGGTTTTTTTAATTATTGATGGACACCTAATCTCTGCTTTAACAGAAAGCTGTATTGTTTCTTCTGAGGGCTTCAGGCAAAGTCTAGACAAGATATTGTACAAGTGAGGCTATAAAATACAGTATTTATAATTACAATTGCATCAAGTTGCTAACTGGATCTTATGTAAGAAATATGCTGTTATTTGTCCCTGCTACTCAGAAAAAGAAGAGGCCAACATCATTTGCAGATGAGCTGGCAGCCCGAATCAAAGGAGAAGTGCCAGTCAGACAGGATGAAGAGCACTCATGTGAGTTACCTCCCCAGTTTTGAAAAGTGCTTGTGCAGTAATGGGGGACTCATGAAAGTGTGGGACAGGAGACTGTGGATAACAATACCTGAATTTACACAGATGCATTATTTGAACATGTATTAGGTAAAAGCATGTCAAGAAGAATTGCAGACACTATTTTGTGCTCTGAGAAACTCTTTGGTCATAACTTAGAGGACTGAATTGGAATTCACTGGGAGTTATAGTGGGAAACATTGCTTTCAGGTGAGACAGGTCACTCTCAAAACACAGGTTATTGGAAAGGCTTTCTCTCCAGTCTCATTCTCTCCTTGCATGTTGGACCACATGTACTTTCTCCTGTTTCAAGTAATTATGTGGAAGCCATTGGTCACTGAAGTATTTCTGTGAGCTCTACAGTGGAAAACACCTCAAGCAGTAGATTGGTGTTTGCCTGTGGTGTGGATTGTTTTCTTTGTGGCTTAAATATACTGTTTTGAGGAAGTTTTCCTTGCTACTGTTACTCATGATGTTTTAGACTAAATAATGCATTTACTTCTGTGTTGCTTTCAAAGGGAGAGACCTCTCAAGTATTTAGTCTTGCAGCAAATCAGCAGTTGAAAATAGCTGTCTGAAGCTGAGTTGGCAAGTGCTTATGAGGCTGCTATTGACCTGTAGTATTAGAAATGAACAGACAAGAGCTCTGTGTCTGTGTGTTTTTGCAAAGTTAAAACAATCAAACTTAAGTCTGCTGATATCAAGAGTATAAAACCTTATTCTGCTCAGTTAGAGGGATATCTTCCAGTCATTGAAGTAACCTTATAAGGCCAGAGGAGATAAAACTGTGGCTTTGCTTTTGGGTAGCTGAATGAATACAGTAGTAAATCTGGAGCTATTTGAGATGCTCAGAGGTTCTGCAAAGGTGTGGAACCTGTACTGTCTGGAATGCTGTGTTGCTTTCTGACATCTCAGGTGACAGTAATTCTGCCTGTGGACAACTGTGGAACCCTTGTGCCTGACAGAATGATTCTATTGCAATTTTAGGTACTAGTTTTAGAAACTGTATCTCATAGAATTGCTTCATCAGGCTGATGTGTATGAAAGCAGAGGTCAGCTTGGTTTGCTGTTTTTTAAGGTTTGTTTTGCCATAGATTGATCTCAGACTGTAAGTAAAGCAGGAGTAGTTTTTAATTGAAACTTTCTTTTTAAAGCCCTGTCATCAGAGACTAAAACAAGGAAAACCCCAAAAGAGAAGAAGGAAGTTAGAGTCCCATCAGATGGTAGGATATCCTCCTCTCGTTTTTGAATTTTGGGCTGGATTGTAAGGTACCACTTAAGAAATTGTGGCCTCTGCTATAGAAGCTGGGTGGGATATCAGTGAGCATCCTTCAAAGTGAATGTGTAAACAAATCTAGGTTGTGATGTGCATGTAAACAAGGCTGGAAACACCCTCAGTGAGAGTTCTTTAACGTGGCCTTCTGGAACAGCTGCACAACCCAATCTGTCTTCAGCAGCTTCTCTCTATGTGTCATGTTTATGAGAGCAGATGGAACCAAAGCAATTTTTATTTTGTTCTCTCTAATTCCTTTTCCTGAAACTTGATCATTCTTACCAAAGCTCATGGCTCTTGTACTTTCTAGATGAAGATGATGACATCTTCAAGCCTCCTAAACTGACTGATGAGGACTTCACACCATTTGGTTCAAGGGGTGGCCTCTTCAGTGGTGGAACAGGCCTCTTTGATGATGAAGAGGTGAGAATGCTGCAGATTGTAGAAATTGAGTGTTTTCCCTTTTAAAAACAAAACAGAAGATCCCTGAAAATTCCCACCTCTGGAAGACAGAGAGGACAAACAGCATTTTATTGCTTGGTAATATTCAAATGTTGTGAAATAGTATAGCTTTCCAGTGGAGAAACAGAACTACACAAGTGACACACTTTTGTTCCCCTTGGTACAGTGTCCTCTCTTCTGCAGTACTACTGCTGAGAGATGCAAGTGAGGTTCAGGCTCTATATTAGACAAGTTCTGATTCCAGGAGAACTTCACTGGCCCCTTATTTTTAGCTCTGGTGGTAAACTAAATGCCATCCAGTTTGTTTATTTTAAATCAGCAGATTTCTATTAAAATGTCTGTGAAAATACTGAGTTTTGTCATTCTCTCTCTGATTGTGGGAGAAGTGTAAAGGAAAGAGAATGATGAATGATGCCCTTCACTTTATCTTTCATATACCATGTGTAGACAGTGCTGCTGCTGAGTTTCACTCTTTCTGTGCTGTTGAAAGGTTGCTCTTGCAATTATGCTGTGTTGTTTCATCTAGTTATTACACAGTTCCTGGGACACCTGTATTGGCAAGAAAAGTTTGCTTTAAGTTTACTCTTATGCTACCTAGAGCTGCCTTGAGGAAGAAATTGCATGAAGTACATTTCTAACCTTATTTTACCACTGTGCACATGAAAAAGTACAGAAACCTGATGTCAGGGTTAGTTAAGATTTAAGAATACAGCTGTGTAAAGCAGATTATTGCCTCTGATGCAGCTGATACTGGTGACAGGCAATGTTAGTCCTGAACAGTAGTCAAATTGTTGCCTTTGTGGGATGTTGTGTTCATTGTTGCACCAAGAACAAAAGTTAGGTGGTCCTTGGAGTCAAGGAGGTAGTTGACTGAAATTTGGAAGGAGGCCTCATGTTTCTCAAGCTTACCTTGCCCAATCTAATAGAATATAATCAACAAGCAGCAAACAGGGGCAGTGTGTTGGGAGAGAGATAGTTCCATGCAATTCTTTCCAATCTAACAAAGCCTTTATTGAGAAAATGTTCTTTCATTTTTTTAAGTTTTATACGAAGACCATTCATTTTGAGTCTCCAGGTAGTCAGCCTCTAATACCCAATTCAGATAAGAGGGAGGCTTTCAAGAAATTAAGGGTCAGTACTCAAAAAATCTGGAGGTTTCCTGCAAATCCAGGCTATGATTGTTGGAGATTGGTACACGACACTGCAAGCTGAATACAAGACCAACTGTGAGAGTGTCCTGCAATGCTTTTGAGCAGTAATGTATTTCTCTGCATGTTTGTTTTATCCACATGAAGTTCAGGAGTATTTTTATGCTTGTCCTGACCTGAATTTTTGCCTCAAACCTTACTGTATAAGGTAAATAGGAAAGCTTAAAAGGGTATAATCAGGATCTAACCAGCTGTAGATTAATTAGTGTAAGTCCTTGAAGATATGCAAATAAAAGGTCATTGCTTCTCTTCAGCAGACTAGTGATCAGTAAATTAAATTTTAGAAGAGAGCTGCTTTTCTGAATGTACACACTCAAGTTAACACTTGAGTACCTAGGTTTAAGTCTGTATTTGCAGATATCCTTTTGAAAAGGGAGTGGTGATTACTTCCTCTGTCTTGGCTCAAAGTGGACATTCAATGTGGAAAAATCAGCATCTGTAATTTCCTACAAAAACAAATTCACTTATTCCTCCCCTTTGCATTTTCGTCTATGATCAGAGTGACCTTTTTGCTGAAGCACCAAAAGGAGAAGAATCAAAAAAGAGAGAGGAGCCAGTCTCAGTAAGTGAAGGTAAGAACCAACAGTTGTCTCCTGTAGTCTTGTCTGTGCTGTTATTTATTACTGCTAGCAGCTAGACTAGTTTGTTCCCAAACTAGAAAGCCTGGTATAGCAATTGCAGAGCAAGTCTCTTCTCACCAGTCTTAATAGAGAATTTTACATGTGTTTGTTTGCTATGATCTGTTACACACACCTACTCTCCTAGAGCTGGAAAGATGTCCTTACTGCTGTTGACAGAGTTCTCTGGGTGTGCTGGGTTCCAGTTTCTCAAGTGCACTTTGCACAATCCAGTTGTTGGTGTGAGAGTAGCAGGGATTTCTTCTTGCAGATTAATTCACGAGTTTCCCACTAGGTGCATATCTAAACCCTTAAGGACTCGGAGCACACAATTCTGTATTGCAGAGCTTTTAATGAAGCATTGTATTTGATAAATTTTCAGATCTGTGTTGGAAGACTAAGCCATTTTGTTTTGAATGTATTGCATTGAAGGAGTTTTGTGTGTGTAAATGTGAATTGTTGTAAACAATTATGTATGTCAACATGTAAGGTGCTTATAAGCTTCAGCGTAATAGAGCTGTTCAGTGAAGTTTAAATGGAAAAATGTTACATATATTTGCAAAAGCCCAAAAGTTTAAGGAGAGTGTGTAAAGACTTCTGAACTGTTAAAAAAGTGGCTTGGGCAACTTCTTGGATTCCTGTTTCTGAGGCAGAATTCTGAAGGCTTTGACAGCATAAAATAAGTGCATCCATTTGTATTGTACTTCCTATGATTTCAGCATCCTCTACAAAGTCCTTAAAGAAAGTTCCTGCAGGTGCAGTATTTCTGTTTCCAGGTATGATTTATTCAATAGCCAATTGCTTCATGCACAAAATGCTCTTTTCTTTAAAACCTACCGCAGAGGTTTTAAAGAAAAAACTGTCCAAATACAGCAGCACTGCATTGCTTTATCATGTGCTTTATGACAAATACAGATGCTTCTACCATGCTAAGCCTAAGCTGCAGCATGTTTTATGGATAATCAAAGATTCTGGAGGAGCTCTGAGGGTAGGTATCACTTATGGCAGATATTAGCAACTGTCAGCTTCAAGTGTTGTGCTCTGAACTTTTAAGAATGTGTGTCACTTCAACTGATGTTACACAGCTTAGTTCTGCTGTGCATGCAGTCACAGCTTCCACCTGTATTCTGAGAAGGGAGTGCATTTTGATCTTTCACATTTGATCATATTCCCCTGGGTTAGCAGAAGAATAGTTTACACATCAAGTTCCTATGTTTAGACCAACTTGTTTTTCTGGTTTTGATTCAGAGGATCTACATACATAGAGAAGAATCAGATCTGTAACTTGGAGCTAAAAGTAAAAAATAATTGTACTAAGATCTCTTTTTGTATTAGAATCCAAGTTGATCAATAAAAAGAAGCCAGTCTTTTTGAATTTACTGACAAAGATTTCTGTCAGTATGCAAGCTCTTCACTTGATTGAGATACCTGAATTTTCACTTTTGGCCTTTCTTAATAAAGAAAGGCTTCAGTTATCTGAGCCCTCAGTCAGCATAATTTTTAGAGTAGGAGGTACACAGATACAGACTTTTTACTCCAGGGTCAAAGATGTATGGCAACAGCGGGACTTCTACATAATTGTAAAACTCAGTAGCAGAGTTTAAAACAGCAGATTGATGTGTGGGGTTTTTTTTCTTGGAGGTACTGTTCCATAAGCAGTGAGTTTAGTCTTTAGTTGCCCCCTCTCAATAACTTGTAGACAGGCTTAAGTCACCAGAGAAAAGCCAAGATTGAGGCTCCTTTGCTATTCCAGTGAACAGTTTGTTTAGGAACTCAAAAATTTTTAATAAATAACCAAATTTTGTGGCTGTACTCTTGTCAATCCTGAGGCACTTTATAATTGCATAATACACTTTCTTTTTAATAAGAACCTTCTGCTGATCAAAATCTATGCAGTCTGCTGACTTAACCAAATAGCATTTGTTCTGCTTTCTGCCAAACTTTCATTTAAGTACCTCCCCACCTCTGTCTCATTTCCAGGCATCTACACATGAGAAGCAAAAAGACAGGCTTAGACCATTAGAAATGTTTTCTGGTGATGATGCACTTAGCACTGATGCAGCAGATGCAGAAGGAGCAGTTGTTCTGGCTGGCTCTGGTTAATCACTGCCATATCTGGCATGCACAGGGATCTCATGGCCAAACTCAGCCCTGTACTGCAGTACAGGATATGGGATCACATGGCAAGTGTGGCTTCTGGGAACAACTCAGCCACCTGTCCTTCCCTCTCCCCATGCACCTTACCACTTTTATGGGACCACAATGGCATGGTGTACTAGTTTGTAGAGCAGGAATCTGGTTTGGGAAGTCCATAGGGGCAACAGTATGGGACTCCTGAGTCTTCTAGCTTCAGCACAGAGCCTGGCTGCTGTTCTTAGGGAAGATGAGCAGGTTTGAGGAGCAAGTGGGTACAGTGAGAGTGAGGGGCTGTCTGTGTCTTGGCTTTATCAGAATGTGTCTAGCTAATGCTTTTGATGTGGCACTGTTGCAGGAGCACCTTAAAAGTTGCTGAAATGGAAACTATATCAGATGTCACTATGGCACAAGTTCAGCTTTTTGGCAACTCTGGCAATGTTACTTTGATTTTTATTCTGCCTCCATCTAATGTTACTTTGATTTTTATTCTGCCCCCATCTGACCTGCAGGAGGAAGTGATGTATTTAGTTCCACTGTAATTGAGGAAAAAGACAAGAAACCTGCAGCACAGAACACAGAAAAAACTCCTAAACGGCCTGGGAAAGTTGTTCTCTTTGATAATGACGATGATGATGACTTCTTTGTGGAAGCAACTAAAAAGCCTCCAGATCCAGGTACCTCTAAGCATTTGTGGTGAAAGATTAAACACTGAACGTCATCAAAATTCAAGCTGGTAGGAACCAATGAGTTATAATACTCAAACCTTCATCACTGCTACTTCTGCTTGGTTTTTGAGGGGTTGTGGGTTTGGTTGGTTTATGGTGTTCTGTTGTAGAGGGTTTTCTTGTCATTGGTATTTCTTTTCATCATAGTGGTGATGGTTGTTTGTACATTCTCTCCCCTGACTTGTCTCTCTAAGGATGTTCTTTCTATCACTAGGGCAGTATCTAGACTTGAATCAGGGAATTGGTACAGACTTTGTTCACACAGCCTTGAATCTTTGTGCCCAACATTCACTATTAGCAGGGTCAGGGCCTGTGCTAAGCCAATACAAAACACTGCCTTTGGAGGTGCTTTCAGATAAGTGGTGTTTCACTTTGAGAGATTGTCTGGCTTTTTCTCTCAAAGACTCCTATGTTGGTCAACATTAAACAGTATGGTATCTTTTGAGAATCTCTTCTCTTGTTCTGTATTCCTCATTCCCTGTTTGTTTTGTCTCTTTATGCAGTCAAGTCCACAGCTGACCTATTTGATGATGATGATGAAGGTGACTTATTCAAGGAGAAACCTGCCATTCCTTCTGTGGTTGCTGGCACAACTAAAGAAACAGAAAGCCGTAGGGAGGCAATAATGGAAAAAAAGGTAATGGCATAAACATGGATTATATGGCTGAGGTTTTAGGAAATGTTTATAGTGAAGTTGAAGTAGTCTTTCCATATACAACACTATGAAAGTGACATATTTATGAAATAGGACTAGGTTCATAGGGTCTTCCATAATTTAGTGCTTCACTGATCCTTAAATGCCTTTTGCCTTTTACACTTGGGCTATTTGAGGTTTTTATTTGTGTGGGCAGTGATTGAAAGAATCTTATTAAGGCAGGATGATTGAAATGAGAGCAAAATGATAAGCCTCTGATAATAAAAAATGTTTATGAATTTCATGGCTGAAGTGAAACCAGCTGAGTTAAGGGCCTTTGGTGTCACAGTTGTGTGCTGCAGAGACTTTGTGCTCTTACATCAGCCACTGACAGCAGGGTAACTGGTGTTAACATAGCTTGTGCATATTATGGGAGAAGTGGGTGGGTTCTACCTAAGCATATACAAAACCTGGAGTGTTTAGAAAACTGTTTTTCAGCTGAAAACTCCACTAAGTTGTAGAAAGCTCTGAATGTGGTGTTAAGCACATATGTAGAGTTAAGAGAACCTGCAAATACCATTCCACTTTCAGAACAGTGCCTTGAGGGAAGTAGTAATGCTCTTTGTTTCTATAGTAGATACTGTATATACTCATTTTATACTTCCTGTCCAATGAGTATTTGAACATAATTAGCTGCAGTGACTCTTCTCCCCTCTGGACTGAGAGGTACACTGCTGGGGATGTCTAATGCAAATTGCTGTAGCACTTTCTCCATATTGTCCTATGAGAAGCACCTGGGCACAGGGCCAAAGCCATTTTCTGTTGCTGCTGCAGTGCAAGCAGGAGCAGTGATGGGAGGGCTCTCACAGCACTTGGCTTTCCTGGAGAAGAGGATGAGAACTGATTCAGCAGCACCCCTCCTGCTCTGTCAGGAAGAGGGGGCTGTTTTATACTCCAAGCTTTATGACAGTAGTGCTTAGGTCTGGGGTCATTCTAAGTTTAATGGCAATATAGCTGGTGGCAGGCTGGGGCTGTGCTGTGATAATGTAGGAAATGAGGGCTGGCACAAACTGCCCTTGTCCTTTATGAAAAACAGCTTGTTAAAAGGAACATTTTCCTTTAGCTCATGAGGCCTGGCATGAGTTGCTGCATACATTGTTCTGCTGAGAAGGATGGTGTGGCAGAGGAGGTCTGTGGTAAGACCTGCAAGTCACTTGTGCATAGCACATGAGTTTTGGACTTCAGCCCACGGGTGACAAGCTTGAGTTCTGTCCCTCAGCTGTGGGATTTTGCCATCAGCGTGCCTCTTAGCAGGGGTTTGTCATGGTTTAGGAAAGACACTTCCCAGTTTAGTGCCCCCACTGCAACCAAGCTGTTGCTCACTCCTGCCACCCCTCTCTCCCTGGGGAGGACTAAAGAGGGGAATTGGAAGCACAAAAGGTAAAGATCAGGAGTTCAGATAAAACCAATTTACTTGAAACAGCAACGAGATAAGAAAGCAAACAGCAACAGCAGCAATGCTACTGACAGAAGGTACAAAAAAGAGGCAAATTATTCTACTGCCTCTGCCTCCTGAGCTGACTCAGAGAGATGGATTCTCCCTAGAAGAGACTTCCTTCCCCCTATCCCCAGCAATGACATGAGGTGATATAAAATAACTTCTAGGTCCTGCTCACTCCCCTTCCTGGCTACTGCAGAAAAAGTCTCGTGGATGTGCCAGCCCTTACTGAATCTAAATGGGTACTGATGCAGTGTCTTTGTTTGTCCTAAAGAGTCAACCATCTTCAGGTGAGGACTTCAAGCCTTTATCTGAAACACCTCCAAGAAAACAAAGGGGCCTTTTCTCTGATGAGGAGGATTCTGAAGTGAGTATTTCTTTGAGAAATCCCTACAGAAAATCTCTATATAAATCCTTGAGGTCTTGGTCTTCCTGACTTCAGTCCACTCGTATCTGGGGACTCTATGCATTTTGTAGGATGGGGAATCTGACATCCATGCCCATACTCCCAGCTGTTCTGAAAGTTCCTTCTTGCTCCAAGAGTGAAAGCTCTGTGATTGTTTTTCCTGTCTTCAGGGAGTTAAACATTAGTGGTGCACACAGGCATAAATTAAAAGCCTGAAGACAGAAAGGAGCAGGAAATGAAGAGTAAGAATCATTAAAGACTGCTTATGTTTCATTTTGGCTTTCAGCTAACAATTAACCTGAAAAGATCAGGAAAATCCCTGTGCAGTTGCAAGTGATTGGTACATCAGATAAGCCATCCACTGCTTCATAGGCATTCTAAACATTTTTTTTAATAAGGCAAAACATGAATGTCCCCTTTAGAGTTCTTCAACATACAGCCTTGCTTTGCAAAGTGACATTTCTTTGGTTTGCATAGGATCTGTTTTCATCAAGTAAACCTGTGAAGTCCAAAGCTACATCTCTCCCCACCAGCAAGTCCATGACAAAAGCTCCACTTTCCTTGTTTGATGATGATGAAGAGGTAAGTACCACTTCCTGATACTCCCTGTGTGTGGGAACCCACCTGCACAGGATGTTGCAAATGCGGCAAGAAATATTCAGAAATTTAAACACTGAGCTTGTAAACGGAGCACTAAATTGATCTTGCATTGTGCAGCAATTCTGAGCATGTGAACAGCACTGTGGAGGGGAGTGGGAGTGGAGAGTTTTGCACCTTCTTGAGGTCTTTAAGGTAGTTTGCAGTCAGTGCATTTCACCTCTGGACATGAAGGATGTTAACCCTCTTACAGGACTAGAGAACACTGAGCAGTAGAACAAATATGAACTTCAAGAAGCTGTTGTATCCTAAACTTGCTTCTCTTGTCATGGCTGCTGAATTCTTTTTTTCTCACTGTTAAGTGTGTAAGAATCATGACTGCTAGTGTAGAAACAGAGGTCAGAGCACAAGTTTGTGCAGGAAACCTTAAAAAAATTAATTAGTGTGTGCTTTAATTTTTTAAATTGGTGGTAGTTGTTCAGCTCACTTAATGCCTGTCCTCAAAATAGGATTAATTCTCCATTTCATTATATGGGTTAGAAACAGTGCCCCATTGTGTTGGCTGCTGTGCTACAGAATTGCTGAGTGTGAGTTTTGGCTTTTGATTATGTCTTGTGGTGGAGAATCTGTGGTCCAGAACCAGGCTGTGTGCTTACAGGCTTCTGGTCTTTCAAATGCTGTATGTATGGAATTCCTTGTACCAAAATATGGTGTTCAACTTGAAATTGACTTCAAAAAACACCATTTCTGTATCCTACTTGTATGAGAAATGGATGGCAACAATATCTTATATAATGATGATTTCTCAATGAGCTTTTCATTGTAGCTTTGGCTTTTGATTTTTTTTTTATAATATTATATTTTATTTTCCTTTAAGGATCTCTTTGGTGTGGGACCTGCCAAGAAGCACCAGGAAAAGCCCCCAGAAGAGAGAGCAAAACAGTCAGGGCCTCTCAAGAAAGCTTCCAGCTTATTCTTCAGCAGTGATGAGGAGGTACTGAGAAGTGAGATTTGGTTGAAAGTGGTTACTTTCAACTCATTGCTGGGCTTCATGCTGAGCAAAGCATAAAACTTTTGAGAAGGGAACCACAGACCAACTCTGCTGTGTCCACATGTCAGGCCTAGCCCAATCCTTTGACTTCTTTGCAGCTGAGAAGGCTGATCCTTGGTCCAAATTTTCACAGGGTCTAGGTAATAGAAGTCACATGGAAGGGAAAATCAGTATTTTCAGTGTAATTTATAGGAAGTTTAATAACAAATGGAGACTGTTGTCAACAAATCTGACTTAGACACTAAAAGGAAAAAATAAGTCTGTTCTTGCTGCTTTAAATTCTGTAAGGAAAGTTTATCAATTCTAGATAGATATGTATTGAGGTTTTCTTTGTTTTGAGGTGGGTTTCTTTTGTATGTGATTTTGTTTATTATAGTTTTTATTTGCTAAAGTTTTGCTGGGTTTTTTTTCTTTGTTTGACTGTTTTGTTTATTTAAATTTGGGGATGGGAAAATGATACATAAATAATAAGGCTTCCCATAAAGCAGTCCTCTTCTAGGGATGGGCTAGGTATTGTCCTTCATTTTAAATGAAAGCCAGACACACTGAAGTCAATTAAAACCTTGTCTGGAAACCTCTGAATTAACTCATATGAATAGGATCCAGACTCTTGTTAGTGCTCCTATCTCTCAATATTACTCTGTTGCATAGACTTTGTTACTTGTCCTATAATTGCTTGTTTAGTAGACAACAGTAATATCTTTAGATGCATTTTTATCTTAATGTAGAATAAAGCAAGTTCAAACTTTGTCATACCTATAGTCCCTTTCACAAAGAGGACAAAGGTAGAAACTGGGCAAAACCACTTGAAATGCTGGGAATAGCAAAACAAAAAAGGCAGAAGTATCTTGTTTAGTGTGTAGGTTAATATGGGGTAACTGTGGGAGGGGGTGGGTGCCTGGGGGAGAAGCATGGTGAAGGAAGTAAGTACAGCATTGAGCACTCTCTTAATGAGGTGTCTTGGGTGTATATGTGGTGGAATTTTTGTTTTTTTCTTGTTTTTTCCCATACATCAATCTTGCTAACAATTTAGTGGCTTCAATCAGGTTCTACTGAGTGACCTTACTTTTGTGACACTGCAGTTGACACTGACCTCAGTTGTCAAGAGCAGCTGTAACAAAGTATGTGGATTGTATTTTGCTGGATTAATACTGTGTGCCAAAAGGTGACCAGGCCCTCTGTAAAGCCTGAGCAATGTCAGATTACAGTGGCTAAAATGCAGGCAGCTAAGTAAACTAGTAGAGAGATGAAAGGACTGCCAAGATGGTGAAGTGTTCCTTATAAGGAAGATTGCAAAGTGGCTTTGAGCAAGACAAAAGAAAACTTGTTCCTTCTTTTTAAGGAGCATTGGAATGTCTCCAAGCCAGCTAAACTTCCTTCTGAAGATGGCCAAAAAGAAGACCCTGCAAAACCAGCTAGCACTGTCAGTCAGGCTAAAGATGTGAAGACAACAAGCCTCTTTGAGGAAGAGGATGAGGAGGACTTATTTGCAATCACTAAAGAGAGGTGACAGTCCTGGGAGGGGAGTGGGGAGGCATTTATTCAGAACAGCTTAGCAGGCCTTTCAAAACCAGATGGACACAGGCATATTGCAAGTGTTGGTTCCTGGTACTGGTGCTGAGGAGGGAGTAGGGGTGTGTGAGTAGGAAGGAGCAGTGCTGGGCTCTTTTGTATCTGGTGGGTCATTCTCCTTGCCAGCACTGAGCTGGCCTTTCATTTCTATACCAGTGATGTAAAATCCTCTTGAGCTTTTCTTATCTCCACTTCTGCAGAAAGCTTTGCAGACAAGAAACAGGGTGTTGAAATTGTTGGAACAGTAAGGAAGCCAAGTGCTGTATCTGGGAACACTTGCTGCAAATGATGGCCCTAAGTGACACTTTTTACAGATACAGAGCGTGGCCACTGAATCTTCCACTTTCTTTTCTCTCTCACTGCAGCCAAAGAAAGCCACAGAAGCCATCATTGTTATTTGAAGATGATGATATTAATGGAGAATCATTCTTCACCTCCCAATCAACACTACTTCCTTCAGCTGCTAAGGCTGCAGTGGTAAATCCTCATTCTTTTAAAAGTGATATGGAACACTTTTACAGTCTTTTTAGTCTATCTTTGTTGTTAGTACTGAATATAAGCCTAACTCGTTTTATACAATGGTAACTCTAGCAAACTGGGAATGGGAACAGGGAAGACTGAACTCTTATATGTACACTCTTACTACTATTAGCCTAATAGAGACTTCAACATTGTCTTGACCACTTAGCCTGAATTGTTTGGCTTATGCTAAAAGCACTTTCTAAGGATGTTTTGAAAGCTCTCAACCATTAAATAACACTAAAAGGAACAAGCAGCTTACTGCTGACTCAGTAGCCAGGGTTAACCTTTCATGTTACCCTACCCAAGATGGTTCAGATGTGTAAACAGGCTTCTTACTGGCCCTCCCTATTGTGTGCAAGTGCCATCCTGTGTCTTACAAGCTTAGCCCATGATGTACTGCCTGTCCAGTTGTGCTTTGGAATTGAGAGTAGGAGATGCAAGGGTTTCATAAGGCTGTATCTGTAGTTGAGATTCCTGTACATGTCCTTCCTGGCACTCTTCAACCTCCAATCTTCAAGATTAAAAGACTGGTAATACTGGAAATTAATAATCACAAACCAGAAAGTCCCATGGGAGAAAAATAGGAGAAGTCAGGTATGTTACCAGTGTCCTAGACCTCTGCAGTAGGCAAACTAAGACTCTGCTATTCCATAGCAGCATATGCTTTCTATATATAATTACCAATTCTGTGTCACTGACATTCTCCTAATTTTGCAGGAGAAAGTAAAACCAGCACAAGCACCACTTACCTTTAATGAAGAAGAAAAAGAGGAAAAGGAAGATCTGCCAGATAGAACAGTGAAGTCTAACCAGGTAGAAGATACATTGTGGTGTTCAGAAGAGCCTGGAGCAGCTCCTGTGTCTCAAGGAACAGATGTTGCAGGGCAGCAAACAAAGGAAAAAGTGAGAGATTTTCTTATATTAATGTGAAGCTTGGTAAAGATTCAGTTAAAAAAAACACAATCAAACAGTGCTGCTCTGGCACATAAATATTTTTCTGGACCGGAGGAAAGAGTAATTCTGTCTCTGTTTAGCAAAATCACTTTATAAGTTGTTTCCTGACTGATGTCCTTGAGAGGAATTGAAGCTTTTTTGGGGGAAGGAGGTTGGCAGAATCTGTTTTGCTTTTCTCTCCAGAGTGGGTTGAGTAATCTTTATTTACATGAACAGAGCTTTCCCTTGAAACATAACCTGTATTAATACATGAATTTTTCTTCAAGCTTAATAACTTTGTTTCACCATAATGTATGATGATTTATAAAGTGTTATTATGGCCTTCAGGATTGTGAATTTCTGCTGAGCAATACTGTTACAGAACAGTATTGATGAGTATTGAGTGTATTATTGCAGAAGCTTCAGCAGAACTGATCTTGGGCATAGCCTTGCTGAGTGATTGTCAAGGAATTACCAGCTGATGAATTTGCATTGTAGTTCTTACTCTTCACACTTTTCCTGATCACATTTAAGGTTCTGGTACTACTATTTTCTCCAAAGTATCCCAAGTGGTATGAGCCAGGTAACTCAGAGATAATGGAAAGCTGGTTAGTGCAGCCTTGTGGTGCATGTGCAACCTGACAGAGATGAGGAGAAAAATTTATGCAGGAAGCTGCTTATCAATAGTGCCACAGAGTAGGGTGGAAATTTGGAGGAAATATAGGAGGAAATTTATCTTCCTTTCAGAGCTGAAATTGTGTTCTTTATCAACTGTCTGTTGCTAACCTAATACTGCTAATCAATATTCTGTCTTTGGGAAAAGTTAGTTGCTTGGTAATGATTGCAGAACTCTGACCACTGCTGGTATTTAACCAAGAAAGCTTAGCAGGGCTTTTGGGCAAACCTGAAATAAATAACAAGCTGATGTGTTCTTTTTTTTTCCTTCTTTGGTGGAGCCTTTTGCAGTAATATCTTCAGAGCCAGCTGACAGTTCAGATCTGTTTGCAACATCACCACCAGCTCTGGGGAAGGATATGAAAAGCCAAGCTAAGAAAGTGCTAAGCTTATTTGAGGAGGAAGAAGAGGAAAGACTGGAAGATAATAATGGCATAAAAAGTGCACAGAAAGGAGTTGATGTGGTGAGTGTAAGGAAGTTCTTGAACACTGGAAATTATATCTCTATCTCTGCTTTTCTAGGCAAGGTTTTTTCTTTTTACTTTTCCCTCTCTTCATGTCATGCAGGCTTATGTTTCTCAATACCTAAACTTCCAGATCTGTGGGTTAGAAATAATTCTTGCTCTTCCTTGAATCTGAATCCTTGAATTGAATTCCTGAATCTTTTTGTAGGTTTTCCTGTCCCACTAACTTGAAAGCATTTTGCTTCACGCTAATATGAAAATGAATTCTATGCAGATGTTTCAATGCAGCTACTTGATTCTTGCTTTACAGAACTGACTCTTCAGTTACTCCTCAAAGTCAAAGATACTAGGAAGTAAAAGGATATGGGGTTTTAAGCCTTGTGGTTTCTCTCTCTTTTTTTTTTTTTTAATATTGTTACAGTTTGCTTGCTGGATATATGCTTTCAGACTTAGATTCAGCAATTATTATCTTAAATCCTATATTTACTTCTTTTTTCAAGTATGTGTGTTCATTTTTTACAAAAGCTTCCAGCTACTGTATTGGTAGCCTGACTTTCCTGATACAGTGTATCATAGGTGGACTTAGAATTTTCAGCAGCAATATACTTGAATCTATGGCAATATTCTTGTTTCTATGTGATGCAAATGTACTGAAATTTTTTCTGTAAGTTTGAAGTAATGTCAAAAGGTACATACTGTATGCTACAGTGTACCACAAGGTCTTGTTATCTTAGTGTGTAAAGTAAGCTGCCAATCCTAAAGGCTATGTACACTTTATTCAGCAGCCCTTGGAACAGAATTAAATACATGACCATTGAAGAAAAATCACTGTTTAGAGCAGCTTCTGAGTTAAAATGGATTGTTAGCATGGGCCCTTGTTAGCTACTTGTGAATGAATACTGTATTTGGTTTTTGTGGGGAGCATAGTGGGTGATGACTGAAAGAGGCCACATCTGTCCTATGAATATGGAAAAATAGAAATCCATTCAAATCTTTCCTTCGAAACTGTGATCTGTCAGCATATAGTAGTCACAAGGTGATGAAGGTGTTGAAATGCAAAAATCAGAATGGTAATTTATGAACTTAACATTTTTGATAGGCAAATCTGAAAGGTGGTACTATTTTTCTTGCTTATTTAATCTTAATATGTGTGTTGTGTGTGGGTAATTCTAGATGTGCATTAGGTTTTCACATATCTGGGCATAAACAGCAGTTCTGGTGCTCTAAAAATGTGATCTGGCTTTTAATATGAAATTAAAGCTGGTGCATAGAGAGGCTGAGAATGTAATAAAGACATCACAGTAATAAAAAATCATAGGAGAGGGTGTACGAATGAAAAATGGTGTACTAGAAATTAAATTGAGGCAGCCCTTCAGGGTTCCTGGAGACTGGAATAGGAATGGGGAGAATCAGGCTTTATTCTTATGATGACCACTCTTGCTGCCTGGATTTTGTGTCTGGTGTCATGGTACTGGACATCCAGTCATGCTCTGAAGAGGCATCCTTTAATTGGAGTTGTTTTAATAGAGACAAATGAGTGGTGAATATAGATATGGGCTTTTACTTGGACATCTGAGTGGAGCCTTTGACTTTGCAAGCCAGACCTGGGTGCCTGCAGTGACCATGGTCATACAAAGGCATTGTTTTTGGTGCTCAAGGAGCTGATACTCATCACTGTGACAGGTAATGGAGGTAATAGGGTGATACATGCAACTTCAATCTTCTGCGCAGCAGCAAATTTGAAAGTACAAGTTCTTGCCAAAGGCAGTATGTTCTGTTCTTCCTTGTGGGTGTTTGCTTGCTTTCACAAGAGAAGAACAGGGAGTCTAGCAATAATAATAGCTTTAGAGGCCTTTTGTTAAAAAAAAAAAAATTTCTATGTTTTTATTCTTCTTTAAAAATGTTGCTCAGGAAGGTAACTAAGAGATTCTCTTCCTTTCACTACTATGTGTCCTTACCTGAAATTTTTGAGGCATAAAAGTCTTACTGGAATATAAACTTTATTGTACAATCATGATAACATACTGAAAACTTTTTTTTTTCCTTTGAAGGAAGCTTCACAAGTAAATAGTAGCAGCTGGATCTTAGATCAGCAGACACAGATATTGTGGTGAATGTCTTCTCATTAAATTGAACTGTAAATACAAATATTTACATTGTAAGTTTTGCAAATTTGGTCAAAATAAAACATAACCAGCAGTATAAGTTGTATTTTTATTGCCAGTACAGAGCTGTAGTGTAGCCTCAGGGGAATTGTAACATGCCTTATCATGAGGCAAATAACCCCTTCCAGAGGGAATTTCTCACTGTGTGGACCTTCCTCTTCTCCTTCCAGGCTTCTGAGAAAAGTACTCGGCCCAAAAGCACTGGGGTCTTTCAAGATGAAGAGCTTCTCTTCAGTCACAAACTTCAGAAGGACAATGACCCAGACGTTGACCTCTTTGCCAGCCCCAAGAAGTCAATTGTGAGTTCAAAGCCCTCCTCTGAACCTCCTATTTAAAAACAGTTTTTGAAGTGTTCAGTGCCCTGGTGTTACTTGTTTGGACTCAGCTTAGAAGTCACTGATTTCCAGGGAGGGCCAAATGCTAATGTCAGTTATGTTGTGGCACTGTGGGCTGAAAGAGATGTGCTTTGGATCTTTGACACATCTTTCCTCTGTCTTTTGTTGCCTCAGTCTGCAAACCGTCTCCTGAAGCCATCACCTGGAGGAGGGCTTTTTGGGGATGATGATGAGGATGATCTCTTCAGTACTGCCAAAACAAACGCTCCGGTACCTGTTTCTCTACTATAAATGGCTGATATAAATGAGGTTGGAAAGAAGAGTATGGAAGGGTTTTTCTCCATTTGTATGCCCACAAGAAATTGACTTTTCAAATCTTTTTGAGAGAACAGAAGTGGTCATTGTGACCCTGAAGACATAGGGAGCAAACAGATGCATTGGGTCTCCCAACATTGGGATGAGAGAATTGGATTCTATTTTTTTCTGTGTACCACTGGGACTGTCTTGGGTGTAAGAGAACATATCTGAGCAGAAATCAGAGTAGTAGAGTTTGTTTTATTTAACAGATTAACTTGCTAATTTACTTCCCTTTGCTTTATGCAAAGACTGATGAGTTCTGTGAGTTGTGTAATTCAAGTTTCTGCAGGTTGGTTTGATCTCAGGTAATGATGCAGCATTAAAATTCTCATGGTCACCCTACTGCTTTTAAAGGTTGAGTAGCTGCAGTAATGAATTGGACTGTCTTACAGGTGGTCTGAGGTCAAAATCCTAACATACCTTCTAAACTGCTAGTTTTAAATAGTTATCTTGATTAAGTTGAAACTAACTTTAAGGTTAGTCTATTTTCATATTTATAGCTGGAAGCTAGGCTAGAAAACTGGCAATAGTTCCTGAAAACAGTTTCTTTGAGGACTCTGGACAGGGTAGTCTTCAGTAATTAGTGCTTGGGAGACTATATATGGAGCCTGGTTGCTTGAAAATGTAAAACTAGCACTGTTCCTTAGCTAGCATTATGCTTTTGTTTTCTCTGCTGTTTTGTTGATGAGTAAATATGCATGCATTTGAAAGTTTATTGAAACTATCATTATTAATTGTTAGCACAGACAGCAAAGGTTGAGGTAGACTAAAGGAATGGAAGGCCCTTGCTTTGCAGAGCCATAAGCCAATGCCTGTTGTTGTAGTGAGTTGGCCCTTGCAGGATGCCAGACACTCACCACATTCCCTCTCTTAGTCCCCTCTGCAGCTGGACAGGGTGAAGAAAATGCTAAAAAGTTGTGTTTTACATAAATGAGTTGAGATAAGGACTGAGAGAGATCACTCACAAAATACTGACACAGGCAAAACAGACTTGAGTAAAAGATATTTACTGCTTTTTTTTTTTTTTTTTTTTTTTTGTAGAAAAATCACAGTGAAATAATGAGAAGTAAAATAAGACCTTAAAAACACCTTTCCCCCATCCATCTCTCCTTCCTATCTTCACCTCCTCCCCCCAGTGGTGCAGGAAGATGAGAAATGGGGGTTAAAATCAGTTCATCACATCTTGTTTCTGCCAATGATCAGAGAAGAGTCCTCCCCCTGTTCCAGCATGGGGGACACAGTTCTCCATGAACTTCCCCAACTTAAGTCCATCCCATGGGCAGTGGTTCTCCAGAAGTTGCTGCAACATGGATCACTCTTCCACAGGGTGCAGTCCTTCAGGCATAGCTTATGTCCCACAGGGTCACAAGTCCTACCAGGAAACTGTCAGCAGTGTGGGCTCCTCTCCCCACAGTTCTGCATGTCCTTGCCAGGACCCAGGCCTGCCATGGGTTCACAGCCTCCTCTCAGGTATCCATCTACCTGCTCTGGCCTGGATCTCCCCCACAGGCTGTGACTGAATCTCTGCTCCCCTGTGGATCTCCATGGGCTACAGGGGCACGGCTGCCTCCCCATGGTCTTCACCACAGGCTGCATGGCAATCTCAGCTCCAGTGCCTGGAGCACCTCCCTCCTTCTGCACTGGCCTTGGTGTCTGCAGGGCTGTTCCTCTCCCATGTTATCATCCCACTCTTTTCTGGCTGCAATTACATCTCTGCAATATCTTTTAAATATAACAGAGGGGTTACCACTGTTCCTGATTGGCTTGGAGCCACCAGGGATTGGCACTGCTAGCCATGGAGAAAGCTTCTACCAGTTTCTCACAAAAGTCACTGCTGTAGCCCCCCACCATTGGCCATGCAAACCAAATGCAACTATGCACAGCAGGATCAAAAGATGTGGCTAGTTTTCTGTTCAGTTAAAAGCAAGATTTAAAAAAATTTGCTTGAGTTCTTTTGGGAGTTTGGGATTTCTTGGGTTTTTTTCTTTTTTTTTTGGATCTGCACACCATGCTTTTTACCCCATTCATGTTGACTTGTGCCCATAATGCTTTTAGAAAATGGCTGAGAAGAAAACTCTTCAGACCAGTGTTGGCCCTTCCTCAGTGGGCACTAATCTAGAAAATGCTTTAAGTGCCAAGCAAGATGAGACTCTGAAGACAGCAACTACAGAGGTAAGTACTTAAATCTTGTTCCTTGAACAGCATGCAGAGAAAAAAGAGATGTATCATCCTGTTTAAGTAAGTGTCTTGGAATTATGAAAACTAATGCTTGGATCCACTAGCTGCCAGGCAGCAATGTGTGGCCAAACTTCTTTGCTTATCAGCAGGTGCAGTGTTACTAGCAAGAAGTTTAAATGTTACCAGTGTTTTATTCATTGTACATGCACTTTAAAAAGTGAAATGGCAGTGAAGAGCTACACCCTAGGTCCAGTTGTACTAAAAATGAGTTGTTTCTTCTTCTCTAAAGTGCCAGTATCTATTGGGGTGAATGTGATGTTTAAAGGTAGCCTTTCTCAGAGAGGAGATGAGGGCATGCAGCACAAATCTGTGTCAGTTGAGACTCTTATCTTGCAGTCTTTATGGTGAGTAAACAAGACTTCTCTCCTTAATCTTGCAGAATCAAAAGTGTCGGGGGGAGGTGATCTGGACCCGAGTTCTGGCCTGTGCTTTACTAGAATTGCTTGATGGATTTTCATGTGTAGGAGATTAGCTTTTTGTTGTAGGGAGTGGGAGTTGTTTTTTCTCCCCTAGGCTGGAGAGCACAGAGCATGCCTGTAGCACTGGTAATTAGCATGTGTTCCCTTTTTGTAAAGTCTTCCTTGAAGTGTAGAACCAGGCTCATCTTCCTGGTTTTTGTAGCTACTGAAGCCTGCTATAGGAATGGTTTCAGCCTGTCTGAGGTTAAGCTGAACACCACATGCAATTAAGTAGAAAACAATCTCCTCAGATGTTAGGGTTCCTCTGTCATGCTATCAAGCCCTTCAAACTAGTGTCCTAACCTTTGCAACCCTCAGTTACTTCAGCCTAGTTGAAGGAGCTCTGAGTGCCCAGTCATACCAACAGCAGTAGTACCTAGCTCACAGAACCATGCAGACTACAAACATCTGGAGAGCAAGCCCTGGGAAGTGCACCTTAGCTGATTTGATTCATTCTTGGAGTCCTAGAATTGACCCAAGTCTTCAGACCAAACAGCTGCTCTTGCTCTTTAGCCTAGTCTTTCTAGCACTACTGGCCTGATTTTTTTTTTTTTTTTAAGAGGGACAGTCATTTCTCTGAAGCTATTTTCCTTGAAGTCTGAGTGGAATAATTTTGAATCCCTCTTAGCTGCCATGTAGGCTTCATTGAAGCCTGTAGCCCTGTTAGATCATTGGCTGGCAATATGGCTTCAGAGGATTTTAGGGGACAGAATAAGCAAGGAGAGAGAAGATAGCTGCCTGGTTTAATTTCACTAGTGGTGGCAGTTACTGGGAAAAGATGGATGTTGTTCAGCTACCATGGCAAAGTATAATATTGGGTAGAAGAACGGGTGAATGAAATGTGATAATGAAGATGGGGCCACGGCATGTGGGAAACTGAAACTGAAAACTTAGTGACTAAAGCTGTAGTGGTAGAATGTGATGATAACAAGGTATCTTCAGAAGAAATTGGTAAGCAATTAGTCACTTTCTGTACATGTATTAAAATGAAAACCATGATCTGGTTGAAAACACCTTGTCAACTTGTTTAATTCAATGTAATTTTGTGCAGAAATCTACAGGTCCTGTTCCCATTAAAACCAAAGAGCCTTCATCTCGGATTGGAAAGCTACAAGTAATTAATTTTATTGGCACTTTAACTTTCAAAAAAAAAAAAAAAAGAAAATCTTCCTTGCCTCGCTGATGGCTTTCCCTGAACCAAAATCTTATTGCTTCCTTACCTTGTTCTTGCAACGTTATTGTTTTTTTCAGATGGCATATTTTTGATTGCTTTTTCTGTATTGCATGTTTAATATTATTTCCTCTTTCTGTTTCAGTCCTGACTCTTTATAAACAGCACTATTTACTCATATTGGGGGGGGGGCAGAGGGTGGGCTCCTCTTTTAACTATTGTTCTTAGCACTATTAAGTAGAGTTAGACAGTCTTAGGGGTGACTATGATTACGTCCCTCTTCTGACACAAAATGACCAGTCTATATCACAATACCATTCAAATTCAGAACCACTGTTTCCTCAGACAGAATATTGAGCTATGTAGGTGCTTGGTCTGGCATAACTTGACTCTGCTGTTCCTGAAGCTCTTACACAGAATAATAGTGTTGGCCATTCCACAGTTTCAGTGAGACACAGCTTGTGGGTGACACAGAAGTTCTTAGGTCTGAGAAAAGCCAGGCACCTTAGAAGTAGGACTTGAGTACCCAGATACACTAGCTCTTGCTGCTTCTCTGGAGCAGTAGTAATGTGATCTCTTTTTGTGTGTATGTTTTTGTTGTCTCTGTTTTGTAGGCTAGCTTAGCTATTAACCCTTCAGCCTTACTACCTGGTGCAATGCCTAAGGTCTCCAATGTCAAGTCCCCCTTGCCAGTGCTGGACACTCCATTATGTGAGCCCAAGGAGGTACAGAACAGTGAAGCCTTCTCTGCTGCAGGAAGCAATGAAGAGCTCGGCGTAAGCTTTGATCAGCCCATGCAAGCTGACACCTTGCACAACGCCAATAAGGTAACCTTGGTATTTAGGATAAAAGGAAGGGGGATTAAAACCACAGTTTGTACTCGTGCAGGAGTTTGTTTTGGTATGCAAGTTCTGCTAACAGTGTGGTTTATCTGAATCTAAATGGAAGTGTGAAAATCTAATCCCCTCTCACTTCTGTGGATCACTGAAGAGAAAGTCTAGCTTAGCACCTATACTTAGCTCAGTAAGAGGCTTATGCATACACCTGGTGCCTTTTAAAGTACATGTGTATCTTTTCCAAATACTGGTTTTCCCTATTGGTTGAAGGTATGTTAGTATAACATCTTGTCCTATCCCAGGAAACACCAACCTAAAAAACTAATAAAAAAGACATCTTGCTAGGCTGACTATAAAACAGCTTGCAAGCAGCTGCTTTGACAAGCTGTCCAGAACACATCACTACTGTAGGTTGACCTTTACCCCTCTGTGGATAAAAACATCATGCTGTCCTGAACTGTAACTCTCAATTCTTTTTCAAAGAAAACTTTTGTTTTCACACAAAGGAAAACAAAAAGAATTGTTTCAGCTTTTGATGTGGCAAATCTTTGCCTCCTCACTCATTTTTTTTTCACTTATACTTTCTACTTTATGGACTGCAAAAGGCATATTGTAATTAAAGATTTAGTGGTTCTTTAAAAAATAGAAATGTCTACCACGTAGTTAAGATTTCATCCGGGTGCCTATGATTTTATAAGTCTGTGGCGTTTCCTCAGAGCAGCAATTTGAATAAGATAACTTAAAATCTTAACTTCCATTCTTTCTTCCTTTAATGCTGATGAGGCTGTTCATTAGTAGATGAGCAGAATGGCTGACTTGGCAAGGTGCAGCAGCTGTCACCACAATGGCTGACATGACCCCTCAGTGACAAATGGGTGTGAAGCTTGTACATCAGCCTGATGCATTACTGTGTAGGCATACTTGTTTCCAATAGCAGCATATTCCAACAGACAAAGCTCTCCATTGTGAAATTTTTAAATAGACAGGATTGCAAGGAATAGAGTGCCTGTAGCTGCGTATTATTAACTTTGAATATTCACTTTAGTGTAGTGATGATGCATGTTTTTTTACAAAAGAAGCACCTTGCTAACTATAGAGTGAATGCTTTTTGTGGCTCAGGTTAGATGTTGTAATTTTGGCATATCATTGTTAATTCAGCCTTTCAAGTTTTGAGTGTAAATATATCCAGTCAAATGCACTTTTTTCCAATGGCTGGAACAAAGCAACCTGCCCAGCATTTTGCCTGCCCTTTCAAAGAACAGTGCATGAAGCAATTAACAAAAGGGAAGAAGAGGTTGTACTGATCCATTTCCTACCCATGTAAATACTCCTGTCCATTTGGGATAGGAGAGAGGCTGTAATGGAGACTTGCAGGGGGCTTCCTTAAAAGCAGCAATTAACTGCAATAGGCTATGCATACAATGAAATTGCATGGAAAATGCAATAGTCATGGCTTGAACTGCACTATAAAAGCCCCTAGATTAGCAAGAGAACAGACCAAGGGGCTAGAGTGGCTTGCTGACTTGTTGTGACTCTATTTGTAAGTGCTGTTGTTTTTTATGCACCAGTTCCACCACTGTGGAATGACTAAGGGCAGCAAATCCTGCATTATATTTCTGAATCTTTCTCCAAACTACTCGAAGCTTAAATGTCCTGTGGGGCTTTTTCCTTATGTGTGACCCTGCTTTGCTTTTCCTCCTTCCTTGCAGACCAGGATCAGGGTTCCAGGGAAGCGCAGACCCCCTAGCACAATGGCGCGCCGTCTGGCTGCCCAGGAGGCTGAAGCCAGTGAGGAGGTGGACACTGCTAAAGAGTCACGAGTCTCTCTACCAAAACAGACAGTAGTGAACATAAAGGAGCCTCTTGCTGGTGAAGCAGAATCCAAGGAAAATGGCTTTCTCTCTAGCTTATCACTACCAGCTCACAGCAGTGTTTCGTCTGCTGGGACAAACAAACTCCTTCCTCCAGGATCCACAGAAAATGAGGATGATCTGTTTGAATCTGAAGACCTTTTTGCAAGCAGCTCAACATCCAGACCAGCTGCACAATCAAAGTTGAAGGAGGGAATGCCAGATAGTATGGCTAACAAACCCATAAAGGGCAGGGAGAAAAAGCCTGATCTGAGTGATCAGGACAGCAATGATCTCTTCCAGCCTGTACAACAAAAATCTTCAACAAAAAGCAGCCCTATACCTTTTTTGGAGGAAGAGGAAGATTCTCTCTTCACCTCTCAGAAAACTGGAAAAAAGGAGTCAAAATCTGCTGTCCACCAAGCAGTTGACACTACTTCCCAAGATATCTTTGAGGTAATGGCTGAACCTGCCACGTTGGTTTTGGTTTTTTTTTCTTGTTCCCCAGGGCCATATGCAGACCCCTCTAATTTAGGCTTAATGGAAGCTGCTGAATAGAATGGGGTGTGCAGGATAAGGGAGTGAAGTAAACTCTCAATCCTGCTCCACTGCTGGGATATAGAAACTTTCCTTGGTTGTTCAGCCCCTAACTAGCAGCAGCAGTTTAAAAGGTGGAGCCTTAACACAGAGCAGGCATGTACTGAATGTGCTGTGATAACATACATTTTTCAGAGCAAGGTATTTGGTTCTTAGTTGCTCACTATCTGTTCAATTTCCAGCAGCTAAATAACACTTTTAAAAGGAATAAAATTGGTAAGCTGGGCACTTGATACAGGCCTCTGTGTGCTGTACTTGACCTGTGTACAATCCAGCACTAAGGCACTTCTGCCAAGTCCTCCATGAGGAAAAGGGTCTCAAACTTCTTGCTAGTTAGCTTGGCAAAGACCTCTCATATCACTGAGTTCAGCCTTTGTCTGATAAGCCCAGGAAACCAAAGTCTTCTAAAACAGCTCAGCTGCTGTGTACAGATAATTTGACTATTGAAGTGTGTTGTGAATTGATGAGATCTTTCTATGGTTTTTCTCCAAGGATGACATATTTGCTACTGAGGCAATTAAGCCAATGACCAAAACAAAAGAGAAAATGCCAGAGACTAATTTGTTTGATGATAACATTGATATTTTTGCGGATCTAACTGCAAAACCAAAAGAAAAGAAGACCAAGAAGAAGGTGGAACAAAAATCCATATTTGATGATGATATGGGTAAGTATATGTAGAAGTAAAAATCTTGCTACTAGTCTTGTAATATTGTCCTGAGTTGCATTCATCTAAGGTGTTTTAGAGCCCTTTGATTTCTTTTACTTTTCAGCTACTCTGAAATCTCTGATCATCTTTGGATTTTAACCTTGGATGAGAACTTTCTAGATTTGTAGGACTAGCATAGCATTTAAGTAGTTTAGGAAAGGGTATAAAATTGTTCTGAAAAAAGCTTAATTCCTTCAGGGAATTACTCCAGACAAGTTTCTAAGACTCATCTCACGTGTTTATGGCTCCAAGACAGATTCCATATTTCAATTTGCACAGCTTTTTGTATTGTACTTTCAGATGAGTCACTGATATGAACAAATTAGCATCTCTGCCCATCCCACCTTCACTATCGTAATAACTACCTTGGAGCCCATAAGGTTTTGTTTACATTGATGTATCCAGGAAAATGTACAGATATTGCACCTGAAAGCAAAGATTTGCTGTTTATAATTTGATGAAAAAACAGCAAGTAGTAATGTGAAATGATGTGCAAAGCATGCTCCTTTCTTCTCCATCAGCAGCAATGCTGAAAGTAATGTGATTCTCAGCTGTGTCAGTTCTCAGGCTCCTCATGTTCATAGCTCTTCTTTGAGATTTGTATGTATTTCTTTTCTAAGACAAGATTTCTTCTCTAGCTTTGGTTCTTGTCAACTCTTTATTCCCTCTAACTTACTCAATTGAACCTAACTTACTGCCATTTTACTTGGACTGCTGCTAAGCACTTTAGCCTGATGGCTGAAGACTGTAAATGTGCTAAAAAAATTGCTGGAGAATGAGCATCTTGATATTTCAAGATCTTCTAGATTGATATAAAAAATAAGACTTAAAGGTTTGTTAGGAAGGTATTTGAAATATATATTGGATGATTTTTTAAAATCTTGTTTCAATAAGTTACATTTTTTCATGTAGTCTATAGTAAGTGAAAGAATTTGCCAAGCAGCTACCTCTTCCAAATATTCAGCACAAAAATCTGAACTGAATGTTGGAAAAAAACAGTTGTAGAGTGCCACTTGAAAATCAGCCACAACAGAAGCTGTTGTTTGTATTTCCACTTTTGACGTCAACTCCGATGCTAAAGCTTTGTGTTTGATGTCACAGATCTTGATGCCTGTTGCACCTAAAGCACCTGCATCTGATGGACTTCATTTTCTGTAGAGTAGTGACTGTTTAGTGGTACAGCAGTGGGCATGCAGCTCCTTAGTGCCCACAGAGCTCTAAAACACCAACAGGAGTGCAGGGAGATAGCTGAAGATGAGGATGTTCCTCTGGCAGTAGAGTTGTGGAACTGGCACTTGCCAGTTTCATATTAAGGGCTGGTTAACACTTTCACAGAGCTGTATATTGTTTTCTTAGGAGAACCTTTCTGCTGCAAATGAAATAGTAAATTTCAGCTGCAGTTTGAGGGGCGTGAAGGCTGCAGGCTATTTTCTTTGGCCATACCACATCTTCCTGTTGCTAGAGTCCTCAATCACTCTGTAGCTGATGTCACCTCTGCCTGTCTTCAAAATGGTGACTGAGCTTTCTTGCACTCTGACAAATACTGTGTTTTCCCTGGGTAAAATTGTCCTGTTCTTTAAGCCTCTGTATAAGAAATGGGAGTGATAACTCTACAGCTTTTTTTTTTTTTTTTTTTTTTTTTGACAGCTCTATGGCACTCACTGTACTTCCTCTCTGCTGTAAAGCTAATCCATGTGATAGCTTCTTGCTTTGGAGTGATGCCAGTAGGGGATTACTCTATTTTGCTGCCTTTCTAAACTGCTCTCGTGCTGAAATGTGGTCCTGGATTATTCCTGTGTAATCCCTATGGTCAGCACAGTAGCAGACACATGCTGAATTGGAAGGAGTGAGAAGAGACAGGGAAACACATTGTGATAGACCACATTGTGCTTGGCCTCTGCTCAAGGTTAGGCTATGTGATGAAGACTGAAATACTAGTTTTTATACTCTGGATTAGTAATTCACACAATATTCCAATGTGTTGGAAGGGACCCACAAGGATCATCAAGTCCAACTCTTATGAGAATGGTCCATACAGGGATCAAACCCACAACCCTGGTGTTACTAGAACCAAGCCCTGACCAGCTGGACTCAGTGGCTGTATTAACCTCTATATAACACCCATGTTTTCTTAATAGGGATTCAAGACCAGTTATGTGCTGTTTACACTGGCCTTGTGAATCACTAGTGATCCTCATATCTAAGTCTTATAATTTTTTTGTTTTATGCTCCAGCTGCATATTCTGAGTATCCTACATTTCTTAGTTTAGAGTACAAGATAGACTGCTGTGTACACTCAGGAAACCTCAGGGCAGCCTCTCAGCATGTGTATGGCAGCAGCTTCATCTCTTTCATGAGCACAGTCCTAAATACAAGCAGTTCTAGCCACAGCAAGAAGTGCAGGACTGTAAACTCTGCAGCTGATGCAGGCTATCTCTGTTGGATGATTTAATTTCTGCATATTGTTGCCCTCTTCCTTAATGGCAGTGTGATGTTTTTTCCACTTTGTGGTCCTAGTTATTCACAACAAGATATGCTTGTATTGAGGAAGGTGGTGGGAAATCTTGATTCAAGACTGTAGACAGACTTTTTGAATATTCATCAGGATGGTGGTTATAGCTGTCTGCCTCATTGCATTTTAGCAATGGTCTGTTCTCAGGGGATTTATATTACGTTCTTACTGTGCTGTAGATTAGACTCATAGTTAGTGAATACCACCACAGTAGTTGCTAGTATATATCATATTTTCCTCTTCTGATTTTTCTTTAGTAACAACCTCACAGGTCTTGGATCTTTCAGGTTCCTCAGACACAAATGTTCTAGACAAGACAAATGTTATCTGGCACTTGCATGATAGAATTTATTGTGGAGCTTTAATTTATTAGTACTTTACAAATGCTTATGAGAGCCTGAACATGTTATAAAATACAAGTATTATGCTGTCTACTGAGAAGAAAAAAAAAATCTTACAGCTAACAGCTCCCATGTATGTCCTTACAAATGCATCCAGAATTGCAAGTAGCAGGAAAGCATTTGTTTATCACAGAATGTCCTTGGCAGTCACTGCTGTGTGATGGAGTCTCTTGTGTACAATGTTGCTTCTGTTTATTAGTCACTTCTCATTAAAATCTCTTTTTTTGTTCCCCTCTTTAGATGATATCTTCTCTAGCAGCCAAGTCAAGATACCTACTCCTAAGACCAGACCTTCCCAAGCAACCTCAGAAGCAAAATCTGAGAGCAAGATCCTGAGTACATTTGATGACCCGCTGAATGCCTTTGGAGGCCAGTAGTCAAGGGCATGTGTTGCACAGAAGCAGCCTTCCTTAGCCCTGTCCTGTACTAATACTCTGGAATCTCTAATTCAGTAGAGCTGGAATGAGATGGACATGGATATTTAAATGAGATTACCCATTTAAAATGGTTAGTATTCTCTGTGCTTGTCTAATTCTGCTAAATTATATATTTTTAAAAAAATACAGTAACCTCCTGCTATCATGTTTTCCATGGTGCCGAGATGAATACAGCCTGTGCAATACCTGCAATGAAGTAATCTATTATATAAAGTATAGTTTGTTTTATTGAACAGATCTATAGATAAAATAATTGATAAATAGTAAATGGAGTCTGTTAAACTTGATCTGTCTGTATGTCTTACTTTCCTCTTTACCTCTTGCTTATAAGCATCATGATTTGAAAGCAACCAAAACTACCATGCCTTGTCTGGGTCAGCTGCCACCTACTGAGCTAATGGGAGGGTAAGGCTGGGGTCAGTATCAGGTACAGCTGCTCTTAGAGAATGAAGCAGTTAGGAAGTCTCAGAGCACAACTTGACACCAGTTTGAATGAGGTATTTCATACAGGCAGCTAATGTGGGCTGCAGAAATAACGATGCTAATGCTTCTCTGCCAGGAAGAGAGTGTTGCAAATGAGTACTGAGTGGTCCATGAAGACAAAAGAAACCTAACAGTGTCCTCTGTTCAAGTTGTAGACCATTAAATGAGATTTTTTCACCTGCATGGAGCTACCAGTTTTGCAAACAATAGTTTTCACAAAGTCCATCTGTACAGAGCCTGCTTGGTCATCTCCAGGCTAACAAGCCTGTGCACATACTTTATGCAAAGACTCTCTTGTGCCTAAAGGCTTGCTGGCTGCTTTCCCTTCTCATAAGTGTAAGCTGTATACAGGAGTTGGCTACTCTGGAATCCCTCTAACTGTCAGATGTATTTGGTTTAACTTTGCCACCTGTATTTTCTAGATCCCCTTCTGGAGCAGATGCCATTCACCATACCTGATACTCAGTAGTAGATGCTTGCTCTCCTGTGTGCATACAAGCAGAGCAAATGTATAAATGTGGGAGGATCAAATGTTTATTTTATTGTACAAGAGATTGCTGCAATTCTGACTAAATTCACTGCTTTTGTGATAGTGATTACTTTATCTCAGACACTTAAGAGTGTTCTGCTGTGAATTTAAAGCATGTGCTCAGAGAACCTCTTTGAGATCAACCCCCACGTGCACTGAAGTTCTCATTCTGAGACATCTGCTTCAGTCCCATTTCTCAAGTTGAATTTCCTTTATCAGGCACAGTAAATACTCCATCTGAAACATCTAGCACTAATGAGGGTAAAGCAGAAGGAGAGGTTGGAAGGGATAAAGGAGAAACATGATGTATTGATTTGCACCATAGGTGGGCCTGGCAATGATTCATGTTAAGCGGGGGTAAACTGGGAGTAGCAGCTTGAAAAAGAGAGTGGGGGCTATTTGCAAATGAGTATCTGCAGTGAAAGCACTTGAACTTTATTTATAGGCATTACATCTTCTGCATATGCCTCATACATGATTTGGACTGCTTCTTTACTCCTTTTTTCTGTATTTAGAAGGGCTTCAAAGATATGATGGAGAAAAGAAAAAGATGGTTAATTCTTCTGGTTCTTTTCTGCATCTTTCTTCTTCACATTAATAACTTCTGCTACCTAGAGGGTTTGGTTTTGGGTTATGTCGGTTTTTTGGTGATTTGGGGGGTTTTGTATGTTGTTTTACTTTTCAGGTTTGGTTTTTTGGTGGGTTTTTTTTTTTAAGTTTTGTTTTTTTGCAAATTTGATAAACCACGACTACATATTCTGGGAAGGGCAGAGCTGAAGGCTCAGTATTACAGCATCCAGACGCTCTGACAGGTTCCTATACCTACTACGTGCTTCTCAAAAGCCAGTTTTAACTGGGCCTGAAACCTAGCAGCGAGTCAGGGTAGGTTTTGTGTATTTTTAACACCTAAATGGAAAGTACAATGGTTAATGTAATTAGCACCTGCTAATACGATAAGCTTGTTTTCTCTAGCCTGTGGTCATCCAAGGGCCCTGCTGCTTTTGGAGCTTGCTGCGGCCACCTCACGCTGAAACGGGAGCACAAGTGACGGTCGTGAAGCGAAGGCCCAGAGCAGTGCCCGGCCCCTGCCAGGGCCGGGGATGTTCATGTCCTGGCTGGGATCCCGGGCCGAGCGCTGCGCTCCCGCACACCGGCACGGCCTGGAGCCGTCGGCGGAGCGCAGGGTGTCGCTGCTGCCCGCGGCGCGGCCCCTTCGCTTCAGCTCCGTGTCCCAGGGGGCGGCGCGGCCGCCCCTCTCACGTGGCCACCGGTAGCGCTGGGGGCGTTGCACAGACTCAGCGGTTCGGGGCGGGAGGGACCTGAAAGCCCATCCCGCTGCCCCGGCCCTGAGCAGGGACAGCTCGCACGGGCCCGGGCCGCCCGCATTCCCCACCCAGCCCGGCCCTCGGCACTCCCGGCATGGGGAAGCGTATCCGGGTCCTTCCCCGCGCACGCGCCGCCGCCCCGCGTCTTAACGACCACAACAAGCGGCCCGGCGGGCGCCCGCCCCTGAGGCACCGCGAGCCCCGCCCCCGGCGGCGCTGATTGGCCGAGGTCCGTGAGAGCGGGCGTCCCATTGGTCCGCGTCAGGAGCTGTCACAGGGCGGGGCAGCGCGGGGGCTGCCGGGCGGCACCTCCCAGTCCTGCCCCCCGGCGGCTCCGGCTGCGCTCCGGTCCGTGCGTCCCGCCGGGCCCGGCCGGCTCCGGCAGCTGCCGCGGGCGGAGCGGCGCGGGGGGACGGGAGCCGAGGCTCCCCCCGAGCGGGCCCGGCGGCGGCACATGAGGTGAGACCCCGCCTTCGCTCGGCGGGTTCCGGGCCCTCGGGAGCGCCGCTCCTGCGGGGACCCTGCGGCGGCAGCGGCGGGGCGGAGGGGCCGTGCTCGAACCGCCCCGGGCCCGGCCCCGGCGGCGAGGCGCGTGTCCCGGGGCGGTGGTGGCGGGGCCCGCGGCCAGCCCGGCGGGCGAGGCCGCCCCGAGCGCAGCGGCGGCGGGGACGGGGCAGCTGCTCGCCGTCCTTTGTTCGCGGGCGCTCCGCTCCGCTCGGCCGCCGGGCTCGGCGCTCCGGCCCCGCTGCGGGGCGGCGCTGCACCCCGCGGGCTGAGCCGCCGCCTCCAACTGCCGCCCGCAGCCCGGAGCCGTGCCCGCTCGCTCGCCTTCCTGGAGTTTTTCTCTGGCTCTGACACTGCGAGGGCTCAGCTCTTGTCAGGAGGCTTCGGGCGTCTGGTTGTCACGTCGCTCGTGGAAACAAAAATAACAAAGGTGGTAGGTTGCGTCTGGAATGCTGACTGATATTAGGGCCCTAGAACTACAACGCTGGTGGTATAATTTGTGATTATCTTACCCTGCCTAGGTAATAACTTAATGTTTCTTAGCAACCATTTTACATAAAATAAATTTAAATTCTCTTGAGCAGTTACGTTTAGATGTTGTCAGAACTATATTTGTTTGCTTTATAGGTGAAAAATCCTAAAGATGAACAGCAATGCACTACACGTGTCTTCAAAGCTGCCTTGGCTAGAAGTGGAATGTAGTTTCCTGACAGATCTTCTTACAAAGAAGTTGTAAATCCTTTCTAATGGCCAACAAGAAAGAGCCTCCTTTTTTTAATAAAGATAATATGGGACCATTTCACTACAAACTTCCTTTCTATGAAACTATGGAGCTCTTCATTGAAACGCTAACAGGAACCTGCTTTGAACTACGAGTTTCCCCCTTTGAAACAGTTATTTCTGTGAAAGCTAAAATTCAAAGACTGGAAGGTACTATTCTCTCTTATTTCAGTGTAAACTTTATCACTTTAATCCTGTTTTAAAAACCATAATTGCTAAAATCAAACCGGAAAACTTTAATGTCATGTTTAGCAATATGTATAAAAGACTAGGTGCTTAGTTTATGCCTTAGGTTTAATTGAAATTGAGCTGGTTTTCTGTTCTTTCCATTTTCTATAAGTTCATGGCTTAGGCTTCACTGGAATTGCTATGTTTGCTCTTCTGGTGGGTTGGTTGGGGTTTTTTTCTGTGTACAATTAAGGGTAATCATAAAAAAAAAAAAAATCTGTGGATTCTTTGACCCAAGTTGTTTGTTAACTAGCAAGGTTATAAATTTGAGCCTTGCAATACGTGTATATTGTAACTGAGCATACTTTAAACTTGCTGCTATGTTTGTTGCTGATTAGGTTAGTCAGTTTATGGTTTTTTTATGATACTGCAGTCACAAGAGCAACTGCAGTGCAGGGAAATCCCAAAGGCAGCTTTAAGTTACTGATTTGAATTTTGTTTAGGTGAGTGATCTTTTGCTGGTAGACAGTTGCTCTGGCTGAGCAATGCTTTGTCTTAAAGTGATAAACTGGACACGTTTTGCAAAGTTAAAATCTCCATTAAGTTATGAGGCCAGTCCTGATGCTTATGCAAGAAGAATAGGTGTAGCTTGGTCCCTTCTTTCCTCTTTTCCTCTATGGTGAGGATGACCTTGCATGAAAGAATGTGATTTGAAATATTTATATAGTCATAGTTTAAGCATTGCATCCTCTATCTTCTTTTTCACTCTGGAGGGGTTAAAGAACTGTACAGCTGTAGAAGCTGAGAGTAGCTAGCAGAGTTGCTAATTTTAAGAAAAGGGATCCTCTCCTTCCCTAGTATACCTGTACATGTTTTTCATCCTTCTGTCTGTGTTGAACCCATCCTCTGGGAGATGTAATATAATGCTGTAGACTGGAATCTAAGATACTCTCCTCCTCTTATGGAAATCTGCTCTAGTGAATGGAAAAAAACCCAGACAGCTGGCACAAGTCTTAAAACACACAAGCATTGCAACAACAGAGGGGACTGTTTGCTATTAAGATCACACAGCAGAGGCTCCAGTGTGCAGATGACTGGAGCTTCCATCCGTGTAGGTACAATAGTGCAGCTGTGTGGATGGGCTTTTGTTTGCTGTGGACAAGGCCATAATTAGTTGCAAGTCAGAGAATTTGTCAAGATGCTCCTGTAGGCTAGAGATGAAACAAGAAAAGGAGAGGCATTTTCCTGCCTGTAACTGAATATAGGTGTAGAAGAGGTGCATAGAATGCTAGCTAACAGTGAATTAAAAGGCAGCATAGGCAGAAGGGAGCAATATCAGTGATGGAGTGAGCTTTAAAGGATACATGATGAGATCATTGGGAGATGTCAGGAAGAAAGGTTTGAATTCCTTGTAGTCCAAAATGTAAGATTGTGAATAGCAATACTCAGTTATACCTACAGCTGACAAATGTATCCTCACTTCTCATTAGAAGAACAGCTCAGTAATGAAGTTACAATAATGCTTATCTGGAATTTTGTTTGTGTGTTGTCACTGTGAGGTAATTATGGCTTGGCTGCCTGCTGTATAGAATTAATAAGTAAATTTCATTAAACATGGGAGATGAGCTCACTGGTGCTTATCGTTGAATTGTAAGAAGTCAGTTGGAATACTTTAATATTCCATAGCAGAGTTAAAATATTTGTACTGTTCTGATTAATAATTTGTGGGAGGCAGAGTGAAAACAAATTGACCAGTTACATGTGGACAAAAGAGACGCACAATGACAAATTAATTTTATATTGCATTTGGGGTTGCTATTGCATGTAAAATAATAATTAACAATTTTTCAATGACAAGGTTGCTATTATAGTGCACAAGTTTGAGCAGTAAATCATCCAGATGGAGCAAAAATTCAGAAGTAATTTTGTTGTGATTGAGCATGGAAAGGAGAAAGCTTACATCTGTTCTTCTTTCTGCTGCTGGTTTTCCCTTTTTATTTTTGTATCATGACAAATGTGTGGGGTGTGACTCTATTATTTAAGCTGCACTTCTGGTTGGAGAATGCCTCCTACAGTGCTGGAAATCTACATGAGGTCCCTAGTTATGCATATTTTCTTCATTTGGATGTTGGGGATGATAGTATGTAAGCAAAGAAGAAGAGGCATTTTGAAAAAATGAGCTGAGACCTGAAAGCTACAAGAAAAAAATCTAGAATTGTGTCAGAAGTTAAAAAATTGTTGAAATAGTACCAATGCCTCTAATTGTGAGAGGCTAATAATAAAATTGAAACAAGACAAGATCTTTGTCAGCTGGAAAATCAATAGCTGTAGACTGTCTTCAGCATAATAAAAAAGCATAATATGGATAGCATGTTAGGAATTTTGTCTGTTTCAGACACTGTTTGCCATTCTTGATGCCTGCTAGTGATCTGATAGGGAAAGGCTTTGTTTAGACACCTGTCCTAGGCATTGGTACCTTGCTAAGAAAGGGCTGCATGTTTCCAGCTATGTGTTTTCAGTGGATTTAGTCAGTAAAGAATATGCATGAAAACTTTCAGGTTTCAATGCATCTGAAATTTCAGTGCTAGTCTTCTACTCATAAATTGAAGTTATTGCATATCTGATGTGTTTTTGGATCAGATGCAGGCATCTGTCCTCAAATATGTTCTGTGTGAAGTAAGCAGGAGATCTGTTAGAGTGTTGACTTTGGAGCCCCAGGGGTAGATCGCTCCTAGTCTCAGATACACTGACTGAGCCCTTTAAAATAGTTCACCTGGGAAGAAACAGCTCCCTTTGTCTCTACTGGTGGCATAAAAGCTGGAATACACACACAGTGCTGCTATCACTGCTACCTACTCCATTGGTTTTACTTGTTAATCAGTGTTGATGGACATGGTATCTGTATTTCAAGGTGGCATGAAAGACTGAGCTTTAACATGAGTAGTACTTAAAAAATCAGGATTTCACTGAAAGAGGTGGTAATGGGTTTTTTAAACTGAGATCTCTTTGTTTTCTCTGTCACACAAGTCCTTGTAGCTGCTGGGCTAGGCAGAGTTTAGTGTTCATTCAGAAACACCAATTACTACACTGTTAGAGACAGATAGCATTCAGGTTGCATATTCGTGGTAGTGGCTAATTAATCTGTTAAAGAACCATAGATAATGCCTCTAAGCATGTTTATTGAGAAAGATAGGCTTGAGTCTCAAGGGAGGAGGTGGCCTTTGGGATTTGGTGGTGGTAGTGGTGGTATTATTGTTGTTAGCTTGCAGGCATTCGTTTTCACAGTTAGCTTTAAAATGAAAACCAACTTGATTGTGGTTTGTTGGGTGAGTACTTGTACCTGAATTTTATGATCTGTGTACGTGGAAGCATCAACCTTTTTTAGATGAAAATTTAGATGTTCTCTTGTTCTTGTATTATTGTAAAGGGAGGAAAGACAGCTACATTTCAGTGTACATCTTGATTTCAGTGTTCAGTAGGTGTTCCCTTGTGTTCAACAGGGAATGACAGATGCAGCAGTAAATTTGTTGTGTATGTGTGTACTCAGTTCAGCTTGTGAGCTGTTATTTTTCTTTGGTCTTTTTGCTGTCATTATTTTACCACCTGCATACAGCAGCTTCACATTAAAGTACTAGAAGAATGTCAAGCAGACTTCATGTGAATATTGTAATTTCTTTCAATATTCTGTGAATTCAGAGTATGTCATAATAATACTTATTACTATTTGCATTAGAGAAAATACCTGTGCTTCTGCCAGGACTGAAGTAAGTGGATTGCACAAGCATCATGAATTTTTAACAGAACCAATCCTGCTTTTTTTATGTTTACTAATTTTCCCCTACATCTGCTATTTGCTTTATGATTTGCCTATTTACTGTGCTGGTAGAGAAGTTCATGAAGCACTTTTTAAGCTTGTGCCTTGTCTGAGTTGGGGGAACATTTCTGTGAGTGCAGGACTGCTCAGAGCGGATGGCTGCCCAGAGCAGCATCTGGAAGTTGTAAAGTAAGGTGACCTTTATCAGGAAATTTTGTTGGCCTGCATTCAGTTACTGGTGATTTGCTGTCTTTAGTCTGTTTTTAGTCCCTTGGACAAAGAGTATGTCAGTACTGACTCCATTTGAGTTAGGGAGGGAAGCTTAAGGCTGTATGTGATGTGCTGGTTCAGAGACAGGACAGGGTAGCTGCTTCTCTCCTCTCCTTCCCCCATTTTAGCAGGTCACATTGTCAGTGCACCTACAGCCATTTTAGTAGCTAGTCTGCAGACTCTTCTGTCCTCCTGTGGCATCACCTGGCCAGCTCATTTCCATTGGAGCATTGAGATGTAGCTTATTTCCCTGCTTACCTCTCAGTAGTGATTTGGGGCAGACCAGAGATACAGTCATGTGCTGCTTAAGGGAGAGGGTTTAGTGGTTGGGTATCTCACAGTTCTCATTATTGTTGGCAGTTGTACATGCTGATCTTGTGTGCAAATGTCTCCTCAAAAAATCCTTACTATAATCCAGGAAAGGGACAGCTAATGAATATTTTGCTGCCTCTGAAGCTATAAAGCACATACTATTTCCACAGTGTATAGATACAGAATTCTAAGAAAGCAGTATGAGGGAATAAGTAATAAAGATGTGTCTGTTTGCAATTACAGTAGAGTATCCTCTTTTCATCTGTTCATTTCATCAAAAATACATTGTCATTGTTGAATGTGCAAAACCATGTTTCCTTCCAGTACTGCCAGCTGCAAGCCAGCCTTTTTAACAAATACTCTCTATGTTTATCAAAGTAATTGGAAATTGCTCCTTGGAGGCTGCTGAAACCATAACAAATGCAGACAGTAATCAGATTGTTTGTAATCACAAGAGTGCAGAATGACACAAAAAACTTCAATGTAGACTCTCTGGCTATTGCCAGCTTCTTGTTTTGCTTACACTGCTGACTTGAAACATAACCAATAACCAGCTATTAAGTAGCTGGCAGTGTAATAGTAATTATGTTAGTCTACTGTATGAAGATATTCTTCATACAAATGTCCTGTGGACATCAGAGAATATGAGATTGCTGTTAAATGCAGTCAGGTGGAGTAAAGTTGTGTTGGTTGTTCAGAAGAGGGAAAATCTGAATATGAGCTGTGAGAAGAGGAAATTGTCATCTTCTGTAAAGCCTAAAGACAAACAAAGACAGTTCCTCTAAAGTGCACTCCCTTCTGCAAAGGGATGTCTCCTACTTGCCTGTTTAATGTGCTTGGGCTTTGATCCTCTCTTCTTCCTTGGGCATTGGGAGCTTTGTGCCCTTCCTCTACCTAGCAAGGGACTCCTTTTCCTGATCCTTGCTATAGCTTGCTAAGCATTCTCATAAGCCTTCAAAAGCTTTGATGTTTTTGGGAACTATCTGAAAGACTCTGATCTTTGTGTTCCCCTCCTACCACATGTATTTAGGGAAGTCTTACTGTGTAGCACTGCCACTTGCATTTCCTTTTAAGTATTTGAACATGTGACAAGTAAAAACATAGGATAAGATTATTTTAATGTAACCTTTAGGAAAATGCTTTTCTTGATTTTGTTTCTTAGTATGAGAAGTAGTGTTCAGAACTTTTTGAAAAAGTAGTTATTGATCTCTACAGATACACATTTTAATTAACATTTGTCCTGAATGCACAGTGAGATCTTAATTGCCTGGGTTTCACTAGGCAAATTGAACAACTTCCTTTTGATGCTGGAGGGAAGGGTTTTTTTCGGTGATCTGAGATGTCTCATCCTTTTGTAACTGTCTTCATTTGTATTCTATCCAAAATTCAGAAAGTAGTGGGATTCCAGTAAAAATGTGTGAAGACCTCAAGTTGTACCAGCTCTTGCTTATTATCTTTAATGTGTATTGCATTTGTATCTGAGTTGACTAAGCAGGCAAAAATAGTGTAGAATTTGGATTCTTTCTGTATAGAACACAGAAATATAAGGAACAAATATTCCATATGCTTACTTTCTTTTAACTAAAAATATCCAGATAATCTCAGAACTTGAGTTGAAAATGAATGTTATTGTATATTAGTAATAACATTCTGATGGCTTGAAAAAAAACACTCAGAATAAAATTAAAGTATTTGTAATAGGAAGTTTAGGTAACTTCTCTGATAATACATATACATGCCAACTCTGAGGTCTCTAACCAGGCACAGATAGTAACATATTTGCAATTCTTGCCACTCTAATAGATCTGCCACCAGTCACCTTAATGTGACTATGTCTGTACTGTGACTAATACAAAATAGCAGTCTGTGATTAAATTATTCAGCAGTTTTGTCAGTAGATGTTTTGTCCTGTTTTTCCTGTCAGTAAACATAAAGTGAAGTTCAGGTAAAAGGAAAAAAACCTCCGTTATCTGATGACTGGAAAAAGCATGTATTCAGTAAGCCTGAAGTAGGTGAACACTTCTGCACACTATCTGCTGAGCCAAAAGATTAAACTTTGTGTGAGCTAAAGCCTTAGTTATTAATATCAAAGATTTTCCAATTTGGAGGTTGAATGTCATAGCTGAAGACAGCTCAAGTGCCTGCCCATTTCCTGCTGCTTCTCCTCTTTCTCCTGTGATCCAGTTTCAGTCCCTCAGCCCCACTCTCTTCAAAGAGATAAACTCTCCAGAAGCCCTCTTGCCAAGCCTTAAGTCATTTGTTTGTTTCTTTTGTTTAGGTATTCCTGTCTCTCAGCAGCACTTAATTTGGAATAATATGGAACTGAAGGATGACTATTGTTTGGATGATTATAAGTAAGTATAGAATAAAATTAGGTTTCTAATTAATGCTTCTAAATAATTATTAGCATGAACAACATTTATTTATTGTTGTTACAGCATTTCAGAAGGCTGCACTCTGAAGTTGGTTCTGGCAATGCGAGGTGGACCTGTTAACACCAGAAGAGGTAGGTGTTAAGGAGGTTAAAGATAGTGGTTTTCATGTAATGTCTTATAATTGTAAAGAGCTTCTCTTAGGTAACCATTTTAGACAGTTCCAAAATAATTGGAAAGGTACTTAACAAAAATGAGGGGATTTTTTCCCCCATCTTCTCTTAGCATATCAAGTGCACTTTGTTTACTCTTAAGTATATTTGTATGTATAGAATCATCAAGTCATAAAATCAGCATTCTTCACTTGAAGAAAAAAATTATCCTGGAATGTCATTATACAAATATTTTTTTAAATATTATCGATAAGAATCAGACATTGCTGGAGTGAGAAAATAAACTTGATTTCGTGCATCATATGTATAGGAGTGAAAATGAAAAAATTCCCTTGATAGTTTTCTCTTGGGAATAAACTCAGCATATCTTCTAGTTGGGAATTCCTGTTACAAACTGAGCGGAGCTCTCAGAGCTAACAAAAAGAACAATAATAATATTCTGGTTTTATTTTGTTTCTTTTATCTTTTTAGTTCCTGTGAAAGATCCTATCAGGGAAATGGCTGAGTACATGGATCCTGCTAGAGACAAGATGTGGGAGAAAGGGCCATCCAACAAACAAGTGACCTTCTTAGTGTATCGAGAAGGAGATCGCTTGAATTTCTTCCGTGTGGTTGACAGGGGCGATGGCACTTTAACTCCACTCTCTGAATCTTTGAGGTAAAGTTGGTTTCAATCTTTATCTTATTCTTCAGAAGTGAGTTACTGTGTAATTTTAAGCTGTATTTGTTGGTTTTATCAAAAGAGCATCTGGCATACTGCGGGAATTATTCCCTTAGGGCTATTAATTGTTGTGACTATCTAACAGCACTGTAGTGCTTTGTGGTCAGTGGTTGTGCTAATGATTCTCATATCACTGTGTGCATTAATATAGTGAGATAAAGCTGACTTCATACTTCAGGCAATTCTCAACATTCCAGCCCTTTCTGAATAGGAACATGTTGCAGGAAAGTCAAATGAATATTTTATTAGATATTAAAAACTTCTTTAAACACTTTCTCTATGTGCTTAAGGCATTTGTTTAGTTTTGTAAACCTTTCCTTATTCACATAATATTTTTTTTCCTATGGACTAAATGATTAGTCAGGAAGATAGTAGATTGGCAGTGTAAAATCTTGTGGGCTTTTTTAGTTTGGTTGTGGGGGTGGTTGTTTGGTTTGAAGGGAGAGGTGGTTTTGTTGTTCTTGTGGGGTGGGAATTTGTTTGGTTTTGGATGCATTTTGGTTTTTCCGTAATTTTTTTTAATGTACTGAAGTAATTACCAATACAGCCAGATTTTGGATGTAATTAGGCCTCAGGTTAGCTACTGTTGAGTACCAACCTTGTGTCAATTGCTGCCAGAATCCAGTGATGATGTCATCAGAAGCACAAGTGTATCACTTTACCTACTACATTGTAATTGTAGTAAACCCTTTGGTAGTCTTTTTCCTAAAATTATCAAAATGGATATCTATTAAAAATTATTGCATTCTATTTTTATACTGCAGCTTTTGGGTAGGTACTTTTATCTTCTCAAGAACTTAATATTTTTACAGCAGTGAGGAAAGGAGTCCCTTTTCTGGTACTGGTTTTCTCCAAGGCTAAGGCTTAAGCTGCTTTAAGTGACTATTCTTGTTTTTGTTTGCAAAAGGAAAGCAAGAGCTTTGTACTAGATTTATATTCAGTTTGTATTCAGAGTGATACTACTCTTAAAAATTTTTAAAGACATCCATAGTTAAAAACCACTGACAGGAAGAAATATCAAAGTTGGATTCCCACAGTTATTCAAAGTAGAAAGATCTAGTGTTTGATATACAAGGAAGAGTAAATATACAAATACTTTAGATCTGTGATTTTATATTTCAACCTCTTTACTCTTTCAGTAAATAACCACATACGGTATTATTTGAAATAGGTTTAAAAAAGCATAATTGGTTAAGAACTGAGAACCTGGCTGCTGCACTGGGCTTGATACACTTCTGGAAAGATGAGCACATTGGTGTAATTCTGGTTCTTGCTGCTACCCTGCCTGTTACCACTTTGTTCCTATTTAACCTCTGTCTCTAGTGAACATCAAAACCCGTTCACAAAGCTGGGACTGTGGATGCTATACTGTAAGTTAGTGCAAGGAGTTGTCATAAGGAGCTTGAAATGTAATTTTTCAGTAGAATGGGCTCCCTGGTATCTGCCTACGTGTTCAAATTTTAGTGTGTGTGTTGAAATTTTTTTTGCAATTTAAAAGTAGTGTAGACAGTGTTCTGAAAGTCTACCCAATTTTTCCATTGAGTAATCCTAATATACGGATTTAATAGTAATTTTACTGAGATTGGCTAAAAGTTGCTAATGGGAGAATAACCACACTCATTTGGCTCTTGCAAGGTACCTGGGCAAGCCTTTCAATGCACAGCAGCGTGGAAGAAAGTCAAATACATTTTTGGCTTAAGAAATGTGCTGGCACTGGTCAAGTGAGCCAGTTGGGTTGGAAGTCATCTGAGTTGAAAACATTCAGCTTGAGTTGTTTCTGTTTTTCTGTGCTTTCTATAGGAGTTCACTTATTAGCTTTTCTACTAATGCAGATGGTAATTTGGAGGGGATGGAAATCCTAGTTCTTAAGTTTGTTATCGTGGCTGGGTGGAACTGTGGAGAATGGAAAAAGTAGCAAAGGGAGGAGAGAATGGAAGCAAATCAGATCCTTTTGTTTGTTCTTTATAGAGTAAGGCTGTGGGTCACTCTGAATACTACTGTTTTCTATACTGACAGTTATGTGTGGGTATATTGGTGGCTAAAATAAGTGCTTCAAAATTCTATCATCCTTTTTCATATTGCTGATACCTGGAGCAGAATTCATGAAATTAAATTTAGAAATGAGACCTAGATTTTGGTTTTGTTTTATAACTCTCCAGATAATTTTATCTGTGGTTGAGTTACTGGTTAAAACTTGACGAAAGTATAAATGCATGCATTGATCATTGTCTCTGGGCTAGAAGAGTGTTGAAGTTGTGATGGAGGACTGGCAGACAAGAATCAGGTAAGATGCCAGCTCTAATTAGTGACATTTTCTTTTTGGTACTGACTTCCACATGACTTTTAGTCCTTCCTTGATCTCTTTTGGAGAGTAGAAACTTGAGGTAAATCTAAGATATTTATATGAGCATAGGGAAATTAAGGGGAATTGCCTGATTGTCATGATTTCTAGATGCTGACAACCTAATGGAAGAACTGAAACACTCTAAATGTACTGCATACAGCATTGAAAATGCATCAGTTTATAATAAATTGGACAGTCCTAATGGTTCTTTCATTTCGCTGTCAAATGTTGAATGTGTTACTTGATCAATGCTTCATTGCTTCATAGCAAAAACAAGTTAAATGCTGATTTTTAAAACCTTGAGGCTTTGCATTCTGGTAGAATGCGGAATGGAAGAAGGAAATGTCATTCTATAAACTTCCAGTGACTACTGACTTTAAATATTTTGTCTTGGGATGAGCAATTCTAATCTATTTATTTTTTTTCCAAATGTGAGACTCTTTGGAATCTTTGGAAACCTAAACTGATCTTTTTTTTTCTTTTTTTCTTTTTTTTTCTTTTTTTTTTCTTTTTATTTTGAAAAGGAGAAATAGAATATCACATCCACATGGGTGACCCCTCCATTTCCATTTATGGTGAGAACACCCCTCAGGATGGATAGAAATTTGGACTTTTCCTTCCATGCCAGTGTCTGGTTAATTGGAAAACTGATCAGCTTGTTGTCTGAGTCACACACTTAACAGCTTTGGCCATATCTTCAGGAGACATTTGTGGAACTGGATATCCCCTCTGTGGGGAAAATATATAGTGAGTGTGAACCAACTGTATATGATATAACAACTTGCCAGAAGCGTGGCTGTGTTCAGATTTCAGCAACGTCACTTTGCCCTGATAAGGGATGCTGATGTGGATAAATGGATTTGAAATATCTTTGCATACAATTTTACATAATGTTTTGTCAACAGATCAACTACGGATATGACTTCCTAGTTGTGAGAATACTCTACATTGAAAATGTAATTCATTTACTTCTTTAGAGGGTGAATGCAAACTTTCTTTTATTTTCAGTGGTGGTTCAGTTTATAATTTATATGCTGATGACGAAGATGAGACAGAGGCATCACCTTCTGGCCAACAGATTATTGAGAATTCAATTACTATGAATAAAATGAAACTGCTCAAGGCAAAGATGGAGAACATGAATCTGAGTAAAAAGGTGAAATTGTGATTTCAATTTTTCTGTCATAATATGGGTTGGGCTTTCCTTGTGCTGACTTTTCTAAAAAGTAGATCAGATACTCTGCCGTGTTGAGAAGTCAGGTTATCACAGGTAGATGATTTCTCAGTTACTGTTTATGTAAATTGTATTGTGTAAACATTATCTTGAGGAGCAGTGTAGTTCCTTAGACCTACTTGCCCTCATTCAAAGAATTCATTACTAGTCCTCGATTTATTTGCAAGGGTAGATCTTTTGGGTGGGTGGGTTGGTAGGTTTTGTGGTTTTGTTTTTTTGGGGTTTTTTTTTTCCAGTACTGTAAATAGCCTTGTTTTGCACTACTGCTCTAGTAAAGTCACTGTTTCTCTTAAAATGAAATTTCATTAGACATACTGTAACTGAAAAGCCTATAAAGTGAAATATGGGGATGTTATCTTGAAAATAAAACATTAAACTGATGCTCATGTGTTACTAGATTACCTAAAAGTAAAATGAAGAGATTATATTTCCTTACATTTTTTGTTGTGTTTGAGACCTGAAGCTCCTCTGGATAATTTTGATGACATTCTGGCTTCCTTTTTCTGTTTCTCTGATCGCCAATTTATTGAAAACATTTCCTGATTATAATCTTAGATTTTATTACTCAGTTGTTGAGATGCAGTCTTGATGGCTAGTGGCATATGAGGGAGTAGAATGATCTGGTCTTTCCTGGCCTTACACTGTCTGAATTGCTCAGAATATATTTTCAGTCAGGTCTTTTGACTGCAACTGGAATTCAAATACTAATTTTTGTTGGATCTGTGTTTTTTGATTTTGGTTGGGCTTCTTTTTTTTTTGTTTTCTTTAATAGCCTAAGAAAACTGTCAAGGTGAAGCCTCGGCCTCCCATGACTCCTCGACCATCTAGCGGCTCGGTGGCTGCTGCCCGTCACCGCTTCCTGAGAGTGCTCCCCCATATCGGACAGTCGTGCCTACCTCCTCCTGGGAATTTGCATCAGTCAGAAGCTCCCCAAAATGCACTTTCAGCATTGGCTACTTTGGCCACTGCTGGTAGAACAATGCCATCCACAGCTAATCACTTCCTTAAGGAAGATGACGCTTGGCAGAGCAACTCTTGGTCTCAGCCAGTCAATAGCATCAGGTTACCACCGAAAATATCTCGTGTTGAACTAGAAAATGCAAAACTACCTACAAATAGTATTCTGACTCCTGTTTCATCCCTGCCTGCAAATTCAGAAAAAGCATCTGAAAATGTGACCTCAGCAGGTGAGGAGGATGCTGTTTTGTTTCCAAATCTAACAAACGTGGAACTATATGGAACAGAAGAAGAACATCTACCCGAACCAGATGCTTTTGCTTTTTTAACAGAAGCCAGCACTGCTGAACAGTGTAGTGAGATCTATGACATAGGAAAGGTGAACCCAGAGCTTGAATTGCCTGATGGAGACAAAGATTCTAAGGTTGTAGAACAGCATAGGAAACCTATTGGCAAAGTGCTGAGCACTGCAGCAATGGAGACTGGTCTTCTCAGCACTCGTGAATTAAGTCCTCAGAAAAATCTGCTTTTGTCTCCCCTCCGGTATTCAGCACAAGTGGCACATCACAGTTCTCTGAAACCACAAGCACAGCCCAGATGCTTTGAGGCTGGTAACTTGAGATCCACAGCCTCCCCAAACGTGCTTCGATCGTTGGAAGTACGTAGTATAGCAGACTCCTCTTTTTCTAGGACCACTAGATTTTGTAGTGTGAAAGTAGAGTCACTTGGCAAAAGACCTGATGTTATTTCTAAAGCAGAGGCTAGGGACATTACAGATGTGGCTAGCAAGGCATCCAAAGAACCTGCGAGTTCTGTGAGTAACTTAGGATTTCTGGCTTCGCTGGCCCGAAGCACAAACAGGGAAAGTTTACAGAGTTCCTGTGGGACTGACAGGTTTCGGACTTCTGGTATTGCACTACCTACAAACCTGCAGCATTTTCAGGAAGAAAGCTTTAGGAAAACTGCTCCTTCAAATGAAGCTGCTGAATATATTCTAGTAAGTATGCACACATGCAGAGAAATCCAAGTTTTTCCTGGTTTTGTGATACTGATGTTATAACAGTGCTGTATGTGTGTGTCTTGTCAGCAGAGGCAGATGAGCTGTGGGAGATGTATTTAAATCCCTGATTGTCTTAAACTCTTTTCTGAATAGCTGATGGTATCTAAACTGCCTGTTTAGCTAAAAGTATCTAGAAGTAATTTTTCATTACGATTGAAGCAGTTGTTCCATTCACAGCTGAACTTACGAGTTACTTTAGTGATGGTGGTGAGTGTGTGTGTGTCAGAAGTGTCATCTGGCTTGTGTTGCTCACTTAAACTGTTATTTATTCCAAAGTGTGCCCAGTGACTGGCACCATATGTACCAAGCTTCTGCTCTTTACTATACTTGGTTGTTTTGGTGTATTTTGAAGTGTGGGGAGATTTATTGAATAACCATTGAGGGTAAGGCTTTATATTGCAGAATTGTAACTTTGTGTGCAGAGCTTGTCTTGGACTCTTTGTGGATAGATTGATAAACATTTGATATCAAATAAGTCGATACCAAGCTACCTATGTTTGCATTTCATTTCTATCTGCTAGTAATTTCCTTGTGGAAATTTTCTTTTTCTTTAGTCTGCGCATGGGCTTGGAATGAATGGAAGTATGGCAGCTGTAGGGAAAAGAGTGGGTAAGTAACTTCCATAATAATTAAAGATGACTCCTTAATCTTTCCTCATATTTCACAGATAGAGAGGAAAAAAGTAATTTATACTTGTAAGGCATTTGGCTTCTAGAGTCCTTGCTGTATTACATTTCTGTAGTATAGTTAACTTTTAATATTGTAAGCAATTCTAAAAAATGCAGATGGCATCCAGATCTTAAGTAGACCATAACTGCAACTCTTTCTTAGATTTTTCAATACTTAGTGAATCCTGCACATCATCTGTAGATTTAAATGTGAGTTTCTGTGCTGAAGTTTCCAAATTGTCAGTTCTGTGAATACTTCTGAGTCTACTAAAATCAGAGCCAAATTTATCAGTAGCATTGTCTTTAGTACAAAAAATGTGGGGAGGGAGCATGGAAAAACACTGCAAAACACTGATATAGTGCAGATTTTTCATTGCTTTTTGTGCTGGTCATCATTCTTCCCACCCTAGCCTTTGTAACTTTGGAGTGCTTAATGTTTGACATCTACTGAAAAATCATAAATATAGCATAAATATTAACTGCTTATGAGATTAATTCTATTGGGGTAAAGGAATTGTCTAAATTAATGCTTTAAAGCTCTTAAGACAGTGAGCTAAGGATTTTCAGCACATTTAATTTTTCTTTTCTTTCTGTATGACCTTAGGAAGAGGTAGGTATATATTCCAGATCCAAGTATAGAAAATGAGCTACATAATAAATGTTCAAATAGCAGCTGCAACAGAAAAAAGTCATGTAATTGTAAAGTTGGAGCAAAAGCTGCTAAAAGAGTGGGCTGTGCCTTTGTTTCACAGCTGTGGGTGCAGCTTTGACCTGGCAGTCAGTCAGTAAACAGGTCTGTCCTTTGCTGCTCCAGAGGTGATACCCTGAGAGCCTTGTCTGCATGATGGGGAAACCTGCTAACACCTGAGTCACTTTGGATAGGACTGTGAAGAAGACACTCCTCTGGTGAATCTTTGCCAGACAAAATGTATTTTCCAAAAGGTGGTATGAGTTAGTGTGGTCATATCATGCAGGCCCTTGAGAGATGTAGCTGGTAATGATTTGTTGTACACCTGGCCAAAGGACAGATACTTTTCACTGTAGTTGCTGTAGGGATGTAAATGTGAAAATAGGTGTTTTGTTTTTTCTGTTCAAGTAGGTCCACAGAGCCAGCTGTCTTCAAGCTCTGCCTCTTTCACAAACTGGGCTACCTGATGCTTCTGAAATTGTGTGCTTTTAGATGATGAAATTGTTAGCATGGACAAATGTTGCCTGGCAATTTCAGTGCTAAATAGGAATGGAGTTGGAGTGGTTGGTAGTGATGACTGTGATGTGTAGTGACTGCCTGGTGCTGCTATTGAGAGCAGTCTGCTGCATTTCAGCTGAGAAATGACTGTTGGGATTAAAGGTGTGCTGGACAAAAAATACTTGTGAACTCATGAGAACTTTTTGGGAACATCCTGACAATACAGCAGTAGAAACACTGAAAGAATGTTTGAGAGGGTACATTTCTCACTTTACTGATCCAGATGGGGGAAATATGCTTAAGCAAGTTGCAGACAAAGAACTTACTTCTTAGAGGGAAGGGAGAAGAAGAAAGGAGAAGCCTTTTCTTTACATGATCTCCAGTTAATAAACCAACAGCCAAGAATTACATGGCAAAAAGTAAAAATAAATTTTTAAGTGTAGAAATTTTATAAACATCTGCAAAGTGCCTAATGTAACCATATAGCTAACTAGAGGTGTGTAGTCTAATACTATACTTCTCTTGCAATTATGGAGTACCAGCAAGATTTTAAAATGTTGCAGTACTTACTTGGCAAACTGGTGCACTGAATATATTGGATGCTAGGTACTGAATTGCCCAGTTGAGTCTTTGTAAAGTCATTGTGCATATTGCTTTTCCAGTGACACTCTGAGTGTGCTCATTTTGCACCTGGGAAGACAATAAGAGATGTTTCTTGGTCTGTTCTGTAACTTCTTGCTTATGTGAACTTTTAAGGATGTTCAAAATAACAGTTCTGAGCACTGTGATGCCTCTTCCAAAGGTGTTCATAGGCTTGAGGTGTGCTTCTTGTTTTGGCTTTCAGGGTTTATTTTTCCCTTCTCCTTTTATTTGGGGTTCCCCCCTGAAGTATACTAAGAAATGCAAAATAAATCTGCATTTCAAAAGATAACATTTCACTAGTTCATGAATAAGTTAAAATGTCTTTGCTGTCTTTCTACTTCTGAAAGCAGGTGAAGCAACCCATCTTCCACCTGTGAATGGCTTAATTCAAGCAAAAAAGAAAATTTCAAAGCACTGCTTTCTTTGTGGCAAGAAAACTGGATTGGCAACCAGCTATGAGTGCAGGTAGGCTGAGTATATAACCAGCTGTTACTTAAAAATGATAGCTGAGTTAACCAAAGTGTTTTCTTTGCTGCATGATATTGCTTAAGCACAGCAAATCAAAAGGCAACCTTCAAAATAGCAATTCTCAGTTCAGCAAAACTGTAGGAATTAGAATTCAGGAATGTTGCCCCCGTTGTGCTCTTGAGGTGTTTATTCTTCCAGGAAGGTCAAGAAATAGAAGGTAACAGAATGGAAGATAGCAGGAAATGAACAAGATAGCCGGAAACAATGACACTTTATACTGGTTTCTGCTACAGATATATGTTCTGCAAAGTTTCTCCTCAATAATGATATCTTTAACAACTTGAAGAAAAACTGGGTTTGGTAGAGTTTCTCAGAAATCTCTCTGATTTCTCCCTATTGCAGCACATCTTCACAGTTTGGGAACTGACACAAATTTGTATTCAACAAATCTTTGATTTTTATGTGCGTTGGTTTTTGCAAGACTTCAGTCACATTTGAGCATTTACAGCATCTCAAACACAGAACACCAGAGTGCTGGTCCCCCACATCACTACTTCTAGACAACACTGTGAGACTTGGTGCTTGGTGGTGGTCTTGGAAAATTGAAAAAAAAAAGCCAAAAAATAAAATCCCCAGACAATCAAAAAACCTTCCAAACAAACAAAAAACCCCCAATAACAACAAAAATCACGGAAAAACCCCCTGCTCTCTCTGTTAATCTCAATTTTCAAAGTATTTTTTAGCCACAAGATGTTTTTTTTTAGTATTGTTTCCTATGAGCTGGTCTAGGTTGGGAACTGCTGCACTGTGAGGGGCTGCATTTGGAGCTGATCTTAGTTCACACCAACAACAGCAAAATGAAAAAGAACTTCTGCCACTGAGGAATCATATAGAGAATTTCAGGGTGAGGAATTGTCTCCTTACTGACTTCAGTCTCTGATTTTGAAACAGTTTTGGGCACTGCTCACTTTCCTGATGAGCAAATAGTTGCAAGCTCTTCTAAAAGTAACTAAGCAGCTTGCCTAAAGTTAAAAATGAAAGGGAAAATGGCTCATCTCCAAGAATAGCATTTGTTTTGGTTTCAAAAGGAGCAACCATAGGACCTTTTACTAGAAAGCAGCATAAACCAAATAGAGAATACAGTCATATGGGAAAAGTTCTGATGATGGGACCAAGAATCAAGGAAAAGCAAATTTTACTTCCAGGCACACAAAACCTTAGGAACAGCTGCAGAGTTTATTATGAACCCAGACAGATAAATAAATAGGGGATTACAGTGTGAGTTCGATGGGTAACACTTAATCCATTTCAACAGAATTCTGATCTTGAGTGGTGTCAATACTTTACTGTCAAGAGGCATCTCTATCAAATAATCAGGCAACAGGACACCAATATGGGTCTCCAGGTAAAGCACTTTCCAGATCATACACAACATCCAAAGTGTGCTTTTCTCTTGGTAAGACTCTTAGCTGCAGAACTGTCAAGTTTCAAGCAAAAATCCTGATCTTAACTTACCGAAATTGCAACTGATATTGGATAGATAAACCCTTTCGAAGTCCAACAGGAAGTTATGTTCCCTGTAGTTTGTGTGGTGTCTTAACAGCTGACTAAATCTATATTTGTTAGTCTTAAATGGCTAATTTGAGTTTATACCAGGCAGAAGTTATGCTAAAAACAACTGTTTTGATTGTCTGGGTGATGCTGTGGTTTTGAATTGGAATGTATTACATGGATTTCACCTGAGGGAATTACTGTCCATGGTTTTGTCCTCTGAATTCTACCAACTATTCTACCAATATTGTGTGAAGTCCTTTAAAGAGAAAGAAAGTACAAAAAAAAAGCTCATCATTCTTAAATTTATAAGTGTATTTGATCCTTGCTAGCTGGTTTATGGAGTACTGATCATGCTTAGCTTCCCAGCTGAAGACACTATTGGGTCAAAACTAAAATATTCAGTGTGGAAAATGTCATCTTGTGTACCCCACCAGTTAATGTTACAAGTTGGGGATGACAACAATTCAAACAACTCTGTCATTTAACACGTGATTAAGCAAAATGGCTCCCAGCATGTCAGAGCATTAAAAGCTTCTAAAAGTTTGTAACTTGTAATATTCTTGATTCTTCAGATGTGGAAACAACTTCTGTGCAACACACCGCTATGCAGAGACTCACACCTGCACCTACGACTACAAGAGTGCGGGACGGAGGTATTTACAGGAGACCAATCCCATCATTAGTGCACCAAAGCTTCCCAAAATTTGACATGGTTGTGCTGCATGTGGCCACTCTGCTGTTGAAGAATTGTATTGAATTGAGAGAAGCACTTGCTTAAACTGCATATTTTTGCCATGCTCCATATTTAAAGGTTTGCCAAGTAACAAAAGCACATGAGGATGCATCGAAGAATAATGTGAACACTACTGCAGTTAAAACTTTTCTTCTTGAGTGAATGAAAAGTTAAAAATTAGTTTCGAAAAACTTACACTATGATTTAACTGTTACTGCACGTGTTGTGTTTTATATTTGGAAAAGCTATTTCACTAGACAAGTCTTTAAAGATGCACTTTACTAACTTTACTGTATAACCAGAGTTGAGGGGGTGTTGTAATGAGGGTGTCACGTAATGTCTTCTGTACTCTTGGTTTTGTCCATTGTGTGGTATTTTCTAAGTTATTTCACTAGAAAGGTCCTCCTCCCTCCCCTTTCTTCAAAAAGCCTGTTTTGAGATTTTAAGGGGATAGTGTGTTCCACCCCTCTGTTTCATTCTGATTGATATTCGTACATTGTGTGTCCATTCTGAAAATTACATATCATCTTAATCACATTTTCTTAAAATAATGCTGTTTATATGACAAGTTTGTTTTTAAATAGAAGGTTCCCTGTTTGTTGCCATTAAATGTAAGAACTTATTTTAACTTTTTTGGTAATCCTAGATTTTTTAAGACTTCACAACTTGCTTTGTTAAGATGTTGAATGCTGTTACTGGAAGAAATTCTAATAAATATTAAATTTTATTCTTGTTTATGCTGTCATAAATGTACAAAATAACTTCCATCTTATGGAGTGTTCCTAAATTAATAGTTGGGCTCTGTTGGGAGAGTATATTTATTTTCTTCTTATTTTTTCTTTTTTTTTCACAAGCACTAGCTCATATCTGTTCATACTGAAGGTGGTGGGAGGAATTCCCACCAACTTCATTAGGAATAGTGTGGCCAACACTGTGTGCTTTAAATATAACTCCTGAAGTCTTACAGGTGTACTAGCAAAGGCAAAACAGATGCCCAACAAATGGCATGTATTAACCTTTCTCCCCTCCAGCTGATACAGTATAAAGGCAATTCAGTAAATGAATGAGACACCTCTCATTATGTAGCCACTGCAGAAACTGCTTTTGGAGGAAAATATCTACTGACAGACTTTCTTCTTTCATTCCCTTAATGCTTGTGTAATATTTTTATAAGAATAAGTTGCATGAAGTGTTCCAGTATAAAGGGATTAATAAAAATCCTACAACAAACCACCAAAACAAAAGAAATCCCCCCACTCTGTATCTAGGTAATCAAATGTCATGGTCCCTGTCTTGTCAAAGTCCTCACTCAGCTACTTAGTTGGGTGTGGTATTAAAGTGATCTATGTGCAGTCCAGTCAAAGGGCAGCAGCTTCATAAGAATGGCAGTCAAAAGGTGGATGAAGAAAGAAGAGAGATGATCACTGAAAGAGGGAGAAGTAACTTGAAGAATACCATCCTTGGAGGAAATCCATTTCATGTAGTCCACTTGAAACTTCTTAAACCTGAAGTTTTCAGAGTGATAAGTTTGGAAAAAAAATGTTCACAGTCATTCTTCTGGGCATTGATAAGAGAAAAATGTCATTCACTGTGTGTAACTTCTATGCTTGTTATTACTGGAGGAAATTCCCCTGATCTGACAAACATGTTATTGAACTGTGCTGTGTATCATGAACTGCCTGGAGTTTTTTTTATCTCCAGCATGGGACAGTGTTTGATGCTGAAGGAAGAGAATAAGGAATGTGACAAATGCACAAGTGTTATCCCAGCAATTGCACAAAGCTCAGCAACATTCTAAAGACAGAGGTATTGCACAGTAGGGATTTGGTAAGAAATTAATTACAATAATGTGGTCTGTAATCACTTAATCTGATTTTGCAGAAGTATAATTGTCACAAAATTGTTTTGCAGTGTGTTGGAATGGCCATACTCAAATTTTAGTACAACTACATAACATACGTGGTAGAAGTCTCTGAGTCACATCTCAGTTTTGACTTTCCCTTTCTGCATATGTGTAATAAAGTGCACAACAATGCTTTCTTAGAATATGCAATGCACTAATAATCTAATTTCCATGTGCATAGCTTCTCATAATTTTTATTATACCTAATTTTAATTATATTTAATGCAAATACTTCTTGTTCAGAACTCCACTGGTTTTGCTCTCACAAAGTGTTACAGGCATTAAATTTCAACCAGTACTTCAAGAGTACTTTAATTGGAAATAAACTGTTTCAGTCATTAATTCAGATGCTATTGGCTTTTACCAAGTCCTGTGTTAGTTTCTGTTGTGGATTAATTACTGTTTACTGTGTAAACTTACAAAAATGGTTTGGGGTTTGAGTATTAGTGTACTGTGTTGCAATGCATCTGCTGAAGACAAATGTTGAGTTTTGTGTGTTCATGTAACTAGATTATTGTATTATAAAGAGTTTACATACTGGAAGTTGAACAGTTACTTTGGTGTGTGCTCTTCTCTACCTTCTTGCCAATATTTTTTGCTTGTTTCTTTTATGCTTGAAGACCTGTGAGACAAAACCAGGCTGGTCTCTTGTTGAATCTCCAGGATTCTTGTGTCAAATTGATAGGCACCTCAGAAGTGCCAGGAATGTTTTTCGATCTGGAATTAAATAATTCCTTTCTCTGGAATCTGTAGAAGCCTGTGGTGATAGAAATCTGCCTGCTTGCAATTTCTGTCTATTCAGTTTGCAGTCCTCTGGGATGTAATTGCAGTGGTGTCTTCTGCTCAGTCTTCAGTTGTAGACAAGGCTAGAATTCATAATTCATACTATAAAATATAAAATGAAGCTTTTATAGGTTTTTTTTTTTTGCATATAATGAATCAGACAGTTTGCTTTCTTTTCAAGTACTTCCAGCTTTCATAATGGGACACCATCTTTTGTGTGTAAACTGTGGCTTTGGCATTGCTTCTGCCTGTAAGGAGTTGCTTCCACCTGCAGCTTTTGTGTTGGGTCACATTTTTCCAATCTTGATGTAAATCAGGTTCATCTTGAGATGCATTTTACAGTTTTTCTGGTATCTACATTAGCAGTGAGCCACGGTTGCTTAATGAGAACATTTATGTGGTCGAGAACCACATCTGGAAGTGTAATCCACTCATTTGTGCATAACTTCTACACAGGAATATTGTGGTAGTTCTTTCTGGATTTCTCTTGCATTGTTTTTGTGTGTGAAACTGCAGAGAAGCAACACCAGAGGGCAGCAGAGGCATTTTAAAATGGGAAAATAAAGGTGGTTATTTGTTTATGACCCTTACTCAGCCCACTCTGAACAGATCTGAGGAGGTCAGCAATAGGGCACATTCCTTTTCCTAATTCCAAAGGTTTTTTAAAAATCAGAATGGAAGAGTACCTCAAAAACTTGTTTCTATGCTGGGTTTCATTATATAATTCATTAGGTAGTCTTAATGTATTGAGGACTAGACAGCCCTTCTCTCTTCCTTCCTTCCTTCTAACCTTGCAAGGATGGATTTCAGCAGTGTCTGCTAGCCAAGCTATGCTGGATGCTGTGTTCAGCTATGTTCACCAGGTATGTCTAGTAAAAATACTCCATGTCCCCATAATTTCTTACTTTAAAGTGACGAGTGTGGCTGGTTTTTTCTTATGGGTACAGGATGAGGCTATGAAAGTATAAATTCAGTGTGTGGGGAATGGATGCCAGTAACTGCTGAAGTGACTGCTCCTTACTATCTGTCTTGCCTAGCCTTGCAATTCAAAAAGCTTTACAGTTTGTCTGTGGCAGGAATTTATTTCTAAACCACACTTTAAGGCTGTTTCAATCTTTTTTAATCCAGTCTTCAGAAAGACTGATTATTATGCACCATATATATAGGAAGCATGTATATAGCTCCATAAGAATTATATTCTAATCACATCTGGATGGTGAATTATTGCTGAAATTAGGTATTCTGCCCAGCACCAGAAATTCAAAACAGTACCTAATCACAGAAATAGTATTATTTGCATGGTATGTGATTAAGAGTGTTAATGAGTAGGAAATAAAAACACACAAGTTTTTTAAAAGGAAAAATTGGGGGGTTCAAAACACCCTCACTTCTTCTGTCTGTGTGAGGGATTTTTTAGCAAATGCATATGATTTTTTAAAAGGTGAATAAGATTTTCTCTCTTCCTTTTATCACTTACTTAATGTGAAGGCTTTTTTTTTCTTTTTTTTTTTTTTACTTGAAGTAATGAGTCTTAGATTTATTTTGCCTGAATTTTGTGCTTAAGTGTTGGAGCCATTGCCCATAATGGGCCTTGTTTGCTAAAAAGCTGCACTGGCTGATGCAAAGTTACAACACAGATAAATAATGAAATGCCTTTGGTTTTAAACATGGTCTTGAGTCTGAGAGTTGAGTGGCAGGATTTCTTCTTAGCATCTCCTGTCTTGTTTTGGGAAGAAATAGGACTCATCAAAATAGACTGGATTAGCCTGAGATCCATCCAGTCCCCCATCTGTCTCTGGGAATAGGAGATATAGTCACTGCAGAAGGTGCAAGAATTCCCTAACCAAGTATTCAGGAACAATAAACAATATTCAGGAGGTAAAATCAAGACACTGTATTTTACCTCCTGTGTTAATGACTAGTCTGAATTGTGAAGAACTTGCTATCTCGGTATACAGTATGATATTTAATTTGGAGGTCCATAAAGGTTTAAAACTATTTTTGAATCTTGATAGATTCATAGTTTCACTTATTTATATGTGTAATGTGAAAAGAATTTTCTTTCACTGCAGTTTTGAATTTCCTACCAATTTGAAATTGAAATTCATTTGGTCTAGTGTTATGAGAAAGGGAGTACAGTGCATCTTGAATATTCAGTATGTTCTGTCTTTGAATCACATCCCCTCTTACTCATCTTTTTTATGGTAGCAATTTACTGTCTTTAATATTGCAGAGCCTTAATTATGCCTGCTGTCCTCCAAATGTCCTTTAATTTTGCATTATACTTTGTCATCTGCAGTTCTCTGGTTTTCCTTTTCCTGTATTGTGTATTTAGCTATAAGCTGCTCAAGGTACTGTTACAATGGAAGCTTCTAAGATTGTGATTAAAATAATACCAGGTGAAATATGCCCAAAGTTCCTCCAAGCAGATCCCATAGAAATGCTTAGTATTATTAATCCTCATCTAGTCTGGACAGGATGTAAATAGCATTTGTTAAGAGTATGAGGAAAAAATGTAGGAAAGCTCTGTAAGGGGAACATATGGCTGAGTTCAGCACAAGAGCTGTGCTTATGAGGAAGATGATGTATGGGGTTTGTTACACAGAACCAGACTGCCTGTTTTCATGCCTTCACCACAGCTGCACGTCGGTTTCATGCAGTCTGATTGCAGTGGGGAGAGCCAAAGCTGAGTATTGGCTGCTAACAGGTAGGCTTGGAAAATGTTATTCCTCTTCTGCATGTTTGGGTATGGGATAAATTACTTTCTATACATTCCTTAATGGTCCAAGTATCAAATGTGAAAATGAAGCAAACTGGCAAGATCCTTTTTCCAAATTTTTGTCAGAAGAGAGCTTGATTTTTTTCTCTTTTCCAAAGCAAGGGAAGAATATGACAAGACCCAGTTGCAGTGCCACCTGACCTCTGGAGAAGCATTACTTGTCCCCGAGCTTCACTTTTTTTGTAATAGTACATATCCTGCCTTGAATAAGCATTAAATTGGCTGGGATACAAAGAAAGGACCAATGTACTTTCTGCTCTTTTTTCATTTGGATATTAAATGACAATTACTTGCAGTGCTATAAGCTTTAATCAAGTGTGACACCTGAACGTAGTGCATTGGATTTTTCTAGTGCCAATTCACCCATACCCAGGAGGGTACTTTTACCTAGACAAATCACCTCAAAAAGTCAGTTTGGTGTATTTGCCAACCTTTAGTTTTGAGGCTCAGAAAGGAGAAAATACCTCTGAAAGCAGGATAGTGTTTCTGAGGCCTGAGTTAAGCTTTATTTCTTCAAAAGCTTATCTGCTCTGAGACAGATTCAAAGCTGTATCCAATCTTGTCAGTCTTCAAAGGCACCCTCACACGAGTGCTGCAGAGTTGCTGGTCTGCCGGGGTGTGTTGTCATATTCCTGTTTGTCACACACCACGCCAGATTCGACCTGCTGCATGTGGGGCAGCCACAGCGTCCCAGGCTCCTACACACTGCACTGGGACAGGGGACACACTTTGCTCTTTCCTCCTGCTGTTTCCCACGCGAGACTTTAATGGCTCATGCCACTCTGTCCCAGAGATGGGTTTCAGATCACCATAGTGATTTTCAAAGGCCAGATCCTAGAAGGATGTATTTACTATAGTATTGGTTTATATCCGCACCTGAGACTGAAGGAAAGTTTGATGAGTTTCAGGCACTTTGAAAAAAACATTTGTTAAGATGTTTCTAAATCACCACCTTGGTGCTCTGGCAGTGTTTTTGTTAAAGGTGATTTAACCTTAGAAATCTGATACCTTTCTGATAAAAGCTGATTCCTTAATCAGTAAGCAAGAAAGTAAATTTTATTTGTATTTCTCTTTATCTTTCTACTTGAATTCCCATCAGTTCTGTTCACCTTCCCTAATGACTCCACTTTTCCCTTCTCCTACCAGAATCTGTTTTATTCACCTAGCACAGGCAGAACAACAGCGCAGGAAGGAATGAACTCTCGGCTCACCTTCAGTAAAACAAGGTCATCAGAGAACTTTTGAAGAAAGAGCACTTTATTTTGGCCAGTCATGCATACAAGAGAGTGAACAGATGGGAGAACACACAGCTCAGGATATGCAAGTTGAAGGAACTATAGGAACTGAGCTCGCTTGGAGAAAAACTATACCCAAAACACAGTGGAATTACAAAGTAATCCCTGACATATTGTGGGGTTGCTATGGAAACATGCAGGTGCTCAGACCAACACTGTAGACTAAAAAGATCCTTTATTATTATCTGGGGAAAATTATTTATGCTTTTCCACATAACTACTGTATGTATTGTAATAATTAAGGACCAAAAAAGGACACAGTTATACACAGTTGTTACTATTCAGGGTTTCTGCCCCACGCCACTTTTCCAGGTCTTCGTGCTAAACGGAGTGAAAGTATTTCTAAAAAGCATGAATTTATAATCATGTGCTAGACCTGTGCTGCTTCCAGAGAGGATTGGAGTCTCCTGGGTATAGAGGTAATTTTGATTTGTCTTTTTAAATAAATTTAAGAAAAGTGTGTTTATTGTTGATGGCAGGTATGGCCATGTATGTGCTCACAGTCCAGACCTTGTGTGCAGGCATTGGGGCAGTTCTCTCTGCAGCTCAATCAGTTCTTCAGCTAAGTGTGACGTGCATTTCTAGGCACACATTCCCAAACTGTGTTTTTCCTGTAACTCTGACCCAGAGCTATTCAATTAGCAGAATGGAACTGTTCTGTTCCGTTCCCATAATTTTTTAAAACCTCGTATCTTCTACTCAGGTTTTGAACAGCAACACTAGCTGAAAGCATTTAATATTTCCATTTGACTAATAGCTTTAAGCTTAACTTTATTCATTCTTGGCTATTTTTTAAATTAGCTGCAACTTTGAGGGGGGAACATTTTCTACAACTTAGGTTTGCATTTTCTGCTGAGGACTGTGAGGGATTCAGGATGTGCCACAGTAGTGCTTGCCCTTCAGTATTGAGCCTTTAGTCTCAGCTCTGCAGTCTTGTACTCAGGAGGCTGTTGCTGAGACTAAGCCAAGAACAACAATGTGCTAAAACACAAGACAAGCTTTCTGGGGAAACAGAGACCATGGAGTAATAATTGTAAAACACAGGGAAAGCTTAGATCTGCAAAGTGGTTTATTGTGGTTTCTTTCATTTCAGACCTAATTCTTAGTTATTCTAGTTTTCCTGGAAAACCTCTGCTCTGTGTGACTATTTTTCTGTATAATACCTACTTTTATTCCAGTTGTGTCTACAGGCCCTTACAGAGCACTGAGTGATGAGCTACGCTGTTCACAAAGTGGAATACAATCCTAAGCCAAATATCATTTTAAAAACCCAGACAAGCCACACAACAAAATGGATTGAGAGCATGAAGGAAGGAAAGAGCCTCCCTTGAGAAATGCCAGTGGCCTCAAGGTAAGACAGCAGTACTGGTTCTCTTTACAAACCTATACTGCCTATCAAGGGGACAATGGTTATCATCACATATACATGTTTCCATATCCTGTTTCATAAAGGGATGCAATCTAAGTCTGTTAATTTTGATCTACATAGGTCTAATTTGGGGTTCTACACACACTGCTCTTCCCAGGAGGACACACCATACACCCTGGGTGGTGATCTCCCACCTTCACTGCATGGGGTGCAGGGTACTCACACTGCAATGTAATGACACTATTTCAGCCCAGCTTCTCCGTGCTCTAAAACCTGATGTAACATCATTTTTCTGTAGGGGGTGGTCTCTGCATGAAAAGGGGTTACCTTACTCATTTTATGCTTTTTGCATTATTCTTGATAAGTAAATGTAATCTCCCTGGAGCCCTGTAAATTGTTGTGAAGAAATGCAGACTCAGAAGATGAAAATTTCAACTTTGGTTTGGTGAATGAATTTTTCTGTCAAGTCAGGAGGTTTACTTGTTTTCTGTTTTATTCTCTGAATGATATCTGCTTTCTTGTACATGCTGCACTGACAGAAACTGTTCAGTGAAGCTGCCTATTTTCCTGTTCTTTTTCACTTATTCCCAAGTGGGATAGACATCATGTCTTAACACAGAAAACTCTCCCTTGACTTATTCTCATAAAACTCACTTTACTTTTCCTGCCTGCAAAATCCACCTCAGTTGTATATTTCACCTATTCCAGCATATCTCGGGAGAGAGATATCTTCGGGAAGAAATAAGTATCCTGCTTGCATAACGAAAGTGTAAAATAGCAACAGAGTATGGCACCCAGATATGTATGGGGCAAACTCGAAGCTTTTTGTTGACATGTTTTTTTTCTGCTGATAAATCAATACGCGCAGATGAGCCATGAATACAAAAGACCTTACGGTGTTGGCTATAAGCCATCTTCAGGCTTTCAGCACGCATACATTTTTAAAAGTTAAATGGCACGCTAGGAAGTTGATGTTTTTTCTACGTACTGAAGCGCGGGCGATAGCGGCAGCAGCGTTCCCGGCTGCGGGAGGCAGGGCTGAGGGCCGGGCTCGGGACAGCCGGACCCCGCTGGCTCTGCCGGTGCCGGTGCCGGTGCCGCCCCGCGCAGGTGCCGGGCGCGCTCCGGCTGCAGCGCCGCGGGTCCAGCGCGCCGCGGGGCGGCTCCGGCGGGCGAGGCGAGGCTCCGGCGGGCAGCTCCAGCGGGAGGCGATCGGGCGCCGGGACAGCCGCGTCCCGCTGCGCAGCGGCCGCCCGGGCTCGCCGGCCCGTGCTGCTCCGGGCCATGGCGGCGGGGGCGGGCCGGGGCGGGGCGGCGCGCTGACAGGCAGCCCGGCCCGGGGAGCCGCGGTAAACAGGAGCCGGGGGAGCGCTGGGGGGAGAGAGAGAGACCGGCCTCGCAGGAGCCTCCCAGCCCCGCGGCCCGCCGCCTCCCGGCCCCGGGCATGGGCAGCAGCAGCCGCCGCAGCCGGAGGAGGAGCCGCCGGCCCGGGCCCTGTGCGGGGCACCACCGAGGTAGGCTCGGCCGCCGCCCTGGCCGCGGGCAGCCGCCGCTTCCTCCGCGGGGGCCGGGCCGGGTCCGGCGCTGCTCCGGCCCGCGAGGCCGGGCCCGGGGCGGGTCGGTGCGGGGGCCGCCTGCCCCGGGCTGGCTGCCGGCTCCGGCAGGTGAGGCGCTTCGGGGCGAGCAGCCGGCGGCCCGGCCCGGCCCGGCTCCCCGGGCCCCGTGCAGGGGTAGCGGGGCTCCCTGGCCGCGGGGGCGGGCGCTCCGTGTGGAGCTGCTCCTCTGCCGGAGCTGGGGAAGCGGCAGCTAATTCCCTGGTAAGAGGCTTTCCCACCTCCGCCGCCTTTGTCTGCACAGCCTCAGCAGCTGCTGCTGGCGCTGGGAGCTTTGGTGTTGCTGCGGGGAAGCCGGGCGCCGATCAGCTGTGGGAAACGGGCCGTGTTTGCACCAGGTGTCCCGTTAGGAGGAGCAGGCGAATTCGCGTTCCGTGAGCAACGTGGGACAGAGATACGCCAGGGAAAACAGTCTGCAAGGTGTGCTGGCCACAACGTGTTCGTAAGGAATCGTGAACTTTCACGGCAGACTAAGAAATAGTCAGAATTCCTTCCTGCTTCCTGGAGCTAGTTGGCAGGCAGAGTAATGCTCGAGTTGTTCCAAACTGTAACACTTTAACTTCTCCTCATTTTAGTACGCTAAAAGTGCAAGCAAAGCGAGAATTGCGATGTGCCGATGCCAGATCAGCTGTCCCAAACTGCGGTGAAGAGGGCACGCGGCTCTGCTCTGCAGCTGGCACAGGACTGGTCTATTTCCGAGCGTGGCGAATCTGTGAAACTGCCCAGCAGCATCAGCGTAGAAGGGACTATCTGGCTAGAGCTTGAGCGGAGGTGGGAAGAGATGCTGGAAGGAAGATGGGGGTGGGAGAGAGCCGGTCTGACAGTAACGCTTCAGTGAAGCAGCGGCAATCTTTATGAATTTGTGCTTCTAAAATTGGTTTGGAGTAGTGTCAGATGAGGCTGAGATTGATCTAGCAATAGTCCTAGTCAAACATTTTAAGAGAAAAATTTTCTTTGAAAAACTTTATTTATTGGACCTAAGATACTTAGCATGAAATCTGTCAACATTGATCAGTTACTACTGATGCAGAGTTCTGCTAAGCCTGCCGGAGGACCAGGATTGCTGGAAACATCAGTGTTCCTGTCTCAAGGGAATGCCCTAGCACCCACAATAATAAATACCTGCTGGGGGTGTTAGCAGCTTCTCAGCTGCAGCCCAAACTGTTTGGTGCCAGACTCTCCTCAGAGCAACCTTGTAGCTGCTCAGAGAAAGTGAGACTTGATTCTGCTGCAGTTGCTGGAAATGGTAGGGCTGCTGAAGTCTGAACAACTGCCCTTCTGCGTGGAACTTTGTGTGCCTTAGGTCTAATGTAAAGTTAAGAAATTAACAATTCACTAAATGTTTGTTGTTATGGTGTTGGGGTTTTTCTTGTTCTTTTGATTTATTTTTTTTTAACTTTGCTTTCAGCTAGCCCTAGCCAGCAGTTCTGCTTATAGAGATAAACTAGTTAAAAAGAAGCAATTTTCTGTTTCAGTGTGTCACATAAGCTGCATGCTTTCTGAGCCTCGGTGTATGGATATGGGGCTAGAATTGTTGGGAGATATTCAGGTGAGGTCTAGTGCTGGAAAATGCACCTGTTCCCAGGCTGCTTTTGCACAGTCTTAACTGTTAGGAGGATACATTAATTCAGCATGCTGGATGAACTTTCTATGTTTTCAGGATGTGTTTGTTTGGTTTTTTTGTTTTTTTTTTTTTAATTTAAACTTATGTTATTTTAGATCCAGCATTTTGGACAAGCAACTCTCCCATGTTCAAGGGTGAAAGGACTTCCCAGCTGCTGAGGCTGTCACTGGTACTTTAGGCAATGTACCAAAGTGTCTGACAATGATTTCCTTACTGTTCTTCCAAACACTGACGTTAGTGGGGAAGGCAGAGCACTGCAGGAATGTGACAGCTTCCAGTAATAATGCTGCTCAAGGAAGGAGCTGAACGTGGTTGTTACAAGCCCTGAATTGATGCTGCTTAGTAAGAAAAAGCAGTCTTCTGCTGTGGGTCTTTTCTGCCATGTACCTCAGTCATCCCGTGTGGGGCTGATAGCTAGTTTCAGAAAATGTGAATAATAGAGTGTGCATGGCAATCTTCCAGGAAAAAATGAAAACAGGAATGAGGTATTTTCTTTATTTTTCTAATTGTTTTGTATTTGGTTTTGTTCTTGTTCTGCCCTTCCACCCTTCCCCAAAAATATAAGGAACTCTTGATCCTGTAGAAATGTTTAACTAGCATTCTTTAAGAGCCTGTAGATGGACCATAAAAATTTACAGGCATTGGAAGAAGGAACTTGCAGGAACCATGAACAGCCTTGTGCTTAGACTGTGTCTGTGTGTGGCAGACAGATAGTGAATAGCAAAGCTGTAGAAACTATGAGGAATGAAAAACTTGAAGTCTGGAAAAACTTGCCTTCCAGGGCATAAGGTATTAGAGGGGAAATCTTCCTGGGGGACAAGTTATCCATTTACTGCTCATGCCAGTTCTTTCTTGGGAGCATCTAGTGCTAGCTGCTGCAGGGACTGTCTGACCCATGTAAATCACACATCTAATTCACTGTACTAATTTCCATAGTGAGACAGAACTCATGCAGGGTTTGCTGGGACTTCTGTTTTGCTGACTTGTGGATTGACTGCAGAGATCTGATGGCAGCTTGATGTAGCATAGCAGAGCTGGCATTACACTTGCTGGGTGGGCTTTGTTCACTGTGAATTTTCACAGCTCCACATTGTTATGCTCTTCACTGAGATAGGGTCAGTTTTACTAGTTCTGTTTGGATTTTGCTGAAAACTTCTCAAAAGAAGTCGTAATTTCTATACTAGATTATTTTTCACTGCTTCACAATGTTTTTGTGGGATTTTATCAAGGTATCCACATTCATGTGAAGCATTAAAACACCAAATGATGGATCATGTAGTGTTTATTGATTCTGGGGCAGGTAAATGGACAAGAGTCCTTGGAAGCCTGGTCTTTTTGCAATTAAAGGTATGCTTTAAGAGCTTTGTTACTCTTAAATGTAACTCATCACCAGACAGCCAGATAGTTCACCAACAGCAAGAGATCTCAACCATCAGCAGTTTCTTCTTTTCCCCAGGGACTGAGAAGGAAGGCTGGCCTTTATTATATGTCCCACTGGTTATCACATTTGGGCTGATCTAGATCAAAGGTATTTGTAAATGAATGTTAAACTTCTGTCTTTTAAAGTGAGGGCCACCTGAGCTCAATTTTGGTACCTGCAGGAAAGTGGGGGGGCTTAGTAGCAAATCTTGAATTTGACCTAGCAGAATGTTGGTTAAACTCAACTGAAAACAGTGTTGGAAATTTTGGATGAAATGCACGTGTATTACCTATGTGTAATATGTATATATGTAATGTGTGGATAATAGTAAAAGGTTCTAGAAAGTGTGGCTGAGATTTTCCATAGTTATGTAAAATAAAGGTAGTAGATGAGCTCCTTATACCTGGAGACTAATTTAAGGATCCCAGCTGTAAACCTTGCAAAATACATAACCAAAAATTATATGGAATGTAAATATTGTATATTTTGAGTGTAGGTAAATCACATGTATCAGTTGGATATGCCTCGATATCTGCCCTTCAGAGTTTCTGTGTTCTTCAAAGGGCATCAGGACAAAGTACATGTTACCAGTCCATTTTGCAGGTGAGGCTGCAGATGAACAACAGCACCAGAGTTTGTCCTTGGGAAAACAGGCATTGGACTCAAGAACTTTATTTAAAGGGTCACTGCTACCTCAGCTAAGGCTGAGTTTGTCTCCCAGTTTGGTCATGGCTTCAGTAAGATCATGTGTTTATGCACCATCCAGGATAAGAGGTTCATTACAAAGAATAAAAATGTTGTCAGCTGTTCTTTCCTGATCTGGTAGCTTGACTTCTGTCATGTCCTTGACACAGGATGAGAAACTTCTCCCTTTGAATCAAAGGGTCAGTTGGATAATAGGGGAGGGAAAGAAAGGTAGAAGGTGACAAACTCTAGGGTTGCAAACCAAAAAAGAGAATAGGGTTCAAGTTTACACATAAAGTTGCTAATTTTTTAAAAAATATACTAATCCTTTTTGCCTCTCTTCCTCTCAAATATGCGTTATTTTTAAAAAGTTTTTTGTTCCTCTTTAAGTGTGTGTACTGAGCTTGCAAGGAAGACTATCTGTAGGGAAAAAAATGCCCAATGCTTCTGAATAAATAGCTAGGGTTCCCCTGGGTCTGATCTGCTGATTCTAATGACCAGAATGATTTGTCACTCAGACTTACTTACTGCTAATAACTCTGTGCCATTGTGCTGCTTGAGAAAGGGAATTGTGCTTCTGTTCTTGTTGCTAGAGTTGAGTTTGAAGTTCTGCTTTCTTATTACACAAGAATTTCCATGGGCACACCACACATGTAGGGGTCCACACATTGCCATGACTGCTAGGATAGAAACTAGAAACTGGCTTCTGGTCACGGGGTTTGGATGAATTTTACCTCTAGAGGACTATTTGAGTACCATTAACTGAAGGAAGCAACAAATTGACTGAACAACCTACCCTATAGCACCAGTTAAATATTGAGGAAGTATTCAGTCAGATCTTCTACTGTAAGCTCTTCTCTTGGCAGTGGATGTAGCCTTTACTTTCCTGGGAGAGGGAAGGTGATGTCACAGGATTATTAGTGGGAACCCCTCATCTCCAAATTACTGCAGGATTTAGAAAAGAGATGTCATTGTTTAATGTCATCCATAAAGGTCTCCTAAAGCATTTATTTGTTGAAGAGACTTCTTCACAACCAGTGGGAGCTGTGTCAAGACAAAGCCTTCTCTGCCTATTTATATTTGCTTTTCCTGTCACTGGCTCCTTGTCTCATCCAGGACAGAGGATTAATCTCTCTGATCCCTCTATTTCTAGTTGTAAAAGCACAGTGTGCTATTGAGGGTGATTCACTAGTATGCCAATCCTTGTTATAATCTCTTGTAACTACGGATGCATCAGTCAGAAGAGAAAGGCTAATGGAAAAATGTGGTATATTTGTGTATCTATTTTTTTCCATGTGCATATTAATATTTATGGGAAGATTGATGGATTAGAGAACAGGAAGTGATGCAATACAGGGCTCTGCCATGGTTTCATAACACAGACCACATTACAGCAAGAAATTCTTGCAGATGACTCTGCTTGCCCTGTCTGAGTGCAGTTTTATCTCCTTGCATGTTTTCCGTGGCCTCCTTGAGCAAACCATTCTAAAGAGACTTGGATTTAACAGCATGATGAACTCTATTACAATAGATGGGAACTGAAAGTTGGCAGTGGCTTTTTGGTTCATCATACATAAGCCTGGGGAAGTCTGGCATACTGGAGGAATGTGAAGAACATGAGGTAATAGTTTACCATAGGTAATGACAGAAGAAAACACACATGGGAGCAGTCTGGTTCTTTCTGAAGTGGACAGTAGGCTTTGATTTTTTTCATTCCCTTCTAGTATATAACATTAGTTCCCCTTGCAGTTCTGCATCCAAAATGTCCTTTTAACTGTGATTATTGTTAGAGCTTTTAGGATAATCATCTTGAGCTTGCCTGCCAAATCTGAACTGGAAGGGCTAGGACTAAGAAGGACAGTTGTTGTCCGTGTTTTTTCTCTATCACAATCTGTAACCATTGATTTACAATGAAGTTGCTTCTTTAAAATGTGTCTTTATTTGTAGGTATGTATGTGCATGCATATAGTCCACAAAAGCTGGTGAGCTGAAGGTTTGCTACTCCTTGATATTGCAAGTGATCTCTAGAGGAAAGGATTTTTTACACCAAACATGATAAATGCATACTGAACTAAATGCTGTCTTCTTTTAATGAGAGGAAAAAATCTGCTTGGCTTTAAAAAGAAAAGGAAGTTTGCCTGCAGCTAAAGAGGGTTTTTTGTGAGAGACAGGAAATTGGAGTCTTTTTTCCTGCTTCTGGTCTGTTTTCCAGTTTTGGTTACTTCACCTATGCACACCTTAGTTTCCTACTCAGTTGTTATCTCTATCATGGTATTTGTAAGGTTCTTGGATTAAAAAAAAAAAAAAAAAAATTTAACCTGTTCTCTAAGGGAAGTGGGTTTATGTAATCACACTGCCAGTAACTTTTGAACTTGTTGGCTGAATGTCACATAATTGCTGGAACTTTAGATATTGCAGAAAGAGCAGAATATAAATTGCAGTGTCACAACTGGGAATTGCAGCCTCACCCTGTGCCAAAGCCCATGGCACTTTTTAAACATGAGATAGACCACATGGGTGAGTGGCCCCTTTGAAACCTATAACCACAGGCTACCAAATGCAGGATCTCAGACTGTACTAATCCTTCTGCTCTGGAGTGGTCTTCTTCCACTGCAAGGCCTTCTGAAGGCTTAGGAGAAATTTAAAGTATTGTTACTAATTAGGGTAGGTATGATGCAGCAGACTCTTCACAAAATTAATTCAATAACATAAGAGGGTGGAGGGAGGAGAGATACCCTTGTAAAATGACATGATTCTTGTCAAGCTGGCTTGATCTTGGGAATTAGGAAAAAACGGTAGCAGGTTTAATTAAAATATGTAAGGGAGTTTTAACTTTGCTCTTGGCATAATATAGCAGAAGCCAATAAGAACAAGATCAGATTTCAGCCTTCTAAACACATTGATATTATGCAGTGTTTTCCTATTGAAGTCTTGAAATATCTTCTTATTTTGGGGCATGAAAACTATATATTGTAGCAGTTCCTTTGTGTGGGGCATGTATGCTGTTTCTGTGATTATTTTGACAGTGATGTTCAGCTATTTTGTACCCTTCATCTTAGGGTCAGACCTGGCAGGGGAGGACAACACTGACTGAGACCACTCAAGTTGAGTATTTCTGATGTTGCAGAAATTCTCACCAATCATTGTAAAATTGCAAGGCTTGAAAGGTCTCTGTATTGTTCTGTGTGAGCTGCTACATGCTTTGGCAGGGTGTGAAAAAGAGTCCTGCTCTAGTACACCTGCAGAGCTTTGCAGTTCATAAGAGATTAATTCCTAATAGAGATTAATTTCTTTTTATGTGCCATCCTGGAAGTGCTGAAAAACTGCACTGTGATGTTTTCCAGGCAAGTCATGGAGAACCTGCAACACTGTTGTATTCTCCAAAAGGCAAGAAGTTCAAAATTATTATTCTTTGACCTTTCCTAATCCATCTAATTACTTTCCTAAATGTGTGGCTTTGTTTCTAGTGTGGCAGTGTGCAAGTGATGTATTAGAAATGCAACTTCAAAGCAGCAGGAGATGGCTCTGCCAGAGCTCTGTGCCTTGTACTAAGTCTGCCCAAGTGCTCCTTGCATTTTACCCCTGCTCAGTGAGGCTGCATTTGAGATGGCTGCTAGTGAAGCGTGGAAGCATCTCCTCTATATAGCTACATACCAACTGCAGCAGGGTGAATCTGACTTATGCTTTGCAGTCTTTTGGTGGTGTTTTTCTTCCCAGGATCTCCCATGGTCAGTGTTTGGTGTTTTGAGGACTCTGAAGCACTTGTATTTGCCCCAGACCTAGACTTTTATTTACTGATGGTGTTGGTATCAGCTTCTCCAAACACAAAGCAAGGATCCCAGCTTAGTTGCTGTTGAACATGTGATTCAAGATACAATTTCTCACTCACTTTCCTTTGTTAGTGATACCCTGGCAAGCATAGCATCATGTGGTCCTGTAGCCTGAGAGCAAAGAACTCGGGATCAGTTCATTTTATAGAGAGGGAATTAGATATATCATGCATTTTATTCTTGGCTGTGATCTTTCATTGTCTTGTTAGATATTTGTTGTGGTTGGTTGCTTTCTCTGTCTACTTGAATTCTACTTGTCAGCTTGGACACATGTTCAGTCTGTCTCATCCATCTTTGATTGCCTGCTGGGAAGTTTTTTAGTTGGCATGTTCTCACTATGCAGAACTATAGGTGCTTTGCAGAGACTTGGTAGGGCTGTGATGCCCTGCAGGCATCGTGCTGTTTGGCTGTTTGTCAGCTGCCTTTTCAGCTCCTCATTAGCTGCTGTATGAAGGCTCTCTGCTCTGTAAGACCTGTGAGAGTTTGGCTTAGCCTGTCTCTTTACTGTCTATGCCTCCTGCAGGGGTTGTGGGAGGAGGCTGCAGGGATGGTTCTGCTTCAGGGTAGATGCTCTGCCCAAGGAAGGGATGTTTTCCAGTTGCATCCTGATGCTCTGGTGTTCTCTCCCTTTCCACATGACACTACAAAGCATACACTTATCCCTTGTCACACAGTTGGCATTGCTGCTTCTATGAATAAGGGAAGAGAAACTCAGGAGGTGATGATCCAATCTCTAGGTGATTGCCTTTGAGCTATATCCTGTGTGGCTGATGGACAGGTCTTTGTGGTTGATGTAATCTAACTAATGCATATGAGAGACTTCTGAGGCAGGAATTGGGAATTTAATAAGACGATGAAAAGTCTCTAAGTATTTCTTAGCAGGGGATGGGAGTGGAAAGCAATTTGACTGTACACAGTGCATCCCACCCAAGCCAGTAACATGGACATACTGCAGCACAGGCGTGCTTTTCTGAGATGCTGTTTACTCTCTGTGTCCAGCAACCCCTCTGAGTCAAGGACAGTTGGCAAGTTTCTGAGCCAAGCCTTTCTTCAGTGGAATTTTTCCTTCCTTTATTGTAACGTGCCAAAAAAAGAAGAAAATCACTAGCAGCCTAAGTCATGCTTTAACTTGGTGAGCAATAAAACAAGTGTTACACTGTCTCTGAGCCTTCTACAACCCCTTCTAGAAAAGATGCCACTCCAGCATGACAGCTTGCAGAAGGATGGGTTACTCAAGCTGGTAAATGCCTTCACCACTGATGTATGAAGTTGGCTGTGCCTTTCTAGATTTCTTCATCTCCTCTCACAATTCTTTCTAGGCTTTGAATGAAAAATTTGAAGATGTTAAGAAGTACCTTCTTGGGTGTATGATAGCTGCTTCGTCTTTGCTGATACACGATGGCTTTTGAAGAGATACTAAATGTTGCATTGAAAATTAGTTTGTAAAATGTAGTCTTAAGCAGTAACTAATTTGCAGGAGTGCAGCTCCAGCTCAATCAGGCAATTGCTAAAAATAATCTACCTTCTCATTCCACTAGTGATCTTTAATTAGACAAGTCTTCTAATTCATAACCTGCATATAGGAGAAGATCAGAGACTGAAGTGGTTTTACCAGTCTCTAAAATCTGGACAGAATCAGTATTTGGGGAGGTAATCCTGGGGGGAGATCACGTATTCTGACATTGATGGCAGTAACTTTGCATTGCATTTATGCTGAGCCTTTGCCCCAGCTAAATGCCATAGGGTGCAGTTTTTCCAGCAGCATCGTCCTTTTGGCAGAGAAGATGCTCCTTGGTGAGCATCTGCTTCCTAGAGATTTTATTTTCCCTTTAAAAAACTGACACCTACCCCAGAAAACCCAGTCCATGAGCACAGACAGGAACATTCTATGTGTGTTACATTGTTGTTTCCTGCTCAAAGCTGTTAGGTTGAGCATTTTAAGACAGCTGCGCGGCTTTGCTGCAGAAGCAGCACAGCAAGGAAGAGGGAACCTTTTCAGCTGAGGTATTTCACATCTCCTGAGATTGGGATTGGAATACTTTTTAGCCTTTTGTCAATTTAATTTCTTATGTTCGATGATTCTGTCATCTGTAGTGAGGCAGTGAGAGAGCAGCTGGCCTTGCTGAGATGTGAAACTTTTTGTTAACTCTGCAGGAAGTGTAGGGGATGTGAGCTTGTACCAGATTATTTCTTTATGAGATAATGGTAATGTTGCCAGGTAATACCATTCACTGAATAGCATGTGTCCCTGAAAAACAAGGAGTGTAACTTCCTCTGAGCTCAAGGCTTTGTGCCCCTCTTTATGCCTGAGAGAGGCAGAGCACACCAGTGGAGAGCACCGTGCCAGGCACAAGGTCACTTGTGACGCAGAGGGGACCATGCCTGTTCCTGGGCACACTGCTGCTTCCTGTAGCACCCAGACACTGAAGGCAGTGATTGGCTCCTCTAAGAGGAAAGCAGCAGTGTTTTGGTCACTTGTGGGCTCCTGTCACTTCAGAAATAGCAGGAGACATCTTTAGTCTTTATATACCTTGTGAACATCTTGATGTGCTGTACAGCCCATGTGTGGGAGCCTGTGCTAAAGATGGGACTATCTAGAATGGAACAAGCCAACTGTTTTAAGTGAGCAGAGAAACGGAGGAAATTTTTGTCTTGACTTTCTAACATCTGTTGCATTGGGAATAGGAGGCAGTTTTCTTCAATTGAGAAAGAAAAAACAAACTTGCATTTGCCATTTAAAATGATTAACAGAGAAATATGTGATTATCTCTCTATTAGCCTAATTTGGCAGATGTTCAAATTATTTGTTTGTAGTTATTTTTCATCTGCTCTTTGGGAGAGCAAATATCACTGAATATTATAATTGTAGCTGCTTAGAGAAGGAAACCAGAAAGTCAGTTGGTATGGGTCCTGGAAGACATGGAGGAGAGTAAGGTGGAGTTGTGTGGGTTTTCCTCTCTGCAGCAATGGGTGCTGTTCATGTAAAATTCAACAGGTTCGATGCTTGACTCTTTCTCCAGGAGTAGATTTTCCATGAGGACTAATGATATTTAGGACTAATGATATTTATTTATTGATAAATAAATAAAGCTTTTCTTCCAGCTTTCAATTTCAACAGATACCTAATAAATGCTACTGTTTCTTCCAGGTTTTGTCTTCATGAATGTTTCAGGTTTTACAGTTGTACTCATAAGCACCAGAGTTACATTGGCCTTATTTAGCACACTTGGCTCATCTCACTGACTCCTGTTTAAACTAATTTAAAGCAAAGGCCATCTGCTTGGGGAAAAGACAGAAAAACCACTTCTAAATGTGATTGGGTTGAAGAATGTGACATGTCATTTGTCATGAGTGATGTGGCCAAGCTCCTGAATTTCATTTCCCCGTTTGGAGAACTTCATGTAGCAGCTTCTTTTACTGCCTTGTAGATATGCAACAGCATCCCAGTATCCATTCCATTGTATTGCTCCAGCTATCACAAAGTTCCTTCAAAACTACCTTTTGTCCTACAGAATTTTGCTGTCTGATGGCTTGGGCCTCTCCTCACCCTTACTAGGCACTTGGAGATTGCTGTGAAACATGCTGGGGTAAAAACTGGTAATCATTTAAGAGTAGGTCAAAAGGGCACTGCAAGTCAGCCTCTTCTCCAGCAGCAAGAAGCAGACCTGTGCAGTTCTAAGTGTTTCTCATTAGTAAGTACCATTTTTCTGTACCTGGGTACTTCACTCTGTCTCAGTAGCTTTCTGCAGCTGGCTGTGTTTGCCTGGCAATGAGCAGGTAGTGGATGATAGCTGGACTTCACTGCTATAATTCTGGTGATAGAAAGCTGTGATGGATTTGCTTTAATAGGATTCTGTACAGGTCTTGCAAGTGCATAGGAATGAATTGGTGGAGTTTTGTGCTGTTTCTCTAAATTTCTCATAGAATCTCTAAATTTTTAAATACCTTTAGAAATGAAGGGACTAATAATGGGTGGGACAGAAAGGGTCAACACTTGATTGCTGAATTAAGACTAAGGACAATGGGTGAGGATGCAACTGCTGGACACTGTTTTCTTGTGTGTGCAAGAAGGCAGTGATTGAAAAGAATCCACAGTCATGTATTCATCTCATGATTGCACCCAGTGGCTATTTTAGGTACAGTGGGGATGAATGGCTCTTTATAGACGGTGGTAAGGAATGCCTTGTCTGTGGGTTTCAGTAATGCCAGTCCCCTCTTGGAGTGGCACAGAGCAGTGTTGTAGGGAAGGATGTCAGAGCCAGCACACGCGTGCCAGCGCGCTCGTGTGAAATAACATCCCGGCGAAGGGAAACCGCTGCTGCCAGCGCGAGGGGTGTCAGCTCTGCCTCTGGGAGCTGGGCTGGCACTGTTTGTCAGCCATCTGAAATCAGCTTTCTGGCCTTCACACTACACCAGGGACACTTAAAATATGGTAGGCACATGCAGCCGTTTTGACCACCCAGCAAATCCCATGATAAGGTACAGCTGGAAGATGCTGTCTTGTTCTGCACTGGAAGGGATTTAGTTCTGTTCACAGACCTGGACACTCTCTGTGGGCTTTATACAACTTTACTTTTTAATGATAATGCTATGACACAGAGGTTCTTACGCTCTTCATAGCATACTTTTCATGTTGAAGTTGATGAGAAATAGTATGTTTGTCTGCCTAGCAGCTTTCTCAATTGGCAGTGTTTGGTGACAATGCAGGTGTGAAAATGAAAGGGTGACTCAGACGTGTAGTGCTGTTATTGTTTACTGTAGCACTTCATTCTGTGCTCTTGGTTGTGCCAGGTACTGTACATTGCCATGATAAGGAACAATACCATCCCACAAAAGCTGTCTTGTGTGACTGGAACAGCCTGGGGGTGGGAAGTGGAAGTACTGTTATCCCTTCATTGCACAGAAGTGGCTAAACCATGAAGAACTCCAATGGTTTGGCTTCTTGAACCACAGCCAGTGAGCAGAGCTCTGTATTGATGATACTTGAAATAAAGATGGGCAGCAATGACAGTGGAGCTGTGGACTTCACTCCCCCAGCACATTGTTCTGCCTGGAGGACAAGCTCTCATGCAGGTCACAGTATTGATCCTTCCAACATTGCCCTCTGCACAGGGGTTTTTTGGACCTGGCAAATGGACAGAGAAGGTATCAGAATAGAAAAAGATGAAAATGTAAAGCCTTTAAGGAAACATACCATGCCTGAGTATATTTCCCAATAAAAAGTTCTCACTGAAGTCTGTTGTACTTTAATGACTCATGGTATTTCCTTGTATTTAAAATGTATTTAGAATTTTTAAATTGTGGGGGATAGCACATGACTTCTGGTAGTGAGATTGGCATCAGAAATCAGGTTACTTTAAAATGTGGCAGTTTATGGTTGAAATCAAACTCATCAGTGTCATGCAAATTAGCAGAAGAATTAGGTACAGGATGCTTGGTATATTGGTTTTTTTACTCTACACCTGAGCTTCTGAAGAACCTGGTTTTAGGCTGTCCAGTTGCTTTGGGCAAATCCTAAAGAATGTAGTTTGTAGGTTTTTCTTCAGAGTTTAAAAGTTTGTCATAGTGATATAGAAATCTAGATTTTTTTTTTTTTAATGCTTCCACAGCAAAAACATGTTGTAACTTAAACCTATAAATAAAGAGTTACCTGACATTTAACTCATAAATCATTCAAAGGAACTACATTCTTATGTGCATTTCTTTGGAAATTTCTTATTCACCCAAAGACAAGGGAATGATTTCACATTACTTCAAAACACAGAATCATAATCAATGTATTCTTTTTACTCTGCCTTAAGAGGAATGTTTTGCCTGGTAGCAGTTAAACAATAGTGAAGAATGTTCATTAAGTGCCTGTTGTTCGTAAATGGCTTCTGCAATTGTGAGTCTCTAATGTAATGGAAAATAAGTGATGTAGCACAGAATTGTCCTAAAAATGCATTTTTGTTTTCTGTGTACAATATAGAATATGAGCAATGTCCCCACTGAACAATGGTGAGATTGTTCTGTTTCATCACTGTCTTGCATTGTAAATATTTACACTGTTTGAGAAACCCAGGCTTTTGTTGTCTTCAATGTAAGTGTATGCATTTTAAAATAATCTATATTAATTTTGAAGATAAAAATACATAACATTTTTTCTTTGGATTTCAGAACTGATTTAGAGTTTTTGAACCCCAGAAGAATTATAATAGAGAATGGGAAGTGATCATAAACTATCTATAGGTGTTGCATTGTATTATGTGGACTTGTATACTTGACTAGAAATTTACCTGCAAGTAATTAGTGCTATTCCCTCTCTGCTCTAGACATGTGTTAGTATGTGTCTTCTTCCATTGTATTATAATCTTCATTACATTTTCTTTTAGAAAATAAGAATTGTCACATGAAACACTTTGCCAAATCATAATAATCATTAGGCTTTTTTCCCAATAGATTTGCAGTTTTCCTGGAGGTCTGGGCCATTACCTTGTCCTTGACATCACTTGCTGTCTTTCTGAGGCATGTCATGTTTTGTGGGGTTTTTGCTCTACATGAGTAGAGGTGAGGGGAGTGTTTTTTGTATTCGGTGGCTGTACTGTGACCCTTCTGTGCTGATTGCAGGATGCTCTGCAATTGCAGTCGACCAGCTGCAGCAGTCTTGGTGCACCTGTCCCAAACCTGCTTCACACTGTGATGGAATCCATGTAGGTTACTGCTGTGCATTACTTTTGGACATGCAGTGAAGAAGGAAAGGCAGCTTTTCTCAAAAACTATAAGAATGGGTGTAATACTGTGGCAGTTCTTCTGTGATAATGAATATTATAATAAAGCAAGTCTTCATCCCTATCTCTTATTAATCTTTTATTATTTTATTATATCTTTTTAGAAAAATGTAAAGTTGTGTGACTAAGACATCCTAATTTATGATCTGCAGGGTGGCTTCAGTGCCAAATTGGAGGGAAGAATGCCTCTTCTGGAGAAAGGCATTAATTTCCCAGGAAGCCAGTCTCATGCTGGAAGTTGATGGGATCATGGCTAAAAGTGATAAGGCAAGCCCCAGAGAGGCTGTGCTGTAATGTCCTGCTTGCAGCAAAGCTGTCAAGACTCACAGCTTGCTGTGAGAGTGATTCATGTGCTAGACTTGCTCTGCTCAGAAGCACGTCAGGACAGGAAGATGTCTTTAATGTGAAGGGGTGAGGAGAAATGGTGATTACTGAGGCAGAAGAGTGAATGCCACCCCCTTATGCAAATAGATTTGGGAATTCAGCAGAGCAGGTAGAGGAACTTGCTGGCTGAGAAGAAAACAGGAGCCCTGGATGTTATCTCTCCCCAGCCCCTACCATAAGGAATTTCCAATGTAGAGAATTAAACTCTTGCTTTACTTTTTAATTTTTGGTTGTTGTAGACTGTCTCAGGGATTATTGCTGCTGTTATTATGGTCTATCTATTTCATCAAAAGATAGACAAAGGGAGTTACTTAAAAGTGTCTGTGAACCAGCAGACCACTGATACTAAAGAAGTTTTGCATCAGTAGCAGGAACTTGCTACCCCAGGTGTGTGTGGAACACCTGGTGCTTTGTTTTTTCCATAGGACATCAGGAATATTCAGTGATGCTTCTGATGCAGGTAAATTGCTATTAGTAGCAGAAGCAGACAAAAGTAATTTCTTTGTTTGTCAGAGGACTGTAATGACTGTACTATTGTGTTACTGTAACAGAGGGAAGTAACATTTGTTTTCCTGAATGCTACCAAGCTAGTTCATAATTGCATTTATCAGCTGATATGATTTGAAGGGAACAGTTTTTAAGGAACTTGTGTTTCAGAAGTCCAGGCCACGGTCAGCTTCCATTGAAATCATGGGAAGGAATTGCTAAGAACTGTGGGACTATTATTTACTGAGACTGTAGTTTAAGTGCTTGCTTGTCTAGCTGCATTATATTCATAAAAATAATAGTACTCTTATTTTGAGAGGAGTTAGCCAGAGCTGACAGATAGTTCTGTTTCTCTGTGGGTTATGTTATGTGGGTTATGTAGTGTATACACATGTATATTCCTGTATTTTGAGAAGCTTTCACAGGGAAGATGGGGAACTTGCAGAAGAATCTCTTTTCCACTTTCTGAGCCTTTCTTTTGATTTCAGCCACTCAATAACATGATTTAAAAATATAATCAAGATTCAAGCCTTGAAGCTGATTAGTTTTGGGACATTAGCAGGTGGAGGAAAGGAGGAACTGAGATAATAAAGGGAGAAGTTACAGCTAAGCTAGTAAACAGTGCAAAATATATAGGCAGACTCAGAGCTGTAAATAGCAATAATCCAGAATTATATCTGCCTGGTCTGAATACAAGGGTTCTTTGCAGGGTTAGTACAACATTAGTAGTGAAATGTGAAAGATACTGCAGGAAAGGAAGTGTTAGTTCCTCTCCCTTAAGCTCTCTTGATCAGATTTGTTTGTCAAGTTAACAAATCCATATGAAATGCATGAAGCTTGATAACATCTCCTAAATAATGCTGTTAACAAAGTACTGATTAAGCTACAGTAAACTAAAATGAAATGCAGATGCAGGATCCTCTTTTTGAAAATGCACATCTGTCATCTCTAGAAGAGGATTATGTAAGATACATTAGTAGGGGAAGAGTCTGAACAAGCTCAAAATTAAATAAATAAAAGCTTCTAACTGGAGCCACCACAAGCTGATAGGATTGGAAATATTTGCAAATACGGGAAGTGTGGTGTGCAGATAGTAAGCATAAGCTATATCCATCTGAAATGTCCAAGTAGCTCGGAAAAGTTAAGATGCACACAGGAATTTGCTAAAGTCATTGGATGAGTGCATGTGTTACCTTCAGAACAACGACAAAAGCACAAAACCAAAGGAGTTTTTTAAATGCAGCTTTGAGATTTCACATCAAGACCTCCAGCAGAAAAACAGATTTCAAATCTGAATTAATAAATTATTTCAGGCCTTATTATGAGAAAGCAAGCCAGCTGATGAAGATGTTACACTATCTAGCAGCAATCAAGTTTCTCCAGGAAGTTTCCATTCCTTTTTGGGTTGGTCAGGTTTTGTGCTGCATAGAGGGGAAGTTTCAGAAGACCAGACTGCATGGCAGCTATCCACAGAGTCTCAGAGCAGAATTTTCAGCCTGCTTCTGGTTGGTGCCCTGCAGCCTACAGATTAATCTGGCAGGATTGTCACAGTGGATGGTACTTCAGTGTCTGCATTGTGTGGACATCAGTGATCTTTTGCTTTATTTTTAACCCGTGCACCCTGCAGCAGATTGTCAGAGCACTGACACAGGTGTTGCTGCTCACCATCACTACTGGGGCTTAGGGCAGTTGAAGGGAAGGGTACAAAACCTTGGGGCAGGCCAGAACAACTCACAGGTGAAGCCTTTCTAATTCCCTTCTGTTAGTGACTATCATCTTCCTTCTGCCACGGGTTCCAGGGCATATCTTTCATGCATGTAAAGATATATTCTTTTAATCCAGAATACCTGTTGTACTTTAAACAGGAAAGCGACTGGCCTGTTTGGCTACTGTAGTTTTTTCCCTTCTGATTAATACAAAGCATTTGTACACACCTGCATGGATCCTCTGGATGCATTTCTTTTGGTAAGGCCTGTGTACATCTGCAGCCAGTGTCTGCAGCTCCAGAGTTTCTGTTGAAGTTTTCCAGCATACCCGGTATAGCAAGGGAATATGTGGACTTTCTGAAGTATAAATGATCTAATAGAATCCTAGCTGTTCAGATAGCATGTTTGTAGACTCTGGTAGGTACCAAACCACAGACAGAAAATCATGATTTGTGCTTACTTGCCCCATTCCAGCTATGAATCTTTGGCAGAGAGTAGTTTAGCCTTTATTTTGGAACACGTAATGGGCAGAGGGCTGCAGTAGGTGGCAGGTGAGGGAGAGCTTTAATCTATGTTCTTCCAATGACACTTGACACTCTAGCAATCCAGCCAGTTACAGATCATTTGGTTCATCTCGTGTTCTTGCTGTCACTTGGGAAACTGAGATCTTGACAGGGTGGATGATTGAAGTGGGAATTCAAGTGGTTTCCACCTGCTTGTATTATACTGAGGTTTCCTGTTGTTGTCCCTTCTGGTTGCTGAGGGATACATCAGTGCAGGTTCACAAGATGCAGATTGAGCTCTGGGTGGGAGCCTGAGACAAGAGGCCATGGACTGCCAGCCAACCTCTTGGGCAGCAAAGGGCATGAGGATGAGTGGTGCCAGTGAGGTGGGTGAATGGTCACTGGGAGACACAGCAGGAGCAGGGCACTCAGGAGGCAGAGTGAGATTTGTAGGCTGTGATGGGATAAAAGCCCAGGGGTCCTTTGTTGGTGTAGAGGCACCAGCTCAGGCTGTTTCTGTGCTACTGCACTGTGAATAAGTGGTTCTGTGGAACAAGACATCTGAGACATTGCTGTGGGAAACTTGGGGTTGAACCTGTAAGGAAATGTGGTCTGAAATCTGGTGTGAGTGGGATGTGCAGGGAGTCAGACGGGGATCTCGTGGGCTCACGGGGGCCACCTGCTTTGAAGGGGCCAGACACTGAAATTGTCTGGTGTTGGGTGTGACTGCCAGAGAGCCACATGGATGGTCAGACTGGAAGGTTTCCCTAACACCAAGTACTTGATGCTGATAACCCAGAAGAACCTATTTTCTGATTCTGTCAGAGGTACTGTTCAGGGGAATGCCCCAGACACCAGGCCCCAGTCATGTGCCTGCTTTTTTTCCTTTGATACTTCTCAACTACCTTGAGAGACTCTGTCCTGTTTTCTCTGATTTGGCTGATTTTGCTGCAGCTTTGTGGTTCTAGCAACTTAACAAGGACCCAGGTGGTGTGGTTCCAAGTGTCTGCAGGCCTTTTTAGTTACTGTTTTGATTGTCCTGCAGATAGAAAAACTGGACTGTCAGAGTGCAATCTTAGCTTCACTAAGCTAACATAGTCTGGGGGTTCTGCAGACCTCCTTTATCTTTTGAAATGGCGTTTGTTTCTGAAGACTCTCTGCAATGGTTGGAGTCCATCTTTTCGGAACCAGTGTTGCTATAGATAAGAGTAACAGCTGAGCTTCAAGCTGTCTTCCGTCTTGGCATTCCCATGTGCCCCAGCCAACTTTGCAGGAAGTTATGAACCAAATAAAACACAGTGAAGGAGGAAGCTGAGACCTTACCTGCCACCTCCTGGGCAAGTGTACTCTGCTGTTGGGTAGAGATGCTATAGTAATGAGGAATTCCCATTTTTCATGAAGCATGGCCTAAACATCTAACTGGAACCCTGAAGAGAAAGGGTCTACCTAGGAGCAGTCTCCTTGCTTTAGCATTTCTTCCTTTTTGGCAAGCCCCCAGTTTGATATGCATCAAGTTTGGATCTCACTTTGCAGGTGCCCAGCTCCTGACCTTTGAATCAGGCAGGACGTGGAATTAATTTGGCTGTGAAATCTCCTGTGGAACTTGTCATAACTCACTTTGAGTTGGCTTTGAGTGGCATTGCTTCTCTGGCATCCTTGTCTGTTTGTACTCAGTACTGCAGATGGTCTGTTCATTCACGTAACTTTATCCTTTAATTAGCACTCTGGAGCTAAAGTGCTTTAGGTTGATACAGACAGAATTTGAGTTGTGTGCATTATGAGGGACCCAGCAGACTGGGGATGCAACAGGGTGGCATCTGGGTTTAGTTTACAGCTTTCTCTAAGCTACCCTTGAACAAAGGCCGGCTTTATTAGAGCGTCTGCCAGGCTTCTTTACTAGAGGAGGGCTGTTTCACATCACCTTTGAATATGCAGTTGGATTATATCTGCTGTTTGAGCTCTTTCAAAGAATTCTAACACATGCTGTCCTTGAAGTACCTGCAAAAAAACTGGTTTGACTTGTTTGCCATCATCAGAGAGGGTTAGCTGTGTTTTCCAATAATTTTCCTTGTTCTCTTTAAAGTCATAACGTGTCCTTGCCTGCAAATCCAGAACCCTTTTTGAGGGGGGGGGGACAGAGCAGAGCTCTTTCCCTTTTGTTCTGTTAGCACTGGCAATAGCACAGAACTTAAATATTTTCATTGAGGCTTAATGTTCTCTGGATTTCCTTTCTCTATATTTTCTTGGGAAAATACCTTCTCTTGTTGATTGTGGTTTGATAATTCCATCTCAGCCCATGTTTGTTTATATTCCCTCTGGCTTGGCTCTTTTAGAGGATGTAACTAAGCAGGTGTAGGGAGGATCTGAGGAGGTTCTGTGTTTTCTCTTTATGCTGAGATTCAATAATGCTAGTATATCTCATGTTTCCATTTGTCCTCCAGTAAGGAAGCATCCCTGTTGCCAGTTTATGCATAGGGATATATTTTCCATTTAAAGTAAGCGATGCTGCAGAGTTACAGAGGCGTTGCCTTTAAGGCTCTCCTGCATGCTCTGTGATTCTCTGTCCTGGCCTCTGTGGCAGTAACACAAATCCTGCCCACGTGTCAGTAAAGCTCTTGAACTTGGCTCGAGCAAGCAGACAGCATCATGCAGCAGAGGGAGCGTGTGATTGGGATGCAGCAGGCTTTGCAGGCATTTTTGGGTTTGTTCATGATTTGCTCTATGACCTTTGATAATTATTTCCCCCTCTGTGAAAAGATGATAGTGAACTATCAATCTCTATATAAAGTGATTTGGAACTTACAATTTTTTTCCTATTGTTTAATCAAAACCAATCAAAATAATTGATCCTGTTTCCATTTTACACACCTGAAGAATTCCTGTGGAGTCTAGTGGAAATAGGCCAAGCTTTGTAGGCTTTTGATTCCACTAAAGATTCTGAATGGTCTGGTTCTATCTTCAAAACTTCTGAAGTTCTAACTTCAAAACATAAAAAATGTGTGCAGCATAAGTTAAGGGTATGCTCTAAGTGCTAAGCTATGCTTCCAAATTATTAAGCAACATAATACATAGAGGATTTATCTAATCTCTGTTTTTGGCTTTTTCAGATTCAAAACCACCCAAACAAAAAATGGGTATGTTATGGAAACAGAAGAACAGTGCATCATTCAGTTGCCCTGTTTAACATAGTCCCTGCTGTGTTAATTCCCTTCTAATCTCTTCTTTAAACACAACTGATTGTGTCTCATTTGTGGCAAGTCACATTCCAGATAAACACTCCATGATATTACATGTTTCAAAAAGCTTTTTATTTAATGTAACTTCACTAATCTAATAAAAGATATGGTTAATTATGCCTGCCTTTCAGATTAGCATTGCCAATTTTGGCTAATTTATGTCTGTCACTATCTTTCCTATGTGTAATGCTTCCCTATTACATGAGTAAAAGAAGGATAAAGTGTGTGTAGTCCATCCAGTGAATTCACAATCCCTAGTGAGGGATTTTGATTATATTAATCTCTAATAGTCTCAGGAAGGGAACAGCTCATGTGATACATCTTTCAACTGAGGGTGGTACAGGTTTATATGAATGACAAGAGCCAAATGAGGGCTATTACCTGTTTTTAGCCAAAGCTACAGCATTCACTTAGTTTTAGGATGACTCCTGAGGCAGTTTGATCCATTATGGAGGGTTGGAAGTTTAGGAAACTTACCTGTATGAGCTTTGTTTTCTGCACCTCCAGGTAGCAATCTCAATTTGAAAAGTTGTGCTTCCCCTTCTCTATATCCAGGAAACTCAAGCATGATCCCTGCCCTCTAGCTCTGCTCTCAGAATTCTTCCAGAAGTGGCTGAGAATTTATTTGTTCATTTTGCATTAATTGTGCTCTGACCCGTGTAGTTAAAATTATTTAAAATTTTTGTGTCTCTTCTCACCCAGCAAGTGCATCAAAATCCAGAGAAAATAAGACACACGTCTTGGTCCAGTGGTGGCATAGTTTTGTTTTAGAAATTATTGCATTTTAAGCTACTTTAACATCATCTAATATTTTTATTTTTTAGTTGCAAGGCCTTACAATGGCACGGAATGAGCACTGCGTTCAAGCCTCCTTCCTGTAAATGAAAGGACCAAACAAGGCGGTGTGATGAACATGCCACTGCATCAAATCTCTGTCATTCCAGCTCAGGATGTTACCTCTTCCAGAGTCTCCAGGAGCAAGACCAAAGAAAAAGAGGAACAGGTACTGTCAGATATGCTTGATTTTCACAGGAAGTTATCTAAGTATAAATGATAGGGGTTACCAAATGAGCCCTGATTCTGTTCCAAAGCCCCAACTCCTTGCATTACTGCTGCTTTTAGTGAGGACGAATGCTACCAAATTATCTTCTTATTCTTGTGTTTGCTATTTTAAAGCAGCTGGCTGCAAAATTCTAGAGATTGTTGTTGAATAACTTCTGCAAAATGCAAGCTACAGCCATCTGTTTTGCATAAGAATTCAAGGCAGATAGGGATTTGCATGATACCATTTTTGTAGAAGCTGTTAGAGGTGTATTTAAAGAAAAAATTAATGGAATGTGAACCCCTACATGTAGCCATGCATCCTGTTTTCATCTGTGTTTCAAAGTGACTAGAACATCCCAAGGAAGGCTGTATACACCCATATGTATACATACTGTACTGTTTTATAGAACATGATTTGTATTCTTGATTTGGGAGCATGTGTGTGAGTGGAATCAATCTGAGGTCTTGCTGTGGTGCTAATGCAATAATATCTGTAGTGTCTACTGATTATAAGTCCAGTAAAATTCAATCAATACTCTCCTTAACAGTTTGTAATAGCATGTGAAGAATGTCTACCTTATTTGTCTGGGCTGTGTCTGATCCAGCCCAAAAACCTTAATGTGCATTGTGCTTTAGTGTACACTGCACTGCATTGATCTTCTATTATCTGTCAGTTCCACAGAAACTTCTTTGTGGTTTTTTTAGCTTTAATATAAAATGACAGGAGAACATTCACATTATGGTACAACTGCAGGGCTTGCTTTGTGACTGCTCAGCAGTGGTTAACTCTGAGGAGACCTAGAGTGATGTTGATTACAGATAGGATGTAACTTTTATATAAGGGACTAGAAAGGCACCGTCATGTTACGGAAAGGGATTCACCAACAATAGCTTAGAGTAAGGTAAAAGAGTTATTTCTGTGTTGGGATAATGTTCCCTGACTCCCCATCTCTCCTAACAGCTGTCCAGATTGCACCTGTCAAAGCCACCAGGAGAAATAAACTGTCCTAATACTGGCTTATTTGAGTCTTTTCCTTAGTAACATCTTAAAATGGATTTTAGCCCTTCAGATTCTTAAACCAGTAGTTAATTAGGCTGGCACACTGCTGCCTTTGGTTGCCAGGACTGGGCAAGCAGTTACTATCACAGAGGAGATGCTCTAAATCCATAAAGCACCTTGTCTCAGGAGTCTGCTGGAATCTGTCACTTCCCACCTGTCACATATAGTTCTGTCTGGGCAGCTCCCTAGGGTAGAGGGCTCTGCTGTTTCCTCCCTTTTGTCAAATGCAGGGCAGTGCTATGAATTTACTGCCCTGCTCTGGGATGGTGGAGATCAGGAGGCATATCAGAGCAATTTGTGCCTCTAACCATGCAGTGGGCCCAGTATTGAGAGTCCCAACTCTCCTTCTAAACACATTTTTCATTTCCAACACAGTGACTTCAGTGTTAACAAATATCCCCTGTGTTTCCTTCATGATAACTCGTTGAAGTATTTATTACTTGCTGGGTTGCTGTTACATTTTCAAGCCTTGGCTCATTAGAAGCAGAACATAATCCTTGTTTAAATACTTGCAATATTGAAGAGGAAGTGGGACCATACAAGCAATAGATTAGGCCAAATTGGAAACACTTTGTGTTTCCCAAGTCTTGTCCTTCCTGTCTCCATCAGCGTATTCAGTCATCCCCAGGTGTCCTGCATTCTGCCAAAACTACACCTGGAGCAGCTGGAGCTCTGGGTGAGCTGTCAGCTGTACTGACACTCTGGCTGCTCCTGTGCACGAGCCTGGCTCTTATAGTCCCTTCCCTCACTCCTGCTTCTGGTGTTTAGCTTTACTGCTGGATCTTACAATGAGCTGGAGGGCAATCAAGTTATTAATGTACTGACTTTGACCAATCCAGTTAAATTTTCATATTGCATCAGTTAGGATGTTCAAGGATATTTTATAGTCAGAGTCCCTTTTCACTCTTGGATGCAGTCAAGACCCATTGGGCAAGACTGAGTTGCTCATACTTAAAGAATGCAGTAAAGGGGAGGTGGGATGCAAGAGAAAAATAATTTCTTGATTATCCTTGCCATATTTTTAATCAGATTTTAGTTTCGAAATGCTTGTTTTCTGTTGAGATAGCAACTCCAAGATAAAGAGCAGCAGTGCAGCTGCACATGACCCTGTGTTGGGCAAATCTGCTGAGCAGTTGCAGGTAGTTATTGTGCCTTAGGTAATATCTACTGTACAAGAGATTTGATACTAGGTAAAACTGAGAAGGTTTTTCAGTACAAAGTCAGTGTAACTTCAATTATGTGCTTTCATATTTCAGTTGCATAAGTTCCCATGAGACAACATAGGTCACAGTTATTTCTTTATGTTGTGGTTGGCCTAGACACAGTTCTTATATCTGCAAAAATATAAAATAGTTTTTGAGAAAAATGTCCAACATTTCACAGGTTGATTCAAGTACCATGGTTTTCTTACCTTACCTTTGTCATGTAATGAGAATAGTAAATTTCTCACTTTTTCTGTGCAGGAACAATAAGCAACTAAGCACATATGCACTGTGGTCTTAAAATATTTTGAGCTGTACAAAGCTACTTGATAATCTGAACAAAATCAAACCACAAGCCACAATCAAAACCAATAGTACTATTTCACATATAAAGACATAGGTTTGCTTTGTAGTACCAAGCTTCTTAGACCAAGTGCATTCCAGGTGTGCACTTTATAGTTTGAGCAGACTCACGTACATATCTCCCCTGTTTATTAACAAGCTGTGGCTAAAGCCAAGGGGAATAGACTGTCATCTAGAAGGTGAAATTTTGTCTTGCTTCCATTGTTGCTATTTCAAACCAGACCTTTGGTTGTTGATTTGTTGTTTGTATCTACTTCCTGCATTATAATAAGTCCTTTGGAGTCAAGAAGCACAGCAGCAGAAAATTAAGGACCAAGGTGCCTAGACAGAGAACTTCCACCAGTCTCTGAAAAATAAGTGTTTTTCCTGTTCCCCAGAACTTTCTGAACTTGTTTCATATTCTGCTATCTTTTGTGATTATGGATGTGCTTAGTTATCCATATTTGTAGTAGAGCTGCAGAGGAAGACCTCTCTATCTGAACAGTACAGATCTCTTACTATTTCTTTTCTTATATGCTTCTGGTCAAGATGTAGCTCTTGTATTTCAGGTTAAGGCTTGGTTTTATTCTAGTTTTTCTTGCTACAAGAGGAAGTTTTCTGGAGTACTGATTTGTGACTAAGTGAAGAACAGCAAGGAATCCTTACCACCTTTATCATTACAGTGCAGTTTCTCATATTGAGTGATGTGTAGTACCTAGGCATGCTTCATGGCAGATTAAGTTGTAGACTCAATACCTGTGGAAGACTGTGGCAAAAATCCGATTGAGTTTGAAAAAGTGTTACGAGAAGTGGCTTTTGCCTACCATTTCTGGTCTGTGTCCTCAGTGATATGTATGCATAAAAGAGCCTGGTAGATTCAGATTAGTGTAACTTGCAACATTTGAAATAGTTGAAATCTGAGGTTAGCAGCAGTATTTCATGAAACTTTGTCCATTTCCCCAGTAAAACAAGGAAGGTCATAAAGGGATTAATACTGTTGCATTTAACTCAGATGAACTGATAGCTTTAAGGGCTATTAATAACCATCATTAGCTTCTTACCCTTCTCTAGGAATAGCTTCATGCTTACCTGATTTAAGGGAGAGTCAATCTATTGTGTGTGAGAAGCCACAACCCCCCCTTCCCCTGTTTGGTGAGCAGTGTGCTGGCAGCAGTGTTTCCTAATGCATGCAAAAGAAAACAGCTTCCAGGATCTGATGGGAAACAAGGAAATTATGCTGGCATGGTATGGAGGTGTTGTTCTGGGTTTGTTATGTTACAGCATTGTCTTTCTGAGGGCTTTCTGCCTTCTTCACTGAAGCAGACTATTATCTACTACAAGTTGTGTTACTGCAGAGTGTGAAGCTCCCTCAGCAATAGTTTTTGACTGCTCTTCTAAAAATGTGTACTAACTGTGGCCTCCTGGGCTGTGATCTCTGCAGATCTCATAAGCAGATAAGAGATGGGTGGGATCAGTGGTAAAATGAGAGATCATGAGATGTTGGTGCAAGTCATTTTTGGGCACAGTACTGTTTCTTCTCAATCGCCTCAACCTGGTAATCAATACTGAGTTGTCATCAAAGATCACACAGTATTTATCACAGATGCAGATCAATCTTGTAGTCACATTTAAACCTGCTGGTTCCAGTTGTTCAGCTGAAACTCCCTTCTGCTCACTTCTTTTGTTTTCTAAGTGCTGTGTTGTATTAATGTCTGCTACATGCTCAGCAGAGATGCTGTGATTGTCCCTGACATCTCCAGGTACTTCTCAAAGCTGTCATCTGGAAGATACTGAGTGCCTAATTTGTCTGGATGAAATTAGGTGAAAGAAGCACATTGTGATGCATCTTCATAAAGTTCTTCTACCTTTGTAATGATCTCTGTAACAGGAAAGGCACTATGGCCTATTGATTCAAATAAGCCACATTGTACTGGAAAAGCAGGGCTTGGGGGGAAAAAAGCAATTGATGCATTTGCAGGAGTTTGTAGTCATAGATCAGTATTCTCAAGGTAAAAATGTGTGCTTTATCTTAGTGAATCTAGAGTGACATTTTGAGAGCTCTTTTTAAGGTACAGAAGCACTCTGTAACTTTTTCTGTTCACTTTTTGGACTTTGAACTGTGAATGAGGTCTCTGAGTGGCTGAATTTGGTCCAAATACTCAGGCATTGTAGGGCTCTGTGTTTGTGTTTTTGGTTTTGTTTGCTCATTAAACTAAATCATCCATTAAGCAGCCAGGCTCTAAATCCTTTGAAAATTTTACCCTTTTTTTTTTTTTTTTTTTTTTTGTACTGCTGTTTGTGTGTTTGTGTAGGTATGTCATATATTAACACAGGGCCTGCGTTTTTCCTTTCTGAAGTTTTCTTTGTAGAGAAGCTGTCTAACTATGGAAGGATTTTTGTCTGAGTATTCTTTATCTCTTCTGTGAGAATCAGAATGTACTTCTCCTGTTTTAGGCACGGGCTCAGAGTGGGTGGGAACGGTGAAGACCTTTCCTGAAAATTCAAATCTTGGTTTTTACTTGGTGTGTTTTTCAATGGATCATTTCTCAAAAAAAAGTTACATTTTGCACTCTTCCTGCCCCTTGCCAGCTTAAGGGCTTTCTTCTACTGTTCCACATGTTCCTGGCAAGAGCATGACTTACCTTGCCTTTGGTGTGGTACCTGGAAAACGAGAAGCACATAGAGTGCAGTCAGGTCTGAATTAAGACATGTCTATAATTGGGGATTTGTTTTTGTCTTACCACCCTGCTAGATGGTATTGGGCAAATCCTTTAGGTTCTTGTGCTGTTCTGACTCCCATCTGTGAAAGAGGGCTCTCACTGCTGACTTGCCTTGGTAAAGAACTTCAAGTGTATGGATAAAAGCTGAGCAGCTGGAAGCCTTTGTCACTAGGTCCTTTGGGATGTCTGCTTTGCCAGAGTCCCAGTCTGCAGGCACGGGCATGGGGTGTGTGGAGAGCTCAGGGGACTTCCTCCTGAAGGTGAGCATTGCTCAGTCTTGGTCGTGGGGAATGTGCAAAATGTTGTGACTTTCCTGAAATTTTTCTGCTCTTACTGTGCTTGAGTGCAGGATGAGAAGCTGGTCCTCTTGAGCCCTCCTCTTGAAAGCTAGCACATGCTGCTTCCCAGCAAACCCCAATGAAGGGGGAAGAGAGGAGGCAGGAAGTGGGAGGGAGGGGATGGATGGGAGGGAGCTGCTTCTGCCTGAGCAGTCCTAACAAAAAAGTCACATCACGCTGTTTGATTCTGCATTGTGTTTGTTTTGGAGTGTGTACAGCATGTGTGAGTGAGGAAAGGAGCAGATGGCTGCTGAGTGGGGATGAATTACAAAAGGCAAAGTGTGGGAAGTGGTTTCTGAAAGGGTTTTGAGGGAAAAGAGGAGAAAACTCTTTCTTTTAAAAATTCAATAAACATTATGAAAACTAACAGCAGTTGATATAGCAGCAGAGTTTTAGGTAGTGATTCTTCAGAGAAGAAGCTTTGGCAATTTCAGATTTTGCAGTTTGCTTATAATCACTCATTTGTTTACAGTCTGTGTTTTGACTTTGCTTATTGCATGTGAACTCCTTACTTTGATGTCTCAGGACCAGAAACTTAGAGTTAATGATTACAATCTCTAGCTGTTGCATTAACCTGAATTTTAAACCACCTCTTCGATATTAACAAAATCTCTGTCTGGCTTTTATTAGCCACTCACTTTAAATAAGCTGAATCATTCTTCAAGAAATACTGTATTCTAAAAGTGCTGATGCTGTTTAATTACATGATAGTCATGTATGCTTTGGTGGTGTTTTGCAGGTCTGTTAATGTTTCTGGTCTATGTTAATGAGCAACAACTTTCCATAAAGGGAGCCCTGGATGTGAGCGCGTGACTTTGGAGTTTATATGAGTTTATATTTTTTTCCTTCCCAACAGAAGCATGCTTGTTTGTTTGCCTTCTGATGAGATATGTGTGTCAGTCATGATCCCACAGTGGTGTATATGTGCATATAAATAACTGTGTTGCTGAAATCATCACAGCTCCACAAAGGCATTAGTCAAGACTTGATTGTAATGTGCAGTGATTTTCATCATCTGTTGGCTATACTGTTGCTTTCAAGTGAGGCTGTCAGATTCCTGCCAACTGATTTTTAAAGTTCATTGTTTATTAAATGTAAATGTGACACCCCAGTAATATAGATGTTTTTTTCCTCCTGTAGGATGTTTTGCCTTGTGCATTGATACATAATGAATGACTTTGTCAATTTGATCTTTCAGACAGATGTGTTTCTTTGCCTGGTGAAATAAAGTAGGTTGGGTTTTGGGTTGTTTTTTAGGGTGTTTTGTTTTCAGTTGTTTTGAGAGAAGAATGAAGAGTAACAATTCTGCCAGGGAGGCTTGGTGTAGTACCAAACTTTGTACTTGAACCTCAGGGATTTTTACAACTGTGTCTAGTTTTAAACTGCTGATTCCTCTTAAATTCTGCACCCCAGTGGTTTACAGTGAAAACTTCAGCAAAATTATATACAGGCTTAGATTTGTACCTTGAACTTAGCTAATTCTACTTGGCCTGTATGCCATCTATGAATAATTCTTGTTCAGGGGAAATTCTTCTTTAGAAATGGCTCCTCCCTGCTTTGCTGAATCTATGCTCTTAGAAGTACAGCCTTCTGAGTCAATAGCCTTCACACCTAGAAACAAAATCTACCTTTGGGATTCATTTAGCTTCTATTGGTCCCAGAAGTGATGGTCTCTCATCTGCTACTAAACATGTTTCTCTCTGGCAGAAGACATAGCTCCTGTTGTAGGAAATTTCTTCTGGAGATTTTCGTGTGACAGCCACAAGTTAAAGCATACTTTTATTCCTGTGCAAGCCCATTTGTTTATTCTGTGAGGTCAGTGGTTGGAATTCAGAATTCCGTTTTTTTTAGCAGTCAGGAATTGAATTTCAGAAACAAAAGAGCGGAATCACCTATTTGTCAAGGTTTAAGTTTATTTACAAGCCAGTCCTCTCTTCCTGTAAATAAACACTACTTTGACATTGATGAAAATGAGTAAAAGTGGCCTGTTTATAGTTTTTTTTCATTTGCTTGAATGTAGATGCATCTGATTGCTTGTGCACCTGGACTACAGGTAGCTTTTAGTGTCAGGGAGAGGATTGTCCCTGAATCTGCAGCCCTGGACTTCACCCCTGTGCTAAGTGAGCCCGGCATGTTTCCACCACATTCTTCATAAGGGTGCAGCATTTCTGGTGTTCCTGCAGGCAGGAATCTGGGGCTGTGTCACCAGCTGCTTTACACATACATTGTGCATCTGTCAGGTTCACTGGAAGTGGATGTGTTTACCACAGATATTCATATACTCAGATTCAATGGGTGTGGAAGCAATTTTTGGTGTATTTTTAACATTAGAACATTTTTAGTAATAAGCTTACATCTTATGCTTAGGGGTTTTTTGAGACCTTAAAGTAATGAAATGGGGTGTACATCTAAATTTTTTTGTGTAACTTATTGAGGTCTCTATCAAACCTTGGTTTGGAGTCACAGACTTCCAGTGTGCCTCGCTGCCTTGAAGGATAATTGTATTTCCTACTCTTTGGTACTTCCACCTTGGAAAATCACTGCTGTAGGTCTCACACACATAGAAGTATTTATGGCTGATTTTATCTAATAAGTCACTCCATTGTTGGTTGTTTTCTAATTCTCAAGTCAAATTCACTCTCTAGTGTGTAGCTGTGTTCATTAGTTAAGTGTATTGTATGTAATATCTTATGTAATAATTATGGGCTGGCATCTTAAAGGATGAGATTATCCTTTTCCTAGAATTTAGAGAGAGGAGCCTAAAAAATATGTTTTAAAAGAGGCTGATCTTGGTGTTTTTGAATATCATCTGATCAATTGACTTACTTTTCCTGGAAGTGGTGAAGGAGCAACCTTGAAACACATTGACAGCTTTTGCTGAATGGAAAATTGCAAAATCAGAAGTGCTTTAGCCAGCTGTGACTAGATGCACAAACTCCATGTCAGTTGTAAAGTTTCTCATGGCAATCATCTACCTGCCTATTTCTAGTAATATTCCCAAGCAGTAGATGTAAGAGGAGGTGATTTATGGGTTGTTCAGGATGAAATAACATGTGTTTACCTCAGTCAGTGGCTTGTGTGATACCTCCTCACTTCAGTTTTTATGCATAGTAACAGTAAAAACTTTTGATTAATCCCAGAACATATGAAGGAGTTTGGGCTTGGTTTCCCTACAGTATTCTTAGGTGTGTTTACTGTTACTCAGATGGCAGAAAGCACATTATTTGGGTAAAGATTGCAAGGCAGCCTTGTATGCAATTAAGTGAAACATTTGCTCATTTTTGCATCTTAATTTCTCTGAGCTGGTTCACTTAACAGTTAAGCAACTTTGTTCCACATGAAATACTGGAATGTGACATCCCCTTTGGCTGCTAACAAGATTCAGGTACTCCAGAGACACTGGAGTTACTGAAACATCCACAGGCAGATTTGTGTTAGTGACCCCTAAATAGAGGGGTTTCTGTTTTCATGCTTCATGGTTTGGATATTTGGGAGAAGTGAAGCACAGTTACCACATACCTATAAACTTTAAACCAAAGCTATTTTAAATTAAGGAGTGACAAGAGAAGAACTAGGGTACTTCACGGGAACACTAGCAAATTAGGATCACTGGATACTGTCACTGCTAATTTGTGCTTAATCTGAGAAAAGATACCTTCTCTTTTACAACTGGGAGTAGGACTGAGCTGGTTCTTTTCTGTGATTAATGTGAAAAACTTGACTGTTTGGCTTACAATTGCTCCAAATCCGCAAGCAAAAAACTGTGTCACTATACAATGGCAAAGTTCATGCAAAATGGGAACAGGAGTGTTGGAGTACAGATTAAAGATTTTATTTTTAACACCTATTTTGTGTGTTTTTACTATACAAATCAGAACATGCATATCTGTATGTATATATGTATATAATTTTTAGACACTGGTAATAAAGTGCTGATTGTCCTAATTTGTGGCTGGAGTCAACATAAAAGTAGCACCTCCCAGCCCCAAAACCCTCTCCCATCAATGTGGTTGAAAGTGGCTTGTTTTATTTTAATGATTCCTTTGAAATTTGTGACACTGAGGGCCAGCAGGGGTGGCCATATCAGGTTTGGGATTACCTGTACTGTGTTGCATGTACCCCTGTACATTGAAGCTGTAACTCATGGCATTTGGAAATGGCACTTCAGCTTCCAGCTTTGATTTGAAGATGAAGGGTAAAGCTTCTTAGTTTGCAGTTTGTTTCCATGCCTGCCACCATCATGGTGCACAGAAACCATGGCTTAGCCTGCTAGTTGCTAGTAGCTCTTTCTTGAAATAGGCTCTTTAAATTGTGCTTTTGGACCTATTTGGTGAAAACAAGTGAGGTCATTCACTTTATCTGAAAATTCACAGATAAAATTCCGGCATCTCACCCAATAGGATGTTTCATTCAGCACTGTAAATGGGGCAGGGGAAATGAGGGATGGAAAGATACCCTTTTGGGGCTTCTCTTGTCCTGTTTGAAAGTGAAGATTGGGACAAGCATCTTATTTACTAGGCCAGCTGTGCTGCTTTTGCTGGTAGGGTTTCAGTGCTTTCCAGTTTTTGTCCTCCTCAGTTCTCCAGTGCTACCTTGGTATTTCAGAGGGTAAACTGAAAACTCTGCTTGCTCAAATGCAAGGGTGAATTACATTGATCCTGACCTCAAACCCCACTCAGGTTCTCATTTCAACTTATCACTTCTCTGCAGCTTTCTGCATCTAATCCTCTACTGTACTTCTGCTTTATAAGCTGAAACCCACATAATTTGCAATCATAGCCAGTGTCACTTTGGTGAAAATAAAAAGGCAGTTTTGGGACTTTGTGTTTTTTCCCCCAAATCAGTTTCACATACTCTGTATCTGTGAAGTGTCTGTAAGCCTCATCAGCCTGCTAAGCTTTGTGTCACCTGCAAATATAACTAGCAGAGTTTCCTATGTTTTCCTTTAAAATTAATTTCCATACTATTATTGAAAATATTGACTGATGCCTGGTTTAGGACCGGTCTTGTGGAAACAGCAGGGACATCTTCATTTGATAAGGCCAACATCAAATCTGTCATCAGTCAGATCTTTGCCATTGAACATGTTTTATATCAGTATCATTTGTTCCATTTTTAGATGGAAGCATCTGAGAAGAGAAATAGAAGGAAACACTCCACTATATCAGACATAGTAGAGGTGGGAGTTCTACTGAGCTAAAACTGAGCTTTAGGAAAGTGTTAATAGGAGACAACAGACTGGCAATAAAGCCCCACCCAGCAGATGGGGGTCAGCATGATTGCAATAAGGCAGCATTTCCTCCCAGTCCCATCCTGCTGTAAGGGATGTTTCTTCCTCAAGAGTTAGTGGGGAGAATGTCATGAGTGGGTATTGTGCTCAGGTATGAGCGTTACCTTTACAGTGGTTTTTCTGTGTGTTTTTGGAGCCTGAATAACTAATGCTATTCTGAAAGATGCATTTTAATGGTTGCTAACAATGAACTGACTGAAGTGTGTAGGAGCTTACAGTTTCCATGGGAATCTGGGCCTTTTCCATGAATGCAGGTGGGGAGAAAGACACAACCTGTATGTCTGGGATGTGTTGTCCCCTCAGAGTTTCAGTTCCAGCTGTATCATGTACATGCCAGACTGTTTAATCCTGGGGTTTTTCCCTTATCATCTATAAACCTCTGTTTCTTCTTGAATGTAGATACAACAAAGAGAGCTGCTGTTATTCCTAGATTTATGAATATTTTGAACTGCCCCCAGTCCACCCAGTCCCATGCTGAGCATTACTGGTGGCAGCTGCTTATCTCCTGAAAGCATTCCCAGTTTTAGCCTCTGCTTCCAAACTGCCAGGAATCCTCATGCTGCCCCCAGGAGCCATCAGGAACATGTATAGATTGTGCTAGATCTCCAGATCCAAATATTTGCTTTCAAGAATTCTCATATCTAGGTCTAAATATTTTAGCAGCTTGATTAGTTTTGGTTAGACCTTTGTAACACAAGCCCTCCTCTAAACATCTAGAAGATAAATAATAACTACTATAGCCCAGCAATTCCTTAAAGGTTTCTCTTTGACCTCTCTTTACCTCTGGTGCTACAGCTGCTTATTTAAAGGAACTGCTTTTAACCTGCATTCATTCACACCTCATCCAGTAAAACCCAGCTATCTTTCCTCTTGCCCCCTCTAAAATGGACTCTCATGGTTTATCCTCTTCAAGAAAATGTTCCCGGTGGTCTCACTGCTCACACATATCTCACCAGGAGCTCAGTGGCAGGCTCTGGTGCTCCCATGCTATGTGGAATGACAGAGGGGTAACCAACTGAACACAAGAAGTAAATTGTTGAAGTCCTTTTTAACACTGACTTCTCTCTGCCTACCTGTAGTAAACCTGAGGCACACCCAAGTCTCTGGATTGAAGAGTGAAGGAAGGCAGATGAGATCAAGCTGTTTATATAACCCTGCTGGTTTTCAGTGCAGTCATTAGGACAGAAATAATTTTGATGTTCTAGTTTGTAACCAGATTTTTTGAGGGAATTTAATGTAGAGCCTTGACCCTATGCCTGTTATATTCCTTCTGGAGAATTCTTGCATATTTGAGTAGGGTTTAGCTGTTGTGATTTTTAAATCTGAAGGATCATTTTTTGGGATGAGCTTTTTTTGTGTGGGTTTTTTCCTATTGTTGTTTTGGGGTTGTTTTTGGATAAACTTTTGAGAAAGCTCATGCTGTTCCTCTTTATAGGAAAGTTCTCATTTTTACTTTTTTCTCCTAGATTTCTTAAACATGAAATCAAATATGAAAGTGACTTAACTAGTTCCTGCCTGTGCAGCTTTTGTTGGGGAGAATTTGTCTGCAGTTGGGGAGAAGTTGTGTTGGGGAGAACTTGTGAAGTCAGCTCTATTTTATGGACCAAAAAGCAAAACAAAGAGCCAAAAATGCAGATGTGAGGGGAAATAAAAGCATTACTGAGCTCCACGTGCTCCTTACTTGCTTGGCCATTTCATTTCATGTTCAGCCATCCAGTTTTTGATAGTCTGAACTGGTTTTGTGGATTTGCGTGGTTGGTGGGGTTTTTTTGTGGTTTTTTTTTTTTTCTGTAGTCAGTCTTTTAATGCTTTTTTGAAAAATTTTTGAGGTCCTACTGTTATACCCCACTCTTGTTTTATAGTTGCATTAGCAACACCCACAGTACTTGGGTAAGCAGCTCTTAAATGCTTTGCAGCATTGTGAATTGATGTTAGAGTATTTGAGTTAGACACAGGCATCAACAAAAGCCAGCTCCTACCAAAAGGTATTGCTTTCTGCCTTTTCCATAGAAGCATGGATTAGAAGAGTGGCTTATGTGGAATTTAGAACTTGATACAGTTTGGAGACTGTAATTTAATTAAAAATAGCTGTAAAATCTTCACTACTTTTTTCTACTGTGAAATTCACATGCACTTGGAAAAAAAAATCTGCCAAATCAAAGTCTGTTAGCTTGTTCAGAGTGTTCCTGATTGCTGAAACTCCCTTTAGTCTTGTTTGTTTGGAAAAGTTCTGGTGTGTCGTTGGGTCTGCACAGCCTGCAGTGTTTCACAAGCCAGAGGGGAGCAGAGCAGTGCTTGCACAAGCATGATTATGGGAATGCACGGACAGGAAACACTGTCTGGTATTTACCATCTCCTTATGTCATCTTTCCCCATTCCACTTTTGTGATTCAGGTTGGTTCTCCCTTCCCTCAACCCTCCTTTGAAATTAAACCTGGGAGACATCCATCAGCTGTTCCCAGGCAGTACCAACTGAGATGATAGCAAACAAGGTGCTTGGACATGCAGAAACTCCAGAGGGAATAACAAGCTGAAAATTCGAGGTGAATTGCCCCTGGCTTGTGACTGTCCTGTGGCCAGGGAAGGACTGTAAGTGCTCATCCACTGAGAGTGGATCTGCTGCTTGAGGTGTGCTGCAGAAAAATTACTCACTTTGCTGCTGTTGTTTTACTGATCAGGGGATAACTAATCTCTTTGTACTGCAGGTTTTAATTCAGAATAGTTGAGGTTTTGTTCACCCAGACATCAAAGAAGTTCTGATTGGCAGCTCAGAAATTTGTGTAAGGTCTGAAAGGAGGATTTATAGGAAACGAGCAGATGGTCTAGTAGAGAATTTCCCCAGGAGGTTGCAGTTATTTAAAAATGGGAGAAACTAAATAGACTGTACAAAATTTGACTGTAAAATTAACTGGCCAGCCAGCAGCTAAATACTTAACCAAAATGATTCAGCTTGGCCTCTAGCATAAGTATGTAATGAAGTGATATGTCTGTGAGTTCTTTCCACACACATTATTTCAAGTTTTGCCTAGTAAGTACACATGAATGAAAGATGATTTTGCTAAGCAGTGTTCTTTCTGTGGTGAGGCCTTTCCTCCTTTCTTCCTTCCCACTGGCAACATGATTGTTCAGGCATGCAGGAGAATGCTACAAAATGTTGCTCATATTAAATGAAATATAAAGCTGTTCGGCTGAATACCTTTAATTTTTAAACTGCTCTTTTTAGCTTCACAAACATAAGACTTAACATATTGGTTAGATTGCAGTATTTGAAAATATTCAGTATTGGAGGAAAAAAATGCAAGGAGCACCTTGCTTTATTTTGGGATGCAAGACTGAAGAGTATGTTAACTCTAAGTCACACATCCCTTTTAAAAAATCTGTGAATTCAAGTCTCTTCAGAGCTGTTTGCCACATGGCTTTAGACTTTCAATATTACTGTTTCCAATGTGTTTGGTTTTTTTTCCTGAAGCTCTGATACATACAAATTTGGAGGTTTTGTATAGGAATAGGTGTCTATAAATGGACAAGCAGATTTTTTTAGTGCATATCCCATGATTTCAAATGAAAGGATGCACTAAAAAACCAGTTGAGCTCACTAGCCTTTAAAAAGTTAGGAAAACACTTTTTTAAAAGTTAAATCCCTGTGAAACACCCTTTTTGGAAGGCAGGTAGGCTTTAATTCTCTTTTGCATTTTAAGTTGAATATGCAGCGGAGAGAACGGTCTGCGAAATGGTCTGCAATAATAAAGTGTGTTTAATTATTGTCATGCCCTTCTGTTTATGTTCTGGTTTGCTTTTCCCAGAAACTTACACATAACACCTGGTGTCATGGGTGTACTGTGGGCCATGTGGACACATAGTTCTGCTGAAGGTTCACTGGTGTAATACTGGTGCAGAATGCAATGACACTGTATTTCTCTTCCAGCTTCTTGTGTTTGCATAATTCTTTGTAATGGTAGTAATGCACCTAATCAATTTAGAAACCAGTCTTGATAACCTTTCACCCAACCTCCTGATGTGCAAATAGGAAGAGGGTAAATATCCAAAGGGCTGTGTGAAATTTTTAACTGAGCCTAGATAACGTGCTTCCCTTTAGAAGCCTTAGAAACGCCTGTTTATGATATGCTTTTCCCCCTCCAGAGCAATTTCATGTCCATTAGCCTCAGAGTTAGAGCCTTTGGAAAAAAAATTCTCAAAATTCAACACTATCTTCCAAATGTGAAAGAAAACATCTGGGTAGTGAATCCACAGCAGCCCAAGTTGAGCTAAGGCAGAAGTTTTGTTTGCTGACAAGGTGTAGCTCTTTTTGCTTCCTTTGCAGAGACAGAAGCTCTCCCCATAAAGAGCTCTGCATCTGTCATGTGCAGCCTGATTGCTTACCTGGCATGCAAGGCTGGATTTATGCAGAGCTCCTGCTTTCTCACTGTTGGAAGCCCTGCTAATTCTCTGGAAGCCTCTTGGTTCCCACTTTTAAAATCATAATGGAGGAGCCTGAAGGAAGACAATAAGGCCTCAGTTTTTAAATGTTAAGATACTTTGCCTCCTTGAGATTTGTTTATCTGTAGGATATTGGTAAGTGAAGTTTTGTTGTAAAGCTGATAATGCTTGTGTAATTATGATTTTACATTGGAGTTTTTCTTTTTTAAAAGGAGTATTGCGGGCAGGGGAGAAACAGTGAGTTACTAAGTGCATAAGATATGGGACTAGCTGTGTTGGATGAGAAAAAAGGTCTCTCTAGTTCAGGGTGTTGTCCTTGACCTTGAGTAAGAGGGAGAACATGAGAAATGGAGTATTTTCACAGTGATCTTTGCCACCAGATTTGTACCATGGAACTTTGTGGTAAAACTGCATTTTGAATAGGGTGCAGTCCTCTGCAAACTTCAGTTTCTAAAGTGATGTGGCAAGAACTGATGAGGGTAAAAAGATGGAGTTGGTCTATAAGAAAAGAGCAGTTTCTGGAAAGGTAAATCCTTTCCTGTTCCTTGTGGTGTATGCATCACATTCCTGAGGTCACAGGATATCACATAAAGGCACTACAATAAATGTAACTGTCTGGATAATGTCATCCAGAGAGATATAAGTTTGATAAGTTTATAAGCTTTGATCCATGCAGGTGGACCACCTTTAGCAGAGGTGAAAGAGGAGTCCTTCCAAAGTAACAAGCAGTCATAGTGGAGTTTCAGATGACTCTAATATTTTTAATATCCCTTTCTGTTTCTGGTCTCTGTTATCTTTACCTTTTCTCTCTCATCTTTTCTGTGAATTGGAGGTAGAAAGGAGGAACTGTCTCTTTAGTTAATGATGTGACCTGAGACGTGATTTCAGAGCTGCCGAGATAATTAAGTTATGCCCAAACTGAAGAGCCATGGTTCAGAATTTAGGAAGTTGCATGAACTCTCTCACTGTAAATCATAGAATCATTTAGGCTGGAAAAGACTTCACTATCATTGTGTCCTAGTGATTAACCTAACACTTCCAAGTCTACTGCTAAAACACAGCCCTAAGCACTACATCTACATCTTCTAAATACCTCTGGGAATGGTGACTCAGTTACTTCCCTGGGCAGCCTGTTCCAGCACTTAACCTTTTTGGTGAAGAAATTTTTTCCAAACAGCCAATCTAAAACTCCTCTGGTGCAATTTGAGGCCATTTCCTCTGGCCCTAACTCTTGTTGCTTGGGAGACTGACAAGCCAGATTTCCTTTACAGGAAACGAATGGCTTTTGAGAGCCTTGTCAGTTGTGTTTGGACAGCAGTGTCACTGGGATTGCATGGGGTAACTGAAACACAAATGCCAAATAACTTGATGTGCATCTAACAACAAAATCAAAACAAAATAATTCTGAGAAATAGACACAAATCTACAAATAACATTTGCATAATGCAATAATTGTGTTTGCAAATAAATTATTTGCAAATTACTCTTCTGTTTGTTTACTCTTTGGGAAAATACCTGAAAATTATTTTTGTAGTTGGCTTGAAAAATTTTACTGACACAGCAAAATGTATTGCTTAAGAAAATAAGCATGTGAATTTATCCCCTGTATTCGTCCACCCCCTAAGTTCTCCTGAACAATATATTTTTTCTGTAAATAGTCAGCTCACCAGCTGCAGTAAGAATTTTTTTCCCACCTTCTTTGTACAGTATTATTTTCTGGTCTGTCACATTCTTTTGCTGTCTTCAGTGTTCTTTACACAGCTTCTCTTGCATCACAGCCCTTTAGAAAAATTAATTACTAAGCAACTGAATTTACAAGTGTTATGTTGTCCCAGAGATGTGTTTCTGTGCTTATCAGCTTTCTTTGACTTGTAGCTGTATACATTTTTATTAAAGAAAAAAGAAAATCACCAGCTCTATTTGGCTAATGAGGAAATAAAATGGATCTGGAAGGGTCATCATCCTTGCTCTTTAGACATTTGCAGAATTGTTATGCTTCACAGCACAAAAATTGGTAAGGAGTGCTTTGGGGAAGCAGGGAGAGATGGACATAGCTGCTGCAAGGAATGGAGCATGTTCATAGGAGCTCTCATGCATTATTCATCACAAGCTCTTTTCACTAGAATCAGCTGGAGGAAGTAGTTAGTCTAGTTTAAGTACACTAGTATTTCTATTTAGGCAACTTAAACAAGCCCGGGCAAGTACTGCACCAACTCTTTCTATTCATCTGCACCAAATGTAGGGCAGACTGCTGCCCTGCTTACACCCCTGTGTCTCTTTAGCCTGAGGAACAGGAGTCATGCAACCAGGAGAAGCTGCACTGGGGATACACACGTGCATTCATGCTGGAAAATGAAGCTTCAGGTAGGAGAATGTCTTGTCAGCAGAGGGATGCTGTTGAGACCTGCAAGATAAATGTGTGTCAGGGCAGCCTCTGTCGAGGGAGGCTGCTGGAGGGGTTCCTTGTTAGAGTGCTACCTGAATGATCCTTCTACTGTTATACTTTGTTCAGTTCTAATTATGAAGATGAATTATTTTCTTTTACCATGTTTTCTTCATTCACACTGTCATTCTTCGAAAGGTGCTGGGGTTAAAAAACACGGAGATGATTTGCTGGTTTTTGGACATTTTTGAGTTGTTTTTCTTTAAGGTGCCTTTTTAATTTTATTGGTTATTAGCACTTCTGTTTGGGTAGAATGTAACCTTGAGATTCTGTTAAAATACAGGTGGATGTGATAAGCCTTAGGCTCCAGTGTGTCCTTTCAGAGTCTCTGTGTTTGAATGGCTGCAATATTTGCTACTTTCTTGAATTTGCTGAATAAAGATGCTTGTAAATAGGAGCTCTATTCTCAAAGCATATCTGCATTTTTTAATGTTACCAGTTGCTCTAAAAGAAATCTATAAGCTAGAAGCTTGTCTCTGCAAGCTTTGTACGTTTAAGTTAGTAGGGCTCTAGCAATACTGTTAATTCAGTTTTAGACAAAGAAGGGATTTTGCAAAACCTTATGGAACAATAACAAAGGGCCTTTGTTCTGTGAGCATTATTTGCTGTGTAATGTGTGGGTTTGTGCATATGTGTGGGAGGGAGGCACACAAACACGTAATCTCATTTGGCAAGAATGTTCAAATGTTATTTGCTTTGTTTGTCTGAAGTGTGTTTGTGTGTGTGCTGCTTCTGGCTGTGAGCTGTGCTGTGCGGGTTTGTGTCCTGCATGTTGGGGATCTGCTCGAGCTTTGGGGAGGATGGCATTTATCTATCTGCTTGTTTATTTATTTATTTTAGTGGGCTGATAAAACTTGACAGTGCAAAGATCAAGAGTCATTTCTAGTCAATCAGGACAAAATGGTGCTTTGCTGTGTACAGATGTGTTGTTTTCTTTTCAAAATAATAGCTTGAAGTCCAGTCCAGGATTTAGTAAATAAGCATTGCTGGTAGAAGCAAAAATTGTCAGCTTTATGTGAAATCCTTCAGGAGATTAATGGTCACATGGTTTTGGTGGAGCTTAAATATATGCTGCTTGCCAGTATGTTGTCTTCCAAGATGACTTGATCACCTAAATAAAACTTGCATGCACACAAGAATATGTTATTTAGTGATATTTCTTTTTTGCCTTTTAACAGTTAGTTGGGAATTACAGGGTTTTGTCCCACACATTATCAGATTGTGACTTTGGTGGGGGGACACATATATACTTCTGGTAGTCCTAAATAACTTGAAATGTTGACATTAAAACTTTAAGAGCTTGTTTTGACCTTGTGTGAAAGTTCTTCGAATTTATGTGCTGTGCATACATGGAGAATTGCTCTCTCACTTGAATTTTGCAGATGCTTCAATATTTGCCATAAGATAGAGAGCTGGCAGTCTAATACTCTCTTTCACTGAATGTATCCTTTCAATGTGTGTAAGGTCCTTGTTTCATGGAAGCATTTTTATTATTCATTTTTATTAGACTTAAGAGGTGATGTGCATTCAGTTAATTGACTGAAGTCAGTGGAGATGTATTTGCAATTATGTGGCTTTAAACATGAAGATTTTTTTAACAGTAAAATGTATTTTACTCTCCTGCTGCTCAGTTACACTTCGAGTCCAGAGTTATGTTATCAGAGTATGGAGAAGGAGGAGCTATTTCTGCACTTGCTAGTTTAATATATTGATAATTTAAAATTCAGTTTTCTAAAAGTGTCTACATGTTGTTCTTTTTCAACTATCCACATTCAAATTTTGTCTGTACTCAGCCTCCACTCTGCTACCCACTCAGCTGATTTTATTAATTCTTTTTTATAATCAAATACTATCTAATACTATCACTGTTGCACAAAGCCACCATTACAGCATGGTTTGCATAGAGAATATGCAAACATATTCACTCTGGTTTGAACCAGTTTGGGCCCATATGAAAGCATCATATTTGACGTGTCATATGAAAGTGGTTGGGCTTATGCCCATGCTTCAGAAGTTCCTCGATATCTTCAAGAAACTGAAGCATGAGAGACCTGGATGGACTATGATAATAAAATCATATGGAGGGACTGTTGATCATAAAATCTCAGACTTGGAAAGAGAATTTTTATTCTGATTTTTGCAATTTTTTAGAATTCAGACATTGTTTCAGTGATGATAATCTTTCACGTGTATGAGAAATGTTCTGGATTGAAATATCTTCAAAATTTGCCAAAGATTTGCTCCATAAGCTAAGAGTGAGAAAAATATTGTGACTGAACAGAATACTTCAGACATTATTTAGAGATACAGGAAGGTGAGAGATTGTACTGAATTGTACAATTTAAATATTCTCTATTTAACAGCAGCAAGAAATGTCACAAACTGAAATGAAGAGTATGCTCATATTGGTTTTAACACAGCGAATGGAAGAGGAGTTATTAGTTCTGTGATATAAAGGCAGTATCATATTGTAACAGCATTTAAATTAAATCCATCTGTGATGTCTTTGGGAAAAGTAGTAGGTAAAAGGGAAGACTCCCTCTTTTGCCAGCAGTGCAGGACAGTGACTGCCTCCTCCCATGGCTGTGGCTGGGAGGAGAAACAGTGGTGGGGCTGCAGAAGAGATGGTCCTCGGTGCAGGGATGGGCAACATGCCATGCTGGAGATTCCTGCACCTGGATCTGGTGGAGGAGGGCAGAGGGGTGTCATCACCTCCTTGTGCTTCAGGCTCAACACTGTAATGGATTTGACCACTTCATCATGGGCAGGTTTTGGCCAGTGGTAACAAGGAAGGTCAGTAAGAGCAGGGACAGAGATTGTTTCCCCCACCACACTTCCCCAAACTTCTGCATTTCATTGTCCAAAACACACATGATTCTCTGATATCTGAGCAGAAACAACTGAAATGCTCTTGTACATTTCTCCCCTCTTGGGGAGACTGCAGGATGGGAAGAAATTCAGTAGGAACGTGACCTTGTGTAAGGTTTGGTGGAGACAGAGGGATAGCAGGCAACTGTGTGCATCTCCATGGATGGACTGCAACTCAAGTGAGTCAGGATATGTAAATAAAAGCTGAATGAACACATTAGTGCAGAGATGTGCCAAGCTGCAACTGCTTCTCTCTGAGCAAGTCTTGGGCAAAGGGCTGAGTACTGTGCTATCTTGGCACAGCTCAGGTTTGGTCTAGTTTATTTGTGCATTCATATTAAAGTAACAGACTGGAGGTAAAGTAGCATTTTGTTGTTTTGCATACAATAAATAATAGTCATTGCAGTTTTGCTTTGGAGCTATCTGGTTATGTATTTGACCTTTAGCAATGTTTAGAGAACAATCCTGAAGTGAGATAATTGCAGGCGCACACAACATCCGAGCTTAAAGCTAACAGAAAGGCATTTCAACACCATTTGTAAATGTTGGCATACAGATCATTTGTAAACTATGACCTTGGACCGAGATATAAAATCATGGATACGGATAGGCCAGTGAAATCTCCCCAAGTCAGACCACCTCTGCACTGGACTCTGCAGAGAGATTTAGCCACTGTGCCTTTCCTGTGATTCTGGAGGAGTTTGTGTGAAGCTAGTGAAGACTGGCAGCTTGAAAGCACTGAGAAAATGGAGGTCAGGAAGGAAGCAACAGCAACAATTAGAGTCTGGGATTTGAGGAATTCGGTTTTATTTTGTCATTTTTATAGTGTCATCCTAGGATACTTTTGTCTGACTGCATCTTTGCACTATAGGTATTTAAGGCACTAGTGGCATTTCTTTTTTCCTGTTCTCTTCCTGTCGTATATTGTTGTTTTTCTAATCTGCTGAATTTTTTACTAAGATCTAAATTCAGTTTCTGGAGAAAATTATCTCCTGTACAGTGGAAAATAATGTTTTCTTGAACCCTTCAGCACTAAATGTATGTCTCATGAATGCTGATGAATCCAGCAGAGGATTAATCTGACTGAAAGACCCAAAGAGCCCCTTACACTCATGATAACCAGAGTACTAAAGTTGTCAGCAAAGTTAAGGTCATGGCTAGAATTCAGAACATAGGAACTGCTGTACCAGGTTGCACTGAAGCACCTTGTGGCAGTATGCAACAAGAGATGTAAAAAAAACAGGCATGTAATTATGTGATATGTCAAAAGTTGTCATATCATCACCCATATAATGGTGCTTCCCCAATGTACTGGAAGATGGCACAAATAGGTAAAGCTTTTGTGATGAGTGGTTTGACAAAGAATTGTCTCTGTCATATGCAGCACAACCACAAATGTTACAGTTACCCAGTTGTACCATCTGTATTTGTTAATAACACTTTGCATGCTGTATAACTCCTCCACTGTGAGTTGTCAAAGGACTAGAAAGGATTTTGGGAGCACAGGAGTCCTGTCAGCTGCAGTTAGAAATGAGCCAGCCTCAATGGGGAAACCCTGCCCCTGCATGACAGTATTAGAACAGGATTTGCAGAAGGTCAAAAATAAGCAATTGTCAATCGACAGTTCAGTCAAGCTTATAAAGCAGAGTTAGACTTTGATAAGTTACTATTGCATTGAGTTACTGAGGAAAACAAGACACACATTAACGAAAAACAAGGAACTTTTTCTGTATGATCTTTAACATTCATAAATCTGTAAAGAACAGAGAGAATTTCAGATTATGCTGTTCTTCCCCCCTCCTCTGCTTTTTGATGTCTTTTTCTGACTTCTCCTTCCCTTTCATGTCTCTACTTGATATGTTTTTGACATTGAGATTTAATTTTTGTTAAACTTCACCTCATCTGGATATGTTGCTTTCACTTACAGATTCTTTCCAATTGTTGCTAAAGCTACTAATTTCTTTCTTACATTTGCATTTCATAAAAATCTTCCTTTGTAATGTGTCTTGGAATCCATGTTTCTATGTTAGCAATGACCCTTTTCCATGCTGCTCTACAGGTTGGGGCAGGAGTGCTTGAGAGCTGTCTCACAGAAGGGGTTAGGGGTGCAGGTTGACAGCTGGATGAATATGAGCCAACAGTGGGTCCAGATGGCCAAGAAGGACATTGGCATCTTGGCTGCTGTCAAGAATAGTGTGTCCAGCTGGGCCAGGGCTGTGACCATCCCCCTGCTCTCAGCGCTGGTGAGGCCACAGCTCACATACTGCCTTCAGTTCTGGGCCTCTCACTTCAGAAGGGACATTGAGGTGCTGCAGCATGTCCAGAAAGACTCGTGAACGATGTAGAAAACTTGTCTTATGAGGAATGACTGAGTTTGTTTAGTCTCAAGAAGAGGAGGCTCCAGGGGGACCTCATCACTCTCTACAACTGCCTGAAGAGAGCTTGCAGTGAAGTGGGGACTGGTCTCTTCTACTCTGCCAACAGAGAGAACAAGAAGAAATGGCCTAGAGCTGAGGCAGGGGAGACTCAGATTAGACACTAGAAACATTTTCACTGTTAGGGTGGTCAAGCACTGGAATAGGTTGCCCAGGAATGTGGTGGTGTCACCACCCCAGAGGTGTTTAAAAGGCATCAGGATCTGGTGCTGGGTGATGTGGTTTAGGGTTACAGTGGTAGTGCTGGGTGGATGGTTGGACTTCATGATTTTAAAGGTCTCTTCCAACCTTAATTGTTCTTTGATTCTCAGCTGTCTTCTATACTTGAATGAAAGACAAAGGCAATGACTGGGAGCTTTCCTGGTGCTACTTTATTATCTTAACTGCAAGCTCACCAAGTAATTGCTGAATGCTGTTCAGTGCTGCTGAATGCATTTGCTTGTGGCTTTTATAAAGTGGGTGTGAACCTTCTGTGGCCTAAACTGAGATAATCAAGAGCAAGCAGTCGAACAATCTTCTGCCAGTCATCTCCAAAAGTAGGCTTTAGAGGGTCAGATTGGCTAAAGAAAAGTAGGTCTCTGAAGACCTATGTTACAAAGTTCTGATGCTTCTCTCAGGAGCAAAACCTGTGAGGTTTATGTTATCCTTTACTCTCACTGAAGTGATTTAGTTTGTCACAAGAGAGTTCCATAGTGGGCTTGAAGGAGGTAACAGTTCTCTCTACCAGTATCACTTCAGAGGCTCTATAAAGTCTGATTGGGTGCTGCCCTTCTTGAAATTCATTAAAATACCCTTGCCCTGAACTTTGTCTTCTGCTGGGCAGGAATTTTTCATTCTAGTGCTTTCTTTATGAGCCTAGCTGTGAGGAAATCTAAGCAGCTCAACTCAAGCCTTTCATCTTACAGCTGGACAAAGCATATCCACCAGTGCTGTTTCTTCCAAGTTCTCTTATTCTGATGTACTGCAGATAACAGAAGGGTACTGTAAAGTTGTTCAGAACTGCTTAAAAACACAGTATGTATTCCAAAGAGATTATTGGCTTGGGGAAGGTGAGGTTATGTAGAAGAGCACTGCAAGGGGGTGATTTTCCCATTTCCTCAGTTAAGCAATTCAGGGCTGAAAGACTAAGTAGATTATTTCCCTGCCACATCCTTCCCCCTTGTCTTATCCATTTCTTTTTCTATTTTCCCTTTTGGCAAAGGATACCATGACTTCAGCCTGTTAGGTGATAACATCAGACAGCCTCACCTCTCTGAATGGCAGCCTTATTTGGTGGGAAAAAAACCAGCTTAAATTTCAGTCCCGGTAAAGAGAAACAAAGCTAATAAACAAAATGAAACCAACCCCAAACCACCAAAACCCCACTGAAACCACAAAAAAAAAAAAAAAAACCCTGAAAAGAAACCAAATCATCATCCCCACCTCTCCAACAAGAACAAAAAAACCTAACAAACAAAAGCAAAAAAAAAAAAACCCAACACCTTAAAACATACTGTTAGTTCTTTCTGAGATGTAACACATTCAAAAGCAAAATCTAAACAGTGGTACTGAAACAATGAGTATGTTAAAAGAAATGGTAATTTTGTAGTCTTTGCATTGAGCATTCCCATCCACCTGTCCTGCATGCAACTGAAATTTATGTAGATAAAGGTTTCTTGGTTTTTTTTAATCTCACTCAAAAAAAATTTAAGTAACACTTGAAATGTGTATTTTTTAAGATGTGCTTCCTCTGTTGCAGTTACCAGGCAGTGCTGCTGACTTGTTTTTATTGTGCATTTTTGTGTACTCAGTTCTGTGGCTGGGGATGCACGCACCTGTGTTATAAATTTTAAGCTAATTTCATAATTTTGAAACTTGAGTAATAGGGGAGTGGTGGTGTAAGAGCTCACTGAAATTGAATTGTCATTGTTTAAAAGGTGGTGAATAGTTTGGATTCTTAGTACTAGAGCCAGTAATGCTTCAAGTGGCAATTTGGTGATGATCTGGCACATTCCTAGACAGTCCTTAAACTAGGTCCTAGCAAAGACTGTGAAGATGCATGATTTTTTTATTACTATTATTATTTTTTAAAAGTGAATCTGAAGCTCTTCAGTGATAGAATTTGGCAGTTCAAAAGAGGTAGCAGGAGAGTGTTGGGAGAATGAAGAAATGTCTTTAAAATGTTCTTCCAGAGACTGGTTTTTGCACCTTCTGATGGGCAGCTGAGATGCTGCTAAAATGGCTCTTTGTGTTTCTCTTGTCTGGGAATCTTCTTTTCCCTTTTTCTAATTTAATGTCAAATATCCAACTTAGCCAGGTGTAATAGGAAGCAGTCTCAAAAACAATGAATTTAAGCTCCCTTATGATGACTGTATTGGATGGTTGGTATCCATATTGAGGCATTCTGTGGTTACTAAATGCTGAAATAAGACACTTATTTCTTTTCTTGATATTAAGTTAATAGTTGAACAGTTTTTACCATTCCTACTAATTTTGTTGTTGTCTTCGGTTTCTCTCTTGCTAATGGAAAATTAGTGCTTTATGACTTGCTGGGGTACTTACTTTATCTCAATTGACAGTCAGTGGTTAATATTAGGATGTTGAATTGTAACAAAACTCTTCCCCAAGGAAGTATTTGTCTCAAAGGGGTCAGATTAGTTTGAAGAACCAGATGTAATACCTTAGGCTATTTGAGGCACCAGCTCTACTTTCAAATCCAGGCTGGGTTATCTTGGTTAGAGTAATAATCCCTGTGTTTTCTGTCCACATCGTTCAGGAACTCTGCTTCTGCTATTTTACTTAATACTTCCCTCTCCCATAATTGTGGCACTGTGCCCACCCTGGTCTTTGTGAGAGTACTGACTGTGTTGCTCTCCCTAAAAAATACCCCTTGCTTCATGTGAAATTAGTTTCCTGACTTCTGTTGGCTTCTCATTTCCCAGGTTACAATTAAGGGTCAGAGTTGATCATCTGTGCTGCAGTCTGGTGTAGTTATTACAGTTGGACAGAAGCTCTTAAATTAAGAAACATGAGCTTAGCTGCAGTCAGCATCCCTGAAATGGCTTTGTGTACAAAGCTTGGGAGCTGCTGGTTTCTAAGGGACAGTGATTTATAACTGTCCCTGTTGTTTTTCATCAGCCTTAAACTAATGAACTTTGGTGACAAGTTATGACAATACCTCATCATTACCACATCAGCTTTTCAACTGAAAGCATTTTCACAATTAAAAGACATTTTCTCACTATTTTTCTTAATGGCTGCAAGGGTAGGAGAGCTGTAAGCCTGAGCTGTACTTTGAATGCTTGTGATTTACCAAAATATCTGTATTTAAATGGCAAACACATGGTAGACAGGCAAAACAAAAAATGAAAAAAAAAAAAAAAATCTGTCCATAAAGTTTGTTTTGATTGGCAAATGTTCACTGGCTGTGCGAGCCAGGGAGTTTTGTGTTGGTATTTTTCTCCATGGTTTTCATTACATACCTGTGGCATTTAGACAAATTGCAACTTTATCTAAACTCAGAATACATTGGGCAATTTCTCTTGTGCAAAAATGCTGTATTAAATGTAAAGAGGAGTTGAAGAGTGGTACCAGGACCAAGCCAGTTTCTCAGTAAGGTTGCTTTAACCTACACAGTGTGGTTTAAAAATCAGAGGATGCCACTCCTCCTAATAAACTGTAAGCACCAGTATCATTAACATTATGGGTAATGAGAAGTGTAGCTCCTTACAAGAAGCTGTTTCTATAAACCTTGCTTCTCAGTCTCCCTCAGCTGTACTGGAGCAAAGCCCTTTTAGAGGTAAGATTATTTATTTTGTTTTTCTCTGCCTCAGTTGTATTGCAGATTCTGTTGCTTATTACTTGCTCTGTCCTCCTTTCCCCTTTTTGCTCTTCTGCTTTTTATTTAAGAGTTTTCACTTCTGCCATGCCATGCCATGCCATGTAGCAGCTGCTTTTGATTTGCAGAAGCACAAGTAGAAGCCTTCTCATATGTCTGACTGCAGGGAAGATGTTAACATGCTTTTCACTGAACGGAAAACAAGGGTGAACACAGATACATCTGAGATGAAAACAGAGCAGCATTGGCAATAGCAAGAAGTGTGAATTTAACAAGAAGGAAACATGAGCTCCTGATCAGCAGTGGGAAGAGAATCTGCTCATTGTAATGCAAGCATTTTTGCAAGTTGAATTCTTTACCATTTTTAGATGTGAACCACTTTTACCTGTCAGCACTGTTCACAGGTGATCTCTGACTGTCCCATTCTTTTCAGCTGAGCTTTGGGAAAATTTAGTGTCCAAGACCATGAAGGTTTGTCCACAGAAAGTGCATCTCCTAGTTCCCCAGCCCTTCCTCAGTGGTTAGCCTAACTTTTTTTTTTTTTTGCTTTTGTCTGTGGTACAAATGAAATCAACTACCTTGTCATAATTGAGGTGACACTTGAAGGATTTCTCTCTTGAGAGTTTCTTTGTCTTAGATTACTGTAGCCCTTGATAGGACCCCATCTAGTGCAGAGTCTTTCCATTAAATGAAAACAAAATGTAGTTTGTGAGATTTTTTGTTGTAACTTATAGCTATATATGTTTTTAATGCATACTCCAGTAAAAGCTCCTGTTTTTACACTAGTATCCTCTTCTTAGTGCCTTTTGTTGATTGCTGTAGTCATCTTTTTTGTACTGGGTTGTAAGATTTCTGAATCGGTTCCAGCCTTTTGCCATGTGTTGTATTGCTGAGCTGTACACAGACCTGCTCCTGAATTCTTTTTTGAAAGCATCAATTGAATTTGGCACAGTATTCTGATTTTTAATTACCTCCAGACAGAATGTTCCAGTCGTTCTAGGCCTTCCAGTATTTGTAACTCTTGTAGTGAGATTAACTCCATATCTTTCAGGGAATAAAACCACCCTATCTGTAAGGATTGGTTAGGGAGGGTATGTTGAATTGGAAGCCAAATCTAATGCTCCACTTCTGAGGAGTGTTGGCAGAGAAATAAAATCCTCCTGGATTTAACAATTACAGCAATCCTTTTTTCTGAAGCTTACAAGGAGCTTCCCTTTGCACCCAGAATTAGATTTTATTAAGATGAATATATTTCTATCCATTCAAGATTCTTGATATGGAACTCACCCTCCTTTGTATAACATCCCAAATTCCATTTCTTTCATTGAATTAAAAAATATTTCCAAGTTATTGCCAGGGTGGGGAAGGATACAGAGAAAGATTATATAGATGGCAGCAGAAAGACAGGAGAAAAGGGCTGGTTCATATGGGGAGAGCAGGATCTTGAGAAGGATCAAGAGTGACAAAAGGCACAAGGAGACAGAAAGTGCAGGTGTGATGTGATTAAGATGATGCTGGGGACAGTGGTGGTGGCTGAAGATGCTCGTGGTGTGGTCACTGGTTCCTTGGCTGTTCTCCTCCCTGTATCTCTGCTGCTGAAGGATACAAAGCAATGCTTACTTCTAGACAGTGTTTATGTGTGGGCTTTGCTGGTTTCACTCTGTCACTTTGGGAAGCAGCTCCTGCTTTTTTAATCTCCATAAGCTTCTAGTCTCGCACCAAAACATGTCCCTTCTGAAATGTAATCCTCTTAGTTCAGTTACACTGCTGTGCTCCAGTTATGCCCATGTGCTTGGGAGCACTGGCAGCAGGGTTTCTGAGTGTGCCAAAGGTTGGAAAAACTTAAATATCCCAGCACCTAGAGGAAGCCTAACTTTTCTATACAAATTTGTAGATTCCTTATGTGTGGAGCCTCACCTGCAAAAAAAAGAGAACACCAAAAAAAGACATCAAAAAACCGCAAACAAAAACAAAACCCCACCACAAAACAACAAACAAAACCCCAAAACAAAATAAAACAAATTAGGCAGCTTTGAACGTGTATCAGTTTGCATCACCCTCAGTTTGCTTGCTTCCACATATGGGGGAATGAGGACATTGTGGAGCACCTTCTGCATGGTCATGGATGCTTGCAGAACTAAAGGTCATTATACAGCCAGGGAATGCAATGACAATTTGGGATAAAGTTTACAGGTGGGGACAAACAGAAAAGTTTCAGGGGTGAAATGAGATTGGTGGAGTGAAATACATCATTGGCTTAAAGGAAGCAGTTACTAAGAAGCAGTCAGTGTTTTGCCAGGTGGTGGGCTCTGGGAGGCAGCTCTTAAAGCAGATTCTGAAGTCTGATACTCCACGTGAAAATCAATGCCCTGACAAGATCCAGCTTGGAGATTTACTTTGTGCAACCAAGAAGAATGGAGGGGAGAGCTCTCACTCATGTTCTCCTTGCTTTGGCATGGTTTCACTGTGCATGAAACTCATCCTGTGCAAACCACACACACTGTTGGGCCACGTGCCTGTAACAGGACACAGCTGCTGGCTGTGACACAGAGCAACACTGCATACAACAGTATACAAACAAGGCTGAATTTCACTCAGGGCAGCATCATTTCCTTGTGCCTCAGGTTTCTCCTGTGCCAAGTAGCTGCCACATTTGCCTGCTTCAGGATACTGATGTCAAACTCCAGGCGTGTGTTTTGCAAGAGGCTGTGAATTGCAAACTGGTCTCATCATATCTCTTTTACAGGTATCATCTTGTTCTGCTTTTATTTTGAGCTGCTACCTAGTGCTGCTCAACACTGAGGAGCTGCAATATTTCCTCTGGAGAGGGAGTTCTGTTTTGGAGGAAAGGTGCTATATAAGAAAGACCATACACTGTGCAAAGTTTCATTCTTATAGTAGCCTGATTTTCAATGATAATGTGGGTGTTACCCTAATAATTTAATGTACTAAGAGAGGTACTTCAATTTTATATCCTCTTTTTTTATGTCATTCATTCTGTCTTTTTGGGTACTAGCAGCAGATGGTGTTAAGGAACCTTTCAAGAAAAGTATCAGCTTTTCTGAGCATCTGTGTAGAAAATTGGCCACTTGTTCCTTTGAACTCTTGCTTTTCTTATTTGCCTCTCTGTTATGCTACTTTGTTCTTAGCTGCAGGATAAGACTGCCTGTTTCACTACTTTGAGATTCTAAAGCTTGGAGTTTTAAGTGACTGGAAGAGATTTGTCCCAGTGACTTTTCACTGAAGATGAGATGTTTTCTTCACTTCATTAAACAAGGGAAACCTACATGGGAGTATGTCCAAAGACCCACAGATTTTTTCCAGGCCTGATACTTAAATATATCTATCTCCCTGTTTGAAGGATTATTAAAAATTGTACTGTAAGGGCAGTAGAAAACTTGCAGGGTGAACACAAAGTGTTATCTTGTGGTCAGTTGGAAGTGCATTTTCCTTTGGGTTAATTCCTATTGTTCATGATACTTGTTTTGTTGCAGGAATGCCTGCTCACCAGTCTCATGTCTTGCCTGACCTAAGGAATCATTTAGTCTCATCTATGAATTTCCTCCTGAATGCCTGTTTTCACAGGCATTTGTGACTTCCTCAAAACAAAGCACATGTGTGTAAAGGAAACAAAAAGTTAAAATGCAAAAGATGATTAACATATCTAACTTGTAGCTTTTCACTGCAAATTCAATTGATCTCACTCATGTTTGGTAACTGTATTGAAACAAAAACTGTGAATTTTAAATACAAAGGAGTCTGAATGCGGGCCACAATGTTCTTTGTACGTTTAAGTCTCTGTATTTCAGAGCACTGTCCAGTTGTTCATGCAGGTTGCATCTTTATCTTGTGCTACTGTCTGATCACTCTCACTGCCTGCACTTGCAAGATGCAGCTCGGCAGCATCTAATCCTTCCCCCTGTGCTCCCGCCTTTCCCCACAGTGCTTGTCGTGCCAGATCATCTGTTTTGTCTTTAGAGAATGCTTTGCATGGTTTTTTTTCTTGGTGGATGTCTTCTGAAGGGCCCCTTTAAAATTAAACTCTGAGGGAGAATTCTGACATTTTGTAATGTCCAGATAAGCGATATTGCATGCCTGGGATTTGGCTTTTAAGGAAAATGGATTTTCAAAGCAGTAGTTAGTTTTCTTCAATCTCCAGGAAGATACTTCAGCAGTCATTTCAAACTGAAAGTATGGTACTTATATTCAGGGGCAATTTTATTTTTTGTACTTTTAAAACTAAGAGGAATCAGAAAAAGGTTTGGGGCGGGGGTGTGTGGACTGAGAAATTTCAGTTCTGGATCAGTTTTTTGTTGTAGAAGAATCAATAAGCATGTGGTTGGTATGATGCTCTAGGTACAAAAGCTTGCAAACAGAGGATCCTACTCCCAAAGAGAATCTTCTCTGCTGGATTCTGGTGCCAATAGTGAAGCCCCTCTTTCATTGTTTTAGCTTTTCACTCAATTACAAGTGTAAGGCTAAGAGACAACAACCCCCCTTAAAGATATGATTATATATATTTGCAGCAAGTTTATGAAAATGCCTTTAAATATTATGTAGTGGTTTTTTTGTGATGTTTTGAAAGTTACTTCAAAAAATACAAAATAATGTATTTTAATAATATGTATTACTTTCTAAACCAGCTGCAAATTTCACAGATAGCCAGTGTGATTTCTGCAGATGATGAATGTGTAGAGCAGTGAGCATAGAAAAGATGGAAATGGAGTTTTTAAAATCTAGCTTTGGTGGGGGTCAATTTACAGGCAGTTTGGCAAAAGTTGAATTGTATAAATTCATACACTTTTCCTGATAACTTTGATGCAATTTCCTGTGACAAAAAAAAAAAAAATCCTCACTCAAAGCTTTAGATCAGGAGATTTAATGTGAATATGAGACTTATTTATAACCTTTTCCCCTTGGGAAGTAAAGTTTACAAAATGCTATGTCAGCTCAGGAATGCAGTACTGTCCCCAGTAGGTCAGCCAGCACACTCTACAGCTGCAATTCATTTTCTGTTTCATAGGAATAAATGAGTGAGGTAGAGGAACCCAAAGAAGTGAATTGCTTAATACTACTTGCATAATATCAGTACTTTTGAGCTGATGCATGTGTTTCCATAAAAAACTCTGAGACCGAGCAGGATTTCACTGGAACTGGAGCATGAGAGTTGCAGGAAGAGAATGAGTAAATGTCTTCAGTTAAGTGGAAAAGCTTCTGTTTCAATAGGCTAATGGCCCAGAGATTTTATTTTAGCAGAAAATGCAGGCGTTCCTGGGGACTGTGGTGGTAAATTTAGTTCTTAGGCAGCTGCTGGCATTCAGCTCATTCAGACACACAGAAACCTCAGCCCTCCTTATTACCCAGTGTTTCTGGCTGAGTTTCCCAAGTGGGTGAAGAGCAGTGCTCTCCTGGAAGTGCTTCTCTTCAGCTGGTAGGTTTTGTAAGTCTCCCATCTGACTGCCTCAGTCTTCTGCTTTCTTCTAGGTTTTTAGCTTTTGAGGCTGCCCACAAGGAACATCCATCCCCTTTTCAGCTACAGGCACCATACTCTGTATTCACACCACCTGCAAGAAAAAAAAAGATCTCTTTTTCCTTTTACTGTGTGTTGGCCTGCAGGTTGGTAGCCCTGCTGTGCTGGGTCATCCCTGCTTCATTTAGCCAACAAGCTTCATTGACTTCAGTGGTGCACAGGGTAAGCACTGCACAGCTGTTCCTTCCTGCACAGGGGTTGTGTTCTTGCTTCTCCCAGCTGAATGTGAGTAAATGTAGATTTCCGTGTGCAAAGGCAAACAAGGAAATGTTTTTCTGACTCTTAGTGCAATTTTTTCATTTCTGTTTCTCATCCCTTAAGGTAAATTAGTATTTTTAAAACTACCTACTTGTAGCTACTGAAATACTTTTCTTCCAGTCAGGGTGTTGATAGTGGCTCATTTAGAGTCTTTGAGCCAGCAGTGTGCTCAGATGACCAAGAAATACATTTGGAGTGTGTTAAAATCCTGTGTGCATTCAGAACCTCTAGTACTGTGCAAATCACAGAGTTTCTTGGTCAGTGAGAAATGGCCATCTTGAGTTACTGTTGTTCACACACAACTGTGAGCAAATGGAATGGTCCTGACAGACAGACTGACATGTAAAAGCAGGAAATATCATACCTTGGCTTCTTCAGCTCTGAATTCTTGCAGCAAGCTCTGGAATTCACAATTGCAGAAAATGTGGGAAGGTATGGTTAACAGTGGCATAGAAGGCTGGGGATGGATATATCCAGGTGTTTCAAAGCACCAGGTCCTTGCCAGGCACTGGTACTGTCATAGGGCAGTGACTGTAAATGTTGTCAGCACCAAACAGTGCAAAGTGGGTGCCCATGAATGGTGCTGTGCCCATGGAGGGCTCATCTCCCAGGTAGCCCACTCTGGACTCACACTAGTTGGCTGCATCCCATAGCATCAGGTGTGCAACTAACTGTGCTTTCTTGACAAAATCCTATAAAATGCTACTGGTTAGGGTAGTCTGCTACATCTCAAGAGTTTTTTGCCTTTGTTTCTGGTATCAGGATGAGTTTTGGGGAAAGAGAAGGTAGTTGGCTGTATATGTGCTTTTTCTAGTTTTGTAGGGGTTTTTTCCAGGTGGAGCAAGGGAGTGGGATTGTTTCAATTAAAAAACATAGAAGTATGTAAATGTGGGCATTCATGCATGCATGTTTTTTAATTTTTTGTGGTATATAGTCAGTCAACATGTTTGGGATTTCCTGGATAATGGCCAGGAACTCTGAAGAGTCGATTTTTATTAAAATATTTATTAGCACATTTAGTCTACAAAAGATTCTCATTCTGCAGTTCATATCCTCTGTCTTTTAAATGAAAAGTACCTTTTCCCTTAGGTGCAAATAATGTTTTTCCCCAGAGCAGTGTTTTCTTTAAGGATGGCTGAATATGTTGCTTTCCTTAGACACTTTTCTTAGTGAGTTCTCTGAATTTTCAAACAAATGGTGCTAGAAGTGTAATGTGATTAAAACTCTCCAGAACATCACGATTTAGAGTCTTACAAGCATTTCACTCTAAGCAGTGTTTGGCTCAGTGAGTTTAATGGCATCTCTAGGCCCTAGTTAATAATTCACCTAAATTTCTGTGATCATTCAACACTGAGTTTGAAATGCTTCAGGTAGAGTATTTTGCTGACTGCTCTAATAAAAATGCAAAGGTAAAATTTCAGGAAAAAGCAAGCTGGTCTGTACTGATTAGGTATTGCTAAATAGGTAGCCTATCTACAAGTGCTCTTTCAAGAGTTCTTTTGTCATGTGCTTTTAGCCATATCATGTTAAATGTTAACAAAAATATCCTAAACGCTTTCCCAACATCATTTGGGAAGTGATTTCTCTAATTTCTCTAGGGAACATTGTTTGCCCTTATGATCCATGCAGTCAGAAATGGTTAATAAGCAATCATGTTACATTAAGATGTAAAGGGAGGAAAAGAAGGTCAAATCCTTGAGCAATATAGAAACTACTTGAAGTAACAAGCTTTCTTTGGGCAATAGACAGTTTCCTAGTGCTGTTCTGAACGTGGTTTTAGATTCAGGAGGCCTTTGTAACCTTGGCTAAGAGATGAATTGTTAACTCACTCTTTTAGCAGCATATTTTGGTGGTATGAGTTGAAGACACAAGCAGCTTTGTGGCCCATGCTGGGTGAGCAGAGGCAGTGATGCAGGGATGCAGTGATCTGTGATCAGGCCAGGAGCAGGTGCCAGAGCATGGCCTGATGGTGCAGCAGGCACTGCAGACACCAGCAAAGGCCAGCTCTTCTGGACACTCTCCTGCCTGCAGGCTTCCTCTGTCTGCTGGCAACTTGAGAAATTCCAAGCTACCAGTTGCCCAGAGGGTTTTTTAATCTGTGAATGTTTAAAATAGTCAATTGGTTTGGCATATTGACATGTTTAGTGTACCATGAGAATTCCAGCAGCTGCATTAAATGCAATTACTTTGTAAAAGATAGAATGTTATTCCTTTTAATGTGTTTATAATTGCAGACTTCCTCAGTGCCTGTCTCTTTCTTCCTGCTGTTAAATACACAAAATTGTTTGAAATGGCATTTTCGCTGTAAGCTTAATGTGTACTGCTCCCATTATCAAGAAAGGTGTATATTTTTGGATCATGTCTTTTGTAGTTCATATGATTTGTTCCCTGAGGGAAGGATTCATTTTTTGTGTTGCATCATACAAAGTCAAGCATTGATTTTTAGTCAGGTTGTCTGGCAACAGCAAGATAAGAACATCAGTAAAACATGTTGGGTGCCAAACTTTGTAGTCTACTTTCTTTGTTTGAAATTGGACAGGTGGCACATGCATGTAAAAAGTCTGCAAATTGATATAATTTTAGTGAAAAGTACCAGACTGATGGTCTTGTGCAGAAATAAAAATATTTGCTTCCAGGTGAGGCAGCCATTGGTCATTAAGAGGAAAACATATATATCATCCTCTAGCTCACTTGGTTAAAGAAGGAAGATGGAGGTCAGATGTCCATTTGGAAATAGAAGCTGGAGATGCAGGTTATCCATGATAGGAAGGACTTCTCAGAGTCTTTGGAAGTAAAGCAAAGCAATGCAAAAACCAGAAGAATGGTATGCTGAACAAAGCCATGGAGAAGAGGGCCTTTTTGAAGAGAATGCCCTTCTCACCTTACCCACCATCTTGCTGAAGCCAAGAAAGAATCCAAGTATTGTATCTCTCTTGTATCTCTCTAGGACCAAACTGGCAAAGCCAGGCACAGAGCAGTACACAACTAGTAACCCTGTCTGTGATGTGTGGGGACCTGCGTGGCTGACAAGTTTGCATCGTAGTGAACATATCCAGGGAAGGTCTGAGAGCTGCTCCCCAGGCAGGAGCACATGGTGTTTCACTCCACACTGGGGTGCAGACATGGGCAAGAGATTCTTATTTAACATCAACATTCTACTGTGTTTGCCTTGTTCTTTGAATTTCTTCTCAGTTCTAGTTCTTGCTTGTGATCTGCTGGCCTCCTTGACCTGCCTCTCCCAACCCCCAAGGGTTTGAATTCCTAAGTTCCTTGAACTTTGCCATTGAAGCCATTTGGCCTGTTGTCTTTTCCTTTTGTTGGCCAGTCTTTCTGTTAAAGCCATATGATCTCATTATTTTATTTCTGTTGCTGATGTTTTCAGGCACAGCTGTAAGTTCAGTGTCTGGAATAAAGCTTGTTAATTCTCCTATGTTTTACTTTCAGGCTTATCTTTTGCCTTCAGGTTGTTTTTCTGAGTTTGTCTCCCACTATGTGAAGTGGCTTAATGTGAATATTAATAAACAAGTTAGAGAGTGCTCTGAGTTATCCACAGTGAACTTGCTGTAGATTTCCCCCTGATCTGAAATCTTACATTGGCTTTTTGCCCTTAGTCATGGATTGCTGGTTGCCAGGAATCAAGTGGGATTATCCAGTAACAGAAGATACTGGAGTAGATGCAAGGGGCACGATTTGGATTCTTAATTCAGTATTTATATTGAGTCTCCAGAAGGCAAAAAAGGAAATATTATTTTCTTCACCTTTTCACTTTTAAGTGTTAAATGAATACTGAAAAGTATTTTCAAGTTAGTATTCCACAAGAGCAGAGATGCAAAGCATAGATGCCATTAATGTTTTTTGACTAGATGTACTATGGCATTATTCTTAATTTCATTGCTTTCCTAGCTGTGTGCAAAAATCATGGATGAACCTTGATGATAGTTATTGCTCTTGCACAATGACCTGGTGACTGCCAAAGAAAGTACTTTCTTACTGAAGTAATTAAATGTTGAGTTCTGTCGGTGATGAGATCTAGTACTGACAAAGCTTTTGTAACTTAACAATCCATTGGTTTTGACAGATGAAGGTAATAATTGCAAAGTGTTTTCCCATTTCTTTCCTCCCATTCTGTCTACTTCTGACAATTAAGTGCACTTCCCAATATTATCAGCAGCAATTCCTCTCTCCAGACTAAAAGCATCTGTTCGTTTTTAATATATATTGTTCAGGTATAGGGTTGCAGAGCAAGATCTGCAGAAATTCTTGGAAGAAGTTGTCAAGAAATTTGGCACAGTCATGAAAGCTGAAACACTACCTGGGTGTGTACAACTGCATGTTTGTAGAACAGTGATGCATTCGTGCTCTGGTTGTAGGACTCGATGGAAGAATGGATTTTCACTTCTGATTTGCTGCTTTTTTCCTATGTGGATCAGTTACTCAGTACTTCAGCAGTTCACCATTTCAAGCAGTGCCATTCTCTGTTCCATTCTGTAATTCTCAGATCTAAGAACGAGAATTGCTGTATGAATCAGAGCAGTTGTTACTAATTCATTCTCTTCTCCCAAGTTTTTTATTAAGAAAAACAGCCATTTACCCAGAGACTTTGTTATAATTCATTGACATGAATTGTTGATAACAGCAATTTTGCTAGATATCAATCTCATGCTTAATCTGTCATTGTAAAATGCAATTGTAATGCACAAAATGAAATTAAAATGTTTTTCAGAGTCCATGTAGAAAATCACAACTAGGCAGTGCTCTAGCCAGTCTGACCTGGTTTGTTTTTGTTTCTCTTTAGGGCTGAGACATTAGTCCTTGCCTTGTTGGGATCTCTGTCTGTGGTACTGCAGTAACACTGTCCTCAAAATAAAGTCTCTGGTCTTTGTAACTGAAATTTTAGATAGAGAACACCTATCTTCAGATGAAGCTCTTAATGTATATTATCATCTAAGATAATCTAACACAGAAATTGTATTGCAAAATAGGGAATGTAGTGCCCTATCAGGTCACTGGTGTGTTAAAGAATTAAGACTTCAGGAAGCAAGCCTGTGCTGGGTTCACACATAGCCATTGGTGTCTTGAGGGCAAGGGAGCACTATCCTCTGGTGCCCTCTGTCCTCCTTTCCTGGATGGAAAGAAAATAAAAGTCATTGTGCTAGCAATTTGTTCTGCAGGTCTGTGACCAGAGATAAAGATGGGTTTAGCATTAATCATTCTTGGGACTGGATTTAGGTGTGAAGTCACAGTTGTAACTAGAAGGCAGTTGCACAAGCTATGAAACTGCTTCCTTGTCATTTTCTATTTACCTGCCTTAATGACTGGAAACCAGACTGCTGGAAATACAAACCCAAATTATTTTACTGATAACTTTCATCTGGCCAAGACATTTATGTTGTATTTCTTTAGGGTGCCTGTTGCTGATGCTGCAGTAAGTCTACAGCTAAGTTTGGAGAAAGGTCAGTTTGATACATTTGGTGTTTTAAGTAGATAAGAGCAGCTATGGCTGCTCTGGCTCTCATGGTAGGAACTGATCTGGGTTCACAGGAATTCTGGGTTTGGCTGTGTGAGTTATGTACCTGTTGTGCTTAGTGGAAAATGCATACATTAGGGTAGGGAAATAGTGGTAAAATAGCTTGAAATGCTGGGTATAGGAAAGACTGAGGTAAAAGGAAGGACAGAAAGGAGTTATCTTCTAGACAGCTGATCTGAAAAGGCCTTGAGAGATGTCATGCAACTGAGGAATGGTGGCAGAAGGGAAAATGAGCCAGGGAAGACAGAGAAGGCAAGGTGAAGAGCCCTGAAGAAAGGCAGATGTGAGCTGAAGAAACTGCTGAAGGAAGAAGGCAGCTCTGTCACTCACAGAGTGACAGAATTTGTTGGGAGCAAATTCAAGGGGAAGGTAGAAAAAGAAAGGAAAGTTGGAAGGAGGATTCTGGCAATTGAAAGCAAGTGCATCCAGAGGACTGAGTAGCAATTTCCTGGTTTTCAGTTATTTTTCTAGAGCCACACTAGCTGCTGGGGACCTCAGAACAGCAAAATGAATGGCTCAGAAAAAGTGACAAGATGCACTTGTATTTTTTTCCTGTCTGGGAGGGGTTTGTTGTTTGTTTTTTAAACGCCTGCCAGGTGGTTCTGGTTGATGAGGATGGCTTCAAAAGGCAGCATTCCCATTACTCCATATAGAAAGACTAAATTGCTAAAAGATAGTGACACTTTAACTGGTGATAATTGTAGGGTCCTTGCTTGCAGATGTTGCTTTTGTCTTGGTCTTTCATTCAAGTGCAAAGCCTAATGTTTTTGCATGAGGGAGGGAGAGCTTGTTTGGAGCTGTGATTACCAACCAGAATATGTCTTGCTATCCAGTGGCAGCATACTAAAAATAGTTTCTGAAGGATTTTATTTGTTGGGAGTGATAGTACCATGAAAACTTAGCCTTGTCACTCCCATCAGTGGTAATTTGTGAGTAATTCTAAAAGATCCCCCAATTAATGTTCTGGTGATGGATACAGAGTGAAAAGTGAGATTGTTTGTTTACCTTTTAAATATTTTTTATCTGTTTAGTATTTCTGTTCCTTATTAATTGTGCTTGCTATTAAAATGAACTTTAGTGAATTTCCTGTTGATGTTATGGATGTACCTGCTTTGTGTGGCTAAGAAACAGGGATGTTAAAAGCACTTAGGTGCTTAGGAGTCCATTAGGAATATCACAGGTTCCTAAATATATGTGTGCATGCACTGTGTAGCCCTTAAGGGAATCCTTTTCAAGCTTGATTGTTGGTTTTAAAATGGTCACTTTTTCAATAACAGAGCCAATTGTTTGCAGTCATCTGCTGTCTGAAACCTCTAATATGTATGTTTCCAACAGTAGATGAATAAAGATAATATGTGCATCTGTCTCTTGGAGGCTCCTGGCATCTGTCAGATAAAATCAGTTCTGGGAGCAGAGGCAGAGAGATAGACAAGTTTCTGTGGCAGCAGGTAAAAGTCTGTTTGCTCTGCATCATCCACTGTGTTGTGCAAATACAGGTCTTGTCTTCCAAACTGTCATGCTTATTGAATTTTTTAGTACATCCTTTTCAACACAGGTGCCTGTGTAAGTTCAGTTGTGCTCCTTTCAAGCATCTTCTTCAGCTAGACAGGAGTTTTTGGGGGCACTCCTTAACATGAAGAAACCTGTGCTCTGTTTAATTTCATCCTTGTTGTTTGACACCTCAGGCTGGATTTGAGACTGTCACCTGTTCTTGCTTCAGGGAGACTTCTCACCCAAGGGTTTCACTGTCCACTATCATTTTCCCTTGTCACATGTAGCCTCACTCTGTTTGCTTCCCACACATCCCTAGAAGGGAAGCACAGCCTGCTTCCCCCACACCTCACACATATGCAGTGGCAAGTCTCTGTGCTTGCCAACTTGTGTTGGTCTCTTTTCGTCATAGCTTGAGAACATGTTCCTGCCCCCTTTTTTTCTTCCTCCTGTCTCCTGTAGCTTGAATGAACTTTTTTTTTTTGCCCTGTTTCTATGGTTACACTGCCTTTGATGAAATCAGCTAAGCTCTCCCTTATGATTGGAGCCAGTTCTTAGCTGTACAGGTTTTGGCAGTAGTCCTGTCCAACATTAGTCTTTGCATAAGCATTATGTCCATATTTTGGGGGGGTTTTGTGTGTTTGTTTCTGTTCCAGGAATACTGTTATCTATGTAACAAAAGGTCATAGTCATCTCAGAAATCAAACTCAGACTTGCAGTGTACAAATCTGGTATTCTGATACTTGGTGATTTTTATTTTGGCCATTGGTCAAAACTAGCATGTGGTGTTCTCTAACCACCTTTCCCCTTTTCTTCTGAAATACTATTTTGCTGTCTTCTAGATACTTGGATTTCTACAGGGAATTTCAGAACAATGTATTTGCTTCATCATGTTTTTAATGAAGGAAATGCAATTTTTATTGTCAACTGACACAGTGCCCAGGATGGTGTTGAGAGGCAGCTGGTGGTAAAGGGACACCCTGCTTTTGTAAGCAAATGCTAAAGTTTTATGCCTTGACTTCTCTTTTCTCATCAAAAAGCTTTGAAGCTGCTGTGGAGGATGCATTGTAGGAAGATGTATCTGGGAGCACAGGGATGTCAAAAGTGTGGGTGTAGCATCTGAATGCTCAGCCAGCCAGGCTGACTTCATGTGGGCTTCAGTCACTGAAGGATCACTTGAATTCTAGCAAACCACAGGCAGGAAGTCTGAGACCAGTGTGCTGATCTAGGACTAACAGCAGTTGACTGATGGGGAATTTTTCATGGTCCTATTTGTTATGGATGTAGGACTTCTGATCTCAATTTCTGTCTCATCCATCACTGCCCAGAAGACTAGAAGAGAGTGCTGTCAATCCAAGTGTCTTTGTTAGGTTAAATTCTCTTCAGGAATAAATGCGAAAGAGTTTGTTTCCTAAAATCCCAAGCAAAAAAGATGCACTTCTAGAAGCCCTTACATGGCATAGAGCCCACAGGAAAAAGTACTAACTTTGCTTTTCTGTCAGAGGGTTTGAGTCTCAAACCTGTTGTGTTCCAGCTTTATAAATTTAGAGGAGTGTAAATCTGTAACTGAATGTTATGACTTTCTCTGTTTGTAGTACTTGTTTAGGAAAAATATTTTTCATTGGATTTTATTCAAAAAAGTTTTTGCAAAGCAATTTCTAGGTTCTTCCAAGTGAAACAACTGTGTCCAGTTACAGTAAACTGATGTTCAGAAACAAGGTATCCTTTAAGGATTAAATATCTTGCTGAAACCTACAGTTAATGTTTGAAGGAGGTAAGATTGTCATCCTTATGCGTTATTCACCTGAAAAGTGAATAACGGATACAATCATCACTAATTTCAGTTTTTAGAATTGTAATTTCTGCATTTTCATCTTGTATGCTATTTCCAGTTTAATTCCAAGTTCTGTATTAAAAGGAAGTTCCTCAATAATTCTGCCCTCTATCCTGAAGTGACATGCATGTGGTTATTCACAATTGTTTCCAGACATTACTATGATATTTTTGTTTGTCATTAAGCAAGAGCTTTCAGCCTTAGTGGTTGGATGTTGCCTTGAAATGTAGATGAAGCAGGTCTTCATGATACTGAGAAGTATCCTTTCCAAAATAGATGCCATCTGAGTAAAGAGCTTTACACTACCCTCAGAGAAAAGAAAGAATTGTTCTCGTATTTGTCAGTTTGTACATGTGTTGCCTATGTAATTTTCTGCAAGGTAATATCTTGATAAATAAACAAAGCAGTTCAGTGATTATTGTTAATCAGGCTGATGTCAATAGAATCAACATCCTTAAAAGTCCCAGCTGTAGGACTTTTCTCTGTGGGATTTGGTTTCTAATGGCAACTTTTAAATATTTTCTTAATTGTGGCTTGTTGCTGCAGTGATCCTGTTCTTACTCTTTCAGAACGAGAAGGCTTTGGGGCATTCTGTGAGCCGCTCTAGTAACATCTCAAAGGTATGGTGCTCAATGTCACTCAGTCTTTGATAAACTTGGGGATACTGGCATATCTTTAATTTCAAAGTTGGGTGCTATATGTGATGATGTGACCAGTAGAAAATGCTTTTTATGCCTGTCATTGATAGTCACTCCTGAAACATTAGAACTCTGGTGTTTTGCAGACTCTCTTTACAGGTCAAATGAAATGGAAGCTACAGTAGGTTTTCTCTTTCACACTGTCAGCCTCCTTAGCTTGATAGGAGCAAGATAGATGACAGATGCCTGAGATCTTATCTTGGAGGGAAAGTGGCTCCAAAAACATCACTTAAGTGTGTTGTTTTATAAGATAAAGCTGTGTAAGATATATATAGCTTTGCATAATATGTGCAGGACATGTGATTAAATATTATTCTATTGTTACTTTAGCACTGAATTATTTTTAAGTGCTATGAGCTTGTTATCAAGACATGAGTGTGTAAGTATTTTTAAATGTTTGGTTTTACAGACACTGGTCATGTAAGGCAAGCATGATGCTCCACCCTAAAGAGTTCTAATCACTCTTCAGCATAGCCAGTGGGCACATCCAAAGTATAATTGCTTTGTTATGCCATTAGGAAAAAGGTATCTTCTGTCCAAGATATCTATTGCAATAATACCCTACTTGTGCATTGCAAATAAGATTGTTTATTAGCTGTAAGGCTGACAACATCTTGCTTACACAAGTACAATTGCTTAAAGCCTCCATACAAGCAAGGCTGTACTGGTTGAACAGTACTTCTCATGGGTTGCATTAGCTCCAAGTTTTTGTTGCCACAGTTTAAATGGCTGCTTTTTAAAGTAGTTACTTTTAATGAAAGACTGAGTCATTATGGCTGCAACATAATAATTATTGTGAATACTTTTAGATCTAGGGTACTGTTCATAACTATCTCCAGCAGAGGAGACAGTGGTTTATATATATATGGTTTATATGGGCACAGACAACTTTCACTTTGGTATCCTAAACAGTGAGCAGGGCAACTGCCCAGTGCACAAGGTATTGACCAAGCTCTAGGTTATCCATGTTGTTATCATGGATTGATCAGAGATCATTTGGCATCAGAAAATGTGCATTCATATAAAGGGTTTTGAAATAAACACTGAGTATAAATTGTCATGTGGGTTTTTCTAAAATGGGACTACGCTTGTTCCTTTTTACCCTGGTTCTTATCTCCTTGGGGATCCTTAATTGGATTTTCAGGTTCTGTTCAGCAGAGATAGTAGTTTTGCCATTAAGTATTGTGCTTTTCCCAGAGTGTCTCAAATCAGCGCAAACCTTTTGGCAGCTGCACTTTGGTGCCCATGTGAATCTGCACAGTTCATTTTAATTCATCAAGAGCTGATAGTGTGGCATCGCAGTGGGAAGGACCTTGCACTCTGGAAAAGCTCTTCCTGGAAGTGCTGGCAAGTGAGACTTCAGTATTTACATTCATTTTGGAGTGCTGGAATGTTCAACGTGTTCAATGTGTTGCAAAAGCTAAAGTTCTTGAGGGGATCAAAAGTCAGTCTTGCCAGTTTAATGGAGGAGACTTCTTGGTTGCAAAGTAAGCTTCCCAGAGGTGCTGAGGTTCTTACTGCTGCTGTATTGTCTCTGTCTGATCCATTCTGTGCACTTTCTCCACTCTAGAGATAAGTTTAAACAAGGGCAGAGCGGGAAAGTCCCATCAGTGAAATGCCCCTGATTTGCCTACATGTCTGAATGCTGCCTTGTGCATCCAGGCAGTTCAGTGCTAAACTGCAACAATTATTTTGTGGTTGACAGGTGTTTTGGAACATTTTGAAATTGCTGTTGCAAGCAATTTCAAATGACAGATCAGGAAAGATCGTAGTAGTGGAATGCTGCATGGAAGCTTAAGTACATGGAAAAATTTTCTTTAGTTGTGAGTGTTAACAGGAAAGTGCCCCTTTTTTTTTATTGTTCAGAATACCATAGAAACCTGGCCAATAAGGCAGATTGGATGCACATGAAGGAATAAGTCTAGAAATTCTTGGCTGCCTGTATAGCCCTTTCTGAAATCCACAGTACTTGTTGATCCTACACCATTTTAAGAGGAGCTTTTTAACCAAAATTGTGTTAAATATGTTATATGCAGCATTTCCAGATATGTTGAAGTGTGTGTGTGTGTGCAGAGATAATGGTCATGCTTTCTGGAGATGACTGTTTCAGCCATTGTTTTTCCACCCAAATCCAGCTTACAGCACAGCAATATATCAAATCTGCTGCAAATTCTTGGCACTGACACTTGATTCAAAGCCTTACTGGTGCTGATATGTCATTATGAACCTGCTGTGATTATTACTGTGTATCTTTCCACTGCTCTCAGTTGCATAGTGCAATTTGAGTGGAAAGGATTGAGTCAGAACTCAGCCTTTAGCCAAGAGAGGATGCTGTGTTACTTATTGTGACCAAGGAAAGCAATGCCCATGGGCTCGAAGTGATTGGGGAGGGAGGCTGACAGATGGTGCTACTGAAAATGCAATCAGCTGCTAGAGGTGGCAGGACCTCTGTGAATATAAACCCCCAGTGCTGGGGCCAGGTGGAGCTGTTCCTGGGGAGAAAGGGGCAAAAAGGCAGTTCTCCAAGAGGCAGATACTAAGAGAGGCAGAAGAGATGCTAGTACATGTGGCCAAGCCAAGAAAAAGCAATCACCTGAATACTTGGCTTGGGATGGAGGCCAGAAAGAGCAGAAAAAGGAGCAGGGAATAAGATGCAGGATGATCTTCATATGGTGTCATTAGGCTGTGTGCAGTATGTTGCACACTGGGGGATGTGGCATTCTTCCAGGCCCTTCTTTGCTTTTTTGGTATATATATTTCAAACACTTCTTTGACATCTGTTGCACTTGAAACATTTAAATTTCTGAAATATTTTATATTTGTTTTGAAATAATTTAAAAAAAAATTTAAAATTGAAGGCAGATTTAATTGATTTAGTCATGGGAGTTGAACACAACCCATTTTCCCCAACTTGCCATGTTCAGGCACATAAACAGCACTGATGCTGATTGAAACAACCCCAGTTGGCACAAGGCAATACAGCCCAGATCCACATCTCAGCTGTTTACCCTAAGCCAGCATTTTTTCCAAGCAGCCACTGATTGCTGTGAAGTGCCTTCATCATACAAGCCCCACAGAGAAATAGTTAAGCTTTATAGAAGCTTCATCCTATAAATATAGAAGAAATTGACCCTAACACACAGCTAGTCACTGGGAGCAGCTGAGAGAGGGATTTTCACAGTAGTGGTAATTCATGCCCTCAGTTTATAGATAAAGGAATTGTGCTTACAAGCAGATGAAATGAGGCCACTTATAAAGCCTGTCTCTAAACAGTTATTCTCAAATTAGTGGTATTGTGTGCCTTTAAAGTGTCTGATATATCCTGAAACTGATGATGTGATGTCTGGAAATACCTTCAGGTCATCTGTGTGCTGTTCTTGTCACCTGATTGCTTTGGAGGGTTGATTCTAATGTAAAGGGGAAGCACTTTGTAGTCTTATTTTCATGGCCTTCCAAGGGATAAACTTTGAAAATGCAAATACTGGGATCACAGCAAAGAAATCAAAAGTGAACTCCTTAAAAAATGTAAATGCTTTGTCTTTTCTGAAGGCCTGTATAGTTTTATCTTTTGAGCAGAAGCATGCTGTAAAGTATTAGATTATTCTTAGGCTGAATAGCAGCCAGTGCAGACACAAAGTGGTTGCCTAAGCTTGCTATGAAATTTAAAATCCATTTAGGCTGTTCATCAGCTTGGAACAGATTTAGAAAAGCATATGAATGCACACGTCCACTGTTGCCTGAAGCTTTAATGGATTCAGTGAGCATTTGTCTGTAGAAAAGTAGTCCAGGTTTTTCAGTTGCAGAGCTTAGCTAGCCTGTAGTCTATCAGATGGCCAAGGCTTACTGAAAAGAACTGTTTCTCAGAGGTGTTCTGTTCAGGCACCTGAGCCTGGGGGTAGGGAAACACAAGTTGCTTTAAAAAAACCTTCTACTGAGTTACTGGGGAAGGGAAAGGAAAAGACATGAAAAATTGTATATTGTGAAGATGAAAGTATACTCTTTCCCCAAACACAAGAGCAAGTAAGCTCATGCTGGAGCACAGTGCAGTCATGTTTGTAAGGAATGTGATAGTCTCCCTGTGCTGTGATAAATTCCCTCTCCTGGGGCTGGATTCTTTTTTGGTATAGGTATGAGGGCACCCCATTAAGAAGGAGCCTGCAGGGGTTTCCTTTCCTCTTTTGTTCCCTCAGTCCATTCAAGGTATTTTGAGGAAGTTTTGAAAAGACAAAAAGCCATATATACTTTTTCTTCTCCCTGCAGAACCTGTGCAGTTGTTAGTGGGTATAGTCAACATTCATCCTGTGCTATAGGCAGGTTATTCCTGGGAAGATGTTGAAGGGATAGGTAGCCTCCTTTCTCTAGTATCTTTAGCTCTGGAGTCTAGAGAAAGTTCCTGACAGAATCCTCCTTTGGATTTCTTTAGAAATAATAAGGGAAAGCTGACTTCAGCTTTGCTTGTAGCTGCTAGACATAGTTGTAATTATAGTCATACACGTTATATAAAGTTTGGAAGAATGTTCTTCCAGCAGCTGACTGCTGGTTCCTATCAAATTGTTGCCAAAATTACATGGTGGAGTTGATTGTCCTGGAATTTTCAGATGCCTCTTTCTGATATCTCCCCTACAGTTTTTTAACCATCCTCCATTTTAATTAATTATCTTACTCTTCTCTAAAGACATTTGATTTTAATATGTACTGGAAGTCAATATGGCATGAATCTTGTAGGGACAACTTACTGGAGAAGATCAGAAGTTGCTGATGGTTGATCCTGCCATGTTGGTGCAAAAGCTTTCAAAACCAGTCTGTCAGCAGGGCTGTCTGCCCATCACATCCCCCAGTCTGGCCATAGGTGGCCTGTTCTGCCTGTCTCAGGTGTCAGGTTTGTACAGTTTGGTCTCATTGCAGGGAATACAGTACTTGCTGAAAGTACTCAGGAGCACATAAAATAAAGGCAAGCCCATCAACAAAATGTCAGGTTGAAATTTGGCTTCTGGAGTATTTTGCTCCTTGCTCTATTGCTAAATTTGTATTAACCTGAAGCTCCTTGTTCTGAAGTTCCTCCCAATAAAAGACTTAAAATTGAGCTTTTTTTCACTCTTTGTGTGCACAAAAGAGAGTTGTTTTCTATTATTAAATATACATAGTTCTTAGTATGTTAGTTCCAGATCCTTAGCTGAGACTTCTACATGTTTCTGTAGCACAGTATTGTTCCTAATCAAGTGTCACCTAGAAACTATAAAGTTTGCATGTGTGGAGGAAGAAACCTTCTTTGCTTCCTTTAGATTTCTGATCAGTTGGAAAATTCTACAGAGGTTATTTCTAATTTTTTACCTTCAATGAATAATTTGATGAAGTTTTTAGAGTGTGACAGGCTCTGTTCTTTAAAATGAGATGTAATTGCTATTACTGAAGTTCAGCCCAAAGTGGAACAACAGCAGCTATACCCAGAAGTATAATCTCAGATAAACAGGTTATCTTGAAATATCCCAAGCCATTGGCATATTCACTATGGCTCACTTCAAATATGCCTGTATTTTCTTAGGCAGGGTGGTGTTTTTTGAGTTTTGGTGTACAGCATGTATTTAGAAGTATGTAGTAAGAAAAAGTGGAGTTCTCTCACCAATAGATAACACTGTTCATGTGGAGGCAGAACAGGACATATATGTGTATATATGAATGGACACCTACATATAGGCATATTAAAAAATGTATATGTTCCTGCTGGCAACCCTTCAGAGAACTGTAGGAATCCCAGGAACTGTTACCTTCAAAATTGCTGTGATTGCCTGAGTGCCAGTGCAGAAGGTCACTGAGTGACCTCAGTGAACTGCAGTAGATGGGAATGTCAATATACACAATTAACTAACTATTGACCTTTAGTACTGAACTATTTTGGGCAACCAGTTGGGCTGTACAGAGTAACTTAAATGCACTCACAAGCTCCAAGGCTTGTCACTGGAGGTGATGTTCCTCCATGTGAAGGCCATGACAGTCCACAGAGTTTTAGCAAATCATTATGGGGTTAGAAGGGTCAAATTCAGACTGTCAAGGCTTAGGCTGCATGTCACATAGGAACATGGCAGAAACCTCCTATGAGAAGGAGTGCTCTAAAAGCTACTGCTGTTGCCCTCATAAATAGCCATTTTGGCCAAAGGTGCTGCTCCTACCTGGGAGGCTGCTGCTGGGGCAGTAAGGGTGGTGTGTGCCTACAGAGAAGCTACAGAGTGGAGAAGGCTTTATCTGCTTATTTTCCCAACCTCTTCCCTGTGTGGGAGCAGCATCAGAGCTCCAAGAGAGCTGGATCCACCTGTTTCATTCACCCATCACTGCCTCTTCTTTGCCCTGTTCTGTCCCGAGGCTGCCTGTATTTCTTATTGTCTGTGGCAGCTCTGCCTCAGAGCTGCTGTGTCTGAGTCAGTAGACCCAGGTGAGCTGGGAGGACTGGCCAGCAGCAGGATTATGCTAACCCTGCTTTTAGATCCAGCAGAACTTGGTACTTTGCTTTTGGCAGCAGCTTGCATTTAACTGTGCTCGAATCAGGGAGTTGTGCATCGCTGTTAAAAAAAAACTCATTGCTGTCACTGACTGGCATTCCTAGGGAAGTGACTGGCATTAAAGTAGTGGTTCATTTTACCTCACCTCACTGTCCTAGTCTGAGTTGCAGCACAGCTCTGTGAAGTTTCATGAGCAAAAAGCTTGGGAGGAAAGGAGGACAGAGTGAGAGACTAGAGGCTCATTGAACCAGGGCTTTTGGTGGTAGCCACAGCTTGCATTAGTTTTGAACCAAGGGTGGGGCATAACTTCCTCCAGTGATTTGTTGTTCCTTTTTGTGGTGCCTATCCAAGTGTGTTCATTTCTGTTCATCTTTTGGTTGTACTTTCATTATGTATGAAAATAGAGAAATAGTTTTTGTTCAGAGGCAGAAAGATGGGGGGGAAAGAAATGTGCCTCAGATGCTGAGTTCCCGTAAGCCACCCTGAACAGTACTGGCATCTAGAAACAAAATACTAAGCTTGAAATGCAAATGAAATTCCACAGTTTCTTTTTTGTCCCAGCCTTTTGATTTCCCAAGTGCGGCAAGACTTTTTACACTGTTGATACCAGACAATTGGATCAAGAAACAAGTAACATGGTTTTGGAAATGAAATCTTGGATCATTGATTCTAGTCATCTGCTATTAGACTGTCACATCATATATTCTGCTGTCCTTTTTTAGAGAAGTTCATTGCTAAACTGAATCAGCTGAGAGATTGGATTCATTCTTAGCAGGTAACCTTCTGTGATTTGCTCATAACATAAAACCCAAGTCAGATTTATTAATTGATTTGTGACTTCGCTTCCAACAATATATAGCTCTGTCTCCATGGCAGATTGCAACATGCTGTTTTACTGGTTTAATATTTTGTTTTTAGAAGAATGCTCAATATAATATAACTTAAATAATGCTTCATTATTTAAGTTCTATTAATTTTCATTTGCAGAGTGAAACAGTTTCAGATCTTTCATTATATTGTCAGACTTTGAGTTTAAAAATGTTACTCCACAATATATCCGTATAAAATATATCCTTATAAAAGGATATGAAGTCAGGTTTACCTGCTTTTAGGAGAGGTTCAGCATCAAAGAGAGAAATTTCCAACAAATACCTGAACTCACATCACTGCATGATCAGAATCCTATATCATTAGCATGTGCAAGTAGTGTAAAAATGTAAAGAACTATAGTTTTCAGGATAAAGCCAGTAACTGATCTCTGCCTTTAATTTGTTTTGTCACAGTCATTACATAGTTCAGTTTGCTTTCTGGCCCAAGATTATTCTACTGGGTTTTATTCTGTATGTGTACCCAGCGTTGGGTAAGAAGGGAAATAAAATACAGTGTCTTACTAAGGGTTAAGAGGTGTGTCTGTCTGAGTCTTGGCTGAGTCTTGCCTTTGATTCCTGCAGACCCAGCTGTAAATAGATACCTATTTTTTCAGTGTTTGTGCACCTGAGGCATGCTAATGTAAGGGCAGATGCATTGCTGTCCATAGTGCTGTTGACTAGAGAAATAAAATTTTTAAAGATTAATTCTGTGGCAAGGACGGTGATTGTTTTATCTTTATAAAGCAGCACGTGTATGTAATCTTCTCTCACAAAGAAGCAGAGTATAATGTGTGACAGGACCCTTGGTTTTGCTATGAGAGTATAAAAGCCTGTGGCAGCCTTGTTTAAATATACAATAGAGGCTTTTAATAAATTAAGTACAGAATTGACGAGCCCCAAGACAGACACAGTGTGTGTTGCAGCACGATCAAAGCAGTGATGACTGAGCAGCTCTGGTGTCTGGAGCACAGGCTGGGCACACTGTGCTTCTGGGGCAGCTCAGCTTTTGTCACCTGAGGTCTCCCTGGTCTGGCTGTCTGCAGCTACCTGACCCAGGTCTCTGCTGGCAGTGCTGGTTTCTGTGCAGCCCAGTGTGGAGATGACATTGCTGTTGTTCTGCTGATTGCATTGTTCTTTCCTGGGTTTCAGGCTTTGCTGTGCAGGTCAAAGGAGCTGTAAACCTTTGTTTGAATTTTGAAGTGCAAACAGTGTTTTGCAGCAGTGGGTGAGCAGTGCAGCCTCTCCAGCAGCTGTGGAACATGGGAGACCCAGGTTTAAAGATTATGAGCTTATTAATGCAGGTCTCCTCACCAAAACCTCCAGGAAGAGTTGAGAAGTTTGTCAAAGTGACGTGCAGGATACAGCAGCAGAAAAACTCTTTAATAGTAGCCAGTGGAGTCACAGCTGAAACAATGCTCATTTTTAGCACATTGATTTTAGATTTGTCTATTCAGTGTTAAATATGTCAAGAGCTTTGCTTTATGTTTTTGAGTCAGTTCAGTTAATTATTAATTCTTCAGTTATTCTATTTCTCACTGTGCTCTTGTTGCGACTTCACGAATATGACTGCTGCCACACCTCCAGGTGGATGGAAGATCCTGTTCAAGTAAGAGCAGGATGAAAAGCCTCACAGAGTACAGAAAGTACTTCAGGGGATGGTCTGGGTTGGCAGATGGTGCTCATGTGCATATGCTAGTAAGGAATATAAGTCCTCAGGTTGTGTTTGAGTTAACGAATTACTGACAGTTCTGTTTTGTGAAGAAAACCCCAAGTCTCTAATCTCTTGCCATCATTGTTAGAGGAAGGATTAGCTATTACATGGTAGCTAAATTCCAACTAGTTTATACACACACCTCTATTTAATTATTCTAATTACTGTATCATTGCTCATTTCCTGAGCTATTGTTCTGTGCAGTGTTTGACAGCTGGCAGGTTCCACTCCAGAGATGTCTGCATTTGACCTTGGGGTAAAACATTTCTGTTCTGATCACTACTTCTCCAGGGATGAGACTGTGTGACCTTCCTCACATTTAACAGTAAAGTCACTTTTTTGCAACTAGCCCTTGAGTATCTGCTGTAGAATGATATCTGACTCCATAGGCTGTGTTTCACTCTGAAGGTGATTGCTCTGCATACTGACTCCTGACTTGAGGGTTTTTTTGTTTGTTTTAATGTCACTGCAGGCTGGAAGTCCAACCTCTGTCTCTGCCCCTCATAGCTTCTCTCGGACTTCTGTTACACCATCCAACCAGGACATCTGCAGGTAAAGTGTGCCATTTACGTGGCTGCAGTGAGGCTCAGGCGAGGTTCAAATTAAGGAACAACAAAACTGAAAAAGCATGTTAATGGGGAAGTGAGCAATGTGGGGTTCCCACTTGAAGCATCCCATTTGTTTGACTCGACTGCTGTCTAACACTGCTTTGTTAAATCCTACTGACTGTTTGGCCCTGCTATGTTTGCCATTCCCACACTAGCTGTAATTCTCATTTCTTCACTTTTAATTATACATGTTCTCTTTTTAAATTGTTTTTATTTTTTTTACTTTCTGTGCTTTTATTCCACTGTTCTGCATGCAGTTCCAGTGCAGTGTTTTCTGAGTGTTGTCATCACAGTCCAGTGCAGTCTGCTGTTGTCTTGAAAAATCCGCACTGCCAGAGCCCTCTGACACAAGGGGTCACTGTGACAGTAATCTGTCAGGACACGTTACATGCAGCAAAGAGAAACTCCCGTGGGCAGGATCGGGGCCAGGCACTCAGGTCTGCTAAGAATGCCAAGCCCAGCCGCACTCTGAAATTCTCCAAGTCCCTCAATGACGTGGACCAGAAGGCGCAGAGCACCAGCGAGTGCTTTGATTACGTGGAGCGAACACGCTCAGAAGGCAAACTGACCCCGAACCAAGAGCAGTGTTCAAGGATTAACAAATTTCATCTGAAAGAGAGGAAACCGCTCAATCTCAGGCCTCTTTCTTTTAGCAATTCTAAGCACTCCTATATCCCTTCCCTTTCCAACTACTCGAGTGCATCGGGAGGAGCAGAGAACCACAGCGCTGTACATATCCCCCTGCTGGAGGACAAGGTGGACCATGACTCCTCAAGGAGCAAAAAGCTGTTGCGTTACCTTTTTTCCTTCTCCCACACCTCCAGCATCAGCAGCCTGCATAAATTTCATGAACTGGAGAGCTATTCCAGTCACTTCCAAGCTGACAAATCCTCCAGCATGCTGGTGGAAAGCACGGACTTCTGCTCTGATGATATGGGAGATGATGACGTCTTTGAGGACAGCACCTCAGTGAAACTCAAAGCAAAAGAGCAGCGGGCACCACTCTGTTCAGTTGAGAAGGACAGTGACCTTGACTGCCCTTCCCCCCTCTCAGAAAAGTTACCCCCTCTCTCCCCTGTGTCCACATCGGGGGATACCTGCAGGTTGGTTTACCAGAGAACCACCTACCTTTTTAACCCTCCCATGTGCGGTGGTGCCTGTTCTGCTTTCCCCTCCCTTTGTGCTCTTTCTGTCTCTTCTTTTACCCTGTCACCTTGCTAATTCAGTATGTGTGATTTGAAGCATGCAGCCTTCTCTCTGCGGTCCTACACCACCCTTCTGATGCACTTAACAAGGCTACTAAGCAAAATAATTTCCTTTGGAGTCAAATAAATTCTAAAATTTGTTTCAGGTTTGGGGTTCTGAGATAGTATTTTTCTCTTACCAGTGTCCAGACTGGGAGTACTAAGAGAGACTCAGCTACACATCATGAAGGTCAAACTGAACATGTCTTAACTTTTAATGAGCATTGTGTTGTCCTGACAGCACTGCTGGTTTGGTCAGAGGGTGGGAATCAGGAGGAAGACAGACTGCTTGAAAATTGCTTGTGAGATTAGATTTTTTTCCCCCCTCAGTTTGTATCCCATCACACTGTTTTATTTGTTACGGGTTTCCTGGTTGTCATGGTCAGAGGGGATCTGAGCCCTGGCTGTCAGTGGTAGGCCTGTGTGATGTCCATAGTGTGGGGTTCAAAAATGATAGGTGTCCTTAGTCTAACTACAGAGGATTAGTCATGTGCACAGGTGGTAGGAACAACAAGATCTGGACTGTCTTCACAGTGACTTGTCTGCAGGTCTGCCCCATCCCACATTCAAAATGTGGTTGAGGAGCAAGAGTCATCAAATTCAAGAGCAAATGTCCAATCCTACTACCTAGCATTTTATTATCATAGTCTTTCTCCCCAACAGCACTTCCTAAAGCTGGCTTTGTTAATACTTGCCAATATTATTTGATTTCCCCCCTCATTACCATCGTATCTAGTTCTGACTGATGGTAAGTCTGTACTGACTTACCATCAACAAGATGCTGTTGTAATCCACCCACGCCTTCATTTCCACTTGCCAGCGCTCAGCAAGGTCACAAGAGGCAAGATGCTACACATCAGTAAGAGATTTCAGTAATAGACAGGGATGGCAGCAGGCCAGAATGTACTTCACATATGCTTAATAACTTGTATTCATTCCCTGAGCTCCTCACCATCCCCCTTTCAATTCATGACCTCTTCCACATGGTTAGAAGGACTTCACAATGCCTGGTGCTACCCAAGGGTTGTGTATAAATTGAATCTGGAAATCAAATGTCAGCAGCTGGTAGTAACACTTTATCAGATGTCTTTGCTGTTTTCACAGCTAGCCTGTGAGCAAAGTAGGGAATTTGCAGAGCTGATGCTTCCTTAGCTAAGTAAGAGTTGGGGAAGCAGAACTATTTAGAGTAAGTGTGTTTTGGGGTTCAGATTCAGTACTGTAGTTCTGCATTGTGGATCAGTCTCTTAGCAATTTGCATAGGAATTAATTACTTTTATAAAATCCAGGCTGCCTAAATTAGTATGATCCTGGGATGGATTGTTTAACCACTGGTATTGGAATGTTTTTTTATCTTCTATTTCAGACCTTAGTGCATGAGTAGCTGTACCTCTCTGTGCATATTTTGTCTTGGGAAATGCTGTCTGATCTATTTAAATGTTATTTACAGTTAAGTGCTATTAGTCTGGGTGAAATGTCATTTCTTGCTCCATTTTTTTTCTTTCAGGTATTGCATTTCTATCAGGGTCTATGTGTGTGCCTCATCTGTGAGAAAGCAGCTGTCTAGTTAGCTGTATCTGTGCTTAATTATTTTGTGCCTGTGTATGTGCTTGTGCAGCAATTGAGTTGTTTAGTTTTAGCTCCTTTGTGGAACACATCCCTTTGATTTGTATGTCTCGGGATCCTCAGTGAACATCCGTGCGTGATCACAGATATTACATGGCTCTTCCACATCCTTTCTGCTTCCTCTTCTCCTAATGAGCAGCTTTGCTTCTGGTTCAGGATATGTCACTGTGAAGGAGATGATGAGAGCCCTCTGATTACCCCCTGCCACTGTACGGGCAGTCTCCATTTTGTGCACCAGGCCTGCCTGCAGCAGTGGATCAAGAGCTCGGACACGCGGTGCTGTGAGCTGTGCAAGTATGAGTTCATCATGGAGACAAAGCTGAAGCCTTTGAGAAAGGTAGGCACAGGACCTGCTTCCCCACGGCTGCTTTGTTAAACAGAGATCCACTCTGCAACAGGCTGAGCCTGCAGCACCCACTGTGTATTTATTAATGTTTGTGTAAGTCTGGTCAGTCTCATACAGGTACAAAAGGATTTGGATTAACACTCACCCTGACAAATTCAATATCACTAGAATCCAGCTCTGATAACAGCTGTTACAGCCCAGAAGCTTTCTCTGTGTGTGTAAATATATATATTTATGCCCATGCAACAATCTTATTTTTTTCCTTTAGATTTTAGAATACAAACCTCTACAGTTACCAACATTTTTTTTAATGTGCAGCTTTGTATTACTGTTGCTTGTTTTAGTTTGTGGCTCTAAGATGCACATGGCTTTTAAATTCTTTTCAGAATATGAGAGTTTCACATTAGATTTACTTTAAATTGCACTTCTTGAATGTAATTAAAATTTTCTTTTCTTTTTAAAACATCAAACCTATTTACTGAAAAAAATGCATTGTAATTAGAGGTGGTTCCCTGTTAAATGTGTTTTCATTTTTACCTTTTCTTGGGCTGTGAATGACTAGAGCCTGTATTTTTGTTTTATAGATAAGTGTCTTTGATAAATCTGGTGACCTAAAGTACAGTTGCTAAGATCAGTTTTGTGCTTCTATCCTCGTTTTGTTCTCCCACGTTCTCAGAGCTTTCAATGTCAGTTGTCCTTACATCAGGATTTTGAGATGGAAGTCACTGGTATTCTTAGTACAGACAAATCTTGCCATATCTACCAAAGTAGAAGAGGTTAATAACAATAACCTCAGTCTGGAACTAGAATAAATGAGAAACATTAAATTCAGTTATGATGATCTTAAATAATTTAGGGTGAGAAATCTGGACTGCAGCTATCCAAAAACTGTTATGAGCACTTGTCCAAATCCTAAAAGTGACTTCTAACAGAAAATAGAGCAGATTTCAAACACTCCTAATTTTTTTCAGAGAGTTGTCCTTGTCTGCAAAGTACATAGCTTAGCATGTCCAGTGGATAGGATGTCCTTTGCTTATGACTGTGGTGGATCATTGCCTTCTAAAAAACTGCAGATTTTGGCTTGGCAACCCCTTGGTACAGAGTGTATTTGTTTCTGAGCTGCAGTATTGGTCATCATTAGCTCTGTTATCTGCAGAGACAATACTTTGCACAGCCCAACCACAGGACAGGAAAGAAATTACTCTAGAGAATCCAAAGAAAGAGGAGTTGCTATAGTTGTCAGTTGATTGCAGGTTTTTTTCTGTGCTCACTCTGCCTGAAGTGGGTGGGAAACATTTTCTGAATATTTGTGTCCTGTGAAAAAAACAAACCTTGTGCACCTTCAGAAATGAGTCACTCAACATCATTAGTTATATCTGAACAGGTCATCTGTGGGAAGCAGACAAGTTGTCAGAAGGTAGGGATAGAGCCATAAATAGAAGGAGTTTACCTCTCAGATACATCTAGAGTCCTTTTAGAGGTTCAGCTGCAGCAAAAGGATAAGATGCCTCTGTATCTTCAAGTCAGCCTTTATGGTGGCCTTTCAGTCAGGAGAAAAAAGTCTGGAACTGGTGAGTATGATCAGGATGGGACAAATAATAGGGTCTCTCCTTGTTTGTAGGATAGAAATGGAATTAAACTTCCTTGGCACCTTAAAGTTGTATTGCAGCATTGGACTGTTCAAACACTAAGTTACTAAGGGAAGAGGGTGAGAACAAAATATGCCATGGCTCAAATGAAGATGAGGGCAGACAAGAGAGAGATGTTTAATTTTAAAATTTCAATGAAACAAAGAAGCATTAAATCTAAATTTTCTGCTGGTTTTTTTTCTTTGTTTTAACAACACTTGAAAAGTCCAGAACTGCTGACTGTTTTAAGTGAGAAATGCCACATGCTGTGTCATCGGAATAATGCAGCAGGGACCTACAGATTCTCTGGGCTAGTGTGCAATTTGCAGAATATTTCCTCTTTTGCCTTGCAGTCATTTCTCTTGAAGCAGTGAGGTGGTGCAAGCTGGTTTTGTGACTGTGGAGCCAGCAGGAGGTATTGTCCAGCAGAGGAGCCCAAGCTGTGGAACAGAAAAGAGAGCTTTAAATTAGTCCCAGTACAGGTCCTCTTGGCTCTGTAAAAGCATTTGCAAATAGATTTAACATGGTTGCTTTTTGGCAAAAATAATTTGATTAATTTGTACTTCCTATCAAAAGGCAACGCCTTTGTATAGAAGCAGTTTTCTATTTAAAATGCAACATGCCAAGGGAATGTTTTGTCCAATATTTTTCTAAAATGATGGAAAAAATACAACTTTCTAGTACAACAAGTCTAGCATGCCATTCCTTGAAGTAACTCAATTCTTGTATCATGATGAGATTTGGATGCCCACATAACTGGAAATGGGCTTGGATTGGACAAAGATGATCACAAAGTCTCTGTCTCATGTTTCAATCATTCTGGTTTTTGTGGCAGTGGAAGCAATAATTCAACATAATGGCTGATTTCAATCACACTATTCAGACCATCCTCACTCCCTTCCACATTATGCCTCCTTTTTGAAGTCCTCTTTTTCTACAAATTGTTCTATGAGACATCAAATGCACCTTTTTATGTGTGAGGGATTTATATGTCCCAGCACATATTATGGGATAGCGTGAGAAAAGCCTGTCATAACTCTCTTCCAAACAGATATGCTGAGGGATGTGTGTCCCACATGCAAAAGCTTTCATAATATACATAGGTGAAATTACAGAAAAGAAACTTAAAACACAGCTTCTGGGTGTCCCAGGTATGTCTGGCATATTAGAAGCATCTGTAATAATTGTCTAGTTTCCTTGTATCTTTCTGAAAATACATTGGTCTGATCTTGTGATTTTGTTTTGGGCTATATAAGCATTATTGATAGATGCAGATCTGGGGGTTTAATTTGTTGCATCTTCTCACTTAGAAAAGCTGTCACCCCCATTCTACTGTAAATTCTTAGGGCATATGTATTTAAGTGCACTTGTAACACTGAAAATAAAGTGTGAGTGTCACTGCTTTAAGTGGTGTTAAATATATGTGAAGATTTCATTCAATCTCCAGAGGCAGGAGGTGAGAGCTGAACAGCAGGGTGACTGCCAGCCACCTCACACATGCAGTGCCCAAAGCAGTGATGCCATCTGACTTTTAAAATCCTCATTAGGAGGAAACTGGTCTCCTGCCTGGCTTTTGTTCTTAACAATATTCTCTTTTCATACTCTCTAGTAACTGCAATAAACTCCTAATCTCTTGCTCTGGTTCCTGGTTTCTTGCCAGTGGGAGAAGCTGCAGATGACAGCCAGCGAGAGGAGGAAGATCATGTGCTCTGTAACATTCCACATCATTGCCATCACCTGCGTTGTGTGGTCTCTCTATGTCCTCATAGACAGGACTGCTGAAGAGATTAAACAGGGACAGACTACTGGTATGTTACTTGTTTATCTTCCCACTTATTCTCAGGAATAATTATTTCTCCTGATTGCAGAAAGGATGTGAAACATAAGTGTTAAACTTCAACTAGTCAGCTTTACCCTGGTGTTGGGTTGATTTAAAAGCACAGTTCTAAAATTATTTAGTTAAATCAGTAAATTAACCAGTAAATTAATGTGTGGGTACTTTTTAAATCTATTTCAGGTCAATTTAGTTTGCACTTGTGAAATGCGTGGATATGAGAGCTAATCCACTGTCGCTAGACACAAACTTGCACTGCCTCAGCAAATTAGGTCTAAATTTGCAGATAAGGATGTAAGCATTTGTTTGCTGCTATGACTACCTTTAAACCAGGCAAAACAGGCACAGTTTTAAAAAAGAGAAGAAGTAAGAGGAACCTAAATTCAAATCTTTGAGGTAAATCAACAGGGTTTTCTTTCCGCCAGTCATCTGTAGGGTGGGTTAGTCATCAGTGAGAGTCATGTTAGGCTGGAACAAGTTTCATGAGTGAATGCACTTGAAGCAGAAGAAATTCAAGATGAATATTAGGACTCCAGTTTGCACAACTGAGATAAGATGCATTGCAGTCTTATCAAGGGCTGCCACCCCAGTGCATAGGTACATTAACTTCTTGAATAGAAGGTTTTCTTTAGTATGTCAGCAGTGAACATACCAAGCTGAAATGTGTTTACTCAAGTATGCTGGGCTGCAGATTTGCAGCTGACAGAGAACTGTTCCTCAGGCAGCTGAGCCTGAAGGTGGGGATAGAATGGATGGAAGCTGTTAGAAGGCAACCTGTCCTTGCTTACAGAGCTCTGCATGCCAACTAGACTTGCAGGTGGAAAATGTTTTGCTGATAATTTGGGGAGGCAGTTGCTCTACTTTGGGGAGGTAGTTGAGTATTAATAAACCTGTAAATCCACAGAGCTGTTACAGTCTCTTCAGAGCAGAATCACTTGAAATCAAAAAGTTATCCTCTCATTTCTAATTTAGGCTATAGTTGGATTGTTCACAACTTCAGTCAGGAAGCTGTTTTCAATGAAATCTCTTAGTTTATGTTCCATACTACCCCATTTCTTCCATGAACAGTGAACACTATTGGCCTTTCAAAAGTGTAATGTTTCCATATGATAATGAAAAGGATATGTTTTCAAAGATTAATAATCTTCAGGTTATTTTAACCAATAAATATGTTAGATGAACATAACTAGGAGAAATTATGTGAATATTTGTTACATACTGTAGTGCTTTCTTTGTTCCTTTCATTTGAATTCCAAATCCAGGAAGTTGCAAGTTGCAGGAAATGTGTGTGGATATATATTCATGTTCACACAGGGGCAAGCATGTTCTGTCAGTGCCTACAGACAGTATCAGACAGCTCACAGCTGTCATCAGACAGCTTAAATGAGAGGGTCAGACACAAATCACAGGTAGGATTTCATCAGTAGTAGGGCTGCAATGTCCTTTGTATTTTGGGACTAAAATATTTTCATTCCTTCCACACTACTGTGCATTTCCAAATAACCAGCTTGTATCTTGGTTAAAACTTTAAAGAGTTGGAAAGATACAATTTTAGAAAAACCTGATAATGGGTGATTCAGCCTAGCTTCATATTTGCCTTGTGATGGCACTTATTTTAAAGAGGCTGGAGGAATACAGGACCTGTGTAAGTGGAATATGTATATAAGTAATTATTTTTAGTTTAAAACTGGTTGTTAGAAATGTAACAAGAACCACTATCTAAATTTAGGCAAAGTGATGGTGGTAATTTTTAAGGACAGAGGGTAAGCTTGGAATGCTTCAGCATCTCCTGCACTTGCAGTTTTGTATCAGAGGAGATGCTCTACTTCAGATGCAAGTTACTGGCTCTGATGCTGATAAAATTTTCCTTGTCTGAAGAACAAACATGCCAAGCTATATGGTAACAGTTATTCCTTTATGTCTTCATGTACTGTGAGATCACAGAGTGGAACAGACTTGTTGGGTCACTGAGTTGAGTCTCTGCTATGAAAAGGAAACCATGCCATAGAATCCCTTTCATAACTTGATCCAGTCTTTGTTTAAAAACAGGTGTAAAAGGCCCTAAGCATATTATGGATGGTTGCCTTGACTCTGATTGTACTGCATCAAGGCTCAGACACAGAAAATCAGTTGTTTTGGTTTTTTCTCTGGTGGGGAAGAATGTGATATGCAAAGCAGAAGTCTGTGTGTTTGACTTGAAGAGGGGAAAAAAGCCCAAACAGGAAAAATTGCAAAATAAGAATAGTTTGTGTGACCCAAAATCTGTAGCAGTTTCCTTACAGTACATTTTTGAAAGATCCAGTTTAGTCCAGCTAAAGTCTGGCTGTAGTAAATTAAGCTATTTACATAAAGTTTGGAAATCCAACAAGACCTCTATACAAAAATGCCCTCCTGGAGAGATGGTAGGATCATTTCCAGGGCCTGCTGTTTGACTGGCAGTCTCTGAGATGAATTTAATTATTTTTGTTTTCTTTCTCCCAGGTATTCTAGAGTGGCCATTTTGGACTAAGCTGGTAGTTGTGGCTATTGGTTTCACTGGAGGACTTCTGTTCATGTATGTACAATGCAAGGTGTACGTACAGCTGTGGAAGAGACTTAAAGCATATAACCGAGTAATATATGTACAAAACTGTCCAGAAACTAGCAAAAAGAATATTTTTGAAAAACCTGCACTAATGGAGCCAAACTTCGAAAGTAAAGAAATGTTTGGGGTTCACCATTCAGACACAAACTCTTCACATTACACAGAGCCAGAAGACTGTGCTGCAGAAATCCTTCATGTCTGATTGCTAGGTGTAAGGGGTGTTTCTGTATGTCCTTGAAGATTTGAATATCATTGTTTACTGCAAACTGCTCTACCTTTTTAAAATCAGCAAACAGCTGGGGGCTGGCAGATGAATTTTTTACGTTTGTATTTTTGTTGGAATTTTTTAAAATCCCTTAGGCATATCTGTCAATGTCATAATGGTTGCATACCTCTCAACATTTTGTGTATCATACTGGCTGGTCGAAGAGCCACAGGACACGGGGTAGAAGGAGCCTTGGGTTTGGTATCAAGGAAGCCGCTAGCGAGCTGTCATCAACTTCATGGAGAGTGTTACTTTAGAACATGACTCTTAAGTGATTCTGGAGGATGTGTGGTGTGGGGTTGGTTGGTTGGTCTGTTCTTTATGTGTGATGAAGGAGGTTGTCCCAGACAGTGAGAGAAATGAGAGAGAGACTAATCTACCACTAACACTGCCACTAACATTGTGTCTTAGGCAGCAGGTGTAAAATTTTGCTTTACATATTGCGATAAGACTTACAAAGCATATAGCACTTTTAAAAATCTTTATTTTGTGATATGTTTGTCAAATGAGAATGAAACTTGAAAGAATGTGTCACTTTTGAAACATTTCTTCATTCTTTATCCCATCTGTTCTTCTGGAACATAAACCTCTTGCCTTATGAAAAAAAAAATTTAAAATTTCAGCCTGTGATTTCCAACATATGCCCACATTATCTTGCTAAACATAACACTAAAAAACTCTGCCTCTTTGGGTTTCCTTTGAGGAACAATTTTCTTCAAAGGATATTGCACTTGTGACTTGTGTATGAGGAGTAGTGGATGCGTACAATGTTTGTTTTCAGTGGTTTCAGTGCTCTGTTTTGGGGATTGGTTTTGATTCTTTTTTTCCCAACAGGTCAGACCATCAACATACCTGCACATATTTACCTGATGTAACTTTCATTCCAAACCATTGGCAAAGAGTTTGTTGCTATATTGATAAAAATGTGAGCTGTTACAGAAAAAAGGAAACTTAGTCAATACAGCTGAAACTGGTTTTCTTTCTTTAGTGCTGTGTCATATGTGAATTACCCAAAAATTTAGTGTTGTCAGAGGAGATGCTGACATCCAAGTCTAGGAAGTCCTTATCACATTAAGTGGATAAATTTAAAAAATACCTGCTTGATGTGATGCACTGTGTGGTCAGAGGATAGTATATGTCTGTGCTTTTGAGTTTGGGACTGGCTTTTTAATCAGTCAGCTTTCATGCAAAGAGAGGGACAGCTTTAAAATCTGTTTGCAAGGCTTTAGACAGAGTTGCCCAAAGCCTGGGGTGTGTCTGCAGTTGATTTGTTTGTCCAGTCTGTTTCACTGCACCACTATCCAGCTTTAAGCCCTCATTTAACCAAAGTCTCAGTGTGACTGGAGCAGAAACGAAGCCCCACGAAAAGTCAGCACATGAGGCCTCTGCATTTGAAAGCTGACTTTCCCTACCTGAGCCCTGTTCTAAATCTGTAAAGTCAATGATGATAATATGGCTGGTTTTAGTAGGAGTTGCCTGGACTTCTCAGGTTAAAATTTCTGTTTACTTGTTGAAATAGTGAACTAAATTCCGAGCTCTAGTTCAAGTTTCACTTAGTATTTTTGAAGTACAACTTTGGGTACATTTTTTAATAGTAAAAGCAGCTGCTTCAAGACTTCTTAAAATATAACAGTAAGAGATCAGGGATTTTTTCCTTAAAATATAACATTAATTTATTTCTAGATCAATATTTTAATGGATGGCAGAGAAGGGACTCTGGTATGAGAACACTCACCCCAGTGGTTTCCAGAAGCTGTTAGAGGAAAAGCACGTGTGCCTCTGTCACTTCATGCTTGAAGCTTACTGTCTGTGATCTTCATGAACAACGTGGTACCTTGTTCTTGAGACGTGTTAAAACATCCAGACCTCTGGGCAGTCCTGGTAAAGCTGCACTGGCATGGATTTGTGTACTGTACTAGCTGTCAGGATGTCCCATGCTTAAGTGATACAGGCAGACAAACCCTGCATACCCTGCTAGTATCAGGCAGTCTTTGTGACCATACACATGCAGAGTTTGTTGCCTGTGCCTGCCATAATTTAAGTGCAATTACTCAAGACCTTTCCTGAACTCTGCTGTGGGTGATCCTCTTCTGAGAGCCCAGATAATACACTGTCTCGTTCTGTTTTTTTTTTTTTTTTTTTTTCTGTGAAAGATTCACTAGATAAACTCAGGTGGGTTAAGTACCAGGTCTTGCACACCTTCAGGGTGTTGTTCTGCAGTGCCCAAGAGCACAAGGCCTGCCTGTCTGCGAGATGCTCACGTTACAGCTGCAGGATGCACAGAACCAGCTGCCCAGCCATGCTGTGCATGCTCTCATCCCATCTCTGGACAGTGGGTGAAATGAAGATGGACAAGTCCTGCTATGAAACCTGGCTGTTCTCCAGCTCAAACTTGAGAGGCTCTGGTGTGTGAGCAGTGTTCTGACATCTGATACAGCATACCATAATGTGCTGGTTCTGCTTCAGTCACTGTTGTACTTGATTCTAGGTGAAACATTGCAAAAGCTCATTTGGTGTTTTGGAAGCTGCATGTGGAATGTGCCAGGTAGTGTTCAGTGTATTCAGAATACTGAAAGTTTTTGCTGTGCCCTTGAATATCTAAACTTGTAAAGAAAAATCATCTCCAGCAAAATCACTTGGGAAAATTATTTGTGAATGAAAATGTTTTAGCCAGTGTTGCTGCTAACAATTCCCTCTCCTAGCAGGTCTTTTCTGAATGAAAATTAAGGCTGATTTGAACTCTTTATACTGCTTAGGAATGCTCATACCAGGAAAGGCTGCAGAAGAGATCCATCTGTCAGGGGGTTTCATTTATGCTGGTTACACTTCTCATGCTGATTCTTGCTTGGTGTTAATGGTGGGCTTCTGGAGATGCAGTTCTCCACTTCTGCATGGTGCCATCAAATGTTTGAGAAGGCTGAATGGTGCTTTTTTCTTCTTTCTCCTCAAGAAGATACTGTTGACTTTTTCAGCTTCCAGCTGTTGAGGCACTGATGCCAGCTCAGGTGAGCTCTGTCCTTTCTGTTCAGGTGTCAGTAAGGGGAACAACCACCCCCTGTTAGATCAGGTTTTCCAGTACTTCCTTCTGGCAGCTTTTAAAATGACTGAAATAGAAGCCTGGTCCTTGTACCTTGGCCAAAGTTAGCTTGGGTTACCCTGGGACTTGCCTGAGACCAGAATTTGGTAGGAGAGAGCATAGGCTTAATGTCATCTACCACAGTCCCTTCCCTAGATTGCCAGAGCCTTTGCTGGTATGTCCAGTGCCCCAGACAGCTGGCCCCATTCTACTGACAGCACTCCTGTCCAAAAAGACACCATCTGGGCCAAGGAAATTCCCTTGCTGTCACATTTCATGAATCTGCCAGGTCATGAACATGTATTATGGTGAAAATACAGGTGTGTGCTGCAGAAGGTTGATCCTGTGTAAGAGCTGATGAGATATTAAATTCCTGTGAATTCTCAGGACTTTTCTTAACTGTAAGCCTGTATTCTGGGAATGAGAGTGGTGTTTAAAATGTGTTCTGAAAAGATGGCCAGACCCTGGTACAGCTCCCTCTGGTTGAATGTCATTGAGATTGGCTTTGCTTAAGCAAGGGGGCATTCAATGAAGACTGAATGAGCCTGCAACAGGTAAGAGAAGTACTGGGCCACTGTGCTGCACCTGGGAATTCCTGGGGAGCTGTTGTAACTCTGTCCAAGCCCCTGTACTGATCAGAGCACGAGTCCCACTTGGTGCTGTAAGGAGGGGAGCTGCTTGGGCTGCCACTCCCAGGAAACCTTTGAAGTGATGCATGGATGGGGCCATGCACAGGAGCTGGCTGCTTCTGCCCTGTGTGTGGCACAGCATGTATCTGTTGCAAAGTGGGAGCCAGATCCAATTTCTCCTAAAGCTGGCCTGTGTTAAGATACAGATTTCTGGTGTGGTCTGCTCTGGAGACTGGCCAGCAATGAAAGGGGGGAGGGCAGTGACTCTGGGCTGGGTCCCTCTACGATATGGGTGAAACAGGGCAAATACAAAAGCAAGGATATTGCTGGCTGGATTTCCTTAGTGTTGTAATAGATACACAAAGAAAATTTCTAAGTGGGACCTTTTATTTTGTGATTATTTTTTAGTTTTGAGATATTGCGGTGTCTGTATATTCCAATGAAGTACTGAAAGCACTTGTCTTTGTATAGAAGATAACTGTTTAAAAATTGCAGCTAATCTTGTATTTAGGTAAAACCTTTGTAGATAGGTAATTGTATAATGTTGAAGAACTTTACACTGGCATGTGTTGTATAACGTTTATACAAGACACTTCATACTTCTGCAGAATTTTTTAGTTATTAAATTTCTAGTAACTTAATGTATAGTTTTGTATCCTTTCATGTATGTTTGTTTTCTCAGTATTACCACTTGCAGAGTTATTTTTAGTTTCTTAAACTGTAATTGGTTATTTGTGTGTGATACACAGGGTTATTGACTGCAGCAATAAAGTGTTTCTATAAAAAAAACCAGAAAAACCCAAACCCATTATAGTATCCATTTTCTTTGAAAAAGCATAGAGAGAAAAATTGAGCTCTCCAGTAGTAAGATGGTGATCAAAACACAGAACTTGATGGCTCTTCAGTGTAGCACACCAATGCAGAGTAGCATCCCATGACAATTTGATGATAAAATGATGCATAATGATAAAGACATTGGAACCATCAGAATAATGGGGCAAGTCCTTCAATGCAGGTGATTTGGCCTCAGATGCAGGAATCATGGGGAGAATTTTCTGCCTTCTGCTATGTAGGAGGTGGGGAGAGAAGATTCCCATGGGCCTTAAAATCTGACCTGGAATCAGCACTGCATGGGGCTTCAAATGCTTCATGTCTGAAGTCAGCATTCTCACATGCATATGTTTAAAGGTGCAGAGCAGAAGATGCTCATTGCTATGATCTTCCACTAGGAAGAATATTAATTTTGTATACTGAAAAGGAAATCTTTTGCAGTTTCACTAGAATACATTTCTAGCACCAGTAGGTCAAGGAAACTGCACTGCTGTGAAAGAGCTTGTTACAAAGGTATACACACCAAAGACCTGGAGAGTTGTGTCTGTAACAGACACAAGGGGGCTCAAAGAAAAGCTTTTCATTTCTGTTAAAGAAGTAATTAGTTTTTCATTTTCTTTTAGATAAGGAAGGGAAAGAGTTCTTAAATCTGCAACCCTGAAGAGGTGTCTTCCATGCAAAACAAAAGTTTGTGTCCTACATTCCCTTAGTAAAGAAAGTCTGGCTGTAGTAAATTAAGCTACTTACATAAAGTTTGAAAATCCAACAAGACCTCTATACAAAAATACCCTCCTGGAGAGATGGCAGGATAATTTCCAGGGCCTGCTGTTTGAGTGACATTTTCTGAGATGAAAAGCTGATGAAGCTTAAGGAACAGAGCCTGCAAAGCCATCTGGCTGCTGGTTAAAAAGTGTTCCTTGTCTTGGGCTCAGGCATCTCGAGTTAATTATAAATTAACTTACTTCCTCTTGTAAACCTTATTTTCGTCTGAAAGAGTATTACTGTCACTGTGTGAAGTGTGTCCATCTCTGAGGCAGAGAACAGCACTGGCTCAGCAGCATATGGCACAGCTGTGACTGCAGGAACAGGATTTTTCATCTGGTCCCCAGGAACTGGAGCTGTCTGGTGAGTAGTTACTGGCAGCTGGCTGGCAGGACCAGCATGACTTGCCTCTTGGAGCAGGGCAGAAGGAGGCATTTGGGAAGCAGAAGGAAAGCATTTTGCAAGGTCCATGAGTGCCCTGTGGAGGGCACAAAGGTGTCAGAAGATGCAACTCCAGCTGCTGATTCTGAAAACCAAGTCCTCTCTCAAAAGCCAGGCTCGTGCCTGCATTGCTGCTCAGCCTCCTGCAGTGCTGCAGGAACTGGACATCTCCCATCCCACCTCCCAAGGACCAGTCTCCTGTCAGCCACCCCTCCATTTCAGATTTCCCCATCCCCAGTGTGTTACCCATCTCATGCTGTGCTTGTTTTCTTCCTTTCAGTCTACGTGGGCCACCCAGATTTCCTTCCTCAGTTGCCTCTGGGCTAGGCTGGCTGTCAGGGTTGTGCTAAGATGTACCAAATTGCAGGCAATGTATGGTTGATAGGAATGACCACAGAAGTACCTAAAAGGGGCACTGCAAATAAAGGTCAGTGTGCCCTTGTGATCCCAGTTTTTCCTGTAAATCCTCTAGGTTCTAATCTCTGATGTGTAGGATGCTTTCTGACATTTTAGCATTGTATTGTGTACCACAATGCAGCAGAAGAGGATGACTTTTCCCTCTCTTGAGATGGATGTAGAACATTAAAAAAATCAGGCAAAAATATCTCAGTATAGAACAAAAACTGAACACAGGGAAACTCAGTTCATCTTGGTTAGATAGAGAAAGGAGACAGAAGAGGGGTTTTTTTAAAGAAAAAAATCAAAATATGACCCTGAACAAAGGAAATGGGGAACAAATTCAGTGCATTATACAGGGTAGAATAATTGGAAATGTAATATTGCTTAGGCAGGGTTGAGTGATGGCAAACTTTAGGAATACTCTTTAAAGTGGATTCTAGGAAAAGGCAAGAATGGTGTCAGAGGAACTGAAATCTGAAAATAGAGAGTAGACTTTGAGAGTGTTAGAGAGATAAATGAAGTTGTCTCAAAGGCTTTAAAGTCAGAAGAGGGTTTGAAATAACTGAATAAAACACCAGAAGGATGTACAGAGCAGAGGGGATGAAGATCACTCAGGGTGTGCTCATTAAATCCTGAAGCTTCAAGGAATCAGGCTTGCAATTCCTAACATTTTTAGACTTTGCTAAAACAAACCTCCCAGTCAATTTTGCTGGCACTGCCTTGCTGTGCTGAGTTGTTCTGATGCTGTCTCAAAGGCCACGTGCAAACCAGGCAGGCCAAGCAGGCTTGGGAGAATGCACCACTGTTAGAGCTGCAGGGTCTGGGACAGCAGGTTCCTTTGTCATGGGAAACATTTATCCTTGTGGTGGGGAAGGACAGGAAATGTCTTGGGCTGGTGACTTGATCCAGCTGCAAGAGAACAGCTGTCTTGGAGAATGTGCCATACATCATACCTGCTTTACTCCTGAGCATCCCAAAATAAGTCACCAAGTACCCCTGTCCCCTTCCTGCAGATGGACCAAGGTCTCTCTAGAGCCTGATTTGCCACTCGATTTGCTCTCATGTTTACCTTCTTGCTTTGAAACTGCTGTATTAAAAGAGAACTGATTCTAATAATGGGATTATCTAAATCAGTATTTCCTCCTGCTAGCAATGGTTTATTTTACTCCAAAAGTGCTTTTAGGACTATGCTAAGTTCATGGTCACGTATAAGCAGTTGATGTACACCAGAGAAATCAGATGTAAATTAAATCAAACCATTTCATGGATCAGCCTTCTTGCAGCCCTGCACCAAATCAAGGTGGGGTAGAAGTTAGAGGTATTATTTCAAGGATTAATTTTGGACCTGCCTGATGATGCACAAGCTCTATCAGGATTCTACCTTTGCTGCTTGTGCTTAGGAATTTTGCAGCAGTTTTCAGTCTCCCATGGCTGTTTTAATTTTGCAGTTGTCAAACAGCTGCACAGCAACATCTGCAGAGGAAGGAGAGGATCTGCACATTTAGAGGGAAGTGATGAGGTCAGGCAGTTTCAGATCCCATGGTCCTCAGGGCTGAGGGAGGTGTCTTAGCATCAGGGTATCTGGGATGAAGGATCCAAGAACACCGGCTCCTAACGAGGGCAGGGAGCTCATGGAGATAGAGGGACTCGGCCTCGTGAAACCTGGATGGTCCCCTGCAGAAAAGGTGTGAAGATGCTGTATTAAGTGTTGATATAGCTGCCCTGTTGGGAGTTGAGAGAGATTGAACTGGTGCCAGAATTGCCACTGCCTGGATGGCAGAGCAAGGACACCGTGCTGAGCTTTGCAACTCTAGAGTTCATTAGTGGGCACTGCGGTGAGACAGAGGCAGTTCTGTGAACAGGAAGGGTTTTTTCTCCCCCTTCTGGTGGAGTAATATGCAATTAGCACCCATATGTTCTCAGCTATTAAGCTCTTGCCCCTTAGATTATTTATGTAGCATGGAAATTTCTGTAAGCTCTGCTGCTCCTGTCATTTGTTAATTGCTGAATTGTATCATTCCTCCTCACTCCCAGTCCTTATTAACATATTTCAGGAGGGCCATCTGCTTACCCCAACTGCCTATAGCCTCAGGAGGGCTGTAAGGTACCTGACATCTTCACAGAACAGCCCTGTTTTTCACTGGCACTGCACAGAAGTAAAGAGGGACAGCAGCTGATTTCTGCTGTGAGTTTCCACATAGTAAATTTGAAGGATTTTTAGGTGAATGGGAGCTGTGAATAAGGAGTAGCAGAATCTCTGGCAGAGTAGATGTGCCCCTTGCAGGCAGCTGTGCTGCCCCACTCTAGCACAGCCGGACCAGGAACAGCAGCTGCTCAGGCTTTAAGGGCTCAGTTTCCCAGCTGCCTGCATGTGGCTGCACAGACCCTGCTGCCTTAGTGAAACCCTCTCCAAGAGAGGAGCCAGGTGTTTGTGCACAGGTTCTGCAGGGAACAATTCCTGCTTCCCCAGGTAAAGGGTTGGGACTGGCAACATAAGCCTGGGCTGGTGGTGACAGCACAGTGTAGATCTCCTTATGAGTGAAGAAATATACTCTCTGGATAAAACGGTTGGGTTTGGTTTATGTGTACCCTGCATTTTGTCTGGCAGGATTTTGACAAAGTGTTTGAAATTATGCCAAAAGTAAAAATTATCAATAACATTTTTGAATGTGGACCTCGTGATAAAAGTGAGAAATGCTACAAGAACAGACTTAAAAAGAGACATCGCTGTCAAAAGGCTGGTGTGACACAACAAATGCATTCCTGCAATTTTCTTGTACAGGGCTGAGCTTATCTCATATCTTTTAGTAAGTTTGTAAGAGGATTTGTAACACCATAGGGAGACTCCCAGTCACATCTTTGCACAGAAGAGCCTCAAACCGTGTGAAAACAGAACTCATCGCTCAGGGGAATGGAACTGTGTTCTAATGCTGCACCAGAGCTGAAATGCAAAGAAACATGGAAACCTGCTGATCAAGATGGGAACACCACTTAGTTCCATATTTGCAGTGAAAATGAAGGTGTCTAGAAAGAGGCCTTAGGGATGACAAATCTGTTTCTGAAGCACTTGATATGTTAAAAGGGTTTCAGATATCTTTCAATGAAGGCTGTGAACCTAAATTTAGAAACATTAGAACAAACAGCTCTTGTTAAAAATGAAATTAAATGGAACTGTGACTTCTTCGAAATCTTATCTATAGGGAAAGGGAAAGCAAGAAAGATGTTACTGGGTTTATGGTGCACTTCTATGTGGTAATATTGTCCATGGAAGTGATCACAGCAAGGATTCTTTGCTGCTTCAGTCTCAGGAGGAGAACTCGGATCTCCGGGCTGGGATTCTGCAGCTACCTCAGGTCATGCAGCAGTTGGCCACTTTGCACTTCTGTTTGTTACTTAAACAGTAGCAGCAGACTAGAAATTAATGCTGAGTACTTTTGAATCTTTTCTATGTCTATATATAAAAGCATGTCCTGAATGTAGGAGAGCTTGAAATCTAAATCACAATACAGAAAATGCTTGAGTTTCTATTTGACCTGAAGAGGCAAAGGAGACCTTCCCTGACTCTTCTGGGTGAGCACAGCCCAGTATCTTCATGTCTCTGCAAAAGAAAAACAGGATCCTTTCAAGGGCAGCACAGGCTGTCCCTGTTGTCCCCATTGTTGAGTGGCCACAACATGTAAGTAACTTAAAATATAAGACAGGCTGCAGTCTGTCTTGGGAAGCTGAAGCAAGAATCCATAAGCATATCTCATGATATTGCTCAGCAGTCCGAGGGGCAAAAGGCCCTTTGCAACTGGACTTGCCATAACAGAAACGACACAGCCAGGAGCAACTTCCATCTGTTGGCTTTTAATTGCTCACTTCCTCTGTATTTGGAGATTGCTGCCTCACCTGTGGGCAGAGTGCCTCATATTGAAAATGTGATTTGATTACTTACCATCATGCACTTAATTAATCCAGAACCTCAGCTCTAACTGCACCACAAGTGAAGCACTCTTGAGGTAGTTTTAATTTAGCTTGTTATGCATATCTATCACTAGAGATTCACAAGAGCCAGAGCCAGCTATGCCAATGCCTGACCACAGAGAAATGCTGGGTTTGATCAGAGCAATGATGAAAGGACGCTGAGATGTGCAAAAGCCCAGCCCAGTTCCTCTCAGCACAGTGTGATGCAGCTGCTGCTGCCAGCAGCACAGAGGAAGCTGATCAGTGAGATAACAAGGGTGGCAGGATGCAATATTTGTTTGCTGGATGAAATACTAGAGAATAGTATTTGTGGTCTTGGTGTCAAAGTGCCGAGTGTGCAGTGTCACTACTATGGCTTTATTTCTCTGGGCAAGTTGGAGTCTGGAGGAAGCACAGACAGCTCTTCTGTTCATAATGCCAGCATTTTAATGGTAGCAGGTGCATGGAATACTCAGGGTGGGGAGTTTGAAATGGCATGTTAGAGGGCTTTCTGCAAATGGGGAGCTGGTTGTGTATGCAGATGTGCTGACATTTGGTGTTACACACAGTAATGTAAAGACAGCAGGGTGTTTCAAAAGCTTAGAGAAATATAAGGAATAAAACATGGGCACATACAGGGGTCTAGCCCTGAGGAAAGCATGAGCTGTACACGGATTTGCACATTTCATGTATAGAATGAGGGTGCAGTATGGTATAAGTCACCATCCCTAGGAGTGTTCAAAAAACATGTGGATATGGTTCTTAAGGACATGGATTAATGATGAATTTGAGTGGACTTGATTATCTTAATGGTCTTTTCCAAGTTTAATGATTCTATAGTGATATGATAGAGTGAGTAACTTTGAATGATGAGGAGAGTGGGATATTTGCAATGTGTGGTATGTTGTTTCAGTGTAGACAAGAAGTCTGGAGGCTTTGTAGAGTTGTGAAACTGTGGAAAGTTATCAAGAGGAAAGGAGGACGTGGAGGGCTGTGTAAACCATGCTGGTGGGGAGCTGGTGCACAGTGGGAGGGCAGATTCACAGAGAGGGGCTGAGTGCAGGGTGAGCAGCAGGGCTGGAGCAGGGCTGCTTTGCCAGGACAGGGGCTTGGGGCTGGAGTAGGTGTGCAGGGCTGGGGTAGGTGTGCAGGGCTGGGGTAGGTGTGCAGGGCTGGGTAGGTGTGCCATGCTGGGTAGGTGTGCAGGGCTGGGGTAGGTGTGCAGGGCTGGGGTGGGTGTGCAGGGCTGGGTAGGTGTGCAGGGCTGGGTAGGTGTGCAGGGCTGGGGTAGGTGTGCAGGGCTGGGTAGGTGTGCAGGGCTGGGGTAGGTGTGCAGGGCTGGGTAGGTGTGCCATGCTGGGTAGGTGTGCAGGGCTGGGTAGGTGTGCCGTGCTGGGTAGGTGTGCAGGGCTGGGTAGGTGTGCCATGCTGGGTAGGTGTGCAGGGCTAGGATAGGTGTGCAGGGCTGGGGTGGGTGTGCCGTGCTGGGTAGGTGTGCAGGGCTAGGGTAGGTGTGCAGGGCTGGGTAGGTGTGCAGGGCTGGGTGGGTGTGCAGGGCTAGGGTAGGTGTGCAGGGCTGGGGTGGGTGTGCCATGCTGGGTAGGTGTGCAGGGCTAGGGTAGGTGTGCAGGGCTGGGGTGGGTGTGCAGGGCTGGGTAGGTGTGCAGGGCTAGGGTAGGTGTGCAGGGCTGGGTAGGTGTGCAGGGCTGGGTAGGTGTGCCGTGCTGGGTAGGTGTGCAGGGCTAGGGTAGGTGTGCAGGGCTGGGGTGGGTGTGCAGGGCTGGGTAGGTGTGCAGGGCTAGGGTAGGTGTGCAGGGCTGGGTAGGTGTGCAGGGCTGGGTAGGTGTGCCGTGCTGGGTAGGTGTGCAGGGCTAGGGTAGGTGTGCAGGGCTGGGTAGGTGTGCAGGGCTGGGTAGGTGTGCCGTGCTGGGTAGGTGTGCAGGGCTGGGGTGGGTGTGCAGGGCTGGGTAGGTGTGCAGGGCTAGGGTAGGTGTGCAGGGCTGGGGTAGGTGTGCAGGGCTGGGTAGGTGTGCAGGGCTGGGGTAGGTGTGCCGTGCTGGGTAGGTGTGCAGGGCTGGGTAGGTGTGCAGGGCTGGGGTAGGTGTGCCGGGCTGGGTAGGTGTGCCATGCTGGGTAGGTGTGCCATGCTGGGTAGGTGTGCCGGGCTGGGTAGGTGTGCAGGGCTAGGGTAGGTGTGCAGTGCTGGGTAGGTGTGCAGGGCTGGGGTAGGTGTGCAGGGCTGGGTAGTTGTGCAGGGCTGGGGTGGGTGTGCAGGGCTGGGTAGGTGTGCCATGCTGGGTAGGTGTGCAGGGCTGGGTAGGTGTGCAGGGCTGGGTAGCTGTGCCGTGCTGGGTAGGTGTGCAGGGCTGGGTAGGTGTGCAGGGCTGGGTAGGTGTGCCATGCTGGGTAGGTGTGCAGGGCTGGGTGGGTGTGCAGGGCTGGGTAGGTGTGCCGGGCTGGGGAAGGGGCGGGCAGCTCCTGCCGCCCCGTGCGGTGCCGGAGGAGGCGGCGGCGCTGGGCAGGGTCGGGTTGAAGGCGGGAGCGCAGCTCAGCAGCGCCGGTGGGACCGAGCCGAGCCGAGCCGAACCGCCGGCACCATGCCGTCCTACACCGTCACAGTGGCCACGGGCAGCCAGTGGTTCGCGGGCACGGACGACTACGTGTACCTGACCCTGCAGGGCACGGACGGCTGCAGCGACCGGCACCTCCTGGACAAGCCCTTCTACAATGACTTCGAGCGCGGCGCGGTGAGTGCCGTCCCCGCTGCTCTCCGGGCTGGGCTCCCCAGGCTCCTGTCCCGTGTCCGCTGTCCGGAGCGGGTTTCCCCAGGCTCCTGTCCCGTGTGCCGCTGTCCGGAGCGGGTTTCCCCAGGCTCCTGTCCCGTGTCCGCTGTCCGAGCGGGGCTCCCGCACCCAGCTACCCGCTGCTCCCGAGCGTCACCGCATCCCTGCCCGGACTCGGCTCAGTCACTTGGGAAACGGGCTCTGCGATTCTGCCGTACAGCGGGCTTTCAGATCTCCTCGTACTTTCCTTACAATTACTAAAAAAAAAAAAAAAAAAAAAAAAAGTGCGTTTTAAGTGATGTTTAGGGTCAGTATTTACTAATAGTCAGAGCCCTGTTATCTCCAAAGAATTAAACAGAGAGATAAGAGCATCTATTGGGACTCACAATGCCTGCCAGGAGAAATGTGTAGGGCAACGTCAATGAAAGCTGAAAACAGCATAAAAGTGTGAGAATGAAGTTGTGGCTGGGCTGTCAGCTGTGTTCTTCTTCTTAACCCGGATTTCTGCAGTTTGCTGTGCCCTGTCCTCTCTGTGGTCTATCACCGTATTTGGACTATCCAAATGTAATTGCTTATAGTCTGAGCACTGGATTAGAATGGCATTTATTTATTTGCTTATTGTCCACTCTGGAAATAATAGACTTTTTTCTCCCCCTTTTCAAAATGTGTATTTTACCTGGAAACCAAATTCACAGTTTCTAGAGGGTCTGATGAGATTGAAAAACTTTGGAAGTTTTAAGAAGGTATTTAAAAGTTTGGAAGTTAGACCTACCACCACATGTACAAGTGAGTCTTCATGGTGCTACTTTGCCCTGAGGTGTGTATTTTCAACCTTGTGGTTCACAGCCTGAATAAGGCCCATGGACATTTCAGTGTTAAACATCATGCACACACTTAATAGAAGTCAGCATTTTGAGCAGGTGTTGCTGGCATGCCCGGCTGTGCTTCCCCAGATATTTACCAGCCAATGCTACTGAAATTAATTTTCTTTCATAATTAAACATTCATTAGCTTACGACCTTGTCACTGAATCTCCCCAATGGACATCCAGTCATTCTTTCTCTTTTATCTGCTGAATAGTCACATACTTTAGGCGAAACTGAACAGCATTAGCCAGAGAGTTTGAAAGAGATCACAGACTGTCCTGCAGACTTATGGTCAGGGCAGTGTCCCAGGAGGGCTGAGCCCTGCCCAGCTCAGATCACCACAGGGTTTTACTGCCCAGGCAGTTTGCTCTTATTCCTGGGCTGCAAAAGGGGTTTCAGGTGGCTCTGATGGAGCCTGGCAGAACTCTGAGCATCCAGTTGGAATGGATCCTGTCACAGGAAGAAAGTGCCACGGTGGGAGCATTCATTATCTGCCCAGCAGCAACTGGCAAGCTGCTGGGGGACCAGATCCAGCAGGAGCACAGGTACATCCACTGGGTGAGGGAGCAGTGAACAGTGTTAGCAGCAGTCAGTTCTCCAGCATGTATTTATTGTGGACCATAAAAATAAGTCTGTGCTCTGTAAAGTGTCTGGCTCACTGGATGCTTGCAGTACAATCTGCTAGGTTTTGGGTTTGAGGGTGTTTTCTAGGGGAATGCAGCGTGTTTTTCCAGGCACCTGTTCAGGTTACATTGTACCTAAAACACTGTGTCTTAACAATATGTTGTGCAAGGGAAAAAGGAAAGAAAAGAGAAATACAAGTACAGAACCAGAAAACTAAAACTGAAGCAGGCAGAAGACCTAAAGTTTGGTTGGTTTGCAAAATGTAGCAATTATTTTCACAGTTCTGACTTTAGTGTTTCTTTTAATACCATGTTTATAATTTTTTTCTTCAAGCAGTTCAATAGTTATTCCATTTTTAAAATGAATACAACTCTTTAGTGAATGAGCAGAATTTTGCCATATTATTTTGTAAGTTGTTGTCTCCTTTCCAGGTTTGGGCTCTTTTTTTTTCTAAATGTTGGTCCAGGGTCTGTAGTTCCATTATCCTTGTAATATCTTCATTTGCATTATTGCAAATTGGGCATATTAATAAATGTGATTAAAGAGGGCACGGACCAGATCTGAGTAGGAGATTTGCATGGCAGATGTTGACTGAGGGAAAAGTATGTGGAAAAGCCTGAATTAATTTGCACAATGGTAGCTCAGTTGTAGTTTTTCTGACTTACTTCAAGCTCTGGACACAGGCAATGTTGAAAGTCATAGTTTCTGCTCTTTGTGTAGTGTCTTTTGAGTAAATTGCACTGATGCTGAGTGATTTCAAAGTTTTATGGTGTCCCTCGGTTCTCTCTTTCCTTCCTGTTCCCCTTTCTTTTTTTGCTTTTGTTGAAAGAAAAGTACTAACATATTTCCAGAAAGGAAATACAGCTCTTTCTACTTAGAGCTTTGTGCTTATAGAAAGAGAAGTTGTCTGTGCCATCCTTTTTTCAATGTAAGAATGGTCAGTAGGAATCTCTCCTCAAAAAGAGAGGAGACTTAGGTTTTGCATGAGATTAAATTGCTTGAACAATTGGATGGTACAGGAGTTTGGACAGTCCAATAGTGTTCATTCCTTCTGTTCTCTCACTCTGCACTCAAACTGTATAAAAATTCCTTGCATCTCTGGTTCACCATGCAGCCATCCTGGTGTTTACCAAGGGACCTTGAACAACAAATGTCATAGAAACCTTGAGCAGCCAAGGGTCAGTTCTTACCTGCACCCTGTACATTCTCTGTAACCTGGCACACCTTTACTGCATTAGCAGAATTGTCCTCTGAGGTGAGCCCATGGCAGCAGAACCTGTGTGAGGTACCAGCAGGGAGCCTTCCCTTTCAGAACTGCCATTAAAATTGGAATTATGATGGTCATAAAAAGATTTAAAACCTCCAGGATCATTTAGGTTAATTGTATGTCCTTCTTTCATTACATCAACAATAACTACTTTAGGGCTCTTGTAATAGAGGCATGTAGGTTATTACCAGAGGAATGAGTTTCTTTTGAAACCTGGCTGTCAATGTGACATTTCTTTCAACTCCTTGGATCCAATTCATATTGCTCTTTAATTTAACTATTACATGTACATATCTGTAGGTGTGTCATTGTGCTTAAATTCCTTTGTATGTCTGAGCCTTACAAACATAAAATGCATAATTGTCCAAATTTTAGCTGTACAAACATAAAATGTACCGTTGTCCTCATTTTTAAAGGAGAGAACTGAAGAAGATCTGGAAGCAAAAGACAAAGTGGATTTAGGAGACCTGGATACTGTCCTTATTCTGAAGCACACGTAACTAACACCAAGGTCTTTAAATTTCTAGTCCAATGTTTTAATCTCTTTAACATCTTTCCACTCCAGCTGCATGAGTAGGTGTGCCTGAGCTGTACCTCCTTCAGCTGTTTCTAGGAGAGCAGTGAATGGTTTCATGGCCTGCATGTTTTTCTAAGACATGCAAACATTACAAGGAGTAATATGATTTTTAGGTTGCATCCAAAAACATTTCTCCATTTCTGGAGTGTTTTGCAGGTCGTTTTTTGTTCTTTTTTTCACCTTTCTGTTGCACTGCAGTCCAATAATAGAACTTCCTTTTCTCACCCACTAGAAGCTGCAAAGCAAGAAGAGGAAAGAAAGACTAGGTATGCCTGGGTAGTGCTGATGGTGCTTCCTTCATGTGCAGTGGATCACTGGCTGTATTCTCCTCTGCAGGTTGACTCCTATGATGTGACTGTGGAAGAAGACCTGGGAGAAATTCAGCTAATAAAAATTGAGAAACGGAGATACTGGTACCAGGATGACTGGTACCTTAAGTACATTACAGTTAAAACACCAGTGGGTGACTATTTGGAGTTCCCATGTTACCGCTGGATTACAGATGAAAAGGAGGTTGTCCTTCGAGATGGAAGAGGTGAGAACTGTTGGAAACCAGATTTCTTGCAGAACACCTGGAATTCTTCCATCTCTCCTTCCCATTTCTCCATGCACCTCCAATCTTCTCTCTCTAGTGAAGACCCACTGCCAGTCCCCTGGTGCATCCTAGAGAATAGCTTTCCCTGCCAGGAATACTTTCTGAGCAGCTTGTTGGGCTCGGCACTGGCAGCTGGGTTGGATGTTGTGGGAAGCACATACAAGGAAGAGTCCTAATCCTGGCTTGTTACACTGGTCTTTAATTTGAAGGCTGACACTAATGCCAAATTTTTTACTACTTCACATCCCCGTTGCTGGAAGCCCTTTTGATCTAATTAGCATTAGTGTCCTCTGCTTCATACAAAGCTCCTAAGTGGCCCATGATTAATTGCCTGTAAATTGTCTTGTTTTCATGAGGGTGAAATAAAATCCCAAAGTTACTCAGCGGGTGCAGACTGAAACAACAGCTTACTTTTCATTCATTCTCTTTGCATGCTGTCAAGTCCAGGACAAGGCAGGGTGATGGATTTGACTGCTCAAGTAATGCTGACCAACTGAGAAAAACAAGTTTTTAAGTATCTCTGACACCAACTTGCTGTGACTGGGGTTTGGGCAGACATTTGTCACTGATTTTGCTTCCTCCCCTCTCTGGTACCTGGGGTAGGTTGGCTGCTGTAGTGTTCTGCAGTATAAGTGCCTGAAAACAGCTGAAACAAATGGGAGGTAGCGGGAAATAAATGTGTATATTCCCCTTACATTTTTGGCTACTCCTGGATGGGGCATTTTGTGTTTGAAGTCTTTTGTCCTGTAATGACAACTATATGTCAGTTTAATTTTGGTCTTTCCATTTTTATAATTTGTTTTGTAACAACTGTACCACTTCCATGGAAGGCAGCTTTGCTTGGCTTTCAGAGTGTGGTAAGGTAAAGGACAAGAGCAAGTGAAACTCTCTTGGTAACTTGAACACAACCACCTGGAAACCATAGCCATATATGTTATCAGCTGTATTACCTCAGATATTTCCAACCCCAATCCCAAACAGCTTTAGTAATGAAATTCCTACTGATTTTATCTACCTCCACATCTGTGTATGTAAAGTGAGTCTCGTACCTTGCCCTTTCTCTGATCACTAAGGAAGTCTCTGTGTTATTTAATGTTATATTGAATTCATGGTCAGAAGAGCAAAATGTCTGGAACTGAAGTCTCTTTGTTTTTTCTTTCTGTTCTCATGACTGGAAGATGTGATTATTGCCCCAAGCTGACAGGGGAGAGCATTGCTCAAGGGGAGAGAAGCTTGGATATGTTTCCTGAAGATGTCTTTTAGCAGAGAGGATGAGGTGGAATAATGTTGTAGTTTCTCTTACCGATGGAAATCCTCTAGATACTGAACTGTAAAATTAGTTCCCACGACCTTCTTCAGACCATGTAGCTCTAGATATGTACAGCAAGTGTCTACAGTAGAAATCCAGGGTTTATATATAGTTAAAACAGATGTTCCTAGCTTAAGCTAATTTCCCCTTGGAAGCACCAAGTCAGGAGCTTTTCTTCGTCCACAGTTTCTCTAAGGACCTGTGTGTCTACTCAAAAGCACTAAGTTGGATCATGTAGGCATTTCCCACACAAACTATGGAAACATATAGATCAGAAGTTTGAAGGTTTGAAAACTTTGCTGTCCTTCTCAACACGTGGGAGGTGATAGGTAGAGGAACCTCATCACCCTGTCTCTTTTCTCTGTTAACAGCAAAGCTCCCCAGAGATGACAAGACTCAGATTCTCAAGCAGCACAGACGCAAAGAGCTCGAATCCCGTCAGAAAATGTACCGGTGAGTTTCCCCCTGCTCCAGGGTCTGTCCTCATCAGGTCAGAGCTTGGCACAGGATATTCACTTTATCACATGCCTCTAATTACTCAGCTGCTGGATAAGAGAAAGCCTAAGTCACCATGCTGGCCATATGTGGTTTTTACTTAGATGGAATTCATTGCAAAGTGACGATCATGCTGGTGCAAGTGGTATTATGAGACACTTGTACCTCAGATAAGCCTATCTGGAAGACTTCAGTGGGAATTCAGTGATTCAGCCTCTGTGTGGGCCTTCTGGCACACTGTTGTGCTTTCAAGGAAAGTCTGAAGGCATATTTCATTTGCCTATTACAAGCAGTACTACAGTTTCAGAGTATGATCTGAACATGTCAGCTTTTCCTGGAGCATTTTGGCTGCTGCACCAAGCTAGCTTGAGTTGTTTCCTGAACCAGGGTACAGTGAAAACCTGGCCCTGTTTGAGTGAACTGGGATGTGCTAACAGAACACAGTTGTGAGATATAAAAATCTCACATATGTTTATTATACCTATCTGTTTCATATACATACATATCACATATATATTATGCTGCCATAGGCATTTTTTCCTAGCCAGTGTCATGATGAGAAAATTCTGTCTTTTCTCAGAGGGTAACTCCAGAAGGCATTAGACATTGCCTTTTGCTAGAGACATGCTCTGTTAAAATTACAGAAGTTTCTTGCAGTTGTATCTCCTTATTGGGAGAGCAAGGGTCAGGGCAAAGGGTCTGTTCAGAATGGATGGATTGAGGCTTGGTGTTGTTTGTTTCATTTGAACAAGAAAGATTGTTCCCTACAAATTATGGGAAATAGAGCAGAGGAAAATATGGTTCAGAAAGAGGTGTGCCACAAAATTTTATTTACATATGCAAGAAGGAAGGCAAAACCATTTGTAATTTCAGGGAAATAGCTACTTAAAATTCTGATGCACAGCTGATAATACACAATGAAGTCTGTGTGTGGCAGGCAGTTTGGAAATACCATTGAAACAGTATTCTTTGCAATTCACTTTCTTTGGTTTAGAAATAAACATGGGGCAAAGAATGTGTACAAATATCACAGGTATAAGTTACTTCAGGCTTTGGGAAGGTAGCTGGCCAAGTAGATGCCTTCCAGTCTGCTTCAGGATTCTGTGGGTTACTGGTAGATATTGATGTGGTGTAAATCACTTATTTTGGCCTGAGTCTGACACAAAACTCCTTTATAGCAGCAAATCACCAAAGCAGTGAAGGTAAGGACACAGCTCCCATGCTGGTACAGTTATATACAGATATATACAGATATGTACAGTATATAATCAAACATCTCTTATTTTCTCAGCTGGAAGGAGTGGCATCCAGGCTTTCCCCTGAGCATTGATGCCCATTCTCACAGTGAACTGCCTCGTGACATCCAGTTTGACAACGAGAAGGGAATTGACTTCATTCTGAACTACACGAAAGCGTAAGTGTTTGTGGAACTTCAGGAGTTTGCAGTATTTAATATTGAACTCACTGAGTCTCTGTATTCTGGTTAGCCTTGGGTTTGGCTGTAGGCAGATGGAGGAGACATGGTGAAAAGTATCAGCAGGACTAAAGGCACCTGAGTCTTTTCAATGCTAAGTTCTCAGCATTGCCCCCTGGAGATACCTTTCTCCTCTGACTGTTGGTGATAATTAAATCTTTTGGTCACACACACAGCGAAGATCACTATCAATGTACCTTTGACATCCTGCTGGAGAACATCTCTTCCAAGCAGCTCATCAGTCATCCACACCTGAGTGTAATCTGCTTGGGGCAGCCAAGTTACTGTCCAGCCACTTGCCCATCATGTAATTGAGGAAAACACTGGATGGCCATTGGATGAGCCTGAGCCTGAATAATCAGTTCTGCAGAGCTCTGAATAGTACAGTGTGGCAGATGGGGCATCTCTGACCTGTGACCTGTGAGTCTCCTGTGCTGTCTCAAGTGCCCAGGTCATACCACACTGTCTCAGATATCCCCCCAAATTATCAGGTAGTGGAAGTCTGACATGACACAAGAATGGTCCTTACATAACAGAGCATTCTGGGTATTTTATTTATTCATTTATGCAGCTGAATTCCATTTCCAACACAGAGTCAAATCAGCATGGTGTTAGCAGTGCAGAACAGCTGTTCCCCAACTCATACAGAAGATCTGAGTGATGCAGGAGCAACAGCCCCTGAATGCCAGAGATGAGGGTTTTGCCATTGGGATACATAAGCAGTGTGGAGGCTGCATTCACCTTCCACAATCCCATCCTGCCAGGCTGTGGCATGTTTTCAGAGGTCCTGAGTCACTTCCAAGTGAAACTTGGAAGCAACTCAACAGAGTGCAGGGACATCTATCTTTGTCATGGCTGTAAGGGGCCCTCCCCATAAAATAGGAACCTGAAACTGTGTTGCTGACAGCCAGCCATTCTGGATAACTGCTATGATGCAAAACAGACTTTTCTAAGCAATGGCAATGCTTCTTGTCTGGCACATTTGGCTGAAAAATCTAGACCTGTGTTTTGGGTCAAGTAAGTTGTGAAAATCCTTTGGAGAAGAGATTGATAGGCCTTATCTAGCTGCCCTGATATGCTTTGGGATCTTGGAACAGCTGTTTGCAGGAATGGAGTGGAGAAACTTGGGGGAAGGCATGGGAAGACAGAGACGTGTGTCTGGAAATCCAAAGGCAGGTGTGGAGCTGCAAAGTGTAGCAATGGGCAAGGAGGACTTTTAAGGGAATATGTGAGAGCTGGGAGAGTTATATGAGACAAAGGAAGTAGTGGAAGTGGGGAAGGGAAAGCCCTTTTTTTGAGACATCCAAAAATTAACTTAGAGGGAGATATAGCTCAGATATTCTTTATGCTGTTGCAGGGTTGGATATTTAGATTGACAGTGGATAACTCTGTAAATTTAAGGGATTAATTGTGTGTAGGTGGAGATAATCCTGAAGGTGTCTGCTGCTGATGTGACCCACTCTATCTAGCAAATGGAAACACTCAGCCTGGATTCTGTACCAGAAATGCAGACTTGTGTAGCTATTTTGGACCAGTGTTGCATTTGGGCAGATTAAGTTCTACAAGCAGCCCTGACTTTGACTTATTTTCTTGCTCTGGTTTCTAGTGTGTGCCAGAGACTTCCAAGTACTTGATTTCTTGAGGAAAACAGATTTTTGTTTCCTAAGTCCTTTGGAAGTTTTTTCCAAGATAGGAAAAGTGAAGAACTTCCTCCTACTGGAAGTAATCTTCGAAATATCTGAGAATGGATGTGTGCCTGGCATTCAGCAGGTCAAACCACTGCAGGTTTGTGACTAGATCCCAGCTGCTATGCCTGCTGCTTGGGTTGATCACTAGTCCCAGGTAAGAAGAGCATCTTGGGCAGGAGAGGAGCAGTACATATCTGCTTGTATGTCAAATGTTTTCTAATCTTAGAGCAGTTCTGAAGGAGGCCAGAGGCTCTGCAGGACCTTTAGTGGAAACTCTCAAATGAGTCAGTCTTAAGTAACTCTTCTCAAGCTATTGAGTTATGTTTATTAAAATAATTTAACCTTCTGGTGATGGTCATGCTGCCTCTTGAAATTCATCTGTGATTCAGATACCTGGTCCCTACCCAGAAAGTCCAGCCCAAAGTTACCCTTGCTTTGATCCTTCCACAATGCTTCTGTGTCCCTGTCAGGTGTGGAAACACCTCTGGAGAGGCCATCACCTGTTCTAGCCTGGGCAGCTGTGTGACTTTTACTTCCCAACATGCCTCCAGGCACCTCTTACCCTTGAGTGCCATCTCAGCAGCAGAAGCAGCCCATTCTGCATGCATCCCATCTGGGCTTAGTGCAGAAGCAGCTCCTTTGTCTGCCCTGTGGTCATGTTGGTCTAGAGCCCTCCTCCCAGATACCACTGGCTGTTTATCCTAGCTTTTGGTCCTTTCCAGCCAGTTCTGATCCAGTCTTTTCTAGATGTTTGCTGATTATAAATCCAGCCTCCTGGGATTATCCTTGAATTCTTTTTGGGAGATTTTAGTTCAATACTGTGACTTTACTTTGCTGTCTGTGCTGTGGGCGCTTTTATTTGTGTTTTTGAAGTGTTTGTGGGAAGACAACTTTCTTTTTCAAATTCATTATTTGCTTTCTAGTCAAAGTAAATGGTTTCCACCTAATAACAGCAGTTTAGTGTTTATGCAATAATTCAAGACTCATCATTTCATATAAAGGGAACTTTCTTGGCTGTACTGTATTTGCTGAATTAGCAGATGAAGTCAAACATTTCTGGCTCCCAGCCTGCTGTGTTCATGTGATGTCTTCAACCAAGAATCTTGGTTTCTGAGGTTAGATGTGAGCATCAAGTTTATCCAGCAGCTTAAGTAAACAGAAAGCTCTCAAAAACTCAGGTCACACACTTTGGGGATCCAGGCTGTCCTTGGTCATGTAGATACTTCCAGTACCTGTTCTTTTTTTTAGGAATGGTGGCTGGCTGATCCTGGGTTGTTTGTCTTCTGACTTTGTGTACCTCTGTCAGTCTCTTTGTGTCACCATACCACTTTCTGAACTCAGCTGTTGTTAACCACTGACAATGTGTGAAGTACTAGCTTTTCTGACTACAGTTTTTATAGGTCCACTCTAGACTTCTGAGAATAATTATAGAATGGAGTTCTGTAAATGCAATAGCAGAAGCTGGTCCCTTGATGTGCCTTTCAGCCTTTTGTGTGAAGGTACAGCCTACAATATTAATTCTGTAGGGTGACTAATCCCACATTCCATTATTAAAAGTTTATTGTATTTAGATATATAAAAGCATAGGAAAGTATTGAGAAAGCTGGAGATTATTTTTTCAGTTATGTTTTGGTTTGGTTTATTTTAGGATGGAGAATCTTTATGTCAACCGTTTCATGCACATGTTCCAGTCCTCCTGGAGTGATTTTGCAGATTTTGAGAGGATCTTTGTCAGAATCAGCAATACAATCTCTGGTGAGTTTTTCTGTGTTTGCCCATGTTTGCGTCATAGGGTGACTAATTAGCTGTCTTTGATTATTTGATTAGGATGGATGTGGCTGACCTTCTCTTCTGCTCTCCAGTAAATCAACTGTAATCTCAGACTGCTGATCACACCATCAACCCACAAGACTTAAAAACAAACCTATGATCTCACAAGGAACTAGAATTACTGGGAATTGCTCAGTGACACTCTCTGTCCTGAGCTGTGCTGGAGGTCAGGGCAGCTGGGCATCATGGTCCCTTTTGGCTTTTAGAAATGTATTTTCAACCATGTCCGAGTCCATTAGGACAGATTTTCACAAGTATTTTGAGTCTAAACCTAGAGATACCTTAGTGGGAGTTCTTTTCAGACCATAGTAGCAGTTAAGGCATTTTTGAAAGTTTGATTATCCATGTTCCATTTAATCTGAACACGCAGAAAATCTCCAGAAAGGGAAGTCTGGTAATGTTCTCTGTGAAGGACAAGTATGAGGGTGACCCCTCTTGCCTCTGACACAGTCCAGACCACAGGCTGATCCCTGATATCCCAGCCATGTGCTCAGTTGCATTGCTGCTGTAAATCCTGGCTTCTCAACCCTATTGCAACAAGGGGAGGGTACCAGTGCCTTGGTTCTGCTGTCACAGGACCTGTACCTGTCACAGACCTGCAGCTCTCTCAGCTGGTTCTCTTGGGCTGTTTGTGTCAGGGACTTGGGGCAGCTCAAATGTTTTTCAGGGGTAAATTTCTTCCCACAGGGGTTATTTTGGCAAAAGTCATTCCAGATAGGAAAGCCTCTGGTGTTAGACCAGCAGATCTGGGGATGGGTTACAAAGAGCTGGGAATGACCTGGAAACTGTAACTTCTTCATCTGGTCCTGGTGCAGGCCAGGATAAACCATCAGACCACAATCCAAGGAATCATCCTCCTTACTGGAAATTAGTATGAGCTAGACCTGGGAAAGCTTATGGCATTTGTCCAAAATGTCACTTATCAAAAAGCTGTCAGAATTATTTATGCATATTGCATTAAATATCCTCCTATTCTTGCCATTTCTTACTCACATCTTCCTACTAGAAGACAAAAATCCCTGTCTAAGAGTAAGAATTTCACTTTTGCTTTCAGGGACATTCATTTCTACAGTATCTTTTATACTGTAAAAAAAATCCATTTGTGTGATATTGACATATCAAAGACAAAATGCTGCTTTTCTTTAACCCTTTTCAATGCACAAATCTTAAAGGTTACTTAAAAACCCAGTAAAAAGAATTGCACAGTCAGGGGTTTTGAAGTTCATGGTGCCATTTTTGTAGAGATGGGCTGAGGAGCTTCCAATTTGTGAGCCAGACCCAACTTCTGGTATCATCCATGGTTACTTTTATCTTTCTGTGTTATTGGATATAATGGATGCACAGTGACTTCAAATTGGTTAATGTGTGACTCCTTCAATGTGTATGAATAGGCTGTTTAGACTCTGCAAAGGGAAATTATTTTCCCCTCCTTCTCTGAAGTTTTACTCTTCTTCAGGCTGCCTAGGGATCAGTTCACAGAAATAAGAACAATTATGCTTTTCTTGGGTATAAACCCAAGCACACAAGGTGGCAGGAGTATTACAAACTAATTACAGCAACATTTAATAGGATTGCTTCCTAAAGTACTTTTAACACAAGAATTAGATATGATTTACAATTAATTTAGTTGATAACATTTCTATTCTCATGAGGAAAACTCCAATTATGTTACATTTAAACATTAAACATCTGTCTCAGTTATGTTAAATCTCAATTTTCTTCTTTACAAGCCTTGGCAGAAACAGGGATAATGGAGAAGGTGTTTCAAGGCATTTTTCAGTCGTGCAGTTTCTGTCCAAGGTGCTGAGTCATTTTTTTCTTGGTGTAGACTTCAGATCCAGCTCCAGACTCATTAGGCAGTTGATGGAGATAATGTAAATGTCATTTGCATAAACTTAACTTTTTTTCAGCTTTATTGTGGGTTTTGAGACTTTTTTAAAATTATCACTACATTCCCTTGGGGTATATATTTTTAATCCTTTTACCCTTTCTAAAAAAATTAATTGCTTTCAGAAAATGTTTTGCCTTGTTTAAAACTAGCCAGTAGTGAAAAACTTCACTATCTTTTTTCCCATGAAAACATCAGTGGGGTTTTTCATTTTAACTGAAGTGACAATGTGACATTAGAAAACAGAACACTTGCATATAGAAAATGTCCAGTAGTACTACAAATGTAATAGTAAAGAAAAGAGTATCCAAAGCTAGAATTTTATTGACATATTAATCTGGGTTTATATCAGTAACTGAAAAATAGAGGGAAACCAAGTCAAACAAGCAAAACAACAAATGAGGAGTTTTACTGAGTCAGAGTCCAAATCCTCCCCCAAATTTCTCTCCCCCAGTCTAGCAGAAAACACTGTTCCAGCCACTGCTGTTCCTCCCCTACACACATTGGTGCAGCTTCTTCTGCTTGTGCCACCTGTTTTTGAACTTACCCCTCTGTACTGCATGCCCTGTGAATTTGAAAAGGGTGATTTAAAAGTTTCATGGAAGACCTGAGAAGGTGGTTTACAGATGAAGAGTATTCTTCATAAAAGTGGAATATTTTATTCCTCATCGCTTCCATACATGGAGAAACAAATTGTCATCAATTTAAGTCTTCTCAGTGCGAGAAGCAAGGATTAAATTTTCCGTTTAACTTCAGTGATTTTTCTTAAAAATCTGTCACCTTTTGAATCCTTTTCTTGTTGCTTTCTGTATTCAGAGTTGCAGTGCCATGTAAGGAAAAGGTGAGGGGGAAAGCAGGAATCCTACAATGCAGTAGATATTGATGCTGTAGGCTTGTTTTCCCTTTAGAATATGTAATGCAACACTGGAGGGAAGATTTTATGTTTGGCTACCAGTTCCTGAATGGGTGCAACCCTGTGCTGATCCGGAGGTGCACAGAGATACCCAAGAAGCTGCCTGTGACCATGGACATGGTGGAATGCAGTCTGGAGAGGAACCTGACCCTGGAGGAGGAAGTGAAGGTACAGCTCTGGGTCAGGCTGGGCTCCACCTGTTCCTTCTCACATCCCCTAATCTCCAGGGTCTGCTGTTACTGCCTCCAGCCACATCTCCTTTCCTCAGGATGAGATAAAAGCAGTTTGTCCCTGCAGACTGGCAGTGCTCCTGTTGGCTTTTCTCCTCCTGGAGCTGCAGGCCAAGCCTGTCTCCTGCTCCAGTGGAAGAGCTGTAACCAGGAGATGAACAGTCCCTTTTCTCTGGTTTTCTCTGAAAGGTGAGGGATTGACTAAATGCCTCAGAGGGGGAAGGTGCCTCTTACTTTCCTGGTAGGATCTTACTCACTAAGCATTGACAAGGGTGGTGCCTTGCCTCTGTTTGTTCAGTTAACACAGGGTTCTGTTCAGCTGGCAGTGTGAAACTTGCTTGCATCTGAGTGTCCCTGCATGAGTACCAAATACAGAGATGCTCTTTGCTGAAAGGCTCACTGCCAGACTCTGCAGTCAGGTAGTCTGTGCAATGGTACTTACTGTCTCAATGGCATCATTCTTGAGCTGCTATGAGCAAGGGCAGGCCAGGGGTTGCTTGTAACCACCAGGCTCAAGTCAGTCTCTGGCCAAAACTTTCCATTCCTTTGTTCCAAGCTGCTTGCATATCATTAAAACACATCATGCTTTTCTTTTTTTTTTGCTTCATTTTTTTCTTCCCACAGCAAGGAAACATTTTCATTGTGGACTATGAGCTGCTTGATGGTGTGGATGCCAATAAAACAGACCCTTGCACAATACAGTACTTGGCTGCACCCATCTGTCTGCTATATAAGAATCTGGAGAAAAAAATTGTACCCATTGCAATCCAGGTGGGCTTGCTGTCAGGGTCTTTGTTGTCTCATTTTAAACATGAAGGACTTGGGGTTTCATATTCTTTTTATATCTTTTTCAGCTTGGTCAAAAGCCTGGACCAGACAATCCCATCTTCCTTCCTTCAGATGCCACGTATGACTGGCTGCTAGCTAAAATCTGGGTCCGCTCGTCCGATTTCCACATCCACCAGACAGTGACCCACCTCCTGAGGACACACTTGGTCTCAGAGGTGTTCAGCATAGCCATGTTCCGGCAGCTGCCTGCTGTGCATCCCCTCTTCAAGGTTAGCTCTTGCCTGAAGGGCTGGGCTGGTTATCACACCAGCTGGACAAACCAAGAGGAAGTTCTAGTGAGTTCAGCTGAAATAGTTTCACTGGCTGCACTGCGAGATAAGATACAGCTAAGCCACCAGGGCTTCACACTTTACACCTGGCTGCTGTTGAGTTCAGTCTGAGAATTTTCCTTCTTTTCATTGTTTCATTTCACAGCTCCTGGTGCCCCACATGCGGTTCACAATAGCCATCAATACCAAAGCCCGAGAGCAGCTGATCTGTGAATGTGGCCTTTTTGACAAGGTTGGTAAACTCTTTGTGAATCTTCACTGTTCATGTCAGCTCACCATTATTCCTGGTTCCATATGTACATAGCCTTTAATCATCACATATTGCCTTGTTCCCCGACCTTTCTATTAAAGGGCAAACATAAGTAATACCACCTGAGAAAGAGGCACACAGAACTGATGGCTTGTTGTGCTAAAGATGTTCTCTTTTACCTCTAAGTAGCCAAACCTGAACTGGCTAATGTCAGTCAGTGTATTGATCATTTCTGATGTGCCTTTTGGTTATAATATAGAAGTGCACATAAATCCCTGTGTATGCATCCACATAATTAAGCCCCTAGCTTCTTTTAAATACTCAGTTATTCATTATGAGCAAAGAGATATGTGATTACAAATGGAAATTTCCATCACAGAAATATGTGTTGGTAAGGCAGATTTATAAGATCACAAAGAGTGTATTTGGATTCCAGACTGTCTTCTTGAGTTACCATAAGCAGCAGATCTGCTAGGACTGAATCTCAGCTTCATCTGAGTCAGTGAAACACAGCTGTATGTCACACCTGTAACAATGATTTGGGTGAGGGCTGGCATGCATCCTCCATAAGTTCACAAATGACACTAAGAATTTCTTGGTGGGAGAAATGGAATGCTATCTAGCATTTCCACAGCTTGGGCACACAGTAGTCTCTCTGACTGCTAGGAGTGTGCTGTGGAAGTTTGAGGAGGTTTCAGAAGCCTGTTCAAAGAGGGAGCCTGTGTTTCAGGACACCTCTGTCCTCGTTACACCACTGGCACTAGGTCAAAAATAACTTCCTTGATTCGGAGTTTTTCACCCAAGTAGAATAGAGGGGTTAAATCCAGACTCCTCTCCTTGTTATCTATACTCCACTGCTGACTGTGGAGACTTTGCATCCCTTTAAACAGAAGTGTCATGTCCATCCCCCATGCATGTGGGATGAGTGTGTGGGTAAGACCTGCCAGCAAGGATCTGGAGTTCCAGAATTTGTTGGTTCTAATAACCAGAGGACAGTAAATGTAAGGTCACAACTGCTACAGCACTGTATCCTATGCTAGTAAAGCAACTTTTGGGACCTCTTTTGCAGTGATTACTGAAGAGTTTTGCAGTGCTGTCAGTTGTGGATGTGCTGTGTTTTCCAAATGTAACATACACTGAAACCCTGGCCACTCCTCATTAGCAGCAGCCCAGCAGGTTTGATCTCCTGGCATTATTCCAGGGTGGCTGAGGGTAGCCTCCATCCCTGAAAACTTGCTCCTAAACTACTCTGTGACAGCACTGGCAGTTTAACACTCTCACCCTCTTCTAACACCCTCAGGGCTGCCTTCCTTCATGCAGGGACAGCTTCTGGAGCACAGGAGTGCAGGGAGTGCTGTGCTTTGATGTTGCTGTACTTTATTAATGTATTCCAGCACTACCTATGGTGCAAATGTGGGTATTAGCAGTGATTCATGGGACAGATGTGAAATCCCTGGAGGCAAAATGCACAGTTCCAGTAGACCTCTGCAGTTTGGTACTTTGTGTGGAGATGTGGTTTGCTCCTTGAAGAACAGATTCTGTATCCCATCTCCTGCAAATTTATAAAGCCAGTCTTGGCACAAAGGGAACACAATCTCCTGCTGTTCCTGTCTGCACTGCCTGAGGTGTCTCCTTAGACCTGAGATCACCTCTGCAGGACATGCAGGTGTTGTGGACCCCAGCTCTTTCCAATGCCTGCCAATGAGAGACTGCAGGAGGCTGTTCTTGGAGGTTTTCATGTTTGTTTATTGTTTCTGATCTCAGGAATGCTTTGTCCAGTGAACAGTGGTCTGTCCAGCCAGACATCCATGGCAGAATCTGCCTGAGAAAGGCAGGGCTTATCTTTTATATTCTAAATTACATACTAGGTATTTGCAATTATTTTCCAATACAATACAACTTTGTTAAACTGTCCAGCTTTGTGCCCATCCAATCTGAAAGTGCCAGCATGTCACTCAGCATGGATGACACGGAGCAGAAGGAGGAAGAGGTATCCACACCCCAAATTCTCCATCTTGGCCACGTGTCCCTTACCACAAACATTCCCAAAAGTCTATTTATCTATGTTCTAACAGTCTAATTTACACTCTATTTATTTTTGCAGCTTGCATTTCTTCTCTCAATGTTGGTAAATTGTTCCAAGGAGCTAAATCCAGCCCCTGAGATACCTGGGTCTCATTTGAGGGTATTTGGGGACCCTGCCAGGGGGGTCTTGAGGCTCCCAGGGAAGCCAGAGGAATACTCTGGACTCCCACACCTGTTTCTGTTCTTCCTGCAGGCAAATGCTACAGGAGGAGGAGGGCACGTGCAAATGGTGCAGAAAGCAATGAAGGATCTGACTTACAGCTCCCTCTGCTTCCCTGAGGAGATCAAAGCTAAAGGAATGGACAGCAAAGAGGATATCCCCTACTACTTTTACAGGGATGATGGCATTAAGGTCTGGGAGGCTATAAAGAGGTAAAAGATCATAGTTCTAGATACTGGCAAATAAAGTCACAGAGACACAGACATTATTTTTTTTCCTGCTCACTTTGATCTTCATTGCATCTTGTAAACAATATCTGGGCTGCTTAGCCATGTAATGCCTTTTCCATCCAGTATATCTCATCTGAGGAAAAATATTTAGTCAAGCACACACTCTTGAAAGACTTAATTCCTGCTTTTTTCAGTGCTGTTTTCTTGCATTCTGTTTTTCACAGAATCCTTTACAGGTATGTACTCTTCTATAGGATTTCACAGAAATTTAGTGAGTTGAGATTTAACCTGCAAAGGGAATTTAATTATCTTTTTTTCAGCTATGCACAAGCCAAGAGAGAACTCAGTTCTCATTAAGGTTCTTGTGGACTGAAAATATAAGCTTAGCTTCCATGATGGTTCTCTTTTGAAACTCAATAAATTAGGTATAAACTGATTGGAACAAAACCTTTCTTAAAATGCCTTAAAATTGCAAAGTCTGAGTTGAATCAGAAAGGGCAGCAATTCTGAGTAAGGATAGGTACTGCAAGGCTGCTTGACCTCACAAATGTGGCTCCTTTTCAGATCTGAAACACTGCCTTGGATGATTTATATGGTTTTTATTCTGCAGTGGCATTTAATTTAACAAACAGCATATTTTTGCATGGCATAAGTTGCTTACCAAATATGCAGCTGTTTCTGATCACATGACTTTTGAAAGGCATGTTCATTAAAAATCAGGTCTTTTGTGCACACAAAATAGGAGTTTTATGATGCAAGCATAATGTTGGAAATTCTGGGTACATCTTTGTCTCCTGTGTTTTCTCTGTGTTTTGACAAGGGCTTATCTTGCAATATTTTCTGCAATTGTGAGTGCCCATTTGAGAGAAAAGGAAGCTGTAACCTTATTGTGGTTGTTTTCTTCATGTAGTCCATTTTTTAAAATCTTCCTTCCCTCTCCTGTTTTCTTTTTGGATTGATACCCTTCAAATACCATGTAGTGCTTAGTCAGCTCAATTCAGTTTGACTGTTTGTGGGTGTTCACCTTGCTGGAGGATGATGTTGCTCTGCCCCAAACTTGGCTGAGAGTTGTGAATTATTTGTTTTATCAATGGTGTGGGCAGTACCCTTTTGAGTGTGTGAGATCCTGACCCATGGACTGTTGTGCATGTGTCTGCTACCAGGAATCTCCTACACTCTGCAGGGCTATCAGTCTTCACTTTGATGAAATAATTTCTATTTCCAGCATTACTTCACATGTTGTAGATGGCTAGACCTAAGGAAGCTGATAAGGCTGTTCCCATAGAAACACTGAGTCTCACACAGCAAATGTGTAAAGTCCTCTAGTGCTCTTCCTGTTTCTGATCTAACTGCAGATATGCCAACCCAAAGATACTTCAGCCCAAAAGGTCTCACCCACACTTCATACACTAATTTCTGTTTGTGTGGAAAGGGGTCTGAAATACTGCCATTTTTAGAGGGGAGGATCCCCTTCCTGTATCACCTGGCACCAGTGCCAAGTGCATGGAGACAGAGCTCATGGAGAGCAGCTTTCTCTCTGCATGTTGCAAAGTTTTTGTTGTCCTTTAACTTCCTCTGGAAGCTAAAATTACTTAAACTTTTGGTGTTTATGCAGTTATTTGTCTGTCTCAATGACAACTCTTGATTGGGTGATAGGAACTGTATCAATAGATTTGTAAAAGTCTCCAAATTGCAATAAATGTATAAGAAGTACAAACATATTTTATTAAGGGATAAATCTCTCTTGGGTAACAATTCTTAATCCCAACAGTCAGCTTCTACAGTCAAGTGTTTCACCCCATGAGTTGTTGTCAAAATATTTAGCAAGAGATTTAGCAAGGTACCTGCAGAGCTAACAGAATATCTCAGCACAGCTCCACTAACCAGTCATTCAGTCATGAACTGCAGTTCTTCAGGAAATAAATCAGGATTACCTATTTTCACTGCTTTCAAAGCTGCTTCTGTTATCTTAGTGTTTTAAGAGCCTTTCTTTCAGAGGTGAGCTAGTGTGGGAAGCTTTTATAGGAAGAGGCATCTTGAGAAGAGGAGCTGAACAGGAAGGAGATGTCTGCTCTAAACAGTGGGCACAGGCAATAGCTCTAGACCTCTTCCCCCCAGGAGAGGTTTCCTGGGCCACTAAAGTATTTCACAAAAAGGATTTCCTGTGGGAAGGGTCAAATATTGGCATTCAGGAGCAGCTTTGGAGTGTCCCACATTCAGGGTATCACAGGGAACCCCACTACCCAGTGTGGGAGCCATGGGGATGTGCAAGAGGGAGAGTATGGAGTGAGGAAGGGATGTAGATGTGATGACAGAGGTCTGTGCAGGACAAAGCCTCAAATAAGAGAATAAAGTGCACAGGATTTTCAGGGGTTGCAGTGTGACCAGGATCTTTGTGGTGGGGGAAGAAGTGATGCTGCAGTCCTAAGTAAATCAAAGTTGCCTCTGTTCATTCCCACTGCTTGTAGGAAAGAAATAGCAGGGTTTTGAGACCTTCTCTTGCCCTTCTTCCTTTCCCTATGTAGCATCTGCAAGGTCAGAAGATCATCTTCTGGAATGGCAGAGTTGCATTCTCCTTTTCATTTTGTTTTGTTTGTCTGTTCCTGCCTGCAGTTTTGCAGAGGATGTAATTCACATCTACTATGAGAGCGATGAGGTGGTGTGTGAGGATGTGGAGCTCCAGGCCTTTGTCAAAGACATTTATGTCTATGGAATGAGGGGTGTGAAAGCCTCAGGTAAGGTGTGAGCCCAGCCAGGTCTGCAGCTTGTCCAGTCCCTGCTGGCAGCAGTGCTGAGCACACAGCACAGGTTAGGGACCCTCTGTTCTTGGCCTGGAGATGCTCAGTTTTATTGTGAGACCCTGGCTCAGGGCATCTCTCAGGAGACAGCTCCTTCCTTTGGCACAGATTCTCATAATCAGCTTGGGCAGTTCATGTAATCTCTCTGCACTGGGGACAGGTGCTTTGATTTTGTCTGCTCATGCTTTAGGCATTAGGGGTTGTGTCTGTGTGTGTTGGAACCACCAACACAGGCAAACTGATGGAAATCAAGGAGCAGCAAGGCCCCTTGAATCCTCTCCTCCAAACCTCACACCAAATAAGAACATGTAAGAACCTCCCCACGAGTATATTGCTGCATGTCACATTTGTTCAGCATTTGTGACATCATTGAACTATTCTACTCTCTTCAAGAAAAGATGCTCAGAATTATTTCCAATAAATATTTTCATTTGCTCTGTCTCTTCTCACTGCCTCTCTTCTCTTGCAAACCATTACTTGGCATGGGAGCTCTCATCCATAACATGGCTCAATTCACCCACCTGAGTAAACATGTTGCTTTTCTCTTCTGCTCATATTTTTCCCAAGCAGATTTCCAGGAATTTATGGAGGTGGCTGGGGATTCTTCCTATTGTCCTGTCTGATTTACATCTGTCAACACCTGTTGGCCAGTGGCCCAGGGCAGATGGCTCTGGTGTTGCATGCACACATTGGAGTGCCAGATGTCCAGGCAAAATTGTGATGTTTCCAATCATTATGTTCTGATGGATAAAAGGTTCCTGGGTTCTGTCTTCCTGGACAAGCAAAGGTTCATTTTTTTTTTGTCTAGTTGTCTCTTGGCAGAAGCTTAGAAATATTGTTCCTCCTGGTCAGAACTTCATGCTTGTCCTAATCATCTTGACATGGTACAAGAACTGAACCTTTCCAGGGCTCCAACTGGGGTGGGAGGCTACAAGCACCACTGGTGGGAGAACTGCCACTGCAGATGGGAAAACCACCAGGCTGGCAGCATCTCTTTCTGCACTGCTGCTGCTCCAAGGGCTGTATCATGGAGAAGGGAGACTTGGCAGGGCTGTAAAGGAGGGGAGGAGGCTAAAGAGGGAGGCTGTGGATCTTGTTTCTTTCCTGGGAAGGCTGCTGTGATTGGGAGAATGCCAAACTCCTTTGAAGATGAGCACAGTGTATTTAGAGTAGCAGGACACAGGAGAGGATGGTGCATCCTCTCCTCTTTGGGCTTGGCCAGAAGTGCCTCTTCCCTCTCACAGGCTGAGTTCACTTCTTCATCAGGTTGGTGGTGGAGCATGAAGCAGCTGGCACAGGCAGCCTGGGCAGGGCTTTTCCCTGTCTGTGGGTGTGCTGGGACCTTGGTCACGTTGGGCTGGGACAGGGGTACAGCACAGGACTCTGCTTTAGTGAGGACACGAGGGATACAGGCCTGGGGTTGCTTCGGTTACAAAATATTTCCCTACTCTCTGACTATTCTGTTTTTTTCTGTATATAACTCTGATTATTCTCCTTCAAAGACAGCTTAATGCAACTATTTCTGTTCCTCATTCTGTTGTTTGCCTTTCAGAAGTTCTCATTTCCTCACTTCCCGTTTCAGTGAATAAACCCTCCCTGCACTCTTTCTTGCAATACACTTGATTGCTGAACCTCAGACCTTTGTGAATATGAGCTCATGGTCTCTTCCTCCTTGGCATGAACTTTCCCTGCTCACACTGAAGAAAAATGGAGCATCTGAGTCCCTGCCCTGGGGACTCTGGGAGTTCCTTGCTGCAGGGTAGGTAGGACAGGGACACATTAAAGGCATAATTATACTTTGTCTTTCCTTTATGGAGCACCACATACTTTGCAAACAGTGGCAGTGCCTCACAAACTTGTGTGAAGTGAGGCTGTTTTTACAGCTGCACAGCCAAGGCACAGAGAGGTTGAGGAGCTCCTGTTAGACCACACAGCAAGATTCATAGAATGCCCTGCTCTTCAGTGACTGCTGCATGGCCCTCCAACCCACGTTTTTTGGTTATTGCTGGGTGGCAGAGTTACTTCATTGCTGGGTCAAGCTTTTCTTCTCCCTCATTTAGGGTTCCCTAAGATGATCAGGACAAGAGAGACACTAGCAGAATATCTCACTGTGATCATGTTCACTACATCGGCTCAACATGCAGCTGTGAATTTTGGTCAGGTAGGAATTTCTGGGAAGACTTTTCTTCTTTCTGGGCTGGGAGGTGCATCTACCAGGGCAGGGTCTGAGAAGCATTTTTTAGTAGATATACAGAATTACATTACTTTTTCTGGTCAAAATAACTGCAGAGCCATCTAAAAATCCCTGTGAAGCCTGTGGAAACTGAAGTAATTTAAAAGCTGAGAAAGGTATTTCAAGTCCTACCTATGTACCAAAGATCAGATTAGGGGTTCTAATTGGTATATTTTAGTTTTGTTGATTTTATTATGGGAATAATTTTTAAAGCATTTAAATGGCATTGCTGTTCATTTTTTGAGTTTGCAAACCAAGTGCCAACTTTGAGCTTTCTCTGTGATGTTTGATGTGCCACATACTGATAATCTGTGTTGTCCCTGCCTGCCTTGACTGACATATATGTGCCCTGAAACTGTAGTAACAGCCTGCCTTTCAAATGCTGTTTCTTTCAACATCAAGGCATTTTGGAAGGTAGATTTAACAGCCAGAAGCAGATCACTTTGTCAGTCATAGAGCTTTTTCACTGAGTGGGTGGTCAATCACTAGAGCAGGCTCCCCAGGGAACTGGCTACAGGTCCAAGCCTATCAGAGTTCAAGGAGCATTTGAATAATGCTCTTAGTTTGATGGCTTAGTTCTAGGTAGTTCTGCAAGAACCAGGGAGCTGGACTAGATAATCCTTATAGGTCCATTCCAGCTTGAGGCATAGGTGGTATCTGAGATATGATCTCAGAGATAAGCAGAGACACCATCTTTCTTATGGTGGTTATTCCCAAATACGCTACATCACTTTCTGTGCTGGCCCTCCAGTCCCTCCCTGCAGCTCAGGAGCCCTGGAGAAGGTCTGGACCCTGGAGTCTAATGAACTCACACTATTGCTGTGACATGTCCATGGCCAGGGACTGCAACTATTCCCTTCTAACTTGTCTTTACAACTGATTGAGACAGCTCCCAGTGTCCCCCTCAGAAAATCCTGTCTGTTCAGGTGCCACCAAGAAACCATCTCTTAATTTGGCATACAGAGGTTTTGCAGCCAATCAGTAAAAGCATCTTCAGCCATGGGACCAAAAGGCAGAGAGGGCTGAGAGGAGGAGGAGGTGCACTTCCCCTCAGGCAGGGCAGGGGATGTGTATGAAGGTAAAGAAATAGTGCTTGGGAGAGAAAGAGTTCTGGGAAATGTAGCATCTTAGATGGTGGCAAAACTCAAGGTCATATCCAAGGCAAAAAGAGACAGCAGCATCTCCCAGCACTGCACCAGGCCAGAAGTGACTATGAGCTCCCAGTCTGCTGCTCACCATGGCCATATCTGCATGCCATATTCCACATTTCTTGGTGAACCAGCATGCCTTATCTCTGTCAGTATCTGACCACCTGAGCAGTCACTGTGGGCACATTCTTGGAGGAAATTTTGTGGAAGAAAGAAGCTGGAGTAAAGGCTATCGCCTCAGGTTATCAGAAGAGAACTTTGTTTAATAAAATATTTAAGGCCTTAGCCAGTCTGCTGAATTTGGGCTGTGTGGCACATACCTGTGGTTAGCAGGATAAGTACTCCCATTTAGATTACCAACTCTCTCTCTTGTGAGTTCCTGAGCAAAACATAAAGACTTCCTTGTCACCTCCAGTCCTTCTCTAGAGCATCTGCCTGTCCTTAGTTATCATCTCTTTCTGAGGGGCTCATATTACAGAGGCACACATTTCTTTGGTGAGTTCCTAAACGGCAGGCCCTGCAGGTTTTCACTGTGGTCTCTTGCTGTTGTGCAGTATGACTGGTGTTCCTGGATTCCCAACGCCCCACCGACGATGCGCTGCCCTCCCCCAACAGAAAAGGGGACAGTCACCATCGAGCAGATTGTGGAGAGCCTGCCTGACAGGGGACGTTCTTGTTGGCATCTTGGAGCTGTCTGGGCCTTGAGTCAGTTCCAGGACACAGAAGTAAGTCAACCTCCATGCTCTAGGTGCTGGAGATGTGAGACCATGAGGGCCATGGCAAGACTGCACAGACTCATGAGATTGTCGTGCTGCTCTGTGCTTGCCTTGGCCATTTTCACCTTTCTCTGGAGATGTGTCAGTGCTGTGGGTTTGCCTGTGTTCTGCCAGATACAAACCAGCTCTGAGAAAGAAGTTATATTTTCACTCTGAGGCTGTCTCAGCCATAATCAAAGTTTATAAGCTTGAGCATGGCATTGCTGAATAAGGGTGCTGGTGTGGGAGGCAGAGGGCTGCAGAGGCATAAGGGATTTCTTCATTCCTTGTCCCTGCAGTGCTGGGGAAGAAGGTACAACAGTGCTGTGTCCCCATGTCCTGTTGTTTTGGAAAACCTGCACCAGTGTCATGTGCACTGCAGCTGTGGCTTGTGCCTGGTGAGGAGTGTAAACAAAACAAGCCTACAGAAGGCTTTGCAGGCATGGTCTGTAGCCATTTCCCTCATCTAAAATGAGGCTGTAGGTACCTAGTTTCACACAAGGGCTGTGAGGAATGTGTTTTGAAATTTGACAGAGGGTACTTTAAATTCAGTTTCTTGATAAGAAGAAAGCAGTACTAGCAGAGAAGCTTTCACTGTGGGGAAACAGTTCCCAAAGTTCCCAAAGCAATGCTAGTGTGCCTATAGGCAGTGCACCTTTCAGAGCACCCTCAGAGTCCAAGCTGACTAATCAAGTGTGTGTTGAACTCTGAAGGACTGCTGTAAGTCAACAGAATCTTCACTGTCGCTGAATGAGGTAGTCATCTTCCTTTTAAATCACTGGCTGGGAATTCCCCTCTCATAGCAGCATAAATGGTTGTGTGGTTATGCAGAGATCTGGCATAGGAAGCTCATCTGTCTGACCTGAGTAATAGTGCATGGTTTTGAGTTGATGAGGTCTCTTTAGGTCAAGGAGTGCCATGTAGACACCTGAACCAGCACCACAGAAAGATGTAGGGATGGAAAGAACAGCAATAGAGGGAAGGTGTAAGCTAGCTTAAATATTAATAATATTGTTTTAATAGCAGCATTTGCAGCATATTGAAACAGAATGGCCTTTGCTTTTTCAAAGCATGACTTGGTGCTTTTCCATTAGCTGTTTCTGGGCATGTACCCAGATGAACACTTCGTGGAGAAGCCAGTGAAGGAGGCCATGGCGAAATTCCGCAAGAACCTGGACGAGATTGTCAGCACCATCACCGAGCGCAACAAGAACAAAAAGCTGCCCTACTACTACCTGTCCCCAGACCGCATCCCCAACAGTGTCGCTGTTTGAGCACACATCCAGCAGGGATTGAAGGCCTGTAAAACTGTTTTTCTGTTATATGCTTCTTCAATAAACTTTTCAGAAATGGTTAAGAAACCCACCCGCTCCACCAGAACTTGCTAAAGTCTATTTAAACTTTCAAAATGAATTTGGAAATGACCAATCTTGCAAACAAAGCCTAACTGACAGCCCTCTAGGTCAAATTTGTTGCACATTTATTTTTTCAGGATTTTTAAACTAATCTTAGAATCAATAGGCATGTTTTTGTTATATTTTCCTCTCCTTGTTAAAACAATGTAATCACAGATTCACTTACCAATGGAAATAGTATAATGAGCAATAAGCAAGTCACATTTTAAAATCATTCCTGTTTTTAATAGGTGACATAAAAATGTAATTTTTAAAATTTATGCATTGTTTTGAATCTGATTAATATCAAGTATTTTCACTACCATCATGAATATCCTAATCAGGATGAAGGTAGAAGCAGGAAATTTTATTGACATAGTTGATGGGGTTTTAACGCTTTCTTACCAAGTTCATGTGAAATGACATCTCATAGGAAATGAAAATTTTATACCTACTTAAACCTAAGTATTTTCTACATAAAACTAAGAAGGTTTGTTTTGGCAGCAGAGTTTTATGTCATTCACATGTAGGGACAAATGTTCTACTTAAGGCAGTGTCAGCCAGTACAGACCTAGCAGTGCTTATGCTCAGTTTCTGTTTCCTTGCTGAGGCTGCTGGGGTTTGTGGACAATTTCTTCTGTTGTGTGGGGAATGAAGAGGCTACTTTGTATAATGGGAAAATTCGTGGAGAAGGCTTAATTGACAGTTTCTAAGAGGAATCTTTAGATTTGGCCAATTAAGCATAACTGGCATGTTCCATCTTAGTGATAAACCACTGAGGTTTGTCTATTTTGTTTAGAGGTGTTTACATTCAGACTCTCGTAAAAGTTGAGAAAGTCACTGAGAAAAGCAAAGTTGAGGTTTGTGAAATTTAAGAGTTGTGGTTTTGCTGATTAGAATTTGGGTTTATTTTTCTGAGAATTTGTTCCTTGTACTTGATCTGCCAGCATGCAGTGTATTTTCTCAATAGATAAGAAAGTTTCTTGTGCTAATAAAACAGAACTGAACATCTAACTTCTATTTTTTAATTCAGCATCTAATGCTGTGTATCTCAAAAACCTTGTAGGAATAAACAAAATATGCTGTGTAGAGAAATGAAGCTTCTGTTATTGAGAAATACAGTTATTTCCATCGTTCATGTGTGATTTGGATAAGAGTACTATTAAAATACACATCCTTTCATATGAAACAGGTGTGGAAACTGATTTTACACTCTTTACAGCAGAACTGATTCCTGTTTTTTCCTCCAACCAAAGACTTCAAGAAAAATGTGGAAGAAAAAACCATTTCCTATAATTAGTAGTACATTTAGAGGTAGTACATTTATGATTTATGCATCATCTTCTCTCTGCAGCCCATGAGAATTTATGAGTGTAGAAGCAGAGTAAAACAACATGGAATAGGACCAAGGAATCAAAGACAGCTTGTGAGGAGCTCACTGCCTCAAAAACAGAAAAGTGCAACTTAAATGCAACAAGCTGATGCAACAAGCTGATGCAATATATCCAGCATGCCAGCTCTAACTTTTGTCTTTCTACTATTTAGAGAATGTCCTCTTGCTTCAGCTTTCATCTGAAAAGGATTTGCGTAGTCATGTATCTGTTTAGAAAACAAAATACTGAAGGAGACTGGTGGATGTTCTCGTCTGTGCACTCTGCTGTAGCCTGAGGACCTGGGATACAAGTACAGCAGGTGGGAGGTTTGGGGAATTAAATGTGTAGCTTTGAAAACTGGCATTAGCATCTGATTCAATGGCAGGAAAGGCTGTGGAAAGAGGTGAAGAGGTTAAAAGTAATACTGGCACCAGGAAAGAAGCAGATACTTGCAAATAGTAAAGTGCTTGCTTTTCCAGGGGTCTGGGTGTACGTACTGCTGTTCCCACTCTCAGTTCCCTTTTCAGCTTGTCTCCATCTATCAGAAATTCATCTTTCTGTGCATGGGCTATGGGTTCCTTCCCACATCTTTAGCCATGACATGCTCAGAGGTGTCTCCTAAGTCATGGTACTAAGATACAGGACCCACTTACAGGTTCTCTCGTAGGTGGAAATGGAGGTATCAGCTCTCTCTGAAGTGTGTTGTGCACTCAGCTTGTGATGGACATTAGAGCTGGATGTGAACAGCCCAGCTCTACCAGGGTTTGGCAGCCAGTAACTCGTGTCTGGGCTGGATGGCTGTTGCTACTGCCCAATCCAAGGGAATGTAGACCGACTCTTCAGCTCAGTCTCCCTTGCTGGAAAATCAATTGCAGTGGCTGGAAGATTGAACTAAGTTCAGAAAGTCCTGCCAGCATGTCTGAATGTGCTTTCCTCCCTCTGAAGGGTGAATTTAACTCTATAAAATACTTTTGGGATTGTCCCTTTCCCAACCCCCAAACATACCTTGCAATAATATGATTCTCACTGCTCCTGAAAAGAAAGCCCTCCCAAAGTTGTCCCACATGAAGTAAGCTACCCTTTTGCCATCAATCCCCATTTTATATGTGGAAGGGAGCAAGAGCAATGAAATTCAGTAGATCAGCTGTGATTTGATGTTTTCCCTTTATAGAGAGAATGGGAGAAAGTTGAATATCTGAAGCATGCTTAGTTTACCCTTCTAGAGAGCAGACAACAGGTCCAGGTTTGGCTGCTCAGAATTACTTGCTCTGTTGCATGTTGAGCAGAACACAGAATAAACCCCAAAATATGTGTTTCTAACTAGCAAGCTTTAACCAGCAGCTGCCCTTTTCTGCTACAGTAATAGACATGGTATCTAGGAAGAAATTGCACACACTGAGATCGTATCACAAGGGCATAGTTTGCTTTATTTATACTATAAAAAGGCATAAATATTGCACAATCTGATGTGGCTGGTACATTTAGAGGTTAACTGAGTCATGGGTTTTTATGGCCAAGAGATGCTTAGACTGATCTCAGCATAACACAGGCATTTGGATTTCCCTGAAGCATTTCCCTCTTCAAATTCAATATAGGGGTGCTTGATCTAGGAATCATCTGTGAACATATCCACTCATGATGTACCAAAACATGATTCACCCTGGTGCTTGAGACACTTGTCTCACTGGTGAATCCCTCATGCTGTGAAAAATAAATGCTGTGTTTCTGGTTCAGTGTGCATTCTAGCTTCACATCTTGCAACAGATGGCATGCTTCTTGCAGCAGCCTTGTGTGACTGAAGATCCTTCTCTGACCATGTTCCCTACTACATGCTTCCCCTTTCTTTTGATAAACTGAATAATTTCCTGAGTCTTTTGCTGTAAGACTTACTTTAAACCTCTTATCTGTTATCATTGTGTGCACAGTGTGTGGGCAGATGACAATGATGATTAAATGGCTATTTCAGTCATTATTTCATAGGCTGCATTTCCTCGTGCTTGCAACTGTGTGTCTGCAGTATTTCCATAGATTTTTGTCACAAACTACACAGCAAATTGTCTGTGTTACTGAACAGATTTGCTGCTTATACATATGCAAGCAGTGGACAATACCTTCAGGGAGTAAAAGAAATATTAAGTGAGTTGTTCAAATACTTCCTTCTAAGAGTTGAGTGGGGACCTGGACTTCAGTAGGTCCCTATCAAGTTCAATTTCAGCATACTGTATATCCAGCAGCCTTTTAACTTTAGGTTTGCAGTGTTCAAAATCCAGTACTTGGTGATTAGGCTCAATCTCTAATTACATAGCTGAGTTACTGTATAATCACAGAGTAGATTGAGTTTGAAGAGACCTTGAAGATCATCCAGTTCTAACCCCTTGCCATGGAGGGTTCTATCTAGAACCTAATGCTGGAAATATTTAACTTGTATTTAACCTAATCAGAGTTTGCTCTAATGTTAATTCAGGCTTTTGGCTGCCTGCATAGAGCAGAATACAGCAGAGGTTTCTGGGGTGCCTGGCCAGCTAGTTCCATGGAGCTGTGCAAGATACAGCAGAGGAGGGCCTTAAACTCAGTGCAGTTACCACAGTGCCAGCAGTGGGAATTAAACTGAGAGCATCCTTTAATACAGGACACTGAAAAACCATTTCTTTCCCAACTTAGTGATTGTAAAGCTCTTCCTGCACTCCTCAGTACCTTGTCTGAGCATGAAGTGACTAATGTCAGTGCAAACTGACAGCTGTCATGTGTCAATCCTCCCTCTCCACTTGCTGCCTTTTCAGGACCCCTGTCAGGAGAAATCCCATAGGCAAGTGGTGTGTTGGTTTTCCTGCAGACCTGGCAGCAGATCCTCTGAGTGCTCTTGTCTCTGTGGGATGTGCAGCAGTGTAAGAGCCACTGTCTCTGGGAGAGCTGAAGCATTGGATGGTTCTCACCTCATTTAAATGGCTGTAGATACTTCATAATGCAGTGTTCTGTGGTTACAGTCTGCTGCTCTCAGATGGATGCTTTGTTCCATTTCACCAATATCTGAGCCACACCATCTGTCTCAAAGGTACTGCAGTCATGACAGCAAAGGGAACTCTATTTCTGCCCTCAGGCAGCATCAAGTACAGATTTCAACCTTTATTTTTTTCTGGTTCTAGGGTCAGATCTAGACAAGCTACATGACATAATGAGGCAGTTCTCACTCAACTGTGAGGAAAATATTGTAGGGGTCATTGTCAAAGCTGGTGGGTAACTTTTCAGATCTGCCAACTTTATAAATATCCTTTTTGCATGTTCCAGAGAGAGGTGTCTGTGGCACTGTCTGCTGCCACTCATGTCTACTAATGGTTAGCAGCCATCAATCTTCAACAGTAATCAATAATCAGCATTAACCACTATCCCAAAAACAGTAGGATAAACTGCCTGAGGACTTGTTTACAGAAAAGCAGACATGCATGGTGGCAAAGCCAACCTGATATGAGGATGATCAGGTGTCACAAAGTGTTTGGGTAAAGCTTTGAACAGTCTGGCTTTGTCTGGTGCTTGCTGAGCATTAAATGGTAGAAAAGCTGTGTTTGATCAGGCCTAAAACATGCAGATTTGGTTTGCCTGGAGCAGTGGAAACAGCAGGTCAGAGGCAGATTTCCTACCCTCTTGTGTTTGTGGGAAGGATGTGTTTCCTGATTTGCACTTGGCCACTGCATTTGACCCAACATAACCATAACCCTTAACAGACTGCATAGTGGACTGCAGAAAATCAGATGTGATTTAAGCATGGATAAAAATGTGTTTTTACATTTTAACCTAAAAGCAATGGATTTACACCACTGGAATCCTACTTAAGCCTGGGTTGTATCAGTATATTCAAGCTGTTTCAGCAGCAGCATTTCACAGCAGGTTTTTCTTGTTTGGGGAATAAAAAGCCATCTGGAAACCTTCTCCTTCCCAGGAACTGAAACATTATTTTTCTGGCATCATTAGATCTCAAAGGCTAATGAGCACTACATGATTTAAAAGTGAGGGTACTGGTAGTTCTGTCTGCATAGATGGAAGTGAGTAGTAACAATCAATAAACATGACCAAGATTTTGTTATGTTTCTTCTCCCTTTGTTTTACAGGGCCAATGTGACAGCAAAGATATGAATAGTTCTCTTAAAGCATGAATGAGAAATATGCTGGAAAAAAATGTTATTAACAGTACTTGTGTCTCAAAAGGAAATCAGTAGTTGTGGTAATAGAAGGATGCAGAAGGCTTTGTAAAATACATATACTGGAAGCAGAGGGTCTGAAGAGAGCAGTGACAGAGCAGGTCTGAGCATTTGGGTGACCCACAGAAAGGTTTGAGGCTTTGCTGAAGTACTGGATCATATTCAGATGTACAAAGTGATTGAAGCAGTTAATGACAAAATGTTCTTCCATAAGGTTTTTGGGAGTTCTACAGGTGGGGATCAAGAAAGCAAGTTTAGGAATAAGCTAGGAGCTCACCCACAATCTGGGTGAGTTCTGGATGAGGTTCTTGGCTCTGTTGATGTGAAAAATCTCCCAGAACAGGTGTTACCAATCATGAAAAGGGAATCTGTGCTTCAGCATTTGACCCAGTGCATGGAAAACTGCCAAAGGAGACTCAGTGGGACTGACCACATGTGCTGGGTAAACACTAAGAATTCAAGAGTTTATAAACACTGACATCTTGTGAAATCAGTTTCTGAAAACGTCAGTAATTATAGAATATCCTGGGCTGTTAGGAACCCACAGGGCTCACTGTCCAAGTCCTGGCCCTGCATAGAACAACCCCATGGATCACACCACCTGCATGAGAACATTGTCCAGTGGCTTCTTGAATAATACACAAACACAAGAATAATAAAAATATATAAAAAACAAGAATAAAAGGTGTCACAAGCAGGTTTCTGTCTGAAGGCTTCAGTTGCTTTCAGAAACATGCAGTGCAACCTCACTGCATGGGCCAAACTTCCCTGTTCACATTTCCTCCACCTTTGGCAGAATGTGCTGTGCTGGAAATGGGAGCACCACAGAAATGAGAGGGAGCTTGTCCTGTTGGTGACATATTGCTCTGAACAAGTTATTGGGGAGACTTCTGCAAGAATCATGTATGACCTGGCACTGGTAGAGAGTTAAACAGGCTCCATTTAAAAATCTGAAGACTGATAAAGAGCAATGAGGGATAAATTAGGAGCAATTTTTGGACACCTATGCCCCTATGTCAGCATACACATTATACATATATGAAGAGAAATAGGCTTACTGGTATGTTTGCCTGGCTGTTTTTTCAGGCAACTTCAAGAAAAATGATTCACACAACGTCGTTCCAGTGAAGCATGAAAGCAGTGTTGAGTGAAACAATGCTTTGGTTTGGTTTCATACCACTTTATCTCTTTTAAAACTTTATCTGTTTTATCAATAGAATCACTTAAATGCTGCATTCAAAATCATGTCAAGAGCCAGTAGCTAAAGAGAGAAAAATTCAAGTAAGGAGGGCTGGTGATTGATTTATCATCACTGACAACTTTTGAACTCAGTCTGGCTGAATCTTGAAAGATTATGCTGGCAGTCTAAGAAACAAAAATTCATTGTTCTGTAGAGATGGTCAAGTGTCAAACTGCATTATTTTATGGTTTCATCATTTATAAATGCACATTTTAAAAGAAGAACCCAGTTTAGAGAAGTCAGAAGAATAAGGAAAAATCCTTGCACAACTGGAAAAAAATGTAATCGGTGCAGTTACATATCTGCAGTTTTTCTGTGATACTTCTTTATGATTTTGTTTATTGCTTTTGGTCTCATTTGATCTGTCAAAGTTCATCTGTCTCTAGGCCTTCCATGATAAATGTTTCACTATGAGTAAATTCACTGGGAAAAAAGTGTATGAGAATCCAAGTTTCCTGTTAGTAACATGCATAGTGCAAGTAACGAATGGTATTTTCACACCAAATCTTAGGCCAATAACATTTCAGGATATATTCTGGATGTATTTTTGGTTTTCCCAATCTTGGGCCCTTAAAACTGGAAAATCTCACTTGTTTGTTCCTAATGCAAAGTTAAATCACCATACTGTTCTTTTACTCTTTTTAGTCCTCAGTCATTCACATAGCTAATTAAATTCATAGGACCAGTAAATGCAACTTCTATTTCATTGCAAAGAGTGTAATTCTCCAGTCTTTCTAGTAAAGTCAGCTGGCTTTCACCAAGGTTGGGAAGGCTAAAAAAAAGAAACTTTGAAGGAGCAGCTTGGCTCTTTATTGCCATAACAGGTAAGATTCAAATTCTGTCCTTTTTAAATAAATATGACAGCATCTTGCTGGTAACAGTGTTGGGTTTCAGGCTCTGAAAATGACTCATAACTGCTTGTGTGAGTTGTTGCCACCCAGATTGAGCCATATAACCAAGATGGCCTTTCACACTATAGCATGTGACAGTCAGAGCAACCATGCACTGCTTCCACATGCCCCGTGCTGGGGAGGGCAGCAGGAGGATCTGAGAGCTTTGCCCACTCTGTGTCCCCAGTGCAGTGTCTGTGCCCTGACTCCCCATGAGTGGAGCACTGGCAGGGGGTGACTGTGCATCCACACCTGGAGGGGAGATAAGAGAGGGCAGATGTGATGCAGCTGTGGGGAGTTATGAATTTCAAGGGTCTGGATGTGAGCCAGTGAAGAAAACCAGAGAGAAATACCTGACACAAGTATGATGTGAATCCTGATACAAATCACAGGCCTTTAATGCTGTGGGTCTTCAATGTGTTATCACTGCTGTTGTCCTGCAACCCAGCTTGTTTCAGATGGAGGGTGCTTGGGTTTGGAAGCAGCTTTGTGCCTGTGTTTAGCTGGTCTGATGTGCTCTGGGAGGTCACTTGGGAGGCTGAGAAAAAGAAACTCTCCATAGCAAAATTATGAGATCAGAAATTTCTGGAGTGTTTTATGATAGATTTATGAAATGAGAGTCACAGTGGCCATGACCTCTCAAATACCAGGTGTGGGTCCTTGTGGAGGATGAGGAGTGCTGGAATTCTTGGAGGGGTAGCCATGGGACAGGCACATGCCTGGGGGAAATGTCACAGGATGAGAGGTACCTGTGGCATGACTCCTTCCACGTAGGGCAGGACACCTGGAGCAAAGAGGGGAGGATGCCAAGGGGGCTCAGAGCACAAGCTTTGAGAGTGGGAATGGTCATGGCAGAGGTGAGGATCACACAGGGAGAAGTTGAGACAAGTATCATGGGAGATGAGTGAAACTGAAGCACTGTCCAAAGCTGAGCAGCAAGAGAAGCTGAAACACCAGAAGGGAAGCAGCCCCACAGAGATGCAAAGAGAGTTCCAGAGAACTGCTGGAGGCTCCAAGGGGCCTTCAGGGTTGTGGGGACTGCCCTGGCTCTGATCTCTGAACTAGTCTGATGTTCTTGTCACTGGTGCCCTCTGCTGCTGCTCGACTGTGTTAATATTTTTAAGAAATGTTTCTTGTTCTTTGCCAACACTGTTAATATTTACCACCTAGTAAACAGAGTGCTCTGGCATCTCACATGGGATTTCTAAGAGAGTATGTGTAAGTATGGAGATAGGATTTTCCTCAGTTTTACTTCTGAGAGCACTAAGGTCCCACTTCTTTGCATCTCAGAAATTTGTGCAGCTGTCCCTAATGATCCCTGCTGTTCTGCTTTCCTCTGGAATCAGCATTGAGCTCAGATTCAGATTTTCCAGGAGCTTATGTTTTAACCTGGATGTGTCAGACATTCCCCTGCTACAGTGATTTTTCTAGTTTTAATCACTCACTCATGGCTTTACATGACTGACTACTATTGACTTTGTCCCTCAGTGGGTATCAGTACAAAAACACTGAGTCATTTTGTATAGACATCATTCCCATGCCTTGGGTGGGTATAGCATTTTTTCTTGATGAATAGTCAACAGATTCCATTAGCTGAGATCATAAAATGTGTTTATGACATTTTCTGAAGCTGTCCCAGCACTTCATCCAGCTACAACCACATAAAAGACTCTCTTCCTTTCTCAGCCACAGCAGAAACACCAGGGTAGCAGTTTCTGGAGTGAGGTGGTACAAGGAGACCCCCAGAGGGTAAAGGCAGTCCCACAGCAGCAATGTGGCTGTGAGGTATCAGTGTGGGGCTTTGGGGCTGTCACAAGCTCTGTGACTGCAGGAGTGCTTTCAGGCACATCATGTCACCAAGCAGTCAGTTCCTAAGCTCTATCTCTATCTGCATCTCCAAAATTCTGCAACTGAAATCTTCTGCCACTCTCTTCGTGCATCTTTTGATAGACACAAGTGAACAAGTGTAATAGTTTTGAAATCAAAACCAGTGAGGCATTTCACTGGTTTTCAAGTGAGAAGTACTGGTACTTCAAGTAAGAAGTACAGTTTAATAGGAAAAAAAAGGGGAAAAAAATACATGCAATGGTACAAAAAAAAGTACTGACAGAATCAGAATACAACCTGACACTCCACTAGTTAGGGTGGTGGTAGAAGTCCAGATGAAGTGGTCTTGTTGAAGCAGTGATCCTGTAGAAAGGTCTGGTAGCTCTTGTCCTCTGGAAACCAGTAGGTAAAGGCTGCTTTGGTGTTCCAAATCTCAATTTTCATCTAGGTAGGAAATTTTTGGCTCCTCCCCTGGGTGGAGCATCTCCTAATGGGATGATGTAATTTTATCAGTCATGCACTGGGACTCAATGTCCCATTAACAGGAGATATCTTCCTAGAGGAAGGATGGGTTGTGAGAAAGATAAAGAACATTGCCCCACCTGGTTTTTAATAGGTGGCCCATTAGCAGAGGATATCTCCCACAGAGATAAGAATCGCTGCCCCACGTGGTTTTGGCAGATAGAATGCATACTTTTGGGCATATCTTTACATTGTAACCTAGGACAACAAGCATTAGTATGTGTGATGGCAGAAACAAGATATTATAGGAAACATCAAGTTTAAATTTGCTCATTTTATAAAGTCTGTGTTTGTGCAAAGAATGGTCAGAGCAAAGCAGGGAGAGAAAGGTTAATTATCTTATCTCTGAAAGCAGAGACAGAAACCTCAGCAAAGGAATATTCATTGTCTAACTTCACAGCAGAAGGATTTTCAGCTTGTTATCAGCAGGCTTTTTCTATACTTATTTGACTTTCTTAGTCATATCAGAACTGGATCATAGCTTTTCCTTCCCCAGGAGCCTGCCAGGCCAAGGTTGAAAATCAGTTATCATATTCTAGAGAGGTCTTTTTGAAGATGAAGAGGGCATTACTGGATAATTCTGCTCTTATTCATTCCCATGTTAATCCAAACTGTTTCTTCTAAATTAAATTTTTGCATATCTGTATCAGTGTATTAGAGTAAAGAGTCCCTTCTCATACAGAGATTTTCTTAGATTTATTACCTGGTGTCCGCAATTGTAATTTCTTGAGCAGGTTTCCAGACAAGAAGGTACAAAAGGATCCTTCTAGGTAGACAGAGGAGTGAGACTGAACTTTGGAGCCTTCTTGCTGCTAAGTCCCTCCCTGGGTAGGGAAATCACCATGTAGCTGTAACTCTGCATGCAAGCTTTCCTGGTAGTAGCTGCTGTGTGTGATTCCAAGGAGCTGAAGAGCAGAGGAGAGAGGAGGATCCCTTCAGCCATATTTACCATATGGTTTTATGGGACCCTCATCTTCCACAAGCTTCTGGAAATGTTTTAGACCCTGGCAATCCCCCTCAAGTCCAGCTGTTGGAAAGAAGCAATCTTTGTTTCTCCCAGCAAGACAAGTGGGAAGAGCTGGTTTATGAATTTGAGGCATAAGTAGGAGCCCAGCTGCTTTCAGGGAGAATGGATGGTATAGTAATGCTGCCATTAAAAAGAAAGATGAAAAACCCTAAGCTGTAGGACCTCTGCAAATCCCTGATTCACTGGCTATGAAAATTCCAGCATGGCCAGTACCAGCCAGGAGAGGGCACTGGGATCTCAGAACACTCAGCCTGAATACTTTACACAGTTGCTGGTGGAACTGAACAGCAACAGGACCTCATTTCACCTGAATTCTCCTATTCTGGTCAGAAATTATTAACAAATCAGCTAAGCAGCAGAAAATGTTAATTTCTCAAAATAAGATAGTACCTGTTGACAAATGGTTTGTTTTGGGAGTGTTGGGGGAATTGTTTGTTTTGTTTTGGGGTGGTGGTTGTTTTTTTGGGGGACTGGGGTTTTTTCTGTTTCCAGACCCTGTTCCACACTGTTTCTCTTCTGGCAAGGACAGCACATCAGTGATGGGCACAACCCAGCCACACTACCTATAAACAAACTTTGCAGCTATACTGCAATGATTTTGGTTTTGTTCACTTTTAAATAGCACTTTTAATGTTAATATATCAGTATATGACCTTTGGGAATAAAAAGAGGCAATTTTCTTTGGTGAAACGTAATTTTGATAGCAAACACTTGGTTTGGGTTTGGGGGTGGGGGAGTTGAGAGAGAGAGAGTGTGGGTGGGTGTAGGGGGGTGGGGGTGTGTGTGTGTGTGTGTGTGTGTTGCTGTGTGTTCATTTAGGATTATTTTTTTCCCAGAATTTCTTGGTGGATTTTGATGAAAATTAGGCTAAAAAAATAGTATTTATTTCCTGATGAAGAGATAAAATTCTATCCCCCCACTTCATCCACTCTGTCATTATGTGAATAACATCCTAAATTGTACAGCAGCATACAGCTGGAAATGCATGTGGAAGAAGTGCCAGCCACCAACCCTGGGCTACACCAATGTTCTGTCCATGCCAAAGAACATCTGGCAGTAGCTGGGAATGCATGAGATGTGAATGTGAGTGGCACACACTTCTGGCTTCTTGCAACATACTCTGTGTTGACAGAGTCAAAAATGTGGCGTTTGGGAGAGAGGACAAGGCTCTCCTCACCCCTCCAGGCACAGTCCTAGATGGGGACAAGGAAAGACTGAGTGAGGGGCTGCAGTGAGAGTTTCAGCTGTGTAACTCTTGATGGGATTAATTGGTTTGTTCATGAGATCAAGGGCCTAATTCTTAGGTTAAACAGGAGACAGAGTTATTTTGCATTGGATGAGAATCAGCCTAAAGGAGAAATTGGTGTCTGACATGCTTGTTTTAGGAGCAGCCTGTAGCACAGAAAAGAAGCCTGGATCTCAGGTGTTAAAACACCTGTGCAGCCATCCAGTTTCTTGGGGCACAAGATGATCAATCTCGTAGTATAATCACTCTGTCCAGGACTATATGACCTTCAGCACAAGCTCTGAATGAACATCACCCAGGTTTGTCCTAATTACTGTAGCTGATCTGCAGGGTGTGCATACGCCAGTGCTGCAGGCTCAGGTGTGTCAGGCATGGTCTGCATGCCCTCCCTCCACAGCTGCAATCACATTGCACCTGGCCATTTGTTGTGACATTGTCAACTCTGAGGCAAATAATGTGCCTGGCCAAAGGGCTGGAAACAAAGAGGATCCACAGAGCACCTGAGGAATTTGCACATTTGCAGCACCTCACCTTCTCCAGCACAAAACTTGCTTAAAAGCCATCTTGAGAAATCACTTTGTTTATCCATGACAGTGTGAACTCCTCCCTGGACTTGGGATAAGCCAGCTAGGAGTAGAAATGTAGTGGAGGAATGTCTCATTGATTCTGGAGCCTGTTATTCAATTTTTTGAGCTATATGCCTTGGAGAGTTGAAAGGAAAAAGGAGAAAAGTGAGACAAACAGCATATAAAGAAAGGAATTAATATTACATTTTTCATTCCCCCCCCCCATATTTACTTAACCCAGCCCACAGACATAGGGAACATATCATATTACCACACCAATAGAGTGAGACTATATATACATGATTACAGTAGATTCAAATTTCTTTATATATTAATAAAAAATTAAATTTAAAAACAATGGCTGAAACAAGTAGTTTAGAATCCTTTTCAAATTGGCATACCATGGCTATACATTATCTAGCTTGCTGTATTTATTTTTATGAATGTATGTTTTGTCTCATTTAAATTTGTTACTTTCATCTGCTCTTTATGCTAGCCAAGGTAGATTTCCTCTTAGGGGCAGAAGGGGAAGTGCCTCAGAAGTGCCTCCTTGATCTTTCTCAATTTTTCCTTTTTTAAGATTGAAACATTCCTAGGCAGGCTTTTTCCATCACGTGATCTGTTGCTATCCCCAGCCATGTACATACATCTGGATCAAAAGATAAATAATAATCTGTCCTTAATAGCTCAGTCTAATGAGTCAATGTACCTTACATGAAAGGTGCAATCTAAAAGGTCATGGAACACTTAAGGAGGTCAGGAAAGTTCATTTTCAGTGAAACCTAGTTACAAACTCTGATGTGGGAACCTTTCAGATAATGCCTGGATTAACTGAGTTCATTAAGAAACATTTTACTAACTTATTTGCATTGATAAATCAAATCTCCTTGCCAAGTCCTTGTGAAATATTAGATAAACTGTGCAATGTTTGTTTTGCTTTTAGCAGCTGTGACATCTGAGCTGTTGAATACTAAGAAAATGTATTGTACAGTACCACATATGGATCATTCTGCATCTTTTCCATAGCACTACTGGGGGATTTACTTCAATTAATAACTTTATCTGAAAGTCACAGAGAAAGAAGGAAGAGGTACATACCCAGATATTTTCTTTTCTTTTTTTCTGATAATTTTTCATTAAAATATCATATACTTCAGGCCTCTTAAGTAGGAAAAATAAATCATATTTAATGTTTTCTTCTTTCACTACTTCAAAAAATGAAACAGGATAGGAGACATCTCTCATGTTTATGAGAGAGAATGCACTATGCATCACCCTTTCCAGAGGAGGTGATATGTGTAGGAGGTGGTGGTTGGGAAGGGGGGAAGAGCCACTCTCACACTTGAGGGAGACAGGGATGACATCTGAAGCAGGAGAGTCTACCTTTTTACCCAGTGATTCCATACAGGAAATCTGTAGTGAGAGAGGACTGGAAGAGCTTGTTGCCTGCTTTGGAATGAGGCAACAGAATCAATCCCTGAATCCAGACTGCTGCACGGGAGAGAATGGCCCCTGTGGGTTCTGAACCAATCACTATAAAACATTAACTGGAACTCAAATACAATTATTAGTTTTGAAAATCTCACTTCACCATAAAGTAGTCACATATTTTGTTTTAACCAAGTGAACTCTGGCTCATTTACTAGTTTATCTTTTATATTAACTTTAGAGCCATCACTGCTAGTGTCTCACCAGGAAAACAAAATCTGTTCACCTGCTACCCAGATACTGCATCTGAGTTAATGCAAGTTCTTATTCCTTGTGGGATAGACGCAACAAATAATGCAATGGTTCAGCATGCACTGCCAGAGCACTTCATGGCTGATTTTCACTGTGATGAGCAGACAGTGGAAGAAACTCTAGAAACTCCCCATTGACCCTGCAATTTCTTCTTCTCCCACTGTCACCATGTAGCTGGTGTAGGCCCTCACACAGGGATTGATGGGGACTTTGGTCAAGGCAAGTCCTCCCTGTCTCACCTGTCTGTCCTTGTACCTTGCAGCACCACTACACACTCACCAGTTTGGCACTGACTCCTACAGAGCAAGGTCCCTCCCAGGCAGTGCCCTCCATGCTGCCTTGGGCTTTCTGCATTTCTCTTTGACTGTCATAGTTATTCTACATGTCTTTGCTTACCAATTTGAGTAGGGAAACATGCTTTCCACTTTTACTGCTTGTAATTTGGCATGTTTTAGGAGAAAAGCCCAACTTTACAGTACCTGAAAACCTGGACAAAAATGTTGCTAGTTTCTTTTCTTCATTAAAAAACTAACTTCCCAAACAATAAGAAAATATGTAAATCCATCAATGGGAACTTCTCTGGCAGATGAGGCTGATGAGTTTAGGTGTGTTCCCCTGAAGACATTTGTATTGTATTGCACTAGGGACCCCTCAGGTAGTGCTGAGGAAACTGCTGTATACTGACTCTCTACACAGCCAGCAGGGAAATGGTGTCACCAAGGTGAGGATTCCTCCTCCACCACCATTCTCCTGCTAGAATGGCCCAGCACTGGCTGTGCCACTGTGTTGGGGACACTTCTTGGGGTTGCTGTGTCTCTTTGATTTACTCCTTTGTCTTCTCCAGCTACTCTGGTACCTCTGTTCTTCTGTCTCTGGCAGGACTGAAAGGCATGGTGAAGGCATACATTTTATCACTTGGTGTCAGCATCAGTTACTGCTTTTTTTGTGTGTATTTTAAATGCATTATTTATCATGTTTCCCTTATGACTGTAGTTATTTGATAGCATGAAGTGTTAACAAAGGTTTTGTTACTTGATAATTATTTAATTATTCTAGAATTTTAAATTATTTTGTGAGGTTTTCTGTTATCATTTTTCTTTATGATATGCACAGTTTTCAGAGCATACACACTACCAGCAAACAATATGCTTCCATATAATTTTTTGTGATGATAATAAGCAATTTTCTAAAGTTGCAGAATACCTCTAGTTAAGGCCCTAGCTGGAGTTTGAGCAGGTCTGTACTTAAATTTTGTTTGTCCTGCAAACAAGCCTTTGGAAAGGCAAGGTGGGCACTCTGCCCTGTAATGACGGTGTTGCTGCTGGGACAACTAGCAATGTTGTCCCTTTGCTTCTTTATCTCCCAGAGCACAGACCTTTAGGATGACCTGCTGTACACCACAGTGGTCCTGCAGCTGGTCAGGAGGAACTCAACTGCTCCTGCAGGTAGCTAAGAGCTGCACCGTCAGGAATTCTGCTAAGCTCTGACACCCTCTTTGAAACTGGCAGCCTTCACTCCTGTTGCATTTTTGCTACAGGAGCAGTGGGAAAGGATAATGTAACATAGTTCTTCGTGTAATGGAGAAGCAGAAGAGAGCTTTATTTAAAGAAACACTACATATATATAGGGTAGATCATGCAAAACAAAATAGAAAAGAGTCATTGGTCCAAGAAGGCAACACCTCTTTGAAAACATGCTTTCTACAAAACATCACGTCTCCAGCAGGGTTTAATTTTTGTTATAATTTCTTGTTCTTGAGCAGCTTGAGAAAAGGTTGGTTTCTTGGCCCCCAGCAGTATCCTAATGACACACTTGTGCCTCTCTTTACCATGTATAGCACTTGACTGACTTTTCCCATTTCCTGACTCCTTTTTTTCCCCTGTCTTGGGGAAGTGCCTGTTTTTTCTTTATGCTGACCATAGTCTAGAACTAAGCGCCATTACTGACAGATGCTGGGGTACAGCAGCAATGTAGTGATTTACTGTTGGTGGAGTCACAGTACAGGTCAGGAGAGGCTGTTATCAGCTTCATTTCCTTGCCCTTCTGATTACTAAAAAGCAGTTTGCCATGTATTGCAAATGACTGATGAACTTCATTGACTTCATCCTTTTTCAGCTTAGTTATGTTTGGGGTGTAGTGAGTTCATACGTAAATATTTAACCAAACTTTTTGATCCAGTCAAATGTAATTTCTTTGAACTGGATACAAATTATGTGATTTGTATCTTATCTCTAGTACAACATGTAGCATTTTACAAATATGGGTGTTACACAAATTGTTGAATACTGAAGATATCATTGAACCTTACTTAGCATTTGCTGACCACAGCAGATCCTTTGTCAAATTGCTGCTAGAAATAAGACAGAGGTGAATATTGTATTTTCTACATGGCACTAAGGAAAGTCCTGTCTGAAAGTAGTAAAAATTATGTTCAACTCCAACATTAGCTTAAAAATTAGTTCTAAAGGAACGGAACAAAACCGAGCATGGCTACAGAGGAATATTCTTTCAGACTGCTTCAGGCTCCAGTGATTCCTGAGCTATAAGTGGTATTTTTGTATTTGAGTACCTTCAAAGGCCATTGCTCCCATGAATTGGCCTGGTTGCTTTTTGGACACATCCATCTTGAAAAATGGTGTTGCACAGCCCAAGGGCATGGTGTGTGAAAAGCCACCTCCTTTGGCTTATTTGAAAATACAGAAAGGAACAAATACCAAAAGTTGATACATTTACTTGTGGCTGGATGCCAAAGAATAGACACTGGCTAATAGTGTCTATTATTAAATAGTGTCACCCAGCTTTCCACTGTGCAAACTCTAGATTTCTCTCTAACAGAATGAGGGAGCAACTTGGAAGAACAAGAATGATAAAATTTCCTGGTCAAGATAAAGACAGTTGAACAAAGAGGAGGAAAAAAAATAAGTGATGCAAACACTCACAACCAGAAGGCTCATGATCACACAGTCTCTGAACAATGGCTGCATTGGAGGCACAATCCAAAGCTAATCTGGAGGACAACAGAAGCAAGTTAATTCAGTGTAGGTCCCAGGATAAAGGTTACATGTGAACACAGGATGGAGTCCTGAGAGCTGGCCCATATATGCCACTAGGCAGGCCATCAAAGCACCAGCCTCAGAAGGCATTCAAAGGAAGGCCTGGAATTTGAAAGACTGGTTCATGCAGCAGCATCCCAACCTGTCAAGGTGAGCTTGAATTCACAGGTGGAGCCAGAGAATGGTGCCAATTCATAACAGGACCAGAGGCCCAGCATCTGCTTTCCTACCCCACTTTGAAGAACACTGGGAAGAAAGCAGAGTCTTTTAGGTTCTTCCTGTGAATTTGAACTATATCAGGATGGGTCTCTCAGACACAGATAAGCCTTTCAAAATCAAATAGCCTTTCACACTCAAATAATCCCGGTCTTTCTGTCATCAGAGGTGACCCAAGACCTTTGGCAGTTAAATCTCTTCCCAGTTAAACTGATGGATCCCTCCAAGCAGCTCTGGCTTTATTCCCAACACCATTTTGAAACCCTTCAGCGATTATGTAGGTAATTAGATAAATAATAAAAAAGCCATGTCTGGATTTGGGATGAGGCTGCAAGCAAAGCCCTGCTTTTCCAGTGCATTAGGCTTCACAGCAGTGGCTCACCCTCAGGGCTGCTAATAGAGGAATGCAAGGTACTTTATCTAAAATAGTAAAGGAAAAGAAAAAGCTAACAACTTTTTTTCCTTGATGACAATAAAACTGACTGTTTTCAGCATTATAATCATCCCACCAAAACCTAGAAAGTTCCTTTCAATTTCACTCATCTGCCAACTTGTTTTTAAATACCCTGGTGTGCAGTATTCAGAGTAATGCCCATTGTACTAGAATTTGTAGAATTTGTTGCTGATCAAAGATTTAAAAAAAAACAAACAAAAAAACCCCACAACCATTAGGACCAGGAGAAATGAGCAGGGAATCAGTCATCTGCCTCAAAACACATCCTTAGCAGACAGACATGTAAATCTGTATGTCTCCAGAGCCTTCCTTTGTGGTCAAGGGAAACAAACTTCTTCAGTGACTGTCTCATTTCACAAAAATAAACTCATAATCAAGGGGAGATGACCTGTTCCCTGGAAGTATCAGTATATCCCCACTAATAGGGGAGGCCATCAGCTCGGTACACCCACCTTTTTAATATCTAAATTTAAGCAGGACATGTTTCTTTCCTCACTGTTGTAGAATCTGCTAGTATTCAGCTATCTGGGCTAAAGATAAAATCTGCCCATCCTTAAACCTCATTTTGACATCTCAGCAGACAACAAAGTGTGTGGTGTTTATAGCATGTCTGGCTATTTCTGTAAACATGAACACTCAAAAACGGAATAAATCTGGACTCAAGTTCTATGACAATGAGTACATGCAGAAAAATTGCTTTCCATTACCATTACCAGGGAGACAAAGAAGAGATTAAGATACATATCTATTTTTATGTATAGGATATATATTCTTATATATGGGATATATAAGGATATATAAGATTATATGCTTTTTAACACATCATTCCAGCATCACAGCATCTAAGGGGTCAGTATCATTTTGACTATGTGTCGTATGATAGAATGAGATGGGAAGAGTCTTGGCAGGTGTCAGGGCCCATTCCTCTGACTGAAATGGTCCCTGGCATGGTTGTTTGGGTGGGATACCCCTAATCTGACATTAGTTGTATGAAAATCTGAATGAGCTCCCTTTCTAGTGTGTAAAGAAACAGGCAGTGTCAGAGGACAATGACACCAATTTAATGCTCATCCACAGTCAGTGGCTGCTTTACAACAACCCAGGTGTCTGAAGCAAAGAGCAGGAGAATGGTCAGAGTGTGACCAGAGCCTGTGGGGTGATGGGTGAGGGCTCTTTTGTGGGAACTTAGCATCATAGGGAGCATAGCAATGAGGATTCCTCTCCCCAGCTAGGGGTCTAGGGCTGTATAACATAAAGCTTCTCAAAAACAGAGGGGAAGGTGGGAGGAGGTGGAGGGAGAATAAAAAAGGGAAAGCAGTTTCAAACAGAACTGTCCAGAGAGATTTTGCTACAGAGAACTCATATTGAGTTTAGCTCAACTGTTTAGAGCATGGTGCTAATAATGTCAAAGTTATGCCTGTGATTCCTGTAGGGGCCATTTAATTTAGAGTTGGACTAAATGATCCCTGTTAATCCCTTCCAACCCAGAATATTCTGTAATTGTTTGACATACTTCATTTTTCTTGCCAGCATTATCCACTGCATTGTCTTTGCACCAGTTTCATAGATCAGTCATAACAGAAATAACCAATCCTCTTCTGCAGATTCTCATTCAGGATTACATTAAGAATAATGTCATGTCTCTTTGTTATTACACAGAGACTTCCTAAGGTAATGAAACCAATTTCTTTTTTTATTCCACTAATACTTCTGTTCCCCTTCTTAAGCTACAGTTTTTACCATCTTCTGCTCACATGTTCTCATCCCTTGTTTATTTGTTTCCCTACCAGGGCTTTGCTGGGTCTTAATTACCATTGCTTTAGGACTATTTCATAACCCACAAAGTCAGCTTTAGTAACATTCATTCTCATCGTGAACAGATTAATAAGTAAACCCATATCTCAAAGGGAATGGTAAGGCACTATTGGCTGATTTCAACCACGTGCTTTGGTACCACAGCATATAAATAAGCATGGATTTACAGGTCCAGCATCAGGCTTTTCTTTTCCCTTCCTCAGCCCACCATGGAGGTCCTGGGAGGGACCACGATTTTCTTGCTGGTATGCATCTCGTGCCTTCTCTTTGCCACATGGAGAAGCAGATCTCAAAAAGGGAAGGAGCCTCCTGGTCCCACTGCCTTCCCCATTGTTGGAAACCTGCTCCAGATAAACCCATGGAATTTGCCTGAAAGCATGAAAGAGGTAAAGGACTGTCTTATTCTTTCCTATGCTGTCTTACATGCTTATTAAGTCTATATATCCCTATAATCTGTTGCATTTCTAAGTTTATATATTACAGGTGTGTGTTTGTGTGTGTATATGTGTGTCTATATATTATAAGTCAGTCTATATATTTGCAATGACCATAGTGAAATAAGTTCTGTGCCAACCTCACAATTTGTACCACAGTATTATAATTTGCAGTGGATTTGCAATCAAGGCACTGATGATGTTTCAGTGCAATCGTCCTGTGCTCAATTCATCACCATGCTGGCAACACAGCCTGGCCCTTTTTTGGGGGGAGAACCCAGCTCCATTTTACTGTCTCTACTCCCTAGCTCCCTACCTGGGAGTGGGAGTAGCAAGCACAGAAATTGAAGTAAAAACGTTTGGAGATGGATCGTGCTGTCTATTCCCTCCCCTAATTGATGTCACCTATCTGGCAAAAATACCCCTTTGAAAGAGTTTCACTGTTTGTGGTCAAAAACCCTTTAGGCATTTGCTTCACATTGTGTATGTAACTGATTTTAGAGCTCATGTAAATTGTTATCCACTATACCCTGCACAAAGGCATTCTGAAATGTGTTGCCAGCCCTGTGAAGGGCTATTTTATTTTCTAGGATTTAGACTGGATACTGGCCATTTCCATTCATGTTCCCTATTTCTTGTAGGATTCCCTCTTACCTTGTCTGGAACTCCAAATTGAAATATCTCTGCACTGTTGTTAGTAAGTGTCATGTCTCAACAGTGCTGGGACAATGACACATCACCTCTCAGACTTCTTTGCTACAATCGTGACATGGTTATCTTTCATGTTGTCATGTTGCCCTGTGCTCACCTTTCCTACAGCTCAGTGAGAAGTATGGTCCTGTCTTCACGGTACATTTGGGCCCACAAAAGGTTGTGGTGCTGTATGGCTATGATGTTGTAAAAGAAGCTCTGATTGATCAAGGAGATGACTTCAGTGGAAGAGGCACTCTACCACTGCTTAAAAAACTCTTCAAAGGCTCAGGTACGTCTTTGCTAATGCCAGCATGCAAAACAGAAGCTTTCAGAGCTTCAGAAACACAGCTGAGTGCAGGGAGAATGGTGGATTTTGTTTACTACTTTTATGCAGACAAATTAGCAATTAAAGGCAAAAATACCAGCTCATTACTTGGACCCTTGAGTAAACTGGTCCTCTGGAGAACTGTTTAAGGTCCTAAGATGGCTTCCTTTTTATTTCCAGTCTGCTTCAAGCTCTGGCTAAAATTTTGTACATTAAATGCCTCTAAGGTCTTGCATTAATTCTCCCATTTCTCAAAATATTCTGAATATACGTACAGCTAAGGAACCAGCAAAAGGAAAGTCCACAGCACAACAAAGATGAAATAATATAGTCTGACCCAGTAAGGGCCACAGTCCAGATTAGGTCCTGAGATTATTCACCATGTCAGTCCCTGGTTTGCCATTTATAGTACATAGTCCATGGTATTCTATATATAGTGCAGTACCAATGGTATTGTCAATAATGGTATGCTCTACGAAGGTGTACAGCAAAACATTTGAGTGGTTTGTTAGTGTAAAGGTCTTGTGCCCCAGGACCAATTCAGTGTTACTTACTTCCTGACAGTTTTTCTTATCCTGGGAATAAAGTCAGTTTTATTCAAGTGCGCTGACAGATGGATCAAATTTGTCACCTTCAGAATTACAAAGAAGTTATGGTTTTGGGCAGATAGCAATTGCAGTGTAACTCCACAGAGAAGTGTCTGAGTGCTAAGTACTTACTGTGTAATTCCCATTAAAAGGAAAAACTATTTTTCCTCTCTGTGTCAGGCATTGTGACCAGCAATGGGGAGACCTGGAAGCAGCTGAGACGGTTTACACTCACCACCCTGCGGGATTTTGGGATGGGGAAAAAGGGCATTGAGGAGCGGATCCAGGAGGAAGCTCATTTTCTGGTGGAGAGGATCAAGAACACACATGGTATGATAAGGACTTTGTGCCTGCTGAGACACTGTGCATATCTGCAATGAGACAGTGAGGGATGTAGGGCTGCTTCACAAAATCTATGACCCAAGGAGTGTGCACATGGCTGCTGTTTCTGCTCCCTGCTTCTGCAGGCAAAGCTATCAGTCCTGACAATGGATCAATCAAAGGCATTGTGACAATATGGAGGATAAAAGTAGGACAGGCTTGGAAAGAACCTTTTTAACCTATTCTGCTTGAGGAACAAGACAGGAAGTGGCAAAAACCATGGCTTTGCCACAGAGCCAAGGGTTTGATGGAGTTCAGCCATGAGACAGTGCTGGATGCTGTCACATAACTGAGTAGGCTCTTCTTCACCTTGTCTCCTGAAGCTCTATGTGAACAGATCTTGAGGGATTAGGTGACCAGAGTAGTCATTTGCAGATATTTGGGGTTGGGTCCAGTCCATCTGAACAGCAGACAATACATTCCAGTATTGGTGGGGCTGCCCAATGGGAACAAGGGATATAAGCTGCTTCTGAGGGCAGGGCATAAGGTGATGCACTTGGTTTCAAACTGTAGATGTGTTTTCTGGTAGATAAGGCAGTGTTACTTCTAAGTGTGTCCCCCTGAGGATGGCACAGTACCAGCCTGGAGCCCAGACTTCCTTTTCAATGCCAGCCCTCAGTGGGTGCCTATTCTGCAAGGGGGGAAAAGCAAAAGCAGGTGGATCTAAAAGAATGATTAAGCATCTCTGTTTTCCATGAGCCACTAGAAAAATCAGTCTGGCTTCTCAGATAAACATTCATTTTATAAATCAGAGAAAACACTCTCACCTGCATTGCTTCTATCTTCTGACTATCACAGTAATACTATATTTCTTATGCCTTTATGCAAGCCTCTGGCTCACCTTGTTACAGCATCTTTTACTGTGTATTAAGCAGTTTTACAAGCAAGATATATACAAGCAAAAAGTATAGATCCATTATTTACCCTTAATGCAATTAAGAAATAGCTATGACTAGTGTCGTCTACATTCAGCATTAATATACTCACCCCCTCTGAAACATCTGCTGAGTCTTCAGTGACCACAAAGTCACCAGTCAGGCAGACAATTGGACTATTGCTCCTTGGTCTATTGGGCTATTGCTCCTTGGAATAGTTTGTTACCAAGTTGACATCTTCACACTCTGTGGTTTCCTTTCAGGATTGTATACCTTTTCATGTTATTGTTTCTCATCTTGAAATCTTGAGATGCATCCTGTTACTGTCTGTAATTACAGCTTTCCCTTGTTTCTTGGGTCTAATCTTGCTTTTGGCTTACACCATAATTCTCTTCACAGGAGTTATGCGGCTGTGCTATCAAAATTAGACTTTGATCACAGGCATTTGAACCCCAAGGAGAGGTTATATAACTGAGGTTATGCTAGTAAAGTTAATAAGGAGAGTGCAAAAACTTGAAGACATGATTAAGGCAAAGTCCTCATGGTTTCACTGGGATTTTGTGGTAATGTTTAGGCTGTTTCTCATAAACAGTCTATAAGACAGACAGGCATTTGCTATCTGAAGAGGAACTAAGGCACTCAGACCAGAGTTCTGCTGAGAACATGACAGAGGAGATACTTAAACCATTACAAGAGTGAAATTAGTTCACTTCAAGAAGAGAATAAATTGGATAAGCCCTTCACCATCCTTTCAAAGTGCATAATTCTGGATCTCCAGAGAATGTGAAACTACCATGTGGTGTCAGAGCAGGGGATTATCCATGAAATACTGAAAGCAAGTACTTTTTTGTGGTTGTTGCAGAGCAACCCTTCAACCCTGGCAGTTTCCTAATCCATGCTGTTTCCAACATCATCTGCTCCATCGTCTTTGGGGACCGGTTTGACTATGAGGACAAGAAATTTCTAGATTTAGTTGATTGGATAGAGGAAAACAACAGGCTCCAGATCTCTATACAAACACAGGTGTGTGGGGTTTTATTCAACACATTTGTTAGTTATTATAATATTTTATTAAGGAGTAATTATTTGTGTTATTAGTTTTTATTTGCAGTGGGCTTTCCTAAATTTGAAAAAAAAAAAAAATTTGGAAGCAAAAAAGGCAATCAAACAAATTCCTGATGTTTTTTCCTTATCTTATAGAATTGCCATTGTATGTCCAAAGGCTATCATTGTAAAAGTTGCTCAAATCCTTGAATGTAGGGAAACCATAAAGTAAATGGCCATAAAATCCTAAGTAAGAAAGACCTACTGTTCGAAAATATTTTAACTCCCCAATTTTCATAGTTACAATCAGGAGAACATTTTATTTTATCCACATTAATCAGAACATGCTTTTTTATCCCTTTATTTTTACAGCTTTACAATTTCTTCCCAACTGTCATGGATTATGTACCTGGACCACATCAAAAACTGATACAAAATTTTGAAAAAGTTGAAAAATTTACAACAGATATTGTAATGGAACACCAGAAAACCCTGGATCCCACATGTCCTCGAGATTTTATTGATTCTTTTCTTAATAAAATGGAACAGGTACTGTAAGAGTAGAGACTTACTGGATTATATGGAAATCACTGCTTGAATCACTTCTTTTTACTTGCAATGGGGCATTAGGTTTTTGCAAATAGAGAGGGAAACTTGCTCTTCTTGACACATTGACTTTATTTTATCCTCTCAATTTTCTTTTCACGGATTTTTAAACAGAATTAACAGCATGAGCCAAAGTGATGAAAGCTGAAGACCAATCTGGTTAATATAATTCAATGCTCCTTCCATATTAAAAAAGATTCACAATATTATCCAGTAAACCTACCATAAATGCTGGTGTTCTGCAGAGTGTCATATTTTTTAAAGAATATTAGATGTGTTCATAAACCTACATTATGGGTACAGAATTTTTCTTTTTAAGCATACTTCTTTGCTTTGTCATTCAAAACCGTCTGCAAAATCTTCCTGCAGGAGAAAGGGAATCATGATTCAAAATTCACCGTTGAGACCTTGAGCAGGACCACACTCGACTTGTTCCTTGCAGGAACAGGGACCACAAGCACCACATTGAGATTTGCAGTTCTGATTCTGCATAAATACCCAGAGATAGTAGGTAATGGAAATAAATAGTTTAAAACTTTTTAATAGGTTGTGGGATCAGGAAATATGTTTTTGCAGTGTGGAAATGTGTATAAGTCTTAGTTGTCTTCACGGGAAGCAGATGTTACTAGTAAGAATATTCATATCTTCCTGGTGTGCTAAAAGCAAATCTTGTTCTAAATTAGGAAAGAGTTTTAGGCAAACAGGTGGGGGACTTGTTCATTCAACATTTACTGATTTCTTAACAGAGAAAATGCAGAAGGAGATTGATTCTGTGATTGGTCGAGACCGAAGCCCCTGCATGTCGGATCGGAGCCAGATGCCCTTTACAGATGCTGTGATCCATGAAATCCAGAGATACATTGATTTCCTTCCTATTAATGTTCCACATTCTGTAATCAAAGACACCAAGTTCAGAGACTATTTTATCCCCAAGGTTTGTTCCACTGTGTCTGAGAAAGGTCATAATCTCTTGAAAACAATGATGAGTGTTGTTCTTTATATTTTATTTATTTTCAAAAGCATTGAAATGTGATACTGAATTGAATTTTTAAGGGGATTCTGGAAGTTACTGAGTCCAACCCCTTGTGTTAGAAAAAAAAAAAAGAATAAAATGCTTTTTCATCCTCTGTATGAAGAGGGAGATATTTCTATTTTTTTTTTCACATCAATGTAAATTGCAATTTATTTGGAAGCAGTATTAAGTACTCTAAATTCACTACTAAACTTCACTAAAATTCACTAAAAAAATATTTGCCATACCAATGGCATATATTGTCACCCATTAAATGTTAATTTAAAACTTGTTAAACTTTGACTATCCTTCTGTTTAGCTCTGGGAACTTCTTAACTCCCTGCTTTAATGTATCTCCATTGTACCTTTCTTTTTTGTTAATTCAGGACACTCTGATATTCCCTATGCTGAGTTCTGTCCTACATGATAGCAAGGAATTTCCAAATCCAGAAAAATTTGACCCAGGACATTTCTTGAATGCAAATGGTACTTTTAAAAAGAGTGACCACTTCATGCCATTTTCTGCAGGTAAGACCTCTTGCTATTTCAGATCCTAGACCATCCTCTCCTGAAATCTCTCTGAAGATTTCATGGCTCCATCACCACTGTCTGTACAGTGACATCAGGTGACATCTGCTAGAGTCACTTCTGGGCAGCTCTAACTCCTGCTCTATAGTTCTAGTTGACCTCCTTTTTTGGCAAACACAAACCCTCCTCCAATGCCTTCTACAAGATGTGCATGAAGTGAGACTCAGCCATGCAACTTCTCTCAAACCATGAAACAGCAGAACATGAGCAACCAGAGGTTTCAAACTGCCTTCACACACTGAGGGCTCTCATTGTCCTACACCTTTAGTTCCTAGCTTAATCCATGCTTCCCCAAAATATTGCAGTGCTGCCTGTGCATTCTGAGATGCCTGAACTTTCATGGAATTATGGTTGAAATCAGTTACCAACAAAATACTCCACTGTCACCTCTTTTTTTTTGCTTGCAGGAAAACGTATCTGTGCAGGAGAAGGTCTGGCCCGGATGGAGATATTCATATTTTTAACATCCATCCTGCAGAACTTTACTTTGAAGCCAACTATAGATCACAAAGACATTGACATTACCCCAATAATCACCAGTATGGCAAATATTCCCCGATCCTATGATATCTCTTTTGTTCCACGTTAGCCAAGTAAAGAGAGTTTCCAGCTCCCAAACTCATGAGTGCTCTGGTTAAATGACAATCATCCCCTAATCTGTTGAGAATGAAACACTCAGACCATTTGGTACTTCATGGAGAGAAGAATGCTTACAATCACCATAGCCAGCTCTTAACAGAGTAGGCAATCACACAGGGAAGGACGCAGCTCCCTGTGCAAAATTACAGATTCTTCTCTGCATCTACCTCACCCAGCTCAGGTTCCTGTCATGTCAGGCTGGCTTCATTATTTCTCTGAGAGCCCTGCTGCTGTTGTCCCTATCACCTGACAGCTTCCAGCAAGAACAGCTGCTTGTACAAATTCTGCTTGAAGCACCTCTCTTTGTACTTTCACTTTGTTTTTAATCTATTTGTAAAGATAAACATAAAACATGAGGGTTTTTTTTTTGTGTTAGATAATGATTATCTATTTATTCCAGCCCTGTGGTAGGAATAGAGTTTATCAATGACTGGGCAGACAGGTCATCCTCTGTGTGATTATGATGAGGGTATGTGAAATTGCAATTTATACTGCAAAATAAAAAAGTAGTACACTGAATTGCTGTTTTTCTGATATCTCAGAACACCTATAGTGAAAATACAGTGTACACAAAGCTTATAATCTAAAATCTCTTACAAGTACACATCAGACTGCTTCATTTCACTCACTTACATGAACTGTAGTACGGCTTGAAGAACGAGCTGGCTAATGACCTACAAATATGGGATAAAGCTGCACTGACCCCACGGGATCTCTACAGAGATCCCTCAGGCAGGGAGGGTAACAGTTACTCAGAGACACAACTGGAAACATAGCTGTCAGCCTAACCGGGCTGACACTGTCACAGTTCTCCAGCCAGCCAGGAAGTTACTCTCAAAAAGAAAGTCAGTTGTGGGACAAGCCACTTCTCCCATTTTTGCTTCCTGGAGGTGGAATACCCTTGTTTGTGAAGGAACTTACTATTTCTTCCCTGAAAACACTAAGCACTTGGTGACAGTGCATGGCTAGAAGGATTTCCATCTTCCGAATCACTGGTGGTTTCTATCCTCGTAGTTTTAAAATGGTACTGTATTTTGTGCACACAGAAAAGCAACTGTTTCAGCAGGAACGGGACATGGTCCGTACCGTGCCTTTCCCGCGGGATCTGTTTTCCCTGCTGACACAGCGCCTCCCTGTGTCTCCCTGCAGTCTTGCCAGGTAACACTGTGAGCACAGAAATGCTTCTATTTCAAATCCAGGATTTTCAAAGTGATGGTAAAGGCTCTCAAAAGTCATCTACTTCACTATTTTTAAAGAGCACGAGGGAAAAGTGTCCATTCTGACTAATTAGTGGCTGTACACAGCCTGACAGCATCACGATCTTTAACACACTGGTACCTGACTAGACATTCTTTAAAACACTTGAAGTTTGAACTACTTCTTTCCTGCATATCAGTACTTGTACTGTCTTCAACTGCAACTCATTCAAAAGCCAGCTTGAATTAGTTAAGGTGAATAGGAACAGAAAAAAAATATCCCTGGAGCAGGAGGAATACCTGTTCAGAACAAAGGGCTCTGCCAAATTGGCAATCTGGGACATTGTTAGCCTCGTAGAGAAGCAGATTTTTGTACTAGGCATGCCACTTCAAAAACTAGTAGGATCAAAATGCACTGGTAAGTTAACTGAGCATGTGATAAACTAATATGTCTTGAAACTTTACCAGAGCTCCAGACAGTCAAAGAATGTAATTGCAGGACTACTTGATGCAGAGTTTAAAACATGTTCTCTTCTATCATCCCAGTAGCTTGAACAAGTTTGTCTTTATTAACAGACCCCTTTGAAAAAATACAACAGCCTGTGCAATCTTTCCAACAGAATCTGAGATTCCAGAGAAATAAATGCATTAAGTTTATTGCAAATTTGTTATTAGTCTCTCTATTTCAAACAGATAAAAGGGGATACCAAAATGAAGTGCTTCCAATATGCCATCCATTAAGTCCAAAGTTCCAGGTATCTTCCCAAAACAGAGCTCAATGAAGGAAAATTGAAGTTTAGGTCCCACTGCTACTAAGGGAGAATGTCTTTACAGATTAGGGAAGACTTTCCCTAGAGTGAGTATTCCACGTTGAAAACAGGACTAACACACATATAGCCAATATCGACATGATTTAAAGACAAGCTTCTACTTTGCACTGCAGAACTGAGGGAACAGTACCCCTTGAGAAGAGGAAAATATTATTCAGCCTTAAGCCTGAATACAGCCTACTGTATTCAATAGCTGGAAAAAGTTCCCAGTCTCCATGATAGCTGTAACCAAATCCTTGGCAACATACAGGATTGCTGTTGTGCAAAACCAGAGATCAGTCTGATTCACTGCCCAGCTCCAGCTTATAGACTGTTGTACTTTCATCGTTTCTCCAGTTTTTTGTACTTGGCTTCTGCAGAAGGAAAAATAGTATTTTAGTAGTGCGTAGATAAAAGCTTTGAATCCTGTAAGCTAATTTACTGTACCATTCAGGAACTTTTTTTCCTAATGCATTTAGGAAAATATAATTGTACAGTAATTTTTTAAGAACCTGGTGCGCAAGTCAAACAATAATATTAATTTAAGCCAAGAGGCTTACATTGGGTGCCTGGTGGAACATTATGTATCTCTCAATTTGCAAGGTTAAACATCAGTCTTTAAAATATAAGTCAGTGCACACCATAAAAAAATAAATCAAGCCTCACTAATAAGCAATAGTTTAACAACACCTAGTCCACCATAATATAACCCATCACACAAATCTTTTCTTAATGCTTATCACTTCAGACACAACGTTTGTGTTCAAAAGCACCACAGGCAACTCTGTAGCTCAGATTTGTTAAACAAAACAGTTTACCCTCTTTCTTTCTTTTTAAATCCCCTTGCAAGGCACTATGCTGCTAGTTCTTAACAGTGGAGGATGATAGTTACCAAGTTTTTTGGAATATGCATCCAATTTATAAGCTGCCTGCTCCAGAGCTGCAACCTGTTCCTCAATTAGGTTTATCTGTTCCAGATATGGCTGAAGATCAGCATCTTAAAAAAGCATAAAAATGTTACCATCAGTTCTCAGTAATACATTTCCAAAAACAATTCACACTTGAAACACATGGATTTCTTATTACATTCTTCAGCTAGGACAGTTCAAAAGTCCCCTCTCCTGTCCCAAAATTAAGTGGTGACTCTGACAGCCATGTTCCAGGAAAATAGAAAATGTTTAGAAGTACTTTGTAGTCTCTAACACAAGTAACAAGAGAACATGAATTAAAATTGTTATTCCTATCAGATCCAGAATCTGGGGTACACCAGGACACAAATTCAGATGTATTTTCTCTTACAGTAGTCTACAGAATCTAAAGTCATTAAGAAATATACAAGGCTAGCATTGCATAGCAGCACATCTATATCAGTCAGTTTTCTTTCTTTCAGCACTAATGCAGTGTGAACCTTCTGACTCTAGGATGCTTTACTTCCCAAACAAGTGCACCATTCACTACATCCTACCTTTTTTGGTGTACTTACATTTTTGGTTTAAATCCTTCAGATTTCTACTGATGTTTATAGCAATATCTTTCATTTCTAAGTACTTCAAGCTAGTCAGCTTATTCATGTTTTCCAAGAGTTTGTAGTCTTCACTGGTGGCTTAAAAAATAAAGATTATTTTAATTTAAGGTGATGTGGTTTGAATTGTGTGCAGACTCTTCAAGAGGACAAGAGATTTCAAACCAATAGCCCAACAAAGCACAATAGTTTAGATGGCAATACAGATTATATTAATATACACTCTACATAAAGATGCCATTTTGTGAACTGCAAAAATCAACTGAGCTGATGAATTCACTTCTAAACTTTTTTTGAGAAAAATTTACTAAGTCCTCATATTTCTACTCTTATTTCATGTCAGATAATGTCAGACTCTTAATAACGTCAGATAGACACTTATGTTTACAAAGCTGATAGAACAAATCCAGACGCAAATCAGTAGTGCTAGGAAGTGCTTTCAAACTTAGACCATATGCAATGCATTAACTTGGTGAGCAGTTTACTCCAGTTAATTTTGAACAGCAGTTTATTCTAAATCATAAATGTTGGAAAACATGTATGAATCTTGCTCTCAGGAAAAAAAAATAACTCTGCTCTCTGTAGTGCATCCCTCCGACTCTGTCTTAACCCAGATGCTTTTGGTAGATTAATTTTCCATGTACAAACTTCTTCAAGACAAAAAAAGAATTACTTTAAGCTGCTGATATCACACTGAATTGTTTGGAAAAATATTTGTGCTGTTCTGGGACTTTATGAAAATAATATAACTAATCTCAGTGTTGTTAGCAGCCCAGCAATGTGCCAGATTTGGACTGCCAGTCCTACCAGATGTGATCTAAACAGTCACAGTTTAGACAAGCCATGCAACAGACTTCTTTGAAACAAAGTGAAAAGAAAGAAGAACTTGTAGGTCAGTATTGCAATGCCTTACCTGTCAGTTCACCTGTCAAGTAAGTGGCCATTTTGCTGAACATGTCTTTGCAGAGTTCATTGATGTCTGCCTCTGCTGGCTCCTTAGCTTCCTCTGCTGTTTCAATAGCAGGATCCTCTACTCAGGGTAAAGACATTACAGAGTTAAGACAAACTATAGCAAGTCCAGAAACACAACAGAAAAATTTAATGGTCCCACTTTTTACCCCCTTCAAGCTGCCTACAGCTACTTTCCATGTAAGTTGCCTTCTTTACACTATGGGGTAACAAACCACGGTAGCTTCTTTGAAATATCACCAGCATTATTTCCAAATAATACTTTAGAGAACATTCAAGAGACAAGGCCTCGGCCTGACAGCACTGACAAGTATTAGCTCCCTCTTGTGCTTATCCAACAAAGCAATTTGGGGAGAACTTCTGAGTGGCTGTGCACGCTGCTGTTTATTTCTTGTCACTGACTCGGAACAGAAGCATAGCTGCCTCAGTGGGCAGCCACAACACATGGGCTACTATCTGCGGAGAGCGGCAATGGCCGCTTTTCTCCCCAAACCCCTTTCTACCACAACGTGTCCTGGTTCTGCTCCTCCCCGGAGCAGTCGGGCAGCTCTTCCCGACCCGACAGGCCGCTCTTTCTCCCGTCGGCAGCGTTTGCCGGCTCGCACACGAAGGGTGCCCGAGGCCCGCGGCTCCCTCCGACCCCAGCGGCGGCGCGGGCAGGACCCGGCCGGGCCTCGGGCCAGCCGCGGCTGCAGGAGCACGGCCCGGCCCGGCCGGCACACGCCAGGCCGCGGGCTCGCCGGCAGCTCCTGCCCGCGCCGCGGCCCCCCGCACCGCGGCCCCGGCCCGTGCCCCGGCCCTCCGGCCGCTTACGCTTGGCGGGCTGCGCGCCGGCCTCGGGCGGCCCCTCCGCCGCGGCCGCCATGGCACGGAGCCGCTCCCGCAGCGCGGAGCCGCCTCAGCCGCGGGCCCGCCCCGCGCCCGGCGCAGGGAGGAGCCCCCGAGCCTCCGCCCCTGAGGGGCGGGTGAGCGGAGCGCGAGCGCCGCGGGGACGCCGCCGCAGGAGAGACAAAGGGCGAGGCGTAAAACGTGTACGAGGTTACTTCAACCAGCTGTTAAAGGCATGAAGCAGCATCGAGAGCGCCTGGTTGGTGCTCGACGCGACTGCGCCGTCAGTGCGACCATTTCCCCTTCCCTCCGCAGCTGCAAAAGCACCGGAGGAGTCTCACACCGCACGGTTCAGGGGCTGCTGCCGCCCGACCCCCACGGGCACGCTCTTCACTCCTGTGCTTGAGGATCTTTTCCTTCGGCTTTGCTGATCCACTTACATCTGCAGGTCTTAGTGGCATTTAAAAGCATCTCTTCTGTTGCTGATGAAGTACCGGCACGATCGTGTGTCCTGTGGAGACTGTGGTACATGTTGCTGTAGTCACAACATTGTCTATGTAAATTTTTTTCAGTCCACAGTGCAAGTAACACTATATAGAGATAGCGCAGCTAAGAACTGAGTCTATTGTTAAAAACTTGTGCCAGTAGTAAGTATACAAATTTTTATTTAGAAAAAAATAAAGAAAAAGAGCATTCCCTCTCCTCCTTTTAAGTAGTAAATGTATTTCTTGCTGTTCACAGTGCAGAGGGGAAGTTTTTTGGTTTCTTTTTTCTGCAGTACAACAGTATATATTTCTCTTCTTTGGTGAGATGTCTTAACACCACTGCTGTTTAGTTTTTAATGAAGCTAAAGTTGTTTCTGGAAGTAGCTTCCACTGAGAAACTACTAGAAGTACAACTTCTTTCCTGGTCATGAGTGCTTGGTCTCTGTACTGACTTCAAACTCAAATACATCTCTAACACATTGTGAACGGTCTCTGTCTCTCCTCAGATGTGACAGGCACTAACAAGGGGCAACATACCAATACACAAATGCCACCATCACCTTCCACCTTTTGTGATGGAGAAGCTCATATGTTCAATGGAATTTTTGTATATAAGCTGGCCACAGAATAATGGTTTACAATATAAAGTTTGATATGTATCAAGGAATTAAGAGAATTATATTGTCATAGGAAAAATCACTTACACAATGTACATTAATGTATTTCTTCTTAAAACCCACAATCCTGTGGAGGTCATGCTCCAGAAACAGGGGAACAGGTTTCCCATCTGAAGGCCAGCAAAGTCAGCTGAAACATTTTGGCAATCTCCAGTAGGCCCTAACAAACTTTGCAGTTTTAACACCTGAGAAGTTGCAGGGCAATGCAACACAGGAGTCTATGTGAACTTCCTCATAAACCGGAGTTTTGCATAGGCAATGATAAGGAAGATAACAGTCATGCAGAAGAGAGCCACTATGTTTTCCCACATTGCCCAGCTGGTAGGGGCAATTCCTTGGCTGCACAGGTATGCTTCACCAGAACACCTGCAGGAAAGCACAGGGCACAAGTCCATATTACTGTGTGGCACACATCTTCAGGTTATTACTTTTATTCCTGTTCCACAAAGATCCTTCTACCCTCAATTGTGTGAAACAGGTGATAAAAACAGAGAAGCCATCACCAAATAAAACTCAAGGGACAAATCTAGATCTCTAGTTCTCATAATTATTCAGTAGCAACCTAATTGGTCTTTATGTAAAGATATATATATGGAATATATATAAGGAATGTAAGAAAACTGCAGAACCACCTTAAACTGTGGTAAGCATGGAAGCATTAGTTTCCCCTCAATAATCACTGGAAAAGCTGTGGAAATAGTGATCTAGCACTGCTCCCTGAAAAACACTCAGTTTGCATCTCTCTAGTATGTGTCACAAAATAATTGCACTGCTACAGCTCAAGGTACTGACAGCCAACAGTATTTCAAATGGGGCAAAATGGAGCACTGCAAGAGAGGTTCCTTGGCTCTCTCTGTACGTGCAGGGAGATTAATATTTACAAACAAGTTCTATGCTGGAGGCATGTTTTTGATCACAGGTCTACTGCTCTCCAGCAACTCTATAGCTGTCCACACACTGCATTTCCATTAAGTGACCCCGGATTTGTTTAGGAAAACTGATCAGTTTGGGCTAGGTTACCAAATGCAAAACTTAATTTAGCTCATCTGTCTCATCTACTAACAAGCAAAGTTTCATCCCTACTTCACTCTTGGGTAATTGTGGAGTTTTACAGCATAATCCTAAAATACATTACTTAGGGACAAGTTGTTGAGACTGACTTGTAAGTGGTTATTCTGTGAATAGTATAAAAATTTGATACAGTCAGACTTCCCTTTAAGCAAGTCATCATGATTCAGGCCCAGAACCACCATGAGTTACTTACATTTCTTCTGAAATATTGGGAGGACAACTGCCTGTATCTCCCACAAACACTGTAGAATTTGGATTCTTCTCACCACAGAAGTAGAGATCTCTGTACTCATTCACCTGAAGAGCCTAGGGGAAGAGACTTTTGCTGAGTTCATGGTTTGGGTTGTTAAAACTGAAATACTTCAAAGTATTGATTATTGATTATTTCCATTCTTGGAAACATATGTTCATGCTGCTTTTTATTTTCAAGCTCTTAATCACTGCCTTCCTTAGGAATTGCTCCAAGTTCTACAAGCAGGGTGGTTTGGTGTCCCAGGCCTTGGCTTCAAAGTTACTTAGCCACCAGTTTCTGTCTTGCCAGCTACAAGCTCCTGTTCATCCATCCACCTTCACCTGGGTCAATCTACTGATCCAGAAAACCATGAGGCTGCATGCAGACACCCCAGCAATGCCACAAGTGGTGAAGGCATGGCACAATCAGCCAAAGCAAGAGGTGAAAGATTCCCTAGCACTAGCATCCTGCACTCACTGCTATCTCAGAGGACACTTCCACATTGAGTAACATGGATAAAACACCTCAGTATACCCAAACAATGAGGTCTTACACATCTCCCACCCTGCACAAGCTCCAGCATTCATTTCAGTCATTGTTGCTTGAAGCTGGACACTATTCCTTCCAAAGAGGCTTGGCCAGGATGCAAACAGGAGATGAAAACATAACTCCCACCTGTGACCTGCTCTATCTCTTTACTGTGTTTCAAGCAACTGCACCCTTAGATTTCTAGTACTTCTTTAATATTCAGAAAAGTCAAATTTCACTTCAGAGGAAGCCATGCTGAAGACTGAGACACTCATGCACTATAGTAATCCTTTAACCAGCTGGAAAGCCATTGGGCCCAGACTGGCCACACATACACCCATGGTGTCTGCAGAGGCTGTACAATATTTGATTTTATTCTAAACCACAGAGATCAACTACTCACGCTAGGAATTAGTGCCTGATTGGACAGCTTGCTCTGCTGCTGTCCAAGCACCACTGATTCTGTAGCATAAAGTGTTTGTTCTGCCTCTGAGACTTCCAGCTCTCACACAGAGCTCTAACTTTTGCTTCCTTTTTGAGGCTGGCTGGTTTGTTCTTTTGTTTTTTTTTTTTACCATGTTCACGCAATGAACAAACCAAACCTGACTTTTAAGAGAACTTCATACTTCATATTCAAAACCTCTCCAGGAAGCAGAAGTGTGGCCACATTACTCAGAGGACACCAATGGTACTTTCTACTCACAGTGAGGCCATATCGGGGGATGCTGAAGTACTTGAGCCAGTTCAGCCAGCCCATTACTGAAGGGAGGTTCACTAAGAGGCCAGAAAAGATCTGAAAGAGAACAGAAGAAATTGATGAGTCACAAACTCCATTTACTGCAAATAATACCATTCCTGAACAGATGCTGCAGTTCCCAGCAGAGGTGCACTGGGATTGATGGATCTACTACTGCTGTCAAGCCTGTACCCACAGAAACGAGTTGGGAGCCTTGCAGCACTCCCACACTGCTGGCCCAATAGCACACCCAAGTACTTCAGCTGAACTGCTTGCAAAGAGGTCTGAAAGGTTTTTTTCCTACATCTGCATGTGAGCTAAAAAGCATGATCACAACTTCTTACTCAGCAGGACTGTCCATGGTAGAGCCAGCCAAAGCTAAAGGTTGACCAGGAGATGAGAAAGCGGAGAATCAAAATGGAGAAAAATGGGGAGCTTCAAGAGCTGTTATTATTTCAGTCTTCCCCTCTGTCCTACATACTTCATCCATGTTTTCTCTTTCTCTGGAATAAGATTTGCTTTCACTTCTTAGCACAAGTGGTCTTCACAACTAACATGGCAATTCAGCCTCTGCTTCATCACAAGTGATCTTGTGCTTACACCACTGACTTTGAAGACATGCATGTGTCACTCCTTATACACTGTGACTAAACTCAATGCACATCAGCTGCCCTTCACTACACATGCACACTTCTCACCCACAGTGAGCAGCTGAAGCACTATCACTTGGCTTATTGCAACGGCAGGTTAAATTGCAAATTCAAGAATAAGGGATGTACTGTGGCTCAGAGTATGTATACAGACAGGAATCCTCTAACAAGAAATATGTACATTGGGAGGTTTCACAGTCAAGAAGTTTCATTACCAGCATCACGTCTTTGAAAAAGAATTCATAGCTCTCATCTATGAGTAGTCAAAATTCTTTTCTCTCTCTTGTTCTCTTCCTTAAAAAATCCTTGGGGAAGAGTATTGAAGTAATTTCTTGAACCCCAGGGCAATATTGAATTACAAAAAGGAAAGGGTTTCTGCCTTCTAATCCCACTTGGGCAGCAAATATTAATGCAAAGAATCAAAAGATAGAGTTTATTTAATTTTTTCCTTTAAATAATAATTTAGATTTCCAGTATCAAAAATGCAAGATTCCTTTAAAATGAATCTTTGTAAGGACAATTTAATAAAAAAAAACAACACTTGTTTAGGGCACACTGTTTGCAAAGCTCTGGTGGCATCACAACTACTGAACTGCACCCAGCCCTTAGACTACAAGCTGGCAGAAGTATATCTTTGACTACAATGACAGTAAAACCACAAGCATGGGGCTGATGTGCCACTGGACTATGGATATTTTAGCCTGCCTAGGGCTAACTCAATCCAGTCCTCTCAGCTGGTCTCAGCTCTTCCCTCCCCTCCACCACACACCCCCTAATATACTTACAAGCATCAGGACAAAACAAATGGTGATGAGCAGATTGGCCACAGCCACCACATCCATCCCAGCACTGATAGCCAGGGACATGGCTGTGGCAGTGTAGGACACCAGTATCAGGGTCAGCATGAAGAAGAAGAACCGCCCTGCAACAGCTTGGTATCCTGCCAAAAACCAGAAAGGTGAGAGTCCAGTAAACCACATTATGAATTCCAGAGAGGTACCCTTGGATTCCTATACAAGACAGGCAAATCAGGAAGAAAGACCAAGTTTGGAGCTGGCAGGAACTATGCATGCTTCAAAGGCCCAAAGAGCATTACCAAAAGATGTTGTCAGGCAGATCCCTGTGTTAGATGGCTGGTGTCTCTGTCCCTGCCCCAGAGTCCTCCAAAGCTATGATGCCAAGCACTTAAATCAGCTGGAAGTTCAAGCAGCTGTATGTTATAGATTCAGGAATCTGGCTAAGGCAGAAATCTAATGTGTTGGAAGACGACAGGTTCAATGAAAGCATCAATTCTTTACCAATCATCCAGTAACTGATGCATGAGAATATGATGGCTGGAGTAGTTCTCATGGGCAGTAGATCTCCTATCATCAAGGCCAGGAAGTAGGCAGACACACGGTAATATCCACTGGTGTACTGATGGCTGTGAGGACAGGAAGGAGGGGAGGTGTACAGGTTTAGAGGTTCTGTAGGAAGCAGGCTCAGAGTGCACGTTTGGTTTATCCTGATTTGTTTTCTGCTCTTTCTACCACCGACTCCTTTCCATGCAAATTGCTTATATCCTCTGTGCTATCATTGACACTCTATGAAGGAAGGGCTGATCTGTCTCTCAGACCCTGCAATCAAACTGACAGCCCTCCAAGGAAAGTGAATGAAAGACTGTGTGATTGCTAAGTAAAATATCATTAAAAAATCTCCTAAGTCTCTTTTCAAAGAAAAAGATCCTTTATACAAGAGCACAGGGAAGCATTAGACTTCTATAAACTGGAGGAACACTTCATCCACTACTAACTCATACAGCTGCTTCCAGGGAAGAATGGGAACAATGGGAAAACACCTTTGGGATATCAACTCACCTCCAGTTCACAGTGCAATTAAATGTCATTATGATAGTTTTGCTGCTTAATGGAGCTCATGAAAAGATGCTTTAACATATGAGGTGCCTAAATCCCCATTGACACAGATGGTAAACTACACTGGCAAGCAGAGCAGACTAGTAAGAAATAGAAGTGTGGGGGAATTTCACTCCTGGGCAGCTGTTAGAGACAATATCAAGCTGCTCTGAGCAGTCTGTGGGTGGCCATGTACATTCCAGGCATAAATCTCCAGTTTCCTTTTTACTGCATAGGATCTGTCTCTTGCCCTTCTATTGCATGAGCTGAAGGCACCTCCAAACTACACTTTCAACATATATGCATGAATACATGTGTGTATACTGTATCTACATGCATTTATGTACATATACACACATACAAAACCATATATATATATGTATATATATATAAATATAATTATAAAGATATTATACATAAATAATAAATAAAAATAATAAATACAATAAGTATATTTAATTATATATTAATTACTCATAACAACAATGCAATAATCAAGTACGTCCCTCTAAACAGAGAGATGCACTGGATTATTAATGAGCCTTGTAAGCCAGACAGCAGCCCCCTTCATCTGAGCACCCCTTGCAAAGTTTATCCAGGAACTCTCCCTTCATTTTTGCACAGTCTTGACACTTTAAGACCATTGCAAGACTGTGTGTCAGTCCTTGTGAGAAAGAAGGTAGGAAGGATTCACGGCCTGCAGGATTCACACACAGATCTCAAAACCAGCTGTTACCAAAAGTGTATAAAGCAGTAAACTGCCACACAGCAAGCAAGCAAAACCATTTCCTCCTTCCCCCAGCTCTTATTCATTTTAGCTCCCTGCTCTGCAGACTAACTTAGCATTACTACTACAATCTGACATTGCTAGGGAGCGATCAAGTCTTTGGTGGTAATAATTTTGTTCAGCGTGTAAGATACTGCCCCATCCCATTTCAGAGTATGAGACAGTCCAAGTGCCTTACTACTTACACAAATAGTTTCTTGTCTCTGATGAATAGCTCAATGGCAGAGACACTGGAAAAACACTGGTTTGTAGTGACAAAAAACAAGGATCCAACCCTAGAAGGCAAATAAGAACAGTGGAAAAGTGAGGGAACAACCAGATCAAACACTGGCAGCCTCAGACATTATCATACCATCAAGTCAGTGTTTTTCTCTGTCCATAGAATGGAGATACTTAATTGTGTTACTGTAAATCTTAGATGTATCTTTATCTTCCCTTTTACATCCCATTTGTACTTATATACAAGCCTGACAGAACTGTGACCCCTTTAGGACCCCTGGCAATTTCATGCTGCAGTACACTGAGAATCCAACCCTCTTTGTATTTCAGGTGGATCCCAACTTCCCTGTGCCTCAAACCTGACTGCTACAGGTAGAAAAATGAGCAAAGCTGTGGCTTTTCATCTTACCGATTCTGAATGCCACTTCGGTCCAGTTTTACACCGAAAAAGATAGCACCCACAACCAAGGCTAGAATTACAGTCACTGCAATCTGGAAGTGGAAAGAAAGGAAAAAGGAAATTGTTCAGGTAAACAAAAAAATTAAGAACTAACATTGTTAAGTCATATGCAGGGTTTAAGATCCACACCTGCCTAAAGCCTTGCTCTTGTGAGGCAATGTATACCTATGACAGACACAATCCTCATGAGAGTTTTTCAGATTTTATCATCTTCACTTTTCTACTTCATTCTTTGGCTAGGAGAGTTTAGTAGAAACATGCTTATAGAATAATTAAGTTTAAATTTTAAAGTGAGGCACAAAATTTATATCATCCTAGAAGATCCCTATATGACCCAAAGAACATTTTTCCCCCACTCCAATCTTCAGTGCAGTAGTCCTTATGTTAAACTAAATTGGAGATCTTTTCCAAAGGCCACAAAGGTAGCTAAGGATCTCACTCCACTTACGTGGCAGTGGCATAGGACTTTTCTGTTTCCCCAACTGCCTTTGAAAACATGATTCTGTCCTACAAACTGCAGATTATGGGACTGAGAGCAGCAAGAGTCTGAGACTTAGTAACTGTTACCTACTTGTGCAATGGAGGCCTGTGGGTTCCTGATGAGATTTTTCAGGGAGCGCTTGGACACCCAGTACAGCTGAGTGAGGAATCCATTTGCATAGGTAATCTCATGCTCCTTCTTGGATACTCTCTGCTTGCTTCCCCGTCCAAGCTCCACTTTCCCCAGTGCTTCCTTTGTGCTCTGATATAGGCTGGAGCTGAGATATTTCTGGTGCAGCACATCTACCACATTGCTACCCACATTGTCTTCAGCCACTCCATTTTCACTGCTCACTTCTGAGTGAAAAAAACAAGATATGTGTGATTCCCTATAAACCTGACCTTCAGATATGGCCCATCAATAAGGTCAGCAATTCTAAAGGCTGAAGAAAAAGGCAGAAATGCTCAGAGAATTTGAGTTGTTCAAGCCTTAGCTCTGAATTTAAGGGGCTAGCTTGACTGAGAGCTTTTTACTACATTTTTAATCAAACCTAGATAATCTGTCCATTTTTTCTGGAACAAAATGGTCATATTCTTGTAACACAGTATCAGAAATTCTTTGTTTCATTGAATTTGGGAAAAATTAATGTTTGCTTTGATTCACATCACCAAAAACTGTGTTACAAAATCTGTTCCCTTATACTCTTTCAGTCAATGATGTGCTGCTACATGATCCCCAAGCAAGTATTTCCAAATATTTCACTCACTATACTGGTAGAGGATTTGTTCTCTGACAATTCCAATCTCCTTCACTCTACAGTCCAACAGTCTAAATCCAACAGTCCTTGGTTTATCTACCTTGTTTTCTCTGCAGCAGCCTCTTACACGACTGAAAACTTCTTAGCTGCCTCTTGAGACCAAGCAGTTCTAGTTTTTCCAGCCTTTCCTTCACAGGTTATTTTTTTTTTAATTTTTGGTGTTTGTCATTGCTCTACTATATTACTGAAGTGAAAAAATCCATTTTAAAAGTTTCTGATCTCTTTAAAGAAGCCCAAAACAAAGTGTATCTATTAGTAGGAAAAATAAAAAGATAATGAAATGCCTTTAGACTCAAGGAAACCCAGAGATTAAAAGTTGTCATCACACATACAATTTCCCTTCTATACTAGCTAGCAGTGGATTTCTCCTTCACAATTTACCTTTTCCTGTGCCCACAGGTCTGTGATCTTCCTTGCTTGCTGCCACAGCAGTTGAATCACCATTTATGACATCAAGGAAGAAGTCAGCTGGATTATTGAAGGGTTCACACTCATATCCTTAAAAAAAAACAGAACAGAACAAACCAAAACCACATGCAACGTGTTTGCATTGCACAGGACACACCTCCGAAGGTCAGCTCTAATACTGTATTACTTTTCCATAACCCTGATACCAGAAAACTTTCCTGCTTTTCTGAAGTGTTACTTTACAGCAGTAGACAGACAGGATTTAGGAGATGGTATCTCAAGAGCTTCAAAGCTGCTTATTCACTGATTTCAGGTGAGGAGGAATGTCAAACTTGCTTCCACCACAGCTCAGTATGGGCAACTCTTGCCTTCTTCCCAGTGCTGTTCAACCACACTCCACTCTAAAAGACACAAAGCTCCTCAGCAGAGGTTCCTGGATGTCTGCTCTACAGCCTCAGATATTTCTTCTACAGGCACAACTCTTGTTGCTGTTTTCCTGGTCACAAGAATTAGGAAGGGCAGCTCAAGAGCACTTCTTATAATAAAGTTCTAAGTATGGAACAAGGAGGAAATTAAAAACAAACAAACCCAAAGATGCTTCTACAGCTTCCCTGAGAGAAAGGAAGTTGGCTACTAAGAGGAGAAGCAGAAGTACTGACATTGGTTAAGGCACATCCCTTAAAGCCAAGGAAGCTTACAATCTAATGTGTCCACAGTTGCATCAGAAGACTGGAAGTTCACTCCACATCCTCAGTCAAGACACCCTCACCCTGCTTACCTGGAGAGAGGGCAGTGACCTCAACAGTACAACTATTAACCCATCGTAAGACACACCATAATTTTGTTGTCTTGGCTGCCCACCTGCATTCAGTCTAGAGGACATTTTTGGATCAATCTGTACAGATTGCTGCCAATCTGCAGGCTGTGGTTCAAAAACCACTGGATCTGCCACAGAGGCCTGGAACAACTACAAGCATTGTCTTGTCCTCTGGACATTACGCTTACACATGTTCAAGCAATTCTTGGCTTTTGTCCTCATGCAAGGTAAAACAAAATCAAGAGAGCCATGCTCTCTTGTCTGAAAATTTTTGGGCTTCTCATTTTGTCTTTTCCTTGTTCTAACATAACACTGTATGTGTACAATCTCTAACATCCTAGTGATAGAAAAGCATGGGGCTGTTATCCCAGGCTAGGGCAAGAATCTATACACAGGTTTAACTCATGAGCCAGTTGCTTTTGCTCTTGGCATGGAAGACTTACCAATAGAACTGAAGTACTCCAGGGCATGCTTTGCAGGACCATGGTACAGCACCTTTCCCGAAGCCAGTAATGTCAGACTGTCAAACAGCTTGAATATGGAATAACGGGGCTGATGGATGGAAAATATGATGGTCCGCCCTCTTCTTGAGAGCCTGAAATAAAGACAAAACATCTCCTAAGTACACCACACTTTGAATTTCAGGAAGGCAAACCCAAGTATCAAAATCCAAGACAAATACTTGGCAACTTCTCAGAGTCTTGACCCTGAAAAACCTTCTCTGCCTTCTCAGTCACTGTGTCAAGATGTTTGGTGCAAGACCTTCAAGACAGTACCCATCATTACAGGAGACCATCACTGCAGTCCATGTAGCCAAAGTGCAATGTTGTTTGTAGCTAGTAAAGCCTGAGGCCACAGCTGTGTATAAACCCTCCTTACATGTTTTTTATACCAGATGTCAACCAGACTAACTGCACACAATGGCAGTACCAGGTGTTACTTATCAGGCTGTGGAAGTCTGGCCAGCTGAGATTTCTCTTAGCTCTTCTGCTGAAGATTTACTCTGAAGAAAATTCCAAACAAGTTTTCCTTGAGGTTTGTCAGATGCTCTTTCAAGTGCTTTAGCACTGATGCCCACCAAGGACTCTTGATGATCAAAGACCTATATCCACAAACACCAGAGCAAAGCAACCCCCACAAGCAAAACCAGACAACATGCCACAAAACAGGAGTAGGATTAGAAAGTCATTCCCATTAAATAAGCCTCTTCTGTTCTCCTGGCATGTAACTTTGTTCTAATTGTCAGAAGACAGTTCATCTCCAAAACACAGGACACTGAGGGTAAATCTGCAGGCAAAGTTTTATCTAAGTTTAAGATTGTTGTCGAGTAATAGACTCAGAGGGAAGGCCAAGAAATTATGATTACAAGGCCTGACCTCCCAGTCCACCCTTCGTTGTGGCAAAGGGAAGCTGTCCAAGCTACATCTGCTTTTTGGGCTCCAATCCAATGCTTGCTGTGGAAAGATTCCCATAAACTTAAAAAGGCTTTGGAAGAGACTCAAACAAATAATTACCACTACATCTCAGTATATTTGTCTAGTTGGTTTTTTTGTGGGTTTTTTTTTTTTGTTTCGGTTTGGTGTTTTTTTTGTTTTTGATTTTTTTAAAGGGGCACTATAACTACTCAGTCATAAGAACATACTTTTGTTTACTAATGAGTTGACAACCAAATTGCAACACAGCCCTGAAGAACTGACTCTTACTTCTTCAGAAGGATGAGGACTGCATTGGCTGTGCTGGCATCAAGACCAGTTGTTGGTTCATCTAGAAAAAGGACTGGTGGCTCTGTGATGAGCTCCATCCCAATGTTGGTTCTCTTCCGCTCCCCTCCAGACACTCCCCGGATCAATTCAGTTCCCACCTGCAAGCAGAAAAAAATAGATATTTGCAACAAGACCCAGTCAGTACATGCTCTGGAGTTGTGGGCTTTCCACACTCAGCAGCTGTTCTAATTTTCAGAGTCCCTTTAATGAACTCTGGGGCCAGCAGCAGGTGAATTTGACAGTGAGGGACTGTGTCACAATGTGCTGAGCCTGATTTTCAGAGGTATCAGGTGCCTTATAACTTCAGGGAACAAGGGTGACACTGACAAGGAAGAGACAGAGTGAGGCCACAGCATTCACAGGAGGCACTGGTGTGTGGGGATGCCTTTTTTTGGTAGCTTGCCTGTTAATACAAGCTCTGCACAGAACTTTTCCATCAAAGAACAATTTTCCATCTCTCAGAGCTTTTAGAAATGAGAAAACAATTTTCTTGTCTTGTTCCACAAAGCCAGGAAGTGACTGAACAACTTTCTCAGATGCAATGACTAAGTGACTCTTCCCCTTCTGAATTTATACAACATGCTGGACATGGTCCAAAATCTTCCCCTTTTAGTAGCAAATACAAATATCTCTCTTCAAGCTCCCTCCTGAGCCAGAGACTGATTTCTTGCATGCAGTGGTTTAGTCAGGTTCCTGTTTAGATTCCTGTAACTGCACTACATACCATACTACAGTATACTGCCCAGAGACAAGTTCTTCCAGAGGTAGAGTGTTTTCTGAGAAAGGTGTTCTCACTGCTCACCTTAGCATCAGCCACTTTGCTTAATCCCAGCTCATTGATTATCTGGGTGACTCGCTCTTCCTTCTCTCTAATGCTGATGGAGCTGGGGAGTCGCAGCGCAGCAGAGAATTGCAGGTTCTCCCTCACTGTCATTGTGCCCATAACAACATCATCCTGAAAGTACAAATGGACAGTTGGAAAGACTCCTCAGCTGCTGAGTGGGCACCAGAGTCCCTTAGTGGCAATTACTGGATAAGCTGTTTGCAGACCACAGTGGAACCCAGGCTGAAAGACAACTCCTCAAATTTTACATGAGTTCAGCTGCCAACAAGGAGCTTTCCCCAGCTCCTCACTGGCAGCAGTTTCTTAGAGAAGCAAGAATACAGCACCAAGATGCTCCTGCCATGTGTCACCTATGTACAACTGTTGGACCTAAGACTTTATTCTAAGGCTTACAAAAGCTTCAACAGTCATGTGCACTTTGAGGGAGAATCAAATCTATCCAGCAGACTGACCTGGGCAGCCTACAGTAACCTGCAACAGCCACGAGCCAAATAAGAGAAGGTCATCAGGTCCATTCAGAACTCCATGCACCTTCCATCACCCCCACTTTGATATTTGTACCAATTCTGTATCCTACTATACGATGAGAAAAGGGCTGCAACACTGGGTAGTTGCTGAGAAACATGCCTGTTACATCAGTCATCTTTGGAAGACATACCCTAAACTGGAGAGCAGCAGATTATTGCCTGCTTTGGGGCTCTGCCCACATCAGATGTACATCTGTGCATCACAGGCACACATGATATACCAGTCAACCATGTTTGGCACAGGAGTTAACAGAGGAAGACAAGAATGTGCTGCTTTGCTTCCAAAGATAGTTTAGGCATTTCATCCCTTCCCTTCCCTTCCCTTCCCTTCCCTTCCCTTCCCTTCCCTTCCCTTCCCTTCCCTTCCCTTCCCTTCCCTTCCCTTCCCTTCCCTTCCCTTCCCTTCCCTTCCCTTCCCTTCCCTTCCCTTCCCTTCCCTTCCCTTCCCTTCCCTTCCCTTCCCTTCCCTTCCCTTCCCTTCCCTTCCCTTCCCCTTCCCCTTCCCCTTCCCCTTCCCCTTCCCTCAACCTCTCAGTCTCTGACCCCAGCCTCCCATTCTCCACTCCCAGATCCACCAATATAACTGCTGGATCACTACACTGGAAACTAAACTGTGAATTTAAGCTTAATACCAAACATAACCAAGAGTAGCATGACACCTTCACTGTCACAGCATGAATGGAGAGATCACCAGCAGTTTCATAGGGATAACATATGATTTAGCATGTCTATATGCTTATCTGCATTACAAATGTAATTGTGTATTTAGGACTTCAGTGTTGTTTGTAGTTTTTAGTCCATCTTTGTTGATCCAGGGAGTCAGAGATGGGGTGGGAAGAGGGAGAGACCATTTAATGTTTCACCAAGTTGCTTATCATTTTAGATTATGTTTGGTTGTTTTGGACATTTAAAAGACAAATGTCTCAAACTGGGACCACTTGAGAGAAACTTACTGGCTATTCATCAGCCACTGAGGATTTGAGGATCTCTAACCTGCAGGATCAAGATTTAGCACCAGTCTCATCCCATGGATCCTAGCAGAGCCCCCCAGCTGGCAGCTTTCAGCTGCTTGTGTCACAGCTGCCTGCATCAGAACCCTGGATGATTTCCAGATTTGGCTGCTCATTGGCTGCCAAGAATCCCCTTCTCCCCAGGTTCCCCAGGGCTTTGAGGGTCTATTATTGGTCCAGGCCTCCACCCACTTCCGCAGATTCAGCTGGCTTTTCCTGTCTCCGAGTGGAATGAACCTCTGTCACAGCCAGCTAGAATCAGAGGAAGAACAGCAGGGATCTATTTATTTCCTAGAATTATTGTCTGATAGTTTGAAGGTACTTCTGCCAGCTAGAACTGCTTCTGAGTTTAACAACAAGAGATTTTGGGTGTCATGTTTTTTTTTCCTCCCTTTTTCAGATCTTTGCTAGCAGCTCAGGGCAGAGCCCAAAGGACAAGTCACAGTAACCCAGCAGTTTGGGCATTCATGTGGCTGTGGAATGACACACCTCTGTGTTTGACAAGGTTGGAGTTAGGAATTTGATATTACTGTCTTCCATATCCCAGATAAAAACTAAAAACTGTAACATCTGGGTTATCAAATTAGGCTCTGTGGGGATCACTGAAAATTACCTAAACAGGTCATTTGTGTTTACTCATCTTATGTGGTCTCCCGGGCTTCCAGGAAGGCAGTTACTCACCTGCACAACATATCCTGAGATGCACTTGAAATTTGAAGGTTGTGGAATACCATCTATAAGCACTTCTCCAGACAGACCTGCTGGGTCCTTTCTGGCAGCCAGCACATCTAGGAGACTTCAGACAAACACCAGGCATTAGGTTTTGCAATAACTGCTGTTTTTACCCTTGACTGGGTTAAGTACCACCAGCCAGGACTGAGTTACAGCCTGCTCACAGTGTGCTGCTAACCAAAGGGCACAGGAAGGGGGTTCCCCTACTCAGCAGGCTTTAGCTCTTTGTACAGAAAGTCTGGTGTACATCCAGGATTTTCCAGCACACGGTGTGCCACAGCAGTATGGCAGTGTACAGACGCTCATAATTCACAACAGTCAGCCCCCCACAGACATAAACTTGGTCTGTGTATTTACAGATAACCTTAAATGCACAGAGACAAAAGCACCCTGCTGAGTTGTTGCAGGCTGCTATCCAGCCAGGGGAGCACTGAACCAACTCCTTTGATCCCAAGGAAATTAATCCATATGGGTGTAAACAAGACAAGAGTTAAGATTAATTCTAGAAAGTGATTTTTTTTTTTTAATGTATCACTGGATTTTCCTTACTGCCAGTGCAGAGGCCAGCCTGTCTGCCAGATAAGTAAACTGCCCTGATGAAGTGCTGTTCTTGAAAGCATCCTGATTAACCAGTAGTCTCCTCAGAAAAGAAGATCAATGGTCACCACAAGGACACACCTGTGTGAATCCTGGCCATATTTGCGAGTGTCTGAAATTCTTAAAGTCAGAGAATGACAAAGAGCTGTCTTACCACAGGAGAGAAAACAGCATTAGCACTGGATGGAGATAGTCTACAATGTATTTCTTTGTGCCTCCATCCAAACAACTCAAGCATGTGTGCACCCCCAGGAGCAGGTGACAGCCAAGCTAGGGTAAGGATCCAGAGCATCTTACAGACTGCATTACACTGTATTTCTGTCAGTTGTCAGAAAGGGGTCTGGCCTAACAATTTCGAGGAAATCTTGTTGCAGACAATTCAGAGGGGGTGACATCTTCCATGCCCCAGGGGAGCTTATACCCCATCCCTACCCCATTACCAGTCAGAACAGAGTCTACATCTGAGCTCCAGTCACCCCAGTTCTGCCTGATATCTTAACTCAGGCCACCACCAAAGACAACTGCATTAATAGAGAGCACCAGCTGGGGCAGATGAGGGGTGTGACACAGTCACAGTGCAAGAACTTCAGCAAAGCTGACAGAGGGGCAGGAGGTCAAACTGCATCACCAGATTTCTCAAAGGCATGCAAAAATCTAAGCATGCAGATACCCCACATCTACCCTAACCCTCAGAATCCCAAATATACTTTGAACAGCTGACTGTCCATTTAAAGGAGTAGAAGGTACTCACGAAGATTTCCCACTCCCTGTTGGCCCCAGGATAGCATTCAAGCCTGGTTTCATAATGCCACTGGAAGAAGGAAAGAGTTGTTTACAAATAGGGACATTTACAAGGACCACACATATGCACATTTTAGTAGATATGGAATGTGAACAAAATGCTGTTGAAAGAAAAACTTCAGAGATTAAAAACTTCTTAAATCTGAAATCAATACGCATTTTTCCTTTCTGTCTCAGACTGCCAGACAGAACAGAACCAGAAGTAGACATAAAAAGCAATCTACAAAAGATAGAAATTAAGTGTCTTCCCTGCTAAACAGGGTCTTGAAAAGAAGCAACAACTGCTCTCTGTTGCTCATTTCCTGACAGCACCTTGAACCATACTTAAGGGAACCATTAGATCTTCTGGCAGAAGAGTTCACACAAATTTGGTCCTAATTTGCTCAGATCAATAACTAAAACTGCTTCAGCTATATCCCAGCTATTTTGCCTAAAAGCAAATCAAAGTGCTTACATGAACTGCTGACTGGCAGGAGGGCAGTAATTTCTGTACCAGCACAGCTGGATCTGGAACGTGACACGAGGTCACTGGTTCACAGCAGCAGATTAATTCCTTCCCTCTAGTATTTCATTTAAGCAAACACTTACTTAACATTGTGAAGGATCTTCTTTTCCACAATTTTCCGTTTGCAAAGGAATCCACTGGACTGCTTAACGGAGTACTGGATGTTATGGAAACTCACAACGGAGCCACGAGGAGATCGGAGGGACTCTTGTGTTGGAACAGAACGTTGGAAGTTGCCCGCTCCTTCCTCTTCTCCAACAGAAACAATGCTGTGATCAAATGTGTCTGATGTCATGGCCTTGTTGCACAGGCCAAGCTCCACTGCATGCAGACTTCTGAGGTCACTGTCGTTTTGAGCAGTTCCCATCTGTTGAGACAAAGAACACAGGGAAGGAGATATGTGAGCAAAGATTTCTCCAGAAAGCGTTTTGGAAGAGCAAGTTCATGCACACCACACCATTGGGTGCACATGCCAAGTTTCCAAAAGGATGGACATCCGCACAGGAAGACATCCAGTAATCCCCGAAGGCACGGAAAACCACAGATTTAGAACTAACCTTTAAGAACAAGAAGTATGTTCTTGAAATAAATGATGCTTGTTCAAAGGACATCTCATGAGGCCAAATCAAGCCTACCTATGATGGTCACCTTGTTTTGCAACACAGTCAGTACTACTAATGGAAGCTGTTACCACTTAAGAGACTCAAGCACACCTTCTTCAGTCACAACATGCTTACCCTCCAGAAAAGCCAGCAGAGAAAGCCTATTAATGAATCCATATAAAGAACCACAGCAAGAAAAATGTTTGTGTTTATGAAAATGAAGGCCAGTCACATGCATCTTGTTTGCTGCACAAGTCTCTTCCAGAGATATCAGTGTGATTAAAATAACAATTACACATGCTAAAACTTACTGTGATGCTGGGGAAAGCCAAGGCGCTCATCAGGTAAAAAGAATAAGGAGAAATACCTGTCCACACACACATCCATTGCTAGTTCCTTGAATTTTGTGTGAAGGTAAAAGTATCCCACCAACCACCCCTTTCTCACCATCTGCACTTCATTCCTCCCAGGACTGAGGGTGGTAACTAGTAGGATCACCACTACAGTAGTAGTAGATTTTTCAGGGAGAGATGCTCACCCTATTAGGAAACTGCAGCTACAAAAGCCAGGTTTAAAGAAACTGGAATTGTCCTTTCCTATCTGCCTCTTCCTATCACTGAAAGCTCAACAAGTTGCAGAAGTTTTTTTCTGTATAAGTAAAATAAAAATAAGGGGCAAAGGAAAGACTATTTACTTTGGACCCAAACTGAACTCTAAGGCTACACCCCCCCGGGAAAGACTTGCCTATGAGAGACAACACAGGATATGCTCGTTACATCAGCAAGAGATGGCTTATATACTTGAAAGGTTGCACAACAGATGATGAGGAAAAAAACTCAATAGGATAACAGTGACACTAGGGACAAAGACCTTGTTTGACTTTTGAACATTTTTCTTGTATCTGTCCTGACTAGGTTGTGTGGTTTAGCTCACCGTACACCCTTCTATGTAGGTTTTTGTAAAGCTACCGATTAGCGCCGGTAAGCTACACACACTGGGTGTGTGCCCGGACGGCAGGAGGGCGAGACAAGCCCAGCAGAGGCTACAGGTAGGCTCGGGCAGCAGCAGCAGCAGCAGCAGCACCGCACGGCAGCGCCCCTCTGTCTCCCACCCACGCCCCCGGGCCGGTTTCGCCACAGAGCCGGAGCCACGGCCCGCGCCATCCGAGCCCGCTCCGCTCTCCTCCCTCAGCCCGCGCAGCCCCGGCCCCGCCGGGAGCGCTGCCCGGCCGCCCCCGCCCCGGTCCGGCCCGGCCCGCGCCGTTACCTCGCGGCTGCCGCGGCGCTCCGAGTGGCGGCGGCTCTGCCCCGGCGGCGTTTTATAAGCGGGTCCGAGCGCGGGTTACATAAAGCGGCGGCGGGGAGTGCCGGCGGTGTCACGCAAGCCCCGCCGGTGGCGGTCGGTGATGGACCCCGCCGCGCCCGGCTGCGTGAGGGCCGCGCTGGGCCCGGGGCGCGGCGCGGAGCAGCCCCCGGGTCCGGGTGCCGCGGGCTGCCGGCGCTGCCCGCCCGCCTTCCCGGGGCGGGGAGAGCAGCGGGCAAAGCCGCGGGGTTCCTCGCTGCGAGCCCCCGGCGCGGGCAGCGGGCGGCGGACACGAGGAGCGCGGACAAACGGCCCAGCGCGCCCGGCACCGGAGGGACGGACGGGGAGTGGGAGGCAGCGCCCTGTGCCTGCTGCCCTCCCACCGCCCGCAGAGGTCATCACCCCCGGGCACGGGTGCAGTCCAGCGGGTCGGCTGGGGCCGTCGGCAGCCCTGGCAGCGCTTCCCGGGGTGACACTGCCACCCGCTCTCACCTCTGCCGTGGCACCGTGCTCCTTGCTGGGCGCCGTGGGGTCAGCACAGCCTGCCGGGTGACCCGGTGTCCATCAGGGCGCCTCTCTGTCCTGCCGTGTGTTCCCAGCAAGGAGAACGTGTGAAATCAGGAATATCGGATTTCCTTCAGTTTGTGGTCAAACCTTCTCTTTGTTTTCCCATTCCCAAGCGCTATTGTCTTTATAAATAAGCTCTATCTCCCCATGTTCCTTGTTGTTGTGAATGCAGGAAAAGCCCAATTTTATGGTTTATAAATATGATTTATGGCAAACCTGTCAAGTCGTCATATTAATTGCTTCTGGTTTGACTGCCCTCTGCAGCTCTGTACAGCATTGCTTTTTTTCTAACTACACCTTTTGCTAGATTAATTTAAGACTCAGCTAGGGTAGAATATACCTCTATCTATCCAATCAATAACAATAATAAAACACGTTTCCAACATGTGCCTCCTCTGGGTATATTGATACACTCAATGCCATTGGTGCATCAGGCAGAAGACAGCCACAGCCTATGAAGCTGCATTGTTCTGCAGGGCTGACAGCAGGTGGGTTTATGGGGATATTGAAATAGCCCTAGAGATCTCTTAGAAGAGCAGGTTTTGCCATAGGCTTGCTCAATATTATCTTCAGTCACTCTGTGGGTCAGAAGTGGATTTGAGTTCATCTTTCCTACATGATTTAACTTCCTCTTTCGAGGAAAATCTGCCTACATCGAAGACTTTTGCCCTAGTGTTTCACCAAGCATGCACATCTCTGTCTCAAAAAATATTTCAGTCCTAAATACTGTCCCTCAACAAGCTGCAGAGGCAATCTTCTCTTGTCATGTGCCTGGAACAGTGAGACAAACAGAGCCCGTGTGCTTGGGAACAAAGGTGAGCGTTTTCTGAGTCATGAACTTGCTGCTCCACATAGTGCCTGCACAGTGGTGCAGGAGAACATCTCACTTGAGCACAAGTAAAAGTTTAGGTTATTCTTGACAGCTTGAGTTGCACATCTGCTCCTCAGACAAAGGTGGTAGGTGCCTTCATGCAGGTAATATGGGAAACACTACTGCTCCTCCCACACTTCATGGAATGGAAAATCCACTTCTGTGTCCTCTGTGCCTAAACTCATCCCAATGACAAAGAAATAAGCAGAGACTCCAGATATGGGGAGGAACTAAATCTGACAAATACAGGATCTGGCTGGAGGCTCTGGTTTTTCTCTAGCCCATTCTTCAAGCAGCAGTATTCTAGGCATCTTCAAGAAGAGCCTGTTTCATCTCCAACCCCAATTAGGACAATTTTTCAACTGTATCATGTTACTAATCCAGTTGACCTAGCTCATACTGTTGCTGAGGGAAGTTTCTGCCACTACAAGGATAAAAAATAGTGGCCAGGCTTTTAAGACAAATACAACAAGCCTGATGACAGCCAGATGTTACTGTACTTTTCTCTCACCCACTGTGTAGGCTGGTGGGTGTGCCAGCACTGCTTTGTACTCCTTATCCAGTGAGAGGGGCATTTGCTCTGTAAACTGTCAGGTTTTACTGCAGATGAAAAGATGTGGTCTTCACAGAAAGACACCGAAAGCATTAGCCTAGTGTAAAACCCTAGAAAGCACCAGGCTACAGTGTCCTGGTGCATTTACTGACTGACATTAAACAAATAATGTTACAGGCTTTGAATTGATACGTTGTGATAGCAAGGAAAGAATAGCCTGGGTCACGTTTCAGATCTCATGCAGGTTTTACCACAGGTTTGAGATCTTTGCTTTTGCTATTTAGCTCCTGCTGCCTTGAGCCTCTGATTTAGCTGCCACTGTAGGGCTGCAGAGCAGGAGGGACCATGATACCAAGCTGGGCATGGGGGAAGGGGTCTAGCAGAAAGTGAGGCTTTGCTGTTTCTCCACTACTTTCTTTAGAAAGCTGCTATCATTGACCTGAGGATCCAGGCTGTTTTTTAATCCTACCTAATGCTGAATTTCATAACGTTCATTAAATATTTCAGGGACTTGAACTAGCAAGAGAGTGCTTAAGAAATATGTCCAGGAGGAAATGTACGATGATTAGTACTACTGCCTTCTCTAATGAATACATCAATAAGCAGATCTCAATGCTTACTGTATAAAAGCAGCTCTGAGATCAATGCAGGAGATAGCAATATCTGACATGGTGTTTGAGTGATACTTCCTGGGCTCTTCTTTTCCAAAAGCTCCATAAACCATTCCAAAAGACACACCCTGTACAGATGTGTACACATGTACTGAATCTGGCGCATCTACAAATTTACCACCCTAGGCACAAAAAAACTCACTGTGCTTTTTCCACCCTCATTGCTCATCATGTCAAAGCTAGTGCTGACTGGCCTCCCTTACTTGGTTAAAGTGCTGCTTGCCTTGGGGAAGTTGACTTTTGCAAGACTTGCAGATTATGTAGAAGAAATCTGACTCTGTCAAGTTTTGTTAATCATTTCGTCCATTATCTGAATCCATAGTAGCACTAAATCCTTAATTGGTTAAAGATAAGAAAGGGTTCAAGCAAATCTAAGAGTAAAGGAAAGCAGTATTTAACTAGTACCACTACACTGAGATATCATGGTCTTCATTCTGACAGAAATTGTGAATAACATAATTATAGGAACAATAGAATTACACAGAGGTATTATCTGCTAAAGCAAGTAATCAGCCAAGGATGTCATAGATAAATTGCCTAATGCATCTAAACCACCAAGTTCTTCAGGAGTTAAAAAGATGACATCATAAATGTGCTCAGATTTTTATCGCTCCTATGTTGCTGTTAGTAATGTGTTCAGGAGCCTGCTATGGAGAAAGAAAGTTCCCATGTCCTCTCCAGCCAAGCAGGTCTGGGAGAGATGACAGTCACAACTGCCCTATAGTGTTCTCAAGCCTTTAGGACAAAACCTAGGACTTCAGACCAAGAAGTGCACCAAGCACTAAGGTCAAACACACAATCCCCAGTACAATTTTCTCCCCCACTCAACCCAAGCTCCTGTGCGGGACTCCTTCAAGTACAGTTTGTCTTGCTATTTGTGAGTCAGGAATGGGCACTCCATCCTCCTGCTTCCCTTTTGAGGGCCTCAGTGCCTGCAGGAGGCTAACAGGATTAAAGTGTGTTTTATCTGTCCCAACTCAGCTCTGCAGAGGTCAGTTCCCTTGCTAGACATGAATGTTGACATACACATTGTTACGTAGGCATTTCACCTCCTTCCTCAGGACCAAAGTCCAGGCTGACCTATGAGACATTCCTAAAAACTGTTTAACTTTTATCTACTCCCAAGGCCTGAGCTGCTGCCATTAGGAATTTTGGGGCAGCCCTGAACACATTCAGACTTTTTTTTTCAATAGGTGCTGTACACCCAGAGTTGCAGAGTGTTCTTCCCCCAAGAGACCGTACACAACAGTAAGAATGTGAGATACCATTATAGCAAACAGTTTGCATTCTGGAGAAGGAGAGATAGGAAAGTAGCTCTGTCTCATCCATAACTCTTCCCTTCTTTTGTGCCTTCCTAGAGGCCCACCAGTGCTACATGACTTTGACAAAGAACTACTGTGCCATGACACAGGGCAGAGCATCACAGTAGGTGAGAGAAAAAGTGCAAAGGCTCAGAAATCTCAGCTGTCCGCTACTCTGATTCAGACTGCTGGAAAATAACATTTATAAACAAGTAAACTGAGGAAGAAAAGCAGGGAATCACCAGGTAGCAAGTGTTATCAATCATGACCCAAAACAGAAAGCCAACTAAACGTTTGGATTTTTGTCTTGAAGATGAAGGCAGTAACAAAGATGAGAACAAAGAGAAGGAAGCACTTAGTTGCACAACTCACCCAGTAATGCCACAGGAAAAAGCAGAACATTCCTAAGCAACTTATGCCAGAGTTTTTTGTACTCACCTTCCATCTGGCCTCACTGGTTATGTTCCACTATGTGCCATCACTGTATTTGGCTTTTTCAATAAAGCTGCTGCCAGGAGTTTGTCTTGGCCAGAGCATCTCAGGTTTTCTGATTTTGTTGCTCTGCTCTTCTCCAGACTTAGTTTTTCTCTCCAACATTGGAAATGGCTGTGTAAGTAGAGATAACAAGTGCATGCAAATGGGGCAGAGGGAGCCCAGAGTCACCCAGGAGCCACTGAAGGCCAGTGATGTGTCCTGGGGCTGGAGACAGTTCTCAGTAATCAGGAAAGGCAGAGGCAGTAGAGAGTCAGAACAAAAATGCCAAGGTAGGTCTGAATGGGGAGTAAATGAGAGTCTGGTTGTAGGACACCAGGAATGGCAAGTGTTGATGACACAGAACTTAGCTTCTCACCAGGACAGCAGCACATCTAGGGGTAGCTCCTCCAGGCAATCAGCTGGGGGAGAAGGGACAATGTGTAAATTTTAATGACTCACAGAGGAGGGACAGGACAAGAAACTGAACACTGTCATCTCCCAAAGCATGTGAAAAGACTCATTCGTAAATAACCCATGGTCACCAGGCCAAGGATGGAGGAGACATGAGAGGTCTCTAGCTGGTTCCTTGTTCTGTGTCATGACGAGGACCCTGACCACAGCATCTGGACAGAGGTCCTGGTGCTCACATGCTGAACAGTTTATTTGAGCACATCTCTCCTTCCTCAAGAGTATTTGGTAAAAGAACAGAAGCAAATACAATCTGTCCTGTTTTACAATAAGGTTACCCTATTCTCTTTTTGGTAAAGGATGCCTGCTGGTGGCATGGCCTCTCCTGGGCCTGAACAGAATAAAACTCTTTGAAGTAGAAAAGGCAGTTGTTCCTGAAAGGATTCAGAAAGCCTACCATCTTTTAATGTATAGGAAACTGAGAAGAAGCTCTGCCCTTTAGTCTGTCCCAAAAGTCTTTGCATGTGTTTTCAAAGTCTGCTCTCTGTGAACTTCAAACATGTCTGAACAACCTGGGTGGTTTGCAACATTACAGCAATATGTCTGCAGGTGTGTGTGAGCACAGAGATGGAGTTTTTCTCTCTGAGCTCACCCTTTACTATTACTTTTGATGCCTTTTTGCAGAAGGGGGACCCTACAGACACTCACAGCTGATGGAAATGGTCATTTGGGATGGCTTCTCAGTCCCTTGTCAGGCAGCACAAGCAAAGCCAGCTTGAAGTTCCTGCTTTACATGTTGCTCTGAGTGGCTGTTTCTTAGGCTGCTGTGCCTTCTGGCACCCAGAGATGAATTTACTATCAGAGTAACGATTAATATTTTCTGGGGATGGCAGTGGCCAGGAAACAGCACCATCCAGAGCTGTTTGGGACATCCTGTGCTGTAGAGCCCTGTTACTGCCATGCACACAGGCTCCCTTGGTAACTTGCTGTGGCACACCTCAGCAAAGCTGGCTGATTCAGGCTGGAGACCCATCGCTGAACAGACATTGTTTTGTCAGCTGAACTTTTGCACTCCTCCTTCAGCACTCTTCAGCTAGAGCTGGGCTTTATCTCACCGCACCCCGTGGGGCTGGCACCCTTTTGTCACCTGCCTGAGTGCCTGGCATGTGTACAGCGTGGCTGGCTGGCAAAGAGCTATGCCTGGCATTTGCCACCTCTGAAAACGGGCCATAAGCTTTGAACTGTGCCATGTCTCAGGTTATCCCTTAACCTCTGAGCCCAGAATGAGGACTGGACCTGACATTCACTGAAATTCCTCCTACTTTTACTGCTCTCACACTCCCAGGCTCCTTGCTTTTATGTTTGGAGACCTGGATTAGGGTTTCTGTGACCAGCAAAAGGATGGCACAGCATCTGGGCTTGTAATCAGCTAGATCATCAGGTGCTGGCTACTCCCCTCCCTTTTTCACTAGTTGCTGATAAACTCTGAATACTGATAATTGTTCCCTGATGTTGCTCTTTTCTTTGTAAGGGATTCCTGCTAGGGCGTGTTTGCAAAACAGACTGGGGCAGGGCAGCCTCCAGCTAACAGCCTTCTGTGCTAAAGGCTGGCCAGTTAGCAGCAGCTCCAGGCTAATAATAGCACTCATTAGGAACTTTTCACAAGACTGAAAAAAATGAGCAAAACCTCAGTAGAAATCCTTTTTACAGGTTGTAGGGAGAATTATAACCTGCCTGAGATAAGTTTGCAACAAATACTCAAGTGTGAGAATCTAGTATTATAAAGTACCTATTGGAAGCCATGGATTCTGCTTCTGTCTTTGCCACCACGAAGAGAATGTTTCTGTATCTTAATTTCTCTCAGTAAAACAAATGTCAGATTTGTTTCTGTCCACTGAAAACAGAAGGGAAGGGAGTGTAGGTGCCAGGGGTTGTGAGTAGTGCTGACATCTACTGGTAAACCAAAACAGGCTGGTAAGGTAACTAAAAGCTTGGCTGTATTTGTGGAAGGGTCAGGGGATTTATGTGTTCCTTTTAAACAGGGAAAGTTAGGCTTGCTCATTGTTAAGACTGTGGCATCATGTTTTTGGAGAGACACAGCAAAGCCACACAACCAGGAGCTTTCCACGCTCATGGCTATGGCTGGTTGGGGCTGCTTATTGCCAGATGCCTGAGCCTGCTCTCAGACATCACTGCCATGCCCTTCCCTGCACACATCCATGAATTTCTCTCTGCCTCACTTGTACTTTGAAATCATGGCCAGGACACTGCTTCCTTCTCCCGTGGCTCTAAATCAGGAGTGTACACAGCACCTGCCAGAGTGGGCCTCAGACCACATCCACTGCTAGTGCCAACATAAATAACAGTGATAACCACTGATATCTCTTCAAAGCACTTCATACTTTCCCAAACCTCTTCCCAAAGATTTTAACCACTTCAAGGCACAGCTGGCACAGTGCAGTTTGGAAGACTATCCTCTGCAGATTAAAACAAAACACAGTCATGCACCTTTTTTTCGAGGAACAAATACTTTACTCATCAGACATGTATCATCTAAGTAATATCAGCTTCTGATGGGAGTCCCAACAACATGTATTTGAAAAGAAAAGCTGTATGGGCTTACCATTTGGTATATTGATATTATTTCTCAACAAGTTTGAAATCACAGTTCACAATTGCACAAAAGCAAATGCTGGGGACAAGTAATTTCCGTGCCTGCTCTAGGACACATCACATACATGACAGCATGGACAAAGAACAGACAAGGCACAGTGGCATGAAGATGCACAAGAAATACAAGATTAATCCAGGCATGGGCACATACCAGTAACAGAAGTTGTTTTACACTGAGAAACACTAGCACTACTAAAATCACAGCACAGGGGAAGGGGTCTTTCTGCCAAGAAGGGGGGAAAGAGCTGACCTGGGAGACTACTACAGCCTGCAGTTCCTATCTCATCACAGCCAGAGCTGGTTTAGGGCTTCTCAGCATGGCAGGCTGATTGCTGTCCCCCAAGTCCAAGGGAGAAGCAGCTGCCAGGCTGTTCTTGCCAGAGAGAAAGGGAGAGCCCTGGCAAGCTGGGCTAGAGTCTCCTGCATTTACCAGAGACAGGCAGAGTGAGAGTCAGACATCTCTCCCAGCTGCAGTGGCCCTGTGGAGACTCCCATGCTCTCCCTTTGCAGGGGAAAACTAGCTTCCCAAGTTTCAGGCATGAGCAAACACTGCACATTACCATCTTGCTCCTCCTGCTGTCCTCAAGAGCAGACTCAGTGCCTGGGAGCTGGTTGCCTGATGCTGTTGGTCACTGTCCCATGGATCTGAGTTCAGCTGTGATACCTCACCTGCCTTCCCTGATAGTTATGGGAGTCCCTGTGCAGAAAGGAGCAGGGGATTGAATGTTATCTTCTGCTGTGTAGTGACAGGCAGGGCTCTTACACTGTGCTGCTGTGGCTGCAACATCCCTGCCTCAGTGGGAGGTTATCTGTGGGGCTGGTCTTGAGGTCTGGCACAGCTCAGAAGAAAAGAAACACTGGGCAATGCAGAGAGGGAGGTTCTGAATCACCTCTTTGAACAGAGCAGCTAAACAACACTCTCCCTTATGAGAAATCTGAGGCTTTGTAAAACCAGGCTTTACAACTAAGACGTTTTACCTTTATTTTCTTGGCAGAACCTGATTTCAGGATCCTGTTACTCTCACAGTAGTTATTTTTAGGTTAAGGAGATCAGCCTCAGCCAGCCACGTGTCTTATACTGGCTACTAGCACAGGTTCAACCACCTGAAGCAGACAACTGCTGCTTGGATCTCTCCCAAAATGCCAGACTTAATGCCTAAAAGATCTGCATCCTGTGCATTTGACATCTGTGCAGTAATACAGACTCAAAATCTCATCCAGTAATTTGAGTCCATGGAAAAGGCAGACACTCTTTAGAGACCTCAAAAAAAACCAACTTTTTCTTACTTTGCAATTATGCCTTGTACTCATAGTCTGCTCTTGAGCCAGGATCTGCAACAAGGTCTTACAAATTCATATGTAAGAACTTTCCTCTGTGCCCTTCAACACACAGAAGACCTGATGAATTTGCTACAAAGGGCTGTGTGCACTATTTGAGCTCATTATAGAGCATGTAACTCCTCTGCTGAATTACAATTTAGCATATGAAGTTTCTGTTTCATTAAAATTTGGAAGGAGGGGTGAAAAAGCCTATTTCAGGAAGCTTTCCTGACAGGCTGTTTTCTGATTAAGATAATAGCTTCAATGTAGGGAGGGAGGAGGAGGAAGTATGCAACACCATTATTCTGTTTTCAGCTAGAAATGCTGAAGGTAAGAAGTTTTGCTGAATTCTAAATTCAGTAGATTTGGGAGTCAATATCTCACAGATAAGTCTTGTCCCCAATAGCAGGACCAGCTGATGCTGGGAATTGAGTCATGAGACCCCACAGTTCCTGCCTCCACAGCTCCTGTCTGAAATCTAAGCTCCCTGTGGGCTGCACAAGAAGCTCCTTCTCACAGCTCCTGCTGGGCCCTTGTTGAATGACACTGCTTCAATTTACCAAGACTATCTTGTGGCTGTGGCAGCCCTGAAACCTGGGCCATCTGAGGACAGGGCTCATCCTGAGGTCCTTCAGACACTGCCAGGGAGGCTTTCCCCAGAATGCAGTGACACATCCATCTTAAAAAAGGTGCAATGCAAGCTGCCCCACTAAACCTATCACTGCACTGCACAGCACACTTAAGAGTGTAGCACTAATGAGAGCTGCTAGCATGGTCTGGTACAGCTCACATTGCTATTGGCTTTAAGCCTACAGAGCCTATTTGATGTTAACTATTGCAGAATATCAGTGATAAAGGTATTTGAAATATATTTACAATGGCCCTGTAATACCAGCTGTAGTCTGCACCAATTACAAGGAAAGGGAAGCCTCAGCAAAAAGAAAAATGCCTGGAAAAGAAATATTTTGCATGTGGTAAAGAAACTGACACATATCAATTTTACAATATTCTTCAAGGCAAATGGTGTCAGCATTCACAACTGCAAATTTGTTTCCTTGACAAAAACAAGCATCAGGGTGCTAGTTTGCAAGGGACAAGAATCTTGAGATGCAATGTAAGGATTGTGAAAGTAAATGACAAAAATTTATTAGTGTCAACAGCTATATCAGAAACCATATAAACAGAAGTTTGTTCCCTAACACTCAGACCTAGTACTCCACCAAATGCTTCTCATTTTAGAATATTTCAAACCTTCTCCCAGTTACACTTGTGTTATCTAGAGTTAAGCACTAGTAATCTCTTTCCTCAAGACCTGAATCTAAGGCACAGAGAGGGTTACCAAGGTAATCTGGAAACAAACTACAACAGAACAAAACTGACTGTAATCAGGTAGAAACAATTACATTTCTTCTTCCCATTTCACACTGGTGATTATATTCTGCTTTCTTGACATAACAACCATATATTTCTCCTGCAGACCATCGTGTATTGGGAACAAGTTGCAATATGCCACTCTGGACACAAATGTTCAGAGTTCTGGGGTCCCTATTTTTTGGGGAAGGCTACATAAACAATGTTGTGCCAGCCTGTTCAGAGACAGAAATCTAATATATCACCTAGTGCCAAATGTCACCTCCTCTTGAGACATGGGTACAGGGGAGAAGGTGAAGGGGGGCAGAAGTTCTACCTCTGTGACATGATACATCATTACACTGGAGAAGAGCATCCCTGATTTTTCACAGTAAGAGTTCCTGGCAACAGTGATGTCTGTGTCCAGCTGTCTGGATTATCCTAACAGTGGGAGAACAACTGACAGTGACTTGGTACCATAGCAGCCAGACTGGGAGCACTGGGCTGTTAAGCACTGCTGTAGAAGAGCACATCAGACTGGCTAGAGGTTCTTGGGCACCTGAAACCCCAGAACACTTGACTTGGGCAAGATGTGATAGACCCCATTGTGGGAAGAGTTGACACTCAGGTTGTTTCTCTGTATGTCTTCCACCCCCCAGCTTTCTGCTTCTTCTTTCCCCAGCTGGTCTAGGCTCTGGGGGTGCAGCTCTTCCTGACTGGCTTCTTCCTCCTGTGAACAAGAAGAAAGTGTGACCTGCAATGTCAAGCAAGCTACCAAAAAGTCTAGCAACACTCCAGGAAAGAGGCAAGGTGTGTGTGATACTAAAGTATCTTCCCACATTCTCTCAGAAATTAGAACAAGCCTGCCTGTCCATTAAGGATGCAATACACTGCTGCAATGCACTGCTGAATGCACATTCAAGCTTTAGACAAACAAGGAGCAATTCATCCCTTTTCATCCTTTGTGAACACATTCACAGAAATGCTGTGACAAAGCAAATCTGCAAACAAACACTAGCAGAAGATTTTGGGCATGTTCACATGAGAAGTAGCACCTCCTAAAACACTCTTTCAGATGGGAAGGGATCACAAGACTACTCTGCAAACGGGAGGCCTCTTTCTGACTCTACTAGATCACTTTGTGCTGTTTGGCTATTCTCCTTATTGAAGCCACAAAACCGTGAAGTAGTGACATGGCTCCCACATGCCTTGCTGCCTTTGACTTTAAAGCTGAAGATCCAAAATACACTGATTGACTCAATATGGGCACTCTTTGGCAAAAGTCACAATTCTGCAGTGATATAAGATTCTGTGTGATAAATAATCCACAGGCAAGATGTTAAGATCACTGTTCATGACAGCCATGAGATGCTCTTGCTGGAAAGAACAGTTTGATCATTTTAATGTTTGAGGAAGAACAGTTAGAAAGCAACTGAAGACAGGCAAATTTCATCCACTGCCACAGGGCTGAGGTTGGCCTCAAAGGAGCCAGAAGGTGTGTTTAAAGGTACTAGGGTTAACTGTAGGGACTTGAAAGCAAGAGGTTTTGTGTCATTTTGCTTAAACAGAAAAGGATTGATCATATAAAATGATGACCCTTGCCCAAGCCTTTTTGTCTTAAGTCAATGAAGATTGGAAAAGCAAAGATGGGACCAGGCCCTTTCTCCCAGCAGAGCTGGTCATCTGATGTGAAAAGCTGGTTCCAGTCATGGTGGAGGGCTACCAACCTTGCTAACATCACCCAATGGTTTGCCCAACAGATCCTTCCTCTTCAGCTCTTTTCTTTCTGGCACATCAAGCTTGTTCACCACTGCATCAATCTTGGAGCCAATGCTGTTTATGGACTGTTCCAGCTGCAGCACACGATGCAGAAGGCTGAGGGAGACATGGAGAACATTTGTAAGCTTTTTCTTATGATGAATAAAGGGATTTGCTGCAAACTTCTCCCAGAGACCTCAAATAGAAGTGAATGCTCCCATATCACTGATGCACACCTGCTGGTGACATAACTCTCTGCTACACTGTGTTTTCACCTGTAATTAGTGGTTCTGTTTTGGATGGATCCCAGCCGAGACACAGTATAATTCCATTATTAAATATTGCACCTGTCTCTCCTTTGATGTGGCCCTATATGGTTTGCTCAGTGTTTCTCAGTAGCAGAATCAAGATACACTAATTCTCTGTGCTGTGTTTATCCCGTGCTCTGCCTATGGAAGAAACAGCCAAATGTTATTCTTGGACCTGGAGGATAAAGGCCAACTAGGCTATAAATCAAGGATATTTATTGCTACAGGACCTTCTGTAAGGGTATCAACTTTCCCTGGCCCAGTTATTTGGGCCACTTTCTGACCTAAAACATGACAGTATAATGCCTGTGGCTAGATGCAAAGGTTATTCAAGAGGCAGAAAGCAAAATTTCTCAACACAGTCTTTTACAGGAACAAGCAAGTTACATTACTAGAACATTTTCACTTATATCCTGACATGCTTATTTACACAGGTGCAAGATAAAAGGGACAAGATCTTACTGAAACTGCTCAGCACCACTGTAAAGTGTTACATCAGGGACAAAAGCAGCAGAAATTGGACCCTCATTTGCAGGGTGTTTAAACTACTGACAGCACAAACATACACTTGGAACTCTTCTTTGGAGACCCAGGTGGCCTTATTGGTTTGGTTATTCCTTGCTTCCACGTAGGTCAGATTCTCATCCAGGTTGTTGTCACCATAGGATTTCCCCAAATTTTCAATCTCTGTATTCAGAGCAACCTGGAAAACAAAGAAACTCCTGCAAAATACTAACTCTGTGGTCAGCTTTACTGTCAATAACACAGAGCTTCACAGGCAGCAACATGCTCAGCTGCATCCAGGTGGAGTTGGAACTATATTTTAGTTATCTGCTTAGTTTATACCATAAACCCAAAGATTCCTGAGACCACTTTGTAGTGACATCTACCAAAGAGAAGATCTTTTTCCCTGCCCTTTTCCTTTTTTACCCTTTTTGCCTCTAGGTCATGCTTCATCTGCTGTTGCTCTTCTTCATCAAGGATGTGGTTGCCATCTCTGTCAAATCTGGAGAAAGCTGCTGTGATCTCCTGGTCTGCATGGCCCAGTCTGCAGAAGAATAAAAAGAGAAAACTCAAAGCATAGAATTATACTGTTAAGCTCTAACAGAGTGGAAATTTTGACATCAGTGTGTTGTTTCCTCCTGCTGGTGACAAACCTAATAATCCCAAATGGGCAAGAGATAGTTATACAAACCTATTTATAACAGGAAATTAAACATTTGAGGAAAGATTTTTTTTCTTTCTGTCTTAACTTGCCCAGATCTGAGCTAACTGCTCTCCTTGTCTTGAAAAGCAGAAAATTAAAATCACCTGTATTACTAAGAGAAAGGACTAAGTGGGCATCCCTCAAACTGACTCACTCCTTCAAGCTGTTCTTGAAGTCTTCAAAGTCTAATTGTTTTGTTCCATTCTGCAGGGCTTTCTGCACATCAGAAATCTGCTCCTTCTTCAGCTTCAGCCTCATGAGTGTCCGATTGTAGCTCTGTTAGCAAAGACAGAGACACAGAATCACACACCCACAACAGTGAAAAGTAGAGCAGGGTGGGCAATATGATACAAGTGAGTAATAATACCAGGAGTTTTCAAACAAATAAAGCAATGCTGTATGAACCTCATCTCTGAGCTGGAATCATGCCTTCAGGGTGACACTAACATGCTAACCCCTCTGCTTTTCTCATCTCAGATCTTCCCCTATCTGATCTCCCAACACATCAGCTGTTTAAGATAAGGTCTCAAATACTATTCCTTGCAGAATATTGATCCCACAACAGAATTGTGAGCTTCCAGAAACTTTTCTGGAATTTACCCATGGGAAAGCCAGATGTAACCTGCTAGATTTGTGCCACTGTAACAGGCTCAGCTTAGCACAGCAGGGCTTGCCATATTATTGATCAAAGTACATTTTATTAAGGACTGAAAGAGCTTTGTCTAGACACCATCCTGGGAAGAAGTTTCTCAGAAACACTGTATCAAGTAACAGGATTCCCTCAACACCTGCTTTCTCATCTTCTTATTGCCAAAGGGTCTGGGAGCTTGATTTATCCCAGAAAGGAATTGTGACTCTTGTGCACACAAAGAAGGGGGACCTGGAGTTGGCATCCACTGTTTCTCACTAGTAAACTCCACTTAGGTCAGGGACTTACAAAAAATGCTTCATGATTTAGCTAGAAAGTAGCACAGGTTTAACTATTCATCACCTGCTTCAAGATGTCAGAGAGCTGCAGCTCATCCTTCTGACTTGAAAGCTCCTCCTTGACTTCTGAGTAGGTGTCATTGATGATGGCCAGAAACATATTCTAGGAAAAGGGAAAGAAGTGAGATGAATATGCCTGAGACATCTTGCCTGCTCCAGCAGCTGAAGCAGCAAGAAACAGGCACAGATGTACAAGACTTAGTTAAAAAAGGAGTTGTTTCCCTGTGGGGTATCTCTTGGGCAAATGAAAGGTGGTGAAGAAAAAGCCCATTTCAGCCACACCATGTTTTCTTAAGTTTTTGCAGTTAAAGCAGTGGCTGAAAGTACACTTGTTCCCACCTCAAATACTACCTTTGTTATCTTCTCTTGCAAAATCTTAGGTTACATATGGACTCCTGACACTGTTTAACCTGGTTATTATGAACATCCCTCTGCATCCATTGCCTAGGAAGCCAGTCAGTTTCAGTCTTCACCTTCACAGATGCTGGCCTTTAATCACTCTAATCATCAAATCCCCAATTGTAGTAACACACTCTTTGCCTACTGTGGTCTATTTGCACTGCAAAGCTGTTGTAACGAAACTCCTTTTCTAAGCATTTGCACCTAACCCAAACACTGCTTTCAGCACCGGGACAAGGAGGACTTTGTTGCTTACCAGAAGAACAAAGAAAACAAAGAACACATAGGTGACAAAGTAAATGGGCCCGAGGACCCTGTTGGCATTGTCAATGGAATTGTAGTCAAAATCACCAAGAATGATCCGAAACTGGGTGAAACTGGGGGAAAGAAAGAGCACAGGGTCACACAAAGGCACATGCAAACAGTTCTGAAGTGAACCTGAACCTGCCTGCAGCCCAGATGGGCACAGGCACAAACTAGAGCAGGGTCTAAGTTGCTCCAGATTGGCAAATTAAATGCATCCATAGTATTTCAGGGGTCAAGCAAGATGATCTGGTTAGAGCAAGTAGAAAATAAAATAAGTTTCCACACAAATTCAGTTTGTCCAAAGAATGCTTTGGTATTAATAGGAGTAAAAAAAAAACTTCCCTGATTAAAGGCATTTGACTCAACAAAGCCATCTCTTGCAAGAGAGTTTGTGAGACTCTGGAGGGATGTTAGAACTGGACAGTGCTCTTCAACTTTTTGTATTTCATAGCCCCTATAATGAAGGAAGTTTAAGTGTATTGATCCTAAGTCTCCTTATCTGAGTTTTCTCTTGCAGACCCCCCAAAGGCAGGACCTGAACACCCAGAGGTCTGTGGAACACGAGCTGAAAAACACTGCTGTAGCAGATCCCTCCCTTAACATCACACATTACTTGAGCAGGCCCATGGACTGCAGGATTGTCTGAGACAGGATTTTAACTCACTTCTGAAACACTCCCTTCTGTGTGTGTGCTCATCCACCCACTGGTCATCCTCCATCTCAGATATATTGACCAATATATGTGGGATTTCTATGGAAATAGATATCCTTAGCAATTTCCACCATATCCCTTGTTCCTTACTGATAAACACCAGAGAGGGAGAAATCTGCCCTCAGTTTTCTCATTGCATTCTTTTGTCCAGAAGGCTGTCAGCATTTATTATTAATAATAAAAATATATTTTTAATATTAATTATTATTAATAACCATTGTGGCTTTAGTACTATGAGATACAGCAGGAGTCTGACACTGAGATTTGCAACTGGGGGAGAAGAGTGGAAAGCAGTTAAAATTATTTTGATAAAACTACAGAAACATGGTACTAACTTACACACTTACATGCATTTAACAAAGGTACTGAAGTTTTCCACTTGTGTCCCAAAAAGAAGATAACCCAGCTGGGCATAGGCAAAGAAGACAATGAAGAACATAATGGCAAAGCCCAGGATGTCCTTGGCACAACGTGCCAGCGTGGAGGAGAGCTGGGTCATTGTTTTATTAAAGCTAATGTACTTGAATATCTGCAGGATGGAAGAATGGGGACAAAGTTAGGCCAAACCATCAGCTAGGTCAGTCCCTCTCATGTATGCACATGCTTGTAAGACAAGAGGTTCATTACAGAACAAAGTACTGAGGAGAAAATTGGCTAGGGAATGGTGGCTTAGTCTTTAGGACATTTATCCCAGGTGTGCCACCATCCTTCTCTGGGTTCACAAACATATGACTTTGTTCCCTCTGTCAAAGGAAAATATAAACAGGGACTGCTAGAAGGACAAATCTCTTAAGGCTGATGTGGACTCCCTTAGTGGCTTTCTGCCACACCAAGATGCTTTAGTTGAAATGCAAAGTCTGTGTCAACAGATGAGTCATTTCCAGCTCTTGAGTGACCATTATGAAAAAAAAAAAACAAACTATGGTTTGCAAGATTATCCTCAAAAATACGAAAATAGTACAGGATGGACAAAGTTACATGGTACTCAGCATTTTTGAAAACCACTTTTAAACCACAGTGTCTGAGCTCATATCCCTGACTGTTATCTCCAAATAATTCACCTCAGGATGCAGGGTGAAAAGTTGCCCAGATTTACTGCAAAACAGAGCATATGAGTTTGAGGAAAATGCTCTGTTCTATAGCTGTTACACTCATTTACTCAGAGGCATGGAAGAGACAACCCTCAAGCTATCTAGAAGGAGAGGCCTGACTGGAGACCTGGCACCTCCCAGACCCTCTACAATACCTTGATCCAGGCAAAAAATAAGTTGACTGCGTTCATATTGTTATACTGTGTCTGCCAGAATGCCAGGAATTCAAAGTCTGCGTAGGTGTTGGGGCGTTTCAGCAACTCTCCCAGCAGCCTGTTCACCTCAGTGGTGCGAAAGATGTGAAACCCAATAGCAACAATGGAGAGCTGCAAAGAGAACGAGGAATAGTCTGCAGTGACCACTGTGTCTATGCTTTCCATGCAAATTGAAATGTCACAGAACTCATTGGAATCCCACTTCAGAGCTGTAGTCTAGTGGTGGACTATGGAAATACGGTTGTGATGTGCTGAATGATGCCCTGACTTCACAGTCTCTTCAGCATCCCTAAGAAAGAATTTTCTCCTAGCAGATTTTCCAGACACAAGAGTGTCTGTCCATTTATTCTGCAGTGCATTTTAGCATAAAAAAAAAACACTTCTTGTCTTATCTAGATTAAATTCCACATGCCTTCATTTATTTTGGCTCTTATACATCTCTGCCACTGCTCCCCCCAAAAAAGCGTGCAAGGATACTCACCAGAATGACAACTACATCCAGAATGTTCCAGATGCTGGTGAAGTACTGAAGTTTGTGGATACGGAGCTCCAAAGCCTCTTCCACCACATAGTAGAAGATAAAGACACAGAATACAATTTCACAGGCAACAATGAAGAAGTCCCACGTGCTGACGTACCGTATAAGCTTCACTGTCCGGATTTGCCAGGACGGAATGGCACCACCAGTGGCTGGAAACTCAACCACTAACCTTGGAGGGGAGAAGGAAACAATTTCAAACTAGGGGATGGAGGCTCAGAGGCAATTTTAGAGGCATCAAACTTTAGCATGAGCTCTTCACCAGACCATGAGTGGAAGTGTTGTGTATGTGTTGATGCAGCCATATCTCTGCTGTTTCACTGCCTGAGATAGGAAAGGGTGAAAGGTGGCAAGAAGTGTGTCTGGTTATTTCAAGTAAGACCAAGACTTCTCAATAATCCATATGATTTCTACTGATATGACTCAGACACCCCACTGGTAGACCATAATAAAATATTTGCATTTTAAGAAACAGATTGATGCATTGAGGAAGATGCAAGAGGCTGAAGAATTTTCATCAGGACTCTGCTTACCTCAAAACACAGAACAGATTGATATTTGCATTATACACAGAGAAATCAATAAAGACAACTCGTGTCCCCCGATCCAGCCACAGATTCTCCTTTAAGACTTGCAGGGCTTCAGCACTCTCTTCTCTGGTCATCTTGAGGTCTATGTAGTATCCTCCCCCACTGTAACTGGTTAGTCTTCCCCAGTGAGATGAACCACCCAGCTCCTCCTCAGAATGGTATCTCCACCTGCAACAGACACGGCACAAAAACTTCACCTGCCCAGGCTTGAATATGACCTTGTACCCAGGAAAAAAATATATCTTCAAGGGGCAGAGCAATTTTCAATTGATGAATTGGCTCCTACTCCTACTCCTGGTCTAACCCTATATAGTACTGGTAACCGCTGTGGTTAGTTTTCTATGGTTAGTTTTTAGTGCTTCCCAGCAGTGACACAACATGATTTGCAACACTAGGAAGGGAAAATTCTGAGGTTTGTTGGCTATATCAATCTTGTTTTCATGGAGGTCATTCTCAGGATCTGCTCTATTGCCTTCTACCACCATCTGCTTAGAATGCTCTTGTACTCGTATTTCCTAATGAATTATAGCTTCTCACTCATGGATCAAGATTCATGCAGTGAGCAGAGTTGTTAAACTGCAGCTACCTAACACTATTATAGGGAAACAGGTTGTCAAGATAAAAGGGATGTACTCCCTTTTCTCTGGATCCTGAAATCACAGAGGAAAGCAAATAGTAACAAGCCAGCTGAGTGCCAGCTTGCCATTTGATGGATCTGGCCCCAAAGGTCTTTGTTTATCCTCACTCTCTTAAAAATAGGCAACAATTTATTCCTGTATTCCCACTGGATTTTTCATGGCTTTTCCAATTTGAAAACTCATTCTGTTGTGCTTCTCCACACTAGATCTTCTTGATAGACAAAAAGGACTTTTTGTCTCTGACTGCAAGGGGAATTCCAGCCTTATGTGAGAAACTCACTCCCAGCATCCTGCAGCTCAGCAGTTCTTATTTGGTCTAGAAGAGACTAATTTGGATTAGATGAACTTACGCCGTTCCATTGATGAGCCCAAAGGAGACCCTCTCCTCCTTGTCCTCAGAGTACACATCATAGCAGCCCAAGATTTCCTCTTTGAAGTCATCATGGACCACACAGGAGTTGTTCTTCACCTTCAGCTGTCTCATGCGTGGCACCCCCAGCAGCAGGTTCTCATAATAGATGTACGACTGGGTGCTGTGCGCTGCCAGGGACTCGTTGTTGTACCACTTTGTCCAGTAAAGATTGTCCAGCAGGGGACCTTGTGCATACTGCAAAGGAGGCAGAGGAGAACTCCTTCATAGCTCGTGCTTCAGAGGAATTTTCTTAGTCTAGGATTGAGGTAGTAAGAGCTGACCCACCCCTCTATGGTCCCCAAGATGGAAAGTAGTAGTGGTTTGTGTTGCATGTATGTTAAGGAGAGGAAAGACCAGGGCTGGTGGTAGAGGAGGGATGCTGGGCAGCAGGGTCATTGTTGGTTTCTCACAGGCCTGTGATGTGGCACCTTCTATACCTGATGAAGAAATGAGAACCCTACAAGTCTCATTGCCTCTTCTACTTCAGTCAGCACAATTCTCAAGGAACTGCTGTGGCACAAGTTGCGAATGATGAAAAGTGCGTGTGCCAGTGTCCTGGAAACAGGGGTGGGGAAACAATAGTGCCATTGTTTGCTGGAGTGTTTTAATATGACAGAAAAAGACAACTCTAATTGACAATTTCTGGCTGTCAGAGATAAGTAGTGGCAATAACTCAATGGCCTTCACTGAGAATCTCATTATTCTTTCACTTATCTTCACAGAAATGTTAGACCTGAGATGTTTTTCCCCTTCTTTATTCTCTTTGATAAAAGTCACTGCAAATTTTAATCCAGTTTCTTCCTAAATAATCTATAGATTAGACAAGCCCAGGCATGAATTACAGGCAAGTTAATTTTGATGTTTCTCAAAACGCTATAAAAAGTCTGTTACTAAGACACCAGCTTGAAGACATTGAACTCTAGGATTCAAAGCCACTTGTGCCACAAGTAAACCTGAAGTAAATTTCTTGGCTTCCCTAGGCAGTACTTCCTATCTGTGCAATGAGCTGACGCTTATATCACCAAAACTATTTTGTTATGTCCTGCTTGTTTTACTGGGAAACGAACTCTTCTGGGCACACACAAAACTTAGCCTAGCCAGTATTCTGGACACAGTGCTCAGAGATAAATTATACTTTAATTCAATAAACATTTTACATGCAAATTTTACTGCAACTATGGCTAGTAGCTGGCAAAAACTTGTGGCAGCAATGTCTTGCTGAAATCACTAGACTGTACTTCAGAGGGAACTGAGTATCCCAGTCTAGCTGAGTTTCAGGGCTGCCCTGGCCCGATCCGTACTCACCACCCAGAAGTCAGCCATGCTGCCAATGGACTGGAAGGAGACACGGCCATCTGTAGAGGTCTGCAGGAAGAGCTCAGACATCACTTTGGTGTAGTAATAGGCATTGGAACTTGTCATTCCATATGTCACTAAGAGAACAAGAGGAGGGTACTTCCTTATACCTGAATATTGGAGCCTGATATAAACGTATTTATATATCTACTTTCTATGTACCTTGCATTTTCACAGGTAAACTGAACAAGGCACAGGAGAATAAATCTTAAGGCTTTTTGCTTTTTTAGGGATTTACAAAGTTATTTGCTCTGTGTTACAGAGTTTAAACTGTCAGACTGACCAACTACAACAGTTAAGTAGTGAGAGAAGACCATTGGAGGATAAAACTGAACATTCTGGGTAACAGTTTTTGTTCCCAGACAAAATTTCTAAGGGCAATTTTATTTCTCAGAACAAAGTCCACAATCTATATTTTGAATTTCTGATGTGAAGCCATGAAGACCACCCTATTTTCCCAAGTGAAAAACTCCAGGTAAGTTTTCATCTACCAAGAAACTCCAAGAGGAGCAGGCTCTAACTTCCACAAACATGTTGTTTCAACTCTCCAGTGTTCCTTCCTTCAGGAAAACATCCATCATGGTGTTCGCTAAGAACATGTCCTACTCTTGAAAGGACACCAGGAAAACAAAGTACCTGACATTGAAGACATAACCCCCCACACCTCCTGGATGCGTCAGCGTGTGACAACAAGTACGTCTGTGTGCGTGTCTTGGTTCTTTAGAAAGAGTGACTGAAGCACTGTCTCCCTGGACCAGCATGATAGTAACTTAGGGTGGTATTGTCTGTCCATCTCTCCTGCCATGGGGTACATGAAATATAACCCTCTTCACTGTCCCATGCCACAGGTGCTCACTTGTGATAGCAAATGAACCTTTGCAAAACCAAACAGCCATTGTCCTACTGACACAAAGTCTCTATTAGCATTAGCATTCAGTACAGGGACACATTGCATTCAAGAACAACAGGGTGAGCTGCCATCTGCTTTATCATCTCAGCCACCCATCCAGTCTCAGAGGGGAAAATATCCCTGAACTGTGTCTTTGATACCAGAAAGTTTCTACAGCTGCTCTCTGGGTGCTGAGTGTTTGCTTTGAATCTGAGAAAAGACCTTAGGCAGATTCTCCTAGGACTGAGGAGCCAATGGCTGAAACTGATAATAACAGTCAGAAAATACTGCTCAAGTCTACCCAAAATCAGTTAGCATTGGTCAGTAATTTTACTTCTCAGCATCAGTTCTGTAGGTTTGTGACAGCTTTTTGCTGCTGTGAGTGCCCATACAGTAAATGTAACATTTACAGCAGAGCAAGGAAGACTAGCAAAAAAAAAAAATAAAAATCTCACATTATTCCCCTCACTATGCACACAGAAATGGTGCCTATGAGATATGACAGCTACTTACATAGACAGATGTCCACCAAGAACATAACATAGACCAGCAGCTCTCGCAGGGTGGTCTTCACATAAAGCTCCCTGTTTTCAGCTGTGTTCTCAGTCAGCGTAGTGCCCCACAGACCTGTTGGGTATAAAGAAGGGACTGGGAGTTTTCATGGCCATTCTCAAGGGCCATGTGAGGAGCTGTAGTCCTGTTCCAAAAGAAACACTGTTGGAAGCTGAAGTTTTGTCACTTTTCAAGGCCAAGCCACTTTTAATTTCAAAACTAGACCTATAAAAATGTGCTAAATACCCCCAAGAAGAACGATTCCAGCATGAATAAAAGATCTGTGGCTAACCAACCCCGAAATATATTGGCTTTTTATTTTGTTAAATCACTATTTAGTTTTATGTTTTTTCTGTTTTCTGTTCATTATAGCTAGATATTTTCCTGACTGTTTTTCAGCTTACTCTTTGCAGAAATTCAGCCTTTGTCACAAATGTTCTTGAAACCATAATATTTCATCTCAGTCACCCACGTGCCAACAGCTGACCTTCTGAGAGGTCTTCCATTGCAGAACTGGTGTAGCTTTATAGCTCTTACTTCTTTTAGGCCCCAAATATATGTCTCTTGCTTAGCTAAAAACTCTTGTAGTTTTCATGTTTATCATAAAACTCAATCAAATAACCCAACTCAATATTTTCAGTGTAACATTTAGAGCCCAATTATCTTCAGGACATCTAACAAAGGAGCTTAGCTGAAAATCCAATACACCAATTGCACCCAGCTAAAGATCCTATTTCTTCACACAACTCATTAAATGTCACTAGAGTTGTCAATAAGAGACAAATGCTTCCATTAAAAGGAGCCTTGATATCTTGGGTTTGATGAACCACCTAATACCATTAGTGTATTTGTTTGTTCTTTCTGTAATGGCTTTCTGTTGTGATTTCTGGAATGCTCCTGAAGTTGAAAGGCATAAGAACTTTTAATTGAAAGCCTAGTGATGAAAGCCATGTCAATAATTGCCATAGTCTTGCTGCTTTCTGCAGCTCCTAGAGAGCTCAGCCCCAATTCCTATCCCCAGTAGGATGCAACAACCATCTTCCTGCAAACCAGGATCAAAGCTGATCAAAGGGCCCACATTTGAAGTCATCTCTGGCAGATGACAAACTTCTTTTTTGTCTGGAGTGTTCTAGTGGTCTGTGTGCATTTATCCTGTCATTTCGATAGCTCTTTGGCATCCTGAGAGATCAGAGACTTTTTTTGCACCATTAACTACCATAGTGACTGTGGCAGCATCTGCCATCACTTCTGGGCAAGCAAACCAGGCTCTTCTGGACAATCCAGACCAGCAATAGAAATGACAGGGTGGAGATGATCTGGATTAACTCCTGTAGAGGAGAAAGTATTGAGATCTACAGGAATCTTCACAATGGAGAAAAACATGGGGAAACAATTTGCCCATCTCTTCAAGTTGCTTTTAAATTACTAGCTTCATCCACAGACGTGACTACATCACAATCTTTAAACCAGTTTGGTGATTTTTCATGAGCAGGGAACCCCTACTATCCATATGTTTGGAGCAAATACACTCCTTTACTTTGAGAAGTGTACTCGGGTACACCTAAATTTAAGCACACTCAAATATCCTTGAGAACTTGGGTTCAGAGACTTGGCCAAAATAATATCTGAAGGACCACGAGGCTGCTCCACTCCTTTCAGATTGCATGCTGTAGTTGTAATACTGTATCAGCTGAGGTTTACTTTCAGCTGTGTCTTTAGGAAACATGCCAAGAAAATCTATCACCTCATACATGAAGCATGTTCCCATCTCTGTCTCCTTTGGCACCACCTACCCCCTTGGTGATGCAGCTACTTTGGACATGACATTTGGAGTAGAAGGACTCAAGGCTAGAAGCCTTCCTTATGGCACCTTGAATGACCATCCAGCACTCACACAGCTGAGCAAAGAAAAAATAACAGAATCTAGAAAATAGGCTATGAGTGCAATTCATTTATATGTCTCACTTTCCTGATAGTAACAATTGACTGATAAGAATTACTGGTAACACCTACGTTATCTTCTGAGGGTGCTTTTAAACCAGACTTGTGACCCAGGTGAGTGACTAGCTCACAGTCTCAGGTACAGCTGGAGATTCTCTTCCAAAGGCAGTGGGAAGCTGGGTATCCCTCATCAACCACCATGCACCCATGCCCAGCAAGTCTTTCCATGATGAAACAGCAGAGGTGGCAGGAGGCAGGCAGGAACCAGGACACAGAGCTGCTTGGACACCTCTTAGAGAGGAATGGTCCTGAGCAGTGGCACTAGGAGCAGCAGCTACTCACTAGTAACCCAGCACAGTAACTGATGATAACAAAAAATAGCTTAATAATCCAACTATTACCACTAGCTATGGACATGTAATCCCAGGAAATGGTTTTTAAGCAAAAAATCAACCTCTCAAACTCTCATTGTCTAACTGACTTACATGTACTACTTCTATTTTCCATGTGAGAGACCAAGGTGACTAAATGGAAAGGGGAAAGCCAGCAATGGAGAGGCAATGAAAAATGATGAGCACCTAGTAAAGATGCAAAGGAAGGAAGCAAATTCTTTTGGGGAAATATCTCCACTTCAGTGAGGCTCAAAGAGGCCTTTGAATTCCCAGCTTTGGTATTTTCTACAGCTCCATTTAGCCCCCTTAGTGTCAGGACACACTGCTGCAACAGTCAGAAGAAGAATATGATATAGTATCTTGACAGTCATCATCATTTACATGCTGCAAATTCAACTCTGGCAGCTCACAAATGGAAATTTGTTGTTCAAGTATGGATATGTTTTTCCACTTTAAGCCTCAAACAATGCCTAGAGGAAAACATTTCAGAATAAACTAGGTAAATTATACACTGCCTAAGAGTAATCTACCAAACCCACTCAGCACTGTTCCTTGGCGAGGAGAAATCTCCAAAGCCTCTGCTCTGAATTCCATGTGAATTAGTAGTGTTAGACTGTAATGGCAATGACAAAAGTATTGATCACAGAGGGGCTGTGCAATTCAGGACCAGCTATACTGTTATTCACCCACTCATACTGTTAGAGGGTACAGCTCTGAGAAAGGTTCTTGCCTTCCAAGAGAGGGAAAAAAAGACACATTGGCAAGAATTTATTCTTCTTTGCTTTATCTTTCCTGTTTTTAAAATATTAGGATTTTTATGCCTTCTATAAGAAACTTTAAATAATGCTTCTACCCAGGATTGTATTGTGACAGAAAACTTATCTTGCCCCCAGGGTTTTGTTTGCCTCTGAATAAGCCTACATAATATTTCATTTCCTTTTGTCTTCTAAAGTGGAAAACAGCACCTCTTTCATTCAGCTGTCTTCAAGCAAAGCATTACTTGATACATTGCTGTAATCCTCTACATTTCAGTCCTGACAGTGCTAGATTTTCTCTGGTAGGTACGTCTATCAGTTCTTATGTTACTGTAGCACAGGAGCCAGTACCTCTATCTAGAAAATGCACACAAAGACAGAATAGTCTCACCACCACAGTGATGGCTCCTGGGGCTTCAGAGCACATAAGCTCTGCCAGCAGATTCACTGCATGACTTTGAGCACACCACTAAGTCCCTTACCTTGTAGTAAAGGTAATAGGACAGACCATGAACCCATAGCAAGGCACACAGAGTCAGGATGCTCCTTTCAGATCAGCCAAAGATGATCTCTGGAGTAATGCTGCTGCATGTTGAACAGGTCCCTGGGCTACACACACTCATGAGGCTTTTACCTTCTGCAACCCTTCTCTTCCTCCCCTTCCTCCCATACCATTGCTCTGAGGGCTAATAAGTCCCTTCTAATGAGATATCAGAGATTTACCTCGGATGCCTCTGAAGATGTAGAAGCAGCACTTGAGGAAAGGACTTGTCTTCACCTTCACAGCTTTGCTCCCTTCTTCCTGGTAGGGCAGTGGATCCCCAGCCTCTTCAAAATTCTCATAGGGATTCTCCAGCATAGACTTGGGGTTGTAGATGGTTTGAATTTTCAAGGAGGTTGAGGGAGAGCCATTGTAAGCAGGATTGTCCCAAGCTTTCTTTCCCACTGTCTCCAGTTCATGCACCTCTGGTGCTTTAAAGTGGCTTTCAGCTTTGTTGTTCAGGTGAGACAAATTCATGCCTACCCACTGCCAGAGGAAGTACTTTCTAACTGGAATTGTGAGGATTGCCTGCCCAGGCTGGAATTAAAAGTTAGCAGAGAAATAATCAATGGCAAACAGCTTGTCTGCCTCAGCAGCCAGGAGAGGGCACACCAGCAGCTCCCCACAGAGAGTAAGCATCCTCTCTCTTTTATATTAGCTCAGCTGGTGACACTGATCAGAGGGGTGGCACTACCCTCTGTCAGGATCCACTGCCAGCCCTGTTATCCCAGTCGCCCTGGGAACACTGACACGTCCAGAGGAGCCTTCTCTGCTTCTCACCAGCAGCAACAGAGCGAGATGCTGTCGTGGGAAGAGGAGGCTGCAGGTGGGGAGTGACCAGACCCCTCGGGTGCTGCAGCCAGGTCAGTTCCAGGGGCGACCCTGTGAGAGGGGCTGGGGGCTCCCACTTTCATAAAGGGCCAAAGAGCAGGAGCATCCTTCCTCCTCCTTAGCTGGGGGTAAAAGCAGGGGTGAAACACTGAGTAAATGCAGTGGTCGTTTTGGAAACCAGGGCGTGGAATCTCCTGCTTTCACAGTATTTCCACAAACCCTGCAGTGCCCTGAGGCAAGCCTGATTGAAAAGAAACCCTACCAACCAAACAAAAAACCCACCAAACAACAAAACAAAAACCAAGCAACCCACAAAACACACCAAAATAACAAACAGGCAAAAACTGGCAAGAACAGTGGCTGGGAGTTGCCTGCATCCACCTTGCCACTGGCTACCAGCACGTAGTTGTGCCAGGCACCACAGGTCCTGTGACTGTACCCTGAGGGGTGCCAGGGCATAACCCTGGGACACACACTTGTCTTGGTGATGAGACTGCAAAAGAATGTGTGGCCTGAGCCTGGTCCTTCCTCAGCTCTGAATACATAACTTAGAAGAGGTGCCTCTCCTTGGGTGCTGAGGGTTGCTATTTTTCTGGTATTACCCAAGGAAGCAACATGACTCTCACACCTGTAGGCTCAAGTCAGGATGTTTTCTTTGGACTCTAATGTTCAAACAGGTGATGTTGCCAATCCAGTGGGGATATGCAGAGATGCCCCCTAAGATCGTGGCACTAAGCAGCTGCTTGAACAACAGTGAGACAAGGTCACTAAGAAGGCAGCCTTAGTGGCTGGAAAGTCACTGGAGGTCTAGGTTGGATCCTTTGATTGAATTTGTTATTACTAGGGCCTGTTGTGTTTTATTACTCCCTAGCAAGATGAAAGCAGTGGCATGGAATCATTGGGTTCAACAGATGGGAAGCATTTGCAGAGCTCCCAAGCAGCAGCAGCAGCAGCAATGCTAAGGAATGAGGCCCCAGTGAAAGGCCACGTGCCAGAGCCAGACATTCATGGCACTCCTGGGACCATACAGCAGATACCCCTGCCCATGCACAAGGAGCATGGCTTACATGCAGGGCTGCTGCTCTGGGGGAACATGAGGATTTTTTCCACAGTGCAGCTCTTGCTGCCTGTGGCACCACCACACATCCCATCCCATCTTTCAGGGCCCAGGTACAGTGCAGATCTGCTGTCTCAGTGGCTGGGGCACAGAGCAGATGGTGAAAGGAGGGGAGTTGTCCTGTATTGAAAGAGCAGGCCACCTACCTAGCCCAGAATACAGGTCATGGCTGTGTCGCCTGATTCTGAAGAGCCTAACACAAGGCAGAACCAAGGGCACTCTGTAATTAAGAAAATACATGCAACGCTTTACAGGCAGCATGAGGTGACTCAATTTATGTGGGTCTAGAAAGCTCCTTTTCAGCCAGTAAACTTGAATGATGGGAGATGTGTCAGCTGGGGAATAATATGATCCATACTTTAGGACCTCATAGATCACTCTGCTCTGCCCTCTGTGGTGTTTGATGTGAGCCCATGTGGAGCAGCAGTATTTCCTGGCCAATGAACAGTGTATGTCTGGTAGCATCTGTGAGCACTTACATCTCTTTTCCTTAGAGTGCCTTGGGCCTTAATCACCAAACTTTCATTCTTGTGAAAACCAGCCCACCAGAATTTCTCTTCTCCATTCTTCTTTATCCCTTCTTTGTTGAGATCCATTTTTCAGCAGGCCTAGATGAAACCTTTCAGAGATACCCAGGGAAGACTGTTTCCAAAACCAGAAACTACTATCACAATGGGATTCAGCACGTTAGGATAAGACACAGGACCACAGCCACAGAAGTTTTTCTGTCAGTGTGTCAAGCACACAGACCTTTAAACGATATCTCACACTTAATTCCTTTGTGTAAAGAGAGTGCCAAAGAGTTCATAAATTCCTCCCCCTCAAAAGCACTGTCAAACATTGAATTAGAACTGCAAAGCATTTAGATTTCATGGTTAGAAAAAGATTAATGAAGAGCAGTCACTTGCTGGGACTGAAGGTGACTCTGCTCACCAGACCCAAGAGGACAGGCTCTCCAGGAGCTCACCAGCCACTGCTGAAGCAGCCCTGGCAGAAATGTTTTCTCCAGCTAGAGGTGATGCTGGGACACCAGTTACAGACCAACTTTCTGTGCTGAATAGAGCTAGTAGAGGACCAGGACAAAAATATCCAGCTTTATAACAGAATCAGTTTCAGCACAGATTTTGAACAATACTTTTAGTTTTCTTCCAGGAGCTTAATCATTGTCACTGAGGTTTAAAGTTTTACAGATGCCTTGTTCTTGAGAAATTTTGTATATAAGTTTAGCAGTACACAGTATTCTATAGTCACTCTTCACTGCAATTAAAACAAAGAGAGAAAGAGACATAACCAAGTTCCTGTTTTCTTACTTAGGGTGCTATGTTAATTCTCTTGGCAATAATCCACTTTCAGCAGGTTCTCATCAACACAAGCATTTGGTTCCCACTTCCAGGCAACATAAACAGAGCTAGAGATAGTTGTTATCTCTATGGATTGCATCAGGAATAGAGAAAGTGGTGGTGACAGCACTAATCAACTGTTAAACATCAGAAATGAAAAAACAGACTTTCAAGCACAGTACCTTGGTGTTGAGTAAACTGTTTATGACACATTTTGAACATTTTCCCAGCACAGTGTATTAACATTCATGTTTTCATTTAAATGAAGTCTTCTCTGCTGATCTCTTTTTTTTGCATCAAACAGGTGGATTTTATCTACATTTAAATAATACCATTCCTATGCTAGTTATGTTGAGAGATTAAAGAATTCAACCACCTGATGAGAGGCTTGATGAGGAGCCAGCACAAAAGGTGCTTTTGCAGACCAAGATGTGAGAACTGTTTCAGTAAGCAGCCCACCATGTCTCCAATCTGTCAAGGTAGATTTGCCTGAGGAGGAGAAGGTGAAGAGTGAGTGAAGCACATTTTAGCTAAAGACAGACTTACAAAAGCTTGTTACCATGATGTACAACTTAGCAATAAGTTTTCGTAAACATCTGTACAAAGACACATTTACTAACACTTACATATTTCCTAACACATTGGAGAGCTCTCTTACACTCATGTACACATGCAGTGGCCTTCAGTGGGGACACTGGCTGGCTGCAAATTCACAGGGACCCTGCATGTACAACTCCCCCTGAGCAGAAAGAAGCAAGTATAGGATGAAGTTATCAGGTCCTTTACAAGATAATGTTGATCTTTCCTCATTTTTGAATATAGAACTAAATTTTCTTGATCTCAAATACAGTGTTGATTACAAAGAACCTTTACTGCATGGTGTTGTTTTCTTAAGGCTTCATTGCACTACATGCAGCTATGCAGATCCATGTGTGGGCATGTTAACACATGCACACATGCAGCAAACACACTCTGTGCTCCTAGGAACTGTCTGGGCCAACTGGCATTGCTGGGAGAAAGTCTGTCTTTGACACACTGTGGGCAGTGATGAACACCCAGGTGAGAACCACACCTTAAAAAACACAAGTGCCTGAGGAGGATCAGCTTCAAAACAAAAGTTATTTCCTCCTGTGCAATGAAGCCAGCTCTTGGGTGGCAACCAACCCACAGTTTACTCCCAGAGGTGACCCACGCTTGTCACAAGTCAGGGAGCTTCCAACAAGGGGCTCAAGGAGACATTTCTCATAGACTGGGCTACTGTCAGTGACAGGTTGTTTGGATACAGGCTGCTCCTTTGACCCAGATTTATCACAGCCAGCAGCAGAGGGACACACATAGTCTGTGTCCTATGGCATATCACAAGCAAACACCTACCACTGTCCCTACAAAGACAAAGCAGGACTCAGACCAGAGTTCTTCCCCAATCCAGCTATCTGCCCCGATGCAAGTGAGTCCCTGTATAAAACCCCTGAGAACACAGCAGGCAGCAAGCTTGTGTTGAGTAAGTGTGATGAGAAGGAGGAATGCTGATCCCTCTTGGTTTTTGAAGAATGTTGCATTGCTACATGGGCTAACACAGAGCAGAAAAAAATAGCAAGACGCATCAGATACGAGAGATGAGATTGTAGTTTCCCTTAGCTTTTTTAACAGAGGCAAGCATGATAGAGAATTACAGTGCTACTACATCCAGCTTTCTGAAGGAATAGCATAATTCCTATAATGGGAGACCAGTAAAAAGAAAGTCTGTGGAATTGTTTCCTTCCTCCAGAACTTATGTGCCTGCTGGTGTTCCCACATTCAGATGCACCAGCGCTTTTTGAAGCATTTGATCTCTGAAATGTAAGTAACGTCTATGAGCTTTCTCTTTATTCACAGTAAATCTTGCATTGAAACATTGTTTGGTTTCATTAGCTATTATTTATACTTCAGTGCTTTCAATCTACTCCCCAGGTACATGATTATGAGTTTAGTAAAGCACTTAAACTTGTTATTGTTACCACCACTGCCAGGTTTGCTGGGCAGTTCTGTGCATATGACTACAAACCGGCACATGGTTGCCGTGATTGGGAAGCTCACTTGGAGCATCATTGATCATTTCTCCTTTTTGGAAGAATCCCACGAGGATGGTGTTCAAATCTCTCAGTGATGGCAGTCCAGCCCACTTCAGACACGTGCACCCCTCTCAGCTGGGGTGAGATTTTTCAGCTGAGCCCCGCGGGATGCTCCGAGGGGGCTCCCGCTGCCCCCCGGCCATTGGAGCCCCGCGGGATGCTCCGAGGGGGCTCCCGCTGCCCCGCGGCCAGTGGAGCCCCGCGGGATGCTCCGAGGGGGCTCCCGCTGCCCCGCGGCCAGTGGAGCCCCGCGGGATGCTCCGAGGGGGCTCCCGCTGCCCCCCGGCCAGTGGAGCCCCGCGGGACCCGACAGGCCGGGCCGCCCCGCCCGGCCCCGGCCGCCAGGTGGCGGCGGCGCTCCGCCCGCGCTGTCCCGGGGCGCCGCCAGCCCCGACGGGCCGGGCCCGTCCGCCTCACGGCCTCCTCCAGCGGCCCCGCTTCGCTCCCTCTCCGAGCCCGTGGTGGCCGCTGCTGAGCGCTTGTCCCAGCGGGTCCCCCCCGGTGTGGCGGTGGCCGCACGCAGCTGGTGCCGCAGGGCCCGGACTCGCCCGCCTGGTCCCGCTGTGCAGCCGGGCCTTGTACCCTCCACGGTCCCCTCGCTGCGCTGCCCTCTGCTCAGCTCTGCCTGGAAATACCTTCCCCGGCAGCCACAAGCACTGGAAACCCCAACAGCACCAGCGCTCACCTTCCATACCACACCAGGCTTGTCCTTTATCAGGCTCAGTCAATTACTGCCTGTCACCCCGGCTAACAGGGACGATACGGGCAGAGCCAGCACAGCCTCAACAAGACCCAGCCTGCCCCTGCCAGGACAGAGCCACAGCAATGTTTTGCAGCCGGGCTTCTCTCAGCAGAGCACTCAGCTATCAACCAAACCCACCTGAGGAGCAGTGCAGGTGTTCAGGATGAAGGGAGTGTGATTTATTCCACTTGGGAAAACTTTTTCTGGCTGGTTACTGATCCTTGCACAAGCTACAACACGAGTGGCAGACATGCTATGGGGGACATAGCGTGGCCATCTGCTGAGAGCTGCCAGGCTCTTTGCAGTGTAATCGTTGCATTTTGACTTTAGGAATACTTCCACCTCTCAGGGCCTCTAGCAAGACCAGGCAGTGCAGATATCCCATGCAGAATAATTTAGGGAAAGTCCAAAGGGTGGGGCATGGGGTATAAAACTGGATTAGCAGTTCAAACTTAAATCCTCAGCACTGGTTAACTGTCATGTAACTCATTCCTGGACAGGGAACTCACCCTGCCTGTTCCTGTCATGCCTGGAGCAAACTTTAGCAATGAGAGACACTGAAATCAGGGTCATCCAGGACAAAACATCAGGTATTTCTGATACCTGCTGCAGGAGTATCCCTCTCCCCCTCCTCCAGCAGGTGTCAAGTGTCAGCAGTTGACATTTTGGCTGTTTTTCCCATAATCTATGGCTAAGGTTCACATTAACACATGCTGAAGAGGATATAACCTGTTCCTAGGGATGGAAGAAATGTTTGGGATACATCCAGCAGCACCAGAAGAAGGGCAGGGTTCCTGCATCTAAAGGGCTGGCACCTCCTGAGATCCAGCTGCCAGCCCCAGGGAGGAAATGTGAAAGAAGGAATCCTGACATCTTTGGAAACCCAGGCAGGAGCCCTCTGGACACTGAAGAGCTGCTCTAGTTTTACCTCAGCACATCCTGAGCTCACTCCACTGTTGTTTTGGGGGAGGGTGCTGGCCAAGTCCTGGCTAGAGACCAGAGAGGCAGATTCCTCAGGAGCTGCACCACATTCACCGCATTTCTATTTTTGTTCACTGGTTCTCTGTAACCAAATCATTGTTTAGATGGAAATCATTTGTCTGCAGCACAATTACATCCACTCAACCTGCACAGTCCCATGCTGCACAGTACTTACTTTACTTATTCCTCACTCTATAATTCCAAATAATCCATTAAGTTTATATTTTATAGGTAAAGGTTTAGGTAGACATTTGAACACCCAGGGTCTGTCATCAGTTTTAGGATTAGGTGCTGCATGTGATTGATATTAAGGGATGATCCAATCACCTGATTGAACTAGTTGTTTGAGGATATATTTGACTGATTGAGAAAGAAGTGGTGAAGAAGGAGTTGGGGGCCAGAGCAGTCTCTGGCAACATTGTGTGTTTGCACACCAGTTAGCTCCTATCTGTGTTCCAGTACTTTCCAGACTCATTCTATCTCAGCATTCAGGTGTGTTAGCTGGGATCCTGGAGTACCTATGGGGTGCTCTCAGCGTATTTCAGAAGCTGTGATCAGGTGGGGACATCACTGAGTGGGAGACGTTGCAGGAAGGGTGTAAGAGGTGCCACCCTGACAAGCATTTATCCCCCAAAGCTGTGCAGCTGAGTATCACACATGAAACCAAAACTTTGCTGCTGCAGGACAGGTAGCAAAGGATTCTACCTGGATTCTCCCTGTGTGATATTTTTGCTGTTCAGGGAGGCTCTTCAAGTTTTAGGGTTGCTAATCTTTACATGCAAATCCTTTTTCAGAGTTGTTATTCCCAAGGCACACCACAGAGCCAGCAGGCTATTTAAAAAGCAAAATGGCACAGTGGACGAACAGAGAAAACCCTCCGACCCTGGGTGTCCCCAGTGCCAAGCAGAACCAGACAGTCACTCCCTGTGTCTATCATAGCCACTGTTTGTACACCTACAGTTTGCTCTGCTTGTAGTGTGGCATTTGTGAGCACATGTCCACTGTTGCCCCCAGACTCTTATCTGCAGAACTGATATCTCACCAAGTTACTCCCCCAGGTCAGGTTCAGATAGTTGACTCCACCTCAAACTAGACTTTGTACTTGTCTAGTGAATTGCATCCTATTATTTAGTTCATTCCATGTATCCCATTTGCCAAGATCTAACTGGAAATCTAAGCAGGGTGACCTCCAATACATTTTCTACTCTTCCTAGACCAGCACAGTCTACAGAAGGAAGAAGTTTGGTCTGTCTTTCTTCACGTGTATCAGTAGGGAAATTAAAGTAGCTGTTCTGCAGCTATGGATCCCAGAGTTGTTCCAGGAACCCTCAGACTGAAAGTGGGGGCTCTTAGCCCAGTTTCCCAACACCTTCACAACTATCTTCATCTAGGTAAAATTAGGAGGATAAGAACATTTGTGATAATGTCATATAACACTATACCAAAAGCCATAAAATTCTGCTACCTCACCCTTACCTTACTTTATTTTCTCAAAGAATCAGTAATAAAATCACCTGTCGTTATCAATTAGAGAAGGTAGAAGTAATTTCTGTACCAACATTCTTGAAGTTTATTCCTGAATCCTCTGCAAACATGATCCTCTCAAACACAGCTCTGACAAAGGAAAACATTTACCTTCCAAAACACACCAAATGCCTGCTGTGTGAATGTGTGAATGCATGTGGTGGTTCAGTCATCTCCGCACCTCTCCAGTGCCATGAGGACCAGACTGTAAGAAAAACTTAGTAGACTAACATTTTGAATGAGACTGCTGCTTTAGTACCATCACAAGACTTTAGAGACAAAATGAAGACACTTTAACAAAGTAACAGAAGTAGCCAAGAGCAAATGATATCAGGCTGCAGGGTCCCCTCAGTGTTACCTGCTCAGGTTATTTTTTTACACTTGCAACAGAACTTTCCTTCTATTAACACTCCAAACACAAACACCAGGTTATCATGGGACATTTTTACCCACCGAAATTAACAGGAACCCGTAAGTCTGCAGCCCTTTACTTTAAGTGAGGAGGTAGACATGGAAAGGCAAGAGTGTTTTCAGCTCCATTCTTTAGAGGAGACAGGGTAAACAAGTTCTTTAAAGACCTGAAAAGGCAGCAAAACCAGGCAGGCAGGTAAGGGAGCAAGCAAGGAAACTTAAAAATGTTCCTGGCCAGAAACCTAACAGCTTGTAGGACCTTTTTGCTGGGCAGAAACATAACAGCCTGTAGGACATTTCTCCTTAAGCACTCAAAATGTCCCTTACTGGGTCAACCATGCATACTGCTGCAGCCCATACACCATGGTGGGGGGCACTCTGCTCAGGGGGGAATCCTGAAGGATTTTCAGTTGCAAATGGAGTTAGACAAAGACGCAAGCACCATCTTTGTAGGCAAAAAAAAATATCCCCAAACCAATAAAATGCTGCTGACAATATATAGCTCTTCACTGGGATAGGCAGAGAGCGAAAAGAGGAAAAGCAATGCTGGCTTCTGGAGTAGTACAAAGCTCTCTGCTCTTGTCCTGTTGTCCAAGAGGAAAGAAAACATTCACTTTAAAAGCAACTGAGGTATGGATGCAGCCAAAGTCAGGGGCAGCAGACAGGGAGAGGCAGATCCCATCTTTGAGGTTTCTGTCTGTGTGCCACTGATAAGCCTAGAGCAGGGATGATTGGTTTGAGGGTCCAGCAAGTTTCTCCTTTGTGCTTCCTGCTTCTCATCCCAGCAGCATGAATGCATTCTCAGGGCCACCAGTGTCTCCCTGTCAGGGTATGCCTGCTTCCCCTAACAGAAGTCTATCAGAAACATCTCCAGGATAAAAATTAATATCTGAGATTTGGTTAGCAAGTATGTAAGGGAGACGTCTCTCAAATCTTTAGACCCCAGGTTATTTTTAACTTTGATAAACTGTTTTTGTTCTCCTGAATGTTGGGGCAGTCATCAAATGGTCAGACTGCTGTTACAGCAAGTAGACAGTGTAGAAAGCAATGATGCAGAGCACGCACACAAACAGGATAAACAGGGGCATGGGACACTGTGCTCTGCCCAAGAGACAGCTGTGAGCTGACCTTGGACGTGTCCTCACTGTTCCCCCGTGTGCTGACTATGTGGCAATGTGTCCCCAGGGTTCACGCTCACAGCCACGCAGCATCACCTCTCTCCCACACAGATCCAGACACAGCGGGTCTGGTGGGTGTGTTAGCTGCGGCTAAGCCGGGCTGACACCGTGGAGAACGGGACACAGTGGCACTGCCACGTCGCCTGAGCTGGGTCAGATCCGTCACCATGAGCTGCATCTCTGCAGCTCCCTGCTCGGCACTCGGCGGCGCTGGCAGCGGGCGATGGGGTACCGGGGAGGACGGTGGCAGCCTGAAGAGAGGGCAGGAGATGTAGGCTGCAGATGTGGGAAGGAAGGCACGGAAGGGCTGGAGGAGGAGAGAGGCCAGCCGGGATGAGAGGAGCCCGGAGAAGGGAGGTGCGGGAGCGCAGAGGTGCCGCTGCCCAGCGAGGGCAGGGCGGCGATGGGCGCTGGCGTGCGGCTCCTTGGCACCTGGCCTGCCACATCTGATGTGGGTAGGACACCAGAGAGCACCAGTGCTGGAGAGAGGGTGGCGACACAAAGACCGCTGTGTTCCTCTGGTCCCCATCCCTTTCTCCCCCTCCTCTCCCAATTTATTTACCCGAGTTCAAAAGACAGCCTCACAGTCCCGAGGGGCTGGCTGAAGTGGCCAAGGGGTGGGCTGTGAGGTCATCTTCAATGAGGGCAAAAATCCAGTATCAACAATGCTGCCCATTGTATGGCCCTGTTTAGACAATACCGGCTGGGTTCTTGCTGCTGGCAGCCCGAGGACTGGGAGAAAAGCCCGTTTGGGGTAACAGGAGGGGAAGAGGGTGGGCAGGGTGTCTGGCAATGAGTCAGACTGAGAGGGATGGAGCAAAGTGCAGAGATAAGCACCTCATCCCAGCCATCAGCATGTTACCAGCCTAATTCTTGACGCTGATAAGATTATCTTGGCACTTATTCTTTCATCAATGACAGGGAATTTTGCCATCCTGATCATAGCCTGGAGCCACGGCCCTCACCCCATTTACATTTGCATTCCCTTGGCAGTAAGACAGAGTGATTTCAGCCACTTTACTGACTGCCTTTAATCCCACATTTCCCACTCAGCAGCAAGCTGAGGTGGCAAGGTAAGCATCAGCTTCTTCCAGCCCTTGCCCTTCCAAAGACAGTTGGGGTATTGGCCATTGCTATTCTGGGTCCTCCCAGTGAGGAGCCCAGGTAATCCATACTGAGCTTAGACGTGCTTGAAGAGTGAGGATGGAGCAGTGGATCTTCAATAATTTATGGGAACCATTGAATTTATAGAGCAACAAGATGTTTTAAGGTGGGTGTGTGTGTGGTTGGGGGAACATGATAGAAAGCAAGCAAGTGACCAGGATGCTGCCAGTTCTTGTAAACATAAATAACACTTTTGGTAAGTGCCATGATACCAGGCTCCTCAAGTCACTCTTGTCTGGAGCCAGGTGACTAAACAATTCTTAACTTTCCATTTCAAATATGAAAGCCATTTGCTACCTCTCCTGGACAAGGAAGAGCGTGTGAAAATATAACACAGGATCATCAGCTTCCTAAAGAAAGCATGGGGAGAAAAAACATCAAACAAGGGTGGTGATCCCACAAGCTGGCATCTGATCCCTGGCACCTGAACTGCTGAAACAGACAACCCCAAAAGATCTGCAGTTGCCATCATATTTCACTAACTCTGAAGTCTTGTAGTCTGAGCCAGACCCTGTGCCCATTCATTCTGTAGCCATGGTCCTCTACTCTGTTTTTCTGCAACACATAACTGTGCCCAAAAGTCAACTTGTCAAAACCAGGGACACCTAAGGGACTGCTGGCAGCAGTGGTGAGTGATGGCAGTGTTCATCTGCTCTGCAGAGTGGGCTCGACACCTCTGAAGAGCAGATTCTTTATGAGGGTAAGGAGGAGAGAAAGCATTGATGAAAGGACAGAAAGCCACCCCAGCATTGGTCTTTAAATGAAAGACCTGCAGCATGATTCTCCTACATCTAGGAAAAGCTCTAAAGCTGGAATTGCTTCATACTTCTTCAGGAAATCAATGCAAGAGATGCAGAAAATAATCCTAGGAAAATTTTTGCAAGCCTTTATTTTTGGCATAGGGTTCATTTCTTTCCCCAGTTTTCAGCTTATTCCCTCATTACTTGAGTCTCCTCTTCTTGTTTCAACTTCCAGCTATGAAATAGAAGACAAAGTGGGAGACAGGGAATGTTGTTAAAAAGAAGATAAATAAACAACATTAAACAAACCTTGCAAAGCCCTTGCAGCAAGCATTATTGTGTACATGCTTTTTCAACAGTTTTTGAGGGGGTAACTGAGGAGATCCAATAAAATTTCCAAGATGTCAACACCAGATGAAATCCCCTTGCAAAACTTACTGCTAAATGGAAAAGCTTTTTTTAAATTATTTTTAGGGAAGAATAAGAAGGGGCATGTTATCGTAAAAGAACCTTAGCTTAGCTTTGATGCTTTTATCTGCATTCTGGCACTGTGTTAGCAAAACCAGGGTGGTTAGTGCATCCCAGGACAAGAATGTGGCAGTTCTTTCTCTTAAGGTGTCTGCTCACTGATACTGTCTTGTGGTAAACCTCACCGCTGGTTTGTGCCTCGTTTTCCCCAGCCTTGATGAAAAACTGTGAGACCCTCTGACAAGAATACTGCAAGAACTTTTCACTTTCCTCAGCTGAGTCGTGAATCTGTGGGGAGGTCTTAGAAAGGTGGAAATAGCCTTACATTAGACCACGTATTTCTAAAGAAATCAGGTGCTGAAGTTCATGTCCTGGGCTGCCCATGAAATGCTCTGCTCATTGCTGCCCTGCACCATGGCCCTGGCATTGCATCAGTTCTTTTATGAAAGACTATGACCCTGGGCAGCAGTCACCAGATTCAGAAAAATTGAATCAGTTTCCTGAGGACGATAACTGGAGCTAAATCTTTGTGAAGCCTGTTGGTGTACACCACAAGCAATGCAATTCTGCTGAAAGCTCAGCTGGGAAGTTCGCCCTGGAAAGAGGGAAAAGCCTGTCTGGAGAGGTAGAAACCAGAGTGGGAAAAGCCTGATTTAAGCTGTATTGCTGTATTTATATAGACATTTCTGTTTCCCATGTAGGCTGCCCAGTGATTCCCCTTTTGTCTCAACCTTTGAGCAGCAGAGCTCAGAGACAGAAGTCTGCAGCTGGGACTCAGATGGGCAGGGCTGGTGGTGGGGCCAGGGGTGTGCAGGGTGCAGGCCATTGGCATGGCCAGCTGCTCTCCACAGGAGGGAGCGTGGCTGGCAGAGCATGGCCAAGCCTCCAGCCCACACAGGGCCAAAAGCCTTTCGACAGCAAGGTCAGATCTGCTGCAATCCAAACATTGGAAAAGCAAGCCACACTGCACACTCTCCACTTCCTCAACAAGGTGTCAATGTCTGAACCTCGTGGCCACATTCAGGAGCATTAACCTGTTTCAAAGGCAATGTAAATGGCAGCTGGAGAAATTGGCCAAGCTGTGCAGGGCATTTCTCAAGACTGTCCTTGGCAAGAAGACTTGAAACCTGCCAGGTGAGCACAGCCCCAATGATGGTCAAGATCCACCTCTTCCTCTGTGCAACAAAAAAATATGTGATGGTTGCCCCCCAGACCAACTGGGCAAGGGAATGTCCAGAAAACTTATTCCTGTTGTGAGGAAACAGCCAAATGTGTTACTAATTTCAGGTGGTAAAAGTCTAGCTGCCTTGTATAATGCCTCTTAGTTGCACTCCTGTGTCTGAGGAAAGAAAGCCATGGAAAGGGAAAGGGCTCTGGTGGACTGAATATCTGCAAAACTGCAAACCTTGAATTCCCCAAAGCCTCACTATCTACCCACTGGTAGCAATTCCAGGTCTGCTCATGGTTCATGACATTAAGATTATTATGAGCTGGAGACTACCTCTTTAAAATCATCAAGTACCACCTTCTTTTTTAAAAATTTATTTCTTTTCTGGTTTTCTTTTGGAATCAGCAAAACTCAGGTTTCGTTAGGGTAATTTTTAGCTCAAGTTGTAGTTCTTTCAGCTCTCACATAGAGAATAGGTGGAATCTTTAATTTAAACATAATTTCTCCTTAGTGTTGTTAACCAAACATTTAATGGACAATCTTAAAAGAGACAGCTGAAAGTCCCTCCCTGACTCATGTCTGCTTTCACCATCCAGGAACATCTTCTGATTTGAGCTCTCTGTTTAAATACCGTGTCTCAAAAGGTAGACACGACTCAAGATCCTAATATCAAATTTAAACACATGCTTCTCAGAGACTTCTTCATCCATCATAGTGAAATGAAAAAGCAGGGACATATTTCCCCTTTGCTGGACACCTCTAAATCTGGAAAACAAATGGGCTACTGTTATTTTTCATTGCCACTTTTCCCTTCCAGTGATTACAATGCAACTCACTTTTGACAGCTGCCACTGAATAAGCCATGATGTGTCTGAGCAGGACCAGCCCAGAGATGGACTCTGCAAGATCTGGGTTGTCTGTCTGCAGCTCGTGTGGTCAGCTCCATCACTGCAGGAGAGCTCCAGACAGGATATATGTCAGAGGATATGGGCACACTTTTGGCTTTTCACATTCCTGCTCCACTCCCAAAATGACTCATATGTCAGCAGGGGACAGAAACTGAACACGGGACACACTATTGAGTAGGGCAACGAGCTACAAAACGTCCTGGCCAGGGAAATGGCATTAGGGTACCCTAAGCCTTGGTGCTAAATAACTGAGAGTGCCAGGCACGGTGACCACATGGTGGAGTTAGGAGAGCTGCCTCCGGGCTCTGCCACCGAAAAGGTTTGATTTGTAAGGACCCTGGTTTTTACTTTTAATGGTGAAAATCTCTGTGGGATGGAGTTTGAATTTCGGACAGAGCTTGGATTTTAGACAGAGGTTGGATATTGCTGGCATTAATGGCTAGTGAGGAGGTTATGGAAAATAGCTGATGGCAAACTGATTTGCTACTTTTTCCTCTCATCCTCTGCTGAAGGCACTGTGTTCTGGGGAGAACAGACAGGATTCTTCTTAACATGTTACAACCAACAGTTTCCAAACTATTTATGAATATCATGATGAACACGTATCAACACAGACATACATGCTTATGCGGACACAAGCTGTGGGGTGCTTTTCTTTGCAGAAATGTACGATTTCTATACACGCACATATGTGTAGACTGCTCCCCAGACAGATCCCCAGTACAGAGCAGTTGTTTCATGCTGAATCCCCTTTTTCCCCGGCCGCAACCCACATCCAGCTGGGGAAGGGGCGCGGGGCTCCCCCACATCCCTCACCCCTCGGGAGCCCCTCGTTTCGTGGGGGGCAGCCCTGGGGCGGCGGCGGGGCTCTCGGGGGACAGCAGCAGCCCCGGCGGGCGCGGAGCGGGGCGCGGGACCGTGCGCGGAGCGGGGCGCGCAGGGTGCGCGCCGCGGGGAGCGAACAGCAGATTGCGGGCAGCCAATGGCGAGGGCAAGCCGAGGTGGCACCAAATTTCCCGCAACCAATCAGCTCGCGAGGGGGAGGGAGGGGAAAAAAAAAAAAAAAAAAGAAAGAAAAAAAAAGAAAAAAGCAGCCAGGCATCATGAGAGAGCCTGGCCCTCGTCATCCTCCTCTTCCTCAGCATCCTTCCTCCCTCCCGCCCCCCTGCCCGCTCCGCCCCGCCTCTCCCCCCGGCTACGCCGAGAGCCGGGCCCCCGCCGCGATTCGCCGCCCTCCGCGCTGACCCCGCGCATCCCAGCCGCGGGCAGGGGGTCACCGGGAGGCCGGTGCGCGCAGAGCCCGGCCCCGCCAGCCGCCGAGCAAGCAGCCCCCCTTAAATACCTCGGCACCCGCCTCCGCGAGTGCACAGCTCGCCGAGCGAGGAGCCGAGCGGAGCCAGCCCTCGCCAGCGCCAGGACCTGCGCGCCCGCGTACCGCCGCCCAGCCGCCGAGACAGGGCCCCCATGCCTGCGCACTTGCTGCAGGAGGAGGTGAGCGGGGCCCCGGGGCGCGGGTGCTTTGTCTCCCCCTCTCCTCTTCCTCCCCCATCCCCGCGGCTCCGGCAGCGCTGCGCTGCTGCTGTGTTGGGGGAGAAGGTCTGGGATCCACGCGTGTGCACACACACACACACGCACAGGTATTCACACGTGTGTGCCCCTGTCCTCTCCGCACCGCTTCGCAGCCGGCAGGCGAGGGGCTCGGTGGTTCCTTAAGACATCACCCAAGCCTGATGCGGAGCCCATGGATGAAGCGGAGACATCCGCCTTTGAGCTGATCTTCCTGGATTCTATGCCCTCGGTAGACTGAACATAAAACACAGGTTTATTTTGAAAATACCCATCGAAGCGTGTTGGGTGCTTGAATAGTACGAAGGGCTATTCGAGAAAATCTTTTTTGCCAAGAAGTCATAGGTTTTTTTGATAATACTCAGACTGGGATTTTAAAAAATTTTCTTAATTAATTTTCTTTTTAATAAGAAAGGAATTTCACTAGCAGCGTTTTAAACCAAATGCTGCAGCAGGAAGCGTCTCTAGGACAGACGCAAGGTGAAAGCCGGCTGCCCAGATTAAATGAATGACTGTGCCTTCATTGCTTGAGCCAAGCAAGCATACAATAGAGAGACTGCCCATTTTTGGCATAAGAAGATCTGAATAACAACCTGACACCAGTAAGATAAGTGGAGCTGTTGGATTTTTAAATATTTTCTTTTTTAATTTTGACCCTTGTGGCAGCCACCCTTTATCCTAGGGGAGGAGGCAGGGGCTTGATTCTGGTGTTTGTGGTCTCACCTTCTCATCCTTTTTCCTCCTCTGCCAATGCCTAGAAGTGGATGTAAACCATAGTCCTGCTCCTTTCCTGTCATCAGCTCACAGGGTCTCCCTTGGTCCTTTTTGTGCAGGTGCCATGAACTTCCAGGGATGCTGTGATGTAAAGAACTTTACTTTTCTCCCCTGCCAAAACAGATGTCAAGGGCAGTGTGCTCAAACCATGTTTCATGGTTTTGGCATGCATTTGGGGTCATATCCTGGAAGCTGGAAAGAATCCTGTCTCTGGGTCATGCTGGGCATATTCAAATAGACTGGACCCGAGATTCAGTGCCCTGGGGCCCGTACACTGTACCCGGTGCTGTACTCTGAGCTGCAGCTGGTTGTATAAGCTGGCTGGGTGCCAGGATCACCTATGGCGTGTTCAGTGCTGGGGACGTGGGGGTGTAGGTGGGGAAACACATCTGTTCTGCAGATGGGAGCTGCAAAGTCATTCAGAAATGAGAGAAACCTAATGAAAATGATTTAGCTGCCCTCCTCCCTCACTCAGTCCTAGACTCCTGATCAATCTCCATCCCATTCTCCTTGGTAGGAGCCACTATGATCATAATGGGATAAAAATCCTCTTTCTTTCCTCATTTCCCCCGGTTTCTACCTAAATAGCTGCTGTCTCTCCCCCCTCCTTTTCTCCCCATGCTCCTCCCACCAAATCTCAAACGAGGAGCTTTTTTCACAGCTACTTTATAACCCTTTTGTCCAAGGTTAGTTTACATGTGAGAAATGACCAGTCTGATTGTATCAGTGTAATTCCAGCAGCATAGGTATGCCGGTAAAATTCCTCATGCGCCTACTACAACTCTGGAAGAGATTTTTTTCCTCTCTGCTGTTTTCTTCGCACTCTCCCTCCTCCTCCTCTGCCCCTGTGTAACTTTGACAGTGACATAAGCTATCATGGAGGAGAAAAATGCAACTCCAACCCCACATTCTTACACTGGAAGCAGCATGTCCATATGGGGTGTGTGTTACCCATCTAATTTTACCACCAGTCACTGCTGGGAATTCTTCCTGCATAGACAAGTCTTGGGTCTTTTTGGTAGATTGTCTTGCAGCCAAGAAAGAAAACGGTACTTTTCTGCCAAAATGCCAGATGAGAATATCTAACACTTGGGAACAGGCAGAACTTCTCCTTGCCTAATGTCTGGATTACAAGCCATTTCTTATGGCTCTTTTGGTGTGGGGATTACCTCTAAACTCTCCTGCAGATGAGAGTATCATACCCTCAAAACATGAATTAGGAAAGCAGGCAGAGACAGCCTATAGCCAGGATGCAGAAGAGCCTGTCCCGAGCTCAGCAGCTTGCCCGTGTGCAGCGGAGGCAGCAGGATACTTTGTGTCCAGTTTTTTCCTTTCGAACTTTTGGTTCCCCAAGGGAAAACTAAAAGTGCTCTTTCTGTAGAGATCACTTTGTTTCCCAAATGTGGGGAATCTGTCAGCCTTGCCAGCTCCTCCCCATCGGAAGGTATGTCTGTAACCCTCCAGTTTCAGCCCTTGGGAAAGGGAGGAGTTGGGGTGGCCACGTAAGCTGCCTGGCCTGATTTTAATGCCTCCCTCAGGAAACTAGGCCATGGCAGGATGGTGGTCTTTTATGAACCTGAACACCTGGGTGGGAACCTGCTGTTAATTCAGGAGAGATTTCTATTGGGAAAGAAGCTTTCCCAGCTTGACCATGCTCCCTCCCATAGCCTCAGCTCTCCTGTTCTGCTGGCTGACCTTTAGTGCCCCTTTCCCTGGAGGCAGCAGTGCGGGCTGCAAGAGGGATGGGTGGGATCCCAGGGTCAGGGATGGGGGTGATGTGTGCAGGGGCTGCAGAGGGATGTGTCCCTTGGGCAGGATCCAAGGGGCAGGAATGGGGGTGATATATGCAGGGGGCTGCAGAGAGATGGGTGGGATCCCAGGGTCAGGGATGGGGGTGATGTGTGCAGGGGGCTGCAGAGGGATGTGTCCTTTGGGCAGGATCCCAGGGGCAGGGATGGGGGTGATGTGTGCAGGGGCTGCAGAGGGATGTGTCCCTTGGGCAGGATCCCAGGGGCAGGGATGGGGGTGATGTGTGTGGGACACACCGCTCGCACCCCACGTGCTTGGCACCCCCAGGCTTGAGCCGTGTTGGGCACTTGGACAAAGGGCTGTGAGTACCAGCAAGCACACAAGCACATGGCTGTCTGGATGGAGATGGAAATCGGTGATTCAGGGTTCAGTGACCTGTCTCATTAGGTCAGTCCTGCCTGCTCCTTTTGTCATGCATGCCTGATCGGGCAGGCTGTCACTCAGCCAGGGCAAACAAGCATGTTCTGAGGGAATGTTGTGTCACAGTTGCAGAAGGGAGCCAGGAGCCAAGCTGAGCCAACTTTGCTGCTTAAAACTTCCTCTCTGCATGCTGGTGGCCACAGATCAGAGGATTGTTTTCCTTTGCCTCAGTTTGCCTGTGGGTGGGAAATGAGAGAGGGATAAGAGTCTTAGCAGCAGGCATGGGATAAGTAGCTGCAGTTCTAACTAGAAGTACCTCACCTGACTGCCTCCATTCACTGATCTTCAAACATATTGGTCTTGTCACATCCCATCTTGGAAAGTGAGGCAGAGGAGATATGGAGGCAACCCAGAGGAATCCCCCCGTGGATCTTCCTGATGTTCCCTCATAATCCCTGGTGGGAGCAGCCCATTGATTTATTATAACACTGTGTTTCAGACCATATTTCTCTCCCACCTCTTTGTTCATTTACAACATTTCCTTTATTGTTGTCTGCTTATGCACAAACCCAGACCACAAACCCACCTAAAAACACCCACTAATAAAAATCCTTGCAGTCTGCAAATGACCTCACCTAAGCTACTGGTGGAAAAGAGAAAGCCACTGGCTTTCAGGTATTTTTCTTTACTTTTGGCACCCTACCTACTATTCACCTCCTCTCCATAAAGACCAGGTCCCTGTCCTCTCAGGCCATGATTCCATGTGGCCAGAGCAGGCTCTTCTTTGTGCCTCAGCTGAAAAAATGGAAGAGACTTCCAGGGAAACTACAGGCTGTGAATCTCTACACTGCCAGCCTAGATGCATGTGTTTCTATTTCTTGAATTGATAACCACCAACTTCCTGTTTTGTTTTCCCTTTTTTTCCTTCCTTGAAAATATCCATCGCTCCTCTTCAAGGAGTTCTCCTCCACGTCCAGCACCACTGCTGCTGACACAGTCACCTCCCGGGTGAGCAGGAATGGAAATGCTGTCGTGGAGAAGGACTTACTCAATCATGAGGACTTGGCAGGAGACCGGGGCATGATAGACGATATCTTTGATGAGACCTACCGGGAGAAAGAGGGCCCCAAGCCCCCTCTGCGATACGTCTGGAGGAATATCATCCTCATGAGCCTGCTGCACCTAGGGGCCCTGTTCGCCTTGACACTGATACCTTCTGCGAAGATCCAGACTCTGGCATGGGGTAAGCACATTCCTCTATCTGTTTCTTGGCATCCACAACCCCCAGATCTGTTGGATGGGGTTTTTTTTCCCCCTCCAGGTTCACAGACTCAGGGATGAGAGAGAAAGGAGCAGGGGACTTCTTCTAGAAGCAGCTCTTCAGCCAGATTTGTAGCAAGCTGTGGAAGGGCTTGCTAGTGTCTCTTGTAAGGTGATATATGAGAGGGAAAGATTTGGCAGGGATTTGGCTTGTCTGCTCAAAGAACAAACTTGATTCACAGACATTAGGCTTGGAAATATCCTGAATGTGCAGCTGCTTCTGGGGTGAAGTACAAAAACTGTTTGATAGAATACTGTGACAGTGCCAGAAAGTTAGGAAGAAAGATGCTAGCAAGAGCACCTTAATGGGAGTTTGGGGAGGCAAAGTACAGAGCACTATTTGGCATGAGGCTGTCTCCCAGACATGAGAACCATTCCTGCCCTTACCAGGGAAGTATAAATCCCACAGATCCTCAATGTGTTTATGAGGGAAAAGAGGCAAAATACAGTTGTGCTGAAGGTGAAAGTCAAGAATTAATTCTGAAGCTCAGGTTTTGTATCATTCTTAACAAAACACAGATTAGCCACCGTCATCCCGGAACTGAGGCTGACGACTTTCAGAAAGTAAATAAGCGTCTCTCCAGGCAGCAAATTCCAGTGGAAAGCACAACCCAGCAGAAGGTAGCTAGGCAAAACTCTGCTTTCTCAGAGATCTGGCCCGGGGTAGGAACCAAACTTCTCCTCTGACTGCTTGAAAGACAGCTGGGCCCAGGGCCCACTCTGCAGGAGAGCTCGCTTTCCTCCAGCCTTTGTGTGGACCCCTGGAGGAGTCCACAAGCCAAATGGCTCCCAGTAGAGAGGTCGAGAGATTGCATCCAGCCCCTGCCTCCCTGTGCAACAGAACATCCTGAAACAAAAAGCAACAGTCTAGATTGAGTCCTGCTGGGGTGGCTTTTGGGCTCAGTAGTGCTCCTGCTTCCTGGTCAGCTGGGCTATGATGGGCCCTGGGGTGATCCTGGTCTGTCACACTCTCAAAGTCTGTCTTCCTGATGGCTGTGTGCAACAGTATCAGAGCAGAACCGGGAAGGAGATGCCTTCCTGGATGGGCAGGCTGCCTCTTCCTCCTGAGCCATATCAGCCTCTCGCAGGCAGAGGTCTGGGGGGGAAGGACTCCAGTGCAGGCAACAGCCAGAGTCTGGCTACAGCATCTGCAAAAGCAGAAGCACTGATGTGTTCCCTTGTGCAGCCAGCATGGCCTTTCAGGAGGATGTTATGAAAGAAGACTTTGCTGGGCCTTTCCCTTATGAAAACCTGACAGGCTGTACTTTCCCCTGGCCTGTCAGAGCTGGGCAGAACAGGCAGCCTCAGCTTGACCTTAGAAGAGCAGTTCAGGGCTATTAGTCCTGTTCTGTGTGTCCCATCCCTGGGCTGGAGGCTAAACAAAGACTACTGGCTTCTCTCACTCACTGAACTGATAGCCTGAGTCCTCCAATTCTGGTCAGATAACCTCAGGATGTAGGGACAAGGAAAAGAAAAAAAAAAGTGAGTTGAATTTACTGATTTCATTTCAAGCTGCTGATATGTTCCATGATTTCCAAATCCATCTAACCCTTCTTTTTTGAGTTCCCTTGGGATACTTAAGAGGGCTTGAGCATCTTCATCCAGAAAGTTAATGCTGTTTTGCATTCTGCTAAACCCCAAAATGGTCTCTGAGGCAGCGTCTTTGCACCTGTGCATCTGTTTGTATGGCATCTCATGGCACTTCCCAGGAATCTGCTTTGCTTTTTATCTGATGTCAATCCTTCCTGCTCTCCTTGCTCAGTCAACACTGATGTTGCTCTCCTGCCACTGTGAGGCACTGCAAGATTCCTTGGTGGATTCTGGAGTGACACGTTCTGGGAATGGGAGTAGGACATGGTGTTTGGGGGAACCGCACTGTTCTGGACTGGCTGAAGATCATTCCTGCATTACCAAAACTAGAGTAGCTCCACCAAGCTCCCTGTCCTGCACTCCTGCTCCCTTCCCCTGGAAAGGACCACCATTTGTGGCACCTTGCAGCCAAGTCAGAGTTCCCTTATAGTCCATTCTCCTTCAGCACTAACTAGAACTGGAATACTCTGATCCTCCACATCTCCCCTCTCAGCAAGGCTTCTTTCTCCTTGCATTGCCATTTTCTCAGCTCATACCTTTATTTGGCACATACAAGGCATCTGTGGCTGTCATGCCAGTGACTTGCTGTTTGTTCCCATCGTCCTGTGGTAGCAAGGAGAGGACTAGAGTTCCCACGTTACACACCAGGATGGTGCAGCAGAGACTCGGGCTGCTCCTGGCAGTACACCATGTGCTCATCGCAGGCAGCTCTAGCAATGGTAGTGCTGGAGCTGCTCGAGTTTCTGCTTGTTTCTTTGTTTGTTTTTCAGATAATTTCTTCCTTAGGTTGTGTACATATAATACAAAGTTAACGTAGTACCAGATGTTCTCTGTTGTGTTACAACAGGCAGCTGGGGGGCCTGGTAGCTCATCTACCTTCTATAATGTATCCATTGCTTATACCCACTTCATCCAGGCCACCATCTCCTTGATGTTCCTGTCCCTTTGAAACCAGTTATATTGGTGACTGTCCTCTTTTGTTTTCATTTCTCTGTGTGCTGATTCCTCTTTGTCTCTCAAGCTGCCCAGCCCTGCCTTCATCATTGTTTGCTGTTCTGCGTTGCTGTGTGCATTGTATCCCCTGATCTCTTTCTGGTACAGAGCTTCCCAGAATGAGCTCGGGTTGTTGATCAGGTGAGAGCTCACCATCACAAGAGCTCTCCGAGCCTGTCCAGCACTGGCTTTCTAGTCAGTTCCCCTTTTATTTATTGTCTTCTCCACTGTACTTCTCAAAGTCTTGCTTAGTCTTTTCAAGGATCATGGGCAGATTTGACATCATTTGCCAAATGGTACAGAGACTAAGTCTAAAAGGGCAGGATGCAAAGGTGAGGGACAGTTTCTTCTCTAATTGCTCAGATCCTCCCTGGAAACATGATTTGTGGGTAGTCTTTTTAGCCCTCAGATGCAGCAGACTGACAGTAATTGTCTTAGCTCCTGTTGGCCTGGACAGCAATGTCTGTAAACAGTAATGGTTCCTCTCGACATGGTGCTCTGTCAACACCTCCATTCCCTGCAGTGCCAGAGGCTCTGGAAGCATAGGTTGATACCATATTTTGTTGTTGCTGTATTATCTTTGGACCAAGGTGAATCTTGCTGGATAATTTATGCAATTCTGACAGTCTGAAAATCTCAGCCCATACTACCCCCAGAGATATGACCAGTAAAGTGTTTACATTGTTTTTTTTTTATATTTTTCCATCAAGACTACAGCTGGCAACACCCTTGCACTTAGTGTTCCCTCCAGACTTAAGCAGCAGGTGGTGTGCTTCTCTGAGTGTGGCAGGGAAGTTAGGTTTCAGTGACAGCAGATTCTATTGCTCCTCCCAAACACTGTTCCCTTAATGCAGCCTGTAAATTTCATTGCCCCTGGTATCTTTCTCCTGAGACCAGCAGGACTCACCTGGCTAACAGGGACTGGGCAGCAAGGAGGGAACACTCTTTGCACTTGCAAAAGCCCAAGGACATCTTCTGGAGCAGGAGCACCTCTTCATGTAAACATCCTTGGTGTTCACTGCAGGTGACAATGCTTTCAGCACATTCCTAATTTCTCATCATAACTTGGGTCTGAATCTGGGCCCTTAAAGAGGTAAAGCCCAATGAGTCATAGCTATGACTGAATGCAAAATGCCTTCTGTTTAATTTTTGGAGCATTGAGTGCTTATTACTGCCACTGGTCATAATTCTTTGTATTCCAGTTGAATGGGTCACTGTGAATATCACCTGTGAGTCTTTTGAATATTTTGAATCTTGTGTAGTTCAAAGCATGGTATAGAAGAGGACTTTGAATCCTCAGCTGATGGAACCCCTAAGTCCTTCAGTTTGGGGCAGCATCATAGTGCAGGTGTGGAAACCTGTGCTACTTTATTTTACCTTCTCTACTCTCTTTCCAATTGAATTCTTAGTGGATGATCTTGGAGGAGTTTTTCTTCTTCTCTGTGAGATGCTGATTCCCTGACTATGCAATGACCATCACTGTACCTGTTGTGGGGGTGAACTCTGAATCATAAGGGTGCTGGATTCTTCTGTATTCCACAAGGATTTCAGTCATTGTGCATATCCTGTCACATAAACTCTTAGAGATGGCTGATAGATCTAATTGTCTCCAGGTAGGGTTTGGCTTTCTGTGGGGCTGGTGGCACGAATGCATAGACTGAGAACCAGCTGCTTTCCCACAGAAAGTGTCTGTCCCTTAGATAAACTACAGCTTCTGTAGATGGGCAAGAGGCCAGGCAGCACATGGTTATAATTAGAGAGTTATGGCCCTTGTAGTGACCTGGGATGCAGCTCCTGGAGAAGCCAACATGAGCTGCTGAGGTTCATGGGCTTTGGATGGAGGCTGAGTCTGTTCTATGCTGGGGGTCCCAAAAGCAGTAGGTACTCTTCCAATTTTTTTACAAAAGCTTCCAGGAAAGGCTGCCTGAAAGCACATAGTGGGTTGTCTGGGTTTGGAGATCAATGGTGTCCTGATCACATCTCTTTTATGATTCCCTGTGCTTGCTGATAATGTCATTGTTGCTGGTGTCATCTTTTCCCAACAGGGATATCCACAGGCAAATTCTGAGAATTGTCTGTATAAAAAAGATATAGATGAGCTTTCTTTCCTGCAAAGCTTTAATACAACAGTTGACAGCCAGAGTCATCTTCCTGGAGGCCTCTTTTACCAAAATATACTCAGTCAGCATGTGAGAATTCACCAGATAAGAAAAGTTGAAAACTCAGGGCTATGAATCAGGCTTCTATTCATCTAGCCTGGCATTTACTTTCTTGTGCTATTGAAGATCATGAAAAATCACATATTTCATTTGTGTCCCTGGTACACCATCAATTCATAGGCCTGCTTGCCCTAGAGTGGACAGATGGGCTCTTTCCCTAGCAAGCTGCCCTGCACATCTCTTGCAAGATCCATTGTTTATCATGGACTCTTTCTCCTGTGTTATCTGTAGGGATAGTACTGATTTAAAATGGATCTTTAAATTTGAAATAAACAGGTCATTGATTGGTTTATAACTTTCAAGTCAGAATCATGAAACTGGGGAAGATCTTCAATATTTCCAGGACCAGTAAGGCCAAAGGAACACCTGAACCAAATGCCCAAATGATGTTCCATCATCCTTCACTTCTCCCCTTCCAGGCTTGGACAGCTTTGTGAGCTTTGTTCAGCTCTGTTGTCTCTTGCAAAGCCTGGATCCTGCTGTATTTGCATGCTTCTGAAAGACTGCTGAAGTGCTGGGAGACACAAGGCAGAGTTGTGCTGGTCCAAGGCTTGTGCTGCATTCAGCATCAGGCAGGGGAACCAAAGGAGAAGATGAAGATGGGGAATCACAGTTGGATCAGCAGACAGTAAGGTCACTCTTGTGCAGTGGGATGGAAGTGAGAAAGGTTCATGCAAGTTTAAGTGGCCAGAAGATGATGTTAAATCAGCTAAGAGAGGTTTTTAGTGGATAAGAGATTAGGTTAGGAATGTAGAAAAACAAAACGGAGGTGACAGGAGGAAGATGAAGCAGGAGATGACAGGAAATAAAGCCTGTATTATTTTGAATGAAAGAACCAGGACATGGCTGGCACAGACACTCAGATTTTTCTGATTCCAGACAAGTTTCTGAGTATCTGGTTTTCTGGGTTCAAGGTAAACTCAATTTGAGCCATTTGGCTGGACTGAATGGCTGAACATCAAGCATACTACCAGCAATTCCTGTCCATGGTCTTATGTGCAATAATAAGGAACTCTTTTCATTAATGGTACAATTGGCTGAAATGTGCAAATGTATACCAGGGATGTTTGCCCTGGGGGACTGGTAACATGGCATTGCTTTCCCCACAGGACTAAAGGTGGATCAGTTTACCTGTTCACAGATGTGCACTCTTCCCTCTTTGTGTCTGAGCTTGCAGAGCAAACCAGCTGTTGAATGTTCTCTTTCTGCCAAACCCCGTGACCCTTCCTTCCTAGAGGAAGAGTTGATTTGCAGAACCAATTTTCTTTTTACCCTCCTTTCCTAGTGTAATACTGCTATGAAACTCTTGGGGTCTTTCCTCCATTTTAGTTGTAGGATCAGATGCTGAAGCTGAGGTTGATTTCCAGAATTCCCAGGAGGACAAAAGGGCACACAGAGCAGGGCAAATATGAACACATGATATTTTGGGAGAGGGTGTTTTTTTTTACTGTATGCCAAGGAGTTCCTTCTGCCCTATGTGAAGAGGGAACACATGAAGCAACCTCAAAGCTCAGCAACATCTGTCCCTGCCATGGGCACAACTTGCAATGAATTGTTAGCCCTGGGGTTTCCTTCTGTGAAAGGTGCAGGAGTTGAGCAGTGGGAGGGATCAAAAATACCCTGGGAAGGGTAACCTCTGGGCAGATTTTAAGCCAGTGCTAGAGCTGAAGGTGAAGCCCAGGCTTCAGTGGGAGGATAGGTTAGATCTTTTTTTAGCCAGCTTCTGTTCAGAAAGAGAGCAGAAGGAAAGCCTAACCCTGGGCTTGAGCTGCCTCCCTCAAGAATGTTAAGATTATCTGCCATCTCTAGGTGAAAATAATGCAAAAGAGATTTAGTGGGGAGTGGTGAGATAGGAAAGCAAGAGCCTGGATTATTTGGGGTGGAAGGAAAGGGAGAAGCTGTTCCCTGGTGGACTGCAGCGCTTTTACCACAGTGCTTTATGGAAGCAGCCACTTTATACAGTTTTGACTGTTCTGCACCTTGACAGATGGCACTATGCTGAAGAACCAACCCTTGTGACAAGTCTTCTAAGGTGGAGCCTCTTTCCTTGTTGGAGATGAAGAGCTGAATTTATATGCCCCACATTGCCTAGCAGGCCTGTGGTAGCTTGGGCACTCTCACACTGAGTTTTATTGCCCCAATCTGTGCTCTCCATGGATTCCTCTCTTGTTTACAGCTTTGGGGGAAGGCCCAGCTTTGTGTTGCTCTGCCTGAAGCATTGCTCTAACTGCTGAAACACTTTCTTTTCCTTGGTAGCTGTTCTGTGTTTCCTGGTGAGTGCTCTGGGGATCACAGCTGGATCTCACCGCCTCTGGAGTCATCGGTCCTACAAAGCCACGCTGCCCCTGCGCATCTTCCTGACTATTGCCAACTCCATGGCCTTCCAGGTAAGCACTTCCTCAATGTGCCACTGCTCCTCAGAAGGAAGTGCTCCCATGAATTCCTGCCTCAGATATGGGACACAATCTGATGAAGAGGTTCCTCTCTCCTACTGCCTCTTGTTAGGAAAAAGACAGCCCTTTTCATCTAACACTGCAGTGCTAGAATCTGTCTCATTGTCTTTACCTTGTCTCATCAGAGGCTGACTCTGAGATAAACCCGATGGGGAGAGGACAGACTGGCCAAGACTAGGGTTGGAAAGCTCTCCAAAGCAGGAATGTACTCTCAAGGTGTGGTCTCCCTGTGCTTGCACCAGGTCCCATAAAAGAGGTGTGGAAGTGTTGAGTGAGGTGTTGTCTCACTCTCCTTTTGCTGTGTGCCTGATAAAGGAGAAGAATCTGCAAAGTCAAGGATGTAGAATTCTACAGGATGTAGAATTTGCTACTTCATAAAGACCAAGAACTTGTTGAGGTTTAGGGGATGTTTCTCTTGTTCTTAGGACTAATCATGTTACAAATCACACCACTGCGTTCAGGGAGTTATCCCAGGCCAGTGATATTTTAAGGAGAGAAGGGTTGGGCCCATTCAGAGTGGCACAAGTGACTGCAGGCACTGTTAAGCACCTTGGGAGATTGCTTCACTTCTCAAAGAGCACTAACCTTAGGATATTGCCTAACTACTGTGAGAGTACTTCACAGTCCCCAAAGCAAACAAAACAGTAGATCTGTAGAAGTCAGAGTGAAAACCCAGATTGGCATGGCACAGAAAAATAAGTCTTCTCAGGCTTGCTGCTGTAAGTCAGCCTTAACAACACTCCATCCTCCAACTGTACTGAAATATTGCTTGTCTGTGGGAAGTACTCAGGAATGTGTCAGAATGCAGCACTATCTGCTATTAAAAAGTGAATACAAAAGCATCAGTGCTGTGCTTTAAGTAATTCTCCAGAGGATATAATTTTGTTTACATGTAAGCAAAACAGAGTGAAGTTCTTCAAGCCTTGAAAAACTTTCTAAAACATAATTGAATTTTTTCTTCTCTGATAGTACCAAACAGCAGTCTTTGATGGGGAGGAGGGGGAACCAAGCTGCTGATGCCAGCCAGTGGTCCAGCACTCAGCAAGGCAATGAGATGAGTCGCTGTGTATTAGCTAGTCCTGTACAAAGACCATCTTTCACAGGGTTATAGGGCAGAGGGGGAAAGAATTTGCTGAGCTATTGCTGTAGGGGATAGGAATAGACAAAGATGAGAGACAGACAGATATTTCAGCTTCAATAGAAACTAATCCAAAGTTTTACTGAAAATTCGATACTATTCCCCATGGGGTTTTTTTAATAGTTACTTTCAGTGAGATCAAGAAAAGATTTATGTTGAATTTATCTCATTCCTGTTAGTGGCAGCAGAGGAGATCAGATTTTAAGACCATGGAAGTTTATGGACTATCTTATCTTAGGTCTTCCAGAAATTGCCTATTGGCTGCTCAGAGACCTGTGACTTGTAATTTCAGAGGATTTGTGAATTCTGCCTCTAACTGGCCTTTCCACCTGCAAGACCTATCAACTGCAGCACAACAGAAGCTCTCATGGTTATAGCCTGTAGCTGGAAACTCCCAAGGAAGAAGACATACTCCTTGTCTTTGCTTGCTCTTCTCAGAAAATTATGATTTTCAGTCAGGGTTGCAGTTAGAGGTGGTCCCAAAATAAGACCTGTAGAAAAGCTAATCAGCTAAAGTTTGGGTGAAGATACAGATTTTTCAGGTTTGAGACTCTTGATTTTGTTTGTAGACAGGGTGTGGTGGATGAAGTCATACCGTGATCCAGCTGTGTTACATGGTCTCTTTCCAAATTTGTGCCTCCAGCAAAATGGGGAAAACCTTCCCCTGTGCAAGCCCAAGTTGTCTGTCAGCTTTCAGGCTGGGCTTTCTAATGTTCCATGGTGCTGTGTAGGGTCACTGGTGAAATGTTTCCAGCATAGGTACTGGTTGAGTTTCTCTGCTCACTAGATAGGGAGGGCAGCTGAGCCACCCTCTTCTGGGGGAATACTGATCAGCAAGCAAGCTGGCCAAGATCAGCAAGGGTTGCTGATACTTGGAGATATTTGGCTGGAAGGAAGGCAGCAGTTCCCAGTATTTGGAAACAAGCAAGAGATTAATCCTGGCTGATGTCTAACATTGCCATCTTAAATGGCCTGCAGGTAAATCATTTTATCTCAGTTAAAGGAGGAGTGGTTACAATACTTGAAAGAGACTTGAGGAGCCGTGTCTCTGTTACAGGATCCCTGTGTGGACAAGTCCCTTAGTCTTTCAAGACAAGAAATAGGGATAGTTATGCCATTTCCCTGCCTTCAAAGTGTTTTCAGGAAAAGTCCTGGATATGTAGGAGATTAAGGGGCCTCTTGTGTAATACAGGTAATAGAGCCTTGGTTAGATGTCTATTTCATGTTTTCTAGGATGGTGTAATACATGGCTTTAAGCTCATTGAAATCTTGATACAAAGAAATGATCACAGGCTTATGAAAATCTTTTCTTAAAACCAGCCAAAGCAATCATTTCATAATACAAATGATAAAAGCATTGACATTTTCCAAACTCTATTGATTTTGCTGCTTAAAAGGAACAGCAACGGGGCTGAAGAGAGGCATTGAGAAATGGCGTGTTTGTTCTCTTTCTAAAAAGAGACCTTAATTTTAAGACTGTTTTCCAAACGGGGAAAAAAAAAAAGTTAAAAAAAAGCCTTGCCCACTTCAAATTAAACACCTGATTAGGCAATCCCAGGACAAGCAAGGCAGGATGACCTATGGGAAATGTCAGGTACAGGGAAGGGGCAGGTCAGCCCTGGCTGGCACTGTGCAGGGATGGGGATGGGGACAGGGATAGGGATGGGACAGGAGCCCAGCATAGGAGGGTGGGGCACCAGCCAGCCAATGAGAATGGCTGCTGCAGGGGTGGGGCACAGGCTGACCAATCAGAGCCTGCAGCACCATGGGTGTGGTGCAACCCCTGCCCACAGTTGGCCAATCAAAGAGCAGCACTGAGGCACCCCTGGAGATGCTTCCCAAAAAGCTGAAGAGGTGCAGCCAAAACCCAATCTCTGTTTTAAAGGCCAGAACCCCCAAACCTTAATGAGACATAAAGCCACTGATACAAGCTCAGATCAACAGGATTTAAGTACTCATTTCAGGCCATTTTGTAATTGGAAAGGAACGTGTCCAGCCCTGACCCTAGGCTGTCACTCTGTTGTCTTGCAGAATGACATCTATGAGTGGGTGCGGGACCACCGTGTCCATCACAAGTTCTCGGAAACAGACGCAGACCCGCACAACGCCATGCGCGGCTTCTTCTTCTCCCACATCGGCTGGCTGCTGGTGCGCAAGCACCCCGACGTCATCGAGAAGGGACAGAAGCTGGACCTCAGTGACATAAAGGCTGACAAAGTGGTGATGTTCCAGCGCAGGTGAGTGCTGGGGTCAACCCTAGTGGGGAGCCATGGGGAATGGAGGGGGACAAATGAGCTGGCAATCAAGCGGCTTTAGTGGAATGTGAGAGGACTGAGGATATCATGTGAGAAATGTGACTCTTCAGCATGCCCAAGGCTTTGCTGTGAGTGAACTGTGAGAAATGAGTTATTCCTCTCCTATGGGAAGTGCTACCTCTAGCCCTCCCACACCCTTCTCTTGCCTACCTGCTCTGCAGCATCTTGCCAGCAGCAGGCTGAGCTTCCCACCACAAACCCCCCCTCACACACCTGCTCACCCCACAGCCCAGCTGCTGCTCTGGCTGGCCCAGAGCCCAAACACAAGTGCCTCTGAGACATCCTTGGAGATTGTACACCTTGCAGGCCATGTGTGTGCCCCTCTTCCCTCAATCTTCTGGAAACAGTATAGTGAAAAAAGGGTTGAAAATGGAGATGTTGGAGGGACAGGAACTGAGAAGGACAGTCTTGATTCACTGGTGTCTCTTGGGTAGGGTATCTCTCAGCCATATGGAGTTATACTAGGACTGATCCCCAGAGCAGGTGAGCCTATCACCAAGGCTGCAGGGATGTGGGACTGAACCCATATAGTAACCAGTCCAAGTCTGGAATACCCTAGTTCAGTGATTTTTCTTGTGGGCCATCAGAGTGGTTAACCTTCCTCTACTCCCGTTCTTCTAACTTGAGAGAGCCCATATGCTCATCTGTATGCTCATCTGTGCCACTTGCTTGCACTTGTTGATGGGGTGTATTTGTAGGCAGAGCCAAGTCTGCAAGGAGGAGCTGCAGCACTGGGGCCAAAGCCAGAGAAAGGACCATCTGTGGGACTCTGGAAACATGGGGCTGCCTTTACAGGGACCAATGTAGCTGAGAAGCAAATGACAGATGAGGCTAAAAGCAGCAGTTGGTGTCTGGACTCATAGTGATGGGGGCATTGCTTTGTGCATATGTGAGGAGAACAGGGTTTAATCTGGGTCTCTTGCCTGATAATAGGACTTGGGAATCTCCAGGCATGGCTTCTGCACATCCAGAGCAAAAGACACAAGGCTCAGGAGTGAGGCATTTCTGCACTTGATTTTCCTGGTATAGCTGAGCATGAATCCTCCAAATGGAGGACTGAATCAGTCCTTCCTGTCCTGCTTCTGCCACTGAACACCTTCCTCCTGGTCCCTTTCTTTCCAGATACTACAAGCCCTCAGTGGTGTTGCTGTGCTTCACACTGCCAGCTGTAGTGCCCTGGTACTTCTGGGATGAATCCATCATCATCAGCTTCTTCATTCCAGCCATCCTGCGCTACACCCTAGGGCTCAATGCCACTTGGCTAGTGAACAGTGCTGCTCACATGTTCGGCAACCGGCCGTACGACCAGAACATCAACCCACGGGAGAACCCCCTGGTCAGCCTGGGGGCCCTAGGTATGTTCAGCATCTGTGTCTTTGCTGCAGGAGGACTGTAGAACAGGGCCTGTCTTGGGGCTGCAATTGCTTCTAGGAATTTCTATCAATCCAGGTGTCCCTATTTCCCCTGTGCCCTTCTCTTCCAGCCTTTGCATCTGGGGGTGTTTCCCATGCTGGCCGGTGAGTACACAAGGGCAGTGGGGTTATCAGCTCCCATCAGACCCTTTGCAGGCTAGAAAGGACTCTGCTACATTTATCACCTTCTTATCTCAATGGCAATATTTTATTTACCCTGTTCAGAGGTCTCTCTGCCATGTTCACTAGACTGAAAAACGCTTGCTGCAGTCACTGCATATCTGTCTGAGATTTGTCAACTTGAAAACCAGCAGATTCACATTTTGACATGTTCTCAGGACAGCTGGTGATTTTGGGGGTACTTGAGGGTAAGACAAGATAGATGCTTTCATGTTTTTTATTGAAATTTTGGAGATCTAGGAAAGTACATCCCAGAATCAGCATATGCCCTTATCTGTTTTCCCACACCTAAATCCTCATTTGTTTTGCACCCCTGTATCTCACAGGAGTTCCACTAATTTCCACCACCAAAGGATCTGCTTGTGGAATTTTAGTAGAGTGGGATTTGAACTGCAGAGATTCAGGAGTAGGAGCAAGAGTTGAGGCAGTGTCTTTGAAGGGGTGAAGGCTGAAGCCAGTATTGACAGTGCCCAGAACAGATGGTGGCTGGCTGGTGTAGATTGCTTAGTAGAAGTGTCTGCTTAGTGTCTGCTTTTTTCTCTATTTGGAAATGTCCTTTGGATTTGGCATTAGGATTGCCAGTGTTGTAGGAACCCCCAGGTTTGCTGGGGACTTGCTGCTGGTTTAGCTGCTAGCTGAATTAATATTAGAAGATTTCTTATGGTGACAGGGGGAAACCTATTAGGAATCCCCTGGTGTTTTGGTGCAGCTGGGGAGCCAGAACCTTTCACCATTCCTTGCCACATGTTTGTTTTGCTCTAAAGCACCAAAAGTCCTCTGTGATTGTCATTGCCCAATTTGGGCCAGCCCCGGCATGCTGAGTCAAGCCCAAATGAGATGGGGTAAATTGCAGAAGGGTGAAATTGGGCTGAGAGGAGAGAGGAACGTGGACTCAGGCACATTGCAGGAATATGGTGCTTTGGGTGAAGATAAAGGGTCTGTCACCTGGAGCTCTGCAACATCCTCTCCCTGGTTGTGTTTTTCAGGAGAAGGCTTCCACAACTACCACCACACCTTCCCCTATGACTACTCCACCAGTGAGTTTGGCTGGCGCTTCAACCTAACCACAGCCTTCATTGACCTCATGTGCCTGCTGGGGCTGGCCAGCGATCGCAAGAAGGTCTCCAAGGAGGTCATCCTGGCTCGGAAAATGCGGACTGGAGATGGAAGTCACAAGAGTGGCTGAGCTCCTGCTCCCTTTCACACTCACATCCACACCTCTCCTTCCTCCTTTTTTCTCCCTTTCTTCCTTCCCAACCCCTCCAAACACGCTGGACAAAAGTTTAATGTTCTGTTAACTAACTACTGAATAATGCTACCAGTTTGCTTGAGATAATGATAATGAGTTTTAACACCCCCCTCCCACGCTGCATTTTGCGTGATGTATTTAAGATCTAGGACTCTGCCTTTATAACACAAGGCCACCCTTTCCCTCTTCTCCTTTTCCTTTCTGTTTTCCTTTCCAGCCTCTCTAACCTGCCATCTGCTTTACATTGTTCCAGTCCATTGCAGTTGGCTATGTAGTATTTAGTTAAGGGAAGCCTGTACCAGGAAGAGTTGAGCCAAAGTCAGTGACCCTCTCCCCACTACTTTCCCCCTAAAGTTTCTGCCACTGTCCCTACTCTTTTCTCAAGGGCTGCTGACAGACAAGACATGGCTAAACTGCTCTTCCTGGGAAAAGCAGCCCCATCCCTTGCTCTTGCCATCAGAAAGAAGGGTTGTTTCTTTCCAAGATGTTTCTTGGAGAAGCGTTCTCCCCTGCTCCTCACCACCTAGCCACTATGGCTGGGGAGAGGAGAGTGCCCAGACTCTCTCAGACTCCAGCCAGGTCCACCAGTGGCTGGGGGATGTGGCAACAGCAGTGGCCACTGGAGGGGGAGTGCTGGTGGCCTTAATTCCCACTCCCTCTGGTGTCACAGCCTCCCTCCGTGCACTGCCCTCTGTGCCATGAGGGACTGAAGGCAGAGTGTAACTCTGAGCTCCACAGTTGTTTTGGAGAGCCACAATGAGGAGGAGTACAGATGGAGGGGTCTGCCACTGGCTGCCAAGGGGCAGCATCTGCCCATAGTGAGTTTTGCTCACCTCCACTGCTGAGATTTTTGCTGGCAAATGGGACTTTGCCAAAATGGAGAGGAGGAGAAGGACATAAACCAAAGCTCCACCTCTGAGTTAAGCTGCTTTATCTGCTGGAATAACAGGGTCCCTTCTGGGTGGCTGGCATATCCACATCTTTGCTGAGCACAGGGACAGGACAAGGAGCACCTGCAGGTGTAGGGGGGAGTGAGGGTGTCTACAGGAGCAGGTATTTTTATCCTCGAGGGCTCCACTCAACAAGTGCCTGAGAAACACCAGTGTGGGGCCAGGTGGCACAGGGGGCTCAAGGAAGTTGAGACATTGCCACCAGTGTGAGCTACCTCTGTGCTTTCCTGCCCAGGGCCCGCAGTGCTGGCTTGCTGTTCCCTGCTGCCCAGAGGGAGTGGGAAGGAGAGGCAGAGACAGCTCCTTGTTAGTCCCTTAGCTTGCCTCCCAGCCCCTCGGCGAGCCATGTCGCCACCTCTCTCCTTTGGCAGTGAGGAGGCAGCGAGGGCGGCTGAGCCTGCAGAAAGGTCAGTGACATCACCGAGCCCGTGTGGGCATGCAGCTGGAGGGCACTGGGGAAAAAAGCCCGAGTGGGTGTTGTTTCCTGCAAGCTGCAGAGACCAGCCTGAGTTCAGGTGGTCGGTTACATTCTGGATGTTATGGCGTCACGCCCCTCACTGAGCTGAACATGCTTTTCCCCCTTTAATTCTCCTAGTTATTATTAATTTTTATTACTATTATTATTATTAGTTGTAGCAATAGTACTGTTTTTGTTGCTTCAATGCATCAATCGGAGCTGGAGGAAAGCACAAGAGGTAGCTGGAACAAAGTGATATTGGAGTGGGGTTTGCAGCGTCTCCCTTATTCAGGCAGGCCAGGGAAGGCAGAGACAGTGCAGATGCCAACTTCCTCACCTCAGCTCTGCCACGTGGCAGCCAGGGAAGCTTCACGGGAGAGAGTGTCTGCAGCTTTGTTTCCTCGTGCTGCAGTGAAACTCACCAGGAGCCAGGGTAGATCTGTGATGTTCTCCTTAACAAGAACAACCTTGTTACTCAGAAAATTAGTCTGTCTCCTCACCTTCCCCTCCCTGCAACCACCATGACCTTGTTTTTGCTCAGCCATGGGACCCTTTGAGTTTTTGAGCTGTAAGGAGTGATGTGGTCTCCCGCCAAGAGGAACAAGGACAAATGGAGAAGAGAGGCCTTCAGCTCCTGGTTTCAGGGGACAGTGTCCTCACTGCTCTGAGGCTCTTGACTGCCTGGCTGCTGGCTGGAGCAAAGGGAGCTGTGGCTAGCGCAGTATCCTACCATTTGAAAAAAACAAACAAACAAAAAAAGCCCTCCAAAACAAGAGGAACACTGTTAGCTCTGTAATTGTGGGCTGACTTTGCTCTAGTGTAAACCTCTTCGAACTCGTGGAAGTCCCTAGAGAGGATGAATTTGCTCCAGCCAGTAATTTGAAAGGGGTGTGGGGAGGGGAGAAGGGGAGAACGATTTCCTTGCTCCTGGTGCCCTTAAGGTGTTGTGGGACATACCCTACAGTAGAGATGCATGCTGTGAAATGCAGCAATATTTCACATCCTCTCAGCAGAGAAGCAGGGCTTGACATCAAGGGTTCCTTTCAAATTTCAAGTGCTGATTCAGGTCCAGAATCTGGAATGAGAGTGGAAGTTGAGGAGCAGTAACCAAACAGTCCTGGTGTTTGTCCAGTCACTTTAAAGGTAGATTGGCAAATATCTCTGGGTGCCTTAAATCCTTCTTTAATATACATAGAAGTATTGACAGCTATTTGCAGTTTGTTGTTTTGTTTTTGTTTTTTTTTCCTGAGTTATGAACATTCAAGGGGTTTCTTAATTATTTAATTGCCTACATTGAACTGTGGGTGCAGGTGATTTTGAATGTATTTGAGTTAGAATTTTTGTTAGATTAAGAAACAGATACAACACTTTAAGTAGAACTTTGTTTGAGATATATATATATATACCTATAAATATATATATATATTTTTGGTGGCATGTTTGTGTCCTGGACGCATCGTCTGTATGTTTAGCTTAAATGAGTCTGTGAAAGGTGGAAGCAGAAAAAGCAGCAGTGGGACCTCATGGCTAAAGCAGCTGGGACCTGTTCCCAGCTTAACAACTCTCTCACTGCTTGATTTGGGACAAAGTCACTTAAAAACGCTCTGTGCCTCAGTTTCCCCATCTGTAACGGGGGTTACACCCTGCCTCCCAGGGGTGTGGTGAGCCTCACTGCCGAGCAGCTGAGCACAGGAAGGAACAGTAAGAACCACACACACCGCTGCTGGCAGAAACATGGACTGGTTTGTTTTCCAAAACCGTTCCCAGCCCTGCTGGTATTGTGAAGAGCAGAAGTCTAAGTGTTGGGTGTTCAGGGAAGGATTGGAAAGTTGAATCTGCACATTGTCTAAGCTCTGTCACTGTTGAAATGTGAGTAGGATACGGTTTTTCACAGCTTAGGGATTTCTGCATAGTAGATCTCTGTTTTGTGTACTGAAAAAAAAAAAACTTTTTGAAATAATTTCTACTAATATGGAAACAGACATCTGGTTGTGCTGATCTGAAATTTTATTTGTTCATAATAAAAATGATAAATGTTACTTTAAAACTCGTTGGGCTGATGACATGGTGGGCAGGGCTTGGTAAAGCACGAGATGCTCCATCAGGATGGGGAATGCAGCGCCTTACTGTTTCCAAACCCTTCTCCCTTCCAGAAGAACCAGGGGAAAAACGCCTCTGGCTCTTTAAGCATCATGAGTGAGTGGATTATAATGGCTTTCATACTCCAGCGCAGGCCAGGCAGGCACACCCCGCCAAGGCTGCCCCTGCGCTGGGGTTACTGCAGGTTAATTCCAGCGGGGCCCCTTGCCAGGCCTTGTGGCTGGCGGATACACATGCGGCACCACACGTAATACCGGCAGCCGCCTCCCGCCGGGCGGGTTCCGCAGCTCCGGCAGGGGAATTTTCCTCATGCAACAGCCAGTGTCCCTCATTATCCCCACCCCTTCTGCAGCTGGAGGGAAGTGAAAGGAAAAGGGGGAAATCCCCATACCAAGTAGCACTTGAGTTGATAGTAGCTTCCCTGCACCCCCACCCAAGCGCCTTTTGACCACAGTGGCGAGGCCATCTCCGCATGGCACCAGCGGGCAGAGGGCACGGCCTTGTTCGTGGCATCTCTGTCACCTGCAGCACAGGGACCCCTGATCCAGCCCGTGCTTGCTGGCACCGCCAGACCCTTGCAGCTGGGCATGCTGAATCCCTTGGAAAAACAGGCTTATGCTTTGGTTTCCAATTGCAGCTACTGCTGTTGGAAAGCCCTTTGGGTGGGAAGGCCAGAGCCAGCACACTACAAATTGGTGCAAGGAAGTGAAAAGAGAATTACTCAGACAGAAGGCTGAGGCTCTTACAGCAGCTGTGTTCTCACCTGGAGGTATGTGACCAGCCCAACCAATCTGACATGTGGCTGCATTGAGTTGTAGAAAAAAGCAAAGCAGACACTCCTGCTCATCAGCTGGTCACAGCACTGTGTCCCTGGAAGTGACAGAGAAATGCTGCTTCTCATAATCTGGTGCACTTTTGATCCCAGTTGTGACAGCACAGCCCCTCCTAAAACAAGTGAAACAGAGAAGGCAAGTCAAGTCTTCAAAACTCCTGATTATTCAGCCAAGCCTAAAAATAAAGTTAATGATCCCTCTGTCTGGATTTCGTGAGCGCAACTCCAATCGCAGCCTCTCCCTCTTCGTTAAAGACTGTTATTAAATCCCCTGCCCAAAACATGTTTTCCTACACTATCAAGCTCTTCAGCAGTGCCAGCTCAGCACTTTTATGTCATTCCCTGGAAGTATTTAATGCATGATCATTTCTGGTTCCCTATGTAATCTGCACATTTGGGTTGCAATTCCAGAGCACCCCAATTTTGCTCTGCTGAAAATCTTCCACCTACCAGAGAAGGAGAGGGAAAGGAAGAGTTAATGTACAAGCCAGCTCTGCTGAGTAGCAGAGAACATGCAAACAAGTGCCTGCTTGTTCAGACCCAAGGGAGAGAGAGCAGGGAGGGCTGCAGGCTGTCGGGGGAGAATTTGCTGCATCTTTTTGCTCTGAACACAACATTCAGAAGATGCCTGTGTGATCTTTGGGGGAGACCAGGTTCCAGCTGCAATCCATTTCCCAGGGGTGGGGTGCAGTGAACACAGCTGAGGAACCCAGTGTGTCCAGCCCAGGACCCTGGGAGCAGGGCTGGGGACAGTGGCCTAGGGAGGGCAGCAATTCCCCCAGGAGCTGCAAGACTGAGTATCAGCTCTGCAGCACTGGGTCCCTGCCCTGCTCCGAGCCACACGCTCCAACCACAGCGAGAAAGCACCGGCTGCTGCTGACCCTCCACACGGGCCCCACATGCCCGTGGGGACTTTGGGAAAGAGGGAGCAAAGTCCCAGAGAGCACGCGGAGGAGATGGGACCAGGGCAGCTCTGCAGAGCAGGGGGATGGATGGATGGATGGATGGATGGATGGATGGATGGATGGATGGATGGATGGATGGATGGATGGATGGATGGATGGATGGATGGATGGATGGATGGATGGATGGATGGATGGAGCGGGAGGTGCTGAGGGGCCGGTGGCCTCAGCCCAGCCTGAGGGAGTTCTCGTCCCCAGCCATGGCCGCGGCAGGGCTGCGGGGGCAGCACAGGCCCCGGGGCAGCGGCGGAGTCCGGGCACGGGCAGCAACATCGCGGGGAACACCCGCAGGGGGCCGGGCTTCCCCGGGGTTACTGGCGGTCAGCGGTCCCGGAGCCGCGTGTGCGCAACATCCCACGGCGCCTGACCGCGCCGGGCCAATCCCGCCCCGCCGCCCGCCGGCCGGCCCGGCCCCAGCGCCATTCCCGGCCCGGCCCCAGCGCCGTTCCCGGCCCCAGCGCCATTCCCGGCCCGGCCCCAGCGCCATTCCCGGCCCCAGCGCCATTCCCGGCCCGGCCCCAGCGCCATTCCCAGCCCCAGCGCCATTCCCGGCCCCAGCGCCATTCCCGGCCCGGCCCCAGCGCCATTCCCGGCCCCAGCGCCATTCCCGGCCCCAGCGCCATTCCCGGCCCAGCGCCATTCCCAGCCCCAGCGCCATTCCCGGCCCGGCCCCAGCGCCATTCCCGGCCCGGCCCGCGCTTTGCCAAATAAAGCACCCGCCGCTGCGGCCGTGGGAAATGCGAGCGCTCCAACGCGTGTTTGCAAACCAGCTCCGGATTTAGCTTTAAAAGGACAGCAGGGAAAAATCCGGGAGAAAATTGTAATTCAGCATGCGTGTGGATGCATGCAGTCACACTCAAATACGGACATGTACATACATACATATATAACACAAAATTATCATTCTTAAAGCAGAATACTTAGATTCGGGGTGAACGCTTTCCATATAAATATTAGCTGTGTTATAATCTGGTAATTTTGTAATTGTATTTTGAAAGTTGGCATTACATGAAAACAATCAAATTTTCACTTTTATTCAGTTAATTCTTAAGTGAAATAAACAACCTTGTGAAAACAACCTTGTGTCTTTTAATTCTTTTTAAACTGCATGGAAAGATACAACACTTTGCAGAACAAATAGTATTTCATAATAGAGAACACAGTGACGAGAGTTCTTACATGCCACTTTGGCTTTGTAACAAACAGCTGTTTGTTTACTTTTTTTTTTGTTTATTTCAGTTCTCCTAAAATAGCTTTTTACAAAACCCTAATCTTTATCACTCAAATAGAAGAAATGCTTCTCCCCTTTGAAAATGTCTATGAGCTTCAGGCATCTTATATGCTGACTATGTTAAGTTGTAATTCTGACAAAATGATAATAATTACGTGTTCCTTTATCTGCAGAGAGGTCTAACATTCTGTCACATTTACACAGTTATATAAAATTTAAAATTTCTAAGCTAATCACCCAAATCTGGTAACCCCTGCCACGTGACTTTTAACATTCAGAAACAGGAGGAGACTTACACAATCACAATATTTCTCTTCTTCCTCAAAAAAGTATTTTTGAGTTGCATAATTACACACTGGTGATTCAAATATCATATGTTTTGCTACCACATAATCAGCTAAAATAGATTTGGCCTGATCCTGAATGCCAAAGAAATTATGCTTGGATACATTGTTCTTGGGGGATCACTGGTAGGTACATCATTAGAAAACCAAGATAATTCTTTTAAAAGCCTTAAATCACTACAACTGTGACTGAGGTCAAGATGTTTTCTTACCTCAAGCAGGTGAGGAACATCAGGCTGCCCTTCACTCACCTGTCCATATCCCCCTTCAGCCAAAAGTCTTTCAAGATGACTCAGAATTCACATGTCTCTTTTCACAGAGCAAATATGGTGGGGACAGGTTTCAATTAAGTTCAGCAATTTTAAACGTGTGAAATCCACTTTGGTTAAATAAGCATCCTCTACTCAGGGGTGACAAGGGAGGTGGTGCTCACAGTGACTCACAATCTGAGATACCTGTTTTAGAAAAGGGTGAATCATCTGCTGGTGGTGCATTTGTAATTTCTTTATAGGGATACCTGGATTAGTTTTTGGATGCCTGTCTTATTGACATGAGTCAAATGGATGAATTTTGCGCAATGTGTTCCACACTTGGATATTAATGAGGAGAGCCCTCAACTCTAAGCATGGGCTCTGAGTGCTCAGAATGAGAAACAGGTCATCTGAGGCATCTTTGTGACTTTGGCCTATGACTAAGCATCCTTGTTTGAAGCTAAGAAGTTTTAAAATGCCCCAAGAATTACTGGAAATTTTAAATGCTCTTGACATATATGCATACTTTTGGTTTTTCCTACTGGACATGATTAACTTCTGGAAATTGTTTCCAATTTCCATAGCATCAACAGGTTCACCCATGCTTTAGGGAGACTCCCAGCAAGCAAGGTCCATAACCAGCTGGTAAAAGCAAAGATGTGCCCTCTAACACACACAAAAGGTTCATGAACACAGGTCTGAGTGCAGCAGACTTAGAACAGCCTCAAACAGCTTGCAGACTCTTCCTAAACAGCCTATCTGGCTGCCTCTGATGGAAAATATGACATGTCAGCATGTACAGTGGGATCAGGAGTAGCAGCCAGTAGTTACCCTGCTCTAAATTCTGCTTTCATGACAGCCCCTGTTGCAGCATGGGGACACAGAGGGCTGGAATCACTGTGGATCCCATGATCCCACCCAGCTTTGGAGGCAGAACTCCTACTCCTCCACGTCATTCCTTCCAGATCCAGTTCTCTTCTCCAGGCCTTGTCTGAGCACTTCAAGCCTCTAAGAAGGCCAGCCATCAAATTATCAAGATGTTTGATGGCACATAATAAATATTGAACCTTTGAGAAAGAAGCTCATAAGTGAGTTTGCTACTCCTGACTAACAAAGTCATCCCAAACTCATAAATGAATATGTTCTTCAGACTAATGACCATGTAACATACTGGGATTGGTGCTGTGGAAGATACTGCTAGCATGAGAGTTTTCAGGAAATAAGTCTCTAGAACTGCTAGTAACAATGTAGCTTTGTTTAAATATTTGTGTGGGATTTATTTTCTGTGTTTATGAGATTTTTCTTTGTCTCTAGTCTTTCCAATGCCAATTAAACTGAGTCATATGCTGGCAGAGCGTAAGAGGTTATAATAGAGAAGCATCAAAAAGGGAAATTTTTGTTTCACAACTAACTTTAATTTGGATTCAGAAAGGTAAAAAATTGAAGAAAAAATTTACCAAAACTTTTGGATTTATCTGAAAACTGAGAAAAACTCCCAGCTTTCTTGTGTAGTTTATTGTTCATGAGGCAGTTTCAGCCTTAAGTGTTTGCTTTCCTTTGTCTTTGATTTTACTCCTTCCATTCCATGTACTAGTATATAAAAACACCACCTTTGCACACAAATACAGCTGAAGAGTCTTTTCCAAGCAACATTCAGAAGCATTTCATTTTGAAAATACCCAAACCACGAAATTTCAAAATGTCCAGAACATCTTTTTTCTCCTCTGATTTCAAAGAGTGTTTCAGTTATGATGACCACATTTTCTTCTGGCAGGTGGCTCTGTCAGTGGAATTTATCCAGTCAGAAGGATGATGCAGTTTTATATGCCTTGGGCTGAGCCAGCCTCTAGTCTGAATCACTACTAGTGAATTTGTTTGGTTCCCACTCTGCTGTTGACTTCCTATGTGATGCTGTGCAGGTCTCTCAATCCTCCAGGAAGTGGGAAGATGCTGTTTTCTTCCTTCCCAGGTTTTCCTGTGCTCTCTGTGGACAAAAGATCTCATGTTCCACATCTAGCACAGGGAAGCCAGAGCATGGTTAGGGATGTTTTAAGAAAAAGAGCCATCATAGAAATCTTCCATCTTACTTGCTTCACTTAGTGTGCAGCCATCCTTGTGTCTCTGAAGTTCACAAGGCAGGTCCTCAGGCCATTGCTCAGTCTTTGAGGAAAACCAGAGCCCAGTATCCCACCCATCCTTTGCTACTGCAGAAACCCTTGCCATAACAAAACTCCTGTGCAATGACAGATACTGAAACACTGAAACTAAGCACCTTCTCCCAGGAGATGCAAGCACAGGGGATTTTTTTTCACAAGAGACTCTAATCAGTTCTGATTCTACATTTAAATACATAATGCTTTTGAATGATGGATGGGTTGAGGCACAGCTCTCCTAGCTTGTTCTATGCCTTCTTCCTTATCTGGGTACCTTGAGCTAACAGAACAGCACAGACTGATAATAAATGCTTCTGCCATGAGAACTGGACACATTTAATTTCTTAACAGCATGTTTACTGTCAGCTCCTTCTTCTATCTGAGCAGGTACAGGACATACTGCAAGGATCCCTAATTACCTGACACATTTTTGTCAGTAATCTGAGTTTTCCCTGCCCTAGCAAGGTACTTTCATTCAGCTGCAGTATGTGTTGTGCTGTGATAGATTTCTGTTTGGCTGGAGAAACACTTCTGCATCTGCTGCCCCATGCTGCTGTGCCTCACAGCTAGAGCCACTAAGCTGGGGCATGGGAGAACTCTCAGCTCAGCCTCTTTGCCCTTTTGTTGCATCCTAAAAATACACCTCCTTCCCATGTGGCCAGCACATACAGACATTTCCAACCCAAATGTTGCCTGGGCACAGTGTATGGTGTCAGTGCCAATGGCCTCTGGCCTTCTCTGCTCCCCAAGACACAGGGCAGAGAGCTTTCCTGGCCTGATGACATCAGCTCTAGCACAAGGGTGGTACCAAACACATCCCTATAAATGTCCTTGCTGTTCACTGCCAATGTTTAAATGCATAAGAATGATCCAGGCCTATAAAATAGTAAATATTTACAAGAGCAGTGTGTGATCAGATATTGCATCTTTAACACAAAGCCAACTTCAAAGCACATTAGCTTATTAAATGCACTCATTCCCTCCTGTGAGGAGACTATGGCAGAGAAAGAACTGATTCCTGTCATGAGGAGGCCACAGTGCAGCCATAAAAGAGAGCAGTGCTCACTTAGAAAGTGAGCTAGCCTAAACATAATTACCCTCATCCTCAGTGTAAGTACAGAGACACTCTATATTAGCTGGCATAGATAAAGCATCTCCCATAAAAGCTCAGATATGGAATGACTGAAAAAGTGCCTCCTTCCTGATGTATTTGCAAATAGCTTTTCTGTGGCTGAGAGGATTTAGGCAGCTCTTTCTATTGGGGGAGATAGGGACACTGATACAAAAATGTTCTTACAGCTAGATAGTGATTACCAGAGTACCACTGCAGAGAAACCAGCAGCAGAGGCTGAGAAATAACCTGGCTACTGAAGAGCTGTTTGACTGAACCAGCAGGGAAACGTGGGTGGGAGCTAATTCCAGTTAAGGCTATGACAGATAACAAATGCTTTAGTTGCCATGGCTGGCAGGGTGTCTATTGCAGTGATAAATAAATAAAGAAGAGAAAGCACTTGGCAGTGCAAACCTCCAATGAAGTCAGTGCAGAGCAGGTTTTGTCAAGAAGGGCTGCACGTGCCCCTGAGTTCCCAAATGACCAAATGACAGCTCTGTAGTAAGCTGGGTAAGGAACTTGGCTTTGTGAAACAACCTGTAGCACTTCACTTAGCACTTAAATCCACAGCTAGTGACTTGGCTTCACTGACATGTCAAAATGGCCTTTTCATACTTTCCTGCTGGTTTATACTCTTTATCATATGATACACAAGTTACCACGTTTTAAATTTATAATTCTGTATGGGATTTCTGAATATTGTTGAAAACTAACAGAAAATGCCAGTGATGGAAAGACATGGAATGTATGCTAACCTACACACCTACCAACTTCACCTCCACCATCACAGGAAATATCTACACAGTCAGCTGTCACACACAGCAGCACAACCCTCTTGTTTTTTTCCACTGTGCTATGTGGTGAATGAATTTACTAGTTCAGAAGGTTTCTCCATTTTGGTCCTCCTAAAAGGCCCACTCCTCCTCTTTCCCTGGTTACAGTAGTCAGGTTCCCCCATGCATCCTGGTTGCCCTGATGGTGGCTGTAATGTGGATCAGAGCATCAGGTTGCTGATAGATCAGATCCACGGGGTCTGCTGCAGTTGCACTGAAAGCCAGCCCCTCCAGGGGGACAGGATCTGAGGGATCCTGCAGTAGAGAAGAGCCCATGTAATGGTGATCAGGAGTCCTTGAATTTCTCTATCTCAGTGCTCCTTCAACCCAACCCTTATTCCCTCCCATCCACTTTGGCTTTTCAGGACAGGAGCCACTGCAGAGGGCCAGACTCCATGGAGGTGAAAAGGCAAGGCTGGATTTAGGAAAAATTTCAGAGCACTTACCCCTTTCATTCACTGTGGGCACCAAAGATGGTAACACTCCTTTCTCCAGGCTACCTGGCTGGCTTTACATTCAGGCAGGCCAACTCCACACCAACTAGAGCTCTGATTTTTTTTGGAGATGCTTGCTGTACAGTCAGCAACAGGATTTTTCTTTCAGCAGCAGAAGATCAAGACTAATCTGGGCAAAACCACAGAAAGCCAACCAGGAGCACTAGCAAAGGCACCAGTGTGAGCCAGTGCTGCTCAAAAAGGAGCCAAGCTGAGACCTGCTAAAGGAGCAGACTGTCTCATTAACCACACATATAGGAAAGCCCCAAGCAAACCTATTCATGAGTAACCAGCACTGCATGCCATATGGCTGGCATCCCACAGAGCTCTCTCCTGGTTTGAAAGCTTGAGCCACCCTGCTCTGATAAGTTCCCATATAGGGCAGAGATGTAATTTAGTATCTACTAGGTGCAATGCAATTGCACTGCTCCTTCTAACCCTTCTAGAGTCTGCAGGGAGCTCTGTTCTGCACCAGCAGCCATGCTGGAGCTGTCAGAGGAGGTCATTGCTCCATATCTGAGAGAGCTGGATCACCCCAACCAGCCTGCAAAACATGAAGAGGAGTTGTGGCAGAGGGTCTTTCTATATGTCACATACAGGCACTTAAACCAGTTGGAGTAGGTACATGTCAGCTCCATCCCTGAGAAAAATTACAGCATCAGTGTTCCTAAGTACTGGTATTCATCCAGCTTATTCCAAATGAATTTGAGCCCACCTCAGTCCATAATATCACATATTCTGCAGAGGATATACATGTTCCACCACCACCCCAATGAAATACTACCTCCTGGTATCCCAGAAGTCCCCTTTGTACAAGTATGTATGCTTCTATAGATTCCAGTGGAAAAATAGTTACTAAGAAATATTACAGGCCGAAGCCAAGACAAAAGTGTGCTAAGAATATATTATGTGAAAGTTTCCTAGGGGCTGATAAGCTTCAGAGATAACTCATCCTCATGAATTTGCAAGAAATTATAAACTTAGACCACCAGCATTTAATGTTCTACAAGCACACATTAGAGCCTGCAACAGGTTGCATAACTTGGATCACAGCCAGGAGGGAAGTGGCTGCTCTACACAGATTAAGAATACAGAGTTATGTATACAGTGGTGAAACAAAGTGCCCTCTGAAGGAATTTCTAAAGACCTACCCAGAAGGCAGTGGCACATCAGGATGACCTTCTGCTTCCAAGCATTCACATTAGGATTGGCCTTCTAATGCCTGCGCCCACTAACAAGTGAACCTGAATGAGTGATGTGTTGTGAGAATATTATCTGCTTTACTTACACCTTCAGCTAATGAATAAAAGATATTTTAAGAAATAGCACTTGTAATCTGTGTTTTCCCCCAGGTGTATTCCATATCAAAGAAAACAGGACCTTATACTACCTGTTTGGGAAAAAAAAGTTGAAGAGAGTGTGGCATGCATAATTCTTCATGGTGGCACCTGCAGATTCAGCTAGGACAGACAGTGCTAGCACAGGACAGCTTCTGTGACCAAACAAACCATGAAATGGTTTGTGGAAAGCCCAGTGAAATGTGTGCTACCATTTGTCAGAGAGAATTGGTGGTGTGGGAAATGTTCCTCCTGCTGAAATGTACCATAGGAAATGCAGTCAAATTCAGCCCCGTGGAGACACTTGCAGGAACTGTGTGCATGTCTGTCAGGGCAAGATCTGTTCTAAAGAAGAAGGTCCCATGTAAGAGCCAGCTAAATGCTTTCTGCTCTGTCATCCACATATTGTCATCCCTTCCTGCTTCAATGCATGGCTGGAGACTGTGAGCTGGCAGACCCAACTCTGCCACTTAGTACACTCTGCAAACATGGGCATTACTCGAGTTTGCTGTTTTACTAAAGCATCTCCTTATGCCTTGTGGCTTGCACAGGTGTCCAGAGAATCTGTGCAAACTCATCACTTCTAATGCAGAAAAGTAACAAGTGTTGGAAGTCATGCTGCTGCAAATAAGTGAGACCCATGACAATTTATCTTGTTAGCCTCCCTTTTAATCTGCCTCCAGGTAATCTGCATTCCCATCTCTCCAGGGCTCTGAAGTTTGTACTTCCAATTAAGCAACAGCCAGATTTTTCCATCTATAAAAAGAATGTGAGGTTGTTTAACTAACTATTGCAACAAAACTAGTTTTATTGAGTCAGACCAAAGGTATCCTCTGACTAACCACAGCCAGCAGCAGATGCTTTGAGACCTATAGAAAAGCCAGATTATATCTGGACCTCTATTTTTAATAACTACCAATAACCTCACCTTCTGTGAAGCACTCCTTCCACATAAGTGCTGAAAGGTTTGAGCAGATCACACAATCTTGCAGCTCCTACCCCAAAGAGAGTTTATAACTCAAGAGAAAAAATCCCCATCTACAAATGCAGGCACAGAGCTGCCTTGCAAGAGACAGCCCAGAGCATTCATGGCAAAGCTGAGAATCAAATGCAGTCTCTTGTCACTAGGTTATAGTTTCAAAACTATCTGTCCAAAATGTGATGAGAGTGATTAAACTAAAGGAACAAAGCCTTTGAGAGAAGAAATTTCCTTCCAGATTTTCTGGTGCTCTTTCAGCCTGATCACCGAAATCCCTCATGCACACCTGACCTCCAAGTGTGCATGAGCACAGTGCTAGCTCATGTCCAGCCATTCAGGCAAAACTTTCTGCTTGATGAGCCTGTTGCCTCCACTAACTCCTTCAGTACCAGCACACAGATATCAGCAACATTATGATTTATTAAGACATGCAACAGAGTTTTTCCAGTGTTCCCCTTCCCCCACCATTGTCATCACTGATGAGATCCTGGCTTTGAGAGCTTTCTGGGTGCTGGCAGCTTGAGCTGGCAAGCTGTGGTCAGCAAACATTTGCAATCAGCAGCTGACTTCCCACTGTCACCTGCCTGCATGGGCAGACAATGAAATGCTTGCTTTTGTGCCCAGTACCTCACTTTGAGGGCAAAAGAAGCCCCCCCCCCAGGCTGTGGGACCTCCTGAGCCTATACATTGCCTACACCTGTTGGATTTTCTTAGAGCTCAGGTAAAAGAAGCCAAATAGTGTGTGATCGAAGATCGGGGAAAATGAGCTGGCTCAGCTATGCTTTAATGATATTAGTCACAAATTTTTACTCAATGTTCTCAGTGCTTGCTTTCCTTTTCCCTCTAATCTCTTTAATCAGTGTGAAATGGGTGATATCAGTCCTGCTGAGACAGTCCTGAAAACTTTGCTTAGCTTTGTTATTGCTGCCTCAGACTTTAAGGAAAGCCTTTGGGGTGTAAGCACCTGTAGAGCTAGAGGAACTGATTTCCAGTTCTCTCTACCAGTGCCAAAATATTGTCAAAACCCCACACTTCTAGCAGAAGCCTCTCAACTTCAGAATGCAACATGCCCTTACCTCTCCCCGTGCACCAGCAAGTATGGCAGCTGATGGCATGGCTCCAGTGCCCTCTAAGGCTTCCCCACTGCTGCTGCCAGCAACCTAAACAGATGTCACCTCTTGTGGCATTTAGAAAGCCTTAGGGTATCAAGGGAGAGTTCTTCAAGACTATACTGCCAGAAATGCCAGAGGGAAGCTAGCAAGAACACAAAGATTAAATCCCATCACTTTAGGACTTTAATTACAGAGGAAGGGAACCTGTATGAGGTAATTTAAACACCTACTCAAGTTAAACCCCAGTTACATCCATCCCTCCACTCAAGAAGTGTCTCTGGTCTGGCTCTGTATGCAACAAGGTGAGCTTATCAGCTTCTCCATCAATAGGGCAGAAATTTCCAATTCCCTTTCCTCTCTGTAAAAGTCTAATGAGGATTTTTAAAATGTGCTTTTTTCACCTGGTGCATAAAACATGAACTGGATCTCATTCCCATTCTGCCACTGATCAGCTGAGCAACCTCAGCCATGTCTTCCCGTTCCTTCTTCACAAGAAGGAACTGCACCTAGCCCTGTGCAACAAACCCCTGCTGCAGCCTGTGGTCCTGCTGCATCCTTTAAAGGAATAACTGGACCTATCCTAGATGGCCAGAGGCTTGGCAGAGCAGTTGGGTTTGAACCATCCACTGCCCATTTGATTCTGCGATTTTGATTAAGATATTTTTACAAATGAAGAAGAAAGTCCATTTCAGGCCCAAAAGCCTTTAAAAAATTCACATCAGCAAGTAATAAAAAAATTTGCAAACTGTTTGTTTACCTGTGATAAAGAGTGGGGGTACAGTCACTGCCTGCTTTCAGATATCAGAGATATGATAGCTGTTCAGCTCTCACAGGGGTCCCAATGCACACTGTTTGAAGATCAAACTGTCATCTTCCCTCAGACCAGTTCCTGTCAACCACTGCAGGGACATGGTCACACTAACACAAGTGCCAGATTTCTGTTTGGCTACAAGCACCAGGGAGTTGCCAAATCTTTGGCTGAGTACAGAAACCTGAGAGCAGTAACCCTCAGATAAGGGCAGTGCCAGGCAAATTGCTGGCTGATGCACCTCCACACTCTCTGACATGTGAGGAACAAGGGGTTACTTAAGTGAAATGTCCTGAATAGGCACTGCCAGCACACCAACCTTCACTAAGGATGACATCACCCCACCAAGATAGCAGGTCAGTGACAGACCTCATCCGAGGATGGCCTCAGTCTCCAGCACCTCTGATGGCACTTCCTGGAGCTCTGCCCCTTCACCCCAGTATCTGAGAAGTCATCAGCTGAGAAATACTCCTGGCTTGCCCAAAGAGATCCCACAGCAGACCTGTTCTGGCTTAGGAAAGAGCCTACAAATGAACTATCAAGATGTTCAGAGACATAAAAACCATAGCTTTCCTATGCCTCTGGAAGAGGGAACAAAGGCACTTAAAATAGCAGCTCTGTCCCTAGAAGTAATTCATAAATTTCTAGACCCTGATGATATCCCAGCAATAAGTAGAGAAAGGCCACATGGGAGGTGAGACTGCCATACACCATCATCAGGAGATTTTCACAAGCCTTCATTGCATGTAAGGCCAGGGACAAGGGCACTGCTTTCTACAGCAGCAGGAGACCCTAAACTCTCAGAAGTATTTAGGGGCTCTGGGGCCTCAGGGTTGCTGCAGGCTCTCAGTATCAGAGCAGTAAAATTTTCCTTACACTATCCAGAGCATGCCTAATTACAGAAAAGAGATAGAAACAAGTGAGAATTAAAAAAGGTATGTCTCTACTCAACCAAGTATGCTTCCCTCCCTTAGAGCAGACCATGCATTGCTTTGCTCCTGTTCCCCTTCACGATACCAGTTATAATAAGAAGTATTCAAATTTATCTGTTTCCCCTTTTCTCTAGCAGCTGCTTTACCAGCCTTAAACAACAGCCTAAACCACAGAGTTTCTGAGGCTTAATCTCCAAACCTACGTTACAATTTTGCTGCAACCCACCTTTCCCTAGCACATATCATCAATACCCTACATACCCACATCCCCCAATTTTCCAGAAGTTCTACCCCCATAGTCTCCTTTTATAGCAATATCCAACTGCTCAGCTGTCTTCTGTTCTCTAGGAATCCTTATCCCCCTAGGGATAAGACACAGCTGAGGTTCAGAGGGGGTCAGTCTACCTTTTTACAGCACAGTAGTTTTTCCACCTTGTGCTACTTTCAGTACAAACTCTAAAATGTATGGGCTGAGCCCCTAACTAGGCCTGAAATAAATTTATTAACATATCTGACTGACCATAAGAGAACGAACCACCAATGTTAGACTTGCATAAAGGACACCCATCCCAAGGTTTTTATATGGAGGCGATTTTGGAAATCCTACCAAAGATAGAGTGAAGCAGAGTTTTCAGAGATGAGAGACTCCGTTTATTTTTCTGAAATCAGAGATTTTATGACTGGGTTGGTTCTTTTCCTTAGATGTTTTCTGAGTTTTGCCCTTGGAAACTTGGTAGTAATTGCTAGTTCCTCAGGAATTCTGGCTTTTGTTCTGTCAAGATAACCCAGCAAAGTGGGAGGAAAACCAGCTCCACATTAGCATTTAGCTGATGCTACAAACAACATATTTGGGGCCACCCTCTCCCTATTATTATAGGGCTTAGCACATTTTGAATGTGTGTGCTTTGACTCACCTCAGATGAAGCCCCAGCTGTGTCTGCTGGTGGTCCAAGCCAGAAGAGTCACTCAGCTCTCAATGAGATGTATCACTTCTAGGGCACACTAGACTAAGGTCACAAGAGGACAGAACACTGGACACTGCTCCCATTTGTTGGGACATTGAGGGCAGAAATCTCAGAGGACTGAGTGATTTTTTGGAGGTCCTACCATCTCCCTTGAGACACATAAGGCACTTGCTCCTTTGGTGTTTGGGAAGATGGTGGACATGGTAGGATGCTGCTGAATTTTCCTCTACTACATCATTCATGCAGTTGTTTTGGGAGAGTAGGGGAAAGAGACCCCTAGTTCAGTGGAAATGCTGACAGCGTCCTGATATGCAGGTGCTTCCTCTGAGAGGAGAACCTTGTTACTGGGGTCAGCTTAGCAAACAAGATACCATTTGATTAGTCAGTTGTTTTCTGGCAGCAGGGCCAAAAATGACTGCAAACTGCTTTGCCTTTGGCCAGACATTTGAGAGATTGCCACATTATTTATTTAATAAAGGAGTGAAGAAATCTTAACTGGATAAAAATAGCAAGGCTTGGATTAGAAAGTGGTTGTCAAATGAGGAACAGAGGTTCACTGTTGCTTTGCTATGCCTAGTGTTGCCAGGAGGATCCTGCACAGTGTGGATATGGGTCTATTGAGCTGGGGTGCAGAGACACATAAGACACAAAACTGGCCTGAGGAAGCACTACCAGGTCTTTTGGATGACTGACTGATGTCGTGGCTAAGAGAGGTACTGGTACACCAATGAAATACGCTCTGGCACAGGCTGCACACAGATCTGCTCCTCGTGGCTCAGCAAAGTAGAAGACATACTCTTGGAGGTGAAGTACACTGTGGGCTCTGCTCTTCTGTCACACAAGATGGGAATTTCACTCTTTTAATGATAGTGAAACAGTATTAATGGTCCTCACACTAGTCATGCTCAAAATCTTCCCATTAAAATGTCCTTTGTGAGATTTTTTTAGTCAAAAGGGAGTTTTCCTTAAGAACTGATGCTTCCTATCTCACATGGTGTTTCTAGTGTACACTTAAAGATGGAAGAGGAACTGGAGGGTCTGGTCTCCTCCAACCTGTGTTTTCTGCTCTTTCTCCAGATGGGTAGAGTATCCCCTTGTAAGGAAAGTACCAGTTCCTTCTCTGGTGCCAGTGCAGTATTAGCTCAGCTCTCTAAGGAGTTGCTCCCTGCAGAGAGCTATCACAATTGCTACAAAATTGCCCTCTGGGACCCAAGACAGAGTTAATTTATTTTCTCTACACAGAGGAAAGCTTCTAGCAGGCAATGGAAATGGCACACACATTGTATCTGAGGTGAAGCGCTGCCACTTGGAGGGCGCTCACCTCCACTCTGACTGCAAAATTACATTTTCAGTCATTTCAAAGACATAAAATGGTTTTACACACGCACAGCTTCCTCTGTCACTTCTTATCACGTGTCTGATCTGGAGTCAGTATAAGCAAAGGATTGCTCAGATAAATTGTCCCATATATTGACTTGGATGCTTCTATTAAGATGATGAGTGAAGGCTTCCATCAAGATCCAGGTCCCCATTGTTCTGGGTGCTGTACAGTGTTAGTACTACATTCTGTATCTCCACGCTATGAGACACCCACTGTCTCCAAAAGCTTACAGTCTAAGGAGACATTTGAATGGGGAGAGAGACTGAGGCGTGTGAGAGAGGAGTAATTTATCCATGATCAAAGGCTGACCTAGAATTAGAAGAGCCTATGTCCTGGGTGGGATCTGTTATCTCTTCTTAGCATAACCACTTACCAATGACTGACACCATCTGTAAACACTCATAATAAAAAGCATCCCAGAAACAAGACACGTGTAATTTCTTAGGACATTCCGTTCTTCCTCTGGTTACAATCCATAGGCAGGTAAGGGCTGTTCCAGCAGTTACATGCAAGGCTTCATATGCAGCAAAAACAGGTGGACCGTGGTTGTGAGAATGACTCCTGCCATATGCAATCATCTTTCAGCACACCCCGTGGTGCTAATAAAAAATGCCTCCACGGAGTGCACAGTGTGCATTATTAGCTGGAGTAAGAGCTGAGGCAGCATCGCCACCCTGGAGCCGGACAGGGAACTGCAGGCGCAATGTGTCTGAAGTACAGATTCCCCTTCGGTCACCCGATGGCGTGAAGTCTGAATTACGTTGCCATATTTCTGAAAACTGAGGAAAGGTTGGACTCTGTCTCCAAACAGGTACTGCAATCTGACAACACAAAGTCTGGGAGTTAGTTCGACTTTCACAGTGTTCACTTTGAAATGGGTAAGGAAAAAGCTACATAAAGTACATTATTACAAAAAATACCACCCTGTGATGGATAAATATGAACATTTGTATAAAGAAACTATATACATAGTTTCTTCTAATGTGGTGGTTGGCGTTTTTTGCTGTCTTCTCTCAGGGCAAGGAATGCTTTGTCCTCCACAAAGTAGCGCTCATTCCTACGTTCATGTTAATGTGAAACCAGTGCAAACTTTGCTGTTGGTTTTCATTCTGACACCAGATACAGGTCCCCATATAAATGCCAGTGTTTGGGAAGAGCTGATTTTATATAGGATCCTCTTGTACTCCTGAGGCACTGCCAACCCCGTGTACTGGAGTCTCAGTTCACAGCAACCTCTGGCTCGAAGCCAGGATGTTCTTGCATCTTCTGCTATAGGGTACTCTCCTTGTAAGTAGTGATTTGTTGTATGGGCACCCTCTGCTCCCTCTTCTTCTCACTATTAGCAGGCTATATTCTGCTTCTTTTTTAGCTCAGATGTACCATATGAGACAGCATTTGGCTGCCCGAGTCTGGGCAAGTCATTACTTATGTCATGCCTCAGTTACCAGCCTCTAGTCAAGAGATGACACTTCATAAGTATACTGAGAAGTTGAAGTAGCCCATGTCCTGGGATGCTGCAGTGATGGAGGTAAGAATGATATTGTAAAAGATTTATACAAAGTAGGCTTGACTGCTTTTGGTTGTGACAAATGAACATAACCAGCCAAAAGTTTGTCACCATGTATTGACTCCCCTCAGCAGCACCTGACAGCACAAAGCCCTCTTTCATACCTATGATTCAACAGTGGCACTCAAAAAAAGCTTATTATTTCTAGCTACAGTTCTCTTTCCTTCATTCTCAGCATCTCTGGTTTTTAGGACTCAGGGAAAATCTTGATTAGGACACAGACCATGCTCTTAAACTGTAACCAAAATAACTAGTTCATTTTAGATGGGAAAAGAAACATCTCATTCAGAGAGTGTTGTGCTTCATGAAAGCACCTCTTTGTGGTGGCCCACGAGTGGTGAAACCTTGTCCAGGCTAGCAGTATGAAAGTCAAGGGGTTGTTCCAAATAGGCAAACAAAAAGTGATGCTTTATTTTTTATGCCACTTTCTTGGGACACTTATAAAATGGGTTGTCCAACAACAGTCTGTCTGTAACATTTTCCCAACAACCATCATTAAAAGTGCTTAATGTTTAAGATTGTGACAGAGAGCCTGGTAGTGGCTCTGTCAGCAATGACATTTGCAAAGGATTGGTGATAGATTTTGTGGTGCCAGTTTATCCTGAACATTTTGGAGCTGTTTCTTCATCTTGGCTGCCTGATTCAGCCTCCAAGCTCATCATCATCATCACCATTTATTGGGACTGGCTGACTATTCTGACAAAAGAAATAGTCCTAGTCAATACAGATGACACTGGGGAACGCTGGAGCTGGAGCCAGATCCTGCACCCTGGGTTTTATGGGGAAATGATTCAGCTTTCCTTCCAGCTCAGTGGGAGCCACCACACCCCATGGACTGATCTGATGTTCACCACTAAAATGCAGCCACTCCCAAGGTGAAAAGTAGCAACAAGTATAGCAATGCAAGGCCAAGAAGAGTTCTTGGCCAAGGACAGAGCAAAATGGATCCAGTATTTTAATGTACCAACACTGAACGTGTGAGATCTCTCAGGCAAACAGCCAGGACCCGCACTCAGCAAGTTTTGGTCAACACAGAGAGGCCTTATATGCCTGCTCAGTCTCACTACCCCCATAATTTCTGGCAAGCTTTTTGACATTGGGTGTTCATTGGAAAGTCCGATTGCCTGGAGCCCAGCACAGTCATCCTTTTTTATGAGAGAACAGCATGTTCCCAGCTCTGCCATTTCCAGAGGAAACAAGCCCCAAGAGTACATTAAAGATTTGGACACAAATAGCTCTCATTGTGTATTATTTGCAAGCTGGTCTCATGATTTTACAGGTCTGACTCATTCTGGATAAATGCAGAAGGTTAGTTATGACAGTCAGCTGTAGGCAAAGAGGAAGGACCTCAGCAGACTTATCCCAGTGCAGTTTTCACTGCTGTTGTAGGGCAAAGAGCTGATTTGCTGGTCCCTGACCTTGGGGTTTGTCCCAGGACCTGTTAAGGGGCAGTGAGAAGGTGTGGACACAGATCTATGCATACTGCTGACAGCCTTACATCCACCTTCCTGCTGAGAGCTGGTGAGCATCTGCTTGTCCCTGAGCTAGGGCCAGGTGTTGGTAGGAGTCTCTGGCTGCCACAGTGGCTGGCTGTGGGAAGTGTGCTGCAGCACATGGGTGGTGGCTGCACCGTGGCCCTGCTGATCTGCAGCTGTGGGCACAGCCACCAGCAGCTCCACACCACTGCTGTGACACAACCAGTCAGAATCATCTTTGGACTTTACCTACACTGAGACCTCAAGACACTTGGTCTGGAGAAACAGGGAGGAGGAAAGGAGAATTTTTAAGTTTGGATCTTGTGCAGAGCCTGCTGTCAGTGCTGTCATGGCCATGTCTAGCACAGCAGCATTCCCTGCAGCCCTGCAATTCCACAGGAGTGCTGAGCTGCAGCCCAGCCGCAGGCCAGGCTGGGAGCACCATCTGCCGGCTTTGACACGGCAGGCTGGCTCGTCAGAGGGACAAATTACAGGGTAACCCAGAGCTGTGTGTGCTGCTGCATGCTCATTAGACCGCAGAGCAAACCAGAGATGAAAAATCACAGGGTTGGACAAATCCCTCAGCTAAACCTTCTCCTGTCAGCCTCACAAAAGGGACTCCTAACCAGTCAGTGTTCCTGCACTCGGGCTGAACAAACTCACTTGGGTGAAGGAGAGCCAGTTTTAAGTTAGTTGGAGTTATTTAGGGTTCTTGCAGAGCTTGTGAACAGTTTCAGCTAAAGAAGTTTGAAGCATGGCACTGGGCAGTCTTTTTTATGCCTCATTCTTACAGTTTGAAATGTAGTTTTGTTTACAAATATTCCCAAAATAATAATATTGGAGGGAGCACTGAGAGCCTGAAAGGGAAAGAAAATGTATGTCTCTGGTGCAACACTGGACCTGCTTTAGCAGCTCCCAAGTAGATTTTTCTGGGGCTCCTCAGGCCTGCTCCCTCAGGTCAAGTCACTTCCTATGATGTGTGATGGATGTGTCCCATCCCACAGTTCACTGCAGTGGACAAGGATCCCCTGAGCTGTCCCTGCATGATCCTTACAGAGAACCTACCAATGTGAGGATACTCTCAATATTGGTAAAGCACAAGCAGATCTCACAGGAGGCTGCTCTGTGTGCGTCACCCATGCAGAGAACAGCTTAGGGGAACAGTGCTAGGTTCAAAATGAAGTTCACAGCAAAGAGGTCATATCACTGTTGGCATCTTCTGGTGTGTCAATACTGTCTTTAATGGCACAATCTCAGACTGATAGAGCTAAACACAAAAAGAAACAGAGAGTCTTCTGGGCACACCAGAACCTTTCCTGCCTTTTCAGAGCCCAAATGATAAAAATTCCACGTTTGCTTCCATTGTGTCAGTTGATCTCATGAAAGCTATTGCATTTCCCCAGCCTTTATTTGACTTTGTTTCTGGGGCCACTTGACTGAAGAAGCAGAATAGCACATGGTATGTTCAGTACAGGACTGTGAGCAACATGTACACCTTCTTGGGGTGCTGGTGGATGTTTTGACAGACTTCAGGTGCTATTGAAGTCTTGAACTCTGTCTGTTGCCTAGATAAGATTAATTTCCTTTTATTTTGATCTCATACCTTTTACATATCTTTTAACAGAAGAAATGTCCAATTATTTCTTGACCTTTTAAATGGCCATTTTGTTTCAACAAATCTGTCCTTCAGCCATTTTGCATTGACACTAAGAAACTTTTGAGATATCTGTGAGCCAGACTTGGAATTATTACCCCCACTTCTTAACCTCTTTTTTCATATCCATCAGTTGCATTGGTACTGAGGTGGAAGGCAGCAGGAGTGTTAAAGGCCTTATTTTTCACTTTTTCTCTGACTTTTGTGACTACTTGTGCAAGTTCTTTTAGGATAGTTCACATTTTCTCTGTACTCTGAAAATTAAACTTAGACATATTATATTAAAAATTTGGTGATTTTCATTTTTTAAAATATCTATCTTATTTTCTTTTTAATAAACTGGAAGCAATTACTGCAGATGGTGGCAGGTTCTCTATCAGCTGTTGTCCTCAAGAGAGGACATTCTGGGAGATGAACAAATAGTCAAACATACGTTACAGTATTCAGTGCAAAGGTCAGATGAGATCTGTATTGGCCAGCGGGTCAAGTGGGGCAAGGTACCAGTTCTGGACATAAAATGTGTTTTCTTCTCTCTGCATCCATTTAGTAAATTTCCAGAGCTTTTGTCAATAACAATAACAAAATTTGAGCAATATTATAAAACAATATTGCATCCCATTTCTTTAGATAGTGCTCCATAGAATCTTTTAAATAGCCTTTGAGAACTGTAATTAAATACTTTGAAACACGTTTGGAACAGTTTTGTTTCAGACTTTGCCTCCAGCTTTTTTGGTTTGAAAAACATGCTCATTTCCAGTAAAGTTAGTATTGCATTTAAATGGAATTAGATGTTGGCAGAGGAGGCTGATATTTCCAAAGCTGCTGGTGCTTCTGTGAGCTTGGAGAAAGGCCTGGGTGCCTCTTGCAACAGTTAAAAAAAACCCAGTTAATTGCATCTGTTTATTTTGGATCCACCTACCATTATTTTTTTCCTACTTTTTTGTAATCTTCTTACTTAATTTGTCTCAGAGTAACAAAAACAGCTCATACCACCAAACCCAACTGTGTCCTTCCTTTCCAATTGGTCAAGAAATGTCTGAAGTGTTGCACAATTTGGTTTCAAAATGCTGTTGCTGCCGGACCTGAGAAATGTGAGAACTCCAGCTCAAGAATCCTGAAGCAGACAGCTGCAGACTTACAAGAAAAAACTGAAAATTCTTCCCCTTTCTACCATCAGAAATAGATGCCAAATGCAGGATGGTGGCATCTCCTGCTTCTCACCAGTGCTGTCCCAGTGGGAATGAGCCCCTTGGCAGACCCTCAGCTCCCCTGAGGCAGCATCAGCCTCTGCAGCTGCTCTCTACACCAACTCCAGGACAGCCTGGGAGGGGGAGCACAGCTACCTCTGCTATTTGAATTAGACCACCAAAATCATCGGACTGTGCTAAACATTGCAGCATAGAAAGTTTATTTCTATATAATTAATAATTAAAAATAGCATTCTTAAAAAATAATTTAAAATTAAATAAAGTGCTCATTTCCCTCCCTTTCAGTTTTTGTGGTTTTATCTTTTACTAGACAAATTCTCAAGCTTTTTCTCAGCATACATAACACCTTATTTTTTTAAATGCTTGGGGCTCCAGGACCTGGGGCTTTAATGAGTGCAAATACCATTGGTCTTGCTGTAATAGGACACAGCTGGGAGCACAGCTGCCCTGGGATAAATTGCTGCCACCTCCATTTTCTTCTCCTCTAGGTGCCTACAAGCTGCCCAGCCACCCTGGGGGTGAGGGGTGCCCTAGCTGGACAGGCAGCACTCTGGGCAAAGGTGGTGTTTTGCCAGCAGTGTCCTGCATGCTGTGCCTGGCTGGGGCTCCCTGGCTTGAACACAGTTTGGCTCAGTGTGGGATGGCCCAAATCCATCAGACAGCAAATCTCTGCTGGGCAGTTCTCCTTTCCTGAGGCTGTGCAACTCAGGAGGGACTTTCGTCCACCTCAAGCATCCCCAAGCAAAGTTCAGCCTCCTGCTAGCCCTGCCTGATGGCTCAGCCACAGGGTCTCAGTCCTCTTCAAATCCTGCCTGGGTCCAGCACTTCTGCTTGCTAGCTGTGCCCATGAAATGAGCTGAAATGAGTTTGACTGGTCTCAGCCCGTGTTTTGGCTGATCATGTCCACAGCACAAAATTCAATTGTGTAGTCTGGAGAAGATCTACCTATGGCTTTGGGATATGGTCATACAACTGGTCATGTTGACTTAGGGCCAGTGAGGGTATCTGTAGTGGTGCTGTGACAGTAACAGGGCAGTCCCATGTGGCCAGCTGCCACAGACTGGATGCACTTCTAAGTAGCTCCAGCTGTTGGCCTGGGATAAGCCCTCAGTGAGAGACTGCTAACCCATCCATACCAAGGATTCCCTCCCATAGACTTTATAGGAAATACCAAAAGTAAAAAATTAAGGGTGAATAGGAAAGCTTAGTCAGAGGCCTTTCTCCTGGGATAAGGATGCCTGATGCAAACAGGAGGTGGGAAGAAAGAGCAGGTCACCATGATGAAGGAGAAGCAGATGGAACTGGCCCTGGTCTTCTTTAGACTTCTGGGGGAGACTGAGGCAGAGACAATGATCACATATCTGTGACCCAAGCAGCAGATGCAGATAGCCTGAACCCAATCCCCCCCACCCCAGAGCACCCAGTGCACCCCAGCTCAGCAGTATCTCCAAGGCAGGAGGAGAGGGCACTTCAAAAGCAGCCCTTCCAGTTGCCTTTCCTGGGAATGAAGAGCCAGGGCAGTGCTGGTGGAGATTGAATCTAGTGATTACTTTAAGGGATTTGCTGTCTCTTTCTTTATCCCTCTCTCTTTTTTTTTTCCTTTCTTTTTTTTTCTTTTCCCCCCCTTTTCCCTCCCTCTTATCCCTTTCGTGGTGCATTTGTCTTCGAGGAACCTGGGGTGTTCTTTTCATCAGTTCAATCTCTCTCTGGCACTTGAATCCTGATTGGCTGAAGGACTTAGAGAAAAAAAAAATCTTTAATTAAGTAGATAATCTCTTCTTAGGAAGTTCTGCGGCTCCATTTCACCAGCCCCCTTCAGCTCTTACTTTAGGATTGGTTATCCTTTGCAGAAGGTGGGATTCGGAGGCATCCGCTTCTTCATCACACCAGGACTGCCGGCTGGAAAATAACTCCATCCCTTCCCTAAATTAGTTGTGCTGCTTTTCTTTTTATTTTTTTTTCCTTCCCTTTTCTCTGGTGGTGGTGGTGGTACCCAAGTTTGGTTGTTTTTTTTTTTTTTTTTTTTTTTAGGATCTTCTTTATCCCTCTTTATTTGGATTTTATATTTCACATGGACCCTTATCTGGGCATCTTCTTCCTCACTCCATTCTTCCAGTCCTGCTATGCTTGGTGAGTATCTAGAGCATCTCAGTCTGTGTCACAGGCAGGTGTTCTTCCCAGATACCCTAAGGAAATTCCTCTTCACCTTCCTAAATGTCTCCTCTTTCTCACTTAGCTCAGTTCTGTCTTTAATGGAATCAGATATTTAACCAAGTCCCTACACACTCATTGGCAGAGAGGTTAGATCTATGAAAGTCCCCCTTTTTCCCCGGGCCTCCCAAAAATAACTAGGGGCCACATTGTAAGCCGGGGTAAAATAGAGGAGAGTGGATGCTGAGACCCAGCCTCTGACTTTCAAGTGGGAAGATACCCCAATGGAAGAGCCAAAGACTTCTGTTTTTCTAAAGGATCCCTGTCAGCTTGTCTCTTATCTTAATTAAATCAAGTGGGGCTTCTCTCCTGCTCCCCAAAGAGGACAGTCCGTGATTAAGAGCTCAGAGCCCGCAGGGGTGAGTTGGATCCACAGGAGTGTCACTGTGGATGAGCAGCCTGAGAGCCAAGCTCCTTGGCACACACAGGCTCAGAATTACACATCTGAAATTGTTGTATTAGGATTTCCTGGGGAGAAAGTGATTGCTACAGCTTGGTTTCCAACCACCTGAGTCCCATCAGACCAGTTCTGCTGAGCACAAATCTGTGGCCATCTCCTGAGGACCTCTTGCTCTGTTCTGAGGGCGGTGTTAGATTTATTTCCTGAAAAGTTCTTTAAGGGTGAACAGAAAGAGATTATATTTGCTTCAAAACTTTTATCATTCCTTGTGATATGGGATATATCAGTCCCATTCCCAAAGGGAAATGCTCTCTGCAGGTATTTTTCCTATGTGATTTTTGCTAAGTATCCAAACGTTTTTCTCTGTTGCTGTGATGCTCTGGGGAATCTGCTCAGCAGGTTACAGACTTATCTCTAACGGCAAGGAAAATCTTTTACCATTCAATTACTAAAATCCCCTGCCTTCCCCATAGCAGATCTCCAGGCTTATTACCATGGATGGAGACATCAAAATTACAAAAAGAGAAACTGAAGAGTAAATGGGAACTCCTTCGTGTTAGTCTGGAAGTGAAATTTACGTTCTTTTAGAGATTTTCTACTCCCTTCATTAAAAGAACAAGCAACAATTTGTATATGTCTAAATACTGTAAAGCAGCAAACTCAAGTTAAACCTCCCTTCTGGAACAAGGGGAATATGTATGTTCTACAGAAAGGCTAGGCAAGAGCTCGTGCTGATTTCATTGTTATTTTTCTGCTCTTCCTGTGTACGTATCTTGCTTTCCTCAATAAAAACAGGTTTAAAATATGTTAAAAGAAAACAACCCCCATCAATTTAAATAAATAGTTCAAAGGAGAGAAAAGGAGAGAAATTTCAATGCACAAAGTAGAGCTAAACAAGGTAATCCAAGACATTTTCAATCCAAAGCTGGATGTTTAAATTCTCTGTCTCTCAGCAGTTTTTATCTAGGAGGAAAGTTTATAGATCAAGACAACCTCACTTCTCTCTGCATGTTGCTCATAGGTCATGATTTCCACAGAGAAGGGAAAATTGCAACCTTTATTTCAAATTATCATTTTGCAGACACTCTCCCTTAACTCTTGAGGAGAGAAAAGACAAATTTGTGGGAATCATAGAATAATTCTGCTTGAAATTTGTGCTGATTTTCTCTATATAATCAAATGGCTTAAAACACAACATGTTATTTTTTCCCTGTGATTTAATCACAAGAATTGGGAGTGGGAGCATTGTGGGGGAGCAATATAGAACAACAACAAAAAATGTTTTTATATATATCTGTGGTCACTTCTCTTCTTTGAGTGTGGATTAGATTTTACAATTTAACGGACCACTCAACCAGTGTATTATTTCTAGGTGATTAAAATGTCAGGGTTGCATTTAGGAATAAAATCTTCAAAATACATATAACAAAATAGAGGAAAATGAAGAAAAAAGAAGTAAAGTTCCAAATGTTACTGAGTTGCTGCTCAGTTCTCCTCTCCGGCAGGAATAATATAAAGATCTCTAACCCAGTAGTTTGCTTCTAAATGTATGTTTTACACTTCAGCTGTGCAACTGCCCTTGGTTTCCAGCCTCCCTGATTTTCTAATAACTTCGGGGAGCTCATATTGAGAACAAAACTCAGATCCAAAAGGAAATTCTATCCATTTTCTCTAGTTACAATAATGACAGAGAAGATGTAAACCCAGCTTTATCATTTTCTAAAGAGCAGAACCAGCAGCACAGTAGCCTGAGTGAGTGGTAAGGCATCAGACAAATATCGTAATGAGAGATTAGATTAGGCTCTTAGGGCATATTAAATTGAGGAGTGTGCTGCTAAACTGAGGAGTGTGATGTTATTGGTTAAAGCTGTAACTGAGACAGTATTATCAGAGGCTTATTAGTATTTTACATGAGTAAAATATAATGGGACAGATGCTTGGCAGTGTTCCTTGCTTTCAGATTAATAAATAAATAAAACTATGATAGAAAACTCCAGCTGAAGATATTCACTACCTTTGAGATAATTTTCTAATATTGGATCCAACGAAAATCTCTTGCCCTAGACTTGCTTTTTACCTGGAGACATAGAGTTGTGTTGAGGGAAGCAGCGTGCCCTGGCCAGGACCCTGCACAGCCTGGGGAGGGGGCAGAGAAACTTGGGAGTCTCCCCTCTACCTGCTTAGCTGTGAGCCTGCTCTGCTTCAGTCCCTGTAATGCTGTCCTGGAGTTTGAACATGGAAGGAAAGGGGTTTACACAGCTAGAAACCCCCTCAGCTTTCCCAGAGAAGAGAAATTAATTCAAATGTCTCTTTCCATGTGTGTGATACAAAAAATCACCAAGGTCATAGAAATTGGGCTGGTTAACACCAGCTATGAATGCAACTAGTTAGTAATACTTAGTTAGTTTAGTATTACATTCTGCTTTCCTTAACAATGGAATGAAAATTTAGTCGAAATACATAATTTCTTTTTAAAAATAATACTACAGAGAAAATAATGAAGAGAGATTTTGGTAGTGATTCCTATTTGCAGCACAGAGACGATTCTAGAGACACTGTCACTATTGTACTACATCTGTGTAAGTAGTGACTTAATTTCTCTCTTACTGGAGACTATATACAGAATGGAGATTCATTTTTTGTAGCTAAATTATAAGAGCAAAAACAAAGCACACAGATTCCGTCTCCATTATCTTTCCTTCCTCCTCAACACAAGTAAGAAAAATTTCAGCCAGCCTCCAGCCATGTCCCATCTCCCCTTCTCCTGAACCCACCTGAAGTTACAAGAGTTAAATGTTGGGGTGTCAAGTACACCAAACGCTTGAAACTTTGAGAATCCTTTACTTGTCTGAGCTCTATGAACCCAGCCAGCAGCATGCCTGCCTGCTGATCTGAGAGCTCAAGGAAAATGCCTTCTGTGTCTCTCTAACTTTATAAACTGTTTAGAATATCCTGCTGGGAAATTGCTACTGTATCATTTGCTCAGCTGCAGAAGGAGAATTGGCATATTGTGAACTTGGCCTTTTTGTGAACCTTGAAGCTTATCCTGGAAGGAACAGATCCTCTGTTTCAATGCAGTCATGTCAATTGACTCCTGCTAACAGGCTGGTTTGCTGTAAACTCTGATGTTGTGGATTACTGTCGTCCTCCTAAAGCCGTCCTTGCAACTTCTCGTTCCTAATCCAAGGGTTTGAGGCAAATCCCCCCTACACACTGTGAATTTGGGTTTTCCTACCCACATGGGAAGCAGTGCAGATGGGATATATCTCTTGTTTTGGTGACAAAAGCAAGATAAGAGAGGACTTGCAATTTTCTAGCTCTTGCCTATGCAGGAGCATTCTACCAGAGTTTTCTCACAGCTGCTACCAGGGGCTCAGATTCACACTGACACTATCCTGAGTGTGGTCCCCATAGCAAAGCACTTAAGGTCAAGGCAATGGACAGAAGGGAAACCAGATGGAAAAATGACTTGTTCATGCAGCTACCCAGTTGCGTTAGGACGGGGACCCATGGAGCTTACACAGTCTGATTAGCCCCAGGTTCATGGCCCTGTGTGATTCAGGTCACCCGATGCTCTAATCACTCGGCTACAGATGCTGTCTCTACAAGTCCCAGGAAATATTTAATTAGCTGTACAATGCAGAAGCAGCTTCCAAAGGAAAATTCCTCTGAAAAACAACTATCAACTTCGTGCTAAAGTATCCACAGGGGCTGGAGCACAGCCGGGTCTGAATCCAAAGCCTGGAACAAAGGGAAAGAATCTCCTGTTCTCGCAGTGCCCTGGCACAGCCCACTCCTGTTTTGACCCAGGGGAATCTTTCCCAAAGCAAGCTTCATCAATATAAACACATTTTCACCAAAAAACCCACAAAAACCAAAACAAAACAAAAGAAAGACAGACTTGCCAGAATGAAATGTTGCAAACTCATTCTCCTAGCTCTTTCTAAATTGTAACAGCAAAGATCAAGTTTCTTGTGATTTTGACCAAGCTAAAGTAACGAGACCTCCTTTTGTGGTGTACTTTGGAAAGCATCTCTGTGGGTGCAGTTCCATTGGAGGTGAAATGGGCTCCCTATCTGCACAAGTGGTTTTCTAGGGCAGGACAGCATCCTCTTTCAATCTCTCACGTCTGATGTCTGGGCACCCTGTCTGTCCCTGTGTCGATGGCAGGGCTGCACTTTGACCCTCAGCTTTGGACAGCACTGCTGCTTCTGCCTGTGCTTGAGCCCACCCTGGGATGCCCCCACAGTGTCTGTGCTGGATTTGTAACACAAAAAGACAGTATCTTTCTCTCCCTTATAAGGGAATATTTGTGGCTCATTTGAAGCAGAACATAATCTCGACAAGAAGCTGAAGAGCCAAGTTTCTCTCAGTGGATGGTCTGTCATTTTCCCAATCACTCACTGCAAGGTCTCAATCTGCTCATTCCACCTCTCTGGCCTCAGTGTCCTCCCTGGGTGGCAAAAGCACTCACCCATTTCTCTGAAGTGCTGGGTTCCAGCATAGAAAATGCTCCACAGACTCACCAGAAATGAGTGTTATTTTACAAACCTGGAGAGAGTGGAATTAGGTATTTTTAAGAGACTCTCTTTTCTTACGTGATTTCTGACTTGGGATATTTGGAGTTGGCTCTCGAGTTTTCCAGTGTCAGTCCTTTCTGCCATGATGCAGCTAAGCAGGATTTGCCCAGCCATTCTCCAGATTCTGCAGGTGGTCACTGCACCATATGGAGTTCTAATGCTGACTGACCATTTGCACAGAAACATTCTTTCTTACTGGAGAAAAACTCAGACCAGAGAGTATCAGGTCTGCAAGGCCACAGGGATAGTACTGGAAACAAGCCACACTATCTGACCCTTGGAGATGATTCCTCCACACCTTCAGTGGGAACACCAGAAAGCTTAATTTTGTCTAGGACCTCCCACCTACCCCAAACCCCCAGGGTCCCCTGCAGTGTCCAGGAGGATGGGAAGGACACGTATATTTGTGCTCAGCCATCACCATAACCCGACCAAGAGGTGAGTGTGGGCAGTCAGACATGACACCAGAGGAAAAGAAGGGACTGTGATGTGGAGAGTTGCATCTGGATATAGGAGCAGCGGTGTGATGCCCTCCTTTCCTCAGCATGGTCCCTGGGGGAAATGCTACCCTTAGTCAAGTGAGATAAAAAGCAAGGCTAGGGAAACAGGAAAGCTAAATTGGTGGATTGGGTACAAAGGGTAGCCGAGCAGGGGAAAGCAAAAGGAGGGAGCAGTGAAGGAACTGCAGCCCTGACAGCCTGACTGAGGGAGAAGAGAGGGGGGAAGGCAATGGCACTGTCCTGTCCCTTAGGGAGCAGCAAGGGGACACGGGGGAGAGACCAGAGGTGCCTGCAGCCAGGAGACAGGCAGACTGTGGGGGAGTGAGAGGAGAGCCCTGGGATGCCTGGCATTCCCCAGGCCCCTCCGCCATCACCCCCTCCCTGCTGACACTGTCTCTATCTTCCAGGTCAGTGAATAATTTCCTGATGACGGGCCCCAAGGTAAGAGAAATCTCTTTGATCTCTGTCCCTGATTCCACTAAACCCAGGGAGGGAAGGGGAGAGAGAGAGAGGGGCTCCTCCTTCCCAATCCTCTCCACTCAGCCTTGGCCAGAGCTCCCCTCACCCCCAGGTTTCCAGCAATAAGCCGGAGAAAGGCCAGGAAAGATTTGCTGTGAGCTGCAACTTGTGAGCTCCTTGGGCTACTTGAGCCATGAGCAATGCTGACCTGGGGTTCTTTTTAGCTGGTTGGGGCCAGATTCTGAAGATTTGTCTACTGACACCAGCCAAGGCTCTCACCTGACATCTATTGCTCCCTGAGGATCAGGTTGGCATCAGGGTCCACACTGACCCAGCCAGAGAGTATTTTCCGTAGGCCCTGTACAACATACTTCCTCAAGGAGCACAACTAGAATTGCCAGGGCTTTGTTCTGTATTTCTTGACCCCTCACATCCTTGTGCTCCTCTTTCAGAGGCTTTTTTTCTTAGCCAGGACCAGGTGTAAAATTTACCCGATTTGTTCTGGCTATTCCCAGGAACACCTCCAGGACCATCTAGCTCCCAATACACTGGTGGAGCAACCTTGCCCCAAAGCACTAGCTCTTCCCCGTGGGCTGTGGTGAAGAAGAAGGCAGGCTGAGGCTTGTGCTAGCCTGGAGCTCCCTGATGTGAGCAGAAAGCTCTATCTCCTCTCATGGTGGAGAGATAAGGGGCTCCCCACAGCAGAGGCTGGCTGGCACATTTCCTAATGTGGCTAAAAGCCAGGAGCTCAGCTTTCTCCCCTAGGAGTCTCAGGTTGTGACCCAGCACAGCAGAAATGGTTTTGCTGCTGCTGATGTTGAGCTTCCCAGGGAAGCCAAGCCAGAGAGACCTTCTGAGCTCTGTAAGATGGCACGCAGGTTACTTTCAGCTGACAATACACACGGTGCCCGTGCTGACCCCGCTCTGCTCCTAGGCGTATCTCATCTACTCCAGCAGTGTGGCGGCTGGGGCGCAGAGCGGCATCGAGGAGTGCAAGTTCCAGTTCGCCTGGGACCGCTGGAACTGCCCCGAGAGGGCGCTGCAGCTCTCCAGCCACGGCGGGCTGCGCAGTGGTAAGGAAAGCATTGGATTCCACTACTGGGACCCCCTTGCTACAGGTTAGAGCCCATGGCCCCCGCCTCTCTTCCCAAGTGCCTCCTTTTCTTCCCTATTCCCACCTGGGAAGTGTCTCTCCAAGGAATGCCCCAGAGGGATCTCTCCAGGACACCCCTCCACCCATCAGCTCCCAGATACTTTGGGATCTGGCTCCAAGGGCTCCTTGCAATGCCAGCCTTACCCATGGACCTGCTGAACCCCCGCTGACGCAGAACCAACCCTCACATAACTGCCTCCCACAAGGATGCAACCCCCTGACCTGCACATGGCCTGCGGGACACACCATGCCTAGATGGTATCCTGGGGTATCCCAGGGAGGCTGAGAACCAGCACAGGCAAGCAGAGGTGATCAGGCTAAAGGGAGCAGGAAAGAGTTCATCAATGGCAGTGCTCTGGCCAAGAAGCATGACAAAAGTCTTCCTACATCTTCCAGATGTCAGAATCACCCTAGGTGAAAATCCATCATCCCTGACCTGGGCCACCCTAGGGCATGGGGATGTGGTCATTGTCACTATTCCTATTCCTTACCTATTTGCAGATTCCAGGAAACATTTCAGGGCATATCTGGCCCTCTAGACCTATGTTTGATGCTGGGCTGGGCTCATACCTGCTCTGTAAAAGCAGGAGGTGGGGGTGGAGGAGAGCCTCAGGCCTCTGGCGGGACTGGCAGCAGACAAGAGACCAGAGCCCCAGGCAGAGATGGACAAAGGTGTCTAAGCGAGGCCTTGAGGAGACAATTGCCGTACAAGGCCCACTCTGAGACCAGAAGCAGGTCCCTGAATCATTCTTGTCATGGTTATCTGCTCAGATCCACACCTTGCTTGTATTAAATGAAAGCCAAAGGCTCAGTGAAGCCAGCTGATGATCCCCAGACTGATCCTGGTGGGTAGGTATGGTCACTGCTCAGAACCCTTTTAGCAGAAGGCAAGGCTTGAGGGGACTGTGGGGCAGGAGTTCTTTAATACCTGGAGAGGACCCCTTCCTGTTGGGGTGTGGTTAGTGAGAAGTGGGGGACACTGGCTGCCCGTACTGTATCAGTGCTGTTGAGCTCCCACAAGGACAGCCAGGTGCTATCTCGTCCACAACCTTTCAAATGAGTCATGAGTCAGTCTGGATCATATTTGGGAGCTTCTGTTCTGTCTTCATGCAGTTCAAACTAAGCTAGTCTGACATGGAGAGCCTCTTCTCCACCCCACAAAGTCTTCCCTACTGCAGATGTCCTGTGCAGTCTCCTGCATGGTAGGAACAATTTCTAGCACTGCCCTTGCCATGAAATCTTTTGCACATCTGCTCTCTTTGTATTCCCCCTTGACAGCAAAACCGAGAAACAGCCTTTGTCCATGCCATCAGCTCTGCGGGCGTCATGTACACGCTGACCCGGAACTGCAGCCTGGGCGACTTTGACAACTGTGGCTGCGACGACTCCCGCAATGGACAGCTGGGTAAGGAGAGATGAGCTGCTGCCCCTCGTCCCAGGTGGCAGGAGAAGCTCTTCTCTCCTCCACTGAGACCTGCAGAAACACCTCCCAGAGCCAGGAATAATGCTCAGAGCAGAGTTTTCTCTAGTTCAAGCCACAGTAACTCTGTGGAAGCTAATGGAGCCTCCTCTGGTTTACACCAGCCAAGCTCTCAACACTTCCCATTACTTTCTAAATGAGCAGGAAAGTAGAAGGGGTAGCAGTCTCCCTGGTTCAAACCAAGAACTCTAAGATGCTGGAGAGAATGACAGTATCTTACAGGCAGAGGAGAAGATCTGTTGCCATGCACCTAAATGATCTTGGTATAGCAGCACAAGTCAAGGACCTCAGGGTTCCCAGGGTCTGCAGGAGCAGGTTGGCCCCACAGCAGAATGACCATGAGGAAGAGCAGGGTGGCATTCTTAAACCTCTCTAGCCGTTGTCAGCATGGCAGGCACACAAGAGCACAACCACGACAATCAGTGTGGCAGCACACAGCCATCACACCCTCCAAATGACAGTGGTATCCAGCACTCAGCCACCAAGCACTCCTGGTGAGGAAGTCCAGGCTGCACCACTGCAGCTCTCCACTCAGCTTTCTGAGAAAACACTGACATTTAGGGGTTTTGTTTTGAATAGCAAGAGGTCAAATTTCAAATGATCAAAATCTTTTAAAAGCCATGCCCTGCCCAGCCACATCAGGCAGTCAGTATGTGTCACTTTATGACAAACTCCTCTGGAGTGTCCAGTATTTAATAATTTACTTTACTGGCTGATAGCTTTGAAAGCAGCTACTGCTGCCTAGGTGTCTTAAGTTTGGGAATGCCGGTCTCTAGCAGAGCAAGACTTTTGGGCAACAACACATCAAATTCAATCTTCTCTGGAAAACCTAGTTAGTCATGCCACATTTCCTTTCCCCCAAATATATCTGGTTTTAATAAAAAAAAAAAACTTTCCATTGTGGACTTAAAATCTTGTAAGGCACAGGAAACTTTTGGGCTTGACGAAAACACCATGATTCAATTCAGCCATTGAACTGAATCCAAGCTGGTGAAAGGTTTTCCTACTTCCTTCAGTCCCAGTTCTTGATTTGGACTGCATCATCCACTGCAATTACCCACCTCCCATGAAACACTCCTGTCTTTCCCTGGGAGAGGGGATCATGATGCCCTGGGGAAGTCCAGATGAGGGCCAGGCCTTTCCAGAGAGGCACAAGGCCATTAAACACAACTCCCAAGAGGTACCAATGTGGCATGTAAGGGTCAGAATGTTCCAGATTTCAAACCTTCATTAATAATTTGGTATCTTTCTCTAGGAGGAAAAAAACCTGCATGATGTTTTCCTAGTCCCACTCAGCTCCCACTAAGTTAGGAAAAGTACCTTCTATATATTTTCGTGTAATTTCACAGTTCTCTACTGACTCCCTTGTTTTTGATGGCAAGGAGAAAATCAGATCCTTCTAAGATGCCAAATCTCATCTCAGAATTCTGGGTATGCCAAAACCAGGGCCTCCTTGATGCACATGTGCCAGGATTGGGCTGTTCCAGACAGAGGGGAATCTGTTGCCCCTGACCAGGATGCCTCCACCAGTTTGTTAATCCAAGTTAGCAAGATACTGTCCCTGCAAGTCACACTGAACCAGCTGAAGTCAGGGTTGAGAGGTGATTAGAGACCCAAAGGCTTATCTGCATGTCTGCTAATGCATGATAACTGACAGCTTCTAAATCCTGCTCTATAGAAAGTCTGGAAAGCCCTGTATTTATTGTACAGGATATACCCCTTGGCTGCCTGCCTGAGCCACTTATTATCCAGACCTCAGGAGAAATGTCACAAACGCAACAGGAGGGAATCAGGGAGTACTGTGTGGTGAAAGGCTGGATTTGCCCCACAGCCTCCACTCCCTCCCATCACTTCTGAAACCTCTTCTGGTTCTTTGACAGCAGACATCTCATCTCCTTTCTTAGGGGGACAAGGCTGGCTGTGGGGAGGCTGCAGTGATAACGTGGGCTTTGGGGAAGCTATTTCCAAGCAGTTTGTGGATGCCCTGGAGACTGGACAAGATGCCAGAGCTGCTATGAACCTGCATAACAACGAGGCAGGTAGAAAGGTGAGCTCCTTTCTCCCTCCAGAGCTGACAGTGCATACCAAATTGTTTCTGAGCATTCACTGTGTAGAGTCACAATTTGATGTGGCTAAAAACACATGTCCAAAAGAAACAACTTCTTGGGGGTGATGGCAGCAGTACAATGGTGTTCGCTCTAAGGTAGAAAAGCTTCTCTGTTGCAATGTTAATGACTTTCTGCAGTCCTCCTTCTCCCAGTTCAAGGAGGGGAGCACTGTAGAAAAGCAAATCTGTGAGCTTCACGACTACAGTGCAGGGAGAATTGATGCCAACTTCCTCCACAGGCCGGGAGCCATGTTTCTGCATGCATTGCAGTACAGAAACAGCCCCTCCAAGCTTTTTGTTTGGTTTTTTTTTTTAACCCCTCTCTCTGCTCACCCTGTAGGCAGTGAAAGGGACCATGAAGAGGACTTGCAAATGCCACGGTGTGTCAGGGAGCTGCACCACCCAGACCTGCTGGCTGCAGTTACCCGAGTTTCGGGAGGTAGGCACTTACCTCAAGGAGAGGTACCACAAAGCCCTGAAGGTGGACTTGCTGCAGGGAGCAGGGAACAGCGCTGCCAGCCGGGGTGCCATTGCTGAGACCTTCAGCTCCATCTCCAAGAAGGAACTGGTCCATTTGGAAGACTCTCCTGACTACTGCCTGGAGAACAAGACCCTGGGGCTGCTGGGCACGGAGGGCAGGGAGTGCCTGAAGAGGGGCAAGGCGCTCAGCAAGTGGGAGAAGCGGAGCTGCCGGCGGCTGTGCGGGGACTGCGGGCTGGCGGTGGAGGAGAGGCGAGCCGAGATGGTGTCCAGCTGCAACTGCAAGTTCCACTGGTGCTGCGCCGTGCGCTGCGAGCAGTGCCGCAAGCGGGTCACCAAGTACTTCTGTGTGCGCAAGGACAAGCGCGAGCGGAGCGGAGGCGGCAGAGCCAGTCGCAAGCTCAAGAGAAAGCTCTAACTTGCTTCTGCTCCTCCACAGTGCTGTCTGCCCCTCTCCCCTCCTGTCCTTCCCATCAGCTCCTGGCACCACTCCTGTTTGGCATAGTTTTGTCTCATTCCCACTGCTGCCTTGCTGGGGCTTGGGCAAGGCAAAAGAGCCTCGTATCAGCACTCAGGCCTTGCCCGTAGAGGGCATTAGGGTAGTGGGTAATGTCTTCTGGGGACCCTTTCAAATGTTGACAAAGCAAGGTGAGATTCGATCCCTTAACTAAGTGTCACTCTATCCAGTGACTGTAGCATTATCTCTGAAAACACAGGTCTTGGTGGCTCCTGTGGTTTTGAGCTTGTGCTCAAATCAAGCACCTGCTCTGGGCTTTTGAGTAAGTGAGATAAAAAGTACAAGGAAACTGAGATGGCACCAACAATCGAGCAATTCAGATCAGTAATCCATAAATGAGAAGAGGCTTTTAAAAGTAGAGGTACTAAAACAGTTATTGCCTCAAGCCTAAATTATCAGGAAATAGAAAAGGCATGCAATTCCTTTCTCAGCAAGCCAGCCTCCAGGAACCCACAGCTTGCTTTTCACCCTTTGACAGCTTTGCTAAATTCTCCAGTGCTTTACTTTGCATTTGAAATGGCAACAGCAAGATCAAAACTGCTGCTTGACCCACCCATTGCACAGCTGCCCAAAACCCGGGTCCCATCACTTGGTTTTTACATGCTTTCCTCTGTGTATTCCAAGCCTCCAGGTCTGATCTCCCTTTTCAGACCAGCGTTCCTATCAAAGCCCGACTGATGCCATAAAGATGCCCTCACACTTCTCCACTACCTCCTTCCTCCCAAATCTCTCCCAGAGAGGAGCTGCCAAGCTGAGCCTACTCCCCATGTCCTGGTGTACTTGCCAAGCACTCTGACCCTGTCAGCTAACTAACTAAATACTTCTTCCTAGTCTGAGAAAATAATGCCAGTTACTATTTAATGGTGGTGTAAATAGGAAAGTGAAGCACTTTGAAGTTTAATTTATTGCACAGTTACTGTGATGTATACATAACAGTTTTTCCTCTACCACTTCTTGTATATATTCTATAGGCTAAGCAAGCAGCAGGAAGATTTGGTTGATGCAGCTGAGGCTAAGGGAGGGAGGTAAGAAGCTGCCAGCTGCAGGACTTGGGGAAGCTCACTGCACCATCACAGCAATCTTCCCCTGTCCTGCAATAATATAATCTACTTTGCTGTTTGAGCTGTTCTTTAGCCAGACGAGAAGCCAGCAGAGCTGTTACTGGCCATTAGACCCATCTTGTAGCTAATATTTGTAAACCAATAGTCAATGCAATAAATCAGTAGCCAAGTGCTTGCAAAATGCTGTTGTGTCTGAGTGGCTGGGTATTCTTTCATCTCATTCTGTGTATGCATAATTTTAAGAGTCTTAGAGATTAAAACACTGCTTACCCATCTGAGCCCAGGAAGACCTAACCAGTTCCAGACAATACAATCCCTCACAACTCAGCCCTGCCACCAGGGGAAAGGATGTGCTGTGTCCTGAGCTTGCTTGAGGATGCATCCAACTGCAAGGCAACTGCCAGGAGGACACGGGGCGGGAGGAGGGCAGCAGGGCCCAGTTGCCCATTACATAGCTGGTATATTAAAAACACTCAGCAGCCTGTATTTGTGTCTTCATTACCAATTAGTCAATTGATTCTAGGACTACCTCACAGGGAGCAGGAATTAGGACCTAGGGTCTCACCAGAGCAAGAGCATTCCTGCCAAGCAAGAACGTGGCCTTTCAAAAATTGCAAGAAATCTTGGCCCATTCTCAGGGTAAACTGAAACACTTCAACTTCACACACAAACCACCACTGTTCGCACAGAGGTTCTTACTAGCACAGTGACCCTGCCGAAGGTCTCTGTTGCATTCCCAGCAGCAGTTCCCCCTTATCCCTGTGGCTGGCCAGCACAGAGGAAGCAAGGGCCTCTCGGCCACCAGGGAAAGCTCCACCACGGGCCGCCCTTTTCCATGGCTCTCCGGCCGCACAGCGAGCTGAAGAGCTGCAGGAGCCGTGTCCCTGCTCCTCGCCCTGCCGCCCGCGCAGGGCCGGGCCGTGCGGAGCTCGCAGCTCGCCCCGCCGCCACACGCTGCTTCCGCCGGGGAAACGGCGGCACGGCAGCTGCAGAATGTGCTGACCTCAGCAGCGGGGCCCCCTCCCGGCGCACCCAGCCCGCAGCGGCGAAGGCCCCGCTGCCATTGTGGGCAGGATTGGATGCTTCCATGTATTCATTTCGGTTTAATGAAGGCGCATTCCTCAGAGGAGAAATATTTACATTCAGCTTCCCAGGTGGTCACCTTCGCCCAGATGACACACAAACAGGCAGCCCCCCGCTCCCCTTTCCAATCCAAGGCTCTTTAGAGGGCTCGGGAGGAGGGGAGACAGCGCAGGGGGGGCTGCTGGGGGAGCAGAATAGAGAAGGGAACAAAATGCTAATAAATCAGCCAGCCAGCCCTTTTCCCCTCCCCTCAGCGGAGTCAATGGAAAGTGTCATTTCACATGCTAATCCCCCTCCGATCTCTTTACAACACCTTTTCCGAAAAGTGTTTGGGAAAAGTCCTTGTGGCCCGTTTACAGCTCCCCGCCGCTTCAGATTCCTTCTTGTCTAAGGCCGCGGCCCCGGTGTGGGTCTCTCCCTCCAGCAGGGCTCCTTACAAAAAACATCTCAACAAAGACTTTGGAGTTCATCAGCCTCCCACTGAAATTCACAGCTGCTGAACAAACTAATCCCCTCTCTTGCCCTTTCTTCCTTTCAATGGGTTCTTGGCTTCAAAGACACTTTGGGAAAGGACTTTGTGGGGACTCACACTGCTCCCTCAATAGAAGTTAGTGCAAGCATTATCTTCAGAGCAAGTGGCTTTACAAACAAATACTGCCTAACAATCTCTGCCCCTCCAGCTCCCCCAAACACACACAAGCCTAGCCTGCAGACATGATGTTATCTGCCACAGGATTAGAGCTCTGTTCTCTGTGCCCAGGGATCCTTTCCTGCTGCCCCTTCCCCCTCGCATTCTTTGTCAACCCAAAGGCTTCTCACCCAAGTGAAAATGCTTTCTGTGGTGCCCGGGTGCCCACATGGGAGGGGGCACTGCTCACTGCCCCTAGGCTGAGATACTGCCAGCCAGCAGAGATGGTGCTGTAAATGGAGGAGCACTTTCCAGCGGGGTTTGAAGGGTAATACACCACACCAGGGCTGCAGAGACGGGGCTTCTGCCTTGCCCAAGCCTCTCCAAGACTTTCAAGTGAGTCACCTCACTTCCCCACTCTGCTTGCTTTCACTATAAAGAGTTTCAGGGATAGTGCTTACAGGGGTAAACATGAAGCAAAACAGAGAACAGAGGGGCAGGTGGGAAGGACTCACATCAAAGGCAGGATAAACAGCCACTCTTTGCACAAGTACTGGGTAGCAGTAGGAAGAACTAATGTCATATGTATCTGAGAAACATGTGGAAATCTGCGCTTATTTCTCAGCAGTAAAAGTGGCCTGAGTCAAAGACAGCGAAAGCAGGACTGCACAGGGTACTACAACTGAACCCCATAAGGCAGAATCTAAAAAATGCCAGGCTTGTTAAGTGATCTCAGAGAGCTGGGACTTCCTTATACACTCATTAAGCAAATGTATGCCACCTGGGCTACCTGTGTTGTACCCCCATTCTGATGCTCCAGGAGTGTTACCTTTGAAAATCAGCTTTGCTTGTCCCTGCTGGGGGACAGCTGTTAGGCCAGGCTGTTTAACTGCTTCAGACCAAAAGCTCTTCAAGACTCCTTCACACTGGGTGTTTGCCTCTGCCAGCAGCAGAACTTCAAAAGGCTTGTTGTCCTTGAATGCATGTGGTGTGTCCCTAATACCCAAAATTCTCATAAATCCTGGGCCCTTCAAATTTTCACCATCCAAACAATCTTTCCAAATCTTTGCTTTTTCCCAAGTCCTCCAACCTTGGGCCATATAATACTGTCCTTCGTATTTCAGAGTTCCATGTGTGTTGACTGGCAGGCTTGTACATACATACTAGATAGCTGACAGAAAAAAAGGTTATATCAGAATTTCATTCTTTTGTAGGAAGGAAGTTTGATTTCCCCACCTTTATCTCAGTATTACGTTTCAATTCAGTCCTTCTTAACTCCTTAAAAGATTAAATGAAATCATACAACAGATAAGTTATTGACTAATGATAAGAAGTGACAATTCAAGGGTATAAATTTCCACATAGGTCCAATCCTTATCCTAGTTCAAGCTGCATGACTTCAGTGGCGTAACATTTATTTCCAATGGCAGACAATGGCATCAAGAGCTCACTGTTTACCTACTGACATACTTCCAACTCCTGAAGTGCAAAATCCCCAACACTGCTGAGATTCCCCAAGAGTATCTGTGTCTGATGCAGGTGATCTGGGGAAGATCAGTGCTCTGACCCTGCAGCCTTAGGCAGTGGATAAGACCTGAGGTCTCACTACACCAGGATGGATGCCACCCATAGCAGCAGAGCCCAAAATCTAGTTTGCCCCACAGTTCAACTGCCCCCTCAGTGAGTGGCCATGCAGACTGAGGAAGTCCCATCCAGCTAGAGGTGACCAGCCTATGAAAAAAGAAAAAGCATCACAAAACACAGCTTTTATTTCAATGTTCTGTAATTTCTCAGTGCATCAAACCGCAGCAATAGAAACAACACAGCAGCAACAAGGAGGCACTTTGACCTGGAAAGGAGAGAATGAGCCATGTCCTCTTCCTCCCTTCTCTGATTCTCCTCCCTCCTAAGTCTCATGGTAGACTAGGTTGATTTGTGTATGTCACTGAACCGCAGGCCCATGATAGCATTATCACTCAAGAAGCAAGCAGAGCAAGTAGGGGCTGGCTGCATCCAAATCTTGGGAATAAGCCTTGCTCTCAGCTATGGATCAATGATTATGCTGCCTGGTTTGTAAGAAGGATGTTGAGAGAGAAGGCAAGGAGGGAGAAAGAGAGGGAAATATACACACACAAACATGTACCCTAAAATCCTATCTGCTTTCCCAGACCTCTTCCTCAGAACAGATATGCTTCATTCATCTACTCCCAGAGGAATTGCCACAGTGATGACAAGTCTCAGCACAATCCATATCTTCAAGTCCTGACAGCATCATCTCCTGCAGCATATTCCTACCACCATAGTGCCAAGGGGCCTTTGAGAACCACCTTTGCATGTATGTGCAACTGTAGGCAGTATATGAATGCACCATACCTGTAGCAATGAGCTGTCTCTCCCTGCTCAAGTCTGGGCTGGTCAGGGTAGTTCAAGGGAAATCTTTATGGGACTTAAACAATCCCTGCTGCTCTTAGCCCCTAGGCCATCTGCAAAACCTGAAGTAGGAAGCCTTTAAATAACACCAGTGGGTAAAAGTCCAGCTGTGCTAAAATAAAATAAGTGAAAAAAGTCAGGAGCTAGAAAGGGCAGCTTTTAGCTCCAAGACAGGATGTGACTGGCTCTGGAGAGAAGCGCACAGAGCACACCCTGACAACATTCCTGAATGGGAAGAGTCCCAGAAACAGAAAGGGAAATCATCCCTGAACCTGAAATATTATGGGCTTGAGCCTGCAGCTGATGGGGCAAAAGATGTAAAAGAAGGTGGATAGAGAGTAAACAGGAGACTTGACTTTTAAAAACAGAAAGCTGGGTGAAGAAGAAAGAGAACTAAAGCTGGCCTGGAGTAGACTAGTAGTTAGCCCTAGCTGTAGCAGGATATGGATGCAGAGGGGTAAAAGGGTGAGTCACAGATGAGAATGAAGAGAAAGAAGCCAGGAGAGATCTTTGCTGCAGCCCTACAGAATGAGGACACACCAGCCTAGATTCCCAAGGCAGCCCAGCTACCACTCAGGAAATTTACTCTGCAGCAGGGAATAGAGCCTGAGACTCTTCCGTGGTGCTGCTGCAGGTACCAGCCCTGTTCATTTCCTGAAAAATAAAAAGCAATGTCAGTCTAGAAGGGAAGAAGTTTTCCCTTTGTGCTGGGGATATAGGGAAGAAGAAGGACCTCTGTGCAACCTGGACAGCCTGAAACTGAGATCCCCGGGCTGAAAAGTGGCCTCAGACTAGTAAGAAAGAAGAGAGAAAGAACAGTCTCCAGGAGCTGCAGGCACCAGTGGGCTGTCTGGAAAGTGGATGGGGCCAGGCATGCTGGCCTAGCACAGTTCCAGGCAGTGGCACAGACCTATTTCTCCAGAGTCAGAAGGAGAATCCACAACCTGCAGCACAGCAACAGGTGAGGTGATCCACCAGCTCTTGGTGTGCACTGTTCCAGCTGCTCCACACTTTACACATTCAGCTTGCCTGCTATGGTCATGAGGACTTTCAGGATGGGCATGAAACCAGACACCTCACTGAAACTGCTACTGCTCACAACTTGGGTGTGAACCAGGAGACCTTGTGGGTAGTTCTTAGCCTCAATGCATCGGGCAATTTCATGGAGACCCATGAGGATGGCTGGAGAGAGCTGTAGAGAGGGAGAAGAAATGAGTCAGTATGTTCAGCAGTATAACACAGGTCTCTCTCCCTCCACACCCTTCCTTACTGTTCTCCACTTCACCAAACAGCACCTACACAGTCAAGCACTGGCAGGAGGGATAGCTGCTTCTTCCCTTGCTTTCCTTTGGCAGACTGCAACTGCCAGTTGGCATCAGCAATTGACATTACCATCTTTGGTTTTCTAAGCTAGTTACACTATGTTCACACTTAGCCACTCCCAACTGCCCCTTCCCATCTGGCATCTGTCTATGTGCCAGTGTACTTCTTGAAGGGTAAAAGCACCTTGCTGATACCTCCTCAGGTACATTTTCCTTATACTGTGTCTGGACCATTGTTAAGAAAGAAGATACAAGGCTGGCTGGATTCATGGTCATTACAAGGTTTGGCACTCCCCTTGTTCCTCCAAGAGAATATGTGCTGGTTACACTGATACAGACACCAAGACCCACAACCTAGTGCCAAGGTGGGCTCAGGGACCCAGCTGGATGACAAGGAATGGTGGCATTTACTTACTGCCTGCTCTCGGAGCTTCTCGTACAAACACTCCAGCCGCTGCAACGCGTCCTCCAGCTTCCTTCGTGTTTTCTGCAGCAAAACAGGTATTACTTGTCTGCCAGAGCTTCAAAGCCACCTCTCCAGAGCCAAAGTGCTCTCAGTCAGTCCCTCCCTTCCTTTGTCTTGCCACAGCACCTTACAATTCAACTGCATCTCAGCCACTGACAGCCAGGGTCTGTGACATAAGCCAGCCATTCCCTCACTCTGCACATGTACATACATGTACATATATACACATTATCTCCCCAACACAAAAAGATGGATTTCCCTTTTTTCCATATCCCAGCCTAGGCATTCCCCCCTTCTGCCAGTACTTGCACACCACAGGATAGAGTGACTAGTTCCAAAATGTGAGAAACACCCACTAGTTGACCCATGTTCAGACAGCCTCACCTTGGACTGACGCAAGAAAGAGCTTCTTCCTGGTCTCCTTAGGAAAAAGAGGGAATATCCTTCCCACTCTAGATAACCACCAAAGAAAATGACTGAAGCTCTGAAGAGCCTGACCTCATTAACCCCATCTTGAATAATCCACTCACAGGTAACTTATTCCATGAACACAAATGCCTGGCTCTGGGCATTGCTGGAATAAGCCTGGAAGCCACAGGAGCTCAGATGCCTTGCACTGCTGTACAGAGCCAACTTATTCAACCACCACCACAGAGCTTAAGCCCAAACCAACAGGCCTTTTTGTCCATAGAGGGAACCTTTAGATTATCCCCCAGAAATTGCTATGCTGCACTCTCAGAGAGCACAGAGCAAACATGCTGAAGATGGTGCTCTAATTGCTGGATCCTGGATAGCAGTCTGATCTCAGTGTTCATCCTAACACCTATCAAACAGAGGTATTCTGGAAGGCTTCTTAGTGGCCCTAAGCTCTGGGAAGACTTAGCAACCTAACACAATGTGCAAACACTGCTTTTCTGCTTCCAGGCACTCTGGCCTGACACACTCACCTAATGTGACATGTGCCAATAGCCTTTCATGAACCAGGGTGGAGAAACTGCAGTTACTTGGACACAAAGACTGTTTGGCTTTCTCTTCCACCTGGGGTATCTCAGCCTTTCCCTCTAAGCTCTAAAGATAGCTGGTAATACCAGCTCTGCAGGAACTATCTGCAGATCAAGCCAGTGAAGCTGAATTAGCTGAGTAAATTCTTCTACTTTCCTTAAAGGAAAGAGCCAGAAGGACAGAATCATTGCTCCAAGAAGGCAATGAGAAACAGTGCATAGAAGTTAGAGAATGCATCTCAGTTCCCAAAGATGAACAAGCCTGCAGCTTAAAGGAAGGAGGCAAATGGAGATTAACTTGATTATAGGGACAAGACTTTTCCTCTCTTAATCAAAAGAAGCAAGTATCAGTCAAATATCTATAAGGGAAAAAAGTCAAAGATCAGAGAAGGGAGGACTTACTGGATCAGTGGCAACAGCCGAGCAGCGTTGCACCAACCCTTCAAATGTAGCCTTCAAAGCCTGGTGCTCAGGGGGCAGCTCCTTCCTCTCAATGCTTTCCCTGGGCAGCTGGTGATACTGACAGAAAAAAAGCAGCTGAATGAATGCAACAGGAGCATGAAAGGCTGGAGCAGGTAGATTCCCCTCTTCCAACTAGAGAACAGAAGGAATTTCACCCCTTCACAAACCCAGAGAATATCTGGAAGCACAGAGTTAGGCTATCATCTTCAGACTGTGATAAAGCTCCAGGCCTCCATGGATTCTCAACTCCCAGCAGGCTGACAGCCTGCCTGTTCTCCCTCACTCTCTCCCAGCCATACACCCAGGTGTCAATTTTCCAACCTGGCAACTCCTCTAATGCTCAGACAGAGATGCCTTGTAGAGGCTAGGGAGCAGCATAAATCCTCTGCAGCTGCCAAGCAGTAAGAACCTTAAAAGCTGAGTTATTTTTCTACTTGACAAAATGCTGGTGGCTGGGGAAAGCCCCACTTTCCCTGGTACCTGTAGGCTGCCTTCCTTGGGTGCTCCTGGGGGTGACTGGCCAGATTCTTGCAACCTGGATAGCTGAGGATGGATCCCTTGGGGTTCAGCAGGCAGGCCCATTACTGGAGCTGTGATGGGGGCCAGAGGAGTAAATTTCTCAGGCAACTATCAGCAAAGAAAGGAAATAAAAAAACAATCAAGAAAGCCAAGTCCAAGGAAGAAGGGTTGGTAGCTTCTCCACAGAAAAATTCAACATCCTTTTTGAAGAGTCACCAGTTCTCAACATGATGAAAAAACACATCCCTGCACTTTCAGCCCCCTGACTCAGAGAATGGGGCCCTTCCTCTTCCATGCTAGATGAACAGTCAGAGCGACAGCAAGAAAACCCCTCTGGAATTGTTCAATCAAACAGATCCGTTACCCCTGAGAGCACTGCTCCTCAGAAAGCTGCCTGGGCTCTGCAACGGCACGAGTCCTGAATGTAGAGATTAGCAGCAGTAAAGTGTCCAACTGAGCAAGTACTGGGGAAAATCCCACGACATGGGGGGAGATTCCTCTTGCAAACACTTCATCGTGCCCCTGCTAAGCCAGAGAGTCATGACAGATTCTCTCCAACAGGGCTAGATCAAAAGGAGATGGCTTTAACAAGAGGCTAATCCTGTTGTAGTGAGCACAGCCTGAAGCAGGTTCCCAGCTATGCTGCCAGAAAAAAGGGCGAGAAGTCTGTTCCAAGCTAAAGAAGAGGAGTGGGGGGTGGGAAGGATGCCAAAGAAGCTTCTCGTCACACCTGCCAGCAGGCAGCAGTGATAGAAATGGGGTACTGAGAGCATTTGTTGCAGAAGAGCTCAGCTCACAGGCCCTCCAGTGCAATCACGACAAGGCAGAGAGCTGCAGGGCCAACACAGCAGGCAGCTCACAGCTACACCTGTTCCAGTTTCTCTCAGCACAAGTGCCTTATCACTTGGTATCAGCATCTGAGGAAAATCACTGTTGGTCCCACTGTGCTGAGGGAAAATGCTGCCCCTAGCTGTCAGGTGTGAAGAGAATGTGACTTCCTCAGCCACTACCAAAAAAACTGTGTAGGCAAGGACATAAGATTAAATCTGTATTTTTAACAATAAATTACTGTAGGCAGCCTGGGAAGTACTGACAGAGGATGCAACATTAGAGCTGATAACCATGTTGCACAACAGCCACCCTTCAGAACAGTGTGTGACTTTGGATGGCAAAGAGTCAAGATTACTTAGACTCCAGTCCTAGCCATGCATGCAGTGCAAGAGAGACAGAGCAATAGAGATAGAGACCTGTGGAGTTTGACAGCAAGAGTTTATAGGAATGTATCTGTTACATGGAACTCCCTGGCTAAAGACAACCAACACATACTGTAGCTGAAAACTTACCTTTTTCTTTTGAAGCCCTCCTCTTCCAGTAGAGGGATCACTCCAGGATTCCTGAGCTGCCAGGACAGAGGACAAGACACAAACCTGAGACTGTGAGAAGCTGGCTGCAGCAACAATTCATGGTTGCTTGCATGGTTCAGAACTTCCTTCAGGACAAGGCCCTTTGGCTCCAATTCCCTTGTCATTGCACCTTTAGAACCATTTCAGCTGAGGAATTTCAAACATAGCTCACAGACCCATGAGATGCTCTTGCTTCCCCTTCCCTTTCTTAACTTTATTCTTGGTATCCAAGTGTGTGCACAGCCCTTATGAGGTGGTATCTGATCAGACTGAACTGGCACACACCCACTCCCACACAGGAAATTTTTTTTAAACTACCTGAAGCTTTCTGGATGCTTTATAAATTGCAGAAGTCAGCCTCAGAGTCAGGTCTGAACCTTGGTGGGGACCTACATTAAGTGCGCACTCAGGTTTCAGGAAATTCTTGGGGTTCCCCAGAGAATCTGGCACTGTGATAGCACAGAAAGAACTATGCTACAGGTGAGAGGGCTTCTCACCAGCACTCACAGGAATGCTCATGGTGGCAGTCCAAAGCAATACAGGCTGTTCTGATAAGGGCAGAAAGATTTAGGGGTAGGTTCCCTCCCAAAATCATGTTCAGAACCAAAGTTTAGCAAAATTTGCTGACTGCCAAATAGAAGGGAATAGACTTAACCAGTAAATGCTTTGGGAGCAGAGAGGTGTCTCAGCAGATGCTTCTGTGGTACTCTAACCTCACTCCAGGTAATTTAAAATCCATCAGACAACATGACATCAAAAGACTTGTGTCTACTCTTCATTCTGCAAAGGTCAAATTGTAACTACCTTGTGTGCTGCTGTCCAGTAAAGATACCTGCACATTTAGACAAAACCCCAGTATTAATAACCTCAAGCCAATGAAACAGGAATAATCTGGGAGGAAACAGAATAATTCTAAGGGGGCAATATCAGAATTGCTCGAGCTCAGAGCTACACTTAATGAGCTACTGATCCTTTAAAAATCACAGGGGAACTGAGCTTTAAAAATCACAGGGGAAAGATGCAAAAGGTGCTTCATTACTTTAATTACCTTTATTATTAAAATTCTGGCAGCCTCTTTTTGCCCTCCCTTTTCCCATGATTTCAAGACTCGCTCTCTGATGAGTTTGGATCAGAAGTTTAATTAAGTTGGCACCTATTTCTAGCTTGGGGATTCTGTGCCCTAGAACTCTGCTGGCCCCCACTGAGTCTGTGGCCTAGCAGTCCTTGGCACTATTCCAACCCAGTGGCACTCTGTATCCTCACTGGAAACAGCTATTTAAATTAGACTCTTTAAGCCAGGCACTTAATCATCAGACAGGAGAGACAACAGACCCTGGTGCACTTTGCTATCTTCCCTATGCTACTTGTGAAATAGGATTTCTCACCATCCCTGAAAGGAGTGCCCCATGGCAGCAGTCTCCAGCAATACCTGTCCCACACAAAACAAGACCATCAGAGGCTGGATCAGGGATTATCCTGGCCAGAAAGGAGATGAGCCAACATGTTGCTATCCTTCACCCCATCCCTGACATTCTCAGGAACCCAGGATTTCTATAAGTGGAAGTGTCTATTCATTGTGTTAGTAATAATGTTCATGAGCTGTAGATACTATATTCAGGAATTTCCAAAGCAAGCAATTTTGGCCAGTCAGATTGTGTGATTTTACAGTCCCTTTTCAGATTCAGAAAAATACAAATCAAAACCAGAACAATAATAGCAGGCAAGAAAGCACTCTCAAGGAAGCCAGTTTGCACTGCTGAACCAAGCATGCCATACACTGCCATTAAAACTGGGGGTAAATGCTGCCAAGGAGAAGGGAATTTCTCAGTAGTTGAAGGGCATCTTCAGCCTAAGGAAGTGCTTGAAATCCTTGCCATGGAATCATCTTCCCTTAACAGGGAGAACTGAGGTATTTTGTTTCTCTGCTGAAGGGACAACACCCTCTCTGGAGTTCCACTCCACACAGCCAGACTGCTTGGGGGGTGTAAGTGCCTGTAAGTACTTGGATTTCCTAAATAAAGCTGTGAGATTTGTGCCTGGTAGATGGTCCCACCAAAGAGCAGCAATCACTGCATTGACAGACCTCAAAAACATTGAGCCTTACCCCACTGACAATGTAGATTAAAAAATTACTTACATCCAACACCAATGAATCCCAAGGAGAGAAATCAGTACAAAGTATCAGTCAGAAAACCCCTTGGGTCCAAATTTTCCCCAACAGTCAAACTAAGATTCAAAGCCAAACCTCACCCTTTAACTAAAGCCAAAAGGGATTTCCAGTTCTCCTTGCAAGAGAGCCCTCAAATTCTGCTTGGGAAGCTCTACTTCACCACTGCTTCTGCTGGGACTCCACCTCTTCCAAACCACAGGAGAAAAGCACAAGCAAAACCATGAAAAAGGCTGGGAGAGTAACAGGGAGAGATGAGTTACAACCACTGGCCTGTTCCTTGCCTGGAGAGCCAAGACAGGAAAACTGTCTGCTTCCCTGTCCTGCTGGCCCAGCAACTGCCTGAAAGGACAGGATAGTTCCTCCAGAACTGGAGGAAAACAGAGAAGGAAGAAGTGGTAGACCTTATTTTCTGTACCCAAACTCATGAGTAATAGCATAGTACTTTTATTTCCCTTCCAGTATCACCAGCTGTCACTTACTAGTCCTCAGGACAGGTATGTTCCCTACTCCACCTGTACAGCTCCCCAGGCATGCAAGAAAACCACAAACAGCAGTGAGCATGCACACATGCACACACATCAAAACATGCATTTCACTGGAAGCAGCAACACTGCCTGCCCCACAGGTGTGGAGGTTTCTCTGGGTACTACCTGCATGATCCGTGTGGGGATCTAGCCAAGGGAAGAAACCTGAAAATCAAGGCATGGTGGAAAAAGCATGATCACCAACAGCTTTCACTCAGTGAGTAATTTCACTGGACTACTATGCCAAAAAGCTTTTCAGGAAGGAATCTGTCCAGCTGTAGCTTAGACCCTTTGGTGTGTAGCCCCACAGACTTCACACAGTGGGATTTGCTATCCTTGGTTAAACACAGGTCAGCAAAGGATTTCAGGTGAAGGCAAACATCATAGCCTATGTTCCTTCACTCTCAGCATATGTGTGGCTTGGAGAAGCATCTGCTCAAAAATCTATGGATTGTCAGCCTTGCTGTTAGGAATCTTCACAGCCTGGCTAAGTCTGTCCCTTGAGACAGCAAACAGAGAATTAACAAACACCAGATATTCTGGGAAACAGAAGAAATGCTCATCCATGGGAAACTAGATCCAACAACACTTTCTATTCATCATGTTAGCAAGGACTTCACATGATAGACTGGATTCAAACTATAGACCCAGAGGGGTCTAAAACACTGCAGAGAAGAATCCAGAAGTGATTTCCAGACAAGCCCTTTATGACAACAGGCAGAAAATTGAAGCACTAGAGCACAGAAGACAGAGGAATTTAATCCTGAAGCTAAGTAAGGGGTATCTCAGACAGGGAAGCTCTCCCACCATTTCAAATACACTTCTCATGTAAGTTGCATAAGCAAGGGTGAGATAAGCAAACCTTCCACCAGGTGTTCCATTGGAACCACCACCCTTTCCATCAGAGCAGATGCCTTTGGAGTAGATGACTATTCAGGGTGCACTGAGGACCTGAAGAGACATCATCTTGCAATCACAGTCTGGGAGAAAGAACAGCTGAACAGGCTGAATGAAACTGTCACCATTGTTGTGTTTCAACACCACAGCAAGACTCAGCACTCTGTGCCTGTAAGGTTTGCCTCAGCACTACATCCAGCCTTTATAGAGACAGACTGGACTTCAGAAGGTCCATGTCCATTTGTACTGCAAACCCCACCTGGCCTTGTCCTGGACACACAAGCCACACAAGCAGTACCTACCTGTGGGAGGAGGAGGAATGGCTGCTGGCAGTGGTTTAGTAGATGGAGCTCCAGGACCTCCCTGAGGGTAACCCATGTTCATGGGGCAGTTGAAAGGTGCTGGAGAGAAGTCTAAAGGAGACTGGTTTGCCACAGGGAGAGGACAAGCTGCAGGAAGCTGAGATGATGGGACTGAGGCTGGAGCGAAGAGGGCAGGTCTGGGTGGTGGAACACCGGGAGATGTCATGGGCATGGACTGCCCTGGCACAGAGGGCTGGCTGGAGAAGGGAGCAGGACCAACAGGTCTGACTCCCACTGGTCCAAATGGCTGAGACTGTGACACAGCTACAGACAGAGAGAGTGTATCAGCATCACTTGTTTTATGTGCCAGCTATGACACTATCCCTCTTGGTAGTAAGCCTTCCCTTCTTCAAGCCATACCCTTTAACATGTGTCGCTCCTAGCCCAGGCTACATCAGTCAAGCTCCCACCAAGCCAGCTGTGGCTTTTCCACCCCTTATATGCTTAGTATCAGCACACATGCAGCAACAGTTACTACAACTAGGTATGTCAGAAGCACTGAGAAGCTTCTTAGCTGACTTCCTCTTTGTCAGTATAATAGGCCTGTGAGGAAAAAACTGGAGCAGTCACCCACATTGAAGGCTTTAGTCTCAGAAAACCTAGAAATGCACACAACTATCAGACAATGCTTACCTGGCCCTGAGACAGTTGCTGGATTCAAGCCCACGTTGTACTGTGGATATGGGTGCCCTCTGGAATAGACACTTGCTGGGGGACCTGTGCTGGCCTGGGGAGGGACAATGTGCTGAGGTGTCACAGACATTGCTGGCACTGGCTGAGGTGTGAAGAGGGAAGGCACTGAAGGCTGAGATGGTGCTGAAGGGGCAAACGACTGATAGTTGGGCTGCAATTAAAAAACAAAGAACATGCAAATGGATGACAAAGTCATATACACATACTAGCAGATGAAATTCCTATCCCTGTCACTTCCCAGGCAACAGAAGCTGCTGCTGCTGCTGTTGGTGCCCTGGATGCATTTGATCAAAGGCCTTTCCCACCATGTAACCTGCTCAAGATGAGCACCACACTCTTCAGAGTATTCTCCAGCTCTCAAAAGGATTAGTCCTCAGGATCAAGTTCCCATATAATGACTTCCAGGAAGCACAGAGGAAATAACAAAGGAACAATAATGGAATAGAGGTTGTAAGCAAAACTTCAAGAACTGAGATGAAGCCATACTACACTAATTTTACTAAGAGATCAGGGTAAGATGAACATAGGAAAATGCCTACAGCCCCTTTCACCCTAAGATTTGAGATCTCAGTGGATCACTACACTTGTAACATTTTCCTCCAGGGACTGCAGGTAGGACAGGGCTTTGTGAAAAGATTCCAGACAGCTTACTTTTGGATTGTCACAGAGCTTGCAATTGGTCCAGTGAAGGACATCACTGAGGAATTCCTCAGTGTCTGCAGTTTATGTTACCTGATGTTACTTCATATGCCTTCCACAACCCAGTAGCCTTCCTCCCTCTTCCCAAGCCATGAACACTTGAGTTTAGGACTTACCTTCTCTGAATGTCTGGGACCTGCTTTGTGGGCTGCTCCTTCAAGGGTGGGACCACCCTTGGCTGCTGTGGGTTTAATGATCCCTACATGGACACGAGTGTAGGGGAAAGGGGGTGGCTGCTGATCACCCACATTCTCCCCTTGAGCATGAAAGAGCCGGTCTCGGAGCCGTTCAATCAGGAGCTGAAACAAACTTATGCCTTAGAAAAAGCACTTTGAGAGCCCCAGATGGAAAATGCTGGGGAGGTATGTAAAGTAGACCCTGACCTAAAGCTGACTATGAATCAAACTGCACAGCTAACCATGCTCCCAACAGCCACCAGGAAAAAAAACCTCAACAAAAGGCAAATGACAATCTGGGACATCACCCATCATAGTCTCAGGCAGATGAAGTCTCACTGATCCTTCCCCCAGTCTTTAGAGTATTCCCTCCCCAACCACTACCCACACATAGGCATTAGATGGATTTATTTCAAACTGCCAGGTGACCTCCCCATTCCCACCCTCTACCAGCTAGTTTCAAGAAGAGAGGCAGCTTCCCTGGAGAGCTACTTCCCAGTGTTGTTCTCCATAAACCATTTTACAGTTCTACAGCTCCCTTCCTTTTCCTTGAACCAAAGGCACTACAAAGAAAATGTAAATGAAGACAAAACCCATATCCTGGAACTCCTTTCCCCCTCCCCCTCTATTCTCAAGTTAGCATAACTAAGGTGAAACTTCTAAGTCCTGATGCATGCCAAAACCCCAGCTCTCTCTCATACAAAGTACCATTTTCCCCCTCTACTACTCCTTCCCAACACAGCTTATTGCTCACTCACCTCTTTAGAGCTGCTGGGTAAATAATTCATTGCAGCTGCCAAGCATCCTTGTGATGCCAGGAGATTGGCATATTGGGTGATTCGTTCTGCCAGGACAGGGCCTGGTGCTGGTCCTGCTGTGCCTCGGAGCATTTCAATGGATTTGCTCAGCACCATCACCTTCTCTATAAGATCCTGAATAATCCAGGGGGAAGGAAGAAATAATACTACTCAGAATGTGACTAGCTTTACTGGTCCATCTCATGCTAAGGCAATGCCAGATGGCTCTCCCCACTCAGCTGACATGAGGGCCAATGTGGACAGAAGTTACTCCCCTCTGCACCAAATACTGCCACTGATGACCATTTCCTCCAGTGCACTTGGAGAAAAACAGGAACCAGGAAGCAAACCCTGACATTGCTACTTTAATAGTAAGGGAAAAAAAGAAAATCAGAAGCTACAATATCATTACAATAAACAGTGATCATGTTACAGGTGATCAACTTAGAAGAGGAAGACTTGAAACCATACCAAGAGAATTACTAGAAAAACTACTACTGCTGGCAAAAGGACCATAAGGTTTTTAGTTACTCAAAACTCCTTCAACTCCTAGAAATGAAAGTAGTATTTACAGCTGCAGAATGACATATGCTGCTATCTGGCAACCAGGAGGAGGCCAGTTTCAAAAACAACCAGGAGTGCTGAAGATGCCTTTTTGTTGCTTTTATTCAGCAATGGGATTACAAAACCAAGAAACTCTGTAGCAGAGAGCATTATCTGTAGATAACCAAGTGGAAGACTTGTCTAGCTCATTCTAGCAAGTGAGAGACACAACAGGGCTTAGTGACTTAGCCAGAACTGGTTTAAGTGTAAAGATCAATGAGATTAACTCAGTTGATCAGAGCATGGTGCTGGTAATGCCAAGATTGTGGGATCAATTCCATATGGGCCATTCATTTAAGAGCTGGACTCGATCCTTGTGGGTCCCTTTCAACTCAGATGATTCTGTGAAATAATCAATAGGAACAAAGAGAGGTAGGTAACAACATTGACTCAGAAGTTCTGGTTTATCTGCAAGATGTGACTTCCCATATGTGATCATTTTATTTGCAGCAGGAATATAATGATACCATGATCCAGACTTCATTTTATTTTGCTAAGGCTGCTCTGAAGGTACAGCCAGATCACTGCAGCATTAAGTTACACATGACAAGCACAGCAGCAAATGTATCCCAGGCTACTACCAGTAAATAAAAAAAAAATAAAAAAGGTATAGCTCAAATTTCCCTGACTTAAAGAAAGCTCAGAGATGACACTAGTATGTAAGAGAGGCAGGTAGGCTGTAACTCCTGTCCATGCTGGATTTACATGCAATGTAAACACACAAACCCTGAATGATTAAAAGTGCAAGCCTCCTTTCAAAGTAGGCCCATAATCCAGGCTAGAATCCTGGGTGAGTACAAACAGGTCTCCACTGTCTGCTGGAAGCCAGGTACCCTGCTGAGAAAGTGTGAACAGTTCAGGGCTACCAGACTGGCCTCAAGAGGAGTCAAACCAACATCATAGTGCCTGTACCTGTAGGGCAAGTGGTGATGAAGTCTCATGGTTTTTTACCCAGCATTCCACCAGCCTCTCCACATTGCCTGATGAGATATAGCAGAGGCAGGCATCATTGGACAGGGCTGCATCTCCCTCTGACTCCAGGCGGGCACCCAGCATGTCTAGAGAGAAAGAGACAGCCAATATTTAACACACTCCCCTTTGGAAGAGATCATTAACCCAAATGCTTTGAATCCGCACCTAATTAGAATGAGAATCATTTGGATCAGGAAAGAATATTAAGATGGAGTCTAACTATAAACCTAGCACTTCCAAGTCCCACTACACCAAAGTTATAAGTGCCACATATACTTGTTTTTTAAATAACTCCAGGGATGGTGACTCCACCACTTCCCTACACAGCCTGTTCCAATGCTTGACAATCCATTGAGTGTATGTGGTTTTCCTAATGCCCAATTTAAACTTCTCCAGGTGCAACTTGAGGCTTCTCTTCCTATCACTTGTTATTTTGGAGAAGTACAACCTCCTTTTGGGTAGCTGTAGAGAGCAGTAGAGCCACTCCAAACCTCCTTTTCTCCATGCTAAACAATGCCAGCTCCCTCAGCTGCTCCTCATAAGATTTGTGATCTAGACCCTTTACCAGCTCCATTGCTTAACTGTTGGATAACAGAGAAATGGGAAGGAAACCCAAAGCCAACCTGGTTGAAAGTAAAAAAAAAACCTTTTTCTACATCTGCCAATTTGTATATGTCTGCTCAAACACACAGAAGAAAGAAATGACAGATGAATTCAGCAAAAAAATCCAACATAGTTTTGTTTTTTAATTTCCAAAACTGTTGTGGGAATCTCCAGGCAATAGTAGGGTGCTGAAACCTGTTTTGGATGGGATGAAGCCCACTGGACCTTTTATTGTAAATGAAATACCTTTCTCTACAGAATAAAAATCACCCTCTTCATGTCTCAGCCTAGGGATAGCATCTATCCTGGTTTTTTTCCCCATGCTATTTCTAGAGGTCACTGGAAATATCCACATATACAACTTTACACCATGATTATCAACTACAGTGTGCAGCTATCATTCTTCCTAACTCAACAGTCCACACTTAAGTACCAGCTACCTGGAAGGTAGCAGTAATGAGTAAGTGCTTTCTTTTCTTAACTGTATTCATTTCTTTCTAAGCAGTCCAGAGATTCCCCTGCAAGGAAATTGCATCACAACACAGTACACTACATACCACAGAGCTGTGTGTAGTCTTCGTGCTTTGAGTATGTTAACAAGATGGCCAGTGCCTCCTTCCAGCTCTGCAGATCACATGTGCAAACAATATCTTGCCAGTTCTGCTGCACAATGGAGGAAAGCAGCTGTAAGGGAAGCAGAAGGCCTGTCAGTCACTGAAGACAAAGATAAGCTTACAGTCAAAGCAATAGCTCACTTTCAAACATGCTTTCCACCATGCTGCAACTACCTCACTGTACATTAAGGTCCAAGAATCTCAGCATCCCTATGTTAACAGTAACTGGAACCTGATGCCTCTAAGGAAAGTAAAAAGGCCTAACAAAGTACTTCAAAGAATATGTAAACAGCCACACTAAACCAGACTGAAGATCTAACATATATCTTTTTTCAATGACCAGGAACACATTGTTAAGATATCCCAACCTCTGTTACACTTCCCCTTTTGTAAATTAATAACCTAGGAACTTCCTAGTTGAGCTGTGTAAAGGGGCAGTATGCATCACAGGTTATAAACATTTAAAAAAAAAGGAATAGAGAACACAGACATACTATGTAGACAACATAAAATTGTCATAAAACTACCAAGATATTAGAGTAAATGTCACATCAGTAGGAGATGTACAGACTCTACTTCCTTCACTGAAGGAAAAGCATTTCCCCATATATTCAGAGAAACATTTGGCAACACAGTGCACACCTTCCCCTGCTCAGTGTGTACACAAAAGCATCACTTACCAGGGAGAGATTTGTTTTCTGCTTGGCAAAGTAGCGCTTCTGCGTTTCCTTCAGGAGCTTATCCCCACCTGCTATAGCTAAGATGATGGCATCAGCAAAGCGCTCTGCTCGCATGCACAGCTCCACTGCACCCTCAAAATTCCCCAACAAAAGGGCTTGGCTGATGAGCCCATCTGTATCTGAAGAGGTGAGAAGCAGAGTCAAACCAAACAGCCATCACTCAGATTCACTGATGATGCTTGTTTTAATGAGCAGGCAGTAACAAGCAGTAACAGCTAAAAGTCCAGCTAAAAGACAACTTAGAAATTCAAAAAACCTATTGACTCTAAGTCTTCCATCATCTAGAAGATTGTCTGTATTTTTAATGGGTCTCTCATCTGGGAAAAGTATTTCTATGCTCAATGAGATATGCTGCATGATATTTGAAATGGTCATATGTTTTAAAAGTACCCGTCTGCTGAAGTGAACTAGATTCTTCCTGGTCTCTCAGTTTTTTGGTTTTCCCTTCTCTCCCCTTTTCCTAAGAGTGCAGAGACACTCTTTATACAGCATACCTTCTGTGACAGGAATCTCCAGTATGCTCATATTCTGTGGGATGAGGTTATCAAAAAAGGCTGAAGAGGAAGAAACAGCAGCTACATCATCGCTGGAATTCATCAAAACCTGTGCAAAAAGTGCAAGAGCTTATTTAATTCACTGCATATATTCACATATATCCTACCAAAACATTTTAGTGGACTATAGGGTGGGATGGGGCTGCTCTCCATTTGGCTGTGCATGCTCATATAAATCTAATTTCAATTTGGAAACTCCTGTCACTGCACAATCAATCTGCATAGTTTCATGAGGGAAGCCACAAGAGCAATGCTGCAATTGACAAAGCTTAGGAGATTGATGGTGCAAGACATGCAATGCCAACAGCACTGCTGGGCAGCATTCATCAACTCAACTGTCAGTCCTTGAGCAAGGTGAACTATTTTGGATGGAACAGAGACAAGACCAACAAGTAAAATCTGTAAATAACAGGTTGGATCACAGCCATGCGTGGTGCTTTACTGGAATGCAAGACATAATTGCTACTCTTAGAATATCTCAGTCAGTGCTGGAGGCTTGTGAAGATGATTACTAATCAGAGGATATAAGTTTTAGATACCTCAGAGGAGGAAAATTTACAGTGAACCAGGTTTGGAAGGCATCTGAAGATGGACATCTCAAAATAATGTGAAAATACATTTCAGAGGATAGAGGTGAAAATGAATGAAATACCACAGCAGAAACTTCACAGAGGAAATCCAGAAGAGTAGCCTCAAGTTAAGCTGGGGTGAGGGTAATTCTACCACTGAAGACAGCAACACAGGTGAAGCAAACCTTCTTGCAGGAATAACAGCCAGGACTCCTTCATTGCTCACTGATTAGTTTTAAAGCCAGAAGGGAAACTTATTATCATTTAGTCTGACCCTGTGAGGGTCTGACAGGCCTGTAAACTGCCCTCTGCAATGCCAGCATTAAGCCCAGCAAGTTGTGGTTGGAATTAGACCTTCCAGTTCATTCTGCCCTGCTCTGCTCTCCAGGCTGGCAAGATGTACAGGACATACCTGATCTGGTGCAGTGTTTTTATCGCCAGCCTCAGGAAGGGGCTGTTTATCTGGGATCCCGTTACTCAAACATGAGGAGATCTAGAGAAGTAACAGACACACAGAGTAAAGTCCCTACCAAAGTAAGCACCTGAACAGCAAAACTACCAAGAGACTGGCAAGTCCCAGATACAATTCCAACTCCATCACCTGTTTGAAAACTTCTACTTCACCCTATTCCTGGGCTGGCTGCCTCTCAGTGACTATTTATCCTTTTCAGAGCATTATCCGTCATTACTATGCTAAACTGTCTCCACCTGTCATCTTCTTCCTGGTTGAAGAATCCCCTGAGATGCAGAGAGCTGAATGCTAAAAGAAGCTCTCACAAAACTGCACTCTTGTTAAACACTTCCCAGTGCACCAGCAACTGAAAGCAAGATAATTGGGCTCAAGATCCCTTAGGCTTGATTCAGTACAGCCACAGTCACAGCCTTACAAGTGCTTGCATTTGCTTTTTAGTGTGGTATACTTCACGTGACTCCCAGCTGAAATTTCACACAGTTTGGTCTTTTGTGTGCTATGAGACCACTTGCTCAGTTCCAATAGGACCTTACAACTCTCCTGCAGCAACTTTAGTCCTGTAAAGGCTTTTATCTACTGGAAATCCCCTTACCTTTTTTTGCAGATCCTCTTTACTGTAGCCCAGCAGCTTGAGAAGTTTAGTCCTGGACTCCTGCTCCAAATTCACCTGAGTCCCAATGGATATCAAAAAGACAAAAAATATGTAAAATCATAGACATCTACATACTGAAAACAGCTGCTTCTGGCAGCAGCAAAGTTTAGAGCTCAGTTTATAGATAAAGAACTCAACTATGAAAAAGTCCACCTAATAACTACTGTGTAAAGATGTACAGAATTTCAGTTATAGTCATGATAAAAGGACAAAATTCAAGTTTGCCACAGTTACAAGTGAGGTACAACTGTGTATCAATACCATGACTGTACACATACCTAGTGTACTTGGTCACTAATTCCCTGCATAGTCTAGGAATTGCCAAGCTAATCTCTCCATAGAGAGAATTGACTGATTTGAGATGGGATGAAACTGAGACAAGGTGGCTGCCTGAATTGCTACTGGCTTCACAAGTATTAGTTAGCTGTTACAGAAGCTCCCTAGATGAGGATTTCAGACACTCCCAAAAATTCCCACAGGCTGCACACTGCCTAATTGATAGACACTATTTATATGGTTTAATGCATGATTAACATTCTGCCAGGAGAATCTGTCTCAGCTAAGTCCTGTGCTGCTCCTTCTACACAAATGATCAAACTGTACATGGCTAAGATACTTGTAAACAGTCCATTTCAGAAGCTGTTCCTGCAGAAGCAGGAACAGTGCTGCAGGACCATTGCACCAAACCTGTACTGAAGCCTAGATTGTAGTTTAAGACAATCAATTGTAATAGATCCTTTATGTACTGGAGTGGTCTCTCAGGACCACACACCACATGAATTATCAAACAGTCATTTTTAGTCATTTTTTATGTCTCTCATTTAATTCAACTGAAGAAACTGTTGCAATGGAGACCACTGTCACCACCTAGATTTACAGCTGGCCATCCAATTCAAGATTCCCCATGCAAATATAATACTGTGGCAAAGATGCCAAGATTCTGTCCTCCAAACAGTCTGCTACAAGTGTCTGGAAACCACTGCCAAGATTAAGCTCTGTCTCTTCAGAGGGAACACCTCTTACCAAACTCTCATGCTACCAAATTGACCCATGAAGGCTAGTCAGTCCTCATGCCACCACAGCTCTCTCCCTTGTTCTAGGGTATCTCACTGTCCATTGGGACTTCACCTTGAAAAATAATAATGTACAGCTCCACAGGTAGCAGGCAGATACAGCTTGGCAGAGTGTTGAGATGAAAACTCCTGTTTCAGGAAGCCCAAACAAGTCCACTGAAAAGACCGTTCCTAATGAAAACCAAGAGAACCTCCAATACCTCAACTTTCTTTAGAAACATAATGAGTATATTCATTCAATTCTATTTTATATTTTAAAGAACAAGAATATAAAGGGCTAGAGAGGACCATATTCCACCCCAGGACCACAGAAGAACTGACCTCTGTATTTTACCACAACCATCCTACCTTCAAGAAGTTCCAAAGGTTCTCCTCAAATGGCAGCTTGGCTGTCTGGATCTTGCCCTGGCAGTAATCCAGGAGGTTTCCTGACTGCAAGGCCATCTGCAGTTCTTTGGATCGGAGTAGGAATTCAGTTTCAGTAGTGACTTGACTGATGAATACCTGGTGTGGATAAGTCTGCTGCATCTGCTGTGCAGGAGCTTTGGTATGACCAAAGGTAATCAGTTTTCCTCCAAACTGAGAATGACAGAGAGACAGTAAGCATTCTTATAAACAAAGGCAAAAGCTACTCACTTAGTTCTTCTTTTAGCAAGGCAGACCCAAGCTCCAGTTCCTTGGTTCACAAGGAACCCAAGAGTTTTGTGTGTATGGATGGATGACAGGAGAACTGGGGAGTTCTCATTACAAGCCCTTCAGCTGAACTGAACACTGATAAACTTGACACTTGTGCATATCTGATCAGGCCTAGCCAATTGCAAGTGCCAGAGAAGCACAGAGGAAAAAGTGCCATTGAAAAGAACTGTTAGTTGTTTTGTTACATGGAGAGGCACACTGCAATGATAAAAAATATCAGGTGAAGAGCAGGCACTAGACAGACAAAGAACAAGTCAAGCAACAGTCCAAAAGGACAATTCAGCTGTCCAATTTAGGAGCAAAGACGTGAAGAAAATTAAATGCCTGGACAGGAAAGAGACACACAGAGGATGGGAATGCATGCCAGCCTGCAAGGACAGCTTATACAAGTTTTTCTTAGATTTTGTTAACTCCTACTTATAATTTCCCATTCTCTGCTACAGGACTCTTTCTTGTTGGAAATATATCTGAATGTTGAGAGTAAACAAACTTCACTTCATGGGACACCACAATGCACATTAAACAGGCATTAAAACAACTTGCAACAGGAAGATACAGGTTTCTCCAGTGAAAAAGGATTGTGCCACAAGACAACACATCTATTCCATTTTCAGCTAAGGATGCTCCATTCACTTACTGCAAATGAAACCCCCACAGGTCTGCGAATCCACTTGGGAGGCTTTTTTAATGGTGGAATCAAGGTGGTCTGAGTTACTTGCTCTGGCACCTGCAGAGGAGGAAGGCTCTGTCCTGTGCCAAAGGGATCCAGGTTGTTGAAGGAGGAAGAGATCTAGAATCAGAAGGAAATAGGAAGAAAATACAATTAAATTCCTCTCTGTATAGAGCAAGCACAAAATTACTACTGCTTAAGAACTAGTTACTTTACACACTGATAAAGAATGAGGCTAGTACAGCACCTTTTCATGGAATACCACTGAGCCCCTATGCAAGAGAAATGGCATTTCAAAACAGTTCCAGCAATTGTTTCTCAGGGAAGTTTTACCCTGAGAGATTTTCAAGTAGTTTTTCATCCTTAGCAAGATGTACATTTCCTAAAAAAACAGTGCTAGGCCTAGCACCCAGCTCAAACACAGGAGTTGCAAAATTACTTGTTTTATGCAAGATTATGACAACATATGGTCAAAAGTTGACTGACTTATTTCTTGTTTTTCTCACAAAGGAATTCTGACTCCCTTTATGTTGTTGGAGTCTTTCAAATGGGTTAGTTTCAAGGACTGTCTCAAGATTTTTTAGCTTAGATGAGACTGATGAAATAAAACTTTCTTGTCTAGACAAGAGACTGTCAAAAGTGGCCCCTGAGCCAGATTTCTGACATTTAGGGAGTCAGTGAACATGCATACAATGCTGTTCACATGCACTTTTCATTTTTAACACTGTTCACATAGATTTGTTATTTGCTAAAGATAATCCTGTTCAAGTTTGACTGGACCATAGGGAATAGCTTTAAAGTTCAGCTAACCAGCATACCCAAAAGGAAGCAACATCAGGCTGATGAAGCTAAGGTTGCCAAATCTTAGAATCATAGGCAATGTTTTGTCTTTCTTCAGTGTAAACCAATTCCAAAGAAGGAATATTTCTTGAGGAACAGCTTATATCAAATACCCTAAACCTTAAAGAAATAAATATACACAACCTGGTCTTCAACAGTTTCTGCCCTGAGACTACCAAATTCATCAGAGAGACACCTCTCAGTCACAAACTCCCTGCCACCATAACTGTCATTATCTCCTGCTTGTGTTCTTGCTTGTTATTCAATTTATTCAGGAATTTTTCAACATTACTGTTCCCCAGTTTTGAACGGTGCTGCATGCACACGAAGAATGCAGAAGAAGAAAATTCTCCATGGGTTAAATAAATCCTTAATCTCCCACAGCTGTTGCTAGATGAAGTATTTTCTGTCTCTTTCAAATCCTATGAAACTGAACTCAGTCAGCTGTAAATGACTATATAAATAACACTTAAGCCAGCTCATACGTATTCTCTTAAAACCTGTATTGTAAGGCATTTGTTGCCTGGGACAGAGGGAGGGAATTAAAAGACTAGACACCAGATTAAAACTAAAATTTTAGACAGTAGTAACATTTAATCTGTTCAGAGTTTGCTCATCTATTCATTGGCTAAGTAATGGATTTCAGTATGAAAAATATTAATGTGCTCCAAGTTGTAGTCAAAAGACTTGAGGAAAATTGCTATTAGTGGTTTATAAACCACTTAATTGAATTATATTCTTAACTAGTGAAGAATAACATATCCTATTAATTAGCATCAATGTATTTAATGTTAACCTAATGACAAGAAAAGCTTGTGTGCTGCTTTTAGTCTAACAGTAATAACAATAAAACGTATCTTAACGTCTCAACTGCGCTTGCTCTTGGTTCTCTTTACACACCTTGTCAGAGGCAGTGTGGTCTCCCTTTGGGATCTGTTGGGAATATTAAGCCCCCACACAGGGAGCTTCTGGTTCCCACACCATACAGCCTTAGGTCCTGGTGTGTGGGACAGATTGCATTGCTTAAAAGTGACCTTGTTACACAAGTGTGCTTCCACCTCTCTGAGCAGTCACGAGAGAAACAGCTGGTCTGTCACGGTCTAACACAGCCACACGACTTTACCTTGTCAGCCTGTGTCTTCTGCTGAGCTTCTAAGTTCCCACCCATAACAGAATAAATGTTGATCCACCCATCAAAAGTGGCAGCAGAGAAGACTGAAGGATTCCTAGGACACCACTGGACATCAAAGCACCACTGACTCCGAATGGGCAACTCATACACCACCTGTCACAGAAAGAGAGAAGGCAGAAGCACAACACAAACAGTCTCCTGCTTGCCCCAAATAACTTGCCCACAGCAAGTGTGTCACTTTATTTACATGTCTCCATTGCATACAAATCTCTTATTTTTGCTTCTTGAAGCATGCATTTGCAATCAAATTTTAGCACCTTGAGTCAAAACAGCTGAAAAATCACAGAAAGCTCACATTACACTGATTCTGACTGTAGAACAAAAATCCTAAAGCGAACAGTCACTTTTGCTCTGCTTTCTACTGTACTAAGTACTACTGTATCAGAGTACTACACCATTGTCATATTTCCTGTTATCCAAGGGAGGGACACCAGAAAACAACACACTAAAACCAGAAGTCAAGAGGCAAGAATGTGTTATAAGCAAGATCACATAAACAGAAAGAATAGGGTGGAGTAACAAATATGACAAGGAAAATAAAGAGCCTAAAGAAAAAAAATAGAACCTGAGAGAAATCTAATAGCTGCACATGAACTATGAAGGACATTGCAGCCAACAAGTTTATGGTTCAGCACTCAAAAAGCCAAAGTTCAATTCATGGCCCAGTCACAGATTTCCTGCCTGATGTTGGGCAACTCACTAGCACAGCCTTGACTTTAAACCTTCCATTCGTGAAACGAATATATTTCCCTTATGGTTTACAGGAACAATGCACAGACAATCACAGCTTCCTTTTCTGTGGAACATGATCTGTGTTTTCTGTTCCAGGTAAGAGCAAATTGATATAATTTGCTTATATTAAAATCTAGATTGCCAAGTAGAAAAACTAACAAGCAAATCTCAAGAAACCAAACATCCACCAAACCCAGAGAAACCAATACTTCCCTCAAACTTACAAGATCAGCCATTCTATAACTGTATTAATCCTTAACACTGCAAAGCTTCCTAACTTTTTCACCTGAAAATTTGCTGTTCATTGGTACCAAGTCAATTTAAATTTAAATTTGCAATTGAATTTAAATTTAAGTCAATTTAATTTAAATGTGGACTCTGCAAAGCTACAGCAGCATGCATAAAGGTAAATCAGCCATACTAGTTTTTTTAAGTTTTCCACTAAAAGACAGTGAAAATATTTTTGTAAAAATCAGACATCAGGAATGTTTCAGAGTCTGATTGTCTTCTAACCACTAGAGAACTAGACAAAATGAGCATCAAATCCCATCAAACTACAAAAGCAGCATTTCATGCATTTTAGGAAAACTGATTCATTTTTTTCCTTGCCTAAAAGGCAAAATTGGTCAGCTGAGTGATATTGTCCTATGAAATTAATCTAGCCTGGGGCTCCCATCTGGACTTTGTTCAGTATTGTCAGAGCACTTTCCCCATGCTATCATCAAGATCAACTGCATTGTCCAAAGTTCAGTTTTATCCAGGAACTCAGCATTGAATGAATGGGTGTGCATAAAAAAAATTTAAACAGCCCCACTTTAATTCAGGTGATAACTTAATATACCAAATATGGTAATTCTGAAATACATGACTAGATAAGCACATACATGTGAAACCATTTTAATATAAATAAAGTTTACACATATTGTTTAACCACATTGTTCCCTTCTCAGTGACCCTTTCTAACCAATGTTCTTTGGACCCCTTCAAATTTCCTCCCAAAACAACTTTCTACTCTAGGAGAAGAAAAAAGAAGAAACACATGGGAAGAGGGAACACTAAAGTGGTAAGCATAATGCATAGACATAAATAGCTGAAACTAAACATTAAAGTTTTCTTTCCTCTCTGATCTCTGGACAAAGATGTATCAGTGAAAACCTATGTCAGTCTAGATATGGACCACACTCATTCACTCCAGATAGAAAGAATGCATAAGACATGCTTGAGGGAATTACATTGGCACTCCACAAGGACACAGGGAAAGACACAATGTAAAGCAGACCATGGGTACTGATAGTTGTGGTTACATACCTCCCCCATACTTGGGTTCCAGCACAAGATGCGGTTGTCTTTGGCACTACTCAACAGCAGCTCAGGGTCAGCCTGGCACCAAGAAACAGCAAGAACTCCCCTAAAACAGATCAGAAAGAAATCAGTCATATTTCCTGTACAGTCTATTCTGCCATCCAGTCACTAAGAAAGCACCATGCACCGGCACCTTGCTCAGAAATGCTAGTTCTCATCTCTACCTTCAACCAGATTCATCTAGCAAAGAAAGCAGACCCAGGAGAAAATCATAACTCCCCAAAATCCAGTTTCCCAGCTGTCTGCCTTGAAAAGATGCAAAACAACATGCAAGTCCTCACCTCGTGTGCCCTTCCAGCTGGCTAAGAGGAGAGGTAGCAAAGCGTAAGTCCCATATTTGGATCACTGGCAGACGATCATCCTCAGAGGAAAGCACCAGCTGGGTTGCAACTTCTGGATGCCAGGCCATTCCTGAGCAATGCATCTAGGGACAAAAATAGCACAGGCTGAAAATTCAGCAAAGCAAGCTGGCAGTAGCACAAATAGGCCAAAGCCATATCATTCTGTAGAATGCTTGACATAAACCAAGTCCAGTAAAGTCTTGCTCCAGACAGCAAGTATTTCTACCTTCTCTTCACAGCAAAAAAAAACCCCACTAACCATATAGAAGTCCAAGTTCAAAGTTGACCTAAGAAGGAAGTTGGGAGGCTTCTCATAAATGAGTTGTGAACACAGAAACTGAATGCAAGGGTGCATGAATTTTAAGAATAGTAAGGGGTCCTGTTTCCCCATTTAATTCAGGAAGGAATAAAAAGAGGTGCTTTGACACTACATCCCCAAGAGAATTAGTTCCACCAGCTCCTAGAATAAAACCACTTGTCCCAAGAGTCTGTGCCATTGCTCTGTAGTCAAATGTGGCATGCTGAAAGCTAGTTAGAAACACAGCCTTTTCTCCACTCACTCTGTTGCTGTGGTCACTGACTTTGATGATGGGCTCGTTCTTCCTGAGGTCCCAAACCACAGCCTTGCCACTGGGGTGAGCAGAGGACAGGATGTGCTGCACCTGCCGATTCCAGGACACCACACTAATGTCTTCATGAGGCTGCCAAGACAGGAAAGCCCACACATCCATTATTACCAAGCTGAGGGAACACAAACCACAGGAGTCTGTCAATAGTTTAACTGAAGGATTAGGGATTTGATGATACATAGATTCCTCTCTTCAATTGCTGATCAACTAACTGGAAATACCAGCAGCACTAACAGATAGACTAGGAAAAGCCCTTTACTCAAAGTACAGTAGACAGTAAAATTCTATGGAGGAATGTCACCTGGAAAAGTAACTTTACATCTGAGGAGCAGGCACTAGATTCTAGATAGGCCAAATGTGTTATAAATCACTCCAGAGAGAACTGCAGCTGAGCACACATACACGTTTCTACTCCAACTTCTCAGATGAACTTAAATGGAAAGATGACCTTGTGCAACATTTCAGGAGTGCAGTGAGATGGAAAACAATGAAGTATTCATGGCTAATTGCTGTTATTGTATCTGCTGCAATGAAAGAGATGGGCAAGGAAACAAACAGGAGACTTATTGCAGGAAAAACCTGGCCTGCTTTTACTGAAGTTTACTATGAATTTTCTACTTTCAGGAGTTGATTGCCCTGAATAATATAATAAGCATCAGAAGATCAGAAACTTCTTCCTCTTCAAACTTGGGAAACATTATCTGGGAGCAATAGCCAAGATGCATTTAATGGATCACTGGCTCTGCTAAGGATATGACTTTCATGAGATATGAAAAGCCTCAGCTGAAGCCTGAAATAAATTCATTCCACAGAGAAGGTCCAATAAACCTTCTTAATCCATCACACATGCCCCAGCTGGATCACAAGATAAACTGGTCAGTTACTTGATTCAAATCCACAAAGAGCTTACCCATCCATGCAAAGTGCATCCTTCCAGAGCCTGCAGTCTATCTCCCCTCCCTTTACAACACTTCTTCCATCTCCAAGAATGAAACAAATCAGTCTCTTCTGATTCATCTCTCTCCTGACAGACTTCAAAGTCATTCCCCTTCCACAGACTGACTAGGCTAGGATGTCTCCACATACATCTTTTTGTCTTGCCTACTGAGATACAAAACTGCAGGATTATTGCCCATAGGAAAACTCACTTACCTGTGATTTAGTCCCTGGAGTCATAGGCACACTGAAATTATTCAAGTCCCAGATGAAAATTTCAGAATCATTGGCTCCAGAAGCCAAAAGATTACTCTGTAGGAAAAAAAAAGAGAAAATCTCAGATGAGATTCCTGCTTACAGATTTCTTAAAAATAACTGGAAGCAAAAACCCCCAAAACAAAGTGAGGTGAGAGCTGTATTTTATAGCCACTGGCATGCATAAAGATACTGTCTGAATTATAAACCAAGAACATCTCTGACCTGCATACTATCCACTGTGGCATAGTACAGACACATTTAAAATTTGTCTGTTTTGGGCAGGTGGTTGCTGTTAATCATGATGAAATTCTGCCACAGGCCTGGAAGCCACCATCTCTGGCCAGCTGAGCCTTTGCCCTGCATCCTGGTGCCAAGGACATTTCTTCCAAGAGGATGTAAGTTTCTCACAACTGACCACAGACAATTTTCCATTTGCCTTTGTGCTACCACAAAACCCATATTCTGTGCACTCCTCATTTATGTTGCAGTCCTTTCAAATGTGATTAGAGCCCCACTGAATTAAACACCAACTGAACAAATAAAAAAAAAAGTAGTTCTAATTTCAAAAGGACAGTGGTTTGACATGTAACAAAATTACATGTTTTTATATTAAGACAAGTTTTTATAGAGAGGTAAGTGATTTGAACAAGGTCACCTGTAAGAGAACCCAAATATGAGTCTCAAACTCATATTTGTGTCACAACTACCGTGCCTCTTAAGTTAAAATTTGTCCCTTCACTGTATAAACCTATACACAAAGGAATGTATTTTCTAACATGGAGATGACCTGCCCTTTGGTATTTAATGTTACACACCTGAAAAGGGTTGAAGTCAAGGGCTCGAACAGGACCTGAATGCTTCTCTGTCTGGGCAATGACAGGGTCCCCCTTGGAAGCCAAGATGCGCTGCAGGCTGTACATGGTCAGCACTCCGTTATCCCCCCCACCAATGAGCACTCCAGAGGGCTCTGCAGACCCATTGCCAAAGCTCCCCCAGATCAGCTTATGGAACCTGAAAAATGAAAATAAGGCAGGCATAGGCCATGATATTTGGTGGAAATCAAGACACCCTCTTTATTATCAAAACTGACATCCATATTTCAACCTATCAAACAGATCCACCAGTCTGCACTTTAAACAATCATCTTTCTTTTAAGAGGACTGTGGCTCTTGCATGCAAAAAAAGAAATAAGCTTCCTTCCAGTGACTTTTCAAGGGAATTTAAAAAGGAAGAGCTTGTCTCTATTTTTTGGCTGTTTTGTTGTTTGTTTAAAACTTTAAGGACCTCACATGGGATTTGGTGGGTGAAATCCTCTAGCCTACACTTTATTGAAAATTAGTTAGGAGATCTACATGCTTTCATTTCCAGCGCTGTTATCTGAAAAATATGTTTACACTCTTTAAAATCTGCTAGTTAGAAATCCAGGCTGTGTACACTGGGTACAGATGTCACACACAATGATGAGCCTAAGAAATCATCTTGTTTTAAAACAAGCTGGAAAGTAAGTTTAATACTCTCTACGGTCTCTTCAGTGCAAATAGTTAGCCCCAGCAAATTTGCATTATCCATAATATCTCTACTGACTGACAACCAAACAAGTCATTTTAAATTTCTCTAATAGTCTGACTGCTCTACTTTTGTACCCAATATGATCTGCATCAACAAAATGTTCCATTTTTGAAGAGAGGTCAATTGATTCAAAAGAACACTTTATATGCTGTAAACATTAACTCATCCTTTCCTTTCTTGCATCAGAAAGCCCTTTCCAGTTTCATTGATTGATATCAGTATGAGCTTCTAGTACCTGTTTGAGGCAGGAAGAGCTCCTTTCTGCTTCATGTCCAGGGAGGGATCCCTGAAATCAACTTCAAATATTTCCAAGTTGGCATTTGTACTGAAGGATGCATCCAATTGTTGGGCAGATGTTCCTAGCAGAAATACAACAACAGGGCAACACAAGTGGGCATATTTTAATCAAAAGCACAAGATGCAAAAAGAATAAGGCACTGAAAACCTATTCTTCATAGTCAACACAACCTTGGTGTTGTAACGGTTCAAAAGAGGACATCTGAACACCTCAGAGAAAGGAATAACAATTATGACAAAGACTTTGAAAGAAATTAAAAGTTCTTCAAGAAATTCTGGTCTGTTACACAGATAACTTTCTTTCTTGGGATAGATGCAACTCATATTAAGTTCTGATATTAAGTTCTCTAAATTACAAATGTACCAACATCATGAAATCCAGCTACAATTATGATCTCAAGTACTTCAGCATACTGCTCCTCAATCATGACATGTCTAAATCAGACCTTGTAAATCTACTCTACAGCATAAATTCTTCAACTGTAACCAACTAAACATGCCTCAACAACCCACAGGCACCTAGCAGTCTCAGATTGGTAGCTTCCTTCCTTCTCTTTATTCTTATGGAAGAAAAGTTACAAGTTGATTTAACATTGCCTAGTGGGACACTGCCAGGCAAACTGTTCCCCAGTTACCACAGGGATGTTTACAGGATGGAAAGTGCCCATAGGACTATTAAAATCAGTACAAATTATGAAACTACACAGCTTCTGATGTAAAGCAAACTGAAGCCAAGACCTTTGGTTCAACCAAAACTCTTGCCTTGTTCTCTGCAAATTTCCCCAATATAAATCCTTCCCAGAGCCTGCAGTTCTTCAGAAACTGATCCAGTGTGGTTCCCCTCCACGGGGTGCTCCAACCTCAGACCCCCATAGGGTCACGAGTCCTGCCAGCAAACCTGTTCCAGCGTGGAGTCCTCTTCCATGTGGCCACAGGCCCACCAAGAGCCTGCTCCAGCTTTCCACAGTGCCACAGCACGCTTTTGGCATGCACCTGCTCCAGCAGGGTGCATTGTAGCTGGGTATCAGTTCCACCATGGACCTCCATGGGCTGTGGGGGTGACAGCCTGCCTCACTGAGCTGCAGAGAAAGCTCTTCTCTAGCACCTGAAGCACCTCCAGCCCACCCTTCTGCATGGACCCTGGTGACTGTAGCATTGTTTCTCTCACATATTCTCACTCCTCTCCTGTGCTTCAGTTACACATGGCATTTTTCCTCCCTGTTATTAACTCTGTTATCCCAGAGGTGCTCCCACTGCCAGGCTCAGCCTCAGACAGTGCTGATCCATCTGGAAGCCACCTGGCATTGGCTCCAGTGGACACAGAGGGAGCTTCCAGCAGCTTCTTACAGAAGCCACCAGTTACCAGAGCCTTACCGTGCAAACCCAACAAAACCAATGAGCTGTCAGCTCCACGCAGACAAACTTGCCTGCTGCCAGCTCAGTCAGTGGGCTCACTTTTTGCTTCATGAAATTAAGTTACTATAAGAATAGTGATTAATTAATAAAATAAACAAAATAAAATTTAAGGTTTTGCAAAACTACTGGAAATGGAACATTAACCAAAACAGGCAATTTTAGGGAGAAGAGGTTTACAGTATTTGATTGTTAAGCTGCATGATTTTGACCAAAAGACAAATAGAAGTGACTTTAAATGAACATTACTTGTATTAACTTTTTTTCCCCCCACAGGCACAGGATGTGTGCAATCCAGAATAGCAAGCAGTGCTGGAGTCCATACAGTCCTAATTAAAAAAATCAAAAAATCCTGTATTCAACCTTTGAAAAATCACTCACGTTTAAAATGTCAAAGTTGAGCTTAGAAGTAATTCTCTACCAGTTACCTTAAAAAAACCAGAAAAGCTGTAATGGTTTTGGTATATTGCTTTGTAGTTTTCCAGGACTATCAAGGTGGAAAGTGTTGAAAGCTACAGCCCATACAACTCTACATAAAATTTTTCTGTGATTCATACTCAAATAGTCACCAATTGTGAGGAACCTTACCTGTGGCTAGGTAAATAGGGTGGTTGTTTGCCGGACTCCACGCCTGCACAGCTGTTCGCTCAATTTCTTTCAGCTTCATTTTCCAGACTCTGAAAGAAATTTCACAAAGAGTTTAGAACAGACAGGTACAGTTGACCTGAAACTACTCACATCAGAAACATGAGAACACATTGCTTTCAAAAGTGTGAAGTTAATTTCTACCTCCTGAGGCAGCAAACACAGTTTTACTGGAATGAATCAGGATATTTAAGTATTTATTAACACCCTACCCCCAATCCCACTGTCTGATCCCACATTTTCTTTCATATATAGCTCTCTTTTTCATATGTCCCAATTACAAAAGAGTTTCAGGAAAAAAAAGAAGGGGACCTAAATTAACATACTCAAGTCTTCACTGAAGGCTGGTTTAAATCAGCTGCACAAATTAATTTAAACAAATGTATTTTGATCTAGCACTAATTGCTCTTTCCAAAGAAGTGAATGTCAGTATATACATAAGCAAAAAGAGAGCAGAAGGAAATCTCAGGGCAGGCTAAATTCCAAGCAGAAAAGTGACGTGGCAGCAGAAAACAAAGTGCAATGCTATTGTATGTCAATTCAGTTAATGTACTTTGTTCTTGCTCCTCTGAAAAATGAAAGGAAAAAAAAATCATTTGACTTTGTCTTTGAGCCAGCAAATGGTAGAAGGTGCGAAGAAGTAATCCACAAGTTACTACTACTGGATTTCAATCTCAGCACTGACAGCAGCTCTTTATTTACTCAGGATAGATCGAGTAACACCTGTAAGATGGGACCAAAATTTCACCATGTCTCCGGGGAGAGATTAGTTGGGCAACAATGTGGCAGGTTAATTGAATATCAAGTATCAACAGTAGGCAGCTGTTCTTACTAAGGAAAAAACACCCAGTGCTCACTCCTGACCACAAACAGACCTTCTAAACATCATAAATGCTGTGTGGATACTCACAGGGTAGTGGGGTCACTCTCATGAGCAGTGCCTAAACTTTTTGAGCTTGGCTGCTCTGCAGTCTTTTAACTCTAGCTAAACAGAACTGTATGCTCAGATGATATCATGCTGAATAAGTAAAACTGTTGCAGGCAGCACAGCAAAACCCTCTGCATCTGGTCAGTTTGCTGTGATTAACCTCTTCTGGCTACTTGACACTGTTTGTGTAAACCACAACCTGCATCACATGGCCCTCTGTTCAGATGCAGAGCTTGTAACAAACTGTGGCCTCCCGGGTCCACACAAGGGAAAGTTTGATCAGCATTACTTCTTGGGCTTGGACCCCCCAGCTAATAATTCTACACCTTTTTTAGGGTTTCTTCTGCCTCAGGAGTCAGAAGTTAAGGACATCCCCTCTCTCTCTCTCCCCCATATGCTATTAAGATTTGCTGATTGGCTGGAATCTATATAATGCTTTTTTAGCACTAGTCTGCAGCAGTATCTCCCAAAGCTCAAACTGCCAACTGCTATTCCCACATTAAGCTTATCATGACTTAGTTAAGGTCCAAAAGAATCTGAGCAGAACTCTTGTACAATTTTAAAAAGTGCAACTATTTCTTCATGTCCCCTACAATACAGGTGGAAAAGTTGTCTCCTCCTTACCAATAACAAATCTCTAAAGTTCACTTTTCAATCTTCCAGTACATACTTTGTGGGATACCCATTAGGGGTCCACCACACTCTCTCTTTGGTGCATCCATCAAGATGCTCTAGCACCTACTCATGCCTCCCATAGAAAACCTGTCCAGGTCTTCTCCCTTCACTGGCAGAGGGGAGTGAAAATATCCCCAGAAATTGGGTGAATCTTCTAGCAACAGTCTGTTTATTGCACAATGCTCTAGCAGACTCCACCACCAGCTGGTTCCTTAAAAGTCCTCTTCTTGCCTCTTCCCCCTCCAGTTACAATCTATCAGTTGTAGGAGCTGTACACTCAGGCCTCATTGCTTCTTGGCTTTTGGGAGGGCAACTTCCCTGTGAACATAACATTAATAGACAATGGCCCCAAGAGACCTTTTCCTTACAGGAAATTAAACGGTAAGGAATCAGTGAAGAGTGCAACTATCACAAACTCAGTTGGGTAAATGGTACAAGCTCCCCATCCTCACCTCTGTGCTGGACTGACTGCATGGCTGAAATCATTTACATTTAATACGCAAATAAAGATAAGCTGCAAAACCTGCGTGGAACAGTATTGATCAATTGTTTGTCTTTTCTTGTCAATAGAGATTTTACATAAGAAAGTCAATTACTGCATCATTACTGTTCTCTTTTCACAAACTTAAGTCAGGGCAGAATGTGAAGGTAAAGTGTCTTGGTCATGGTAACCCACCCAAATGGAGGAAAGCAAACAACACTCCATTTAGAGTGGCTCAATGTCAACAGAACAACTGAACAGGTTCACTGTGTCCCTGGCCCTAAAGGCAAACCAGCAGTGGTCCCAACAAACTTGAGAAGGCCCACAGAGGGTGCATAAGAAGCTAAAAGACCACAGTATCACACTGTCTCTTAAGAATGTCCAAGCAGTTCAGCTCCACTGCAGCTGAGGATCTGCAGAGATACAGCAGCACCTCCTCCTTAAGTCAGTGAGCTCTGAGTTTGAAAGGGGAAAAAAAAAAAGAAGCCTGATTTCAGTCTTAGAGAAGTGATCCTTCTGTACACTATGCATATCTGTATCCAGGAGAGGATTCACAATCCTTAAAGCAAAAAACCCTTGTTTAGCAAACTCTTCTAGCTGCCTTAGAAAAATTGGCAACTACTGAACTATTCCACAATAGAATTTTTAGGGAGAGGTTGCCACCTGCTGTTATCTCTCAAAATAGCATCCAAGACTTCCAAGAAAGCTCATGCTTTTCTCAGGACTTCTAATTAATTAATCATGACAATTCCTCACCTTTCTTCTACAGACATCCATCCGATTACAGATCTAATATATTAAAGAATCTCAGCCCCAAATGGAGTGGACAGAAGCATCAATTCCCCACAGCTTTCCCCAGACATGGCTTCCTATACTGACCTTCAAGGGCAACAGTGCCGGCAAAGAAAAACCTGACAGGTCAGAGCACACCTCACCACTGAGGAGAGCATGCAGCTAAACAGTGAAAATTCCCAAATTACATTAGGCCATGCAAATAATGCTGTCAGAAGCAAAAATTCCTCACCTTTGCTAACCTTAATAATTACAGCTTCACAGTACGTTATAAGACGACCATGGTTATTGTATGAGCTAACTGACCCTCAAAGCTGTCATAATAATTATCCCAGTCAGCACTCCAGTGAGGCCTTCTCTCTCTTGCACCACCCAAATACTGTCAATCAGAAATCCCCTCCCACTGACTTTTCCAGTCCTCCTCCTGCCACTAGACACCCAAACATTCCTCTCTGAACAGTTCCTACTGATACTGGACTTCTAGCACTGCACACAAAGGACCTCATGGGCTGACCTCCCCACATTTAGCTAAAAGTAAAACTTGGGCAGAACAAAAAAGATTTGTCCAAGGTCACTCGGGTGACAAGCAGACACCCTAAGACCTGAAAAATATCCCCCAGCCATGACACAAAGGTTAAGACACAAACTGTCCCTGAAGTTTCCACATCCCAGAGTTGATCTCTGTACTGCTCCATCCATTTGCTCCGTTTTGAAACCCTCCTTCCGCAGCTCCCCAACACCCCATAGCCAGGCTGTTCTCGTGTGTGCTTATTATAAACCCCGATTAGAGCAGCAGAGACACTCAGCTAATCTCGGCTAATCACTGGTGTGTGCTAGGTGGGGTTGTTGCAGGGCAGGGCTCAGCACATTCCTCCATGACAGCTCCAGTGGTATATCAAGAAACTTCTTGTGCTCTGCGCAGTTTCAGAAGCTGTTGCCCACCGCACAGCGCTGCTCAGATGGCAGTGCGCACGTCTCAAGCGTGCCTGTCTGCACAACAGCATTACCCCGTGGGATGGTGAGGAAGAGCAAGGGTCCAGGAGGAAAGCATTGACCTCGGACAGCGGGTGTCAGGCAGGGCTCTGGGCTACGCCAGAGGCCTCTCCGCGGCCCAGGTCACACAGCAGAGATCGCCCGGCCGCTCCCCGCCCGCCGGCCGGCCGAGCACAGAGGGGAGACCGGGCCCGCAACTCCCGGGCCAAGGACGGGGCCGCGGAGTCCCGACAGCGAGACGGGCAGCGCAGCACCGCTGGGCTGGGGGCCAGGGCGGGGCCAGCCCCGGGCCCTGCCCCGGCTCGGTGTCCGAGGGGCCGGGCCGGGTCGGGGGGCGGGCGGCCCTTACCGGCTGGCTGCCGTGCCTCCCGCGCCGCTCGCTCCCGCAGCCCGGCGCTCCGACGGTGGCCGCGGGGAGCCCGGAGCGCCGCCCGCCCGCCGCGCTGCGCCTGCGCGGCCCAGCCCCGGAACCGGCCCCGCCCCGCCGCCAGCCCGCCCCGCCCCGCGCTGCCGGCCGGCCTCAGCCTCCGAGATACCCGCACCGGCTCCGGCCCCGCGCTCCCGGCCGGCCTCACCCCTGAGATACCGGCTCCGGCCCCGCGCTCCCGGCCGGCCTCAGCCTCCGAGATACCCGCACCGGCTCCGGCCCCGCGCTCCCGGCCGGCCTCAGCCTCCGAGATACCCGCACCGGCTCCGGCCCCGCGCTCCCGGCCGGCCTCAGCCTCCGAGATACCCGCACGGGTCCGGCCCTCGGCCCTGGATGGCTCACGCCGGAGGGCAAGGACACCACTGCTGGAGCCGGGTTCTGCTGCGGCTGCCGTCACCCTCCTCATAACTTTGCCTTATCTTCAAATTTAATGCATCCTGAGGTCGTGCAGAAGGGAAATGAATGCATTTTGCTAAAAGTATTTTAATTACCAGGAAAAAATATGCAGAAGGACCCAGGTCTATCTTCCCTTTTATCTCTCCTGCTTTAAGAAAAAACTTGCCTACATTACAAAGGCCATTTTTTAGGATTTCTGAGCCATATGTGCCCAACCCATTATGCTTTCCCCATGATGAAAGCCATTATTCAGCTACCATTCATAACTGGGATTGGAAGTCCTCGGAGCAGGCAGCAGCAAACAGCACTGAACGCTGCACCATGAGCTGGATGGACCAAGCCCAGCCTCAGTGCAAGTGCTACACTATCACACACACACCAAGGCAGGGCTGCTATTACTGCTCTGATCACCTTCATTTCACTTGAAATGGCTTTGTGCCTCACCAGTGCTTCCTACTGGTAGTGCAAATTTCACTTGAAAGGGCATCTAAACCAAGCAATCAAAGTCAACTCCTAGTAAGGGGTAGACACAGTACAAGACTCCCAAAGACTGGCACTTGCCAATCTGTTTCTGTCTGTCATTTTACAGTATACAGTGACACTCCAACTCCCAGCAGCAAATGCCAAATGCCTTGGTTACATGCAGTATTTCCTACATAAACAGGCACAGGTGAGGAATGTTTGTGCACAAGATACTTAAATGTCCAGCATTCCTAGGTCCGCACTCATAACTTTGCCCCGCAGATAAAATCCCATTGAAAAAATGGCAAAGGTCACTCCATTTCATTAGCTATAATTCAGCCTTCTCAAACCAACAGAAGACAACTAACACAGTACGTGTCATTGTTATATTTCACTGCAGTTAGCAGCTGAACATTGAAGAACAAGTGTTAACATATGCCAGTGAAAACTAGAGAAGATTTCTTCCCCAGCAGAACTGACAGAAATGGAGCACTTGAACAACTTTCAGATTTCATAGTGTATCACTGGTGGTGGACTTTTATTGGGGTCTCCTCCTTTCTCCAGATACAGGTCATTGAAGGGATACTGCTTCGGCGCCTACAAGGAGAAACAAGGAGTGGCAAATTCACCACATTCATATAGCAAATTAAGGGGAAAGAGTAAAATGTCTCATCCCACCCCCACCCAAATGAAGGCTTGTAATTTACAACCTAAATTTCTATTTCTTAAGTGCTTCAACTAGAATATCAGAGTATGAGAATAGTAAATTCAGAAATAGTGGGTTCCTTGCACAAATTATTTGTTGAACAGAAACATCAAGATGGTCTTGCTTTTAATCTTATTCGACAGTTTATCTCACAGCAGGTGGATAATATATTGCAAAAGCTTCTCGTGTCATCAAACACATTTTTCAAGAGCACATTTCCCAAATGATACAACTCATGAGATATAATTAACAACACAAGGCAAGAGAAGAGTGAATGTATCTCACTTGATTAGACGCACACTCAGGGAAGGAGCATAGTTCAAATTAGTTCCCTGTGAGCAGGGACTGCTCACTACGAAGCTGAGCCAGAACAGCCAGATGATCTGTGAGCTGAGCCAGGCCAGTCAAGAGAAGGCTACATGAGGCCACAGGACATCCCTTGGCCCATCCACTGCCAGTAGCAGTTTTGCATTCACACCCATCACTCATCTTCAGTAATATCACTCTCATGGGCATTGGCAATGACAAGAAATTTGACAATGACACCTACTTTTTCTCCCTTTACCTTTAGGTTTCACTCACCACAGGCATGTAGGATGGATAGATTGTTCCAAGACCAAACATGACCAGCATTGTGCCCAGAAAGATGAAGAAATGTTTGCTCATGGTGTGCCAGGGAACGACAGTGGGGGATGTATCAGCTCGGTTCCGAATGTACATGTCAAACTGCCAGTGCATCTAAAGAACCAAGGAAAAAAAATTGCACATTTACCAACAGTGGTCAAGCTGCTTTTCTCAAAGGAAGTGGCACATTACAACATTCACAAAACTGCCAGAAGCTGTTTCATCTCCACCTTAAATGCAGAGAGATAAAGCCACATGGAGGTACATGGTTTACCTACAGTTACAACAGATTGTTGCTTATAGTAAAACTCAAAAGACTCTACATTTCATCCTATGCTTATACCACACAATATGCTTAAATATAGGACAGCAGTAGTTTTTATTTCCATGCATAATCATTCCACCTCAGCTTTGTTCCCCAGGGCCATTGGAAAGGCACGGTATAAATTGGAACCCTCATTAATGGAAACTCAGTCACATACCCAAACAGAAGTAGTGCTATTTCAAAAAAAGAAGCAACTACCTGACACTTGGAAGCTGGTCTCTCAAAAGCAGGAGAGGACCTGCTGCTGTTACTCCAGAACAAAAGCATGGCAGGGAGCAAGCTAATGCGTGAAATATAAATAGGGAAGTCTCAAGCATGTTCTGCCTATAGTCTCCTTTCACAGTAACAAATGCAGAGAACTCATTAATTTTCAGCTCAAATATTGCTTCCAGATTCCCAGCTCTAGTTCTCCCAGAGGCATATCCTACCAAACCCAGAGCCAAAATGAGCAGAAATCAAAGCTGCCTAAACAGAGACATCTGCTGACACCTGGAATACACTAGTATAATATAATACTCTACATTCCCAAATGCCAACACCATGTGCAAGGGCTTGTACACTAGCCTTCCTGCAGCAAGCACTACAACACAGAATCAACATGGGTTTTTTTTTTTTCAGCATCTGCTTTTATAGTCATTACAATATGCACTTTGCTGGGGTACACTTGTTGAAATGCTCTGACATGGTTTTACTATGATATATTAAGCACACATACTTAGATGAAATCTTGCTTTTAGTAAAGAGACCATTAGTCAATTACCATGCTCAATAATTACAGTCATTCACAAAAAGTCCATGCACTTAGAAAAGAGCTACTCCTGAAAGGAATTTGAGGAGCTTAGATTTTCAAGTTAACATAGATGACCTATCCACATTTATCTTAAGAACATGTTGCAAACTTCCTTTAGAAAGAAATCCTTCTATCTAGTCTACCTCAAAAAAGCTCTGGAGTAATAAAGCAACAGTAGCTACTTCCATTGCACTAAAAGGACTTTATTCAAATGGTGGCTTCTCTGGTAAACAGAGAACCAGGCTCTCGTACTGAATCCGATCAAGAAAATAAAATTACTTCTGAAGAGAAAGTCTCCCTTCTTGTATGTAATAAGTTACTTGTCCTCAGCACTTTCACAGTATTAACCCAGATGGCCATAGCCTAACTTTGCTTTGAACTGACTGTCCCTGCTTGCACAGGAAACACACATCTGCACTGGTGATGAAATAACACAAAGGATTCAACAGAAAGCACTAATAAGAGGTGCATATTAGAATTTAGTAACAGGACTATTGGTGAGTAATTTGAGAAGTGGGACTGGTGTTCCTACCGGCTCTCCCCAGTTACGCCTCATGTCTGGCTGGTCCCACTGGTACCAGGGGTCTCTCTCATATTGAGACTTATTTGGGAGCATGGGATAGTCACCATACCTATGAGAAACAAACAAAAGACCAAACGTAAAGAAACCTGTACTCAGATATAATTTGCAGGAGACAGTGTAAGACAGGCCTAAAGAAATAGACCTAAATACTTCTTTGCTTTTATAGCTTTTATACATACACATTTTTGAAATGCATTAAAACAACAAGCACAACAATAATTACTTTGATACCAACATTACTTTGATAGTCAACCTAACAAATGGCATTACCCAAACAGCGCTCTACTAGAGGAAAGAAAACACAAGCTTAACTAAAATATGGAACCCTAGTTATCTTGGCACATGTCAAAGTATTCCCCAACATTTAAACATCTCTTGAAACCTTTATTATAGACGTGGCATCCCACTTAGCCTTGAAGTTTCTCAAGTTTCTTTCATTAAGTCTCTCTATTCACACAGGACTCTAACCCGTTCTATTCCTTCCTATTTTAAAACACTGAAACACTTCACAGCTCTAATCTCACAGTACAGCAAAGCCAGGCATTCACCAGGGACTGCGAGCCTACAGCACCTCCCCACACAGCCAGGAGCTGCTGGGCCCGGCGCGCTCCCGGCTGCGGCACCGCGGCACCGCGCAGCTCACCCGAAGCCGTCGTTGGGGTAGGGCTGATAGTCCTCCACCCGCATGTTGTACTTCTTGGCAGCGGCTGCCCGCTCCTCCGGAGTCCGCGGGTACGGCCCGGGCATCATGTCCATGGACATCTCCGAGGCTGCGGGACAGCGGCAAAGTGGGCGCGGGCCCCGCCGGCGGCCACAGCCAGGCCGGGGAGGTCGCGCCGTCCTCCCGCCCCGACCCCGCAACCATCGGCCCGCCGCCCCATTCACCCCGGCCCCGCCGCCGGCCCCTCGCTCCAGCCTCCGCCTCCCCGCTCACCCGCCCGCGACCCCGAAGGCGCCGCCAAAGCGGCCCGGGCCGCCCTGAGCCCGGCGGCCGCCCGGGGCCAGAGGACACCGCGGAGAGCGCCCGCCGCCATCGCCCCCAGCGCGCAGGCGCGGCCGCCGGAGGCCCGGAGGGGCGGGACGGTTCCGGTGGGGCGGGGCCTGTGAGGGGCGGGGCCGCCCGGGGCTGCCTCTGCGCCGGCCCCGCCCCCCGCCGGGGCGGGGATCGATCGCCGCCGGGGTTGTAGCAGTGACACGGGGTTAATGGGCGGAAAAGCCAGCGGTGCCATATTTTGCGCTGTATGACATCGTCTGAAGCGGGACAGTGGGAATTTATGCAGGAACTGCCTTCCAGACGCGGGGAGCCTCCTGCGGAGCAGCCGGATCGATGCTCAATCGGATCGATGCCGTGCCCGGCGGCGTTATGCAAATCGCCTTCTTTGTATCACTATCAATATTATTAAAGTCAATACCCAAATGTAATCGTCCTATCTCCATGGAGCCAGGGGAAGGTGGACAGCAGAAATGGCATGTTAATTTAGCAGTATGATTTTTCAAATGTAAGCAATGTATTATTGTACATAAAATCAATATGAGCATTAAAGGATTTTGCAGTTTACTTCATTATGTAAACTCTGTGGTAGTTGAACTCATTTTCCTTCAGTTATTCACATCAGCCATAATGGGTAATGTCTCTATAACGATTTACATTATAAACCTTTGCAGCTCAAAAACGATCACAGCCAATTTGTCATTAAACCCATTCCTTCTAATAACAACATTAATTTGAAACCTAATAATTGAATGAAGATAGTGGTGAGCCACAAATATATATCTGAGATATGGCATGCCTGAGATGGAGGCTTTGTTGCAGATACAGAACAGGATCCTTTCACTTATCCCAAAGAAAGGCCTATTGATGTCATTTTAGGGATGGTATCTTAATTCAGCCAACCCCCTTACAAACGAGTATGCAGTGAAGTTACTCAGTTATTTAATAAAGTTATTAACTCAGAACGCAGCCTTCCAGTGCAGGTGCTGCTGCTGTTTTCCATGGAGCAGCATGTGGTGCCTGTCCCAGCTCTGCAGCCCACAGTGATGTGGGGACAGCAGAGTGGGGACAGCACTGGAAGTGGGGACAGCACTGGAAGTGCGGACCGGGTTCCCATTGACTTGGGCTCAGGCCTCACTGCAGGCTTGGCTTGTCATCAGCTACTTCTTACATCAGCTCCTCCTTTATTTTCTGATATATGTTTAAGTTTTCCACAGCTGTGTTTCAAGTTTCCTAAGCACTCAAATATATTTGCAAATACACCGTAAAAAATGTTGTTAACGTGTACAGTAGAAATTATGTAGATTTAAAAGGTGAGAAGGCTTTCTTTTTCCTAGAAACTAAGTATATCAATAAATTTTGGAAGAACAAGGGGAAATTGCATTATTCCCATGAAGGCAAAGTTCTGTGCAAGCAGAACAACTCCCAGCTACTGTAAGATGGAAACCATCAAATGCCAGAGACTAAATCTTCTCCAGAGCTGATACCTAATGTGGAAGAGATTGTTGGGAAATAGCGATCATCATTCTCGCTGTTTGCAGATCAAAAGCCAAATGTAGACTTTGTCTCACATAATAAACATACAATAAGGAAATAAATCAACAGCTGCAGCATCAGTCACACAGTTCATGAAATCCTGCTGAAATTATGCAGCTGCCAGCACAGGCTGGGTGCTGGTTACACCAGGCAGCGCTACTTTTTTTATGTTGTAGCAAGCGTTGATAACGTGCCCGTTTTCAGGCGCGGTGCGTTCACTTCCCGCGGGCAGAGCGGGGCAGCGGGCAGCGCCGTGTCCCTCAGGGCAGCGCAAATGCCGAGCGGCAGCGCCTGTGCCCGCTCCGCCGCCTCGGAGGGGAAGGGGCTGCCGGCTGCACGCACACGGGGCCCGGCAGCGAGCCTGCAGAGACGATCCGATCCTTTCTTTCTGTTTTCTGCAGCGCGTCTTCCCCTGCCTGTGCTCCCAGCTCCCAGCGGCGTCCGCGACCCTCGGGAAGGCGCAGCAGGTGAAGGGCAGCGGAGCCGCTGCAGCCTCCGCCCGCGCGGGGGCGCTGCCGCCGCCGCTGCCGCCGCCGCCCCGTCCCTCCGTCTCTGTGGTTCTCTGCTCTCCGCCTTCGCCCTCCGCTTCCGGCGTTGCCATGGGTGCGCAGCTTCCGCTTCCGGCTTCCTTGGTACGGGCTCTCCGCTGGAGGCGGCGATGGCGGCGGCCTCGTCCTCCTCCTCCTCTTCTTCTTCTTCTTCCTCCTCCTCTTCCTCCTGCTCCTCCTCGGCGGCGGCCGCAGGCTGCCGGGAGGCCCCGGCGGTGGCGGCAGGCCCGGGCTGGAGCGACTCGCAGTTCCGCCGCTACTCCTTCGAGACGCGGCCCATCCCGCGGCTCAGCCACAGCGACCCCCGCGCCGAGGAGCTCATCGAGAACGAGGTGAGGGGGGTCCGGGGCACAGACACCTCCTCATACCGGCCCTGCCCTCCAGGGGTACCGCGCGGGCTCCGTTTTAGCCGCTGTCCCGCTCCTTTCTGCTGGAGTGGACGTTTTTGTTCGTTGCTACAGCGTTGAGCTGTGAAAATCGCAGGAAAGGTTTATTTTAAGCCCTTTGTTGTCGGGATGGAAGTTGTGGGAACGTTGTGTAAAGCCCTGGACACATACTGATTGTTTTCTAAGTGGGAGCGACCACAGATGTAAAGGCTCCCTTGAAGTGGTGGCTCTTGTATTGGTTCTGTACCGGCTCAGTCTCATTTTGATAAGTTTGGTAGTTGGGTTTTTTAAGGAAAGTCTGCAAGAAGGGAAGTTGTGTATGCACAGCTTGGCAACACAGTGCTGCCTTGCTTATGTTGCTTACTATTGGTAGATGAGGAGATAAGTGATGTCCTTTGTCAGCCTTTTGTAATGGTTTGTTTATTTTGTTGTTGGGTTGTTGTTTTTTTTTTTTTTTCCGGCTGTAGAAGAGATGGTCAGTATTTGTATGGCTGTGAGAAGGGATGAGTTTTGTTTCTGGATTCAGAGGGATCTTTTTGCTGGCATTTGCCCCTGCACAGCTGGGTAGCTGGAAATGCCCAGCCAGAATCTACTGTGTCTCCTGGCTACGTGGCAGGACCAAGCAGGCCCAGAAGTGTTGCCAGCTGGTGTTTGTCTAACCTGGCTGAGAGAGATTGGCTGAGTAGATAGTGCAATCTGTCCCACTGCGACCCCAGGCCACCACTTCATTAAACCTCCCTATCATGTCTTGCTTGGTTTTCTCCCCAGAACAAGGTGTATGATTACTTCAAATGCCTTTTCCAATTCCTCATTTTGAAAGGGAGTTTTTGTGGGTGCAGTAATAAATGTGTTCCTTCTTAAGTTCAAGAGGTCTTTGAATCAATAAACCTGTTTCTCTCCAGGAGCCAGTGGTGCTGACAGATACGAATCTGGTTTATCCTGCTCTGAAATGGGACCTGGACTACCTCCAGGAAAACATTGGCAATGGGGACTTCTCAGTGTATAGTGCCAGCACACACAAGTTTTTGTACTATGATGAGAAGAAAATGGCCAATTTTAAGAACTTCAAACCCAAGTCAAGTAGGGAAGAAATGAAGTTTGCTGAGTTTGTGGACAGACTCAAAGAAATACAACAAAAAGGGGGTGCTGAGAGGTAAGTGATGTGGATTGTGGAGGTTTTTCTGTTTCTTCAGACCGAAGCAGGAGCTAAGTTTCTTTTCAGTGGGTGTTGATGATTAAAATGTCTTGAACTTTCTGGGCTTTTTGTTTGTTTTATTTTAATAATCCTGCTTTTCCTGCAGGGTTTCTAGTTGACAGCAGCCTTGTTACCTTATGATAAAAGTCATACCAAACAAACTGTTCACACTGGCTGTGGGAATTTATTTATTTACTTCCTCCTCTGTGTGAGGCAGAGCTTGTGTAGAGAAAGAATTAAGCTTCACTTTTTTTTTGGCAGACTGTGGTATTGGTAGGGAAGCTTGTTGTCTGATTAAAAGGTACAGGCTGTGGCATTCAGGCTTTCCCACAGAATCCCAAGGCAGTTCTTTGGGAAATAAAAGGCTGGGTTGTGCACGTGTGTACTGGTGGTGGTGGCCTGTGCCACTGACAGAGCTGTAAGTTACTGAGAGGAGCTTCAAGTGGACATGGAAGATAACTATAAGCAGCTGTACTTAAACCCCTAGTGTTTTCAGTCACAGCCCTCTAAAAGAACTTGCAGATGCTTTATTTTGTCTTAATTGCAAGCAACACTGTACCCAGGCCCACGTGTCATTTGTGCCTTTCTCTTCTCTCAGCTTTGGGTGTGCTTTTTCCAAGACAGAAGGCAGTCTTTGTTCTTAAAAATGCATTTTCTTCCAACATTGCAGACAGCAGTCTGTAATACTGTGATTGTTGGTGCAATGCTTGATTCCTCTGATCCTCTATGTCTAAATGTAAATATGGCTTTAAGTAACCTGATACTGAAATGTACAGGCTCTCCTGAGCCCTCTTTTCCCCTCATGTAGTTCTGCTAGGGGAGGTAGCTGATACTGTGGGTTAGGTAGAGGGGCAGCATTCATCTAGGGTTAGACGTGAACATATTTGATAATGGCCAGTCTGTTTAGAGTTTCCTCTTCCTGTCCCATTGTTTTTCCTTAAAATTATGTTTTTCCCTTGTAATTGTTTATGTTGAACTGAGATCTGTTCTATTCTGTACTGGGAAACCATACAGCAGAGTTTGGGGACTTTTGAAATTATTTCCTTCCACAGGTGTTGAAGTGATAAAACAGAATCTCTACAAAGCACTTATTTTTTCTTCTCTGTTTCTGAAGAGACAGAGTATGTCTGTGTTCATGACAAAGCTTAATATTTGATTTCTGCCTTCTCTGTTGGACAATTCAGGCTATATCTACAGCAAACACTGAATGACACAGTTGGAAGGAAGATTGTGGTGGATTTCCTTGGCTTCAACTGGAACTGGATTAACAAGCAGCAAGGGAAACGTGGCTGGGGTCAACTGACTTCTAACTTGCTTCTTATTGGCATGGAAGGTAAATAGGTTCCTCAGATTGAAGGAGAAAGGGAGAAGATTGCATCAGCAGTTCTGTGTTTCAGTTCCAGAAGGTCTTTCAAATGGCTTTTCCCCTGGTTTCTGTGTGTTCCTTCAGAGGAGGTAGTTTAAAGCACTGCGTTGGGAGGAGACTGCTGTCACACATTAACTTGGGTTATAAAGAGGGAACAAAGAAATGAATAGCCTGTGTTTTGCCAGGGATGTACTGTGAATGCCTGAATGTAATATGCTCATGGAAAAGCTCTGTGTGGTGCTGGTGAGACTGTGTTTCTAGTAACTGCTAATCATATCCTGGGATCTGTTTACTGCTTGCATGCTTCAGGCACTGTAGATTTAAAAAGCTCGAAGCGTGCAGATTCAAAATGCAGAAAGGTTTGCACGTTGAACAGTGTTGGACTTCTGGACTTTTCTGAGTATGTCTGATGTTTGCCCAGGAGGAAATCTGATTATTTTGTGAACTCTTTTTTCTTATTTGAACTGTTACACTATGAGGAGGAATTCTCTTTTGATTAAGACCTGATTTTTTTTTTTTTTTTTTTCTTTAAAAGCTAGAGGACAGTGGGAGACGTGAAGATAGGTAAATTCTAAAAGTATCTGGATAGAATAGAATTCTAAATCCATGTGGAGCCTGACTTAGAGGCAGGTGCCTTAGAAGACAGAGGTACCACTAGGCTGTTGACAAGGAGAACATTCTTTTAGAAAGTGATCTCAATAACTGGACAAGAAATGCACACCATTCTGTGAAGTGGGAGGGCCTATAATCAATGTAGCCAACAAATCCAATTATAGTTGTTCAATTACACAACTTGGATGTTTTTTCCCCTTTGTACCAAGTCATACTCAACCTACAGTAGTTCATCTTTGCCACTTTCTTTACTATCTGTGAGAACATAATATAAAATCAGTGGGCCAACACTTCCTTGCAAGCCATATAATCGCTAAAATCCTATTAACAGGTTATGCACAAGAACCAAGGCATTGTCCTGAACCAGCATGTGCTGAAAAAAAGGAATGTCTTTTGAGCAGCATATGATTGTATGATCTATTTTATGAAGTTACAGGATTAACTGTCATCTTAATTCTTGCAGACCAAGAGAGTAATATCTGAATTGGCAAAGAGCTGAAAAACAGTTGTGAGGGGTAGAAAACACCCCACTGTATTTAAAGATTTGATTAAAATCTAGTGGCAACAGTCAAGCACTGTTAATCAGACTTGAGCGGGTGCTATTGGGAGCTCCAGTGACAGAGATCCAGAGATCGTTTACTTGTTTTCTTGCAAAACTTCTAGGACTTTTTTTCAAATGCAGCCATTGAACTCCTTTTCTCTAGACTAATAATCTTTGACAGTCTGTTCTACAACTTGTCATTTAAATGAAGTGTTTTATGAAAAAGCTTCCCATCAACATTCAGCATCTGCTGTTCATTGAAACAAGCTGGAAATCCCAATCCTGTAGAGCGTAAGTTGCTGAGTATGGATTTAGAATGGAAATTAAGTGGAGTAGCAACTGCTCAATAAAGGCTGACTAATAGAGTGATCAGTTTGTAACATTCCTGTTGTCATTCTCCTTGTTTGGTTTCTGAATATGTGGGAGTATATTTCCTGTCTTTAGCAAGGAATATAACTTGCTTCTCTTTCATACCTGTACATGAGAATGTCTTGATTATCTTTTCTCTCTGCATAGGGAATGTGACACCAGCTCATTATGACGAGCAACAGAACTTCTTTGCTCAGATTAAGGGTTACAAGAGGTGTATCCTGTTTCCTCCTGATCAGTTTGAATGCCTCTACCCTTATCCCGTGCATCATCCGTGCGACAGACAAAGCCAGGTGAGAGTAGCAGATCTGTTCTCTACTCCATGCCAAAAATGGGAATTTGTAAAGATGCTAGGTGGAAGGAAGCTGCACTGGAGTTAAAGCTGCAAAACACTTGCTGAGGTTTTGCAAAACATCTGTTCAGATTTGTTAAGTGGTGAATGCATTGGTGGAAGGACTGGTGGTTTTCTGTTTGTGTCTGGTCCCGACTCACAAGTGCTAGGGCCATAAAAACTTTACTGATAGCACAATGGGCTGCAGTTGCTATCTTCTCTGTTCTGTTTCATTGCCCCCTTGGTCAAATACAGATTTGCTGACAGATAAATTGCAAGATTCCTCCTGTATGATACTTGGAGGGTACTGCAGGACCTCACAATGAAGTTAAGGTGCAAATGGGAATGTAAAAGCCATGTAGGGAAGGCCAGGATGATTTGACACTGAGAGCCAATAATGAGGACTGTGATTGCAGGAAGTTCTTCTGAGTTTCTTAATATTTTCTTCTGTTTAGGTGGACTTTGACAATCCTGACTACGAGAAGTTTCCGAACTTCCGGAACGTGGTTGGCTATGAGACGGTGGTGGGTCCTGGGGATGTGCTGTACATACCTATGTACTGGTAAGAAGGATGGCAGGACTGCACTGTGATAAAAACCAGAGGTTTAAAATGTTTTCTACTTAGTGTTGCTTTGGCTTCCAAGAGTATTTTGTTTTTACTTCTGCAGCAACTGTGGTATATTCTGTGATATCTTGGGCCAGTATGCTTCTAATTTCTGTCTGTTGGATAGAAATAGTAATTCTGCCTGACACCACATTAATTGTATGTGTACTCACTAACGTGTGAGAAATAAATTTAAGTAAGGAGAGCTTTCCAGAAGTTTTGAGGTCTTGATGCAGGAGGTATACAGCAAGGCTTGTCTAGTACTGTCTGAAGTCATCAACCAAGGTATTTCAGTATAAGCTACAGCAATAGTTTCTTTTCTTTTTTTTATGTGATTTCCATGCAGGTGGCATCACATTGAGTCTCTCCTGAATGGGGGGATTACCATCACTGTGAACTTCTGGTACAAGGTGAGTACAAGAGCAGCTTGCATAGTTCCATCCCAGAGTATTTTTTCAGGTAGAGATGTATTGGCACACATTTTCAATATGAGAACTTCATGGCACCAAGTCCTTTGCTTCTGGAAGCTACTTTTTCCTCTTCAGAGTTGTGTGTGTGAAGAACTGGGTGACTGAGGGAAGGTGGAATAAGCTGCCAGTACAGGAAGCATGCAAATGACCTGTTTTTGATATTTCAGGGTGCCCCAACCCCAAAGAGAATTGAGTATCCATTAAAGGCTCATCAGAAAGTGGCAATAATGAGGAACATTGAGAAGATGCTGGGAGAAGCCTTAGGAAATCCACAAGAGGTATGGAAGAGAACCATGTGGTCACTGCTGTTAAAATTATTAGGGCATAATGCATAACTTGAGATGACATCTAATTGGCTCTCTAGGTGCCAGAGTGAGGGTGGGAGAAAGCAGGATTGCTCTTTTGCTAGTTTTTCCTGCACTCTTTAAAAGGTCATTTGCTTACAAAAAGACAAGCTCTTAAAATCATATTTCTGGAAAGGATGACTACAAACAATGAAGTAGTTGTTCTTGAATGTGGAAGAAAGGGTATCTTGACTTTGGGCATTTCCAGAACAGTGTTCTTCCCAAACTTTCCTTAGCCTTCTGTGCAGCAATGCCCATTATTTGCAAAAGAAATGGAACTGTTTTACCTGTTGAATCCAAGTCTCTTAAATAACAGAAATCTCCTTCTATTAAGTCATGTGCTTAATCTTTAATGTGTGTCTTGCTCATCTCTGAATGCTTTGCAGTCTTAATCATGTGGTATATAAGAAAAAGAAAACAAACCTGAGGTATTTACTCTAAAAAGACTGAGGTACTAAGAGTACACCTTTCAAGATCTAATCATCTGAAAGTGGAAATGTTTTCATGGTCTATATTCCTTACCACTGTGGACAAACTGCTCTTTAGCCTCCCCCCTGAGATTATTTTACTGCCATAGCATTCTGAGCTTCCCTCTGTGATAAAGCAATGCTGAGATGTGGGAGTGGTCTTGACTAAAAAAAAAACCTTAGCAAAATCATCAGTTGTAGCCCTCCCTTCTTACTGACCCCAGGGATCAGAGAGAATTCAAGTGAGTGAGAATGTTCCTTCTCTGCCCTGAAAAAAACATCCTGTGTTGGCTATTGACTCCCTTTAATAGCATCTACTTAGAAATCACAGATGTTGGGTAGGCAGCGAAAATGTTTCAGGCATATTTCCACTCTGGATGGAATGTTTTGGTGTCACCTGAAGTCAGGTGTTGACAGAGGACCCTGCAGTTTTGGTAGGATGTTTTAAGAATGTGTTTGTGGGTGCCCCAGTGTTTTTCTAGACAACTCTTTGAAAGTGGTTATGTGTATCTTGGGCTCTGTGATGCAGAGGGAGCAGGCTCTGCACTGCCATTTTTGTGTAACTGTCCTGGCTAATGACCTGTTTTTGCTTTGAACAGGTGGGTCCCTTGTTGAATATGATGATTAAGGGCCGGTATGACTAATGCCTGGTGCCCCTGGTGGATGTTGGAGCTGCTTTGTTCACAAGCAATGGAAGATACTGAGAGCTAGTATTGCACGCAGCACTTAACAGACTGATGGGTTTCCTGGCCTATCCTGGCCCCCCTACAGTAAAGGGGCTACTGGAACTGCAAAACCATTAGTACCCTATTCATCCTCCACTGTCATCTAACTGAACTTCCCAAGAAAGAGTCTGCACTTATTGGAAGCTGGATTCATGCTCACTAACTTGTTTATTTTCTTCCCTCTGCCCTGTTTGCCACAACAAGGAGCATGGCTTCTGGCACTTGGATGTGTAACTTCAGGATTTTCAGGCATATGAAGAAGAGCTTGGAGGATAACCAGGAGCAATATTGTTTCCTCAGCCACATGGGGTTTGGACCTCCTGGCTGGGTTTGTTTGTTGGTGCTGGCAGTGGATATAAGGTGGGAAATAGGTTTCACAGTCCTCTGTTGTTAGAGGACCTGTCCCTGCTCAACTCTGGAACTTTTTTGTACTAATGGAAACGAACATGTGGGGTGGCCTGTGTGAGTTGAGCAACTGGACAAATGATTCAGTTACTTCAGCCTAAGACATCCACGCTTTGGATGTAGTACAGGGTAGAGATCAGAATGAATTTATCTTGTGTGTGAGCACCAAATCCTATGCTCTTCAAATAATATCTGTCTTGTATGAGTCTAGATAAATCTCCTTCCTGACAGCTTTTTCTGGGGAGTGAAGGCTTTTCTCCTGCTCTTCTGAAGCTGCAGTATGGTTAAAAGGGGATGTAGCATTATGAAGGGAGATGCATAAATGCCAGGACACTCTCCAAGTCTTGAATAATTAAGCCACATTTTAAAATTAAATTTCCAAGATATGCTGAGCTCAACTGTCAGAACGCAGTGTCAGATAGGTACAGAGCCTCACTTCTCCCCACCAGGGATGCTGGCTCCCCAGACCAACACAGGAAAGTGCCCTTTTTACTGAAACTGCAAGAACTCAAGTGTGTGTGGCTGCGCACAGGTGCGCTTGTTTGTGTGATTTTGTGTGGCTCCTGTCCATCAGTTAAATCCATGCCAGTGTGTGGTTCTCTTCCTTGTACAGTCACGTGAAAGAGTTCAGGGCTTTTTGTTTAAATGTGATTAAGTTTATCTTGATCTTTGTTGTGTTCTGGGACTTGACATGGCAGACTGAGAAGTGACAAGACCAGAGCACAGGAGCCAGATAAGCCTCTGTTTGCGATCTCAGTAATCACTCTGTAAAATCACTTTGCTTTCCTCCTCTTCCATGCAGAAGCCTTAGGCTCTTGTGGAAGCTGGCTTTTTTATTCCCTGAGGTGTGCTGCACTGCTGTCCCTAGTTTGGGGGTGGTGCAAACGTCTTGTATTTTTGATGCGGTTGTGATGGGTCCCAAGAGCTAGAGGTGGGAGAAGCTATTTCATAGCCCATGTATCTCATCCCAGAAAGTGTAGAATTTGTTTTGTTGAGACTTCCCAGTGTTTTCCCTGTTGTGCTGGGCTTGTTCTGATGAGGGTTGTGATAAAAGTGTAACACGCTACTTGAGAAAGGCTCCATCTTTGGTCTCAGGTCCCATCTTTTGCTGGGACAGCTCTTGCACCACTTGCAGTGAGCTTGTCTTTCATAAAAGCAAAAGGCTTCTCATACTGGAGGAACCAAGGCAAGTTTTCTGTCTACTTTACTGGTCAGAATAAATGAAGTTTAATTGGCAGCTACAGGGTCCTTGTTCAAGAAATAGTGTCACTGAGTAGTCTGACTGCCATGTTGCAGGCTCTCCAGACCTGTGGTTAGATCCAGACGAAGGTCACTCAGCTGGATGCTTATCAATGCTCTCAGCCTTTGGACAACTGGGGAAGAAGCTTCTGACTGGCCAAAAGCAAGACCTTCCCAGGAATCTTGGGCACATGCCCTTTGTTGAAAGATGCTCCAATTGAATCCCATTTCTGTGCTATTTATTCAGCACATGGTAGTCTTCAGTACTGCTTGTTAGACACCATCAACTCTTGAAGCTCAGGGTGGGAGTTCATATCCCATGTGGAGAGAGAATGGTACTTATAGAACTTTTAGGATCCTTTTTTTTTCCCTTTTATTTGCCAAAGGTCTAACTTTTAAAGTGTCTGAACAGGTTTTGCTGCACTTGATTTTGTGAAAGCTCATTTACAATGCACTGATGGACTGACTCCCCTCCCCTTCCCTTTTCACCTTGTGCTTTCAATGCCCCTTGCCATGGTATTGGGAAGCTGTGTGTTCTCTGCTAGGGGTGTGTGTGCAGGGGGTGGGGTGTGACAAACACATGGTACCTTCTGAAGTGTAGTTCTTAAATACAACCAATGTTGAACAACAGAATGGTGTGGCTTTTATTTTGTGAGTGGCTGTGTAGAAGAGCTCTAGAAGGACATGTGCATATAAAGCTAACTTTCAGTCTCACAACTCAACTTGTGTTCCTCGCTGCTGAAGACTTGGTCTCCAGAACTGCCTTCAAAACAGCCATACCAATTGCATTACTATGTGTCTTCACAACTTTCTCCATACTACTTCCATAAGCCTGAAAGGAAAGCTGGAAATAAGATGGTGTCCTTGTACCCTGTCAATAAGAAGTGTTAGTGGGAAGGGAAAAATTCCCCTCCTTGCTGACCTGAATGGTGTCATCATACTGTGGTCACTGACTGGATGACAGAGCAAACTACACAAGCAGGCCTAATGAACTCAATTAATGGTCACGGAGATTTTGGGAGCTTCCTGTGTGTGCCTGTGCTGTATGTTAGCAGCCTTGGGAGATGGAGTCCTCTCTGCCTAGTAAACATAAGTTATTTTATGGTAATACTAACTCTACAGCAATCTTGAAATCTAACCATTGGTGAAATGTTGACTAATTCTGAACAAATGGCTGAGATGCAGTAAAACAGGGAAGAGTTGAATAGTTGATGAGGGATGTTGATGTGGTGGGAGAGAGAAATGCCTCAGCCTGGGCTACCCCAAGTGGCATTCTGTCCTCTCACCCTTGGGAGACAGGGTGAATGTGAAGGGATTAGGAAAGCCAAGTGCAGGAAGTCTGATTGCAGGTGCTCAGTCTTCCTTGCTGTGCCTGCTGGGATCATCTCTAAACACCCTTGCTTCTGTTCCACTGAACTTCGTGATGTGCTATGTCTGATCCTTTCTGCTCTGCACTTGGCTCTTGGATAATGTGCAGGTGGCATCACAAAGCTCAGAAATGTTTGGTTGTGCAAAGAACAGGGAAAACTGAGGGATGAGAACTGTGTCATTTCAAAACTAGGTCAGAGGCCAAGATTTTTCACTTGTACTTTTAGTCTTTTTCTTGTTTTCTTTTATTAACTTAGTTCCCTTAATACCTTTATTCTCTTTTTTTTCCCTTCTCATTTCCCTTTTTCTTAAAAAATGGGATTCTTCTGAGATGTCTTAATCTTGTAAATCACAGGCGCAGGATCTTCCCTGTGTAAAGAGAAGTGCGTGGGTTTTTGAACTGATCCACTTGTTCACCCCCTTGTTGATCAGGGTCATGCTCAGCTTAGGGAAATTTAGAGTGATAAATCAGGTCCAAGGCCAAGTCAAGAGGTGAGGATCAGGCCTGGGTTGAGGAGGTATCAGACACAGCTGCAGTGCAGGGGCAGTGTAACTCAGCTGGGGGGTAGGGTCACCCTTGGCATCAAAGCAGCTCTTGAGAGAGAGAGGGGCAGGCTGGGCAGAGAATTCTTTTGTTTGAGCAAGGGCTCATATCAATGACCTTGAACACAGCCAACTGTGCTTTAAAGCCCTAGCATGGGGGTAGTGCTCTCAGGGTCTCAGCAATCTCCTGGCAGGCCTTTGTTAATGCATGGTCTCAGCCTTGGAAGCAGAGCAGCAACTGCAGCAGAGATACTGCCTTTGCTCATGTGTTTTTACACTTGGAGAAATGCATTTCTGCCTCGTGTGTGTGAGAAGCTTCCTTGCACTCTTGCTTCTGGTCTTCATCTTCTGTTCCTGTTTTGGAACAGAAAGCATCTCTCCCATCAATGTCTGGAAGCCCTGAAGCCACCATCTTCCCTGGGTACTTCTCTGCATTGGTGCTGCCTAGAAGGAAAGGGAAAGATGCTGTTACTGTGACAAACACATGCAAAGTAAGTTCTAATTACTGCCTGGAAAAGTCAAATATTTGTTGCAAGCAGAGGACTAATTGTGGGGGGAGGGAGCGGAAGTGGAGGCTCTTGGAGTGAAAGTGGAACAGATGCCCGGACGCCTTGGGGAAACGCAGCTTTCCTCTACAAATCAGAGCTTTAAATTACAGGCTTTTACCAACGAGAACAGTTGTGGGAAGTCGTCTGCTCTCATTTGCGTAATGGCTTCTGTCACTGGTGATTAGACACAGGATGAAGGAAAAGAAATTTGACAATTAGGAATGAGCGATCATTAATCAGAATCTTTGTTAGAAGGAGGGAAGGGGGGGACAATATCCCACAAACAATGGAGGCAGCCACTAGAGCCACATTGAAGTCCACAAGATGCATAACTAAGTGCTCCTGTTGCTCCACAGAGCCATCTTGGCCTAGGTACAGAGCTGCAAAGAGGGTTTTGTCTGGCTTAGGAAGCTTGGGGAGGAAGGCAGCATGGCAAATCCTTCCAGTCCTGCTCAGTGAGTTTCAGATACCTAGTTAGTAAGGGATAGAACATGTATGGGAGACCAATCCTTTCCCTGCTGACACCTTGTGCTTCCATCTCAGCCTGGCCGTAAACTGACAGCAAGAAACACAGAAACAACATCTTAAGTTTTCTATCTCCTTTCTCCAAATCTTGCAAGCACTTTGTGGTGTGGAAGAGAGCAGGCAGGGGCCTTGACTGGCATGCAGAAAGCTTAGATAGGCAACATGAAAGCAGTTTCAGGCTCTTTTCCTGATAACGTCATTTTCTACAAGAGTGAGGAGGAACCTGATGGACTGCATGACAGGTAAAGAAAAGAAGGCAGTGTTGACTGTGTCTGTCATTTGCTGTCTTACCTCATCATCCAGTCATGCACAATCCACTATCTGCATTTGTTTGAGTTTTGTGGGCTTGATCAAATTACATGCATGTGAAATCTATGTTACCTGTTTTTCCTACAGCTGTCATTCATGGTCTTGCCAGGTTAAACATTTTGATACAGTTTGCATGAAGAGGCATTGCCTCTGATTAAATCAACAGCTCTAACCTGGGAGGGGGCATGACAGACCATTTTCAGGGCATACAATGTTGGTTAGTATCTGAAGACTTAAGCTTACTGAATCCATTGATTTCAGTGGCAGCTCCTGTCTTTGCAAGGCTGGGTCATTTACTTGAGGTGAAGGTCTCCATCAGGGTGATTATTCTTTCTGTGACTGGAAATCAAAGCAGATACAAAGGGGAGAGCTAAAGCCATGTTGTCTCATTCCCAGTTGGCTCTGAGCTCAGACAAATGACAGTAGCTTGGATTTTTAGCCTCTTCCCTGTGGCTAGTGTTTACCACAGGAACTCAGATGAAAGAGAAAACAGATCTCAGGACAAGATCTAACAGGGCTTTTCATCCAGAGCTCATCATGACAGAGGTTAGGAGAATCACTGGTCACATTGTTTAGGATGGGAAGATATGTCAGGTAGTGGGTGACTTTTATTCCTACTTGAACACAAGAGGAAGGCTGCTTCTCATTCACAGCAGCATTTTAAATGCATGTTTACATTTGGAGAAGTGCACCTCATGCTCTTTGTAGAGGAGGAAGGTAGGTTGTGGTATAGTAGGTAGTGGGGGTCAGGATTCACTTCACAAACTTGCAACAACCCTGAGTGATCCCAGACTTTGGCATGGCAGGGCATTGCCCTTGCTGAGGAAATGTCACTGTACTGGATGGAACACACGTGTGACTTTTCTCTCAGTGTCAGCTGTGAGTTTGGTTTTTTTCCCTGAACAGTCAGGATTTACCACTGAATGCCTTGATAGGGAGTACCTCTGAATATGACTTAACCTCTTGGGAAGCCAGGAAGGAAGGCTCTCCTGTGTGCAGGTAATCTGTGTTACAAGATGTGCTGCATGCTCTGTGCCCCTTGAGCTGCTTAAGCACTGCTGGCCTCATGCAGTGAGCTGTGTGAGGGCTCTAGCTGAGCTGAAAGCAGCTAAAGGGGTGAGGTCAAATCATTTGCTTCTATAAAAGGACAGTCTCTGTGCCCACAGAGAGGGCACATGGGGTTATAACAGCATCCAAGTGGGTAGTTTCTGTGGAAGAGATTAGTACCACAGGCAGTGGGCTGATTCTGCTGCAAGTTTCCCTGCCAGGACCTCTGACATTCAGAAGCTGCTCCCAACCATCTGTGTTTCATTGGGTTAAAATCCTTCTGGCAGCAAAGAATTACTGGTGCTGGTGGATATTTGGGTCAAATGCCAGCCACTACAGGCTGTGGAGCTGGAGGCAAGGCCTTGCTTGGCATTTGAGGTAATAAGCTTCTGGTCTGTCAGCTCATGGGAACCGCAGAGATTTGTAGAACTGAGGTGTCACAGGGCCATGTTACATGGGCTGTCAGGTCTCCCACTGCTCTTGTGGAGCAGGCCTTAGAGCTCTCTGAGCCTGTGTTTGGGAGTGGTGCACACCTGAGGAAGGAATCTCCAAGTGGAATTTGGGGCTGTGAATGAAGGACCCATTCATCTGCCACCAGTTCACTCCAAGCACAGCCTGGGGCCTCTTGCTTCCAATTCCTCCCCAGCACTGAGGCAATCCTGGGTCTCCTGCTTTTGCTATTTGTTTATAGCTCTCCCCATCCCCTCTGTCTTTCTCTTCTCCTTCCTCCCGTTCCTTTTCCCTCCCTCTCCCTCCTCCCCCTCATTCCCTGTAAGCGATTAATCATTTTGACAGGCTCAGCGATGGCCTTTATTTCCTTGAGGCAGCCAAGAAATGTCTGTGAGCACCTTCTCTGACACCCCTCGTGTTCTCTCACCAATCAGATCAGCCACTTCCCTTGGAGTGACACTGCCAGAAACATGGGGAGGGAGCAGAGGGAAACTCCAGCAGAGTCAGCTGGGAAATGGGCAGTGGGGCAGCATCCAGTTGGGGTGCCATGTGGGCCCCTATTAGCTGTGATGAATGTGTCATTTCACTATAGCTTGAACATGTCATACTTTGCTCCCTCCCTCTCCTGAGGCTCCCCTTCAAATCTTGGTTTCAGTGCAAAGGCAGTTAAGAAGAAATTTAGCTTCTCAGGAAAATATCAGCCTCCAGCAGAGTGGCTGAAGGGAAAAGCTGTCAGAAGAGAAAGAAGAGCAGGCTGAGATCATCAAGGGATAAAGAATGGGAATGATTTTGCAGATGAATGTGGAAGTCTTCCTGGGAAACTCCCTTTTGTCATGTGCAGGAAGGAAGTTGCTTCTGAGCCTCTGTCATGGTTCACCTGGACTTGTCATCCATGTTGTTATGAGGATGTTTTCCATTCACCTGCAGCCTGAGAAGCTCTTGGGCCACAGTACCTGCTCTTGCAAATGCCCTGTTACCTAACTAGGATGAAAATAGGGCACATCAGGTGCATGATATTTCCAAAAGGATTTTATCATCTGCTGTTATCAAGCTTGACAGTACCTACTGTCCCATCAGCATGGAACTGAGGAATGTTGTACATATAGAATTATTCTCTTCCCTCTTATGCATGAAAGCTGATATCCTCCACAGTGGGAATGAGAGGTTATAACATCCATTCTGCTTAGGGGCTCTGGGCAGGTCTAGGGACCCTTTGTGCAGGGTGATGGATTGTAACTAACATTTACAGAAGTAGAAGAGAATGTGAAGGAGAGAAAGACGTTGTAGGTGATGTGGTAAAAGTCAGATGGAATGTGATGTAAAGATCTGGGGCAAGGTGGTCAAATATCATAAGGTGGGAGACTGGATACGGTGACTCAAGGGATCCTCTCTAGTCTCAGCCCTGAAGAGAGCCTAGAAGACAGTTAATAGGCTCATCCCAGATAAAAGGCCCTAGCATGAGACTGTTCCAACTCTTTATTAGACCAAGGAGTGCGGTGGATAGAATGAGCTGTGCTTTGAAGTCGCCACATCTTGCAATGGCGTGGATGCAGCACACAGGGCCAAATCCCAAAGCTCAATGCAGCCTCTCCTCTGAGAGAAGCAGCCAGGCAGGTGAGTGTAGGAAGCTCACACCCTCTTACTACTTGCCATGTGAGTTTGAGTTCTTGCCCTACATGAAAGACATGGGACTTTTAGCAGCAAACTCAATGGGTTCAGTGAAGCGGCCAAGGAAAAAACCACAATCCTGCTCCTACAACTCTTGTTGTTTTCTCCTCAAACACATTGCCTTTAGGTCCAGACCTAAAAACTGATACAGCCTGAGTCCCAAGGGAGGGCAATAAACTCATCTGGAATAAACACCTTTGCCCCTCGAGGGCTGACTGCATCAGATGTCTGGAAGGTAGGAAATCTCAAACAAAAGAGGAGTTAACAGGCACTTTCCAGCAGGCAGTGTGTGCTCCCTCTGACAGACATGCTGCCCCATGCCAAGGTCACTGCTGGATTTCTCTCAACCAGCATTTCTCTCAAGTAAATATTGATTTTGTGCTGGTGGTGCTAATCAGTGTTGCTGAAAGAGAGGCTGTAAATGCTTGGCAGAACAGTGGTGGCCCTTCTTGGCAGCTAGGCTCACTCATCTGCCTCATTTTCTGCAGACATGTGCTCATGGGTCCAGGGTGAGGAACACTGGCTTTGGGCTGCCTGACTAGTGACCACTAACAGCTTTAGTGCCTCTTCTCCAGTGTAGGGTGCTTATGTTTGCTCCCATGAGTTTGGTCAAGGATGGAAGATGTTCATTAGCAGTAGAAAATGGCTTGCCCCTGGACAGTAAGATGAAGTAACACTTCTTTCTTGGACATAGCACAAGAAACAGTCTGCACATAGATCTGAAGGCAGCGTTATCCCAAATAGCCCAGGATGTAAGGGAAGTAACAGGTTATTCTATTTCTCTATGTAAAATCTTTTGTGGATGTTGTAGGGCACTTTCTTTGGTCTCCAGAGTTATGAAGAGCTTCTTCACCAAGCTAGCTTTATGTCTGTCAGCGGAGCTGGTCAGCAGTGCAGGCTCAGGTGGATGGTAATGGATTGAGAGCTGCTGACCATTACATGGCAGATGTTTGCCACTTCCCCACAGTGAGTGCCCACACCAGGCAGTGGAGAGGCTGGGATACTGCAGGGCAAGGATTGTAGAAGCAAAAGCAGAATTGCCACCTCAGCACAGTATTGAGGCTTGGCTCACTGCTGCAGCTGAGCCAGCATTCTCTGCTCTTGTGCTGAACTGGTGAAAAGAATGAGCTCACATGGGGATGCCAGTGTTGCTGTGTAGATCATGTTGCCTCTCCTCTCTTGAAAGACTGTGACCTGGCTGCACCAGCACTGCTGTGGCCCTGAGCAGGTGGAGTTAAGGGGAGCCCTATCCCCAGGTTGGGGCTGACCTGGCCAGGATGCTTTGTGCTATTTGAGGTGACTTGCCTAGTTGCAAATGGGAAGGTGTAGCCATCAGGAGCTAAAGTTCCCCACAATGGACAAGCCTGACTACGTCCAGTTATTTGAAGGCTGAGTGAGAACTTGCCTCCACTTTTGAGGGTTCAGGATCTAATTTCAGAACTTGTCTGTGCTGCATACTGTGCCACTGTTGTCCCAATGGATTTTTTTCAGGTTCAGGTGCTGATCAACCTTGTAGCACTCCGGGTCATTCCCTGTCTCCTGGAAAATCTGAGATACCCTTGGTTATTGGCAAGCATGTCCATGTTGTGTAGCTGTTCCAGACTTACAAGCAGCACCTGGTGTGTAATGGGAAAGCTGGAGCATGAAGTTAACTTTGCACATTCTGTTGGGTGACTGAGGTGTTTGTGCCCTTGGAGACTTCAGAATTGGAGACTGGGTCAGCTGTTTTTAAGAATCTTACATTTTGCAGTGCCCATCCAATGGAGACTTTTGTGTCTGAGCTCTGTCTGTCTGGGCTGCTCTGAACATTATGGATGTGTTGCTGCTGTCTTTGCAGAGTGGATGAAAGTGTTTGTGGTAAAATGTAATCAAGTGGAAAATTGCAGTGCATATAAACACATATGGCACTCAATGACTGGGCATTAGGCACAGTGACTGCAGGCAAAAAAAAAATTATCTGTAAACGTTTCGCAGCAAGTTTCGAAATCTTAAAGAACAATAAGATATTAGCAATTTAATGGGGTGATTCAGCGAGGCAGCGATCCTTAGGTTGGGAGAACAAGGATGCATGCAGCTGCAGTGACAGGAGTGGCTGGGATTACTCAGCCAAGCTCAACAAGCCCTGTCTCCCAGCACAAGACAGCTGCCAAAGGTTTCCTCCACATGGCAATGTGGCTGTGCTTGGAGAGGAGAGAGCCAGGAGGTGGCTCATGAACCTTACCAATGCCACCTTCCAGCCCCCTCCAAGAGCCTGCTGTTTACAGCAGCATTTGGAAGAGGCTGTGTGTGGTCAATGAGGCAGAACTGATGGGTGAGGTGGATCAGGCCTGGCTCAGGTTGGGAGCTGTGAAGGCACTGCAGGTCAGTGACTGCCTTGGCCTCCCAGAAAGGGAGAGACGGGTCTTGTTCATCTCCTGTGCCTTCAGGCTCCATCTGCTTATGCTGCTCAGGATAGCACCTTTCCAGCTACTGCAGAAAACACAGCAGTCCCAATCCTTCCTCAGCACAGCTATTGTGCACCTTGCCAAGGAGCTCTGCCATCTACTGGAACTGCACTTGGATCTTCCACATCCAAAACCATGGGACTCTCTGCCTGAGCAAGGTGTCTGTCTCCAAACCTCTTGCTTGGATCCCACCACTTACAGGGAACATGCCAGCATGTGAAAAATTATTTTTTCCTGAGTGACAGGAGTACCAGAAAGGTGTTTTTCTTTTGCTATAATGCTGATTCCCAATTTTCTGATAGGAAAAGTTACCTGTGAGTAGGGAGAGAAAAGAACCTTACCAGTGTCATGGGGCTGTACCTTTCCCAAAGGAAACAGGAAAGTAGCTTGAATATTAGGAGGAATGCAACTTTGGTGGCTCTACTGACTGTCCTGAGGTCCTGGATCTGGGAGACAAAATTGCACAGCAGTTAATGGGAGAACTGTTAATGTTATGTTAATGGCAGCTTCTGAAGGAGTAAAGAGGGAAACCAACTAGGAAAACCAAGGGTCTTGGCAGTTTGGCCCAGCAAAGCCTGACTGATTCCTATCCTCTCTGGGGAGAAATCTTTTCAAGCTAACCTGTTTATAAGATCTTTAATAAGATCTTCTCAAGTGAAATAAAAATAAGCAAAACCAGTGTTTGTTGGCCATAAGTGGCTGCCTTATAGGAATTCAAGGAACAAAGTGGGGCCCAAAGCTGATGTGAGTAGAGCAGTAGGTTCTCTTCAGCTCTCTGCAGGGGATCTTTAATTTTCAGACTGGTTCATATACAATCATAAGAACATGCCTTTTCTTGTATTTGATCCTGGAAATGGAGACACAAGTACCTGGATCATTAACAAAGTGTAAATTTGGTGAGATTAGAGGCAGGCATGTGATGGTGTCCTTGGGCTCATCTAGCAGACTGCCTAGGGCTGGACTTTGGTAAGACAACATGCCTGCCTCACTTGCATATTCAACTCTGAATAAAATCAGTGAAAATAAAGGTGGGAGAAGTTTTTAATTAATAGTTAATAAATAAAGTTTATTTTCAGTATATGTTTTTTATCCATTTAAGAAATCCTTGTTTTTAATACTATTTCTTTAAATGTGGTATATTAGAAAGCTTGAATTTCTTGCCTTGTGTCACCTGCTGGTTTAGGCAGTTGCAGTGTTTACATCTCTATAAGCATTCCTGCTCTTTCTGATACATAAGTACCATAGGGAAGTCATACAACTAGGAAATCAAGGTGATGAGGCATGTCTAACACTACTGAGTACAGCTACATTTACCTACAGAATTCTCTTGTCTTTATAACAACCAGATGAAGCCAGCCCTCCAAGGATTGTCCAGAAAACTCAGAAAGCTCTCTGCTGTGGTCAGTTTTGAATGTGAAGTTCTTCTCAAGACTTGTACCTTTTCAAAGGCTCTGCATTTGCTTGAACTAGCTCCCTGCCTGTCTTACTCTGCTTTATTACCTATGGACTGTAGCTTGTTGCCATCTCTCTATTTTCTCTGGGTATTTCCATGCCCCTGCAGCACTAAACCAGGTGGGTTTGAGTCTCCCTCACTCAGATGAAAGAAGGGGTTACTAATCCCTGTCCTTTGCTGCTTTGATGTCATCACTCTGCACATAGATCTGGAGGCAGAGATGCACCTGTGATGTCCAGACCTACCTACCTACCTCAGCTTTCTGCTGAGAGCAGCCACTCTTACCTCCTGCCAGCTGAGAGAGAGGATCATGTCTGCTGGGTTTTGGGCAGAGATGTAATGTCCAATTTCCACAGGGAAGGGCAGGACTAAAGAACAGTAAGACTTTCCCATTCTGGGTACACCAGTATCATCAGTCCCTGCTACTCTCTGACCTCTTCTCTGTCCATCCATAAATCCTCTTGTGAACCTTGCATGCATGATGAAGATGCATGAGATGAAAACTCATCCTCAGGACCTGTGGACTACTCAAAGCTCCCCCCTCTGGTTTGTGTTTGCTTCAAGTTCTCTAGATTTCAGATGCATCAGAGGTAATTTCATGCATCCTGTCCTAGAGCTGGGGTCAGATCAGGCCTGAAGCTTCTGGATGAAGGGAAAAGAGCTGTGGTCCAGAGTTGAGGGGATTCAAGTGCAGATGGAAGTAAATGTGTGATGGCTGGATTTTCTTGGAAGTATTCACTATGGCATGTTTGCCTGAGGCATGCCTTGGCCTAGATAGAGGTCTCTGGCATCAGAGGGGGCTTCTAGATGAGCTCTCAGTCACAGAACTGCCCTTCAGCATGAGCAAATAAACTACAGGCTGGGCCAGGACTCTGCACTTGTGAGCTGATGTGCACCAGTTTCCCCAGGGAATTGCTGGAAAACCATGGGCTTAGTTGGGAGAGTCTTTGCTGAGCTGCTTAAAAGCAGGAGGTGCAGGAGGAATACTAAAGGAGGGAGTGAGGGAGGGCTTTATGGTTCCCAGTGGACAACTGGTATCTGCCCTGGCCCTGAAGGTCCTACCTGCACTGGCAGCTGCTTCTGTGCCCAGGAATTATGGTACAGTTGCTGTCACCCTGGTGAAGGATTTGAAGGATGACACATGGATCTCCCTTCTGTCTTATGACCCCAGGAAGAGAGAAAGTCCATGAGTAATTGTGTGAGAGATTTTGTAATTAGCTGCTGAACCAGAAGACTCTTCTCTTTGAGTAGGTACAGTCACCTCCACTAGTCCTGTGATTCAAACACTTCTCAGAGACAGGCATCTTATGGTGGTGCTCTTTACACAGGTCAAGAACAGAAAAATGCTCCTCATCAAACTTTATTTGCTTGCTATAGCAGGTGGCTTGATGCTCAATGATAGAGTGCATGTGCTGGCTATTGCTATGACAGATAATGAAACCACCTGAGTCACTTGTCCCATTGTCCCCACCCACATGGAGGCTATGGTACTCGAGGCAGGTCTGCCTGTCACACCTGAAAGAGCTGTGCAACTCAAGCACAGCCAGAGAGAGATTTGAAGTCAAAAAGCAGCTGTTCAGTCACTTGGTGTAAGCTGGTGGGTAACTGAGGGAATTCTCCTTGTTTCTTTTGTCTAAACCCCTCCTTCCCAAAGGGCCTCCTGTCAGGGTTTGAAGGCACTGGGACAGAAAATCTACTGCAGATCTGAAGAATTTGCTCTAGAGGTGAAAGGCTCCTACCACCTTATATAAAATCCATCACTGAATCCCATTTTTGACTGAAATTTGTCTGCATTTACTGTAGGTTCTTTTCTTTCTCTGTCAGCATCTGAAGCTTGAATGGAAAGGGTCACACTCCCCTGGCCCCCAATACTCAAGCTGCCTTTGACCTCTGGGTGCTGCTCCAGCTGCTGTGCTGATTTTTGGTTTTATTGGGCTGCAGCTGCCCTTGCTGAACAGCAGCCATGCCTTGCTGGTTGGCCTGTCCTGCAGGAGAACTTGCCATCAGGCCAGTTGCTGCCTTTTCTGTACCTGCAGTCTCTGACGCTGTGATGACAACCTGCCTTTCCCAAAGTGACTCTCCAGGTCTGCAAGGGAGGACTCAGCTCCTCAGGAGCAGCTGTGATGAGCTCTCTCTTGGTGCAGTGGCCAAGGCATTGCTGTCACCTCTGGCAGCTGCTGTACAGCTGTCAGACTCTCACTCCTTCCCAGCACAACAGAGCTGATGCTGATGTCTGCTGATGCTGGGGTTGCTGTCCACATCCAAGAGATTGAATTGTTGTGGCTGGTTTATTGGATGTTGCCCTGGAAAGGTTCCATCAAATACTGGTGTTGCACCCAAGGCACTACCAGACAAACACTGCGCAGCCCTTTCCAGACACTGGACAAAGCATACCTGGTGCTGCAAATGCCCATTCACACTGAGATGGCAAAAAACCAGGAATGGGTGGTCAAATTCCCCTGTTATGGCCCTGCATGAGGGTAACATGGAGGTGGCTGGGGCGGAAAATGAAAGCCCTGGGATCTGACAGTGGCTTTCCAAGTGCTTTAAGGCAGACCAATACTCGGTTAGTGAACAAATAGAGAGCCCTCCTGCACGTCTGAAAGAGGAGAGCTCAGACCCAAAGGCACCGGTTTTGTAGCGTCTGGGCTGTGACCAAATTCGGGGACAATGGTGTTGGTGAACGTGTCTGAGGCAAATGGAGGGGGACAGCAATGAAAAACCTGTTTCTGGGCAGTGCTGTCAACACGGTACTGCCTGTACTGCCCCGTGCTGCCTGTGCTGCCTGTGCTGCCTGTGCTGCCTGTGCTGCCCTGTGCTGCCCCGTGCTGCCGTGTGCCGTTGTGTGCTGCCCCGTGCTGCCTGTACTGCCCCGTGCTGCCCTGTGCTGCCTGTGCTGCCTGTGCTGCCTGTGCTGCCCCGTGCTGCCCCGTGCTGCCGTGTGCCGTTGTGTGCTGCCCCGTGCTGCCTGTACTGCCCCGTGCTGCCCTGTACTGCCCTGTACTGCCCCGTGCTGCCCTGTACTGCCCTGTGCTGCCCGTGCTGCCCTGTGCTGCCTGTGCTGCCCTGTACTGCCCTGTGCTGCCCTGTACTGCCCTGTACTGCCCCGTGCTGCCCTGTACTGCCCTGTGCTGCCTGTGCTGCCCTGTACTGCCCTGTGCTGCCTGTGCTGCCCTGTGCTGCCCCGTGCTTCCCTGTTCTGCCCTGTTCTGCCCTGTGCTGCCCTGTTCTGCCCTGTACTGCCCTGTACTGCCCCGTGCTGCCTGTGCTGCCTGTGCTGCCGTGTGCCGCGGTGTGCTGCCCTGTTCTGCCCCGTGCTGCCTGTGCTGCCCTGTGCTGCCCTGTGCCGTTGTGTGCTGCCCCGTGCTGCCCTGTGCCTCGGTGTGCTGCCCTGTTCTGCCCTGTTCTGCCCCGTGCTGCCGTGTGCCGCGGTGTGCTGCCCTGTTGTGCCCTGTGCTGTCGCGGCACAGCCACGGCGTGGAGCCCGCGCTCCGTGCGCCGAGCGCTCCCGGGGCTGCCGCGGGCGCGGCGCCGTGCGAGCCGCCCGGCGGGGATGCTCTCTGCCTGCCGGGGCCTTCAGGCTGGCCTGTCAGCAGGGTCAAAAAACCAGTTCTGACCTGAAATGCAGGGGATTCAGGCTGAACTATCAGGAGGGTCAAAAACCTAATTCTTAATTGAGATACCTTCGGAGCATTTTTCCTATGAAAACATTCTCCCTGGAACAGGGCCCTTGTGTCAGATACACCAGGCATTAATCTGAATCCCGTTTCAGCCTGAGTTTGAAACCTATCTGCTAGACCTGAGTTGAACTTGTCTCTTCTCGACCACACCTAGAGTTTTTGGGGATGTACGTGACAGGGAAGGATGGATGCTGTCTGCTGTGCTAGATGCTGTACAAGTACAGGCATATGGTGCGAGTCATATTTTCATTGTGCCACACATGTAGTCATATACCAAACCAAACCTGCTAAGGACTGTGTGTGCTCTAGTCACACTGCCAGGAGATCTTGTATATGTGAACTCTAATTTTGGCTACTCCTATTTTCCTTACTTCATCCCCCCCCCCCCCCCCCCGCCCCTTATAAAATAAATTTTTCCCTTGTTTAATCCGTTTATCGCAGATAAATCAAATCCAAACCTGTTTTCCATGACTTGCATTACTTTGTTTCTTTGCCCCACTAGCTACTTTTCTATCTTTCTCTGCACTGGAAATAACACTGGGGTGTACCTCACCTCAGCTTGAAAGAAGCTTCCAGTAGCTCTTTGTATTCACGGCTATGGAACAGCCCCAGCAGCCTGTGGACACCCTGGCCTCAGCTGTGATGTCTGCAGGAAAGGTGGAGGGACGGATGACCCGTGATGTCCCTTCCGAAGAGGTGATGCTCTAACTCCTGTGATCAGTTTCTGGTACAGGGGGTTCTTGTTCTACGCCCTTTTTTACACCACCAGCAGGGCTGGGACTGCGTCCTGGGGCTCTCAGTGCTCCCAGCCCCACTTCCCTCATGGCTCCAGACCCAGCTCGGGGTGCTGCCTGCTGCCTTTTTGCCCTTTCCGCCCCGCTGTCGCTGTCGCCGTCGCTGCCGGCGGGCAGGAGCAGCCCGTGCCTCTCCGCAGGCAGGCGCGGTGCGGGGCTGCAGTGAGCGCTCCGGGCCCACGAGGGCAGCAGAACTCTGCGCCAGGACCGGCTCGGCCCGGGGCCGCGGGCTGCTGACAAAAGGGACCCGGCCCGGGGCTCTTCACAGCCAGGGGGTCCGGCACCGCTGCCCGGCCGCTCCGGGGATGCTGCGGAGGAGGGCAGGCACTGCCTGCCGAGGGAAGGAAGGACCATCTCCGTCCCCTCCTGGGACCAGCGCTCGTCCCAGGCTTGCCCAGGGTCTGACTTCGGGCCATGGGATCGGGGCTGTGCCCCAGAGATGCCAAGGGGATGGATTTAGAAATGCACAGCATTACACGGCTGTGTCCTTGCTCCGGTGTCAGCTGGAGCACTTCTGGGTCTGCCCTATGCTTGTTCATCACCCCCTTTGCAGAAGAGGTCTGTCCCGGGAAACACATTGGAAAGGAATGTCTTTTGGTGGTTTCCTCTGCAGCTGCATGCCAGAGCTCTGTACATGGCTCTCACAATGCTCACCAAGCACCACCCGTATTTCTCACGGCTCAGAGAAGCCTTAATGCCATTTTCAGTGCACCTAAAGTGGAAAGCATCCTGACTCTGGCCAGGTGGTCTGGTCAGTGACTGAACTTAGGCCTTCCTTCTCTCCCAGCAGAGGAAAAGCCCCTCAGGTGTTAACAAGGGAGACAAAGATCTGCAGAATTTCCCAGCAGAGCCTCACATCTCTGGTTCCCCAATGCTCCTGAGACTTGGGGATGCCAGTGGCTAAGGTGAGCTCTGGCCTGGGCTGCAAATGCAAAGCCCCAAATAATGAAAAGCAGTGCTGTGAAGAGCTCATACCTTTTCCCCTGCTAGTTATATATATATATAACTATATATATATATATAGCCAAGCCATACAGTGGCTGCAGCAAGTGACTCAGAGACCCAGGGAACACAGCCAGACACTGCCATTCCAGACCTCTGCTCACCAGGTCTGTGCTCCCAGCCCTTCTCTGCAGCCCCCTCCCTTTCCCTTCTTTCCAATCCTCTTGTACTGTATTCTTGGCAAGGGTGCTGGCTCTCAGCCCCTGCACCTCATGTGCCCTATTGATAGCTGGTAATTTATGTAAATCTCCTAATATATGGATTCTGGGATCAGGACGGAGGGTTTGTGTGTGAGATGAGATTAATATGTTTGCAGATTCTCTCTGCAAAGAGAATGAGAGGCAGGCAGGGCTGGGATGCTTGCCCTAGGTCTCTATTAGCACCTCTGCATGCACTCACCCTGCCCAGTCTCTGCCTCCACGTGGCCAGCAGTGCAGGGGACTCTCCCTGCTTTGGCCACCCTGGTCACTCACAGCCAGCCTTGTGGGCCAGCTGCCTGGGACTGCCCATTTCTGGGAGCCCACAATGTGCTTGGTAGTGGTTTCTGTCTCTGTCTGCTCCACCAAAGTTTCAGCATCTCCAGAAGGTGGCCAGGCTGAGCTGTGACAGGGACTGCTGCTGCTGCAGGATTGTGTGGCCCCCTGAAAGTGCTGGAAAATTATGGCTCAGCTTTATTCTCACTGTGACAGTTCAGGACAAGGGAGGCTGCTTGTAGCCACTGGGCTCATGGAGCAGCTGGGGCTCAGTCCCTCCTGGTCCTGGTCAAACTCAGGGATAGGGTGGTGCAAGCAGCAGGACATGGGATGGGTGGGACAGCATGACCAAGGGGTGGCAGGGTGCAGGGCCCTGGGCAGGGGGAAGTTGGTGATGCTGGTTTTGGTGGCCACACACTGGGCTGGTGTGCTGTGCCCTGGCTGAAGGATTCAGCAGTGGGCTGCCATGTGCCCCTGTCCTGTCTCAGGTGAGAAGTGCTACACGTGCACCCAGCCCTGCTCAGGGTGTGTATCCACACACATCTCCCAGCCTGGCAGCAGCACCTGGCTGCCTGGGCTTGGCCTGGATGGCAAGGAAGAGCCCTCCAAAGCATGGTGGAGATCAGGAGAAGTTGGAGAGCTGGAGAGTAGGTGGCAGGGAAGGAATGCACCCTGTGATTCAGATGTTCCTGAGGAGTTCCTGTTCTATACCTCACATTTAGAAACCAGTTGATGGATAGGATTTGATGTGGTGGAGTATATTTCACACTGTGTCATTTATCCTGGTGCTGCCTCATGTGAAATGTCAGCCATCCAGGAGGTTTTTCTGATCGCTCTTTGAAGTACTGGTTTCTGATAAACTCAGGAGAAAGATGCTTTTACCAACCCAGGTCAGGAACCAGGAGTGGCAACAACTTTTCTCCTCTGTGCAGGGTCCCTTGGTAGGACCTGCCAGCTCAGCCTGACTTACTGAGGGTCATGGTGGGGGTCCTGCTGCCCCTCCTGCCTGGTGTATCCCTCCTCTTTTTTGGGCCATACAAACCCCTTTCTTCTACCCCGTATCTCTCTGACAGCATCCTGTCTCATGCTCCCTCTCCCTGCCTGTCTCTGGATTTGCTCCCAATACTCTTTTTAGCCTTTGGAGGAATATTTTCAAGTCTCCTGGGGTTGCTGCTGTTGACAATGGAAATCTATTGTGTTTTATGTGCCTGGAAAATGAATTTCCATGTCAGAAGAGGAGAGCAATTACCACAAGCAAGAGAGATCAAATTGGGTCTTTAAAAAGAAAATAAAGTTCAGATCTTATCTGATTAATGAGATTTCTTCCAAACCTTAACAAATCTTAATTACAGTGACTCTGCTGGAAGGGATGAGGTAAAGCTAGGATTGGGGGCTATCTAAACAGAACCGCTCTCTTCCGAGCTAGAGTACATCCCTGCATGAAAGCAGCAGGGACGGCCATTGAGTGTGGAAAGCTGCTCAGCTGGAAATCAGCAAGGCAGGATTCTCCATGGAGCCTGAGCAGCTCCTTCCCCAAAGGCTGGGGGAGAGCCCCACCAGCCCCGACCAGCAGCGAGCCCTCTGCTTTGCTCTGCTCTGGATCTTGACATGCTTTTTGCTCCAGATCTCTCTGCTTCTACAAATTTTTCACCTTTTTTTTTTCCTTTTCTGTAATAATAATAATAATAATAATAATAAAATTCAATTGCTGAGGATTTTTATTCCGTCTTCCCGAATTTTTTAAAAAGAAGCCTCCTGCTTAAGAACAGGCTGAGGAGGTGCTAAGTTGTTAAATCAGTTTAAGCTCACAAAACATTTTCCAATGACTTGACTGGATTGCCTGCATAACACAGAGCAGAGATTGTCCCCCTGCTACCCCTCAGCTGAACACAATAACTTTCTTCCCAAAAGAATATGAGTCTTGAGCCAAAGATGTTGAGAAAGGGAAACTCCAGCGCTTCCCGTAACCGCTGCTCTGATGGTTAATCACCCTAACTTCCTCGGACAGAGTGAAACTAAATTTTAAAAGGTCCAGTACTTCATTTTTAATTGGACTTTTCTGGCTTCAGCATTTATCTATTGGCTCTTGTTACAGATTTCTCTGGCAGATTAAAGAGTTTTTTAGTACCTGGTATTTCTTCCCTAGGAAAAAATTTATATATGGGAAGCAAATCACCTCTTGATCCTTTTAATAAACTAAACAAATGGGTCCCTTTGGATCCTTGGTGTAGTGCATTTTTCCCCCAGTTTTGGGGGGGGAAATTGGGTTAATAATTTCAGGATAGAAGTATAATAATAGAAGCATCCCAAACATTACATTGGGTAATGTTTGGGGCTCCTCTATCCTGTTACCAGAATACAAGCTGAGACAGAAAGAGGAGAATACAGGAATGAATCAAAACCACTAGAAAATCAGACTGCCAAACCTTCCCTTCTCTTTGTCTCAATGTGTATGAACACATTGTTTCCCTTCACATTATCTTTGGGACAAATTTGGGAAAATATCACTCATCTAAAAGATATTTTGTCAACATCTGTAATTATAGACTAATTATTAACAGCTATAGCCAGGGATAGAACTGGCCATCAGCATCTGAGTGCGGGGTAAAATGACAACAGATCAGTATTTTAGGCACATGCAGATTTTCAGGGCAGTGGTGGGATTTACAGGAGGGGCTGTGGAGTGCCCAGCATCCCCTCTCTGAGCTGGGGGCTCAGCCCCAACAGGAGTTTGCTCTGCAGTCGGCTCCGGGAAGGAGGCAGCCCCAGGAGCTGAAGTCGTGCAAGAGAGCCACACACAGCAGGGTCTAAGGAGGAAAATCAGGCAGCTACCAATGATTCACATACATCCTCTAAAAACTTTCTGCTGTTGGCCTTCTAGGACCTGTGTGTTTCCAGCTTACACTGCTAGGCACACATTTTTCTTGTGTTCCTGATTTATTCACCAAGATCTCGCCCTCTCTTTTCAGTCCAGCAAAGTTGCAAAATGTGTGAATAATCTGAATTATTTTTTTCTCATTTCCACTGCCTGATAAAATTCTCATCTGCCTGTCTTGTTTGCCTGATATATGAAGGTTTGGGTTTTTTAGGTGTTGCTTCTGTTTTTACTGAGGGAGAGATTTTTTTTTCTTATAATAAATTTTGGGTTTATTGTCAGCTTTCTCCTCAAGGCCCTGATTTGGTGGACTCCCTCTGCAGTTACTCCACTTCAGGCATGTGCTTAAATCTTCTCAGAAGAAATTATTTTGAGCACAGAATTAAAAATAAATATTTTCATAAATCAGGAGTCAAATCTTCAGCACATATGCAGTTTTGCCTTGCTCCTAGCTGTGATTATATTTGCAGTTTTTAGTTTCTTTCAGGACAGTGAGTGGGAGAGGAGCAGCCACAAATATATTTGGAGAAAATGGTTGTTTTCCTTCTGTTTCTTTACACTTTACAACAAAAGCTGGTTTTTGCATTTAAAGAAAGGACACTTCTCCTCTACTATTAACAATTTTAACTGTTCAAAAATCACAGAGCAAGCCCTCAAACCAGCAAGACTATAAAAAAAAAACATAGTTGGGATTCTTGTACTGGCTTTCTGTACTAAGGGGATGCATGCATCACATTTTTAAGCCATTCTCTGCATTGTCCAATGTTAGAAAGTTACTTTTTAATTGAAGGCTGAATTCCTGATCCTAACACATACTCTTTTTCTTCCTGTGCTTCATTTTTCCCCAAACTCTGCATGTTATGTTTAGCTCAAGGATGTAATTTCTGTGACACTGTTCTCCCAGGGCAGTGCCATGGGCTAGGAGCAGGAAAGCAGACACAGAAACTCACCAAGCCAGTGTGAATCTACAAGCAGAGCCCGGCTTGACCGTGCCAGCTCTTCAAAAATCATGGGCTTGATCCCCATTCACCTTTCACAGTTGCAAAACTGGCTTAAAAACCACCATGTTAAAAAAAAAAAAAAAAAAAAAAAGAAAAAAAAGGAATTAGCAAGTGGCTTCTTTTCTGATGCCATTGTGTTGTGGAACAGCAGGCCAGCTTTCAAGCTTTTTGCTGCATCCACAACAAATAGTTATTTCTTAAGAAAAAGGATTAAAAAAGTCTGCTCAGAGCTTTGCATATAATCCTATGACTCCAGGACCCAAGGCTTTGAGTAATATCAAAATCGAAATAAATTCTCCCTGTGAGAATCATAAGAATCTGCCAAATTAGTTCACAGGGGTAAACAAACAGCCAAATATTAGTATTCTACACTAAGAGCTAAATCCTATAAGTGGGGCCAGGGTTGCACATGGATTATCCTTTTATAGTTCAGGCATGGATTTACCAAGGGGATTATAGGCCTTCCCCTCCCCACCCTCCCTTCCTCCCCTCCATCCCTGGTGTTGCCCAGTGCTGCACACTCCCACTGCACTCTAGAGTTCCTCCCACTGCCCTACACCCTTCCCTGGGCACAGGGATGCATCTGCCCCCTGCTCTTCCACCCCGAAAGCAGTCATCCCCTTCTCAGGATGACAAAGGAGGGCCAGGAGTGATGCAGAAGTCAGTTCCAGGTCCTGAGTGGGTGCAGTATTCCTGGGGGATGGGGGATTAGTCCCCAGATGTCCCAACCTCCTTTCTTGCTGCCACTACTTTGCCTTGCCCGATGCTGTTTCCTGAACAGGGATAAGGACAATTCAAACTGACACCCTGCTTCAGTTTTCCTTCCCTGCTGGTCTGGTAGTGCAGCCCTGATGGCTTGTCACTCTTAATATCCTGCACACTTCCACTGAGTCCCCTGGAGTGAAGGAAGGCTGTGATTGCACCCAGGGTAGCTTGCATGATGCTGAGGTGCCACATACTTACAGATCTGATGAACTTATTCCTTCCTTGACTCTTTTTCCCTACTGTGTATGTATCTGCATGTGCATGCACAATCACACACATACATTTTATTATCAGGGAAGACATGGGTGTTTTTAACTGGAATTTTGCTGCTCCTTTTAGGCAGAAACAATTCTGCCACATCATTTGTTTCCTCTGATATTTTTATTTGTGCATTTTATAGATTATTACTATTATATAAAAGTGCCCAGTGCTTTACGAGACACAAAATACAGATAATCTCTGTCATGAAGAGTGCACAATCTAAACAAAACAGACAACATAGACAGGGCTCCCTGAGAGGCACAGAGGAGTGAAGATTAGTCTTGTTTTGGTTTTATGAATATACTGCTAACATTATTGGACAAGAAATAGACATGTTTCTTCTTCTTCCCCTTCCATCCTCCCATTTATTAATGCTTCCTTCTCATTCACACAATAGAATTATGACACAACATGAAATAAAGCCTGGTTTAGGCTGCTGGCCCCAATTCAACAACCCTGAATCCCATCCTTGCTCCCTGGCGCTCACGTGCTTAAGATTTCTCTGGATTGGTGCCTTAGATCATGCAGTCTATTGACAGCTGCCCTTTTGCTTACAAATGAAACCGACCCGAGATCAATAAGAAAAAAGCGTTATTCTCTTCACCTGTTTAATGCCACGGCTGTGGGTTGCTGGAAGATTTGTAAACAAGCTGATGTCTACAGGGAAAGCTGTAAGACAAAGAACACCTTCCCTACCAAAGGGAGTGGGTGTTCTGTGTTTACATACAAATCACCTTCTGGGGCTTTTTTCTGGGGCTCCCAGAAATTTGCTGTGTGGACTGACAAGCAGGGGCTGTTTATTGTCTGGTGTGCCTCTGCCTGATGCACAGACCCAGCACTTGAAAAAGGCACTTGCAGCTTGACCAGTTTTCATCAAAGCACATTTTGGAAAGAATCTGCATTTGGGTAAGGGGCATTTCTGAAATCACTTTTATGGTTTTTCTCTCTCTTTTTTTTTTTTTTTTTTTTTGCCTCCGTTCTCCACACCCACACTTACCCCTCCTCCTAATAATTTAAAGGATTTGAAGCTTGTAAGACCAATAGAATTCTATGACTCAGATGAAATAATTTGTGCAGTCCTGTACAAAGGCAGTGGAAGAGGGGTTAAAGTCCGTGCCCAACCACATCAGGTACAGGTCCCTGGAGCAGAAGTGTCTGGCTGCAGGGGAGTCACCTGGAACTTGGCTGACAGATTTAATTGCATTGTGACCCAGGTCCAAGTCACTGGATTCCTGTATGGAAGATGGAGATGTGTTGTGAAGTTAGGGAAGTTCATGTGCACAAAAGAGAACCAAGCATCAGTTGAGATGCTCTGTTTCTCATCTCAGCATACTTAGTTACTCAGACTTCACACTTCCTGGATAGTGTCTGGAGGGACCTCCCCCACAGACATCACTTAGAGAGGTTTCAGAACTGGGGAAGGTGCAAGGGGAGCCCCCACAGGTATCCCTGAGTGGGAGGAGGACACTGTGCTGGAAAATGCAGAGATGACGCCAGAATGCTCCTGCCTGAGCTCACTGAGTGAGACATGGTGAGGCTGAAGGGCTGACTGGGGAGGTGAATGCATGGTTCTGCACTGGCCTCAGACCAGTCACTGTCCCCTCTGCACCCTCTTTCCTTTTTGTTGCCTGTGCTGTTGGTCAGCATTCTGGGGCAGGCAAGTCCTCCCCTTTGGCCATCCACAGTGCCTGACTGCTACTGAAACAACCCACAGCACATCTGTGCCCCCAGGTCCCCTCCCTCCTCCTCCAGGCAGAGCACAGTGGGTCGCATTGCTGGCATGCCATGGCCATGATTCAAACCCTATAGATGACCCACATTTGCTTCTGCACCCAATTTGTGTCCTGGACCAGACCAGCCACTTGGGCAGGGGCTTTGGCTGCTGCCCCAGCCAGTTAGATCTCAGTCCCTGCTGCCTGATGCTGACATTGGGGCCTTCTCCCTGGGGGTATCTACACTGTCATGGCCAACTGTTGTTTTTGCCCATGCACAGTTTCATTCCCAGCACATTCTTCTTCTGAAACTGATACATCACTTTTAATTAGTTAGGTTTTCTTTTTCTGTCTAGAGGAGCCTCCTACCTTCAAAGACCAACTTTCAAACATTAACTCTTCTAAATGTTTCCCCCCACATGTGAACCTCTCCCTATCCTGCCTTGTAAATTATGCCCAGTCCTGTCCTTTTAGTAGGCAGGTACTTAATGTGATAAATTCAGTTTAGTGTCTCCTTAAGTGTATGTACGTGTGTGTTTATCTGTGTATGTGTGCCTATGTGTAAAGAGGAACAAAATAAAGTTGTATCAAGCCATAAATTACTTCTCTACCCTCATAAATTGCCAAGGGAAAGCTCAATTTTTGGACTTTTCTTTCAACTAAATGAGATAATTAATGTAAGAGTGAAAAAAAAATGGGGGAGACCTTCCTCCTCCCTGGAGCCCTTAGCCTTGATGTTTGGCTATGAAGCGCCAAGGTTGAAGTGGGGTGGAGAGCTCAGTTCTCGAGTGGGGGGAAAGAGTGAAGGAGAGGCAGATCTGGGAGGGTGGGGTCATGGGGACGGGCGAGTGTTTGCATTTTGCCAGGGCTGTGGGAGGGACTGTAGTGCGGGCTGTGACCCTGTTTAATAAAACGCCTAGGAAAGCAAGGGGCCAGAAGGGGGGGGCGAGAGGGAGACGCAGTGGCTGGGGCTGGCAGGAGACTGTCATGAGATGAAAGCGTCCCTTCGTCCATTCCTTTCCTCCCTCTCTGCTGTCAGCACTTTTTAATGTCAAACAGTGTGAGTGGTCGATGGGGCTAGCTTCTGTCTCCTCATATGTACTTTTTTTTCACTTTCCCCAGAACTTCAGCCAGATGAATTCACTGCTTGGGAGCAACTAGAGAGCGGTGCGGGTGGCCCTGCAGGCGTCCTTTTCACTAGGACCTTCAGCTGAACTTTTTCAAGCTTTTCTCTGAGGCAAAAGCTTGTCAGGGAATGTCTCCCTTCTGCCCTGCCACCCTCAAGTCCTAGACCACCCTGGGTGTAAAGCTGGTCTTACAAAGCTTCTCCTGAGACCACTGTGGGCATCACACAGTGAATACTGTCCACAGGACAGTTCAGTCCTGCACACTGTGCTGAAATTTAGGGAACTTGGGTATCTCTTTGGCCACCAGTCTGTTGGGAAACACTGTGTCATGCATTATGCAATACATGAGTTTCCCAGCCTTTAAAATGGAGATAATCATCACTACTTCATTTGTGATGCACTTGGAGATGTATGAAAAATGCACAGTGAGGAACTGTTGCTTTTATCAGTTGTGGTAATCTGTAGGTGAGCTGGTACCACACATCCCAGAAATGCCCTGTAACAAGGTGACTGGCCTTGCTGGGACTATGGCTACAGGGCTAGGACATAAGCAGTGCCATAGTCACTGCACATGTGACATCAAGATCTGCACATCTCTGCTGTGCCTGTGGCCCTCGCTTGGCAAACTGAGCAACTGAGGGAGTAGGTTCAATTTTGATGGCCCAGGGTATTTCAGAAGGCCCAGAGGTGCCAGTCCTTGTAGGTGAAGAAAAATCATCTTTGCAGTGAAGCTGAGCCACAAGACCCCCAAGAAAAGCGATTTCTGCAGTTTTGCTGATGGAAGCTACGTGATTAAAGTGTGACAAACTGATTTCTTATGTTCATGAGCCTGAGCTGTGCTTTGTTCTGCAGCTGCAGGTGAAGGTACTTTTTGACACTGATGAAATGAAACTATCACCTTTTCTAAGTTTAAGCTCAGGTAGCCCAGCAGAGGCAATTGCACTGTCTGTCATTTGTCCCCATCCTCTCCATAATGTTTAACCTACCTGTCAATGTCAGCCATACTTGACACATGGACAGAGACCACTAAACTATTCTATGCCTACCAAATGTGTTCAAATTAATGATGGGGTAAAGAAGCGAGGCTCAAACTGGTACCAGCACCAGGATTACTCCACCTTCTCTCTGGCCAGCCACCCCTCCATGCCCAGTGACCAAACAGCACATGGCTTGGAGCCAGTGACAGCACACAGGCTGAGGTTCCTTCTGGGGCAATGGGAGACAATGGAGGAGAATTTGTCCTCTGCGGTTATGGTAGTGATGATGGAGGGAGGACAAAGGAATCAGGACACAAAGCTATCAGAAAACATGTTTCACTGTCAATCCCAAGACTTGCTGTGTCTTTTTGTATCTATGGAAAATCCTGTACCTCCTCTCTGGCCTAGCCATTGGCTTGCTTGATTGGGAACAACCTAAGCTGCAAGTAATTTTCCACCTGGAAGGGTGCAGATGAGAGGGAGGGAAGGGTTGAGGGCACCTCTTCTGGGGTGGTCAGAAGTCCAGGTGAGCACGGGGGGATGCTCTGAGCCTTGGCCATGCCGTGGTGGTGTGGGCAGAGGGGATGGTGCCATCTCTCGGGTGTGCTGTGCAAGGGGAGGGGAGCTGGGCTCCTTCTCTGCAGCCCCTGGGCACTGCTGTGCTGCTCACAGCAGTGCATGTTTGGTGAGGAGCTTTGGCTGTCTTAAGCACCTTTCGAATACATTGGACACAGCTCATTGAATCCTCTAACAATCCAGCTCCTGTCTCCTCTCCCCCCCTCTTCCCAAGAGCCAGTGTCTTTTTCCAAGGAACAGCAACAATGCCTGTGCCCCACACTCCTGTGGGCTCTGTCCCTGTCCCTCCCATCCACATCCATGTCTCCCCTTTCTGCCCCATGACACAGGGCCCCCTCTGAAAAGAGGATTTTGTTGCTGGCAAATGGCTTCTTGCTGGTGAGGATTTTCCAGAATTCAGCACTTCCCAGGCCCTACTCCTGCATGGAGAGAGCTAGTTAATGAGCCATTAACCAGAGGAAGGGAACTCTCTGGTGGCTGCAAGCAACAATAGCAACAAAACAACCCAAAACCAACAAAGCTTACCCAAGAAAAATGCACCAAACATCAGGAGGAGTTTCAGAAAAGAAAAGGAAAGGAAAAGGAAAAAACAAAAGCAAATCCAGAGAGATGTGATTGTAATACCTTGGCTAAAAACCCAATCCTTGGTAAAGTAATGGCCTTCTCTGGTGAAGAGAAGGGTTTAGGCTTGACTCACACAGCCCCAACAGCTACTCTACCCCCTGCCCTCTACAGCCCTGTCCCAAAATTCTCACTTTGGACTGGGTGCAGAGCAGGAGGACAGTGATGAATGATGCCTTGCATGTCTGCCCAGGGTGGTGGCCCTGCTCTAGGAAAGGTAGGAGGCTGTGTAGCAAGATGAGGGAAGGAGTGGGTACAGGTTCCAGAATGTGGGCAGTCAGGGAGAGAATCTTCTTTGGAGAATGCATGGATGTGTCAGAGCTTGGGGAGTGAGAAGCTGGGGAGCAGGGGTGTGCAGATGGTGACTATGCAGGGGTTTGAAAATGAAGCAATGCAGGAGCAGACTGTGTACATGCAATAGCCACAATGTCCCTGAGCTAGCTCGTGTCAATGGCTTGTAAACCTCTAATGGTACAGAGAGTTGAGCTGCACACCCAATAAAGCTCTTTGGGCAGGGAATGAGCACCCACTTGGGAATTAGACCCTTGTTGCTAAATGGAGGCACTTGTCTCACTAGCACATGCTGGGGAGAAGCTCTTTTGCAGCAGGATTGCAGTGCTCAGCCCAGGAGATCCCCAGGGTGCCTGCAACCTCCAGCTGCAACTGCTGCAACACAAACAGTGCAAGTCATTCTTTCCAAAACTGCATTCACATTTTCACTGTTCTCGTTGCAAACTTGCTTGCTTTGCTCTCCAGCTAAATACTCTGCACCTGGAAACATGCACTTGAATGCCATTTTGGTGGTGCTTGCTGGTTGGAAATCAATATTAATTTACTTGTGCGTGTAAATACAGAAATGTATTTATAAGTTTCAGATCAGTTGCAAACACATGCAAATTCTGTACATAAATTCTCACTCATTTATGTAATCTGTTCAGTAATATCATTAAAGAGAGCACATCTACTGCCTGACTAGAGTTACATTTGCAATGTGCTGAGATCAGCTGTGCCTGTTCACGTACCACACTCCCCTGCCCATGCGGCTCCCAGCAGTGCGTGATGCTCTGGCTCCAGGTACCTTCTGCTCTTTTCCTGTGATGCCTTATTACTTTCTTCAAGGGCTTTGGGTTCTGGTTTTGGGGCTTTGTGTGTGTGTATGTGTCTTTTTAGCACAAGCAGGTTCGAGTTATTCAGAGGTTTGTGGCATAGGGAGGGAATTGTGTTTTCTTTTGGACTAAACACCTGCTGCAAAGTGATTGCAAATGCACTGGATCTGATTGCATTGATGGTCTCCTCCAGGCTTGTCTCTCTCCAGCTACAGATCACAAGAAGAGTAGGAATTATTTACAATTCTACAAAAAAGAAACATGGTCAAGCAAGACATCATTAAAATACACTTTTAACAAGACATGGTGTGTGTATTTCTCAGAGTTGTCATTTGAGAACTGCCCACTAAATTACTGCTCAGAGAAGTAACTCTGACTGAAAGGGAAAATTGTCTGGTTAAACATATTGTATGTCAGAGCTGAGAAAATCATTAACATATATATGCTGTAGAGAAGAGAATGCACCAGCTAAAGTCTATCAATAAAGATATACCACATTTTTATGATACTGGAATTAAAGAGACTTGATAGAAAAATATCACACTCATTTTATTAAAAAATATGATCTTGTCAAAGCTGTTTCCTTTCCAGGATAAATGAAACTCAGCAGTATCAATATTACTGATTTTAAATTGTCATTTTTAAGCTCAATGCTTTATTATTTATAATTATTTAATAATTCCAGAAGATGTGAATTTGTCAAACCCCTGATTTCTTGTTAAGTCATTCTGACTATTAAAAATACTACAAAAGCAATCCTGAAAAAAGGCATTGCATATTAAAGGCACAACAATATATTCCATAACATTGCCATTTTCACATCAAAATGTTTCTGAAGAAGGCTTTCAGTTCAATGAATAGTGCTGCATTTAAAATTGTAAAATAAAGCACACAGGAACTGAGACTCTTCCTTGTATGTACCTAAGGTGGAGGAAAGTGTGCGCTATGTTGAATTATTTGATGGGTAATATATGGCTATAGCAGCTGACAAAGTTTTACCCCAGGGCAGAATTAAGGCTAAATATTCACTTTTGGAATTTTTATTTCCTGTTGCATAGTAGTCTGCATTGCATGAACATAAATCTTTGCATTTGTTTCCTACACTATCTTTAAAAAAGGAAAAATGAAACAAAGATGAACAGGAGCAAATAAAACTCAAGAGAATGCATATGCTGATGGTAGCTGATTGCAACAAAAATGAACTGCTTCAGTTATTCTATATTAGATCTAGATACTCAAGCAGGTACCTGTGGTAAAAAACTTCAGGGTGATTACTTAGCCCAAGGAGAGGTACCAGCACTCCCAGCTTACAAAAAGCTGGAGCTCTCTCTGCTTGCCGTGGTAGGTCCAAGATTGAGTTCACGATAATGTATCTCTATATAGGGCATATTGGTATTAAAATAACTGTCTCGCAGGTATGTTTTATTGTGCAGTGGATACACAAGATCTTTGTTGCATACATGCTGGCTCAGTTTTTCTGAGCTGGGGACATGAATCATCCTCCAAACTGCCATGGGCGTTGATGAGAACTGGGTGGCTATTTGACTTGGATGTCTCAGTCGGTGGAAGCAGATCGCGGCTGTGGAAGCACACGCGCATCGCAGGCGGGCGTCGGTGGCTCTTGCAGCCAGAGGAAGGCAGCCCTGCTGCTGGAGAGGTGTGGGCAGCGTTTCTTTGCCCACACTGGCGCTGGGGCTGCGGGGCTGCTGCAGCACAGGGGCTGCGTGATCCACTCCATGGATGCACTCCATTGGCACGCCCTTGTTAGTGGGTAATCTGCTGGGGCGCAGCGGCTGCGGCTGGTGCGAGCCAGCGACTGCGCACCGGGGCTGGTGTTAATTACACGCTTGAGAGCCGCGTGTCTGTGTGTGCGGCCGTGGGCCCGGCAGGACCCCGAGCTCGTCACACCCTGCGTGTGCTCGTGCAGCTGGAGGTGCAGAGTGTGACCCTGTACCTGCACCCTGGAGGTTTCACCGCCCCGCTGCCACGCCGAGTGCGGCAGGGCAGGTTTGCTGCCCACTGGGTGGGTTTTATAGACTCTGCGTGTACCATCCTGAGCACAGCGCTGAGACTACAGCCAGCTGCTGAACTCTGGTGGTAACAAACAGCCCCATTAATGCGGTGTCACAGATTTCATTAGGGCGTCAGTCCCGACCAACATGGCCATAAATCAGGGAGATGGTACAAGGGCTTGCAGGCCCCGGTTTCAAGGGCCACATAGCCAGAGACTCATAACGCTCAAGAGGAAATGATCATGAATATTATTTAAAAAAATCAGAAATGTATATTAGAAAATCTCTGAGCTTATCAGATGGAGTGAGGTTGGGTAATAGCTGTTATTTATACTGCTTGTGCAGAGTGATAAAGTGGTGCTTTATGACCTGTGGTTTATCACTTAGAATAAGAGTCATGTGACTCCATTAAGGATCCTTCTGTAGAAATGAAAAAGGGTAAATTAATGTGGTTTTTTTATTGTTAAATATTTGCACTCTCCTAAACCCAGTTTTTATTTTCTCTACTTAAGAAGTAGCATATAAGCACAAATAAGTTTAAGTTTTGATTGATGAAGAGGTGGGGTGAAAACTCCCTTTATGTCAAAGGCTCTTTGGAGTGAGCTAGCCTCCCACCCACTAATGTCTATCAGCGGGGCTGGGTTCAGAGAGGAGGGAAAGGCAACACAGTCAGCACTGTTACACCCTAAAAGTCGCTCCCCTTGGCTTCTCTGAGCCATCATCTTCTGCAGAAACACACTATGGTCCTGCTGCTGCCTCAGCCTTACTGCTGCTCTGGGAAGGGAAAGAGGATCTGTGGAGACCAAGGGTAGGAACAACCCTGGGCAACCTGAGCAAAGAGATGAGATGAGACACTCCCAGGAGAGGACAGGCTCAAAATGAACTCCTCAATGATGCTTTAAACACTAGAAACTGTCCTTACAAACCTCCATATGAGCTCTGCCATGGCAGTGAGCTCCATGGAAGCCATGGATAATCTGCAGGACAATGCTGTCACTGGAACCTGAAGGGGGGACCAAAATCACAGCAGTGCTATTCAAGAGGTCATACAATTGCTGTGGGAATATGCCCCACAAGACCTGGGAGCTGCAGCTGCTGGGGAGGCAGTGAGCACACAGTGCTGATGGGCAGTGGCAACGTTCACCAGGGCATAGGAAAGGAAAAGGAGACAGGAAGCTAGAAAACTCCAAGGAGTTGCTGGAAAGCCACAGGAGTCTCTCCCAAATCTTCCTGGTTTAGTCTGAGATGCTCAGAGATGGGGTTTCAGGGGAGAACCAAGACTGAGCTGCTCAGGAAAAAAGCATGAGAGCAAGCAAATGCAGACAGGGGCTTTGCTGAGGGACAGTGATGGACACACTCCTCTGTCACCTCTTGTGACTCCTGTGTTCACATCTCTGCACAACCTACATGGTGCCTCAGGGCACTGGAGAGGTCTGTCAGCTTCCTATGGGATTCCCTTTAGCGAGGTGATGAGTGTGGGTCAGCAGAGCAGTGCAAGTGTTGGGTTATTAACAGCACCTTTACAGCCCCAGCTATACAAATTGATCAGAGCACACTGTGTAGCTAATTATGGGTCTCTGCAGTAAAAAAGAGGATTCCCCAGGGAGGCAGAAGCACCATATTTGGTTTTATCTGTATCTGACTCAGTTTTCCTGCTTGTAAAGTGGGGTTTACCATATTCATCTTCATCAGAACATATGTGGAAAGGATTACTTAAAAATTATCTGTGGAGATAAAAAGGACTGCAAGGTTGCTAAAATTCTGGATAAAATTTTCTTGAATACTCAGTCTCAGAATCTGGACCTTTTTCTCTTTTGAAGAATAAAACTATTGTTGACTTATCAGAACTGGAGGAAAGGTGTTTCAGTAAGTTAAAAAACCACAAACTGAGAAGATTGTCAGCATATTTTTGCTGACATATTTTCCCATCTTTGATTTTGAAAGAATGAGTTTGGATTCTTGGTTCTTGTTTTAAAATCCAAGTCTGCAAGAGTGCTTGCAGGGAGATGCCTAGAAGTGAGAGAGTGATGGCTTGGGAAAGAAAGCAACAGACAAACCTGAAAGAAAAGAGGAAGATTATCACTTTGAGTATTTTTTCCAATCCGTTGCTTATGTAATAGTAAAGTATGTAATAGTTGCTAATGTAATAGTAAAGACTTCTGAAGCTGGAAGTCAAGTCTGTAGCCTTAAGGGCAGTTCCTGTAACTTCTTCCCAGGCTGAGTTACAACTTGGGGTCCTGTTGTGTTAACAGCAGAGTGTCACAGTCATAAAACTGCTCAGATTGGAAGACACCCTTGGAGATGTCTGGACTCACCTCCACCTAAAGCAGAGTCAACTCCAGAAAGGCAGCAGAAGAGGCTTTGAGGGCACACACAGAATCAGCAGCATCACACACAGGAGGCTGGGGTCTGCCTCCTCCTGGCCAGCTCTCCAGAGGATTGCATTCCAACTGCACCCTGTGATCAGATGTGTCCCAGAGCTGGTTCAGTGCATTTTGCTGTGTGCTCTGCTCAGTTATGGAGGTGGTTGTTCTCTCCAGGTGAGGAAAGCATGGGTAGTGGCTTTCAAGTGACCTTGTGTGTAAGCAGAATTCAGCCTAATGTCTAGTTCTCACAGAATATTGCCTGTGTGTTCCTCACAGTCATTTCCCATCATGGCTATGTGCTAATTGTCTCTGGGGGAAGTGAGAAGAAGACTTATTAATCTGTGCACTCAGGAAAGGTTGTAAATCACTGTGTGTTTCCAGCGATAAAATTGGCGAAATAAATTAAAACAAGCACTAATGACCCAAAGAGAGCTCTGATGCAGTGGGAGTGGGCTGGGACATATAGCTTGTTTGGGTACAGGGTACACCTCTGTCATATACTTTGTTCTAACAGTACTCTTGCATATCTCCAGCCACAGTCCCTCGACCCCAGCCAGTGCATTATCAATATTGCATATTGTTCTCTCCTCTCTGCTACAGTGAGGGTCTTAGATTTTTAGCTCAGTTGTTCTATCCCCTTTGCTTTCCAGTCTGGCAGAGCAGAGAGCTAATATATCCTAGTTCTCTGACACTTCTCAACAAATGCAGTGAACTTTTCTGTAATGCAGATATGCTGAGCAGCTTCAAAGCCAACAGAGGCATATATCCATTAACGACTTCCCTTTTAGATATTAGTGTAAAAAGCCCATTTAGAAAGATTTCATGAAGTAAATAAAAATGCAGGTTTGCAAGCAGCCTTTCTGGTGATGAACAACCAGGGTGGAAAAGCCATCCCATAGTCCTGTTTTCCAGCAACCTTTTTCATCTGGGAGGCCTGCAAAATCCTTCAGTGACTATTCATCAAATGCCACTGAAATGTCTGATCTCTCTCTCCAGAGGAGATGTTAGTACCAGACAGTTCTATGTTTTCTATGCAGCAACTGGCCCTACAAGAAATCTTCTGAGAATATCCTCCAACATTTTCTGGGATGATTAAATGCTACGTGTTTTTCCTCACTATCCAGCTTCAGTCTCTGGTTATTAACCAGGAATGACTCATTTTATACCCATCAATGTAAAAGCTACTTCTCCAACCAGGAGCAGTCAGCTGCTGCTCAGGATTGCTCACCTGCTTGTGGATGTACCTTGCTACCTTCCTTGGAGACCATAAGAGATCACAAGGAAGAAGAATTTTCCTGTTATGATCTTCACAGTGGATGCACTGAATCACTATATCCCTCAGCCCCTACAAGCTCACCACCCTTCCAACTTTTCCCCAGAAAATGCAGGTCTCTGGGCTTTCCCTAACCAGCAGAGACTGAAGGAGTACTCCTGCTGCAGTTGGCCACCTCTGCTGGGATGTGCCCAAATGTCAACAGCAGAAGTGTTCTAAAGTGAGGAATGTGGGGCCCTGCCATGTGAAGTCATGGTCATGAGCAGAGGCTCCTGCTCCACAGTGCACTCTTTATGTTCCAGAGTCCTTTGTTCCCAGCACCAGTTCACACAAACCCCTCCAAACCAAGAGGCAAGACACTGGAACCAAGGATGGCAGTGCCTGGGCTCCCTTGTCTGCCTAGACAGAACAACAAATTTCTCCAGGAGCTGAGTCCAGCAGCATAATGAGACATCGATTAAAACTGCTTGCAAGGAACTCCCTAAACCAATGTGTGCCTCTGTCACACAGGAGGTGAGAGCACCAGCTGTCCACTAGCCTGAAGCTGCACTTGGGCAGCACCTCCAAAATAGTATTATTTATATTGTATCATTTTCCTGAATCCTGTGGCCCAAGCTCTGGTTTGTATTTGTATCTTATAAACATAAGGATTGCTAGGAAGTGTTTTAGAAGTGGTAAAAACAATAAATGATGTCTTTCTTTCAGTTATGCTTTCTGTGACAAGCACCAACCCAGCCAAGCTCAGAAATCTGAAAGGCTTTTATAACATGTGGTATCACCACTTCACCAGTCCATGTTAGATACCAGTTCAGTCTCTTGGGCCTTACTAGAGCTCTTTTCTGTGTTTCCATACAGCAGTATGGATCACAATTTTTTCTTGAAAATACAAAACTTTTTGTAAACAATTTTTCTCTTAGAGATTTTTCATATCCTTAACTCAAAATATTTTGCCTTTTCATTAAATGTAATTATTTTTCTAATTTTCGCCTACTTAACATTCTTGCACCTTTTCCTAATTCCAATCAAAACCAGTAGTGCTGAGGGATGGTAAAGAGAAACAGAAGAGATAATCTCCTAAAAAAAAAAAAAAAAAGTCCATTCAGAAAGCCAGGAAACAAAATCAACAAGGAGAGCTTTGAGTGTTCTGTTTTGCTCGGGAAATTGTCGATTCCTTTTGCCTCAAGTGCTGGACCTGATTCTTCTCCGACAGAGTGCAGCCAAGAATTACAAAGCGAGTCAACAGACAGTGGAACTGAGTTCATCTGAAAAGTAGCCAGAAAAAACCCCCCTCGGTCTGTGTTGGAGGTGTCCATTTTTAGAAGGAAATTTGCTTAGGCAAAGGAATACCAGCATATTCAGGGTGAGTGGCTCTGTGTGTGTATGTGTTTTGGATCTTAGCACAAGGAAGGGATGTCTTGCCACCCCCAGGGGTCGGGAATAGTGCATGCATGGGGAGGACCTATTATATTATTTTTCTTCCACCTTAATGAACTCCTCTCATGTCCACCTCTGATCAGTGGAGTATGACAGAGGGTGATTGAAGGCCAGTCTCCCAGGAAATGAAGTTTGTTCACACAGCCCAAGTATGCCGGCCCTACTCCTGCCTGCCTCTGATTTATAGGACCAAAAATTCCTTCCTTCGGTAACAATAACGCTCTTAAACTCCAGACCCCTCTCCCTCACAGAACCTCCAGACAGGGCAGCCTGAGCCCAGGAGAGACGGGAGGCACCCAGCAAATATATCCATCAACACAACTCAGGTTTCAAAGGAATATGAGACCCCACAGAGTTAGGCTCACAAAGGTGGAGAGCGGAGGAGTGTGGCCACCACCCTGCAGCACCTCCTCCTGGGAAGGGACAACAACAGGAAAGACTGTGCCATGGACAGGGGCAGGAGCCACAGCATGGCCAAAAGCCAGATGGCACAACCCCAGGGTAGTGTTTCCAGAGGAAATTTAGGCCCCCTTGTTGATGCTTGATTCTAGGGCTGGGAACAAGTCTGTTCTCAGGTCTCCTAACATCAGAAGTTTCTTCCTGCAATGTCTCCTCTCAGATGTAGCTGGTGGCTTGTGTGCACTCCAAATTCTCATCTCTCATGTTGTACTTGGTTTTGAGAGGTTTCCTATGAGTTCCACGTATTGTGTAACACTTAAAGGCTGCAGCAATGGCTGGGACTGCTGGTTCTGCAGTACCACGGCTCCTGTGTGGCACTGCATGGCTCATGCTGAGAGAGGGCATCACAGCAAAGTGCCACACTGCATCTCAGGAGCATTAGAGCACGATGGGGCCCCGAGGTGTGGCAAGGAACAGTGTCCAGGGGTGCAAGGCATGCTGGATGGTGCTGGAGATTTTGTCTGTGCTGCCTAGTGGAGCTGGTTGGTGTCACAGGCTGTCGCCATGCACTGTCTGAGAGACAGAACCAGCCCCAGCCAGGGAGCCTGTAGTTAAACAGTAGGAATGAGCTGAGGGCATATTGTTTCCTGCTTTGTTTTGTTTAGTAACACAGACAGAGAGATACAGTGGGGCCATCAGGGCAGCCTCTAAACTGGCAAGACCCATGCATATACACAAACACACAGTCTTTTTGGATCACATGTTTGTGCTTAACGTTACTGTCAGAGTTTTGGGTCAAGGAGAGATAAAAAGAACGCTTTTGCAACAGGACAGCTGTGGTTGCCAAACTGCAAGGCAAGTCCTGGAAAGAAACAAGATCATTCTGTAACTTTTTTTTTTTTCATCATTTACTTATTAACAGATCTCTCTGGCTCTCACCTGAAGCTGCTGACCTGTTCCTCCTAGACAGAGCAATTAACAGGGAGACAATGATCTGCAGAGGGCAAGGAGCAGCCTGTGCTGGGGAGGGGGCAGAGGTGGGGAAGGGCTGCGGGAGGCCAAGGGTCACAGAGGATAGAGCTATTTATGGCCTTAAGAGGGAGGATCAGTAAAGGGCCATCTAGCTTGACTTGACTTCCTCTTGACCTGTCTCTTCTGGAAGATACTGATGCAAGTCCCTGCCCCCATGAGCTTCCAGTGTCCCCAGTGCTTAGGTACAGGGACGGACTGGTGAAGGTGGTAGTGGCCAGAGGAAAATGTGGTGGACCACATATCAGCTCCATTAAACTTGTGAAGTGGTATTTTAAGCGTGAAGGAAGAGATCTTGTCTATGTGTTGTAGTCTTCTCCAGTATTAGCCCCGGAAACTGCCTCTGGAAGGAGAGACAGGAAAGCTTTTTGCTCTGTCTGTTGGCAAAGAGCAGTTTCCCCTCCCAGTTTTTGCTGTGGTTATTGGGACAGAAGGTCTATGGGACAGTAACTCTTCGTTCATGCTGGTAGGTAGCACAGAGGGCTCTGATCTCTATCTCACAGTCTGTGCTAAACACAGTGCAAGTAATTGCTTGACAAAGAGAGAGCAAGTCTGGCTCATACACTTGTATCTCACCTCCACATCTGGGCCAGCCCCTTGATGTCCTGATCCAAACACTGTTTTGGAACATATCCCTAGTAAATGACAAATCTTTGCATATCTGTGTCCTTCAGACCACCTTTCCTTCTTTGCTGGAATGTGCCAAGACTGGTCACAACTGCAGGGGGGATTCCCAGACAACACCTTGGCAAGAAATTAGCTTTGTGTTGTAGCTGAGTGACATAAGAAGAACCCTTCCTCTAAATAACTGTCTCCAGAGAAAAGAGTTAAAGGCATGATATTGTGTTAGATAACCATGTTAAATTGCATATAAAAAGGAAGCTGGTAATTCCTAATATATTTTTGATGAAACATGCGCTTTTTTAAAATGAAGAACAATTTTATGAAGCAATCCTATGAGATGCCAAATGTTTTGGCCCTGATCTAGCTAGATATTTAACCATGCACTTAATTTCTTAAGCTGCTCGTGTGCTTCAATATTTTGCTGGATCGAGTCCAAAGCTCTCAGCATTCTGTGTGGTGTCAAAGGACCAAGTCTGCGTTTGCAGCAGCACTGCTGAACTCAGCCTGTAATGAAGTAAATCTTCACACAGAATGCATTTTCAGTTAGTGTACCATCCAACAAAAAACTTAAATTTCCTTGAGATTTCTCTCTTAGGTATGTGGTTTCTGATGGTGCTCTAGTAGTAAGGTTTGCTAATCAGAGTATTTGTGAAACAAGGCATTTTAAAGTAAAATTTAGTGGGATCTAATGGAAAATTGCTTTGTTCTAAAAATTCCAGGATTGTCACCCAAGACCTGACTTTAAAAGGGACTGAAGACTCATGGGGAAAGAAATGGAGTGTGTAACCACTCCATCCAGTCAAAGCTGACCAAGATAGTTGGAATCATTCACAGAAATGATTTAGAAAATAATTTCAAACAACAGATGGGGAGGAATTATCACCTGATGGCAGTCAACCGGTGAGCAGAGACCAAGTTCTTGAGTAAAGTAGTTCTCTGCAGATGGCTGGGTTCAATAAGAAAGAATAAAAAATGAACCTGACCATTAACAGAAAGTGTGAAGTGAACAAGTGGGTTTCATTGGTCCTTCAAAAGGAATACAAAGAACAAGAAGAAAAAAGCCCTAGGTGGGAAAAGGTGAGTTTGATTTCTAATCTTGTGTGTTGTAATTACGGTGTTAAATGTGCAAGTGCAAAGTGAATAGATGAGATGGCATAACTAGAAAGAATTTGTGGAAGAGAGCTGAGCAGAAAAAGGCTCTGTCAAAGCCAAAAAGGATGCATGCCAACGTTGTTTCTCTTGGCATAGGTCAAAAAGCAGACTGTGTGACAAGAGAGAAATTTGAGAACACTGAGATAATGCCCAATTAGATCATGCAGTTCACCTCCCTGGGGCCTGTGACAGACTGGTAAGGAATTTTTTTTTTTTCTGAGAAGGGAAAAAAGTTGTCAGAAATTTATTTTTAATTATTTCTCCCAAAAACTTAATTCAAGTCACAACCTCACTGAAAAATGCCCCTTTCTGCTTAATATGTTCACTTCCCTCTACTGTCTTACAAGAAAAAAAAAAAAAAAAAAAATCAGACATCTACTTTGAAAAAATGCTTAGTATGTCCATGCTGTAATTTCCTGCAATGATGAAATTTTACCAAGACTTAATCATGCCTTTTGTTATCACTGAAATCCTTCTCAGTCACTGTAATCCTGAGCCCCATCGTGTCAGACCATCACAGATATGAGTGCATAGCCAGAGCAGAGCCTGACTCACCAGTTCCTGGGTTAGCCCAAGCTGAGATGAGCCATTCACCCCACAAAACTTCATTCCTGTGGCTCCTTTTCAAACATGTCATGACTGCCAGGAATTCTTGCAGCTCTGGAGGGAGGCTGACCACCTCCATAGCAGCTTTCACATGAATTGTAAGCCTGCCTCAATTTTGAGAAGACTTTTTGGAATTATCATTCTCCTGAGCCCAGAAATCATGATGCTTAGGTTACCTCCAACTGAAAACCTGACTGGCTCTGCTAAATTTGGCAAGTGACTTCTGTATGTTGGCAGTTGGAAGGATGGGAGCATTATTTGAATATGTGGCGAATTTAATGTGGGGAGGCTGCACTACAGACTGGTATCAGGACCAAGTAAAACTGTGGTTCTCCAAGCTCTGTGTTGTACCACAATATCTGCTTAGGCTCTTCTGGCACCCCTATAGACCTTTTCCTCAGTACAATTTTTTTAGGGCTTTAAATAGTGAAGATTAAATAGTGAGATTCATTGCCAGAGAGTTTCTCAATTTTATTTTGCTTCATTTTTATTTCCTTATCTTTAGAGAGAAGTCCTTGCTGTTATCCTATCGTACCACCTAACTCTGGTTTTGTTCTTATCTTCCACCAAAACTTGGTAGGTTTGTCTGTATCTTTAGCAATGTTTTTAACACTCCTGGGATCTGGGACTGAAATTCTGCACTGTGGTGTGCTGGTGGGGATGTAAATTCAGCCTACCAGAGAGTAAAAATCAGAACTATAATTTATTTTGGAAAACATGACTCTGAAGTATTTTCTTAGCATTACCATACTTTCTTTTTGTCATGTGTGCTAAGTTGAGTTGTGGACCCTGCTGCAGGGGGTGCCTGGCTTATACATACTTGGATCTTCCTCAGAAGAGGAGTGATCCTACTCTTCATTATACTTTGTTGATGGGCTCATGAGTACTGATACTTGACGCAGCGGCCAGAGCTTTTTAGGATTAAAATCCACAGTTCATCCCTGGGGTCTGCTCACTGGAGCCCCAAAGGGTGGGTGCCAACTGATGCACTGGCAGAGCTGCACTCACTTTGCCACTACAGCCCCGTGCCTAGAGTGGGTCACTCTCTGGGAACAGAAGGCTTTAGATGTGGCTCGAGCTATGGCTCAATGGCCTTTTGGCTGTCAGATGGTGTTCCAAGGAGGCAAGGAGGAGAGGGAAGTCTTTTGCGTAGGATAAAAAGGATTTATTGCTTTGGGGAATCCGCAGGGCAACAGACAAAAATGGTGAATGTGCAACAACTTAAATATGGGGGAAGTTCAAGGGGAAGGTACAAATACTTAGCAAATTGGAGAAATTCTAAGGAGGGATAAAGGGTAGGGTTTACAAAGGCATTGTCCAATGAGAGAGGTAGGGGGGAAACTGGGTCACATAGACTAATGAGATGTCCACTTTTAGGGGATTTCCAAAGAGGAATTCCAAGCAGGAGGCTGGCACAAAGCAGGATTGACAGGTAGTTTAGGGTAGATTGACAAAGTGGGTAGGAGGGTGTAATTTTGGACTAAAGCATTAGCTTGGGCAATAACAGAACACACCATTAACAAGAACTAGTAGCAGCATCTACAGTATGACTGGTGGATTTGAACCTGAGCTGCGTGCACAGGTGGAGGGGAAGTGCTGGGGTTTGTGACTGCAGCTTCCAACAGAAGGAAGCAGGAGAGGTGCAAAACCACAGCAGCATTACGCGTTTGTTAGGAGCTGGTTGCAGCTGACTGACCTCTGACTCATCCAGCCAGCTAAGTGTTGAGAACTCCCAGGTGTGGGAATGGCCACCCTCTGGGATGGAGATCTCGGTTCCTCCTGCATGTGGGTGGATGGCAGAGGGGCTGCTCTGACATCTCCTCTCCCACTGAGGAGGGAACCTTGTCCTTGCGAGGCCGTGGAGAGGCAGCTCAGCCCTGTGTGACCAACAACCGCCGCTCCTGCGTCCCTTCCCCTCAGGTGCTGCGTTCATTAGCTGAGGCCTCGGTTTTATGGGAGCCCTCCCACCCAGCTTCCTCCTGCCTTAATGACAGGCCCATTAAAGAGAAGCCAATAAAGGCAGAGTGCAGGAGCAGTGTGAGAGCCGTCCTGCCTGCCATGGTGAGGCAGCTCTGAGGGCAGGAGGAGGCAGAGACACTCGTGCGCTGCGCAGAGGTGACCCCTGCGACGGGCAGAGGCCGCAGCTCGCAGCCCAGCTTTCATGCCCCGCTTTGGGGCTCTCTTGCGTAAACTTTTCCCAGTGTGGGGTTGAAGAGTTTTTTGTGGCTTTTTTTTTTTTTCATCTCTGAGGAGGGAGGAACAAGGTCTTTTAATGAGGGAAGGATTAACAGGCCATAAGACTCTGCCCTGAAAGAGCCAGTCTGTCTGTGGGGCCGCTCAGCAGGACGCAGGGTAATTGGATTGGATCCCGAAGAGCACCTTGAATCGGTTCTGAGGCGGCCACAGCGGGTTGCTCCAAAGGGGGCTGGGGGCCAGGGAGGAGGGGAGCGTGTGGCTCTTTAGAGTAGCCAGAGCCAAGATGGGGGATCAGCCGGCTCATTAAGGGATTAGAGTGTTTGTTCTTCTCAAGACTTTTGTTGCTAAAACACTTTGCACAGCATTTTCTGGAGCCTGGGGAGCTTAAAGAGCTTGTCAGAGCCCTGCTCCTGTCCCCACACAGGAGCAGAGACGCTCTTTCCTCTGGCCTTCCTGCCAACACTTACAGCAGCTATTGCTGGTGACAGCTCCTCTCTCCCAGCCCTTCCCATCTCTGGTCATTGTGCCTCTGTCTCCTGTGGAGTTTGAGGTAAAAGGGAAGGATGACAAAAGGATGAAGCAAAAGATGCACCTCAGGAGTGAGTCCTCTGATAGTGAGGGACACTTTAACTTACGCTTTTGCCTTGGTATTTGTAGCAAGGACAATGAAAGACTTTGCATCTTCGATGGTTCTTTGCAACCTTTTACCTCCCTATGGGCTATGTTCTTGGTCTCCAGCACTTGTGGTAGCACATTTGGGACACAAACTACTTTAATTTGTGTATCTGGCCTTCATATGAATGCTATGGATAGAAATTATTGTACAGACTAATTTCCCTAACAGCATCTTCTGAAATGGGCTGGCTGTTGAGATGCAGTGCAAGAAGAGGCTGGGCAGGGAAGGAATAGTGCAGTGAGACCATGCCTGAGAGCACACCTGGTCAGTAAGCTTGGTTCTCCTCTGGATGTGGGACAGAAACAAAATCTCTGAAGTCCAAATCAAGAAGCACTCACATAGCAGTGCAGGCTATTAGAAAATGTCAGTGGGGTATTGGATAAAGTGCAGTTGTCATCAGTTCATCCATCCTCATGGCCCAAACACAGACTTCTCATCCAACTGTCCCTTACCTGAGCTGCCCTGAGGCACATGGCTCTGGACATGAATAAATCCTGTCCTGGCTGGCCAGAGGTGGAAATCCCAAGTCACTGGCAGAGGAAATGCTAGAGGTGTTAGAGGAACTATGCATCAGTGAGGATTATTCAGGTTTTTAGCTTTGGAGTGAATTTGGCCTGCATCTTCATAGAAATACGAGGTTTAATCTGGTGTGTGGAGCAGCAAATGGAAGGAACTTCAGCAGAACCTCTTCAGCTCCCAGTCTAAACTGCACTCCCACCTCCTGTCTCTGCTGAGCTGAATTTCAGCTGGGGAAGGAGGGAGGGGGGAAGAAGGAGACAGACAGGCGGGCAGGGGAGGGGTAGGGGGGAAGAGAGTTACAGGGAAAATAAATGAGACTCCCCTATAATTAATTGTTTGAAGGGAGTGCCCCACTCGGCTGTGAATTCTGAAATGATTATTGGATTTGCAGGCAGACGGGGAACAGAACGGGTCGGGTGCACGATTAATATCTTATTGATAGCGGATTAAGAGAGCGAGATCAAATCTTTAACTGAGTGGAGATGCAGTTTATCAATTTGTCACAAAAAATGTAGCAATCAGAAGTGGAGAATATCAGGGGCGGCTTACGGATCGATTCATGTCAGTGCCTCACACTGTGGCTCCACAAGGAGACCAGCTTCCCCCCAGGTTCCAGAGGGCTGGGCGAGACTGGCTTGGTGCTGGCCATGCATTGATGAGCATTCTGTGCTTTAGTTGTCCAGTCTCTTGACCAACTCCTCAGCTTTGACCTGCCAGTTTTCACGGCTCATGCATGGAAGTTATCTGCAGGTACTGAGAACATCTCCATAGCTGGGAAAAAAGGCAGGAAGCCCACCAAAAATACCCACCTTGGAAAATTCCTTTCTGCATCGTGAGGAAGTTCTATGACATGAAACCCCATTTGCCAGCTCTGATGAGGATATTGGTTACTTGGGGCCTTCTCTAAAGCCTGATTTCCTAGTTGAAAATCTAGAGTTCTCAATTAGAAAATAAAAATCAGTTCTTGTTCCTGTGGCCTTAAGTTTTCAAAACGACTCCTAAAATCTAAGAGCAGAAGCCAAAGGAAGAAGAGTCTAAAGTCAGATGGCTGGTAATATTTGTTTTTATTAAATCAAACTTTTGACTTGCAGCCCTTTGTCACAGATCTTTGTTGTGAATGTTTGTTTTTAGCAAACAGGGAAAACAAACCTAAGGCAAATGTTTAATGAGCACCTCTTTCCAAGCAGGCACTGTAAGCAGCTGTGATGTCTCTGCAGCAGAGCCTGGCACCAGACTTCAGTCACCAGTTGGACTCCAGCATTTTTTATTTTTTATTGCTAACGTTAAACTTCCTGCTATTCCAACAGATGGGGGATGGCCTGTAGAAGCCAGCAGCCTCCTTGGTGGGCTATGTAGTCGACAGGAGTCTCTGATAGCAATTTCCCTTCTCTTAGGGCCTTACAGAGCTGTTGAGTCCCTTGGGCCCTTGCAAAAGATGTTGTGCACCTGGGTGACGGGTGATTGTGGAAAGGCTGTACTGAAGGCAGCTTCTCTGCAGCACTGCTAGCTTTGGAGGCAATTACATTCTTGCTAGGGCTGTTGGGTTTCTGTATGAGCCCTCCTGGCTCTTTGCAGTTGTTGTCAGGGTCCTGGGGTGCAGTGCAGGCCTCTGGGGCTTGGGGAGTGTATTTGGGGGGGGTGGGGGGTGCAGGTGAGAAAGCAGCCCCAGTTGGAAGCCCTTACCCTTGGAAGCTGGATAGAGAAAAAAAGAGGAGGGGAAGAAGGAAAATCAAAGATGTGTTGGTTAATCCATGGCCTTGGTTTACTGCCTGCTGTTTGCTCCTCTATACTATACTGCTTTTTCCTTACTAGCATGTCTGAAAGGCTTTGACTACTGCCAGGTTTTTAGGGTGCTTGAAGATCCAGGGACAAGCATTCACATTGCTGTGTGAGGGCTGTGAGCACCATGAGAGAGGGTCTTGGAGCTGACGAATCCTTGAACTTGATAGCACAGCCAGCTACATCAGGTGATTTGGCTTGTTCTGTGTTGCCATCAGGACAAAAGGCTGTGTATGTCAGCCTGGTTTAACTGGTATGTGTTGGTTGAGTGAGACCAGTGCACACTCATTGCAAGGATGTGAGAGATCTTGGGGTCTGCCAGGGTGCAACTCCCAAAAGTGAAGGGAAAGTATCATGCAGAAGTGAAGGTGTGCACTGAGATGCCCTCTGTCCTGGCTGGTTCATGATGGAGACCATGGGAGGACAAAGCTGCTGGCCACCACCTTTGGGCTTGTGTGGGGAGTCAAGTGGGACAGGGATGGGGAATAATTCATGATACAACCACCTGCTTTTGTCTTCATGTGTGAGCTCCTTCTCCCCTTCCTTTTCCTTGATCCTACCACTGTCACTAAGGTTCTCATAGAGCTGTGGCCTTCTTCCCTCTTTTGATAGAAATTGCTTTTGCACATGTGGTAGAGTGGCCTCTGCTGAGGCTTGAGTTGGATGTTGTTCAAGTCCAGGGGAAAGAGGGCAGAGCCAGAGTGGACTCTTCCCTTTGCCAGCAGCAGCTTCCTAATGTGTGGCTGCTGTACTCGGGTCTCCCACAGCCAAGAGCTTCCCTGTGTTGCATATCCCCAAGTGGGAGCATGTGGGGACTCACAGTGGAGCCTTGTGAAGTCTGTAGAAAGCAAAGCAGTTGTGGCATGGTAATAACGCATGTGTGGCGTGGTAAAAATAAATAAAAAACTGAATTTTTAGCAAGAAAGCATCAGAAGAGAAGGACACAGTACTGAAGATGTGCTGAATGTGTGGGTAGGGAAGGCAAAGAGGCAACAGATAGGGAAGGGGCTCTTGAGATGACACTTCACTGCACTTTCTGTCCACTATTGTGCAAACACGTTGAAATCCATAGAAAGCCTTTGTTTTGGAAAGAGCCCTGAATTAATTGTGATGTTCTGCTGCTCTTAGACAAGTTCTGGGCCTCTTGTTCATTTCTCCCCACAACCTTTCAGAGCATCACCTTGACAGCCTATCCACCTCTCGGGCCGGCCCCTTCTCTGAGCGCCGCTCCAGGGGAGAGCTCACACAGGGGAGCCGTCAAACAGAGGTGTCCTCACACAGGGGAGCCCTCAAACAGAGGTGTCCTCACACAGGGGTGTCCTCACACAGGGGTGTCCTCACACAGGGGAGCGCTCACACAGGGGTGTCCTCACACAGGGGAGCGCTCACACAAAGCTGCCACGGGCCGGCACCTGCAGCCAGCCCCAGCCTCCTCTGCCATGTCCCACCTGCGGGGAGGGGCGGCGCACGGGCACGCTCCCCGAGGCCCCTCGTGGCGGTCATATGAGCGGTGCGGCCTTTCCCAGCACCGGGCTCGGGGGGCTAATTAGCGCATTCAGGGGCGCTGCTGGAGTGGAAAGGCGCTCGTCTGGCGGCGGGGCTGTGAGGTGACCTGGGGGCCGGCGCTGCCGCTCTCCTCCGCAGGCCGGGCTGCCCTGGGCCGTGCGGGCCGCGGTGCTGCGGGCCCGGCTCAGGCGGCGCTCCGGCCGGGGCGCTGCGCTGCTGCCCCGGCGGGCAAGGGGCGCCGCGGGGCCCTGCCGCGCTCCTTTCAGCGCCAGCCGGTTCTGCTCCACAGACCCTCCCTTTGTCCGCCCTCTGAATGGAGCCCTGCCTGCCCGCGGCCCCGCTTCTAATTAGGGCTTCCGCTGCCCTGCCGCCCGGCCCCGGCTGCTGCTCCCCCCGCCGCTTCTAAACCCACGGGCACCACTCGGCGCTCGCTCCCGCTCGGCCTGGCCGCCGGCCGCGGCGGGAGGAAGGCGAGGGGAAGCCAGCCGGAGCGCCGGCGGCCCGGCATGTCCGGATCCCCGCTGCAGGAGCGGCCACGGCGCCGGCCCGCCGCTGCCGCCCGGCAACGAGCGGCCACAGCCCCGCTGGCCCGCGGGCCGCCTTCCTCCGGGAGCCCCCGGGCACCGCCGGGCCGCGCCGGGTCTGGCGTGGGTGGGTCTGGCAGGGGTAGGTGTGGGGGTAGCCCATGAAACGTGGCCCAGACATGGTTATGTATTTTTGTGAAATCTCAGTTGTACTTCTCGTCCCAGAAGTTCTTGGGAAGACCTTGCAGGAAAATAGTTCCACATTTGTGGAGCAAATGCAAGGGAGTCCTGCGTTGATACGGTTCCTGTCTTTGCTTTGGACTGCATGGTGATACAAGGTGGCAATTCAGGAGTTGATGGTCAGCCAGGATTTTCACACTTACAGCCTCCCGACTTTCTAGACCTCAGGCGTGTTGGTACCCAAGGCAAAGATTTGCACCTCTACGTACACAGAACACGTTTTTATGTCCCAAGAAGATGCATCACTGAATGTGTATCAATAGTCTCATGGGGAACAGTGATTCCCTGTTTATGCAGATAAAATCAGGGAAGGAAGACAGCTCCAGGCAAGATTTACAGATCCTTCCGTGACTGGATCACGACTTGTTGGCTCTTCCTTGGGATGCTTTATTTGGAAGCCTCTCTTTGGCTTTTGCTTGTCACTTTTGTCATTAAGACTCTTGCTTCCTTCAGGGGCGACCTTCATTTGATTGAAATGCAGTTTTCCCCTCAACAAGCAACAGCTCATGCCTCAGTAACAGGGGGAGCTTGTCCCTGTGCAAGGACCCACCAAGCCTCACGGCTCTGGAGTGTGATGCCCCTCATGGGTCCTTTGTCTTCATCCCCTGCCATGGGTGGGCAGAGAGGAGCTTGGATGTCATAGAGTCCTCACACCAATTGCTGCCCATCTGCTGCTGGATGGGTTTCTGGGTGACCAACCTCTCCAGACTGGGAAGAGGGTTAGGGAATGCAGAGCAGTTCCTTTTCATATCACAATTCCCCCTCTCCTATATCAGCAGCTGTGGGTAGGTGTGAGTCATAGCTCAGCCGTGCACCGTGAATCTCTGTGGCTCCAGCTGCAGGAGCCCCCCAGCATGAGGCAGCCCAAGACCAGCAGGGTGCCAGCAGCACTGGGTGAGAGCAGCAGGGCTGCTCGCTGGGCTGCCCGTACCTGCCGGCCGTGCCAGCTGGGTGTGCGCCATGGCGGCAGGACCCGGCGGGCGGGAGATCAGCAGATGCTGAGCTGCGAGCCAGGGTGGGTGGTACACTTTGGATGTTTCTACCTCATCTGATACAATCAGCATTGCTGTGCACATGTGAGGAAAGTTGTTCGATAGGAATGACCCATGATGCTGGGTTAATTCTGTTTACAAAAGAATAAATATTATAGCGGTGTCTTATAAAAGAGAATCAATAGCTTCCCTTTGCTGGGTGATCCCTTCATGTCTTCGAAAATCGATTCCCCCCCCCCAGTTCCCCTCCTCCTTGCTGCACAGCTATCTGTTTTTCGGGGTGACGGGGGGGTCAGGCGATTATTGAAGTATATGTGAATTTACAATATTAACGACTCACGACGGTGTGTCCGCAGGTTCACGGTGAATTAATTATCTGTTTAAGAAGCCATGAAGAAATCAATCAATGAAAATTTCTCACTCTTTTGAGAGTGAGGGAGCTTGTCAATTTTTTTTTAAAACATGCACCACATTTAAAGGAGCAGTATGTTTTATTTTACATCAGAGGAGAGTCAGGAGGAGGCTGGTTTGGGGCTGAGGGAGGCATGTTTTGTGCAGCATTGGCAGGAGCAGCAGACTCCTTTGCTGGTCTCCTCAAAGGGCAGAAGACACTAAGGATACATCCTGAGGTGGTTTTGTCTGAGAGTTAAGCCAGTGGTGGCCTTCTCTGGAGGGGAAGGCATGGTGTTACACAGTGTGTTCTATCAGACACTGTTTTGGTGGGCCTGTCACACACATGACCTTTTCCCAGCTCACCAGGTCAGCTGCCCCTCTCCTGGAGACCCATTTGCCATTGTTGAGCTGCCAGTGGGCAACACATGGCTGGGCCTCAGGCACTCCCGGCTGTGGACAGTGGGACATGCTCCCATGAGACAGGGAATAGCAAACAAAGAAGAGCAGCTGAAAGCAGTGTTCTCTCAAATCACCTCAAGATGTGCTGGAAGAAGCCTGGCAGAGTGCTTTGTGTCTCATTCTTCAGCATTGACTGTCATGTCAAAACTTGGGACAGGCACTGGTGAGCATGCAGCTTTGAGGCATGGGCTTGGCTCTCCTGGACACAGTCCCTCTGGGCCACTCTGCAGAGGCAAGGTCAGGCAGCTCTGGGCAGCAAATGGCCCAGGACTGCTTGTCTGTTCACCTGGTGCTGAAGCTACAGCCAAGAGAGGGATCCTTTTGTTCATACAGACCTGATAACTAGTTGCACCCCATCCCCAGGGGGTCTTGGAATCATCCAAGGCATTCAGGAGCACATGGGGATGGCTGTGAATATCGTTTATGGTGTCTGGCTGAGGTCTTTATGTCACCTTGATGACGTTTTTCTGTTTGGATGGAGTTTGATGACATTTGAATACTGGATGTGAGTGTTTTGCTGCATTTCAGCCTTTGGCAGGCAAAAACACATAGACTTTGATGCCGGTTGAAAAGTTGGCAGGAGAAGATGACTCTCAGAACTGCTCAGAGGGTGAAGGGGTTTGTCTGTAATTCCTTATGCCTATTCTGACCCTCCTAAAATGTGCCCCATCTCACCTCTCTTGTGTCTGTGAAGGATGTAATTTACTGGCACTTGTGCAATGACTGATATCCCAGTTTAAAGGGGAACAACTGAGGCAGGGTGAGACGAGGAAACTGAAGGGAGGAGGGTGCATGAAGGATGTAGAGCCTTTGACAGAAAGTGCCCCTTTCTCTCATCCCTAATCTCCAAACAGGCAGCAGGGGAGGGATGTTGCAGAGAGAAAGCTGCAGTATGTGGGTAGCAGAGGACAGAGAGAAGAGTGGGGGGATGGCAGGCAGCTGAAGATCCTGATAAAAAGACTGAAGAGGGGAGGGAGCAGGGACAACCTCTGAGTCTGCTTCTGCTCTCCAAGCCCAGGCAGTCATGGCCCCTTCCCAGCCCCATAATGCTACTGGCCTGTGCCGAGAGGAGTCCCCGCCAGGCACACCCATTGCTGTAACCAGAACGGAGAGAAGAGCCCATATTGACACAGGAGCATCTGTGTCAGTAATTGTCATGCAGCCTGGCAAATTGCTTCAATGTGCCATCCCCTTCAGCCGCACAGCTCGGCGGTGGCAGCAGCCTGGGGGGGCTGTGCTGCTGCCAGAGAGATAGGAAGAGGCCTGGATGTGGTGGAAGGGTCAGGACCCCCAGGGACCTCCTGGGTCCCAGTCCAGATCCCTGTGTCTTGATATAGTCCTGCCTGATGGCTGCTTGGCAGCTGCTCTGGCTGCAGTGCTCTTGCTCAGCTTCATCAGCCTCCATGGAATATTCCCAATTCCAGCCACAATGAGAGAGGGGGGAAATTCCTGACAGCCTTTAGGCTGCCATTTTTACCAACCAAAAGAAGTGTGAGAGAGGGTCGTGCTCTCCCTCACTCCCAGCTCTTACTTGGCTGCTGGGAGCAGGAGATCATCACCTGTGTACTCCAGAAAAGCACTCAGCTTTTCTTCTGTCTATATATGCAGTTGCTTTCTGAGTCTAGACAAAGCCAAAACAGAAATAAAAGTTGAAGTTTCCCTAAAAAAATTTGGTATTCAGTTTGAGGCTGCATAAACCACAGCTCTCAAGATGATGTCACAAATTGGAGCTATTCAGTGCTCTCTCCACGTTGACCAGAGGTGCCTGTTTTCATTCCCATCTGTTCTTTTTCAATAATCTCTAGATCTGTATTCCTGTGCTTTTTAATGGCCACGTAGTTCCAGCAGAGAACCTTGAATTTGCCTACATGGATCCAGGCATACAATTTTAACAGAAGACTGCTGGCCTAACCATGACATTCGGAGATAAGCAAGGTCTAGAATTTGGTTTAGTGTAGGACCTTGTTTAAAAAATGCAGTTTTTTGTAAAATGTCATGATTAAAGCCAGCCTCCTGATTGGTTGCCACTGGATACATGCTTCTTCACCTAACAGATGTAATGCCCCTCTTACACTCTAAGTTCTTCAGTGATTAGATAACCAGCCAACAATGTAAAAAACAAACCAAACAATAAACACCCCAAGCCCAAGCATATTTTATACTAATGATTTTACCAGCACTCCTTCAATAGCTATGGATTTTGCCTATCTATTAGAAAATAATCTCTGAGATGAAGAGTCCATAGCCTGTCTTCTAGAGGAGAAGGTACTACTGGTCATAGTTGTTCCCAAGGCATGATATGATGTAGAACTGGACGGTGTCCTGGGCTTTCCCAATACAGTCTAGTTTGGGGTGCAGTTAGTGTTGTGATAGGGGGTGTGGGTACAGACATCCATTGTGGAGCCTGTGGGGAGTTAAGAAGTAGAGTGTTATTGCCTTGCTTTCTACTTGCCCTGGCACAGTCAGCATAGGGATTTTGAGTGCTTGGGTCTCTCCACTGCTCACAGTTAGATATAATGTCCCAGATGCCAAATGGATGGAAGTGAAGGGATCTATGGATTTCAACTCAGTTGGCCACTGATACCAATATACTTCATTTTTCTGCAGACCTCCCAAGGAACTGTAATAGCTTGCTAATGGGGCAGTTGTGTCCCACGTTAGAGTGGCCTTATTAGAGAGGCAGATGAAATGACTTCATAAATACAAGAATTTCCATGTGTTTTCTTGTATCTACAAAAGCAAATCAACTATGCAAGCTAGTCCTGTTACACTCTTGGACAATGACTGATTCTGATGGCACTGTGCTATGAAAAGCAGATGGACATCACGTGCACACAGGGTGTCATCCTGTGACAGGTATGTGTCAGATGAACCAGACTTTGCCCTAGGTTCACTAGGAAGGAAAACTCCAGCTGCCCTTTTGCCACATTCCTAGCAGGTCAGAAATGCCATGGGAGCAATCAATGGAAAAGCCAAGCACCACAGCTAGAACATTGATTGAGAAGACCTGAATCAGAGGCAGAACATGATGGTTCAAAGCAAGGCTTCTGTGTTACATATTGCTGGACAATATTATGCAAAAAGGGCAGAGAAGGGTTAGATCCTAATACACTGCTAGAAAATCAAAACAATTGTTTTCATGGAATATATGTATGGCTCTCACATTGCAACTACTGCCGGAGTGAGTTCCTAACAGAATAGCTGGGGAATTCATAAATTTGTCCAGTCTGTGAGTACAGGGCAGATGTTAATTTTGAGGCCTACAATGGACTTCTGTTATAAGTAAAAGATCTTTCTGCAAATGCTTCAGAGCCTAAAGGCTTTCTAAACAGGATTTCTCTTTCTGAGATCTGATTTCTGCCACTTCCTTTCCTGCTAGAGCCAAACTTCCATGTGCTTGACTCCTAGAGTCCATGTAATAGCTAGGAGATTCCAATCAAAGTTACATCCATTGTTAATCCGTTCAGATACAAGCCCATATAGGAGTATGTCTGCCCTGAAGAAAAGCCCAACCAGAGGGCTGCAAGGAGAGAGGTTCAGCCTGTGCCAGCTTTCTGTGCCTGGGCACATTCTTCTCAGGCTATGCATGAACAAATAAGCCATGCCTCTTGAATCCAGCCAATTCCGACCTCTCCTGCATACTGCCATGCTTCAGAGCTCAGTTCTGAGTGTGCCTGCCAGCCCAGGCACACCCAGAGAGAGACAGTGCCTTCTGTCAACTGCTGATGCTCAGTGGAGAGACTTGGCCAAGGACACAGAGGAAAGGAGTAGAGGAGTGAGGGCTTGAACCTGGATCCCAACCAAGCACACTCTGTTTATGACTGAGAGCTTGAACAACAACAACAACAAAAAGGTTGTTTTTTTACCAGAGAAAGCTCTGTCACTGCAGACTTGCTGTGGCCTTTCTGGCCTGTTGAAGGAGAATGTTCTGTCAGGAAGCCAGCCTGACTCCTTCGCTTCTGCATTGAGGCAAGGAAGGAAAGTCCACTTTCTGAGCTGGGACTCTGTTGCAAATGCAGTCTCAGCTATACTGGCTGATTCTTTCCTGGGAAATTTTCCAGACCTACACATAAAGGAGGAGTTTCCAGGACAGAACTTTCAACTGGTCACCTTGTGGTAAGAACTTGGCCTCTGCTATGAACCAGGGCATCAGGGAGGGGACTACATATCCAGTGGATAATTGATCTCAAATTACTCCTACATCAGCTAGCATTCCTACTGGCAAGTATCTATATTTTTGTCTTTTCTATTCCTTTTTAATACTTAAATCCAAAAGGCTGGACTACTCTCTTGACTATGCCAATTGGACTGAAAATCGCCTGCAAGAGAGATCTTCCCGAATCACACTTCAGTGATGAAGATCAAAATCATTAAGCCAGAGGAGGTTAATTTACAGTTTACAAGTTACCTAATGTGCCTTGAGGAAACTCGGTGAAGCCCCAGGCTTCCTTCTTGATAATTTCCAAGTTGAATCCAATGTGTTCATTACCAAGTGTCCCCCCATACCTCACTGTGGTAGTATGACAGGAAATCTTAAAGGCATCTGCTTGTACAGACTTTCACACTATTCAGGTTTTCACTTGTCTTCTTTCTCAAGGCAATGGTGTCATGGTGACAGCAGAGGCATCAACCATTGTGTCTTGCAATGGAATGGTCTGTGGTGCTGAAAAGAATGGTTTTGGAGGTCTGCAAGGAGCATAAATTTCCCTGTATGTCTTTTGCCCTGCTACAGAATACCCAAACTCCTTCTCATCACTGCTTGTGAACCCCTCTGCAGCCCTGCATCTTAGGGACACGAATACCTGCATGAGGGCCAAGCAGAGGGATAACAGGTTGTGTAAAATTCAGGCCCAGCTGCTGTGAGCTGCAAAGAAGTCAGCACCTGCTTGGCTCTTGAGATGCTGCACCCTATGGTGTCTTTGCAGAGAGAGACATTGCATCTTTGTATTAAACCAAGTATTAAACCTCTAATCACTGGGGAAAAATTGAACGGGTTTGGCTTCCTCAGCATGGCTGCAGGAGTGGCCTTAACAGCAGAGCCACTGTGTCCCTGACTAGGGGAAGGGTTGGTCATTTTCTCTACCCCCCCTGCCACACCTCAGGTTTCCCATCATCTTGCCCTCTTGGGCTGCCAGTAGTGCTTGGACGAGAAGGCTTTGCAGCTTCCTGCTGCCCAGATGTCCAGAGCTGGAGAATCAGGGGCTGGCAGTCCCACACTGTCACTCCCTGTGGGTCTTTGGGAAACCAGTGTGAGTGTACAGGTGAGGCACACGTGTCTGGGAAGGGGTGTTGTGTACTCACTTCTTCATACATAGTAGCTTAGCTCAAGTGCCCCCCTCCCTCTCCAAAGCATCCCTGACACTCTAGGTGAATATTTGAAAGACAGGATCGGGGCTTTGGTTCGAGAGCCTCTTTGTACAGTGCTAACTGGTTTCAGGGCTGTAATTATCTCTCCAAGAGAAGCTGTAAATTGGATTAAGGCACTGAGTTGCAGCTGAGTGCGCTCCCTCCATTGCCCCACCTGGTGGGCTGCTGAGCGATAACAAAAAATGCCGAGAAATCGGATTTGGATTCTGCTTCACACTCATGGCTTCCTTCTGGAAAAAATGAAATTTTTCCGGCAGAAAGGGCTGGCATGGGTTTGCTGGCAGTATCAGTCCTGGGTTCGTATCATCTGCTGGCACTCTTCCGGAAACGCGATCCCCTCCGTTATCAGAGAGAAATAAATAAATAAACAGCAGGAGATGTTTTGGCAAGGAAGGAGGAATCGCACCAAGAGGCGTGCACATGCACACACACACACACACACACACACACACACACACACACCTCGGCATCGTCTCTTCACAGCCCGAGCTGTCTGTTGCAAGCAGAGGTGGCAGCACAAGCACAAGATGTTTTCTACAAATTTTTTAAGTCCTGGCCTCTGGGATGAAAGCAAAGCCCATTTTTAGCAGCTTATGTTCAAGGCATAGAGTACCAGGGCTTTGTATTGCTTATGGTGCAAATCATCACCTCCCCCTCATAGTATCTCTTCCTGTACCCTTGAATAAAGCGCTGTTCCTTCCCCATTTTCAGCCCAATATGGGAGGCACCAAAACTTACATGGAGAGGCAGTACAAGATCCATGGCTGATTTCAGCATCTTGTCCAGGACGGACTAACATAAGGCTCATCAGGCTTGATCCTCCCCTGTTGATGTAGGAGAAGCTTCTTATCTGGGTTCCTTTTCATACAGAGGTGTGTATTTCCCATTGGAGACACAGGTGCACTGCACTGAAGGTGCCTTTGCTGGGGTCAGTAGGAAAAACAGCAGGAATGGGCAGGAGCAATGAAGATCCCTGAGAAAAACCATCAGGTTACACTCTGAGCTTGGGGGACCTGTGCAAAGTAACATGGCAGACAATGTTTATGATGGAATGTTTCTGTCCATGGAAGAAGCAGATTGACCTGGGTTTGGACAGAGTCTAAAGCACTGCCTTCTCTACACAAGTAGAGATTCCAGGACCAAACAGCAATTTGTCCATAAGCAGATTTATTCTTGCACTTAGATCTATCAATGGAGCTTATCTGCAGTCTTTTGCACACTACTGTCTGCGGGGTTTCCTCTGGCTGCTGGGCAGCTCCAACCAACCAGCAGCTTCCCAACCCTCCTGGCCACAGGGGACACTGGGAAAGGCGTCCCTTGTGTCTGTGGTGGTGTCACCTGTCTCCGATTGCTTCTGCAGCTGCCTCTGCCCATCAGCTGCTCCTGCCACCTGGCAAGGAGGCACCACAGGCAGGGTCTGCCAAGGGCTGCCCCATATGCATGGCTGCTGAGGGAGGAGGAGTCCCTCAGACAAGGGACACTTTTTGCACTCCAAATGACCTAAAGACAAGTGACAAGCCAAGGGAAGTGAGCACCCAGTCAACTGGCATCTCCCATGAATGATGATACCAGTAATCCAACATACAGCTCCAGTGTGTCAGCCAAACCAGTCAAATGTTGCAAAGATGTTCTCCAAACTGCCTCCCAATACAGCTTCCAACCCCTTGTGTCCCCAGACATCCAGGTCTCAGCTGAGTCCCTGTAATTCCTCTTGTGCAGCAGTCTGAGGGCAGCCGCTGGACCACGTCTCCGTGGGCTGATGCATCCTGCGGAGGGCAGCCCCAGCCCCGAGGCTGAAGGATGCTCTGTCAAGCAAAGCCACGCTGGACCTGTGCAGAGGAGGCTTTCTGCAGCCTTGCTCCTCCTCACAGCTGGTTCTTGCCTTATGTTCCTCTTCTCTGCTCCTGATCTCTCACAGCAGTGTGCCTAGAACAGCCTGTTGGTCTCTCTGCTCTCCCCCCAGTCACCAAGAAACCTGCTTTTCTCCTCTGCTGAGTTCTTAGGAAGTGAAAGAAGTGTCCCAGGGCTCAGCACTTGCAACTTGGATGTATGCCCTGAAAATAGAAAGGCCACATCCCTTATCAGGACCCTGAGAGTACATGTAGCCACACTTTCAAAATGTCCCAGCACTGGCCACATCCCTTATCAGGACCCTGAGAGTACATGTAGCCACACTTTCAAAATGTCCCAGCACTTGCCATATATCCTACAAATTCCCCCCAAACCACAATGGGGTAGCGAGCAATTTCCTATTGGAAATTCTGCCTTCCTTTGGGTACCATCTAATGCAGATCTTTATGTTTCTGTCAGCTTAACTTATTATTTGGTATTCAATTTGGCAATAAAATTTTTATATTCCAGACACTGTGTATTACAGATACACAGATAGATACATGTTTATGTGTGTGTGTTCCTGTAAATTATAATAAGAATTTTGTTATTTTGTTCATCAGGCTTAGCTCCATTTTTCATGACTGCAAAGCTTTTGTAAATCCTGACATGGAGACAACAAATATATCTATTCCTATCACTGTTGAAACTTTTCAGTGATAGTATTTTTGGTTTCTTTTGCATTTAAATATTGAAAGACACTAGTATGAGAACTGCATGTTTAACTGCAATCTTCCAAAGAAGGACTGAACATTTGTAAATTATATTTTTATTTCATTAGTCATGGACTTTACCATTTCTGAACAGATAAGGATTTAAGCATGTGCTTGGAGTTCAGGATATACTTAAGGGCAGAGTACTTAATGAGGAATTTTAATTGCTGAGTGCCACTAGTAAGTAAGATGCTGATTTTTTTTCCCCAGAAGCGACTATAGTTCAGTGATCAGATTTAGATGGTCCTTTAATGCATTTTGCCAACCTCTTCTAGAGGTCATGAAGTTTGCATGGCAGTACTGATCATCCTTTCTTGACTAGAAAACTGTTACATGTCCTCTACACAGTTTTACAAAATTAAAAAATATTTGCCTTTGCAAACATTTTCCCTCATCGTATGGATCTGTGTGTCTTTCATACCTTTTACTGTGTGTTTTATAGTCCTTGCCATTTTAAAAGCAGGAACATGATTTATAGATGAAATTAATGAGCAAATCACTTGATGGTGAACTGATCCTGGATGTCGCAGTGCTTTATACCTGATGCTGGTGCAAAAAGAACACAGGTATCTGGGCTGTTCCAGTCCTCCAAATGATATGGCCTTAGACTCAGTACAGCTAAGGCTCTTCCTCCTGCATGTTTTCCTTTCTTTGGGATAGAGGACTGCATGGTTCTGGTAATAGCTTATTTTCTGCTCATCAGGCTTCAGTTGGGTTTGTGACTGCAATTAAAAGCATAAGGCCCAATCTCTCTGCAATTTAACAATGCTGAAGTCAATGGAGTTGCTCCAGTGATGAATTTGCCCTGAAAGCTTCTGGTTTTAGGTGGCTGCCCATAAGCCCAAACCTAGGGTATGTCATGGATGGATTTATATATATTTTTGAGAAAGAGGAGACAGACAAAGAGTTATATGCTTTTCACATTCAATGTAAATCATTAAAGGTTGCAGTCTTCTGCATAGAGATAGATTTATTTATTTCTGTCATTCTATCAGGTTGTTTTTGTCTCTCCATGGCTCTCTTATTTTGCATACAGGGCAGCAGGTAGAATGCCTCAATTGTACCAGTGTCTAACAGGATGACTTTGGCAGAGCCTTTTAATCTCTCTTTCCTTGAGTCCAGCTGCTATTTTTTTGACCTGTGCTGTTAAAGTGCAGCTTCCTCTTCATGCCCCAGACAGCTGTAAAGAGCCAAGTGAAAACCTCCCAGGATTTCTCTTGGAAAAACAGAAATCTGCTCCCAAAAGCTTGTAAATTAAATAGCCAGGAGGGACAAGTGTGGGGACTGAATGAGCCAGTAGTCCAGCTTTTAAGTGGAGAATTACACATTCCCCAGAGTAGTCTGTGTTTTCCTGCAGTTTCCGTCTCCTTGGTTCTTCTTTCCTGCACAGTAAATTTCTCACAAACACCTGTTCTTCTTTTTGCTAAATTTTAATGTATTTTTTTCCCCTCCCCAACAAAATTCAGGCTTATTCCTGATCTTAAAGCAAGCAAACAGGAAAAGCTGAGCTGGAGGGAGAATGAGTCCTATTGCTACTCAGAGATGTGCACCATTCTCCCCTTGCCCCTGCTTGCCATTGCAGAGAGGTTGGGCTCAGGACCCATCCATCCTCATGGGACACTGCAGGGAGATGGAACTGTCCCTTAGGGACAGATTTAAGCATGGGTTCTGAGGTGCCCCACGAACATGTTTGCTGAGAATTTCTAGAGAGAAGGAAAAGCTGACACAAATGGGGCTGAAGGGATGAGGAAGGGAGAGAAACAGTGGATGGTCAGGTGTCCCATTTTGGCTCTATCTGTATAAGAAATTTTAACTGTGGCAGCAGGATAAACAAGTAGATTTCCCTCTAGCATTTACACTGATACAAATAGGCTTTTTAACAGTTTAACTTTATTCTCTTGTAGGCATGAAATTAAGCTACACAGGTATTAGGTACACAGATACCAGTATAACTGTGCTTACAGTCTAAGGGATTTATACTGATTTAGCCACAGGGGTTTTAAAGCAGATTAAAGAAGCTAAAAGATGGTATTTAAACCATCACTAGTAATGTACATCAATTGCTAGCTGCAATATTTCTGTTATCCATTTTCACATTCTCTACTGACATACATAGGCACAAGTTTTTGCATCCCAAACATGATAATTGTCTTCTTTCTTTCCCCCATTTTGTTCTTTTAACCTACAAGTGAATAATGTGTGCTGTCTGAAGTTTGATTTTGTTCTTCCCTTTATAATATGAAGTTGCTTTTCTAGCTTCAGAGAACCATAGGGATGACAGAAGGGAGGAAAATAAAGATTTGCTATTGCTCTGCTTTTTAAAATTCCCTCAATTTTAGTCTAATTTCAGCATAACTAAAGGAAAAAAGAAAAGTTAAAAAGCAAGTGACCAATGAAAAAAGACAGCATTTTCTGCAATACAGTCAGCACCAAGTGTGACTCAGGGGGAAATTCTACTGCCTTCTTATCAGCCCCACTTAGGGGATTGAATAGTTTTTCAAGGAACAAGGAAAGAACAAGAAAAGGAGGACAAATAGAGAAAAACATAGTTTGAGAGGGGACAAGAAGGCAAGAACATAGTAAATGTGGAACAAGGGAGTCGAAAGTAGGAAAGTGAAGTTTTTTGTGAAAAGATAGTCAAGAAGCCTTTGTAGCCCATTTCCACCTGCATCCCAAGCACAGTCTATTCAAAAAATATTTTATGCAGCTCATGACAATATGTGCTTCTTTGCATGTGTAAGGCAACAGATCAGCTGCTGACTGCTGGCTTAAACCCTCTCATTCAGCCAGTGGTTTAGTTCTGACTGAGGCTGAAGCATCAAGTATACACTGTTGGGTGTAGCCAGTGAAGTCCTGTCAGCCATATTGACTAGCAAACCCTGGACATGGCCATGAAAATATGATAAAAACCTTACTATGTTGTGACAGTGCTGTTGAAATTATTGCCTCCCTGTGAAGTCCCATCCCCACTCACCTTCTTCCTCACAGAATTAAAAAACAAACATGAAACCAAAACAATAAAGTTTTGAGGGATTAGTAATTCACCGTAGAAACCCCCACTTTTATGAAGTATCCCAATTTAGATAAACCTATTTGGTTTCCTCTGCAAATCTCATTAAATGCAGAATGGATAGAGCATCCATGTAGAAAGGCTGAGGACTGCATGTTCAAAGGGCTGGATGTTCAAAAGTGGGAAGCAAATTTGACTAGAGCACAGGTATGTGGGGCTGGCAGATGGATAGGTGTGTGATAGGTGTGTAGAGGAGTGGCTGAACATGAAGGTGACAGAAATCTACCCTTGTGTGACTGGACTGACAGGCAGGAAGGATACTTTAGAAGTGCAGAAAACTTCTAGTACAACTCTATTCTGTGATCACCGTTCATGTGGCCCTGAGTAAAATCACTCAGTCTTTCATACGTGGCAGACAGTCTCAGTGGAAGTCTTTCAGAGATTAAGAGATGCTCATATTCTGCAATAAGATGGCTCAGACAAACACTTCAGAGGGAATATGGACATGAACAGCAGCCAGGATACTCTGGAAAATCTGTGCAGTGATGTAAGATCCCCTCAGAGCCAGGCTTCAAACAAGTTCTCCCTGTGTGCTGGAATGTTGTCATGCTTTGGAAGCTTTGGGCTTGCTATTGCCTTATTGTTCTTATTTCTTCAGTAAAGGTGGTTTAAAACACTATCTAGGGCAGTTGGTCAATGCTGGTAATTCAGACTGAGCAAGAGTCCAGAGATAGAAAATCCTGAACTGCTTTTCTAGGATGGAGACTGTAGACAAGCTCCCCAACACGTCAAAATGAACATGTCTCTGTTGAGAATCAGTGGGATGAATAGCAAGCTGTCTGCACCTTCAGTTACTAATGGCTGAAATGATGCTAGGAAAATTCAGCAAGTGTTTTAGTCTACAGAGATTGATAAACGTTTTCAATTTCAGTCTACTGACAAAGTGCAGGTTTAGCTTTATCTCTCAGTGGCATCTGGACTATGAGGAGAGCCATAAAAACAGGGCATTTGAATGATCTTGCAAGTACATCTTGCTGGTTCAGCAAAGCTCCAAGGATTTTTCTCAAGTGACACCATTCCCAGTTGGAGCATATTTACGTTATTGTGGAAAAGACTTCTGCTCCTGATAATTGCCATGGTTGACTCTGAGGCAAGGTTGCATGAAGCCTTTTAGACAATGCTGCAGTAAGTCTATCATAAACACCAAAGGCAGATTACATCAAAACCGACTGGTGGTAGTCATGGCTCAGAACCCTCTGAATTTAGTGTAGCTGTTCTCACTGGGGTTTTTTTGTCTGGTGAATCTGTCTGGCACCACTTGTCTTGGCTCTTTGGTAGCTAAATGGCTGACAGCGAACCTCTTATCGCCAGGGGCTTTTATTTGAGATATCCATCATCTCCAGTGGTCATCTGTGGGGCATGAAAGAATGTGGTTTCTTTCATGAAACCACAGGATAGGAGAGATGTTCATCCAAAACCTCTAGTTATCCCTGTTCACATGTAACCTGACTGGCTCTGTCAGCCTACATGAAGACACTGATTTCCAGGCCCAGTCTGAATACATTTGGATTTGATTTCCTTCCCTTTTCTTTTCTCCATGGGTTCTACCGAACTCCCTCCCCAGTCCCAGATCCAAAAGCATAATGGCTTTATGTAGCTTGTAAAATTCTATTATCTCTGTATTCAAAACTCAACAACTGGGAAATGGCTGTAATAAGCGTGTTATTAAGCGTGTAAATACACTTTAACTTCAGACCTCCAAAGGAAGTCTCTTGCTGTCTTCCTCACTTTGCCCTCCATGTTTTCACCATGTGTTTGGATTTCATGGATATGCCTTCTTTTCCCCTTCTTCCTGACTGGTATGCTGTCCCATTTGATTGTGTTGAGGACAATGCTCCGCTCTGCTGAGCCTGCCATGGAGTCTCCTGGAGAGCCCAAGGTCTTCGAGGGAAGACAGGTTCTTGGTGAGGATGGGGGTTTTGGGGAAGGAGGGAGGAGGGTGAGGGTAGGGAGGGGAGGAAAACATTAAAAAAAAGAAAGAAGCCAAGTGCATTCTTTCTGCAACACTCAGGAAAAAGAATGTTGCACAGGGGATTGGAAAGGCGAAATTTTTTCACATCCAAATGGATTGCAATTTCCCTCCATTTAGCACCTGAAGGTAATTAGCTCGAAGAGACTGTCGGCTGAGAAACACGTTCATGGAACATTAACTCTCATACATTCTCCAGTTGCAGGGAATTAATAGGAAAGATTAAAGTTTAAAGAGAGCAAAATGCCATTACCTCGCAAGCCACCTCTCTCAGCGGCAGTAACTAGCCCTCACTAACCTAAAAGCACCATTGGAGTCCCTGGCTCCTGCTCCAGGCACCAGCAGATGAGACGGGCCCGCTGTGCCCCGGGCTGCCCGTGGCAGTGGTGGCAGCAGTGGCAGTGGTGGCAGTGGTGGCAGTGGTGGCAGCAGGCTCGTGGCTCCGCTGAGGATGGCTTTGCCAGCCACCGTATGGGCGCACACATGCGCGTCACCTTGGGGCCAGCATGTGTGAGTGCCCCAGATCTGCTCCATGAGTACTGCTGATGTCTGCTCAGTGAGATGTGAGCTGTGGGCACCCCAGGAATGAAGCGCCCAGCAGCAGTCCCTGCGTGTGCCACAGGTTGGCATGTGGGGCGGTGGGGAGGCATCCCCCATGCACCCCTGGACAGCCCTGCATGGTGTCCATCCTGCTCCCGTTCCCTGCTGGCACAGCAGCACCCGTGCAGGGATGCTGGCAGCCTCCTGGACTCATGCAAAGTCCAAACTGCAGCGCTGCAACACCAAAACACCTCGCAGCTGAACTGGCTCTTGAATGTACCGAACCTCTCCTGATGAGGGATTGTGCCTTCTTCTCAGACGCAAGACAAAAAGAAAGCATTAAAAGATGGGGGCCCTATTTTGGGATTTTGAGGGTAAAGTTTATATAAGCTTCTGCACTTTAAAGATTTCCATGTTGCTTTAGCATTTCAGGGAGAGAGCATGAGTGAGAGAGAGAGAGAGAGAGAGGGAGAGGGAGAGGGAGAGGGAGAGAGAGCGAGAGCGAGATGAAATTGAGACATGGAAGAATTTATTGCCCAGAAAATTCCATTCTGCTATCTGATTCGAAAAGTCCAGTCCCCCCAGCTTCGGAAAATCTATTTTCCACATTTTAATACCCTGCAGAACAGTCCTCATAACTCATCCGAGTGTGTTAAGCACAGTTTTATTAGATCTGAAACAAATTTTGGTGGGGAGATACTATAGGTCATTAACCATGGAGTAATTTTATCCTTGTTTCCCTAATGATGCCATAATGGCGAGCGAATTTCTTAACTAAAGACCAAAGAACATTTTGAAGGTCAGTTTCATCTGTGAGCTCCTTCAAGCGCTTCTCGGAGAAGATTGGAAAACTCGCCGATTTTTTGAAGAGTCATTAATAATGTGAAAGCTGAAAGAGCTCTCTCCCATTTGCGTTCCTGCTTTTTACCTTTTAATTTTATATCGCTTTAGTCCCTTTCTTTTTCTCCCTCACTCTCTCTCTTTTTAACTCTCTTCTGGAGTGGCCCCTCATGCATCTGAAAAATGAAATGGGCCATTCCTGAGGGCATCCTGAGCCCAGCTGAGGCAGGGCAAAGATCCAGGAGGGGGAAAGGGCAGCCCTGGCACTGAGTGTCCACCACTGCAGCCAGGCACCTGCTGCTGCCATAAATGTCCCCCAGCAGCCCTGGGTGCCTGGCTGAGGGGCATCCTGCTCCCCCCTGCTCATGTAAATCAGGAGAGGGGCTGTTTGAGCCTACAGCACTGCATCCCTGCTAAAGGAGGGAGAGGGACAAGGCTGTCCCCTCCCTGCCTAGCAGGGCACATGTGTTTTTACTCTGAACAAGCTCACATCTGGACTGCTGAGGGATGTGCTGGCAGAGTGACCTCTGCACTGAGAATTAGTGTGCCTGGAGGTGCACATGCCTGTAAGCTCTGTGTGTATGGGACCATGCAACATTGCAGGGGGTTGTGCAGTGCTGATATATCTTTTTTTTTTTTTTTTTTTTTTATGGATATATATACATTAAATTCACCTGTGTGTGAATTGCCATTATGGATATATAGATACGTTGCAAATGGATGAAATTGTTAAAAATAAAATAGCAATAAGCTGTATAAGGATTATGTGTAGTCTGTCTACACACATGCTCTGGGACTGCAGGTGCTCAGGGGGCACATGGAGTAGGAATTAGGATGTGCAATATTCAGTTTTTGTAGATTGCTGTGCTCAAGATTGGAATCTATGTGTATGTTTCATACATGTGTGGGGGAAGCCATAGGGGCTGTGATAGTATGTTGATTTATAACCCTGTGTGTGTGTAGTGAAGAGGTAACAGGCTCACGCTGTGTTTGTGGGGGGCGTGTGGTGGGGTGTCTGTCTGTGCCACAGCCATCAGTGGGCACAGGCAGTCTTTTGGTATGTGTGTGCTGCTCTGGAGGCTGGGCTGTGAGCGTGAGCGTGTGCATGTGTGGGTAGGTGTGCGCAGGGGAGCGTGCCCCCGAGGAGGGTTTGTCTGTGCCTGCGTTAGAGAGCGCCTGGCAGTGAGCAGGCCTCTGTGTTTATGTGTTTTCCTCTCCCTGGGTGTGTACGCTTCAGGCGCCTGCATGTGTTGCGTTTGCAGATGATGTGGGCTACATCCTCAGCTGGTGGAAAGCAGCACCAGAGACGGTGAAGCAATTTACACCCACTGCTACTCCAGCACAGCCTTAGGCTGGAGGCAGTGGGGCCGGGGGGTGTGGGCTGAGATGCTTTTCCATACCATGGGAACGGATGACTTCCAACCTGGAACAAGACCTTCTCTCATCCCCCTCCACCCCCTGTCCCCCAGCCCATCACTCACATTTGAGGCAAGAACTATGGGGGGATGTGTGTATGTCTATTTGGGGAGGGAGCTCCGAGGGGAGGGGGGCAGTGTGGTGACACACTCTGCTCCCAGATGTGATACCAGCGATAATTTCAATTTTATGCCTTTGTTATGGCTTTAATCACTTTCTTTATGCGTTTTGTTCCAGCGATCAGGGAGAGACACCTGATAGGCAAAAAGGATATCAGGGGAACAATTTTTATTTGGAATGTGGTGAGAAGTCTAATTAGAATTTGAATTCTGCTGAGCCTTGAAATGGTCGGTACTTTATCCTGATCGCCTTAGATATTGTTTCGAGTCAATCATCTGTCATAGTGCGGCACGCTGGAGAGAAAGGCTCTCCATCCAGCCTGGTCTCTCTGTCGGGCTGGGGGCTGCTGGTGGGGAAAGGAAGGGTGACAAGAGGGAGGGCAGTGGACTTTTCTCTGCCAGGTAGGCTCCCTGGGAGCGAGCACAAAGGGAGAAAACCCTTGGCACAGAGGTTTATCTTGCTGTGTACTCCCAGCCCTGCTGTGGGGTGCTGTCTGCTGTCCCCTCTCTCACCATTGCAGGGCTGTCCCCTTCAAACAGGGGATGAGGAGGACTGTGGGTCAACACAAATGTCCCCCCAGCTGCTGCCTGGGAGAGAAGCACCTTCTCAGAGCTAGAGAGCTCCACATGACTCAGGGACTTTGCTGCTATCTTTGCTGTGCCAATTAAACACTCTGGAAGGTCAGTTCGCACAGACAGACAGCTAGGAGAGGATGGATGGATGGATGGATGGATGGATGGATGGATGGATGGATGGATGGATGGATGGACAGGTGTGGGTGGGAATGGCCATTCAGATGCATTTGTATGGCAGAGGCAGAGGTGGTGAACCAGTGACACATAGGGTTGGATGTGGTACTTCAGAAAGGTGGGACGTGCCTCATCAGACTAAGGGCAGTAAGCACATTCATGAAGGGTTTTTTTCAGACTTGGGTAGATCTTATTTCATTTGTGCTACCAGAACACGAGAAAAACAGGCAACCTGGGAACATGACAAGACATACAGCAACCTTGCAATCCTTCTGGCTTAAACTCTCTTCTTAATAGTTAAAAAAAATAAACCCCGAACAAAACAGACACACACTCTACCAAATCCATTATGAATCCTAGCATTTCGAAGCTAAAAGTCACCCTAGAGCACACCAGAACATGTCCAGTAATTCTTCCTCCTTGTCCCCAGTCCACAGTGCCTCCCCTTGGTGAGACCACAGTATTCAGTCCTGATCAAAGGGCTTCAGTACTGAGTTTGAGATGAACTGCACAATGGTGTGATCCCTGCTACTGAAGAAAAGAACTGCAACGTGATCTATGTGCCAGGAGAGATGAACTGAAGAGAATCATGAACAATAGAATCATTCCAAGATTCCTAAACTTATGGAAATTGATGGTAAAGTCTTTACTCTGTGCCATTCTTACGCTTTGAGATGGTGCCTCATTCTGAGTGCAGCATAAATGTCTGTAACATGAAAGATACCGATTGGTTTGACTGTTGAAGAAAAGATAGTTCAATGTTTTGCCTTCATGAGAAAAGCAGAAAACGACCTGGGACTGGGGGCTAATTAAGAGAGTTGCAGGCATCTGCAAAAATTTGCAGATAGGAAAGCCATTTGAGTAGTTCTTTCTAAAGTGTCAGCATTGGGTTTCAGAACTGACATTCTGAGATGGGTGCAGGCAGCTCATGCCTTTCTCAGCCACAGTCCAGACTGTCTGCAGACTCAGGCAGACTTTGCTGTATGTTTTTATGTTCAATTCCCTCTTTAACAACTCAGCATGGCAATACTTTTCTTTTTCTTTCCCCCAGTCTTTTTTTTTTTTTTTTTTTTCCTTTTACATTGAGGAAGTGGATAGTGTCAAAGCTTGGTTTTAAGGACTACTTATCTAAAAATCCTTTGATAGTCATGTCAACAACCCTGGAATGTCTGACACAAAAGTCAGTCTTTCATTTATACCTCAAAAATGCGTCTAGGATTTCAAACAGTGAGCTCAGACATTAAATATATTTGCATATTTTTAATTAGAACATGGTTTAGAGTGGACTTGGCAGTGTTAGGTTTAACATTGGATTCAATGTTCTTAAAGGTATTTCCCACCTGTATGGTTCCATGATTCTGTGAAGTGCTGTCATTCCAAGTATATTCAGTTTTGGATCCTAAAGATGCAATTCTGGTAAAGCAAGAATGTAATAAGTAAAAATCCCATGCTACTACACAAGCTGTATAGTCCAGCCATTAAGCCAACCTATTAATGTGAGGGCCCATGTCTCTTTGCTGTGATTATGCTTGGTCCCAGGTGTGGTTTGTCATATGGCAGGAGAAGTGCACCAGTCCAGGCTGCACTGGGAGGATGGGCTTTGTCATGGGGCTGGTTGGACTGCAGCACCTTGCTGATGTAGCAGACTGCCACTCTGGCATCTCCTCTGCCTGGATCAGCAAGACATTGCAGAATAAGTCCCTCATTTTGGCCCAGTTTATGGTTTTTATCTCAGATCAGGAGGATATGAACATAAAGTGCTGAAGCCCACTTCTCTTTCTCTGTTTCTGGATCCAAAAATATATACCACTCTTTGCCTCCCTCCTCAGGTTGTAGATATTTCAGTGTAATGTGAAATAGTAGCTGATCTGTGTTCTTTGCCTTAAGCTCTCAAGCTTAAGGAGAATGAAGAAGAAAATAATAATATTTTGTATTCTGATGGGCCTACCTAAAACAAAAGAATCCCAGCCAAATTCTTGTGAACATTGAGCTTCAGATTTGTGCTGGATCCTTCTTATCTTCACTGGAGCCATAATCCTTAGGGCTGTGCACAGCTCTTTTGACTCAGGGGAGGTCTGGAGTGAAGACTGGGTTGCAGGACAGCTTACAAGGACCTGGATTTTTGTGCCATTCTGGAAGGCAGAGTGCTAATTCTGTCTTGATAATCATTGAACTCTGCCTTCATGGTGTAATGTTTACTGTGCCAAATGGATCTTTATGCATCATATGCTTTGTTCATGCTCTAATGTCAACTGATGGATGTTCAGTAGTTCTTGTGGCCTCCTGGTTTCTGCAGCCCACACAGCAACACAGGAAAGGGCCAGGAACTGAAACCAGTGAAGACTGGGTAGGGAGAGCTGCTGTAGGCACTGTCAGGATGGGAAAGGGTTCAGATGTGCAGAAGGATTGGAAGAAAATCCAATATACAGGTCTCACTAATTTCAATCTCAGTTGACTCTACTTGTTCTTATGTTGTGATACTCTGAATATCTACTTTCTTTTCCTTTCCAGATATTGGGTATAGAACTGTTTAGTTGAAGAATACCAAACAGCTCAGCCCATCTTATCACTACTGTTATCACTACGGTTATTATTATTATTATCATTATTATCATTTGCCTCCTAGCACCATTCAGAACAAAGACCCTTATTGTGCAAATATACTGGGAGAAAATAAACAAATGCATGTATGAGTTTCCACACTGTGACAATGTCAGAGCCAGGAATATAAACTAAACCTCCAACTCCTCTTGCTTAGCCAGAGATGGCCATTGTGTGCCTTCAAGCACTTTGAGCAGGACTTTTGAGTCATGACTATGCCATGCAGCTGTCTGTGAGCCTGTGTGTGCACAGGACTTCTGGCTAGTGCCACACCACCAGCATTGCTTATAACAAAGCCAGCAGGAAGAGATTTAAGTGCATCTTCTTGGGCTCCTGCTGCAATTTCAGTCCAGCTCCAGTTGGGGCATCCCTATGAAATGCTTCCAGAGTTCCCTTCCTCTCAGGTTTTGGCCAGATTTTGATGTATTTCTTGCTGGCTCAGGAAGGTTGGATAACCCTGCAAAGTCTGCCCACACTAGCTGGAGCCAGGAGATTTGTTTTAGACTATTTGTCTGACCTTCTCACTGTTTCCTTCCCTGTTCTTTTATGTCTTCAGACTTATTCAAGTGAAGTGCTGATTTTTTTTCCCCTCCTCACAGCTCCTGAATACTCAAATCCATGCACAGTCCCACCTAGCTTGCCAACTCTGGCTGAAGTAAATTCTGGCAAAATGGAATGGCCTTAGCCTTTCCAGAAGGCAAGGCTGAGACAGAGGGTTGTATCCAGCTCCCTGTAAAGGCAGAGCATGAAGTTGGTCATTCCCCAGGACCAGCCTCAGCCTCACCAACCCAGACAGGGGCACCTGATTTCTGGGTTCAAGCAAGACAGCTCAAAAGAGGTTACTGGAGAAGGTCTTTCTGGGAGAGCTGCAAAGATAAGAGCTCTGTACCCTTTGTGGGTTTTTTGGGGTCTGTTGTATGAGCCCACAGCCCAGTGAAGTGCTTGCTCTGGGGTCTCAGAGAGTGCTGCAAGGCTCCCTTCCCCACCAGCAGCAGCCCTGTGTCTGGGGCTCAGCTCTGTCCTCTTTCCAAAATGCAAATGTCCCTGGAGATTTTCCCTAATCAGCCCATTTCCCCTGGCATGGTCCTGGGACAGTGGGTGCTTGCAGGCTCTGAGGTGTCTCTATCACTGGCTGTCAGGTGAAGCCCTCCCTAAGCACTCCAGCAAGCCCTTCTTTATTTACTTTTAAAATTCCCCTGAGCCTACGAAGGTCATTTGAACAAATTGGAGCTGACAGACATTAACTTGGAAAAAAGCCCATTGCACCATGATAAACTCTGTTTAAAGAGAAGCAAAAGTGCCAGGCAAGGGAGGAACAAATGATGAGAGATTTGTCACTGTTACTGCAAGTTTAGGAGCTGAGAATGTCAGCTCTGGCCTCACCATCTCCCATTATGCATTATTACACATTCCAGCTCTGCTATTTCCACTGCAGCAGCTCCTGACAGAGCAAACGGGCTGAACTGGGATGTTGTGCAATGCTACAGGGACAGCCATTCCCAGTGCCAGGGAGACCATGAGGACAAATTAAATTGGTGAGTGATACATCTAGTGAAGAGGGAGGGAATCAAAGCCCCAAGATGAGGTGCTTCAGTCCAGGTCCCACAGAGAATCACCATCCGAGCTGCAAACCAGCCTCAGACCATAAGTGTCCCGGTCCCCAATCCTTGAGCCTAGCTTGCATCTCTGTGTGATCTCAGGAATCCGTGCAGGAGGGGGGACATGAGTGGGGTTTCCTACCTTGGTGTGTACCCAGCTGGGGAGCACAGCAGTGCCACAGCTCTGTCTCTCTATTGAGGGCACAAAACCTGGTGCTTCAGCCCAGACACTGAGGTTATCCTTCAGGGACCTGCATTGCAGAGGTAGCCTCAACAAACCATTGCCAACTCTTCTCTGAGGGATTGGGGATGGCTCTTTTACTTCAGCTGGCAGCAAGGAGAGCCACATGAGGGGTGGAGGGAGATGGAGAGGGAGAAGTCAGATGTATCAGTCTTAGTCAGTATGACTGCTGATGAAACCTGTGCTCTGTCCAAAGATATATTCTATAATGCCTCCCATTCAATTTGCACATAGTTTCATTATGCTTTGCTTGGTGTCCTTGAAGCAAAGGCAATTGGTTTCTCCTCTCCTCTGGGCATCATGTGGGATCCAAGTGGCTCCAGACCCCTGTGGAGCTGCAGCAGCTGCCAATTGTTCTGACAAGCCAGGATCAAATCTCAGAGAGGAGCAGGCCTGGGACTGTCACGCTCACCTGGCCAAGTTCAGGCCAGGTTCCCTCTACCCCACAGCAGATGAGAAACTAACTTCTCCAACTGCAGATCAGCACAGTCAGAAGTGGCACCAAGTGACTAATACACCTTACAGATAGGAACATGATTTTCCTCATGTCTCTCTGTCTTAGATTTCTGCAAAAATGGATGGTAGTCTTTGTGGTCACATTTTGTCTGGGACAGGTACTGGGGATCCAGCACAGTGAGCTCAGGCTCAGCACTGAAGGCCTTCTGCAACCAACTGAGTTTAAAAGAGCATCTGGCTAACCTGGTTGAGAATGTAGAAGTGTCTCAACATGATCACTGCAGCTACTGTCTAGGCAGAACTGTCAGCTGCAGGAGACCTGTTCCTGATCAATACCCCTTGAGATCAGGAGTGGTCCCAAGTCCTGGCAGGACTGGGTTCCTGGGAGGAAAGCCCTATCCCCATATCCAGCTGTGAAGAGCACCAAGAAGGTCTCTGCCACTCACATGTGGCCCTGTGCCCAGTGATCCCTGTCAGGAAGATGGAAGGCAAGGCTCTTCCCTAGGTTCTTGTCCAGGATGCAGCTGCAGCCTAGCAAACTCTGCTCCAGCCCTGGGTGCACTGTCCCTCTGCAGCACTGGCATAAATGGGATGGCCAATCTGCCACGCATGAGGGATTTCCAGTCTTGGCTGAATGTTCCTGATCCACAATGACCTTTGTTCCAACACTGAATGGTGTTAACCTCAACTTTCAGTGTTTGGGCTCCCTGCCCAGCTTTATGGTTAAGCGTTACAGCAGTGTCTTTCCCGCTGCCCAGTTTCTCTCTTGGAAAAGATCTCATTTCTGCAATGCTGCAGTTAGACCTATTTGACCTTTCCCTCTCATGTGGGTGCCCTGATAAGTCAGAGAGGGCTGGGCAAAGATGGGCAATGTCCTCACACCACAGAAACAAACAATTTACCTGATTGCTTGCACCATTCCACCTATGACATCCTCAAGGCTCACTCTTCAGTTCTGCCTGCACCCACAGTCAAGGTCAAGTTATGTTTTCCCTCCAACTCACACTGCAAACACCAGTGGTCAACCCTGAATGACCCATTCAGCCAGTCCCTGCTGATCTCTGGCCATGAGACGTGGCTCACCCCACACTGACCTTCAGAGCTACCTCCCTCTGCTTTGTTGTGGCTTTAGAAATCACTTGAGCATGAAAGCCCTGGGCACAGGAAGTCCATCAGGGCAATTGTGCCCCAAATCCCACGTTCCTCATCTCTTACCCTATTGCAGACCCTTTCTTCTGAACCATCCTGTTGGGCTTATGCACCTCAGTCCTCCATAAAACAAGACATCTAATCCTCCATGTGAGTCCATGCCTTGCCTCTCAGTTAGGAGGATAAACCCAGCCCTGTTGGTTTTCAGCTATTTTTATTTAATGGTTGTCTTTCACTAAGCATATGGGACAGAGTCTTGATCTTGCTTAGGGCTGATATTTCTGATCTGTAGGTAAAAGCAGCAATAAAGAGTGACTCTATTACTGCACCTAAACCTTAGCTACAAAATAGTCACAGCTGCAAGCAGAACTAGTGCAAGCATTGAGAAAATGTTGTAGAAGTGTTCCAGTTTCAATATAATTTCTGTTCAGTAGGGTTGCAATGGGATTTCCTGAAGAATGTGTGTAGAAATTAAAAGCTCCTTTTCTAATAGACTCCTTCAGCTTTCTGAAGCATGTTTTCATTGGCATTATTTTAGAAGTATTTTTCTCCCCCTGCATGAAGCCTCTTCAGTCAACTTTGGTTACAGATTGGAGTTTTAAAACTGGGGTTAAATATGATGGAAAACAGAGTACATTTCTACTGATGGCAATTCTTCATGCAGATTTGACCTTTGGGGGAAGAGGAAGGTTGTTTTGTAACCAAAAAATTCTCTTGCCAAAAATGTTGCCCTGGTAACTGATGCTGTAGAGAGCAGCCTGGATCCTTATGCTATCCATTAAAGAGAATCTGACTCAGGAGAGCAAGGGGCTGGAGAGCTGTCTGGTGATGGCTGAGAGGGACTGGAGATGCCAGAGATGCCTGTGTGGGGAGGAGGGAGGAGGTGTGTGAGATGAAGAGGCCAAGAGCAGTGAGTTCAGGACGAGACCCACAGGGGCTTAGGTGGTTTGAAAGACTGATGGGGCAGAGATGATGTTGAAGGCTGTAGGGGCTCAGCAGCATCCATATGCATGGAGGATCCTATGCAATGCCTTCCCCAAAATGCAGTGATGTTTTTGAGATTCCCTCCCTCCAAGTCCCTTCTGCACCTTGCTGCAGCAAAGATCATTTTCTGGGCATCCCCTTTCCTCACCCCCAGCTGTAGTCATTCCACACCAGCCTCAGCCCCACCTTCCTGGCCCCATCAGCCCCCACCTCACCAGTAATGAGGGGGGATGTGAGATCTGCCTTTCCTGTGCTCCTGAGCTTCCCTCTAGATCCCAGCAACAAGTTTAATTGGAAAAAAACAAGGCTGACTTGGAGGCAAGGCAAGGAGGCAGGGAGAGCCTGTGCCAGCTGACACCATGATCGATTACCTGGAACTCCACCTGACACTGAAATTAGGGTTTTTTAATGATAGGCCGACTCTCCCTGGATGTGAAATTCAAATGATCTCCAAAGCTTCCCTGTGACCATCAGTCGCTGCACGCAGTGGTACACGCCACATGCAGGTACTTTGTCTCTGTCACTGCTGAAAGGACATTGTTATTACCAACAACTCTTTGTATTAACCAGTCTCCTACCTAATAGACAACACTTTACGTTCTGCACCGTTACCCAGTCAGGGCTGCTGTGTGCCGGAGAGACACGCTTCCCCTCGGCTCCCCTGGGGCAATGGAAAGGCAGGGCTTAAAAAGAGACACCAACATGGAGGATGCACACTCACCTTGCTCCCCTGCTGCCTGCTGTCCCTTGTGTTGGGGGGTGATTTTCATTTCTTCTCAAATGCAGGTCAGAGCACAGGCTGCTGGGGCAGGGGCTGGCTGTACTGGGATGTTTCAAGGTGCCTGGGAGGTAGGCAATTGCCTGAGTTTCTTTTGGATGAGAGAGGAGAGCTTTTCCTCCCACTGACATTCTTTCCCATTCCAGGACAAAACTGAGGGAGGCAATACTCCAGGCAGTTTCCCCCATCTTTATTGTGCTTGGTGAGCCATTAAAGGAGTGCCTGGTGCACTGGTAGCCTCCCATGCCTGGACAGGGTGAAAGAAAATCCATCCCATCCAAGAGTCCACTGTGTTGCTGAGCCCTGGTGTATCTCAAAGCTTTGGTACCCATGTGGAGGGATTGTCACTGCTGGTGGAGGTTGTCTGCCAAGATATTGTCCCCACCTTTCTTCCTCATCTCTTGACCACTTTTGCCTGGCCTTCTGGAAGGCAGAAGGAAGATGACTGTGTTAGTGGGAGAGACCAGGAGCTACTCTGTGGCCATGACATGAGCACTGACTGTCTTTTCTAACAGGAGATGATGAGCAGAAAGACCAGTTTTCTCTTCCTGATGGGCAAGGATGGAAAGGAATTGATACTAAAAAGAGAAGGAGATTTAAAAAAAAAAAAGTTAAATAATGTAAATACAGCATGGAGAGCAGTAGTCTGTAAACCACTAAGCAGGATTTCTTACATCTTGTTTTATTGAATGAAGACTTGAAGGGAAGATGTCCTAACACAGAGAGTGCTGTGGTTATAGAGCCTTCTAACAGCCCTGTGGAAGGTATCATCACTAAAGGGGCTCTTTGGCTGTATCATGAAAGTGTCAACAAGGAGGGAACACAGATTCTGAATAGTGGAGATGTTGGAGGAAAAGGGAAAGGTCCTGCCTCTGAAACTGTTCACTGCAAATCCAGATTTCCCCCCATGGGAGGCACAGTGAGAAGGTTAGATGGGGACACCAAATGTTTCCAGCTCCAGCAGGAATTGCTTTGGGCTGTGTTGAATGAGAAAAGCTGGACACACGTGGGAAGCTATAATTCAGACCTTCTGCCTCAGCAAGTGAAACGCTGGGTGATGACTGACATTTTTTTCAAAGGCTGACCTCTACAGTGCCCATTTCTTCCTTCAGTTAGGTACCAGCATTGGCATATTTAACAATATACTCTATGCAGCCTCAGTTTCCCAGTTAAGAGATGTTTCTTGTATTTGATAACTTTAGGACATCTTTGATGAGGAAATGCTCTATGAGTTGCCATGGTAAAACCAGCACCATGCACCCCTTGTCTGCAACCTCAGCTCTCCCTGGCCATGCCGGGGCAGCTCAGACTCCTTCAGTGTGGGAGGGGGTCATGGCAGGGCTGTATTTGTCATTCCAGGTGGGGTGGTGCTGTGCTTTGGTGGCACATGGGATGCCTCTGTCCCGTGCTGCCCCAGCCAGCTGAGTGCAGGCTCTGGTGCCCTGGCAGCCTGTGCTGCTTGTCCTCCCAGGGGAGCTGAGATGAAGGGGCTGCATGCCGACAGTGTTCCCTGCTTCCCTCCATCGCCCGGCGAGCAGCCCCTAATCTGAGGGGCGTGCCAGTATTAATGCCTTTAATAACGACGGATCAGATCGTATGAAGAGTTTTAATTGATGTCTATATCCCTGGAAACATAAAAACAGCCATGCGAGCATCTTACCACTATTATTTTATCAAAGGTTTTGACGTGGCTGCTGCATAGGAGATGTCAGGGAAAAAATTCATGTCTGCAAGGCACAAACAGGCGAAGTAATGGGATATAAATCAAAAACAGTGAAAGGGGAAAGTGGTTAGTCACAAGATCATAGAGTTTTCACTAAAAGGGAGAGCAGTGAATTCTCAATACAAGCAGCAGGATGCATTCATTCTGTGGTGCCATCAGTCCCTTCTCCCTCCCCATCCCCAGTACCTCAACCCCCAGTCCTAAGGACACACAGTCCTGGGCCAGGGCTGGCCATCTTGGATCTGCCTGTCTGGTCAGAATGGTGCATAGCATTTCTCTTCTTTGTCCCCTCCTACTTGTACAGAAGGCATGGAAACGTAGCCCAAAAGCAGGATTACAGATAGCAGCCCCTTTCCTTCGGCTGGTCAAGAGTGTAGGTAACCCTTTGGTAGGTTTGTTTACTTTGCATCATGTGGTGGTCTGTGAGCACAAAAATGGTTTTCATTACAGAAGGGACAAACCCAAGTGTGGGAGACAAAAGGGACTGATAGGTTATTCTAGGTTGGTGCAAAGAGGAAGAAGGAAAACATTTAATTCAGTTCACCTTGTTTGCCTTGGGGCAGCTTTTGGACACCACCATGCAATACCAGGAGGAGATCAGTTGCAGATCTGCTGACTAGTTCTGACCTTCAGGACACAGGAATGGCTGGGACCCTTTTGATGGCTCATGACACTGTTTGACCATGTTGTCCCCTTTCCACAGCCAGAGCCCCACAGAGCAGATCCAGTGGGCTAAGGCAGCCAAGAACCACCTGTGAGACCCTCACAAATTTATCCTGCACTGATACCTTGCAAGCTAATTGTTTCTCCTAGCCAGAGCATCTCATGGGATGTTGTTCTGTCGTGGGAAGATGTTCAAGCTGGCCAACAGCTGGGAGGCCATGAGTACAATGTGAGATGTGATTGCCTTCTCCAGGGCACTACTGAGAGGAAGTTTGAAGCATGGCTTCCCTGTCCAATTGCTTGGGTTGCACATGTAAAAACCTGGAGAGGGGGGTAAAAGTGGAAGGAGGGGAGGAAGGGAGGAGAGGATGAAAAGCAGGAGAAACTGGTGGATAAAAAGAAATTTGAAAAAAAGTAAGTGAAATATTCAAACTGGAAAGTGATATTATAAAAAACTGCAGGGAACACGCTTGAGTGCATTCAAATTTATTCAAACTCTGCATCTGACATTGATGAATGCAACAGCTTTCTCCACAATATGTAGAGCGCACAGGGCATTTAGGATTGCAGCATCCCTTTCACTGCAGCTGTCTGGGGGCCTGTTCTGAGCACTGTGGAGACCCCTACTCTGGGCCCTGGCATGCCCCCTTAAAGAAGAGGCCAGGAAGCCATTTGGGAAGGAGCAGAAAAACAAACATAGAAGGATTTCAACAATAGATCCTGGAGGAGAGATTTCAAGGCTAATCCAACCTTACAGTGTGTGAGGTCTTCATCTTTGTGGCAGGACTCAGTTTCTCCTCTTGCAGTGGAGAAAAGTTCTTTCCAACGTGCATGAATCCATAGGAGGGGGGTTGTACTGGGATGCACAAAGTCATTATCTTTCTGTAGGTCCTATAAAAAATTTCCTTACTGTCTGCCAAAAAAAGCCTCAGTGCAAATATAATTTGCAAGCAGGGACTTCAAGATCCTATTCTCTGGCACCCAGTAGCAAAAAGATCTCGTGGCTCTGGCCCAACATTAAGACCATGAGCTAGTCATCTTCCTGCAGGGAGCACTCTTGCACCCTCTTTGCACGCCTCAGTGGCAGGCTGGCACCCCAAGCGATGACTTCTACACTTTCCTCCAATTTCTCCTCCCCTTGCCTGGGAAGCATAGCAGCTTTTAGGAATAACAGGGTACAGAAGAGCTTGAGTCAACAACCACCTGCGACTGTTTATCTATAGATTTCATGCTTGCAGGGTTTTTTGGGAAGAGGATGGATGGAGTTATCTTTCCGATGGATGCTCATGGAAAGAGGTGCACACCAGCCAACGTGCCAAGTAGGCACTGAACTCCCACTTTCTCTTCCACCTCTGTATGGGGACAGAGCTCATCTCTGCACACACGGCACAGCAAGAATTTCCATGCACATGCCTTGTGGTACTGAAGCTGGCAGAAGGCTGGGAGGCAGCCTGGAAGACCTGGCACCCTCAGCAGAATGCAGATACTCATGGAGAGGGCAGGATTCTTTCCTTCTTTCTTTCCTTCCTAGTCTCTCTTCCCACAGACCCCTGAGACAATCTCTGATATTTTTTTTTTCTGTGTCCAAGGCTTTTATATCTTCATGTTAGAAAGAATCTGATGTCTAGGACATAGGAGGCCTGAGCTAACTTCCAGATCCACAGCAAACTCCCTGTATGGTTTGGATCAGCTCACATCAACATTGCAGGTTAAATTCCCCACATGTGATGTAAGAGCAAGTATATAGCAGCCTGGTGGTTTTCTAAACAAGAGATGTTTTCATAGTTACATCATTGCAGACTGTCATGTTTTCCACAGTGCCTTTCTGCTACTGTACTATATACAACACCTACAATTTCTGTTTTAGGCTGTTTTGCCTTTCCTTTCTTTCTCCTTTCCTTTTCAAATCCTATCTCCTCTATGCTGCTGTGGCTCCATCTTTGCTCAGATGGACTGTGTCTGACACATGAAGAAATTTGGCTGCTCATCCTCCATGATCTGAGTGGGGACCTGTGAAACGGGGTTCCTGCAGTTTGCTCTCCAGTGCTCTGCACAGCTCCTATCTGAAGGGGCAGAATGCAGATCTGACTCGGCTCTGGCAGTCTCCCTACCAGAGCAGCCACCTGGGAGAAGAGCAGGTGGGTCACTCTGTGGGGCAGCACCAAATGGCAGAGCCCATCCTGGTGTGTGCTGAGGTACTTTTGTACCCCAGAATCATGGCTGGACCAGCCTGGAGGCAGTGGGAGCAAGTCCAGATCCCTGCCAGAGGTTGGTGCATGGGGTCCTCACCTGAGCCCTGTCATAGAGATGGGCTGGAGAGGAAGGGAAGTGCTGGGAAATGCTCAGGAACACAGCATGATGGGTTTTGAAGAGGGACCTTGATTTGTGCAAGGTAATAAAGGAGTCCAAATCTGAGCTTATTTCCTCCAAGTTCAGTTTTCTGTGGCCCATTGTTTCTAGCAAAGACCATTTCTAAGCCTTTAAGAAGACATCTGGTGACTGTTCATGGTGGTATCAGAAGGCCACTTTGGCCAAGGCTGGACAGTCAAAAAGACCAAGTAAGAAGCAAGAAAATCTGCTGTGTCCTGGAAGGAGGACATCCTCACAATGTCTCTCTTAGGGTGGCCTTGGGAAATGACACTGCCTTGCCCATGTTCTCAGAAGGATGACATAGAGAGGCCACCTCTCCCCCTCTCAGTGTGGAACTGTCTCTGCAGATGGGCAGGGAAGGCACTGCCAGCCCAGCATCCTGCTCATGAGGTCCAGTAAATGGTTTGGGGATGTGTGCTGTGGCCTGACAGGGGAACTGAGAGCTTCTCCCTCTAGCTGTCTCTCATTTTCTCTTTAGATCATCGTCATGGTGTAAACAAACAAGCTAAACTCTGTGAGATTTACAGTGCCCAGCTTCGGTGGCTTCCAGTGCGGCGCAGTGAGATATTTCTGTACAGGCAGGCTAAGCACTTTCCATTTTATACCTCAGCGGCTTTATAGCATCTTAAGGATTTCTGTGCATGCCTGGCTTCACTCAGAGGGAAAAAAATCAAGCTTGTAAATAAATACTAAATATATATGAACAAAAAAGACAGAAGGGAAGCGAGAGGGACACACGCGCACACACACGCACACGCACACTTACCCACACTGGCAGAGGGAAGCAGAGAGAAGGTGCAGAGATAGAGGGGGCTGAGTGAGAGATGGAGAGACAAGAGATAAAAAAGAAAGAGCCAGCTGAGCAGCAAGCTGAGGACGGGCTCTCCTCCACCACAGCCAGATGGAAAGAAAATAAGCCAGAGTGAGCAGCTTTCTGGCAATTTGGGGAATATTAATTTCCCATCGGGTCAGATGAATGGCTGTGCCTGAGGTTAAGCTGAAACAGCAGGTGAAGGCACTCTGCTCTGGTACAGCCCTCAGCCCAAAATCAGGCACCCCATTTGGCTGCCACCCTGTACTCTGCCCCGTTCTCATTGTGCCTCTCTGGTGTTGAACAAGTCCTTCCTGCAGTCAGATCTGCTCCTGACCCCAGATCACGAGCAGGCTCCAGGAGCAGAAGCTGCACCTGGCTCTGCAGGGCTCCTGCTCTGGTGGCTCCTGGGCTGAGCCACCCTCCAGTGCTCAGTGGGACAAGAGTGGCAGTGTTCTTTCCTCCTGTTTTTGTGAGTCACTGGGTTTTCTCTCTCATCTTTGGCAGGACAAAAATACAGCCTTTAGCCTGAAGCAGGATCCCAGTGGGTTCCAGTATTCGCAGATTTCAGTGCTGGTGTGGATAAGGTATCCCAAGAACTCCACTGTGTATCTTCTCTGTCTTTGATATCAGTCTTTTTCATGGCCACTTGCTGCCTAGTGAACTTCTAGAAATGAGCTCCAAGGCAAGCTTTTTGTGCTTTGTGTTTTGTTTTGATGTTAACACGTTTAATCCCCAGTCAGGATCTTTCATCTCCACCTATAATATGGAAAACAAGCTCAAGGACCAGCTGCATATGGCAGGACACAGCAGCAGGACAGGTTTCCTGTAGGATCCTTTCTCAGTCCCAGCACTTAGCACCAGCTCCACAGCCCTGATACATGATATAAACCTCCTCCATGCTTTCCAGTGCCAGATCTCTCTGCACCATATTGTCCCACCACTAGGGCTGGGGCAGTGAAAGGAGAGGTGACTTCACAGTGTTGACACCAGGAATTGCTGCCAGAGGTGGGAGCCAAAGTTTGATTTCTGTAGACCTGCTAATGTGTCATCCAGGGGGACCACACCACACGCTGGGTGACATGCAAGCTGACAGCTAGCAGGTTTAATAGAGCTGTTGCAACTCTGCATGGCAAATGGCAGCCTGCATCCAAATCTGAATGTGGTCACCCTTACATCCTGGCTGAGCTGAGCTGAAGGAGCCCTGGGAATAAGGGCTGTGGCCAGGGGTTTTCCATACAAAAAAGGCCAGTGTGAGCATAGTACATCTGCCATGGCCTTTCTGTCACTTGCCTCATGTGATTTCCCTTCCTTAGTCCTGGCACATGCTGACCTTTCCTGATGTTGGGCTGGCTTATCACAGCAGGAGGTCTGTGTGCTCCAGCTTTTAAGCAGGCTGCTGCTCATGTGAGCATCCAGTACAGGCTAAATGTGTACATTGGGGTAGCAGAAATCTCTGTCCACAATGCACTGCCCTGCTGACCTGCAGGTGACATGGAGATGTCAATCCACACTTCCTCAGGGAAAAGACTGCATGCCATGCAGCAAATGCCTGCAGCTCCCTCGCTTTCCCTTGAATGACCTGTGCCATGAAATGTTCCTGAAGCTACCTGAATTATCTGGGCCAAATTTTGGTCCATGGCATGGTGTGAAAACACTCGTGCAAGGCTCTCTTGATGGAGCAGCCCCAGGCTGGAGTGTGGCTGGCTCCATGTCCAGGTTTGAGCCCACCCTGCTCTGCTCCCAGTGCTGGTCCCTGCTGCTGGCCTCCTGCCCAGAGCAGAGGGGCTCCTGGGCCTGGGGAAGGGGCTGTCTCCCCTTGGGTCGCTGACAATTTCTCACCGTTCTCTCCATGCCCAGGACTCGCTTCCCCTTCTCAGATATTAAGTATTCAAACCTCATTTACATCCTTATTTTTCAATTTGCTGCCACAGTAGTTTAATTTATTCTATATAATTTCTTTTTCTGAGGGGACATTAATCATTGCCCTGTGCTTTTTGGCGCCTGTGGGATATGTGTGTGTTTTTTTTTTAAATCAATAAAATAAAGCAACCTTCCTTCCCTCTACCCACCCCCCCACTCCTTCCCACCCCCAACATGCCCCTTTGCCGGAGGAGAGAAATATCATTTCTCCATCCGTTTTTTTACCCCCATTGTTTCTTTCGTTTTCAGCCCAAACAGATTAACTTGTCTTTTTTATTTCTGATGAAATGCTGTGTGAACAGAGTGTCTGGGTGGGGAGAGCTTCTGGCTGGTGCTGCCCGCTGTGTCACTCGAAGGGCGGGTTTAGGATGACGTCCCTACTGAAGTGCTGAAGCCCAGAGCCTCTGGAAGGTGAAATTTGGAATTTCCAAAGCTAGGCCTTGGAAGGAACAAGCCCAGTTTTGGGGAAGGGATGACTGGTCAGCTGGGGAGGATGCAAAATCACTCAGCTCAAAGAACTGCAAATATGCAGCCTTGAAGACAGGGCAATGTCTGCCATGACATTCTAAGGAAAAAGAGAGATAATCATGGGGTAGAAAGACAAAAAAAGAGAGTTTGCAGGAGGAAGAGAGAATGAAAAGCAAAAACATATAAAAAGGAAAGACAAAATAATTTTGGGGGAAAGAGAAAGACCAGAGTGCCAGAGCACAATGGCTTTCCCATTTGTCTCTAGCTGATTCAGACACAAGGAATGGTGGTGGTTTGTTCTCCAGGCTTAGCCCAGTGTGTAGCTGATGGGGTGTGTGACTCAGTGGAGCTGCAGCATTGTGGGGACACGTGCAGGGACCCCCAGGCTGCAGAGCACAGCCTCCTGCAGGGCACAGCATCACAGGCTCCCCCGCCACACGCTCCAGGTTTTTGTCCATTACAGCTGCTTTCTTTTGTTGTTATGTAATCTCAGATAATGAAAGTCCAGTTTGAAGAGGATGCTTAATGTGGTATTAGTCAGTTGAAATATAAGTGTAAATTACATGCCTGCAGCTAGTAAAAGATGGTTACAACAGAAAACATCCCTTTTTAGTAGCATAGTATAATCAAGAGAGCTGATCAAAAAAGAATTTTGATGAACCAGTATTCCACTGGAAAATGCAGAATCCTCCAAATTGAACCATTTTCTGGAAATGTTAAATGTTGACTGGAATTCTTGGCAGAAGTTTGAATTGACCCAAAATGCAATGGATTATTTGGTTTTGCTTATAAGCTATTTTGTTTTTCCAATGCTATCAAAATAGAAACTTTAACATTATTTTTATGCCTCTGCATTGAATTTCCTTCAGAATTAACATTCTGTTCTGCCCCATTCTGCCCACTTCATTTTTCATTTCACTTCATGATGAAAATAAATGTAGAAATAACAGAATTTCCTGTGGGCCAGAATTTCTACTTTTTTATCCATTTCTAGAGATCAGCAGTTCTAAAAGGCAATGGAACTTTTTCCCCAATGTTATAACAAGGCAGAAGATATTAGCTGGAAAATATTTATCTCTATTGAAAAGTGTCGCGTTATTGTAGAATAGCCCAAGTTCTGAACCATCTCCAAAAAAAAATAGGGTTAAACACAGCAGGTTTGTCTACTCTGATTTCCAGAGCCACCCATGCAGTGAAGAGAACTGCCATGTAAGTGTATGGCCTCAGTGACATCATCTGGCAAAGGGCAATCAGTGATGCTGATGGAAGGAGGGGAGAGGCTGCAGCCCTCATGCCCCACCAGCACAGGCATTGCTGTCTGAAATGTGCAGATTTCTGGGAGCTGTGTATTGTACTGTGTATTTCTGTATTGTTGGTTTGCTGCCAGTGTTTTTCTGTGGATGTCTATCTGTAACACATTTGAAAGGTTTTTACGGAGGTACATGGAAGTGTTTTGGACATGTAACAGAGAAAAGATGAATTTATCCTTGGCTTGCAGGAAGCATGAGGTCCACCACCCAGCCATGAGCAGGCCTGCACTAAAGAGCATCAGAGCAAACCTGGAGCTCCCATTTGCCTCCCTGAGCTCTAGGATCAGGTTGGCAGTGCAGAACTCTGTCCTGTGGTATCAGAGATGGGCACCCTCCCACTAAGGGGTGCACCAGCCACCTTGAAATCCTCAGGGCTGAGGGTGGCACAGACATGCTGTGAGCTGGTTTTGATGTGTGTGATGGCTCCAGCCCAAACCACAGCTCCCTCCTGCATCCAGGTGATGCTCAAAGAGCAGATGTAAATGAGTGAGCTTGTCCCCAGCTCTCTTATGCACTCTGGAAGAGTGATTGCTTCCAGTCATGGGCCATGAATTGCAAACACTCACACAGTCCTGTTCCTGCAGCTTGCATTGGGCTCAACACTGTCACCCAAATTCAAAGCAGGTCTCCTGCAGGACACCCACCCCAGACAGGGTGGTCTGGCCACATGTTCCTCTGAGGAAGGAGCTCTTGGAATTCAGCTCTTGCATCTGTGTTGCAAGCATTTTCTGTGCCTTTGTAGCTGTGCTTATGTTTCTCGCCGGTGCCTCAGGGAGCACTCTGTGAAGCTGAAATAATGTAAGATCTGTTCTGCTCAGGGTGTTTCACTCCCTGGATGGTAGGAATACTACAAGAAGACCAGATCTTGCAGTATTTCAGCCCTATAAGTGGCTCCTCGAGGCAAAGAAAGACTCATGAAGAAGAAACACAAATACAAATACCAAGATATTTGATTTCCCAGTGTGATCTTTCTTCTTCTTCCGCTGTTCATGTACTCACTGGTACCCATGCAAAAAATAAAATAAAAAGAACCACCCTACTCACAAACCAACTATATGTGAAGTAGATATTATGGGATATGGCTTATGATTTCATAAAATAATTTCACATACACATACAGTAGAGGCATAGATGGGACAAAATAAAGATCAAATCTATGATTTTGCCATAAGATATGTGTGGGTTGGTGCCCAAATTCATGATCTCATAGACAAGAGCCAACTCATGGATGTTCATACACAGAGCCACCATGGAGCATCTTCACACGTGTGTCCTGAACTGCAGCCACAAGCATGGCAAAACCAGACTGGAACACCCCCAACAGCTTGGGAATTTGGACATGTACATGTTGGAGTGTGTCTTATGAAATGTGTATGGGGCATAATGAAAGTGAAATTATCATACACATACACAGGACTCACGTGTGTCAGAAATCCTATGCCCACATGCGTGCTGCCGAGCAGAGGAGGGAGCAGCCAGCAGGGGTGCTGGAGGCCAAGATTTGCAAAGCTACTTAATGTCAACTTCAGAATTTGCAACTTGTATGAGAAAAAAAGCCCATCTTGTTGCCTCCTGTTCTGTCCTGGGGCAGTCTGTGACAGCCCAGCTGCATTTGCGACATCAAAAGCACCAACATGGATGGATATGGAAGGTTGTCAGTAGATCAGTTGTTTGATACAAGGTAAACCCAAATCACATGTTTCTCAATATCATGGTTCTTTTTTCTGGAACCTGATTCCCTGTGTTGGACTGGACAAAGCAAACACAAGTGGGACTTTGGGGTAGGAAAGGTACAAAACTCAAGCATGAAGGTACAAGCCTGTGTCTGGGAAATGGTTCTTCTGTGGACATTTCTGAGAAAATGAGTTCTTGTTCAGAGACAGGGAAAGACTGGACCTTCTATGAAGAGAAAAGAACAATGTAAAGTGGTAGAAAAAAGGACACCCTTTTTTGGAAAACCCACATTTCTCAGCCAGAACTTCTGTTCAGAGCAATGGTTGGCTTTTTGCCTGCCAGTTTGGCATGCAGAATTACTGTGGTGAGTTGTGTGTAAGGTACTGTTTTCCAGCCAGGTTTGTTCCTGGCTGTGCTTCACTTTCATTTGTTCTTTGTCATTTGTTCTTCTCCTCTTTGAAACATTTTAATTGCCTAATCAGTTTGCAGAGTCATCAGCATGTTAGGAGCAGTGTCTCTCATGCATTCCTTCCCGAGCATGTTCCTGGGAGTGACTGAGGAGAGCAGTGGGCACTTCTACTGCATGGAGACTGCACAGCAGCCAGAGAACAGCAGCTGGGGTAGGCAATGTGGGTGTGTAATGCCCTTCTGGAAGGAGAAGGAGGGGCTCTGGTAGAGAAGCTCTGTGCCAGTCTGTGATAGGGATTTGAACATCCCTCACAGGGTGACTGCATTGGTGGGGCACAGCCTTCTGTTTGCACAGGGCTGGGTGGTGCAAACCATGATGCTTGCTGCTGCTGCTGTCCAGAGACAACCTTGGAAATTTCCTGGAATTCCAGGGCTGGGGCCAGCCCCTGCTCTGGGGAAGGTGGATGCTGCGTCTCAGTCCATAAAGTCCCCAGAATGGGAGAAAGGGGCGAGAGACACACAAAGTCAGTAGTAAAAAGAAATGAAAGTCGGCAGCTTGCCACAGCAGAGTGCAGACTCTGCAGAGCTGCCTCTTTTATTGGCGCCCAGACTGGAGGGAGGTTTATGCTCTCAAACAAGCCAAATTGGAAATGGAGCACGGGCCAGAGCCTTGTGAGCAGGCTGCTGCCCCTGGTGCCAGGAAGGGTATGTGGACACCTGAAATCCTCTCCTTTCCCTCACCTTCTTCTTCTCCACTCTTTCTCCTTTCCACCCCTTTTTCAATGTCCCTCTTCATGTCTCCAACTTTCCCTTTCCCATGGCCGACTTGTTCCCCAGTGCTGACTTCCCCAACAGCTCCTGCCATCAGCTGATACTGAGAAGCCCTTTTGGTGGGGGATATAGGACAGCTTGCTCAAAGGCAGCCAGTCTGGGTGGCCCAGTGAGGTTGGGAGGAGGTATCTGTGGCCTTCTCTTTCTACTGCTTTTCTGCTAAATATAGAGGAGCAATTTGCATTACAGTGACAATGTGTTGCATGTATGTCCTCACATTTCTATCATCCTTCTATTAGGAAGAGAGGACATGTGCAAGACATAGAAGAATCAGAGCAAAAAACCAGATATGATGTTGAAAGTGTAGAGCAGATCCATTGCCCAAGGATCTGGCCCATTATCTGGCATGGCAAGTTCTGGTTAGCAGCTGGATGCCAGATAAAACATGAAAATAATTTGGTCATAATGCAAAGCTTAAAGTCATAAAGGCAGTAGGTGGCGAGAATTGGGTGTTCATTCCTCAGCAAGTTCCCCAAGTCTGTGCCGAGCAGGGCATGCAGACCACTGTGATGCTCCAGGATCCAACTCTGACGTGCTGAGTCTGTTCTGGGACATGCAGGTATGTCAATAAAAGAGCACTAGAGACTGAAGGTGAAAGATCAGTCTCCAGCTACTCTGGGGACCTGAACTCTCTTCTCCTCTCCAGTTGATTATTTTTAAATTTCATTTATTCGATGCCTCAGTTTGCTGCCTGCAAAAAGCCCAAAGGGATTATGGCATCTGTTGTCACATTGAAGTGCAGTCCTGGCTATGAGGAGGTCAGGTACCATGGTGGGACTGTTTGCAGTCTGAAACAATGCTCCCATCCCACGTGCTGCTCCACAGCACTGTTCAACTGCTGGAAAAAGGTCCTGCTAAAGTCAGCTCGGTGCTCATGGACTGTCTTCCAGCCAGCATGCAGGGAAATTGTTTGCTCTCTTTCTTTCCTCCAGTTTTGGCTGTTGAAGCAAAAACACATAATAAAGTAAAGAGGGTTTTAATGACAATCTGCCGGCATGTTTAATATTCCAGCTTGAGGAATGATCCAGTTATGTACTGGAGCCAAGGGAAGGGATGTCATTACTTCCAGTGCACACTGAATCAGTGTCTTTGCAATGAGAAACAAACATCACAAAGGACCTGGCTGCTCACCACTGACCCACAAAACAAAGCCATTGCTCCAACAGAATACTGAGCTTTAGGGGCTTGTTCTGTACTCACTGTGTTACAGATCCATGAAGAAGGGAGAACCTGGGTGCTCTATGCAGCTTTATTGAGTATTTTTCCCTCTGCAGTGCTCAATAAGGTTTTTTTCTGCTCAGGGAAAGGTACAGGAAGTTTTTTGTACAAAACCTTGGCATCCCCCAATTCAGGTCTGAGAAACAGATTCAGATGTGTGTTTTTGCTGCACTTCTTTGTAGCTGAGACTCTCACCACATCTGCTGGATTTATGGTCCCAAATTGGCTCTGCCATCCAGTAATCCTTCCTGTGTGCACAAATATTTGGACAACTCTCATTGTTTCAGAAGCAGACTAGCCTGTGTGGCTCCACTGACATTACCTACTCTGCCAGGCAGGTGGCTGCAGAGAAAACAGCTTATTTATACAGTGCATTGGAATGACAGAAGTGGATTCTTGATAGCAAAGAGGATGAGGGACCTCTGGATACAAGGACCAGTTGCCCTTTTTTAGCCCAATTGGCAGTGGAATCTAGTCTGCTCCTGCCATCAGATCAACACTGCATCTCCCTGGGGCAGAGATGGATTTTGAACTGGCTGGAGGCTGAATCCAGGGTACTTGTAGGGGTTCCACTGCTTCCAAATACTGAGGGTGAGGCAGAAAATCAGATGAAGAACCTAAGGGCTGTAACATGTAAGAGAGTGCAAGTAGAGCTTCTCAAGAGCTAAAGCTGCTGGTGGGGCAGAACCAGAGACCTCTGGCAGCTGAAAACTTACTGCATGTTGAAAGTTTCCCAGCATTCTGGAGTGAAGATTTGAGAGACAGTGTGCAGTAAAATTATCAAAATCACAGCAGGAATGTAACTGATTCATAGCACTGAATCCTTGTCTGAATGGAGCAGGTCTGCAAGGGTTTATAGCCAGGGTGGAGAAAGGAAAGGTCAGCTTGGGGGGCAATGCCAAGTGAATGTCTGTGTCTTTGTACTTGTGGGTCAGAGGCAAAAATATCTAAGGGTGGAAAGAAAGGGTCTAGCTTATGACACCAGTGAAGAGAGGACCCCTTTCTTTCACTTCAAAACAAAGCTGAGGATCTGCTTTTCCCTAGGGGCTCACATCAGCCTGTCTCCTTTGCAGGGGCCAGGCAGTCTGGTGTGAACCACCGTGGCCTTGCTCCTGCTGTACCATCCTGTGCTGGGGATGCAGCCCAGCAATCTCACAGACAGGCAATGCTCGTTTCTCTCCTAATTGAGCAGGTGGGAGCAAGCTGGTATTTCAGGAGTGCTACCTCCATTCCCAGCCACAGCTGAACTCCTGATGCAAGGAGACTTTACAAGGCCCATGAGAGATACCAAAGGATCACCCTTGCTGTCATTGGGAGGGAGGAACTCTCTGGTTACCTCTAAGCAAAAAGGACAAAGCATTATAAGATATATTTAATAAAACAAAACACACACACACACACAGAGGGGGAAAAAAAAGGAAAATAGGCCAATGCACAGGAAGGTAATGTGTTCATTTGAATAATGGGCAAAATCAAATTAATTCTACATTAAATAGTTCTGAATAAAGGGTTTAAGTCAGCAGTTTCAAACTTGTTTTCCTTAATTACTTTCCGTGTTTAATGTCATTAAGAAGATTAAAAATTCATTAACAAGAGTAGTAAAGTGGCAAATCAGTAAAGCTATCACTCCAGGTTAAAAACTACGCTGAGGTTGACACTTTGTACACTTCCACAGGCGTTGTGTGGAACGTTTCTGGGGAGCTGGGGTGGCTTTGGGGAGTCCTGCCAGCCCCCTCCTGCCAGGCCAGCCAGGGAGGGAGCCAAAGGGCCAGCCATGGTGCAGGTGGCAACCAGATTAACCATTAACTGAGCAGGACAAGGCAGCATTTAGCAAAGGGCAGCATGGACGAGGTGAAGTGCAGCAGTGTAACCCCTGAATATGGCCAGCATCACAAACAGACTCAACCATGGAGAATGGCAGGAATTATAGAGCAGTAAGGCGTGCTAAGGCAATCCAGCTGCTTGATTGGCCTCCTGTCCTGAGCCCTCTGAGTGTGAAGGAGGGCTCTGAGCCCTGTGGGAATCAGGCAGGACGGGGAGAGATTTGGGGTATTTTTTCTTCCTTCAGCCTTAGAGGATGCAAATATTCCTAGTCTCTAGAAGTGGAGCATAATAAGCTGCTTGTTTAGGGACTGCAACCAAAGCACACAACTCCATCAGCTTTGGGAATCCTGCCCATTGCTGCACTCCCAAAGAGCCTCAGGGCACACAAATCCCACTGCAGCCCATCCCAAGTGAGAGATCCTCTTCACCCAACAGCTCTGGTTTAGATAAGCCCAGCAGGTGAAAGGCTCATGGAGCCATGAGCCCCAAATCACCCAGCAGGCTGTGCCAGGGGCAGAAAGCAGGCTCTGGTCTCTCCCTAGTCCAGTGCAGCAGTCAGCTGGTGTCACCCCACAGCTGCACTGCAAAACTGGCCATGCTGGCCTTGCAAAACCTCCAGGAGTCATGACATCAGCTGTTTCAAAATGGTCTCACTGTATTTTTGATTTCTATTTCTTGAGCTCTTAAGGGGTTTTAATTTATATTTATCTTGAATAAGCTCCATTCTGGCAGACAGGAGCACAGAGCAATGAGCTGCCTGCACCCCACACTTGGGTCCTGGTGGCTCCCAGCCACCTGTATTTGCATTGTGTCCTGTCCCTGTGATGTGCAACACACAGTGTGAGGGTTCTGGTCATTTGGGGTTTGAGGTGCAAAAGCTGGGATTGCAGAGCTGTGCCTGGGAATGGAGAGGGAATCAGAAAGCCCCAGAGGTGTGCTGCCATGTGACAGAGCAGCATCCCTGCTGCCCTGGCACCTGGTAAAGCACACAACTGGCAGGAGTGCTCTGCACATTGTTAGTGCCTGTCAGCAAGGAGCTGCCTCCTACACGAGACTGCCCAGACCCTGAGAGCATCTTATCCCCAGTTATTAGGAGAAGAAACTGAGGCACAGAAGAGTGACTGATACCCACTGCTCAGTGCCACAGGGGAAACTGTAAGTAACACCTTTCTGCCTTAACTTGCTGCTTGTTTGCAGCCCAAACTTCAGCAGCATCACTCTTACCTGGAAAAGAGCAGAGTCCACTTGGGAAACACCATTATTTGAGGTATGAAGCTGTAAGAAGTAATAGAGGCAGCAGAGGGAGTGGAAAAAACCCAAATCTTTGAACACAAAGGTGTTACTAAACCTAGGGACATACATGAGGTCACAAGACATGCAGGAGGTGGGTGCAGGAGAAAGGGGTATGCTCAGCTGAAGGCAGTGGGAAGTCTTTGACATGTCATGTATCAATCCCTTTTGCCTGCCCCCACAGGGCTTCTGGTAGCCACCCCACACACACCCCAGGCCCCTGCTGTGTTGCAGAAACAAATCCCAAATTATGCTGGGCTTACATGCATTTCTTAGGATGCTCTAATCAGCCAAACCAAGGCAGTAGGGGTTGCCCAGTGGCTTAATTTTTCTCTTTTGCTTAGCAGAAAAACACAAAGGTTTGACTTCTTTCTGCTCAGTTTTGGAATGGAAATGTTTTTGTCTCCAGTTTCCAAATTTTCCTCAGATCAGGAAGTCCTAGCCATGCTCTGATGATCAGTGAAACAGAAAAACACATTTTCCCCCTATTTTCCCCCAGCTTTGATGAGGGGCTCCCATCTGCAGGTTTGTCCTGCTGCTCCCTCCCAGACACTGCAGGATCAAGCCAAAGCCCATTCTCACCACATCCCTTTGTTCCCTGGGGAAGTCAGAGCAGCGCTGGTTTGGGAGCAGGTGGGAGGAGGGAAGGACCTTTTTATTTATTTTTTTGCCCTCCCCTTTTATTCTTTTGCAAGCTTTAATTATCGAAGGACTGAATTTGAGCTGTTCCTGTCTTCTTCCTTCCTTCCCGGACAGCATTTCTAACAAAGGCCTGTGGTTTGAGTTCGAGGGGGTTTTTTTTTCCGTTTTCTTTTCCCCTCCAGAGATCTAAGGCCTGTAATGAGATACCAACACCCTCTCCTTCCTACAGCCCCCAAAACAAACCCTCCCTCTGCAAAGGCTCCGGCATCCCTGCCCTGCTCCCAGGGGAGGGAGGGCACCCGACACCAGAGCAGGGCTGCTGCTCCTTGCAGCCTGTCCTGGGAGGTGAACACGATAGAGTTACAGGCAGAGCAGCTTGCACACTGCCTCTGCTTTGATGAAGCCACATTTCATTATCTCCCTCTCCCCCAAGTCCTTCCACAGTGAAAAAGATCTTCTGTTGTCTGGGCTAATTTGTTTTAGCCTTTTATTTAATTCCTTAAGCTGTGTGCAAAACTCTGGTCACGTTATTTTATCACCCATCTCTCCCAGTCTTCTCCCAGTGCTGTGAAATGCAAGGGCAGGAGTCTCTGGGTGTCCTTCCTGCTCCCTGTGCCCATGGTCACATCCTGAGATGTGAAGCCAGAAGGACTTAAAGCATACAGCAGCCTCAGCCCTTACTGATCAGCCTTTGTCAAGGAGGCAAGGTGCCTAAAAGCATCTGGAGGTTTGGCTCCCATGGCTCCATGCCCACCTGAGAGAGCTGCCAGGAGCAGTGTCCGTGCTGCTCACAGGTTACACAGCCTGGGGCAGCTGGGGAGGACAGCAGAGGGGAGCAGGATTTCTCACTCCAACACCTCTTTGCCTTCCTCTCAAAGTCACCTGTCCCCAGGTCTCTTTTTTTACCTGGAAGGACATGGTGGGTGCTGAAATGCTGTTTCAGTTTTGGGTTGGGAAGAGAGGGAAGGAGCAGAAGCCTGTAAGCTGTTTTATTTGGATATCTCCCTTGTAGCAGAGGAGTGCTGCCTGGTGCCAGATGGCTGCATATCCCAGGGCCCTGGAAAGAGCTGTGCCCTGTGCCTGGGTGTGGCCCGATGCCTGAGCTGCCTGTGCTCCCACTCTCCTCTGAGATGCAGAGGCTGGGAGTAATCCCAGAGGGAAGCTGGAATGGGGATGGTGTAAGGCAGGGGAGCATCCCTGCTCTGGCTCTGGCTCTGCAGCCCATGACTCTGGAGGTGAGCAGCCAGGACTGCCCCACTGCAGATCCCTGAACAGCTCAGTGTGAGCACAGCCCAGTGCCATGGAGCTGAGATGGGATTCTGCTCATCTGCAGCTGCTCTGGCCATGGATGCAACTTGAGGATAAAACCACACAGGAAAGCAAAGCCTTACCCCATCACCTGCCTCCATCAGGAGCAGGGCACTGGGAAAAGGTGTTTAGCAAGGGGCTGCTGTGCAGAAAGGAAGGGCTGAGGAAAAAGAGCTGAAGAGGGGAGGAGAGCAGAGCAATTGCCAGCTGCCTTGAGCCAGAGCCTTTCATGGAGGTGTGAGGGGATGGGAACATGGAGGATCAACATTGTCTTCTCCAAAGAAGAAAAAAAAAAAAAAAAAAAAAGAATGCAGAAGGAAGACAAAGGGAAACAGGACTTGTTGGGAGGAAAATGGGGATGCTCAGGGATTGAAGCAGGCTGGGGTCCAACTTAATAAGAAGCGAACCAAAACAAAACCCAAACAAAAAGTGACTGGAATTGGCGGTGGGCACCCCCTCCCCCAGGCAGCCATCCCCAGAAGGCAGTGAAGCTGCCTTTTCAAACAGCCGCCTCACAATAAATTCATGGCAGCCAGGGCTGGGAAACAGGCTGCTGCAATTTAAAGGAAGCGTGGATTTGCATATTGAATTAAAATTAAGAGCTAATTATGCAAATAAATTATGACATTTGGCAGGAGAATTTGCTTCAAGATCATTTATTACGTTCTTTTTATAACAGTGCGAGCGTTTAACGGTCAAAGACAATATTTTAAAGGAAAATTAACGCAAGATTATTAACCTAAAAACAATTCCACATTAATGAGATGTATTTCTCTTCAACTTCTCACACCTGGCTGCCTATTGATGCCCAGCCAGGACTGTCTCTTAATAATTGGCATTTTTTTTGCAGGCAAATATTGAATGAGGTGGTGAATGTTGCTTTGGACAAACTCACTCAGGAAAATTCCTTCAGGGTTTTAGCTTGCTGGTCTGTAAAGGAAAGTTGTGAAGGTCAAATATGTCTCATGTTGTTCTGTGCACTTGTACTTACCAGGTCTGGATGTGCCTGGGAGAAGACACTGTGCTGTCTACCCCATCTGCATGAGAATAAAATCTCCCCACATTAAAAAATGTGCATAATTGCTTTTTGGAAGAGATATAAAGCAAAAGTCTTTGCCATTTGTGGTCTTTAAAGATCCAGTGCCTTTTTCCCCAAGATCAGGGTTGTTAACCCCGGTGTTTTGTCTCCCCTCCAGCCCAGGTGCTGCTGCCTTCCCCTGGCCCTGCACTGGGACTCTCGGGTGGGGCAGACACTGCTCTTCCCCTCCTGGGACACTGCTGTGCCAGCCACGCACTCCCAGGGGTCCTCCCATGAGGAGAATGGCTTCAGGAAGGTCCCACAGGGGTCCTTGGAAGGCTTGCTGAGACACTGAGGGATTCAGGTCTCTCCAGGACCCAAAAGCTGCCCATTCCCAGCCATCAGCTGCTCCAAACCTCTGGCCCAGGTCCAGCACACACAGCTGAGATGGGTGCTACAGTCAGGTGAGCAGTTGTCTTTCTTGAGGATTGACTCCTGTTCAGCTAGGAAAGATGCCCAATCACTTGGGCATGAAAGTATCTTTACAAAAGAATTCTCAGGAAAGACAGGCTGTGCTTGTGTTCCACCCAGCACTCCTGCTGTGCCTCTCTTTTCCAGGCAGGATGCTGGGGAGCTGGGAGGCTCTGTTTGCAGCCAGGTTATAGGAGCAGCAAGTGGGAGTTAGGAGAGAGCTGTAGCCAGGAATGACTAGAGGGGAACAAATTAGGTGGTTTAGGATGTGAGAAAGAGTCTTTGTCAAAGGTGGTACACTGCAGCCTTGCCAAGGAAGAACAGGGCAATGTGTTACACATCCTACAATCATTTTCACTCCTGCTTTGTCTCCAGTGTGGCTGCTGCCCACGGTGATCTGCACACTGCTAAGGCAGGTTGGGATGTGAGGACTTGGTTCTGGAGTTTCCTTTTGTTCCACTTCTTTACCCCTGTTTGTCAAATATTCCCTTACAAAGCCATCTGCCTTTGTTATAGCTGGGTTTTCCAGAATCCCACACCCTGCTAAAGCTTTAGGGAACTTCACCTAGAGATTAAGGGGCATTTCTCTTATGAGGCTGCTGAAAGTCTCTTTCATGATTCTCCCACATCCACTCTCAAGGGATTTTTCTCCTCCCAAGTTCAAGGTGGAGAGAACATTCCCTGCTAAATCAGTCCTGGCATACAGCACACATTGGCGTGCAGAGCCAACCACAGGTAAGAAAATGTGTTGCAATAAATGAAAGGTTTGGAGCCAGACAAAATGTGTCACATTCGAAGTTCTCAGCTCTCCTCCCTCAGAAAGGCAATCTGTGACTTCTGGACCCTCCTTAATGACCCAGAGCCGGATGGAAAATAATATTAATAATAATAAAAGAAACAAAGAAGGGGCTGGCGCATTTTTTAAATAAAGAAATTTCCCTCATCTTGCGGTTAATTTAAAAGGTTTATTTCTTGAAATGAATCCTCTTCATCAAATCTCCGATCCTTGAAAATCAGTGCAACCTGCCTCTGTGGATAATGAATTGATTTGTAATGTAAATTATATAAAACACCCTCCCCGCCAGCATTTGTGTGTGAGTGTGTTTAATCTAAAGCGTTTAAGTCTGAAAATGAGCTTCTCCATCAAAAGTCTCGATTCCATTTACATTTCTTGCATACGAGTCAATTTGTGCCTGACCCAGTCTATAAATCACTGCCAAGGAGTGCTGTGTCTGTACCTCTCCTCTTCCCCCACTCCCTCCCTCCTCCTCCCATCCTTGCACATGCAATGTTCAAAAAGGCAGCTCTGGATTGTGCCTATAAATGGTGTGGTTCCAGCTCTCCAGCCAGAGGAGAGTGTGCAGAGAGGACACTAAGCAGCTCGGTGAAGGAAGGGGAGGAAGGGAAGTCCTCCTCACTTCTGCTGGCTGCTCTGGAAGGATCTCCAAGGGAAGGTGCCCCTTTCTTGGTGGCTCCTTTCCAACATGTGTTTGCTCGGCCACTAAAGGAGTCTCTGGCACTAGAGGGTGAAGTCTTCTACTGGTGCACAGCAACACTGCCCTCTAAATTCCATGAAATGGGAATTACTTGCATCACCAGAGCCTTTAATGCTGTATTTACATCCCCAGCTGTTTGATCATGCCAAGTTTTATCCTTCATCATGCCATTGGTGGTGAGATAACATGGGCCATGCCTTTTTATCTTGCCTCCTGGTGCTAAACCAGGGGAATAGCCTCTGGAATTAGGGGCTTCCCTTGCTGGTTGGACTTCCATATGACAAATGCCTGCAGACCTTTCAGAGAGCAGGGGAAGTAACAGCAGTGGTATCTTCACCAAAAAAAAGTCTGCTGACCCATCTGGGTGCTGGCATTAGAGGGGTTTAGTAGCAATGCACTTGAGAGAGCTGTTGGAGATCCACATTTCCCTATATATTTATAGGGAAAGATTTACAAAACCAGTTTAACCAGTCTTTGTTTCTTAGATTCTCTTGCTCTCTCTTTTCCCATAGCAGAAGGATGCCTGAAAATGTTAAGAAATTAGAACATCAAATCTATCCAGGTCTGCAAAAGAGCATGAGATGAAGAACCAGACCAGAGGCCACCTATCCTACCCTAGGCCACCTAATGTGCTCCATCTGCAAGCCCTGACTTGCCCTAACACTGCTGTCTCTGAGCACCTCTAGGAAGTGAGCTCCATCCATTGCCATCTGTCTGGTCTCTCACTCACCAGAATGAGAAAGATTGATGTCCAGCACAACAAAGTGAAAACTCAGCTTGAGTCAGGAAGGCAGTGTGAGGTAAATCTTCTGAAAAGACTTATATTGGTACTTATTACCAAGGGCTTCCTCTCTGTGCCTTGTTTGTTTACCTTTGGAATAGGGTTAATCCCTCCCTTCTCCCAGCTTTCCCCAGTTCCCACACCAGGGCTGAGTGTGGGGTGTATATTATTGTATGAATGTGCAACCCTGAGCAAGATGGGGCTTCTGGCACTGGAGGAGTCCTATGAGCTGCTGTAATACAAACAGTAGGAAGAGTTTTTCCTCAAGATTACCCCAGGGGATTGAGGTCAGGCTTTCAGTGGAGGAAGACACAAACCTATTACCAGTTTCTGTGGGGACTAATGCAATTTGCACTTTGTTAGAGGAACTCAGAGTGATTTGTACACATTAATTACTTCTTGCAGCATCCCAGCTGGATAAATATTATTACCTTCATTTTACAGAAAGGGTAACTAAGATGTAGAGAAGTTCATTTGTTTGACTACAGCTGTACAGCATGCCAGTGACAGGAGCCAGAAATAAAACATAAGAGGACTGATTGTCAGTCCCTTCCTGCTCTAAAACTGTGAGTTTCAAACATTTTTTTCCCCAGAACATCACCAGCAGAGAAGGCAGCCGTGCCCCCTGGCTGGGCTGGGTACCTCTGTGGTGGGGATTGGGTTCTGGGGTGGTGCATGAAACACAGCCTGGGAAGCAGCACTTCAAACCCCAGCCTGCACAGCCTCCAACGATGGGAGGAGGAAATGAAAGTGCAATTAGCTGGAAACAAATGAATTTGTGTTGCATATATTTCCCAAGCTGATGGGTTGGTGAATGAAGCACTCGTTATTTCGTGGAGCAGCATCTCTAAAGATCTGTAGAACAACTTGGAAAAAACCCAGCTTTTCTGTTTTGACATTTTTTGCAATTTTTCTGGATGCTGTCTGCTCTAGTTTCAAGCATAGCTACTGCTGTATTTCCATTTTATTTTCATGAAAATGAAATGCTGAAGAAGATTTTTAGTTTTTTAGTTGTTTAAACTTCTCATCTTCAATTTCTCACCTTCTTGTGAGTGTTATGTTGACAGTATCAGCATGTGGCCCACAGAACTAAAATATTTTGTAACCTAAACATTGAGCCATTTTTATTTCTGTTTTCCTATTTTTCTTGTACTAGGTGAGTTAAAAACAGGTGATGTTCCCCTGTCCAGAAATGTTTAACTTCAGCTAGAGATGCAAAATTAAACAGACAACACAAAGCAACATCAAAAATAGGAAAGTGAATAGTGGGTTTGATCATTAATTTATTTTTATGGTTGTTGAGGTTGAGGGGAGAGTACCTTTAAAATCAAAATCCTTTTTTTTCTACAAGAGAAAAACATATTCAGAAATTTTTCAGCTGTCTATAATTACTTGCATTTTTCTTATGTGGTGAACAGAGGAACTAGATCATTATGAGCAGCAGATAAGCCTGCAAGATGGGGCCAGAGCAATGAAGCTCCTGTGTGTGCTTTCCAGAGGTGGCAAAACTTGGATTCTTCAAGAAAGATGGATCTGAGAGTACAATAACAAGAGTATTATATTTAGATGGTCCTTATTTAGTCAGTCGTAATTACATATCCTGTAGAATGGCATTTTTCAACCTGTGGTCTGCAGATTCTTGGTAGAATGTGGACTCCTTGAAAGGAGGGTGGGAAAAAAAAGCAGTTTCACCAATGCTCTCCAGTGGTTAGGGCTTGTGAATTCTCTAGAGGGTTGCTGAGCCTTCTTGAGAGATTTTCTAGGGATCCACAAATCAAAGCAAGTTGAAAGACACTACAGCAGGATAATGTTATATTGATTGCTTTGTTTTTGCAGAGGATAGATTTTGTTTAATCTTCCCCTTCCTTATATTGCTCGACACCATTAGTTTTATCTTAAATGACATCAAATATGAAAAACCATTAGAGAAGAGACTTTCTAATGTATTTTGTACTAATTTTGGGTGGGTGATAACAAGAAGTATTTTCTGGGGCATGGTAGCTTTTATAAAAAATATCTGCTAAAAAAGAAATTAGGTAGGACAGAAAAACTTGGGCTTGAAGTGAGATCTTGTTCAGTGCAAGTTTTAGAAGAAACTGGGATTCAAAATATATTGAGAACCTAAAAACTATGGGGCCTGCCCAGAGCTGGATAGAGGCAGACAGAGAGTCTTTCCCTGGTCTTGAGAGCCCTATAAATTCCTATAAACACATGGGAGGGTTGAAGTGTTTGAGTTGCCTGGAGGGAATGGGGACTCTGTTCTGGAGAATGGAAAGATGAACAGAGACATTTGATGAGAAAAAGAGATGGACAGAGCTTTTGCCTTTGAACAGCTTGTCCTGAAAAGTAATACCCCATGAGTTTGACATGGCCCACAAAGCACACCTCTGGGAAGACTGTGAAGATGGGAGGAGTTTCACAATTTGTAGATTTTTCCCAGGTGGATGCAAATTGTGAAAGTGAAGATGCAAGACAACTTTATTTTTCTCCAGAAAAAACCACTATGGCCAAAACTTCTCTCTAAAGTGAACTGAAATGATTATTTAAGTGAATGACTGAAGTGTCTCTGTATGTTGTTAAGAAATGTGGGAAATGGGAGGAGGAGGGAGTGATCTCCAAATCTTATTCTGAATTTCTTATTTTTCTCTGTGTTGTTAATAAATTTCTTCTTTATACCCTTTTAAGTTTTAGGCCTGCCTTGTTTTTGCTCCTGAATCCTATCTCAAAGGGAAATTGAGTATATTAAAACTGGCAAACCTAAATTAAACCAAGACAAGAACAGAGGGATGCCACATTCAGAGACCATCACTCCCTGCTCCCTGTGCCCACAGGTTCCTCTCTGCCAATGGGCTCTGAACAAGGGAGCCAGCCCTGTGCTCAGGTTCCTCCTCCCAGAGCCTGTCTCCCAGCTGCTGATCCTGGGAATCCATAAAGCCTGGCAGAGAAAAGTACATATTTAACCATATATATCTATGTAGGTGTATATGCATATGCAATAAATAAAGCAAACCAGCTGATTTTAGCTCCATGTATTGTTCAGGAGGAGGGGTTTTCTCCCTCCCCTCCCATCTCCTAATGAAATCCCCAAGCCCTTCTTGTTTCTCCCCCCTCACCCCCTGCTGCCAAAGGGTGCTCACACAGACATGCTCTCAAGGATTTTGTGTCCTCTAGCTGGAGCAGGAGAGGCTCTCAGGATGGGGGAATCTTTTATTTGCTAACGTTGTTGGTGACAGAGGCTTAGCCCTAAACCCCTCCAGAACCCCTTCAGAGCCCTCATAGCTTTCTTCATTTGCTGGCCATTTGATTTGGGATCCCTTCACTCCATTTCACCCACACCTCACCCCTGCAGTCACATACCTGTACACCAGGCCTGGTGGTGCCTGGAGGAATGAAGGTGTAAAAGGGCTGAATATCCTCTCAGACCCCAGGTCCTGGCTGTGGGGCCATCTGCCTGCAGGTACATAAATGTACAGATACCTCCATCCCTGCCTCTTGGGCTACCCAAGACATGGCTGGTGTATGGATGGATGGGGCAACCCACCTCTGTTTCCCCATTGGTGCAGCTGCCACTATTGGACCTTTCCCTGTGGTGTTTGTGGTGCTATACTGAGGCAGGACAGAAAGCAGAGGCTGCTGGCCAATGACCAGACCATGGTCATTGCTCTCACAATATCTCTGGCCACTGCCCACACACTCCTGCTGGGCCTCACTCCAGGCTCCCACCTGATTTCCCTGAGCAGCACTGAACTGACACCCTCCTGGGGTCTCCACAAAACAGAATAAGGGCTGTGAAGGCATGTGGAGACACACAGCTCTGAAGGCCACCAGCCCTGGGTGCTCGCCTGTGACAGAAAGTGCAGGTGAGAGGCTTTGCCATGCTTAGTTCTGCTCACCTCCATCCCCTGACCCAAACCCAATTTCTATGCAGAGAAAATGAGTTCTCCTCTGGTGTCTGTTTCTTTTTGCCTCCCATTGCACATGAAAATGCTGACAGATTTCCCTGATCACTAGCCATGCTGGCTAGTGGCTAAAGCAGTTCATTTCAGACCCTGTGCAGGTATTTCTTACCATATATTATAGTGAATAATGTATCCCCAGCCATGCAGCACAAGGCTTATAAGGCTATCTCAGTATTCTGGTGACAGCTTTAAACCACTCGACCATTGACCATTCAGGTCTCATGGTTTATAGAGTCACCAGCACACCTTGACAGGGTTATAGCCTACTTATTGGTATAAAGCATGGTTAGGGATACATTATTATAGCACGTTGCCTCTGAAACGGGGCCGTGTGCCACCGGTGGCCTGGAGAGCCCTTGCTGGTGATCTGCAAAGGGCTGGCTGGTGTGGACAGCCCGATTAACACCCACCTGCTGAGCACCATGAGCAATTGCTGCAGTGGCATGAGGGACAGCGTTCACTCTCAGATCCTGGAGGCCCAGAGGTGCAGGTGGCTCTGACAACGGGGGGGCTGAAAAGAGCTGCTTTCATCAAAGCTGGCACCCAACCATACCAAAGCGATCCAGCAACCATTGTGCAGGTTGCCTTGAGGATGAGAAACTCTTTGAAGATTGCTGCTTCCACACTGCATGGTTTACTTCCACCTTTTCTGGGCTGCTTCTGTTTGGATGCAACCTGACCATCTTGCTTCTCTACAGATGCCAGTTTGGCCTGGCTCATGCTGAGCACTCATTAACAATTGCTAGAGTTAAGGTAGTTAATCACTACAGCTAAGGTTGAAATCTGACTTTTCTTCTGATTCCAGATCCCAGGTCTGTGAGCTTTTCCCATCTCCCACAGAAAGGTTTCTTCCTTGTTTCTATTGTTTTGGTCTTGCTCCCCAGTTAGTGATTTTATTATAAAGTTTCCAGGGATTGTTTGAATTACCTTTGAATGCAACGTGTACTTATGCTTGTTGCTGTTGCAGAGCTGTGACAATTTAACAAACAAGTCAGGTTAAAAATGTTGACCTCAGGTTACTTCCTGATCTCATTGGATTTGTTAAATATTGAGCCAAATTTGGAGAAAAATTACCTTGGTATTTTGAAAGCCCTCAAAAATAGAACTCAGCAATAATGTTTTAAAATTCCTCTCCTTGCACTCCCTCTTTCAGTGCTATTATAGGAAATATTTGTTAAGGATATTTCAGCTATAGGACTACTTAAATAGATCCATTACAGAATTACTATATGCCAATGTTGAGGATGCCTCTGAAACAAATGGACTCATTTTCTCAAATGTTATGTTTAAGTCTCAGTGAGCTCTCCACCACAGCCCCAGTTGACATATGCCTCTTCAGTGTCTTCTCTTAGTTTTCTCTGCAGCCTTGATCCTACAGAGATTTATGCTTGTGATTAACCTTAAGCATGTAAATAGCTCCTCTGATGGTTACAGTTAACACTGTAAGCATCCTCTGATGGGGCTGAGGCTGCCTCAGCCCCACTCCTGTGGGTGCTGCTGCCAGATGTGCACAGTTTGGGCTCAGCCAGCTGCACAGAACTCACCTAGGTCAAACATCCTTGCAGCATCACATCTTACCAAGTTAGCCAGAGCACACACTGCACAGCTTTTGTGCCAGCTTCAATTTTATTCCAGCTTTCTGCAAGCTACAAGGGGATGACAGGCGATATTTTAAGGTATAAAGCCAGAGTCACAGACAAATAACACCAAATGCACATTGAGTCTGTCAGGAGAAGTTAACCTGTCAGCACTCCCTGAAAGGATCTGCATTAGCAGATCAGCTTCACATCAGATCAGCCTTTGTGCCATGTGGCCACAGTCTTTCTGACCCAGTATTTGGAGCCCCAAAGCCTGATTTTCTCCCCTGTTGAATCCAGGCTTCAGAAGGTTTAAGGCAGCAGGGTGATTGCTTACCTGTGCACAGTAAGTTCTGCTGGTGTGAGGCTTTAGTGGAGTTTTTTAAAAAGGGAGATAAAATCCTGTAGTGTGTAGATGTCAGGCTATTAGTCTTTCGATAGTCTTTTTCACTTAAGAAGAGGAAGGCACAAGATACTGAAGACAAATAAGCAGATAAACTTTTGTAGATGTACCTTTTTATAGTCTTTTCATTGCTTGCACAAGCTGGTTTACATGGGAAGGGGGTGTGAGGTGGCACTGACAATACAGATATATTGGGATTTAGCAGGGACAAATTTGTTGCTTTGCATTCAGCTTCTCAGTTCTGGTTTCCACTTCAAGCACAGTAAATCCCTGAGTCCAGGATGGCATCTCTCCTTCCCTTTACACAAATAGCTCTGCCAGGTCCCGAGTTGCAGCCACTAGGTCATGGCACACCAGTGCTAAAGCAGGAGGGCAAGGGGAGGAACCAGGCCCACCTCTGTAAAAGGACAGATAGATCATAGTGCAGATGGAACAACCCAGGGATACACAACTAATTATATGCACAAGTGTGGGGTATTTATTACTGTAAAATGCTCACAAAATTCATAGGCACCTAAGACTTATGATGGCATTATCCACCGCCACTGGAGAATTAATGGGCAGCCTTTTCCCTGTGCTAAAGCAGACAACGGAGGGGGGTACTCTGTCATCCAGAGGTGAGAGCAGGGAATGAATGCATAGACAGTACTCCCCTCTAATGCTAATGGACCCTAGCACTGAGATTAGATTTACACCCTCCCTCTAAATGTACACCAGGGGAAGGCAGCTCCCCCAGACTGCCTTCCCACCAGTGTGGTGCTGCAAGAGCTGCTCTCTGCTCGCCCCACCTTGTCCCCACTGGCCTCCACACTGGCCAGCACAGGCTGTCCTGCTCCCCACATCTGCCACGCCTGGGTTTGCAGAGAAGCACTGCTCACGTTTTCCTCTGGCCAGTACCCCGTGGCAGGGGTGAGCAGGGCAGCACTGTGCCCTGCATGGTCCCATGGGATCCCCCATGGGACTCCTTCACTCCTTCACGTGTGCTCACCACCCTGCCACGATGCTGGGCAGCAGCTGGGGCTGCAGTCCTCAGCACCCTGGGAACACCATGCCATACTACAGAGGGTTAAACAGTCTTTTTTAAATCTCAGCTCGCCCAAGGATCAAAAGCAATGAGAAATTACCCTTCTGCTTCCCTTCCAGCACCTTTGCTTTGGGATGGGAATGCGATTTTGACCTGAGGAATAAATAATAAACCTAACAACAGGCAATGTGTAACTATTGATCTTCAGATTACAGAAGGGGCACGCTAAAGATATTCAGGAAGAGAAAGACAAACCATCAGAAAAGTTCTCATGGATCCATTTTTCCAGCATGGCTCCGTGTTTGGCCCGAGTGCCCAGAGCAGACCCAGTGTTAACCCCAGCACTAGCCCTGGAAGGAGCTGGGATGCAGAAGGCACAGCCCTGGAGACTGGGAGGAGCATGGTGGTGCTCACACACCTCTCCCTAACCCAGCCAGGAGCTCAGGCACGGGAAGGTGAGCGGACAGGCTGGAGCAGCCCAGCTTTGCGAGCAGCATTCCCTCCTCCCTGAAGGTGGTATTGCTCCTGGCCAACCTCACCCCACGCACGGCAGGAGTGACCACAGGCCTGCTAAAGAACTCCCTGCAAATAATTCACACCAACTTGTTTAAAGGAGCAAATGGGCTTAATTATTAGTTACAATCTTGTCAATAATTATCACCCCATCTGTGGGTAATAAATGGCAGCTTCTCACAGACTGCATCATTAGAGTTTAAGGACACCAATGGGGTGCATTAAAATGCTGAGGAAAGCATTGATCTGGTGTAAAAATGCTCTTTACAAATTACAGACACGGGTCAGGCCGGCTGGTGAGACCTCCCTCTTCCCTTCTGATGCCAGCCTGCCCTCTCCTCTGGCTGTGCATCCTCCCTGCACCCCCAGCCAGGTGCTGGAAAGACAAGGAGCCCAGCAGATCACATGGGACCCAGCCCTTACTCAGGACTCTGGGCTTCACAGAGTGAAGGCTGTGCAGTTATGACAGGGCTGGCATAAAGCATCACAGCTCCATCCTGGTCAGCTCTGCTGCTTTATTCCCACAAAGGGGCTGCTCATCTCCACGGCACTTTTTATCCAATGGGTAAAAGAAATAGGATGATATAAGCAATGTTTCCCAAAATGCAGCTACTTCTAGGGTGGAAAAGCATCAATCATCACACAGCAGGACTTCTTGGAGGAGGTTTCTTTTTTTGGTTTTGATTTTTTTTTTCCCCCATTCAAAAGGGAGGCTTGAATATAGGCCGGCAGAATGCAATTATCCAGGCTGGAACTTGGCCAAAATGCTGGGGCTAAGAGTCCTACTGTTTCAAAATATGCCACAATACCCTAAATGATCACATATTGCAGGATTTGATTTTGCATTTCATCCAAAACAATGTTGGGAAGATCATGAGTAGGATAAACACAAACTAGTCCCACTTATCTCTGTACCTGCTGAAAGTTCTGCCCAGAATAGTTCCTGAAATGGTTTTAATTTCTGTGCAAAATATTGAAATCAGTCAGTGGTTTTATTCCTTTAGCAAATTCTCTGCCACCAGTCTCCATTTTTTTCAGTAAAAAATACATCAACTTTCAGAAGGAGAAGCTTGAGGAAAAACAAGATTGGTTTCCATCTGAAACCAAAAAGAAAAAGGGGAAGATGATTTCTTCCATTTAAACCATAAAGCATTTTAGATGGAGCTTCTTTTTTTCTAGGTTTTGTTTTTGTGATTCAGCCTGTTAGGACAGACAGAGGATTAAGACAGCTAATGGACAGACTTTATTGGCAAACAAAACTAACACCTAAATGTCTCTTTGCATGTACAAGTGGTAAACTCTTCATTAGAAGAGAGCTACATTGACAGAGGCAGGCTGGGCTACAACTGAGCCACAGTGTAAACAAACCTCTGCCAGGGCCCATGCAAACACCCTCCCTCCCAAGCTTGCAACCTTCTCCCTCAGTATTAAATGGCTCCAAATGCTCCCTGTTGTTTGGAATGCCATGCAAATATTGGCAGAAGGAGTCACGCTCTGTTTTAAAGATACCTCGGGCACAGCCATGCCAACCAAACTTTTTTTGGAAAGCAGCATCAGGACTTGCAGTTTCTCTTTTTACTTCACCAAATGAAATTTATCTGCAGATTGAATTGTGTTTTTAGCTGCCTCAGGCTGTGCTGGCTCTTGCTGAATTTGGCCAATCATCCCTCGCAAGGGAATAATAGAAAAAAGAGGTAATTTTGAAAAGTCAAAATATTTCATCTAATATTTTGGAAAAGGAATCATTATAATTGATTTTTTTTGTGTTGAAATAACTTCCCATTGTGAAACACAACAGTTTTTCTAGAAACAACAGTGGCAGTCTGTAAAAACACAACTCATTGAGGCTGGAAAAATTTCAGTGTCCTTCTGTTTTACTGGAATATCCAGAAAAACTTCCACCTTAGTTTAACCAGGGCAAAACCAAACTTCTCTTAATTTTCAGTTGGACAAATGAAAGAAAATGAATGGTAGGGATATTCAGCAGCAATTTCAGATGCCACAGTTGGTGGGAGCCCAAAAGGAGAATGTGGAACATCTGATCAGCTCTGCAGCATCGCCAGCAAGTGTCCTGCAGTGTCTTTGGTGTCCCTGCTGTCTGCATGTCATTGCTGGAAAATCACAAACTCTTGCTTGTCTCAAACATATCAGCCAGGCTTAAATAAACTGTCCCAGAGCTGCCACTGCCCAGCTCACATCCAGTTTCCATCACAACCCACTCTGGTGCTGAGGGAAATACAAAAAATAAAAATAAACTGGATGCAGGAAATGATAAGTTCAGTTCTGAATTTATACTCATTCATACTCTACTCCTAAATATCATGGTAATTCCATTAATTTTCTGAAAATGTGAGTGGATCCTAAAAAGCAGAGTGACTTTTTGGCATCCTGTACCAGACACAAATTATTCCCATGTTGTAGTGCATAATGCCCAGCAAGGTCTGCATGAGAACTGGAGCTGGCCACTGCACAAACACAATTCCACTGGTGAGGCTTCCAGCCTCATTCATAGTACCTGCTCTTCACTTTTGTTCCTGTTTAAAACAAGCCATGTCACTTAACTGACAGATTCCATGCCACAAGCAGTTTGCAAACACTGTTTGTTTGAAGAAGATATGCCCTGGCTGATTTGGAAAATCCCTATGCAGTGCATTCAAAGTAATTCTGAACTGATTAATGACAAGTTGAGCTAATAGAGGGAATGAAGGGCCTGGCACAGGTTGTGGTTAGTTAGAATTTGCTGAGTTCACTCCAACTAATTTTGTACCTTCTTCCATTTAACTTTCTGTAAAATTCCCAGCAAATCACTTTACGGTGAGGGATACAACCAGATTGTAAGAAACAGACAGAGGAGAAAAATCACAACCACAAAAAAATTGTTGTGAAAAAACTCCCTGGGTAAATATTTGCATTGGAAACCGGACCCCAAGATTCACTGCCTGCAGCCAGGGGTCAGAAACATTACAGGTCCACTCAAAACAAAGGCAACTTGAAACTGGGAAGTGGACAGAGTCAGTGCAGCCTCACCAGTGTCAGAGAACTGTGTCTTTTATTGTAGCTGAAGATCCTAAACCTGCATTTGTGCACATGCATTCATAGGTGTTGACATATTTAATGCAAACACACACAAGTGCAGGCACTCACACAAAATGTATGTGCATATATTCCTGTATTCACAATGAACTGTTTATGAGCAAGCTATCAAGAAAGAGTTTTCACTGAAATTATTCAGTGAATGACTTCAAACAATGAATACATTGCAGGAAATGGCGATTGGCTCCAGAGCAATCCACAAGCAGAAAAGAAAGCATAAGCAGTTGAATAAATGGGTGGCTATGAATTACTCATTTAGCTGCATTATCTTCTTGTGGTCCAAATTCAGCAAATGTCTAAACACCCACTTCCCATTAAGAGCATGAATAGTCCCATTGATTCAATAGGGTTATTTTCTCTGCCTTCCATGGGGCAACTCAAATACTTAAATTTAAGCAAGTGCTTAAAGTGCTTTGCTGAATCAGGAGGTATGTCCACACTGTATATACCTGTGTTATACAGAAGGTCAGATTAGCTGATCCAAGAATCCTTTATGGTCTTAAGATCTATAAATCTGTGAATAAAACCAGCCTTTGCTGGAATTGCTTCTCCATAACCTTCCTGAGCACTGAAATTCATCCACACCCCAAAAATATTAATAAAACATTCTGTACTTAACTCTTTTCATATTATACCAAGTACGCCACTAAATAAACCTCTTAATATTCCAGTATATTTTGCAATGAACATTTTCCCGGTACGCTAGAGCGGTTCCTCCTTTTGTGCCATCCAGAACACAATCCCCATGAAATACTGCAGTAAACATTTCTCTGAGTACTACAGCAAACACTACCAGCATTAGCAGATTAACCATTCCACTGAGCGCCATATTAAGCACACGTTTAAATACTGAGGAAAGACGTATAGCCTCCTCTCCCCACTGCGCCTCGTTACCCTGCCCAGATCCATATTTTTCTGCACAGAGCCAACCAGCCCTGCGTGTACCTGCTCTGTTCCCTCCCCTCCCAGTGCCTCTCCCTCTCTTTTTCTCCTCTTGCTTGTTTTGTTCATCCTGGACCTATTCTTCTGGCTTGCAAAATTTGTCAGGGGCCAGGAAGCAAGGGATAAAAGGGGGTCAGAGGATTTGGCACATTGTTCAACCACAAAATCAACAACAAATCTGTACTGTGTGCATATTTTTGCCTCTCTGTCTCTCTCAGAATTTGCTGAAGTCTGTTGATGGAGAAACACAGCTTAAGTGTGGGTCCCCCCTCCCTGGATCAAAAGAATGAAGTAGCAGGTCTTGACTGGTGTAATTTGGAATTACAAAGCATTGTTTGGATTTTACAGGTGTACTTATTGTCAGCAAAATTACTGTGCTCAGAACCTTCAATGGATTAATCTTTAGCAAGTGTTTAAGAGCCGCCGACTCGCCTCTTGTTGCTGACAAACCATCTAGATTCAACCCATGGTTCTGCTCAGCTTTTCTCCTTTCCCTCCTCTCTCTCTTTTTTCCCTCTCTTTTTCCTCCTTTTTTTTTCCCTTTTTTTTTTTTTTTACTAGCAATTTGATGTTTGATCATTTGAGGCAATGAGGCGGAGGGTAATTTACGTTATCAGGGAGGTATGAGGGGTGCTGGGAACCCAGACGCAAGGCCCATTCGCCTGCTAAAGCGCCATCGTAATGTAATGAGACTCCAGTCAAGTGCAGCTAGTAATGGAGAGGAACATTTCCCATTCATCTGCCTACCTGAGACTCCACCGAATACGACAATAACTTTTGCACGGGAGGAGCAGGGGGGGCACGGTGAAGGGGGGCCAGAGTCCCCATGGCACGACTCCCTCTGTCTCCTAGAAAAGCACCACTGCCTCATCCTTTAGACCATCCAGGGAAGCAAATCAGCACAACTCAGGAAGTCGCAAAACAGGTTGTTGGAAATGCTTAACCCTTCCCATGTCCCTTCCAGTAGGCACCTGGTCAGCACAGCCCCCCAGCCTGTCTCTGACACTGGGTCCCCTCCTTAGACCCTCAGCTGTTGAATCCCTCAGGGCAGAACTGGACCCTTGCATGGAGGGAGCTTGGAGAGGATGGACCCACTAGAACAGGCCATTAGGAAGGTGCCTGCACATCAACTAGCAAAAGTTGTAAAAATGAGGAAAGCAATTTCCCAGAAGTGCTCCAATGTTTAGCTTTCCTCTAAAGGAGTTTCAAAAAACCCTTTTTCTCTGATCACTCCTAGCCAGCTCCATCACATCACAAGTGTGGCTTCCTATTAAAAAAACAGGGTTTTGAGAAACCTCTTCCCTTTGTTGTCAAGTGGGATTGCATCAACAATTTCTTTTAATACCGTTTTCTGATATCAGCCCAAACCCAAACAAAATCTCAAGCCCACGCCACACTCCTAGTGCCATGCATGTCCACCACTGGGGTAATTTCATGCCCCGTGAGTTTGTCAGAGCAGCCTCCTCCTGCCAAGCACTCCAGAGGAGCAGATGTATCTTCAGAGTGTCCTGGGAGTGCTGTTCCCATCACAAGGATGAGCATATACACATCACTCTGACCATCAGGGAAACTGAGGCATGGAATGGTGTGCCATGCCATAATTAATAAAACCAAGGATTTGTGTCTTTTTTTAGAAAATGAATACCCAAGGATAATAGAAGTAAATTCTGCTCCCCCCACCCCCATCCTCCCTCCAAACTCTGAAACTCTGCTCCTCAGCCTTGTCCCTTGCTGCAAAACCTTTCTGGCTGCAGATTCCCTTTCCACTGTGCCTGTGTAGGCAGGACCTCCCAGCAGCACAGTAATAACCACAGCAGAAATACCCACCACCAGCAATAACAATGATGCACATATTCAAGTTCTCACAGGCAACCCTACTGCTCTGTACACTTTGTTTGCAAGCTGAGGGTAATTATAGCTTGAGGGAACCTCCTGGATGCAAACAGATCTCCTGGTACAAAGATCTCTGCATATGTCAAGGGGTATAGGTGGCCTGGACAACATACAGGGGAAGGAGAGATTAATTTCCTTCATCAGCCTGCCCTAAGCTTGCTGTTTGTTCCCAGAACTCAGCCTGAGAAAGGGAAAGAGAGAAGGGAGAGGGGGAGCTGAGGTCTCTCCCTCCTAGCCCTCACCAAATTCCTGCCACATGGACCCTTCCAATTATATCCACGTTTGAAAGGCTGCTGTCAGGATGAAAGGCACAGAGCAGTAATGAACTGACGATTAATTTGCAGTTGGCTCACCCAGTGCGTGAGCGTCTCTCAGGCTCGCTGCGTGCGGGTGCTAAATATGACGATGTCAGCAATTGTCAGCCAGAGCCAGGGTTACCCTTAATCAGAGTCTCTCTCCCACTGCCTGATTGCCTGTTGCCAGCTTCTGGGGCTCCAGCCCGGCTCCCCATCCTGCTGACGGCGAGGGGAGCTCTGTACCAGCCTGGCAGCTGCCAAACTAGCAAGAGGAAGGGAAAAGAAATGACCCTCTCCCCTGGCAAAGCAGCAGGAGCAGCTGCCAGTGCTAACTGCCTCTGCCCATGCCAGCTTTGACCTGGGAGAGTTACAGCTTATGGTGGCAGGAAAATAGCTCAGGATTCAGTTGCACACGTGAGCACCAGCCATGTCTGGGATCCCTTGCACTTCCAAACCTGGCAGCAAATGTCACAGCCCCTTCATCCATGTTAAAAACACGGCTCTCACTCTCCTCATTCAAGTCAGCATCCCCATGATGGCCAGGGAGTGTGATTGACACCGAGTTCCAAGACAGCTCTTGCAGAGGAACACCCTCTGCAATACCCTGCACACCTGTACTGCCAGCAGCTGCTTTGCAGGTAAAGCATTAGGGGCTGATGCAGCCTGACGGGGTCGGGGTCAGGACCTGCTCAAACATCCCTGCTAGCCTCAGAAGGGAAGCAAGAGACACACACTTGGGAACCAATGTGTCGAGCAGTCTGCACAGAGCACAGAGAGGGATGTGAAGCAGAGCTCCAAAGAGTTTGCAGGCTCACCAGCCAAGATGTGGAAGGGACGCAGTAGAGAGCACAGATTGACAGGGCTGGGAATACAACCTGCATCTTCTGCATTAAGGGGCCTGTCACCAGACCACAGGGGAGTGCTGCTTTGCAGAGGGAAGCACAACACCTGCTCAAAAGACACAAATATTCAAAGTAAAGACCAATCCCTTGACACTGCACAGACACCTCCTGCATGTTCCCAAGAAATGTGGGGTGTGCACAGTGGTCCTGCATTTTTCATTCACCCTTTTAAGTCCGTCCACCAAACCCAGACACTTCATCTTCTTTCCTCACAACAGCAATGTAGACCAGGCCTGAGCCATTAGCCACTATAAATGTGCCTAACCTCAAAAAGATGTTTTCTTCAACTGTCTTAAGTTTGGCATTCCAAATTGCTGGGCACCTTTGAGAATTTGGGCTCAGGAGGGTCAAAATAAATTCTGCTGTGGAGCAAGCATTGGGTACTGGGGATGCAGCAAGGCAATGCTCTTCAACTGATGTGGGACACTGTGTAGGGCTTTAGAAATGTTCATACTGCAGCTTCCTTTTAGATTGCCCAAAGGCCTGTAAAATACATTTCATGACTCTCATTTAGTAGATAAAAATTGAGATTATTAGACCTGGCTTCATGTGATTATGTTGGGATCTGAAAAGTGGGTGCACTGATTTCATCATGGACAAGGACTTCTAGAGCTTCAGAGGGCTTATGAGAGTATAAAAATCAGCTGCAAATGGAAGCTACTGGAATTTTACACTAATCATTCTATCCTTCCTGCTGCAAATAGTGGGTGCCTTTTCTTTTGAAAAATTCCATAGATCCCTTCTGACAGTTGGATCAGAGATTTAGTCCTAATTTTGTTCGGATGCTATTAAACAATGCTTACAGAATTCAGATACCAAAAGAAACATCCTTTTTCACCTTGAACAATAGAGTTTAACCAAAAAAGGTAGCTGTGGGGTCCTGTTTCCCTTTCAGCCTGCATCTTGATTTGCAAAAATATCTTCAGCAGAACCAAAACCAGGTTATGGCTAGGTATATATGTTTGAAACTGCTTGGGACTACAAGTCTGCTATTCATCCTGTTCTGGTACACATATGACTTCATTTTATCACTGCACTCTTCAGGTACCCACACAACTTACCAGTCAGTTTCCCTGCATGAAATCACATGGCCTTTCTGGGGAAAAGTACAGAATGAAGAGAGGCAAAAAGATGTTCAGAGAGAATCTACTCACAAGGCAAGTGTTCAAGATGGTCTAAGGCCCATGTTAGCAAAATGAACATGCTAGTGCTGTCCCAGCCCCCAGGGTACCCTGGCAGTGTTTAATTCCAAGTCCTGTCATAGCAGACTGAGGTGGGGGCAGCAGCTTTGTATGTGTGGCACAGAGTCTTTCATTTACAGCTGCAGCTCTTCATGTAACTTACAGGTCTTGCTGTAATCACATGTGTGTTTTTACTGTGCAATCTCTGCCATCAGAGCTGGCATTTCAGGCACTGCCATGGTTCTCACTCCCTCCCAGGGCTGTCCCAGCACAAGTACAGGGTCCTGCCAGCTGGACACGGCCCACATCCAGATTACATACTATTTTAAGAACTTCCCTCAATGAGACCCTCCTGCAAAGATGCCATCCAAACTGCTTTTCCTGCCCACCAAGCATGGCTGGGCCTGGGAGGGACACTTTTTGGCTTTCCCTGCTCCTCCCACCCTGTCAGGCTCCCACTGGGACCCGGCTCAGTGGCCAGGCTGTGACTCGGTGCAGAGCAGGAGGCAGCAGAGCCGAGGCAGCAGTGGCACTTGGCAGCTGTCCTGGTGACACTCTGTCCCTGTGCCAGCCCAGTGCAGCCCTTGGAGAGCCGAGGGCTCCTCTGCAGAGGAGCCCTGAGCCCTTTAAGGAAGGGAGAGGAGCAGAAATCAATTGTCTGCTCGCCTTCCTCCCAGGCCCCCCTCTCCCCCTCCTCCATCACCACCACCACCGCACACGCACCCTATTCACCCTGCTGGAAGGTGACATTTGCTATTAACCTTATATTGGGCCATTTTGTAAATCAATGTCACTTACATTTAATAACAAGTGTAATCAAAGGAATTATGCAAATTTAATTTGATGCTTCTTGAATTATGCAAATCTGCACCACATATAATGGCTTCTGACATGTGCCCAGTTGGAGAACGTTCCATTACCTCCTCTCTTATTACCCCTATTATTATTTTTATTTTTTTATCCCGTGGGGGGGGAAGGGAGAAGGGAGGGAGCAGCAGTTAGGCTTAGAGGCAGGGGGGACAAGCGAGGGCAGGGAGAAGAGAAGGGAAGGAAGAGGGGTGGTGGAGAAAAGTGCTCCTTTGCCTGCATTTTGAGTAGAAAAGCCTCCTGAAGGCATTTCTGTTATTGTTATTGCAGAGCAAGGAGAGCGGGATGGGGGGGAGCGGAATGGGGATGGGTGGAATCATTTCCCATGAATGGCTTTGCAGGCAATAATACTATAAGCCTCTGAGTCTAAATTACTGCCCTTCCAGTCCTATCTTCAGCACAATATTACTCTCCTTGGCCTCTTCTTCCTGAATCACCAGGCAAGCTGGGGGAGGGTGAGGAAAGAGGGGAGCAGGACCCAAGAGTGGAAAATGCAGGACAAATGGGTGAAAAGATGTTTCAGATTTTTTGTTCTGTGGCTATCCCAGGTACCCCCACACTCTTATTCCTACTGGCAGGGCCCCAGAGGAATAACTGCTCTTTCCCCCTTTGCTTTCCCACCAATTGTTTCCTGCCATGTGAGCCCAATGCCAGGACAAACAGCCACAATATGCATGGGCCTCAATTTGTAATATCTTCACAGTAACCTGGGGTATCTTCAGCCACTGACATCCCAAGTTTCCCCTTTTGCAAGGCCTTCAGTGTCTGTAGCACCAGAAATTTGGACCAGCCTCTGTTTCTTCTGCTTGTCAGGGATGGCAAGAGTATTTGGTGATCACAGGTGAGACTTGGAAGATAGTGCCATGATGGCAGTCCAACAAATTATGTTGGACAACCTTTTCTCTGCAGCTTCTCACACCAACTGATGAGTGACTCTTGCCACGACAATTTCTGCAGTGTGACCTTGAGTAAGACCACTCCCATCTCTGTGTCTTGGTGTACTCACACTCGTGCAAAGCAGATAAAGAAATCGATCTGTACTTTGAAAGGAGGAGAAGAAGAAAATACATTTGTAGGAGTCTGTGCACTCCTCTAATGTGAATTGAGGACACAGCATCAGTGTGGCATCATCATTTCTATAAAGCAAAGGGTCACTAATATCCAAAGTCTCCTTAGACTTTGAGAATTGAAGGGTAGGGAGTATTTCTACATTTTCCAATTTATGCTTGCCATGTTTCCTTCCAGAACTCTTCCAGAAATGCTACAGGCTTTTTTTCTTCTTTTCTCTAGATATTTCTCCTATTATTACAAAGCACTGCAGGCCCTGAACATTTTTCTCCAATGGAAGATAATTTCCAGAAACATACTCTGCATTTATATTTTAAACCCAATAAATTGGAAAAGATGTCCAGATTAATTTTTTTCTTATCTACCAATTCTCCAAATTCTTTTAAAAGCTAAATAAAAGGTTTGGGTTTTTTTCTTAAATTGGAGGATTTTTCATCTGCTATCAAAAATATACTCTCATAGAAATATTGGTGAGAGAAAACTGCCCCTGCTCTGCCCAAACTGAACATCATTTGAAGTTCACTGTGGAAAATGTCATGTTTCAGCCAGTCCTTAATGGTATGGTTTCTACCAGTGATGGGGTGAAATGGATGTGCTCACCCCACTTCAAGGCTAACACCTGCTGGGCTTAGAAAAGAAGTACATAACACCCAGGGGATGCTGCTGACGTTGCTTCTCAAGCCCTGATGGTATCTGACAGCCTGACCAGCAGCTCTCCAGTGCCATCACCTCTCTGCCACTGCTAATTCTCTGTAGAGCCCATATGGAAAACAAGAGTGGAGCTCAAGAATTTTAGCTGTGGGTAGAAATCCTGCTGGGAGGCTTCAGTCCAGCATCTTCTCTGACCCCTGTTCAGGGAGACCCACCTGCCCTCTCCAGCCCCCAGGGATTGCTCTCTGAAGAAAGGGTGCCAGCCAGAATGTCAATAATGGTGCCTGACACTTGCTCACCTCTTCCTGAGGTTGTTGATTCACTGCCCAGAAGTCACTGCCATTAGAGGCTGAAGAACAGAACAAAGCTCATTTCAGAGGCAGATACACCAATAACCTCTGAAGTCCTCCTCATCCAACATTTCTTGACTGCACAAGGATGTTTGCTTTGCCCTTTATGGCTCTCATGGACACAGGGATGGTCAGGACCCACCACCATTTCCTAGCTCGAGGTGCACAAGCAGATCAGCAAGAGGGTGCCCATGGTGAAGGGCTGATGTGGGTGCCCACTCCACACAGCCCTCAGCCCCAAAGGTCTTTCAGGGGATGCAGGTAAATGAGTGCAAGGAGCTAAATTTCTCCCTAGTGATAAACCTGCTGAGGTCACCAGAGGTACCAAACAGCCCCAAGGGTCCTATCCCTGAATCCTCCAGGTGTGTGGCAGATGGAAGCACCTCTCCTACAGAGAGAGCTCAGCACACAGCATGCTGTTCCATTGCTGGTGTTTAGTTTCTGGGCTTATCTTTCCACAAGGATTCTCAGGAGAATATGTCTGAATGACTCCAAGCACAGATATTCCAGGATAAAAGAGTCTGCATTGGAATTTGTTTGAAATAGCTGTCAGGAAGAGCTAGAAAATGTCCTGTGCCCTACACTACAGCCAGCAGCATCAGCCACAGAGCTAAGGCATCCATGGCTTGGAATGCGGGCTCACTTCTCTCTGTGTTCCTCAACTCCAGCCCCAGCTGGAGGATGCCAGATACAACAGAGATGCCAAAGTGAAAGCCTTTTCCTTATGGAACCTGTTCCATGGAGCTTGGGTCCTGATGCTGTAGGTTGGCTCAGAAATAGGCAATGCAAAGCTCCTGAGCCTAGGCTGAAAGACCTTTGTGCTGTTGCTGGGACAGGGAATTTGCCTGCCTCAAGCCCTGAAGGGAGCATGCTGGGCTTCCCCAAGGTAAACAAATAGAGTGGGGAAGTTATAATTGACACAAGGGCTCTAAAAGGGACAGCTCCCAGCAGGAGGCCATGCTGTTGAAGTTTCCTTGCTCTCCCCTTCCCTGGAAATCACAGGTCATTGCTTGCAGCCACCTCTTTCCCAATAAAACTGTAACCAGTGAAGAGCCATAAAAACACTGAAGCACAGAAAGACTGGGAATCTGATCTGGTGAGAAAGGACACACTGACAAAATGAGCATGGAACATCGTGGGAAGCAGTTTGGAGGGATCAGGCTGGGACAGTGCAAGATAAGAGCTCCTGGAGGAAGATGGTGATGGCTTCAGAAGCAGCAGAGATGGGGTGAAGGAAGGAGTGACAGGGTGCTGTGACAACTACCGGCAATGTGGAGGGGAGTTTCCCAGGAAGATCTTTTTCATTAGAATAAACTTTTAAGTGAGAGCTGAAGAAGAAATGAAATTATGAACTGTCCTACTGCTTACCAGGGTCCCAGCTGTCACATACAGAAGTAGAGGTGTCCTACCTGCTCCATGCCTGTTTCACCACCTGCAGGGAGAAGACAGGACAGACACTCATCCCATGGGCTGGAACAGACCCCACCAGCAGTGGCTCTTCTGCAGTGCGACTCTGTTGACATCAGGGAAAAACCTCTTGTTAGCAAAGAAGAAAGGTATACTGTGGCTGATGCAAGGAGGGAAGGTGTTCCAATTTACCTTTGTCTTTGCAATGACAGTGGACTGGAAGATTCACTGGGAAGGCATAAGAGTTTCTCCTTCATTTAGGACAGATGGAAGGAAGATAGCAGTTTCATATACAGGTAAAAGTCACATAAGAAACTAAACAGGCAGATCAGATGATTTTTTACATAGAAATAATTATGTATTTTGTTATTATGCTTTTAGAAGCTTTTAGACTCTGTATTTCATAATTTAATTATGAAAAAGAGCTCCAGTAATTAAATATTTGGGGAAAAACTATTTTGAGGCATTGCCTTCCTATAAGCATGACTGGGATTTGCATGGACAGTCTGCCAATGCCCCTTGAAGGTGGAAGGCATCTGATGAAATGCAGAACAAAACTGGGGACCAGAGGGAGCCAGTGTCTTCTGGAGCTCCTCTTCCCAGCACCCTGAAAGTTTTGCCAGCAGACCCTGATGGCATGAAACCCCACAGACTGCTTTCCACAGTGAGCAGGGAAAAGCCCTGACATGTGTAAATGACAGCAAGAATCTCAGTCATCTGTAACATGGGGGAGAACACTGAGGGCTGTGGAGAGCTCTCTCTCTGTCCACTTGCTGTAAGGTCACTTACCACAGGGCTCGAGCAAAAGTGGGCATCACCCTCCTCTGGCTTCCTCTCACAGCCCATTCTTCCCTTGTTTGAGCAGTGGCCCCACTTCTTTGTTGCCTGCATCTGGGCCCAGGGATGCTGAAGAGTTTCAGGGCATCACTCTATCCCCAGCAACGTCACAGAGTCACCCAAGTGCTGCTTTCAGCTTGGCCAGAGCCAAATCACACCAGTGTGATCCTGTCAGCACCAGTGGAGCATCACAGAGGGTGAGTCCTGCTTGCTCAGCCTCTCTCCAGCACCTGATTCTGCATGCAAAGAATGTGAAGATCTTTTTTCTCCATCTCCCCATTTCATTCATGTCCATTTCTCATTCCTCCCTTTCCTTATTCCCGAACACATGGGTGCAGCTCTGCTTGTAGAAATCCCATGGAGTTATATCCCAGGATGTTCAGTAGAGATGGAGATCCTCCAATTTCTCACCTTACACCCTTTCCAAGAAGCTATCTCATGGCACTGCAGGAAGAGGGATTATTTGATCTTTATTAATTTATTGAAGGGAAAGAAGAGGGTGGAAATTGTAATGAAAGGGACAACCAGCAAGATGGCAAGGAAGGGAGGTTAAAAATGAAATCATCATCTAATTGGCCTGCAGTGAATTATTCACATGTATAATCTTTTTTAAAAAAAAATCAGCACAAGGCAATGCAAGTAAATGCTGTTCATGTTTAAAAGTCATTTCCATAAGTAAGTGCAATTTCTCTACTGTTTGCCCCTGTTTAATGAAGTGAAATCTTGTTTGCATTCCTCCCAATTTCCCAACGAAAGGCGCCCAAGCGTTTGCACCAAAATTACTTGGCCCAAATTAAAACCCTACAACACTTCAAAAAAAAAAAAAAAAAAAAAAAGAGGAAAGGGGGGAAAAAATCAGACTTATTTTTAAAATGCCTTAAGTGCATCCCAGCATCCTAATTTATTTTTAGACACTGGTTATTAAGAGTAGTAGTAAGTTTCCCCTTCTTTCTCGCTCTCTCTCTTATTTAAATGAACTTAATGGCAATAGATGCAAATGTCTGGAAGAGGAAAATAGTTAACATTTATTTATTCTTACTGTTGTCTCTTCCCTGGCTGGTGTCATTAGAACAGTTCGTTGCATCCCATTCGCTCCCATTAGCTCTGCTATCAGAGCCACCCAGCACGACTCCAGCACGGCTCGAAGTGCTTTCTGCGGCCCACATAGGGACTACATCATCATCTCCGAGGCACTGGCTTAATGACAAGAAAAAAAATCGGAATATATTGCACAGCGTTCTGGGGAAACAACAACAAAAACCGCTGCTGCCGTCGCTGCCGCCCAACGCCGCGTCCCCTTGACCCGGGGCGCGTGTCCTGCTTCAGCCGGGCAGGGACGGACAGACAGACGGACGGCGCCAGGGCAGGCAGCCCCTCTGAACCCACTGATGCGGGCAATGTGCAGAGCAAGGCGCCAGCAGGGACCCAGGGCTGGGAAGGCTGGGGAGGGCCCAGCGCGGCTGGAATGGGCTCAGCCAGCTGCTCCTCAACAGCAGCATCATCACCCCGAGCAGGGCTGCCAGCCTGGTGTGGGCAGGAGCTGCCAGCCTGGTGTGAGCAGGGCTGCCAGCCTGGTGTGGGCAGAGCTGCCAGCCTGGCGTGGGCAGGGCTGCCAGCCTGGTGTGAGCAGGGCTGCCAGCCTGGTGTGGGCAGGAGCTGCCAGCCTGGTGTGAGTAGGAGCTGCCAGCCTGGTGTGAGCAGGGCTGCCAGCCTGGTGTGGGCAGAGCTGCCAGCCTGGTGTGAGCAGGGCTGCCAGCCTGGTGTGGGCAGAGCTGCCAGCCTGGTGTGGGCAGGGCTGCCAGCCTGGTGTGGGCAGAGCTGCCAGCCTGGAGTGAGCAGGAGCTGCCAGCCTGGTGTGAGCAGGGCTGCCAGCCTGGTGTGGGCAGAGCTGCCAGCCTGGTGTGAGCAGAGCTGCCAGCCTGGTGTGGGCAGCCAGGGCTGCCAGCCTGGTGTGGGCAGAGCTGCCAGCCTGGTGTGGGCAGCCAGGGCTGCCAGCCTGGTGTGGGCAGGGCTGCCAGCCTGGTGTGGGCAGGACTGCCAGCCTGGTGTGGGCAGTCAGGGCTGCCAGCCTGGTGTGGGCATGAGCTGCCAGTGGGATGCAGGCTTTGCACCCGTTGAATGAGCCCTGCACCCTCCAGTGCCCCTGCTGCTCCCTTCAGGAGTGTTTGCTAGAGCAAGCCAGACCACTCATGTGTGAGCAGATCTCAGGTGGCATGGCTGGAGCTGACAGCCCCCAGAGGCAGTGCCCAGTGCCCAGGAGAAATGGCCGAAATCCACCCACCCTCCCCGAGCAATGCTGTCCTTTCTGGACATGAATGGGGAGGTGGTCTGGCCCAACCAGAAGGACAAAATCCCTTTGCAAGCAGCAGGAACACGACAGGTCGCTCACCCAGCAGGTTTGGAGGTCCTGTGAGCCCTTCACCCCTCAGGTGACACACGGGTGAGGGTGGTGGCACGTGTCACAGAGGGACCCCAGGGCTGGCTGGCACTTTGGCTGGCACAGCAGCATTTGGAGGAAGGACAGCAGCACCTGCAGCGCTGGCACCGAAAGAGGCGGCGGCTCCTGCTGCGGGGATGGAGCCTGAGAAGGGCCCTCCCCCTCCCTAAAGCTGACATTGTCTCCCGTGATAACTTTTCTGCTGAGGTAGGAGACACTTTACTGCAGAGTTGCACACAGCTAGTAGCTGCCCTCCCCCCGCCCCTTCCCATGCTCTCCCTCTCTCTCCCTCTCCAGCATCATTTACATCCTTAATTAGCTGTAATTCTGCAGTGCTCATTAGGGAAGGACTGGAAAATATCAAGGAGCCCACAAGCAGGGGGCTTCAGGGGAGAGGGAGGAAGAGGAGGGTGCATCATCCTGAGAGGGACACCCAAGGCTGGGTTGTGGAGGCAGAAGTCAGGAGCTACTTGCTTAATTCAAGTGGGATGATCACACTGGTGTAGTTTGGGAACACTGATCAGTGATGGGGCAAAGAGGCCACACTGTCCCACCTGGAAAGGCAGAAGACCCATCCATAGAATAACAGCATCTCCCCAAGAGGACATGCTCCTACCTCCTTGTGATGCCTCTCTGCTGGGTTATCCAGCATCCCACACTTCTAAAGCCCAGGTGCAGGAAGAGGACAATAACCCACTCTAATACAGACAGCTAAACAAACCTGCCCTTTCCTGCAGCCTCATCAGGAATTATCCAACAAGGAGATTTTCCAAGAAAATTACAGCTGGCAGAGCTAAAGAATTTCTACCAGGTGTGTGGCTACACTGCAAAATTTCAGTTAGAGGAAGAAACACACAAAAATGATCCAGAAGAAAATTTGAATGAGTTGTTAACTGTTTCTTAAAGGAGTACTCTCTTGATTTAAAACAAGGAGGGGGTAAGCACTTTGAATTTGACTTCAATGACCAAAAATAATTTTAAAAAACCAACCCAAACCAAACCAAACAGAAAAAAACGCCAAACCAACAAAAACAACAACAAAAAAACCCAAAACAACACCCAAAAAACCAGTCATACCAAGAAACTAGGGCTCAAAACTATAGCCAAACTTTGCATTCCAGGCTATTGAACAAAATATGATTTTCAATCCCTAAATGGGAAAACATTGTGAAGTTTTATTATTGCCCCAGATATTTGATATAACAACTTCAAATTATATATATAGTTGATATTATATATCAAATAATCATTTGCTATATATAACCTCAGGGAGCAGCAGCAGACCCAGGCAGTTCTAATCTGGAATCCCTTTTGCTCAGGAGTATATTCAGAGAGTCAAGTCCTCCCTCTTCAGAGTCTCAAGAGACATTCCCAAGGCCATTAGGGAGGTACTATTGTCTCCTTTAGCTGGAGAACAGCTAAGGTAAGTGAATGAGGCAAGGACATAAAGGAAATCTGTGGCAGAGCCAGGCAGTGACCCCAGATTTCCTGCTAGTTCTCTTTGAGCCACTAGTTACAAACCTTGTGGTCCAGCATTTGTATGACCACTTGCAATTCTGGGCACATACCTCCCTGGGTTTTAATTCACTGCTGAGCTGTATCTTTGCTCAAGGTTAGATCATAGAATACTTTGGTTGGGAGGGACCTTAAAGATCATCCATTTCCAACCCCCTGCCATGGGCAGGTTGCTCAAAGCCCCATCCATCCTGGCCTTGAACACTTCCAGGGATGGGGCATCCACAGCTTCTCTGGACAACCTGTGCCAGTGTCTCACCATTCTCACAGTAATTTTTCCTGCTCTATAATCCAAACCTGACCTCTTTTGTATGAAGCCATATCCTCTTGTCCTACCACTACATGCTCTTGTACAAAGTAAAGTCTGTCTCCAGCTTACCTGTAAGTGTCTTTAGGAGCTGGAAGGTGTAATAAAGAGATATGTTTGTGAAAGTCTGTCTGGGAACAAGATGGCCTTTGGAAGTCCATCCTCCTGCTTTTCACTTGCTAGCAGTCATGAGAATCTAGAGGCTGAGCTGTGCTGGTGTGTCCCACCAAAGGCAAAATGACCACCAGCACATGCAGGATTATTTACAACTATGTGGGCATGTGCACAAATGGACATTTGTACTTTGAAGTAGCTTCCTCTTCAATCAAAATCTTCAAATTTCTTAGTGTTTATATGAAACTTACCATAACAGATAATCAGAATAACACAATATGCCAGAACAAGAGAAAACCCTGGTGAAGTACAACTTTATGGAGGTGCCTAGGACCTTTGCAAAACAGCATTTCAGTGATTCATATAGTTTGCTCTGAGGTTTAACACATAATAACTCTCTTTGCACTTTCCCAGAACAGCTTATTTACATCATTCAAGCAAAGACAAATCTGGCCTATCTTTCTATATTAACAGACTTTTCCTGTAGTGTTTGGTAGATAGATTTCTAAAGCCTTTACAAAGTACATAAAACTTCCAGCTCCACTCTATTTGGATTTCAAAGAAGCAATGGACCAGAGTCTCCCTGGATCTCATTACAGTGCTCAAATGAGCATCTTCTCTGCACATCAAAAGGGACCATTTAGTCAAAGTTTTCAGGGACAAATTGACAATGACAAACCTTCATAGAAAATTGTATATGATAATAAAATTACTAAATTAAATAATTAAAACTTATTTAATAAATTATTTTATAATTAATAATTAATTTTAAAATAAAAATAAAAATTAAATAATAATTTTATATATTCTAATATTTGGGAATAAACAAGATAAGGAAAATAAAACACTAGATCCACATGCTTATTATAAATACTCAGCTGGAATAAGGAAAGAGGCCTTCCCTTTTCCTGGCTGTAGAAAGCAGTTGGCTTAAACCTCTGTGTGGCTTTGCTGAGCCCACATGACATGAGTGTCTGGTAGGATTCTGCAGAGGGTACACACCTGCTCCCAGACACCCACTGAGGAGTGTGGAAATGGAAAGAGCCCCTTGTATTTCTTGTGTAGCTCACAACTGTAAGGGGCAGCTGTTGGGCAATAGCTCAGGCTTGCATGAGGCTGCCTGCACTCTCCTGCCCACAGCAGCCAGTGATTTCCGTCAAAATGGCACAAAAGTGTCTTCTGTAAATTGCCCATCAGTGAGTACTTTGATACCTAGAGTACCAATGAATGGTGTCATTCCCACAACCTACTTACCATCATTACATTTTCCTCTTCTGTACTTCATCCTTCCACTAGAAAGCCTCGAGGAGCAGCAGGCATCTGCCTTCTGCCTGGCAGCAGTAGCCAGGAAACCTGAGTTCAGACAGTGTATGGGATGAAGGGATGCTAAGTAAATATCTAGAGAAACAGGTAAAGTATAAATTACAGATGAGATATTGAAAAATCAGCTGCCTTTCCCACAGTTTGGTGTCAGGGCTGGCTGTACAGAGGATTAACCCAAAGCATAAAACTGTGTTTCACATGACTGTCAGAACTGGAAGAAAATCTGCACAAGGGATGGATTACTCTGTATCAGTAAATGGAAACGAGAAAATAGGAACATACTGACATGCACAGAGGTGTGGTGTGTGTGTGGATAGGCACATGGTAGTTAAATGACATATGTGTATAGTTATTTGCATTTTCATGTGTGTTGGAGTGTGCCTGACTCTGCACATAACTGTGAGCACGTGCCAGGAGGGGAAGGACTGCACACCAGGTAAGTGTGGGTAGGAGTTTGTGGATGGCTACTGAACAGCTTGAAGCATCAGCTGTAAGGGCTTATTTCAGTGCACAGTATTTTTCCCCATTAATGAAATCCTTTCTGCAAATCCCCCTCAGGTGCCACACAGCAATGTAACACCATTGGGGAAGATTTCTGGTCACTCAGACTGTGGTAACTTGAGGAGAAAGCCTAGCCCGTGAAAAGAAACCACATGTGTAATTTGCAGGGATATTTGGCTGACTGAACAGCCTCACACTTTGCAAGTATTCCTTCGGTTTGCACAGCATTTTCTCCCTGATTCTTTCACAGAGTCTTGGAAGAGGCACAGATTTGTTCCAGTCTAGCTTTCCTGGCATTATTGCATCTGGTGGCTCCTGCTAGGAGAAGCTGAGAGGAGCAGAGCTCTGAACTGGCCCACCCTGCATCCCCACACTGCTGCACACCAGGCTGCCTGCAGGGCTGCCACAGTCAGGGTCCCTCCAGCTTTCAGCCACCCAGCTCTCCCCTCCACACCCCTGCCCCAGTTCTGCAGCCAGCTCAAAGCTTCCCCTGCCCTTCACCCTCCTGATAGCGCTTGGCTTACTCTCTTTGGCCCAGGTCCAGACAGAGATTTTGAGCATCTCCTCCAGAAACGGGTCTTGTCTCTCAGCAGTCAGAGCCAAGCTTAACAGTGCCTCCTGCTGAAGCTGCTGGCATGGCCAGCACCTCACTCCATGGGCATCCTGGGCTTTCCCACAGGGACTCAGGCAGTGAGAGGGAGGGAGATTGATAGCGACGAAAAGCAGCAGATGAAAAGTAAACTCACACTACATAAATTCTTAAATGATTTTTATAAGGACACAGCAGTGTAACAACTTGCCAAGAACAACACCGAAATTCTTTCAAGGTTTCCCATTTGTTTGTAAAGTGAATATTAAAAGTGCAGGCAGCAGTCTCCTGGTGTTCCCCTGGGAACTGTTAGTGTCCGTAGTAACGAGGTCATTCCTTTTTTATTAGGAGAAGGTTTTCTGTAAAGTTAAATGTGCTGACAGCCTCTTGCCTTTGATGTTGGGTTTCACCTCAGTCCCTCCTGCAGATATTGCTGCTCCTCCCTCGCAAAGACACATCCCTGACAAACAATCTCCCCTCTGTCTTCCCTACTTGTTTGTTTAGATGCATGATAGGCAGCTCTGTTAAAGGGCAGCCCATGAAGGCGGCTGGTGTTTCAGAGGACAGGAGATGTGAGAGATTTGGTTGCTGTAATTAAGTCAGTCTTCATTCCCCCAAACTGCCAGCACTCAGTACCCTTCATTTTATTGACCAGACAGATAATTACACTGACAGCAGCCACAAACCCCCAGTTACAGTCACACTAAAATTGCCATAGTGCCACATTGAGAAGAATGTGGGACCTGCAAAACTCTTGCCACAAAGCCCAGCCTGCAAGGGGAGGCAGGGAGGAGCACCCCAGCACCATGCCTGCTCCCCAGGACTCTTCTTGCTCTGCACCTAGAGACTTTTCCCCTGGCAGAGGGGAAGTCCTCCCACAGGAGACACACACAAGAATCTGCTGCTGCCATATCTCAATTGTCACAGCTCCTGCTCAAGCCCCTTCCCTGTCTGGTGACCTGGACATCCCTGTGGAGTGGCCTCCAAGAGCCGTGCCCTGTTTCCACCTGGCCACGGCCTGCAAGAATGCTGAAGTGTAGATAAAGCCATAGTAGCTCCATGGCCCACAGCAACCAGCTGACCTGTGCAAAAGGGACACCTGGAGAACATGGCACTGAATTATGCTTTGGGACATTCAGTTCTGAGATCTGCAATCAGTTTCCCAAAGGTCCAAGGCAAACTAACTCAGCAGCCCCTCCAGGAGAAGCACAGGGTGGCCCCAGGAGCCTCATCCATGGTTGCTCAGAGCTGTGGTCTGCCTGCTCTGCATGTGCACACACCACGCTGAGCACACAGGAGCCCTCAGTGCAGCACAGCCACACAAAGAAACTAACTTTTTTTTTTTTGTTTGAACATTTAAACAGGCAACAATGCCCACAAAGTGTATTGTGTGTAGCCACTCCTTAGAGTAGCAAAAGATAAATAATACTTTCATGCTTCAAAGTGAAGTGCACACTGTGTGCACCCAAATAATAAGAAATAATGTGAGTATCCTTGTTCATCATGGACATAGTAGGAAGAGATCAACTTCTTCCCTGGGAACGAGTGCTTAGAAATGATTTATTCTCTCTTGGGAAATGAATGCAAAACCCAAGGAGACACCATTGTGCAGTGAGGTAGATCAGAAACTTGTCTGCCTGTATTTAACCACAGGATCAAGAATTGTGATCAGGTGACTGATGATGGCACCAAAAATATTTCAGCTCTGGGATCCACATTCAAACCAGCCATGAGTCTGTGATGAAGACAGGCTGTGACCCCAAGTCCTACAACTGTTCAGTGGCTGACACCAAACAGGCTGCTACAACCAGATTCATTTACCAGCTACAAACACTTGGATCAGCAGACTATCAGAAGAGGACCTTCACATTGGAGTCACAGATCTATGGACTTCTAGAAAATGCAATGTAGCAAGCATGGGTCTTGTGTCTGGCTCAGCTGAGCCTGCTTGTACCTCTGTTTGCACTGAGCTCTTTGTGAAATAGGCAGCTCTCAGAGGGAGGTGGGCCACTATGATCCTTAAAGCAAAGCCAAGACCAGGAAGTCTAGAGTAAGTGGATAAAATTCTCAGTGGCTGGAGGTCCCAGATCAACAACTGAGAAATATGAATAATTTTGGCCATGGCACTGTGCT